>NC_139680.1:37151041-39551041 GCF_964106915.1 Podarcis gaigeae | reverse complement strand
GTACAAACAATAAGCATGGTCACAAGACACAGATTGATTCACTTCACTTGCCAGAAGAGCTCACAGCAATTGCTTTTCAGGCAGAGAATGCAGTGGGGAGCAATGATGCAGCCTGGCCTTTGATCTGATGTGATTCTCCTCAGGAGAAGCTGTATCTCTACTTATTGTGAAAGCATATATATATATATATATATATATATATATATATATATAATAAAAGTAACCAGAACAAATGCTCTAACTATACTGCTTTTGGGCTATTTATGGCACAATTTTACTCAGAAGTACTGACTGCAGCTTTATCAGGAATATATCCAAGGGTAGGCCTTTGAAAGGTGCTGTGAAATATATTAATATTATATTAACGCCTGATATGATGCCTGTGATACATGGCTTGCAATAAAACAGGGGTTGACAACCTAGCACCCATGGGTGCCCCAGACTCTGAGCTTTCATTTTTAAAAAATGTATCTGGCATTCCTAGGAAGCAAATGAGGGAGCGAAAGTTGCAGGTACCCTGTGAGAATGTCCCCTGGTGGATCCCTGATTTTTGCCTCTGTGGAGGAACTGCAAGGGTATAAAGGAGAGGGAGGGAGGGAGGTAGGGAGGGAGGGAGGGGGAGAGAGAGAGAGAAAGAGAGAAAGTTAAGTACTGAAGTTCTCACCCTGGGCCAGCAGGGGGATACTGTAGATAGCTTTCACTCAGGTCCACGTATGCAAATAAGGAATTGAAAGTGACGTTCAGTGATGGGATAGTTACAGAAAGTTGTTACTGTTGCTTTTAGTTGAGCTCTATATACGCAGGTTGGCTGAACCCTTCAGTTCAGTTCTGTTCTGGCCTGTGAATAAACAAGAGCTGTCTGAAAAATCGCTGTGTTGTCTGATATGTTCACCCACAACTTCCCAGAGAGGACAGCAGGAGAGGGCAAAGGATCTAGTGTGGAGGAAAGACAGCAAAGTTAAAATAATTTGGTATCAACCTACAGAAAAGACATGCAATGGAAAGTGCAGCAAAACACATCAGAAGTCGCCTCAGGTTGTCATGTTTTCAAGATGGGTACCACAGTCTGAGGGATAAACACTTGATTTTCTCCCAGACATTCTGAAGCTTTTGTGTGCAAAGCTCTTTCTAGAGATGGATGGGTCCAAAACATCTGGCTCAACTGGACAAAGGACGATGTGCAGCCATGACCTATAATAGCTCCTCTACAGCTTGTGCATTATAATCTGAGATCAAGTTAGCTGATTGATGTAGTTCATTAAACTGATTGTTGCTCATCATACAATGAGGTGTGGGGGGGAAACCCCTGAATGCAATACTGTCACTGTTATTGGTACAGTGGTACCTCGGGTTACAGACACTTCAGGTTACAGACTCCACTAACCCAGAAATAGTACCTCGGGTTAAGAACTTTGCTTCAGGATGAGAAAAGAAATCGCGTGGCAGCTAAAGTGGTACCTCAGGTTAAGAACAGTTTCAGGTTAAGAATGGACCTCCAGAATGAATTAAGTTCTTAACCCGAGGTACCACTGTACTGATTTCACTAATACACCTGAGAGTATGTCTGTTCTAGCTGCAGAAAGTGTAGGCCATAAACATGCACACTCTTGACAGAGAAAATACGTATCATGGGATATGGATTATTGTCATGATGACACTTGCAATTGAAAGCAGTGAGTGTTATTTCCAGGCATGAGGAACTTGATAGGGACATAAAAATAATGGTGAACGTTGATATTTATGAGTACAGAGCAGCAAAACGTTTGTTGAAAAATATAAAAGATTATGTACTCCCTCTGCTGCTAAGCACTACCAGCTCAGCCTGCAGCAGATGTCATGTTTGCTCAAAACATCAAAAATAACAAATTGGTTCAGAATAATGCAAGCCATTATGATCATATGGGGAAAGCTATTGCTGCGTTTCTCCCAGTCACTCATATGACCGCATGCAGCATATCCTGTATCTTGTACACACTGTCATTTCTGGAGAACCTGAGACATAAACCACCTGTTATTGCGGAAGGCTGATTATTCAAAATCCTTTATCACACCTAAATATTTGCCTCTGACAACAGCAGCCACTCAAAGTCTTCACATATACTTCGAAATCTTACCACATAAGCCAATGCAACACTTAGACAATGCTAAGAATTGGGGTTAGTATGTGAAAGATCAGAAGCATTGGCCAAAAATATCTGCTATTTCCAGACAGTTCCAGCTCCTGAATCACTTCTAAAACTGATTCAGTGCAACTGCATAACAAAATGTTGAAATAGCTTGTGGTAATTGCTAAGTCAGGGGATAGGACAATAGTTGATAGCAGAGTATGAGGTCAGTGATTGTGATGAATAGGTTCATTGGAATGGTTTTGCCTGGAATAAGTTTTATTATTTAACTTAGTTGTGTTAATTTAATATTTATTACCTATTATTATTTATTTTTATTGTGTATAAGAAATGCAATACCAGGTTCCTGGATCTGCAGTGATTACTTCATAGACCTTTGCAAATTAATGACCAGCCTCTGAGGCATTAAAAATATAAAACAAAAGTTTAACAGGAAATTACATTATTAGCACACCACCTTCATTTTAAAATGTGAATTTTAGGATGTTCCAGTGCTTCGATTTTCTTAGTTTTTAGATATGCTAACTAGTGGTCATTTCTGAGTGGAACTGTTTCAAATTTTCCCATGTCAAACCTGTTGGGTTTTTTTTTACATACAATTGTTTTTAAAACTGCTGGTTTTATTTATATTTTCATAAAATGTTATGTCTACTTTTTTCTGATGTTCTCTTTCATTGATGTCTTTAACGTATGTTTTAGATTGTTCTAGAGACTTTTGTTGTTTAAACAGGAGATAATTTTTGTCAAATAAATATATTCCCTTAGATTTTTCAGTACATTGTCCATTCCAAGGTTGTTGATTTTGTACCCCTCTCTGTACAGATATCTCAGAAAAAGTAACTAGTCAAAGACAATGGAATCGTATTTCATATCTGTGGGGGGTGCCTATGCCTCATGTTACTATTTGGGATGCTTTGCTCTCCTTGGCCTTTTAAAAATAGCATAATGGTGGAGGGCAGCCAATCCCTTTGTTATTTGCCACATGTCTGACATAAATCATCATCACATCAAAAGAAATGACATTCACAAGTCAAAGCTGCATGTATTGTCTTTACTCAGCTGCTCGAAGTTACCAAAATGGTTTTTCCTGACACAGCACTGAGCAATTTATTCAGGAACACAAAAAAGAAAGAAAAAAAAAATAGAATGCAAATTGTTCATGAACAGGATGTCCACTATTGCTTTACTTGGATAAAAATAGGGCCCAATACATACAAAAAGGGGCATTCTATTGAGGTAAGTACAGAGAGGGCAGCCTCTAAAGAAAGGTTAGTGTTGTCAGCTCTGATAGTATTAAGCATATTTTAAGGTGGGGAGTCTGATTCTAGGAGTCCCATTTTCCTTCCCTCTGACAAAGCCACCAGCAATTTCAGAACTAGCATTGTGCTTATTATGTTCCCCTTATACACAAAGTTCACTGGATCAGGACCATTGTGGTAATATACTACGTGACAGTACTCTGAACCTTTTTTTGTGTGAAACATAATGCACACATAGCCAGGCTTGCAGTGGATTTATGGAGACAGAGAGGTCAAAAGAGATAATCGCTTTACGGGTGGGTGGGGGGAATCTACAAAATTTAGTGCTTCTGCTGAAATGATTTGTAGAACTAATTGACACACTTTCTCAGGAATAATTGAACATGAATTTATCTGCTGCCTTTAGCTTTAGCTAGTAACATTTTGCCGTCACATTATTCAATTTGACCTCATTATTTCATAATCACTGTCACATTAAACAGCTGCCACAATCACTACAATAGTTAATGGCAAAAGAGAACCTCTAGCCCCATGATCATGTCTGAAGTTGGAGGTTTAGAGACCAGCCAATTTTTATTCACCTTCTCACAATGAAAATGGTGCTGGCATCTTGAGATCTCTGGAGCTGTAGACTGGTACTGGTGAGTAAGCGATACACTTTTGCACAACCAGGTGCTTGTCATGTAAATTTTCTCGCTTGTCCGTCAATGTTCTGGGAATGGTAACAGACTTCTAACCACATAGCAAATGAACTCAGAGCACGAGATTGCAAATATTCACATATATTTATTCATTCAGATTTTAAGGCTGTCCCATCTCAAAAGCTTGAGACAGATCACAACGCTTGAAATATATACATATATGTTCTATTTGTAACATTTCTAGCTCACCCTTTGGCTAGACAGCTTAGAGTAGCTATGTGGTTCCTCCCAATGGGGCCAAGGCAATTAGGCTGAAAGATGGTAACTGGCTTGAGGTCATCTACAGATGCAGAAACTTGGAGAGGGGTGGACCAAAAATGGTTGGGTTTTTGTGAGCATTTCTTTGAGTACTAGCAAAAGCTCAATACTTTTTATTCCATTGATTTGAATAGGTGAATCTAAAGATGCAGAAGCTCTGAAAAAGCTCTGGAGAGGGGCAGAAACCTATTCATTGATGAAGATGCTTGTTCCAAGTGTCTTCAGTAATAGGTTGATATTTGTGCCATTGCAGCCATTGTTTGATGGCTTTGCTGCCACACATCCTTAGCATTTGGTGATCGGCCAGCAGAATCAAGGCTGGAGATTGTTCAAGGTGTGCTGTGTCCACCTTGATTCTGTAGGCAATAATTTAAATGGGGATATTTGCCCAGTCTCTAAGATCTATTTGTGACCTTCTTGGTCAGCTGGGAATTTAAAGCCAGGTCCCACTGGCTCTAAGAGTATACTAGTGCAATGTGTCCCTTAATATTCTGACACAACTACAGATTTGGACATTCAGTGAAGCCTGCCTCATTGTAGTCTAGCTTGACTAATTCTACTGAGGTTCAACATAGCAAAACCTCAGAGTGCCTAGGAGAGATTGAATCCCAGTGGTTTAACTGACCATCATTATTCCAATCTTATATGAATTTATTATCTGCTGGCTTGGTGAATAGCACCCACTTGTTTGTCAAACTTCTCCAAAATGGGAAATTGGATGTCAACCACCTACATGCAGAAGAATAGACAGTTCAGCACCTTGCTTTCACCAGGGTGTTCTGATTGTTGCAACAAGCAAAGCTCCCCCCCCCCCAAAAAAGTAGGCTTTCAATAGCCGGGATGTTCAAAGGCCCACTCACATCTGTGAGCTTTTTGGTTTACCTGCTAAAATTGCCTGAAATTGATCCAAGCATAGACTGAGCCTCCCTCCCCACCTCAGGTGATGTATTCTGCAAAATCGGAGGAACAGGTGTATCATTCTCTCCCAACTGCTCCAAGCAATTGCAATTTTCCTTGGAGTTTTAGCCCTCTCCCTTATTTCTACATAGTGCAATCATTTCTTTTCAGGACAAGCGATAAACATCGGAGTTGATGTAAGGATAAGATCACTGGCTCTTATCAAAGATTTAGAAGAGGGCTCTGCATAAATAACAGACGCTCTACCTTTGATGATCCCATTCCTAGTCCTTGCTGTCTGTCCTGTGAGCCTAAGGCTGACTGCCACATGCAAATTTCATGTACTCCAGGGCTTACTGTGTGATACACGCAGTGAGCCATGCAGATGGAAATCTGGCTAACGGAATGCAATCAGAAGATGAAAAAATAAACAGAAGCACAGTGAAAACAGAAACTAGCTGAAAAATGTATTGCTAGTGTGGTTAATAGGACTGTGCTTAGCATTTAGATAGTTTAGAGGTTTCAAAGTACTTCACATGCATTATTTTCTCAGAACCCTGTAGCAACTCAGAATGATATGTCAGTATTATTACTCCCACACTGTAGATGTTGGAAGGAGGATGAAGCTCAGCGTAGCATTTCTAAAACCACATTGTGAATTCCTGGCAGAGGTGAACTTTGAACCAGGGACATTCTGATTTGTCACTCAGTCTTTTAGCCATGTTTATATACCACCTCTAAGAGTTTACACCATTTACCTAGTCATTAATAATATAAAGATTGAAATCCAAAGCATACAAATGAAAATCGGATGAAACTGCAGTGGGAGAAACTAAAAATGAAGAAGAAAACAGATATTCAGGAACGGTGAAGGCAGAAGTGGGAGCTGCCCATAAGATAGCACCATAAAATAGTAGCACCATCAAAGATAGCATCATCAAAGTAGCCCCAAGAGGCAATCCAAAACAATAGGAAAGACTAGAAAGATGCAGTGTCCAGGCAAACAGAACAAAATTGACCTGGCTCCGGAAGGATAACATTCAGCACCAATCATAGTTCTATGGCTCAGTCGAGACATTGTAACCTGACTTCAGACTGCAGATTGGCATGTGTGTCATGTTTGAATGCTCTTCCACATTTAACTTCTTGTCTTGCAGGGAAAAAAATAGCATCTCAATGCAGCACATCTTTTCCACTGACTTGCTTGTTTTCTATGTGCAGGAATATTTTTATCATTTGATAATTAACACTTATAGTGACTGTGTTAACCGGAACCAAGTACTGTATGCTATAAGCAAAGTTTTAACACAATTCTTATAGACTATATATAATCAAATGGGAGATATATTGCAATAAAAAGATTGTGGTGGGGCACAGGCAGGGGAGTCAGATAGACTCACAAAGAGCACCATAGAGGTACACATTTACCTCCCTGGTTAAAAGAAATAATCAAAAGAAGGTTGGGTAAAAAAACCCACAGCATTAATCTTACAGGATGATGCACTGACATCTCAGAAAATGTGTAGCTTCTCCAATCTTTTCCAGCTTTATTGAAATATTGCGAAGGAGTCAACAAGAAGTGTCAAAAACGCTTACTCTTATGTACTTGATTGACATGTGCTTCTTTACACTGCCTGCTGCAATTATCACCTTAAGTGACTCTTACACTATGGTGCAAATTCATTTAAGATTTCCCTTCCTATTTTGAGCAAAAAATTAGAAGTGTCAAAACAAACTCTTCAGGATTAGACTTGAGTCATTTCACTTCTGGCTATTTAGTATCTCAATTTTGATGGAATTCTTTAGTTGGGGGAAATGAAAAATGAAAATGTTCTCCTGCTCTGGAATATCAATAACATTTGCAAGAAAAGTTTATTCTGTGTTGTAAAGTGTATATATTTGTAAAGGTATTTAAATACCCCGCCTCTGCATGGCACTTACATAGTTCCCAATATTTTTGTATACTGAACTCAATACATAGGCCAAGAATCTTCTTACAGCCCAAGCATATTTAGAAGCAACTCCCATTGTGCTGAATGGGGCTTAACCACTAGTTACTATTCATAGGATAGTAACACGGCTACCTATCTGCAACTATTCATAGGATGGCAGTCATAATGGGTTGGTGTCAGTAGGGCAACACGGAACAAAAACATGCAAATTCACAGGAGAGTATAGCTTCAAAGAATGAACTTCAAAGGTAGTAGAATTGAGGGCAGGGTCTGGAACTGGCACTTGAAGGATTTGGAGAGGAGGACTGCCATAATGATGAACGTGAGAGGAATGACTCCATAGATGTGGGCAGCAACAGTAACATTACTGGAGTGGAGAAGCCAGGTTTCAATTATCCTTTGGCTGGAACAATTGGGCGAGGAGAATATTGCGAAGGGATTTTGCTTTTTGAGTGGAGGAGTGCCAGGTCCAGAGGAAGAAGGAAAAAGGAAACAGGGAGGGTGGCAAACAACAGCTGGGGGGGGGGGGATTAGGAGAATTTAAGAAGAGACCTGCTGGACCAGAGCAAAGGCTTATCTAGGTTAGCATCCCGTTTCCTACAATGGCCAACCAGATGCCTATGGGAAGACTGCAAGCAGGACACAAGCTCTTCTGCTCATGATATCCAACAATATAGCCATTATGCCTAGAAGCCATTGGTAGCCTCATCTTCCACCCCCTCCCTTTAGACTTATCACCTTTTTTACAGCCTTATTCCTCGTGAGAGGGTGAGGGGAGGTGTTGTGATGCTGAGAGCAAGTACCAGAAAGCCAAGGAAGTGACTAGGGCAGTCAGTTGTTTTGGACAGGGAGGAGAACAGCTCACCAAGGGTAGTGGCCTGGTCAAAAACTAGCAGAGATGCTGTGGCTTGCTGACTATGTGCTAAAATGGGATGCCTTAACTTGGGCACCACTCCCTCCAATCTGACCTCAAATGAAGCTGGAAAGCTTACTTGGAAGCAGGAATCCCACAAGCAAATCCCACAAGCAAACACTCATATGCAGATGGAAGGTGGGAAATCATCTGGCTGGCTGGCCACGTTGATATGGAAGCTTGAGCTAGGCCCCATTCCCAAGATTATAGCTTACATATAAGATGCTATAAAATCTTTTGCTCTTTGCTTAAATTCAGCAGAGCTGTGGAACTTGATTTAGCTTTTCAAAGGGCCATAGATTGATTGATTGATTGATTGATTTTAAAAAAGTGTATCCCATTATTGGCACACTCTGTTCATCTCTCCCTGTCCTATTGGTTGTTACTGTTACATAAAAAAAATACAGCAAGTTTCTAGAGTGTTCTACTTAAGATGAGGGAGACCCTGGTTCAACTCTTTCATCCACCAAGCTTACCTTGAGCTGCCATTGAGCCTACCCTACCCATGCATGAGCTCTTGGGAAGAAAGTTAGGGTAAAAATACCACCCTGAATAATCTGCGACTACAACATACAAGATACAGACGAATAACTGGCACTTAAGGCTGGGAAGATGAAGAGTTCCGATGCTTAGTCTGCAAATCTATGTACATTTACTTGAGACAATGATCCAGTGGGACTTACTTCTGAAAGGTTGCAGTCCTGCACATAGACTGCTTAAATTCTGCTGTGGGATGGATGGCTTCCGAAACCACAAAGTGCTTCCTTTGTGTGAAGAACCTGCTCGATTGGCAAGTTTCTTAAGACTGTAAGCATTAACAGTGGCACACATAATAGGTCTGTTGTAAAGCCTAAGTGGTTTTAATAACAAACCAAGGACTTTCATTCATTCTTTACAAACAGCATTTTTAAAGTTTAAAAATGCTTAAATAAAGGATTTTACAGGGCAACCAGCTATTAGTGGCAAATGGAAGGTTTTTATAAGTCCCCCAAGCTAAAGATTAAACTCCAAATGAATTAGCTGTGTCAGGCAAACTATTCAAAAGCTTGTCTGCTAGAGTGTCTTTTAGAAAAAACAATAACTCCAAAAAAGAAATTTTATATAAAAATATGTATCTAGCAATTTTATATATTTTATATACAGACCTTAGGGCTGCAATCCTATGTTCATTTAGCTGGGAGCAAGCCTCTCTGAACTCAATGAGACTTATTTCAGAGTAGACTGCTATAGGATTGCACCATGATACAGGAAAATTCAAGACTGGCCCAACCAACAAGCATAGTTAGGGGTCTGCTTCAGATAGCAGATGAAGGGGAAAGGGGAGTAGCAACAAGCAGTTGGAAGGCAGAGCTGTGTGCACCACATAGCCTGCCCTGCGCCCCCTGACCTAAGCAAGCCTGCTGCCCTCAGGCATGGCAGAGGTGGAGAACTCTGATCCAGTTTGCAAACTTACCTAATTTGCACTTTCTAAAACAGTATGCAAAATGAAACAAAGCCACCCTTCAAAAATTCGCACCTCTCCAAATTTTGCAATGGAGTCAAGTAACGTGTAGAAAAAATGCATCTAGGCAGGTGAAGTGTGCATATAGATGCATGCGTTAGTGAAAAGAGTATACAAAAATGCATTATATTAGGGGGAAATGGCTTTCAGAAATTTGTATATTTGTCAAACCTGCATACACAATGTGTCTATTAGGAGAAATTCACACTAAAGTTTCAATGAGTTTTCATGAGGATTCTTTTGTTTAAAAATTGAGAATTACTGCAGAAATGTAAGAGCTAAATTTAAGATTATGAAAGAGAGAGAACTGAAATTTACAGATTCGTCCATCCCTAGGTAGAGACAAACATTGTTCAAGTGAGATTAAATTGCAGATCTGCTTGGATTATGTGTCTGGAAAGAGACAGGGGTTGAGGCTGGGAGAGGTACCATGTTGTGTTTTGCCTCAGGCAGTCTAGTATCTTTTTCAATAAAAACTATCAAGCTGGTTGATAAGCGGTGTGTGTCTGAAGAAGGCCACTTCTGAGCCAAGTCTTGTGCTAATTTTTTCCTTACTTTGAGCAGGAGCTGGCAATGCTCATGGAATCACAGACAGCTACCACTAACAGAGCAATGCCTGGTCGCCGCCTTTTCTCATCCATTTTACTTAACTAGCAGAATGTTAGCAAACATATTACTGCCCCCATGTAGAAGCTGCCTGAAAGGTCTTCCTCACAGCAATTTCAGTTATAGACAAGCTTATTACTGTCAGTGCAAGAAACTGGAGCCAGCATGGATTCTTTCCACAGGATGGTGGCAGATACATGTGATCAAAGCCGTCTTTACCTGGGGGTGTAAGGGGTGCGGGGCACCTGGGCACCAAATTCAGGGGAGCGCCAAATATATACCTACTGTACACTGGCCCCTCTCAATTGGTGGCAGTGAAAAGCAATGGAGCAAAAGTTCCCACCCCATAGCGTCAAATATTCCCAACGAGTCAGGGAACAAAAGCAGTTTTTTCCACTGCGTGAGCGATTTCCCCCCTTAAAAAAGGTCAATAACTTTGGCTTCCCCCTCCCCCCCAAAGCTCAATAAAAGTTAATTTGGGGGTGCTGGGCGAATCTTTGCATCCCGGTGGTGCATATGCTAAAGTTGGCTCTTCGTGTGATATGTCTTTACTTGCAACAGAAGCCATATGGAGTTGCAAAAGGTTGCCTTCACAGTTGTGTCCGCCAATAAATTTATTTCTGGGACGAGTAGGTGGCAAAGTCTCTCTTTTTGATCCTGTGCCGCAACTTGAAATTATGAAGTTCTTGAACCGTAAGTCTTTGGGGAGTGTCGATGTTCTCTAAAGGTCATTATGTTATTTTCAAAAAATGCAATTTGAAGACTACTGAGAATTAGTCAGAGAGGTGGTTTGCATCAAAAGGTGAGCCTGTGAGAGAGTGCCTTTTTATGGAAAGCGTAATTAATTATGCTCACTTCTTTTATCATTCTGAGAAAGACTGTTCCAAGAACAGAATACTTTGGGGGGGGGGGGAATAGCAAGTTTGTGTTCATTTTTTCCTTTGCTCACCAGCAGATGTTTCAGGGAAACATTTTTTTTATTGAGTAATTCAGTTGAAGAAATAATGGCTTTATATCCATATTTGTTCAGCTTTTCCTTATTCCTAGGAATTATCATCTGATATGATTCAATATTAATTATGGCACTAAAAGCAATCTACCTACCCATGGTTTAATCACATGTATGAGCACAGAAAAGCATTTTTATTCAACGCTGTTCATAATACATAACTAAAGTGATTTCAGCATGAAGCTAGATAATGAGACATTTTTTAAAAAGGTATGTTAGTCTAATGCTGTTCTAGACTGCATCAACAGAAGTAAAGTGTCCTGTTCAAGGGAAGTAATAGGCACGCCCTGTTTTGCCTTGGCCAGACCACACCTGGAGTACTGTGTCCAGTTCAGGGCACCACAGTTAAAAAAAGATATTGACAAGCTGGAAAGTGTGCAGAGGAGGGCAACCAAGATGATAGAAGCCTTATGAGGAACGGTTGAGGGATTTGGGTATGTTTAGTCTGGAAAAGAGGAAACTGAGAGGAGATACAATAGCTAACTTAAAATGAAGGGTGGTGACATAGAGGATGGAGCAAGCTTGTTTTCTCCTGTTCCCACTAGGACCCAAACCAATGGATTCAAGTTACAAGAAAGGAGAGTCTGTCTAAATGTCAGGAAGAACTTCCTGACAGTAAGAGCTGTTTGACAGTGGACACCCCTTGTAGGACAGTGGAGTCCTACAAGGGGTGGTGGACTCTCCTTCCTTGGAAGTTTTTAAGAAGAGGTTGGATGGCATTTGCCATGTATGATCTAGTTCCTGCATTGCATGGAGTTGGACTGGATGATCCTCAAGTTCCCTTCCAACTCTCCAGTGTTATGATTCTTGGACAGCAGTCATTCACTTACATATCTATAAATCCCATGAATTTAATGGGAAAGTGCAGTCCTCATTCAGGACAACACTCTTAATTTTCTAAAGTTAAGTAATGTGGCAGTCCAATTGTCAAGCCATGTAGGACAGTAGCAGGGCTGTCTTAAGCATATGTGGCGCCGGGGTGCAAAGATCCACCCGGCGCCTCCCCAGGTGCGCAGGAGGGCGGAGATAGCCAGCCGCCTCAGCGTCTTGCTGGCTTGTTCGCCCCTGAACTCATGGTGCAGAGCTGCCCACAGCAGAAGAGCCCACTGCAGTGCTCTGAGCGACGGATGGGCTCTTCCCTGGACTCAACTCTCGGGCCCCGGACTCTTGGCCTGGCACCCCTGAGAGCCCAGCACCCAGATGCCCCACACTTCTAGCACCTATGGGTAAGACGGCCCTGGACAGGAGTAGCTAAAATGATGCCCTCCAGATGTTGCTGGACAATCAATCGCTCCCAACATTCCTGACTGCTAGTCCCAAATATCTGTAGGGTACTACTAACTGAAGGGACGTGGGTGGCGCTGTGGGTTAAACCACAGAGCCTAGGACTTGCCGATCAGAAGGTTGGCGGTTTGAATCCCCGACGGGGTGAGCTCCCATTGCTTGGTCCCTGCTCCTGCCAACCTAGCAGTTCAAAAGCACATCAAAGTGCAAGTAGATAAATAGGTACTGCTCTGGCGGGAAGGTAAACGGCGTTTCCATGCGCTGCTCTGGTTCGCCAGAAGAGGTTTAGTCATGCTGGCCACATGACCCAGAAGCTGTACGCCAGCTCTCTTGGCCATTAAAGCGAGATGAGAGCTGCAACCCCAGAGTCGGCCACAACTGGACCTAATGGTCAGGGGTCCCTTTACCTTTTTTACCACTAACTGACACTTAATAGTTTCCAGCTTCCAACTAGTTAAACCTCTCCCCTGAAAGATGTCGGGCTCTCTTCTATGTGTGCATGATGTCCACGTAAGTATGCCCCCTCATTAAGGTGACTGTTCATAGGATTAAAACAGTAAACTTAAATGGTTTCTTGGATCAGAATATTGCTCAAAAGCATTACACGACTAAGCTCTTAGATTTTGTGCCCCATATTGCACAATTCATTTTAATGAACATTTAAATTTTTAATATCAGAGCTCATTTTGTTTATTCAGGTTATTAAAGACAAAGTTGCTCAGATTCCTGCCACACAAAGAAGCACAATACTGCCAGATGCCTGCCCAAGTAATTTTTTGCTACCAAAATGAGGAAGCTGCATTGCCATTGGATTTCATATTGCCTTTCAGTGGTGAACCTTGCTCAGTCGCTGCCTGCCTCCCACTGAGCTCCATCATGAATTGCTACAAAGCAAAACAGCTTCTTTCACCAGTTTGTATGTGTGCTGCATTCAGAAGAGTGCCTGGACACCATAAACAAATTCAGAACAAGGGGAAATCATCGGAGAGGTGAAAAATAGCTTGGTCAAGTTTCTGGAGAAACATATTCTTCTCTTATTTACCAGAGCTCAAAGTGGCAGCATTCCCCTTTTCAGTCCCTGCTTTGAGATGTTGTTCCAAAGCTATACACTGAAATAAAGTATTTTTGCATTGTCTATTGTACTTGGCTTGAATCGACGAAGAAAAAAAGTCTAGACAGCATCATCAGTGTAAACTGTTTTGAGGGTTTTTTAAAAAAGAAAATGACACAATCAAGTAGCATGTAAATTGTATGACTAAATTTATAAATCAAATATTGGTGTGCCCAGTAGCTTACAAGAAAGGGACGAGACTTGGTTCATACACTGGGTGATTCATAGCTGAATGCGTGAAGAGTTTCAGGTGATAATAATAAGCTCTGCCTTTGATGTTTGATCTACGATGTCACTTTCAGATGGATGTTACCACTCGATGCCTGTGAAAAATATGAATAGATGAAATAGCCCTAAGAAAACTCATGCTCAGTGTTTGCTCTGGGGTTATTTTTTTGGTTGAAGGGCACAATATTTCTTTAAAACAACTAAAGAAAGAATGTGCCAATTATTTTGTTTTTTTAAAAAAACACTGATTCGGAGTAGACAGGACATAACAGATGAAAGGGATTCTATAGAAAATGCAGCATATATTGGGATGCTTTGGGATAGGGAGTGTTAATTTGCACTGAGATATTGCAAGCAGTTTGTTGGCAGCAAGTTCCTTAAAACGTTATTTATAGGATACATGCCCAAAAGTTTAAATCTGGATTAAAGGGGGGGGGAGGGGTATAGGCTTAGGATTTGGGAAGATCCCACATCAATAGTTCGGTCACCAATAATAGTGGATTAGTAGTGGATTTATTCTCCTTTATTCTGTGACGCTTCCCCAATGCTACTATTTTATCACTGTCTGGAGGGGCTGTTTGTGAAAGGAAAGTGGGGCGAAAATAAACCAAAAAAGTTGGTACAAAAAGTTGCAGGCTATCGTCAGGAGGTAACACAATAGGAACTGACTAGAAAGGAATCAGTCCTGAACATTTACAGGTGCGAACAGTCTTGAAAGTGAGATTGCACATGGCTGTGTTGATAGCATTATGAGCACAAACAACCATCACGAAAGTGCATTAAAAAGAGTAGCCCATAGGCATGCACTCACTCATGCAGGCTGCACACCTGACTCTGGAGCTCTAGACAAGTGTGGTTTTCAGCCGATTGCTCTGCTGAGATCCTGCTCATTTTACTGGCACTTCCACAGGTCTTTGCTCCCCTCTCACGTTTAAAGTTGTTGTTGTTGTTGTTGTTGTTGTTGTTTAGTCGTTTAGTCGTGTCCGACTCTTCGTGACCCCATGGACCAGAGAACGCCAGGCACCTCTGTCCTCCACTGCCTCCCGCAGTTTGGTCAAACTCATGCTGGTAACCTCGAAAACACTATCCAACCATCTCGTCCTCTGCCGTCCCCTTCTCCTTGTGCCCTCCATCTTTCCCAACACCAGAGTCTTCTCCAGGGAGTCTTCTCTTCTCATGAGGTGGCCAAAGTACTGGAGCCTCAGCTTCACGATCTGTCCTTCACAATCACGTTTAAAGTACCACTTAATAATAGCAAAGAAATTGCTCAAGTACTCAGACATTTTCTTCCTCATAGATACTGAGCAGACACGACACCATTTTATTCAATGCAAGGTACAGACGCTGCAGCAGTATGGCTGTTTGGCTGTAATAATAAACATTCATTCAGACCCTGCAGCAAAAATGTGAGTGGATATTGAGGCATGACATGCTGCCACTCACACTTGCCAAAGAAAGCATCAAGAAGCTACAAGTTTGAGTAGGAAAAGAGTTTGCTTAACTCTTTCCACTCTGGCTTGTTTGAAATCTCCTCCCTCCACCAAGGGAAAATATATGGGTAGCAGCATAACAACCATGGTACGTTGGATGAACCAAGTTCCATGCCACCATTTCCTTTTATTTCCAGGCTCTTTTGAACCACATGCCTAAGTTGCAAATGCAATGCTTGAATTTACCCTAAAGGCTATCTTTGAGATGCTTTCTTTAAAATTTAGGGTGTCAAAGGGGTTTCCAATGGGGGTCAAAGGTGACAACTTATTGTCAAATGAGACAATTGCTAGAATTTATACATTTCTGTTAACAGTACAGTGGTACCTTGGGTTGCATACGCTGCAGGTTACATACGCTTCAGGTTACAGACTCCACTAATTTAGAAATAGTACCTCGGGTTAAGAACTTTGCTTCAGGATGAGAACAGAAATCGTGCAGTGGCGGCACAGCGGCAGCGAGAGGCCCCATTAGCTAAAGTGGTGCTTCAGGTTAAGAACAGTTTCAGGTTAAGAACAGACCTCCAGAATGGATTAAGTACGTAAACCGAGGTACCACTGTATGCTTGTGTATTTCAATTACACACTCGTGTGTTAGAATATTTGTCAAAAGATAACAAGAAAATATATAGCATATATGTTTGAATAGAAATACATTTCAAAATGCTTACTTTTCTTATAGGAAGCTCCTGATCTTGGTTTATCCTATATGAGTTTGTGCATACTCATTTGTTGTTGTTGTTTAGTCGTTTAGTCATGTCCGACTCTTCGTGACCCCATGGACCAGAGCACGCCAGGCACTCCTGTCTTCCACTGCCTCCCGCAGTTTGGTCAGACTCATGTTTGTAGCTTCGAGAACACTGTCCAACCATCTTGTCCTCTGCCATCCCCTTCTCCTTGTGCCCTCAATCTTTCCCAACATCAGGGTCTTTTCCAGGGAGTCTTGTCTTCTCATGAGGTGGCCAAAGTATTGGAGCCTCAGATTCACGATCTGTCCTTCCAGTGAGCACTCAGGGTGATTTCCTGAAGAATGGATACGTTTGATCTTCTTGCAGTCCATGGGGCTCTCAAGAGTCTCCTCCAGCACCATAATTCAAAAGCATCAATTCTTCGGCGATCAGCCTTCTTTGTGGTCCAGCTCTCACTTCCATACATCACTACTGGGAAAACCATGGCTTTAACTATACGGACCTTTGTTGGCAAGGTGATGTCTCTGCTTTTTAAGATACTGTCTAAGTTTGCCATCGCCTTTCTCCCAAGGAGCAGGCGTCTTTTAATTTCATGACTGCTGTCACCATCTGCAGTAATCATGGAGCCCAAGAAAGTAAAATCTCTCACTACCTCCATTTCTTCCCCTTCTATTTGCCAGGAGGTGATGGGACCAGTGGCCATGAGCTTCGTTTTTTTGATATTGAGCTTCAGACCATATTTTGCGCTCTCCTCTTTCACCCTCATTAAAAGGTTCTTTAATTCCTCCTCACTTTCTGCCATCAAGGTTGTGTTATCTGCATATCTGAGGTTGTTAATATTACTTCCGGCGATCTTAATTCCAGCTTGGGATTCATCCAGCCCAGCCTTTCGCATGATGAATTCTGCATATAAGTTAAATAAGCAGGGAGACAAAGACTCTCCTCCCTGGAAGAGAGGGGAGTGGTTGTGGGCGGGAGCCCGAGCACCGCCCCTAGCAGGGGGCGTTAGCCCCCTGCCTCCACCTCTCCTGGCTGGCGCCCACGCCCCTCGGCAGGCACCCAACCAGGTGCCTCCGAGGGGGCATGCTCAGCAGCCTTTTGCTGCAGCGCCAGCCTCTCCCCGGCCTCATTCTTTGCTGTCGTCTCGTCGTGAGTCACCCACCCTCCACTCCCTTTGAGTTAGGGCTTAGGTCATTGGCCTTGCTATGGACCTTAGGTTGGTCGCCCTGGTTGTCCAGGGGGGCTGGTAGGAGTTTTTCCATTTGGCATTAGGCCTTTTGCTTTTTTCGCCTACCTCGTAGCAATTGTCACAACTTTTGTGGTATTGGTGGGTAGGTTAGGCATTGGAATAATGTGTTGTGGTGTGTCGAAGGGCTAGGTGTGGCCATCGCCTATGCCTTCAATTTTTGGGTATTCCATTAAAGGAATCTGGCAGTCGTGTATTCTGTCCGATGCCTGCTTGGCGGGAGGCCATGGCACGACCCTCGGTGACATCAGGGGTGAGCCTATAGTTGGATTAGCATCAACAGGCTCTACCTACTGGTGAATAAACCCACTTGTTTTAGAGATCCAATGCGTAAGCCAATACCTTTTCACTGCTGTAATCAATAAAGTTGTGGCCTTTCCTTGCCCATTAACCTTATATCACGTGTCCTTATGTATTCATTTCACATTGCGGGGGCCGGGTCCTCGAACCACAATATACAGCCTTGTCGTACTCCTTTCCCAATTTTGAACCAATCATTTGTTCCATATCCAGTTCTAACTGTAGCTTCTTGTCCCACATAGAGATTTCTCAGGAGACAGATGAGGTGATTGGGCACTCCCATTTCTTTAAGAACTTGCCATAGCTTGCTGTGGTTGACACAGTCAAAGGCTTTTGCATAGATACTTCATGGATCACTGCCTTGCCGTGGCAAAGGGTCTTGAATAACTCAGAGAAGCTATGAGCTATGCCGTGCAGGGCCACCCAAGATGGACAGGTCATAGTGGAGAGTTTTGACCAAACGTGATCCACCTGGAGCAGGAACTGGCAAGCCACTCCAGTATCCCTGCCAAGAAAACTCCATGGACAAAGACAACAGGCATACTCATTTGTATTATGACCCATAAATGAATGTTTCAATCTACCCTGATACCTTCTCCTTGTTAAATAATAACCAAGTACAATTAATAGCAAATAACACCTAAAAACAAGATTTTGGTCATGTAATTAATGTTAAAACCCTGCCTCCAGGCTAGCAATCGAAACATCATTAAAAACTTCTTCATGGTGACTTTCTTCTTATGATGACTACAATTTACAAATTAGAAATTGATTCGGTATCAGTCAAGTACACATTACAGTATCTATACCCTTTTAAACATATTCATATTCTTGTAATTGTACCTTATAATCTTTTTTAATCCTGCTACATATTCTTGTAGGAGGACACTGTAACAGTAATAGGAACTTGGGAAGAACAATCAAATCCCATGGAAATTCAGTAGGACCAGACAAAGCAAATAATGGGGAAATGTTGTAAAATGTTTTCTTTCACCATGATGCCCCCTTTTGACAGTGTAAAATGCCCATGATGGAAATAAATAAATGAGCAAGACCTGATCTTTGAAGTTTTTGTATCCAAACACATCAACGCCTACCCACCCAGGCAAAAGTCAAGGGATAGATTATAAAACAAAAGTTATGGAGGAGGCTTGCTGCCTGCCCAACCATAGACAAACGAGAAGCTAAATAAAAATTGCCCAGAGCATTATCACAGGCTGCTCAGCCAAGGCATAGAAAAATGTTCTAAAGTAGCATGAAATGCAATCTCTACAAATAGAAGCTGCAAACCCCATCAGGACTCAATGGAAAAAGAAAACCTGTATGAATCTAAGGCCAAATATAGTATATCAAGAGAGAGAGACTATTCAATGAGTGTAAGACTGAGTTGTGATGGAGGGATAAGCTCATAGCTCATGTACTTAAATACAATGCTAAATAAACTCAAAGTTTAACTGGAAACTAACGTTTTATTCATTTCCTTTGATTGTGTCCTGAATCTTTCATCATAGAGGTGTGTATTTATAAAAAATGAATAATTTGGGTTTTTTTGTTTTTTTTTTGCAAAATCCTGCCTTGTGGTAGCCTCTCATTCTAGCAGTATATCATATCAACTCTCTTTTAATTTCCCCAAACACTCCAGCATTAACAAAGTCAATCTTAGATTCTTGGTCTACATAATATAAACATCCAGTTTAACTAGTATGAAGAAGAGCCTTTTAATTAATTTGTCATTTATACACTTTGTGTTTGAGACCTTACTAAGTATCACAGGTAGTTTGCTTTTCTATTAAGATTTACTTCATGGGAAATGGTCTCTCTTCATTCTAATAGATAATTTTGGGGTAAAAGCACAATTTAGTTACTCCATTTGTTGCCAAGAAACAGGAAAATGCAGCATAAAGCATCTGCTTTCCAGTTCTTGGAGGAGCTTAATAGAACATATGGAGAAGGATCTCTCAGCATATCAGCTCCAGACTTGAAACCATGAACTGACAGCTCTCAGATATGATAGAAAATACAGAATATTTTCCGATTTAGTTCTTAGCTAAAGAGATGGCTGAGGACGTGGGTGGCGCTGTGGGTTAAACCACAGAGCCTAGGACTTGCCGATCAGAAGGTCGGCGGTTCGAATCCCCACAACGGGGTGAGCTCCTGTTGCTCGGTCCCTGTTCCTGCCAACCTAGCAGTTCGAAAGCACGTCAAAATGCAAGTAGATAAATAGGTACCGCTCTGGCGGGAAGGTAAATGGCATTTCCGTGCGCTGCTCTGGTTCGCCAGAAGTGTCTTAGTCATGCTGGCCATATGACCCGGAAGCTATATGTCGGCTCCCCCAGCCAATAAAGCGAGATTAGTGCCGCAACCCCAGAGTCGGTCACGACTGGACCTAATGGTCAGGGGTCCCTTTACCTTTACCTAAAGAGATGGCTACTGCAGCAAGATAAGCATTATGGCAGAAAAAGATATACAGAGTCTTGCGGCACCTAAAGGATTAGTCCATTCATTGTGGTATGAGTTATCTTAGGAAAAGTATCATCCTCAGGCAGTCCTGCATGTTTGTATGATTTCCAAGGGTACTAAGGGTTTAGTCGCAGGCATAGGCAAACTCATCCCTCCAGATGTTTTGGGACTACAACTCCCATCACCCCTAGCTAACAGGACCAGTGGTCAGGGATGATGGGAGTTGTAGTCCCAAAACATCTGGAGGGATGAGTTTGCCTATGCCTGGTTTAGTGGATATTCTTCCAAAGTATTTCCCATGACCCCATTTGCTCTCTCAGCCGTCAGTCACAGTTTATTAAGGTTTTAGAGTGATGTGGTTCAAATGCTCCCTTCCCCAGTAATGGTTTTTGCCTCTCCTTCGTTTCCTAGAAGTACAGCTGCTCTGGGTGCAAAACAATAAGTGAATGAGTGAAAATTGGCAATCTGAAATAGATGGCATTGACAGAAGACTTCCAACCTGAGGTCCCGCCTCCTCCCCCCACATGCCTGCTATGGCATGCTGTAGGAGTTATCCAGCATCGAGGACCCAAAGTGTTGCAAAACTAAAACAGGGAGCAGCCATTTCATTTTGCTGTGAGAGAACATCGTCTCTCTGAAACCAGAGAGTCTTAACTTTCTAAGATGATAAACAGTTTGAAGGAGGCTTCATTGTCAAACGTGAACAAGTGCAAATATCTATCATATTTTGGAGCAAAGGGGGCATTTCAGGCCTGAAAGGAGCATATTTCTTTAATCTGGGGGAGCGGGGTTGTATCACCCTGGGGAAATTGCTTTTAGTGTATTCCTCCCCCCCCCCTGCCTCCGTGTTAAACCACCAAGTAGGAAGACTGGCAAACAAATTGAGTGATTCTTGCTTGTTCTGTTCACTCATTGATTATGAACACTTCATTTCTACATTTGAAGTTGCTTGATCTGATCCCTCGCAAAAGAACAGGTTTAGACAGATTCTCTATATGATACAGAGAAGAGATTAAATAAGGGAAAGTATCTGGTAAATCTCCCACACAGCTTCTCAGTCACACTTCAAAAACTGTTTGTCATGGCACATATTGCAAAATAACATTGGCTGAGGCAGCCGACCTAATTGTCAACAAAAATGATAGTGTAAATGAATAAAGAATGGAACCATGCCAGTACAGTTACAGTGGCCATCTTTCAAGCATTTCCCATTTTTTACTTAGCAGCTGCTGCACACGGTATGGCTGCCACAGGGAGATGGCTTTCCATTTTTCCGTGCAGCATGGCAAATTCTTCCCATGTAAGTTGAAAATGCTATACAGTGGTACCTCTGGTTATGTACTTAATTCATTCCGGAGGTCCGTTCTTAACCTGAAACTGTTCTTAACCTGAAGCACCACTTTAGCTAATGGGGCCTCCTGCTGCTGCTGGAGCATGATTTCTGTTCTCATCCTGAAGCAAAGTTCTTAACCTGAAGCACTATTTCTGGGTTAGCGGCGTATGTAACCTGAAGCGTATGTAACCTGAAGCGTGTGTAACCCAAGGTACTACTGTACTGGCTCATTGCTTGATGTCAGCTTGAAATGAGACATTTAAAGCAGTCTCTATTTGCAGGCCATATTGCAGGGGTAACCAACATGGTGCCTTCCAGGTATGGGCTCATCCTTTGCCCAAATAATGCATTCAGATGTGTCCTCTCAGATTTATCGCTCTGGGCGACAGTGGTAATCTGTTTGATAATGGCGAACTATGTGGGAAGGGATGCAGTTCAGGCAGGAGACATAAGAACAGGGGAAAGACCTGTGGGTATAGGGCGGCATACATACATACAAACAAACATACTTAACAGTTGCATCCAACCAAACATTTCTTTTATGGTGACAGCATCACTGTATTGTGCTACGGCATGGCCCAGATAAGATCACACACCTGTTGCAGGGCACTCAACTTTCATGACTACACTGATAATAGTTTGTTGTCAACTGTAAAGGCTGGCATAAAAAAAAAGATTATTTACTATTTTTGCTGCAGTGGCAGTTGCAGCCTGGCCTGGCGAGGCTGAGGGCAGCGAAATTCCTTCCCGCGTGACAAGCTGACATCCTCATCAGTCTTAGCCAGTCAGCCGGAGTGTCAGGGATTTCCCACAATTTTAATTTTAATGGACCAATCACAGCCTAAGAAGGCAGGACTTGGGAGTGGACCTGGATGGCGCTTGGCTTCACTCAGGTCTGCCTCCAACTTACATAAGCCAACTGCACTTGGAGTCAGCTCCATCGGCTATGGACGTCCCACCTACCCTGTATAGTTTGACCTTACCTGAAGGCAAGCAAGCAACTAATGTGCATGTCCTTGCTATGGAATTAATCAGTCACCATATTAGGGGCCAGGGGGGAATTTGATGGTCTGGTCTTTTTGCCTATGTTATAGGAACCATCAGAACCTGCTGGCAGAACAAGGCATTGGGTTGGATCTTTAGTCTAAACAAAAGGGGGTGGGAAGAAGCACTACCTCCCCTCTTCATAAACTAAGTATCTGGGTACCCTAGTAAAGGGCTCCAAGGGGAAGATTCTGACCAAATGCCCATATGGGGGCTAACAGACTTCTGGCGGTTCCCTCCCTGCAAGAAGTGAGGTTACAGGGAACCAGGCAGAGGACCTTCTCAGTAGTGGTGCCTGCCCTGTGGAACGCCCTCCCATCAGATGTCAAGGAAATAAACAACTATCTGACTTTTAGAAGACATCTGAAGGCAGCCCTGTTTAGGGAAGTTTTTAATGGTTTATGTTTTATCGTGTTTTTAATATTCTGTTGGGAACCGCCCAGAGTGGCTGGGGAAACCTAGCCAGATGGGCAGGGTATAAATAATAAATTGTTGTTGTTATTTTACTCCCCGAAGTGGGTCCTTGAGGAATCACCCTATTTGATGTGTGCCATGAGGAATCCTTAACCCAGGATCAATCCTGATGACATAATCAGTCAGTAATTGAGCTGGTCAATTCAGGATACATATCCAGTACCTCTGCCAATGCCTACTGACATCTGTAATCAATAAAGTTGTGGCCATTTGAATCCCAAGATGTTGCCATGTTGTTTTTGGTGCTTCCTGATTCATGGGCCCGCAAATGAATATGAAATGTTGGGATAATTCTCACCACAAAAATAAAATCATAGAGTTGGAAGTGACCCCAAGGGACTTCTAATCCAACCCCCTGCCATGCAGGAATCCCAACTAGATCATACATGACAGATGGCCATCCAACCTCTGCTTAAAAACCTCCAGTGAAGGAGAGTCCACAACCATCTGAGAGAGACTGTTCCACTGTCAAGCAACTCTTACATAGAAAAGATATCCAGACCAGCAAATGTGCTTTCCCTGTCCCACCCGCTGTGTATGCAGATGAATGCACAAAAGCAATAACTTATTTTCGGTCTCTGTTGCAAACACTGTGCAATATGAGCAGCAGATAATAGTCATCCGTTTCATTAATTCAGATTATTAAGATCTCTTTAAACGACAACCTGGTGAAATATCATTTACAAAGGCATAGCTAAGTAGGAAAAAGAAGTCATGTTTATATTTTCATCATCACCAGACTAGAAATTTATGAACCAATCATTCTACATTTTATGATAGCTGATATTTGAGGGCGATGGATGAAATATGTATTTCACACGTCAGCTCTGAAGACATATTGAATCACCTTAAAATAAATATAATGGACTGTCAGGTCTGACAGTTTATTATTTTTAAAGGGATTTGATGTATATCTTCAAAAACAATGTATGAAATACATATTTTATGTCAGAAAACTGAGCTATAAAACAGTTTGCTGCACAAATTTCACCTCAGAATGAACCACAGAGGAATTTATTTTTTTAAAAAATGATGATTATTTCAGACAGGGCCATACCATAGAATGGTCCACAGAATGAAGGAACAGAAGGAGAGGGGAAATAGTTTCTGCCAACTTTCCCACTTCTTCCTTCTGAGGAATGTTTTTGCTAGTGATCACCTTTATTTAAAACCATTCCTTCTCCCAATGTACTGAACTAAAATCACTGAGGGAAATTCTTTCAGAATGCAAAATAAAAAGACAGTGTTTCCAAAATCAAAAGAAATCTAGTCATAGGATGCATGACTGTATGTACGGCGTGAACCCTTTTAAAAGAATTTCTGAGGCTTCTTAATGGTCTCTGTGCAACCATATGAGTTCTGTACCTGTGCAGAGCCTCATTTGGGTACTGCAGTCTGGTATTCTCCTCACCAGTGGACCAGACTGGAAACCTGCTGCTCCAGTGAAGCTCTGCCTAACAAGCTGCCCATAATTAGGCAGTTCAAACTACGATATTTGGCGCAGATCCCCTCATAAAGCGTACACTATTCTTGATTCAATGTGCTGCCCGCTTCTTCATCATTTCTCGCCTAAATATTCAGAATCATCTCTTTGTAACCTCTTTGTACAGATGTTTATGTTTTGGAAATCAGAAAACCAAGGGCATTTGATGTCTCTCTAAAAAGAGGCATGATTTGCGGCAAGCATCTTAATGCAGGAAAGAAAAATAACAGAAAGCCAGTGTAATCGAAACAAGTTTTCATCCTTGCCCTGGGGAAAACAGAGTAGAACACAGGATAAATTTCATGTTTGTTCAGCCTTTTCTTTGACTTTGGGGTTAGATTTTGATGCAGTGGGAGGGAAATGTTTGCTTTTTCTACATCGAGGTGGGGGCCAAAAGCAGTCCTCTAGGGCTCCCTGTCTGATCCTCAGGATTCCTCCTAGGTCTTGTTCTCCCCCAAGCATTGCCCCATCTCCACTGGGCACACCAGACCAGCTCAAAGCCTTCCTAAAGTGCTTTTGCACCTGTGATAGGGTCATGTGCATGCCCTGATGCAAGGTAGAGATCATATGTGTGCATGAGCAAAAACCTTTTGTTTTGCTGGAATGTAGCCTACTAAACAAAGATAGGAGCCTTATCCATTGGCCCACCCACTAAAAGGTAAAGGGACCCCTGACCATCAGGTCTAGTCGTGATCGACTCTGGGATTGCAGCGCTCATCTCGCTTTACTGGCCGACGGAGCTGGCGTACAGCTTCCTGGTCATGTGACCAGCATGACTAAGTCGCTTCTGGCAAACCAGAGCAGCACACGGAAACGGTGTTTACCTTCCCGCCAGAGCGGTACCTATTTATCTATTTGCACTTTGACGTGCTTTCGAACTGCTAGGTTGGCAGGGACTGAGCAATGGGAGCTCACCCCGTTGCGGGGATTCGAACCGCCGACCTTCTGATCGGCAAGTCCTAGGCTGTGTGGTTTAACCCACAGCGCCACCCGCGTCCCTTGGCCCACCCATTACCCCTGAGCTAAAAAGGGTTCCTCAGCCCTGATCTTCATCCTTGCCATAGACAGCAAACCCATTCCTCACAGGAACCAACAGCTAATTCAAATGCTACTAAAAATAAATTTGCAAAAAACAAATCAATCGAATCCAGTCAAATCCTTACAAGCAGAGCCCCAAATGGGAAAGTGGAAAAAAAATTAACTTGATGTCAATTAAATCAAGCTGTGCTGCTTTCTTGTTTCGTTCATGCAGACGTTAGATACTGCAGAGGTTTCCGGGGAACAAACCTTGTGAGCATGGAAAATCAAATTCTGAACAGAATATTAAGATTCTAAGTGAAATGACAGGCATCTGAGATATATGTGGGGTGGGTGGGTGGGAATAAATGGACTGAAATTCCTCAGAGGTGCAGCAGTCCAGGAAGCTATACCAAACCGTATAGTTCAGAGTAGCTGAGAAATATTTTGCCAAATAAAATATGCAAGCAATTACTTCTTTTACTTCAAAAGGACATTGAGAAAAACTCAAATAGATTTTCCTAATCTAATTTCAAACCTGAATTGATTTGGCTGGTGATGGGGGCTAGGAGTGGAGAACCTTTCCTTCTTCTATTTCTCTATTAATTGGTTCATTGCTGATCCTGCAGCTCTCAAATACATATAAGAAAGACCTGCATACTTTTAATTCTTTCGTATTAGCCTACCTTAAAAGTACAAATTCAAGGTGCATCAAGGGTCAGTCTCATTAAAAACCTTGCAGTCTTATACTTGGAAATATTTCACCGACCTTGGTAGTTCTAACTACAAGGTATGTAGTTTAGGGATTAGAATAAAATTCCCCTCGCCTTTCTTGAAGGATAAGTGGCTACACATTTCTCTTTTTTACTGGCTAATCTGGGAGAACAATGTTCACAACAACATAACCTATAATGTTGTGCAAAACTGTGGTGCTGCTCTGGTCCAATTATATTTTGAGAACTGGAGTTAATTACGTTAATGTGGCATCGAAAGCAGTAAATTTCAGAATGTAATAACTCAGAAGGGAGTTCTAGGCAGTACAAGAAAAACAACAGCTCAATAGTCCCTTGCGTTGAATGCCTTTCATTAAATATTCCTAGCTACAGTGGACATATACACAGTCATACCTTGGTTTTCGAACGCCTTCATACTCGTACGTTTTAGCTCCCGAACGCCGCAAACCCGGAAGTAAGTGTTCCAGTTTCTGAACGTTTTTCGGAAGCCGAACGTCCGGCACGGCTTCTGCTTGAGTGCAGGAAACCTCTGTAGCCAATCGGAAGCCGCACCTTGGTTTTCGAATGGTTTCGGGAGTCGAACAGACTCCTGGAACGGATTAAGTTCGAGAACCAAGGTGCCACTGTACTTGGGTATCTATTTTGAAAAGCTCATCGGTGTAGCATTTACAGTATACAGCATCTTGGCTGTTGAATCTCTTTGCAGTGGTGGAACCGGCACAGGTACCCACAGATACACAGACCACACACTCTGTGGTAAAATAATTTAGTGTGTACCAGTGTACATACTATTTTGCAAGAGGGTAAGAACTACACCTGCAATTAAACCTTCCAAGTCCTTGCTTCACATGTTCTGCATCTGTGGTGGAGTGGACAAGCCTTCCTCCTTCTCGTGTACAAAGGGCTTCAATGGGCTGGAACCAGCCCAGGGGCAAAGTTGGCAAACATCTTCCAGAATATATGAAGGAAGAAAGTGTTAACTAAACTTTGGAAGAGGAGAATCAGGCTCTCTCACAGATGTTTAAGCAAAGAAATCTCTGACCTCCTTTTGCTAGCATTCCTTACTTGCTCCAAGTAATTAAGCATGGAAATTATAAAACAACAAAAAATACTTAAATGATGAAATATGCAAATAGTGAAGCTCTCTCTCATAATTACACATTGACTTTGCCAGTCATTGTTCATTTGCTATAATTTGCTATTTTATATCAAACATTACAAAGGGAAATGCAGCTCATGCTACTCAACAAGATTCTTCCATTTGTGGAGCATAATTAAAACGTCTTTTGACACTGCAGCTTAAAGGACCAAGTATGTATAGTGCATGAACTCTATATTAGTACCATTAAAAAGAATTCAGTGCAGCACACCTCCGTGTCTACTTCTGAATGTGTGTAGATCAGGCATAGGCAAACTCGGCCCTCCAGATGTTTTGGGACTACAACTCCCATCATCCCTAGCTAACAGGACCAGTGGTCAGGGATGATGGGGATTGTAGTCTCAAAACATCTGGAGGGCCAAGTTTGCCTAGGCCTGGTGTAGATGAACAAGTGCTGTACACACAATATGTGACCAAGCTCTACATCCTTTTGGGACCAGAGAGTCTGTTCTCCCTTACAAAAGTAATCCCATTTCATTCAAAGATAGTGAAGAAAACTTTGGAGTCTGCATATATCGGAAGCATTATCTATTTGAAAACTAACCTGCCAATTCCACATGCAGATAACTGACATTTTTTGCCTCTTAAAGCAATTACCTTCTTCAGCTCAGGAGCTGGATTCTCCCCAGCTGGGCAGCTTGGATGTCAAGACCCCCTTGTATGGAGGCAGGTGAGCTGCCAATTATAAAGAAATAATTTGAGATGCTACCTCTGCACTGGAGTGACTTTAAAAAATACATGGAAGTAATCCTCCTTATGGCATATTTTTTAAAGATAACGAGCAAAGACACAAGATACTAACCATGTGTTATGATTGCCATAAGGTATTATCCTAACATGTTGAAACATAGCAGAGGAAATATGGGAGGGATTCATCACAGGAAATACGAGTGTAGGTTAGAGGTTGCCAACCTGGTGCCCTCCTGATATTGCAGAAATATAACTCCCATCATCCCTGACCATTCGCTATGCTAGTTGGGGCTGATTGCTATACAGTGGTACCTCAGGTTAAGAACTTAATTCGTTCTGGAGGTCCGTTCTTAACCTGAATATGTTCTTAACCTGAGGTACCACTTTAGCTAATGGGGCCTCCTGCTGCCGCTGCACGATTTCTGTTCTCATCCTGAAGCAAAGTTCTTAACGTGAGGTACTATTTCTGGGTTAGTGGAGTCTGTAACCTGAAGCTTCTGTAACCTGGGATACCACTATAGTCCAAAACATTCAGGAGGCATGAAGTTGGGGGAGGGTGGTGCAGATTCTAAGGAGACTATACAATATCAGTGCAAGCCCTCCAACATTCCTCAGATGAAAATAGGTACATTTCTCACTCCTTCCCCCCCACAACTGACCCTCCTTGACCACCCAATCGCTTATCAGATTTCTTATGGGACACAGCACACATGCCCTCCACCATTCTGAGAAAAACCCCTATTCTATTCTATTCTTTGGTAGGTTTACAAAAAGAAAGACACACGCCAACAAATAAATTTTAGAAAAGGGCAAGATTAGATGCAGATGCACAAAGCATTGAAAAAACAAGAAGAAGACTCCTTGCGCTCCATTCCCCCTTTCTTCATGCCCAGGGCAGCCCTGCCCTTGGCCTGCATCTCACAGCCAATGCCATGGGGCAGAAACCTCTCCTCTTCCACAGCCATGGGGCAGAAACCTCTCCTCTTCCTAGCCTGCTCTCCAGCAGCTGTTAGGAGCTGTCCAAGTGATGAGGCCAGCAGCAGAGGTGATAGAGAGGTCACAGAGAGGCAACAGGATGCTCTCTTGCCACCGCCACTTGGGACAAGCACTGGCTCATTCTCCTCCCAGCAGCGGCACTGGTGGGGGGAATAGGGACATTCTGGGATCAAATCAGAAGCTTGGATAGCTTTTGTAATTCTGGGGCTGTCCCTGGAAAATCGGGACACTTGAAGGGTATGTCAGTGGCTGGCATGCCCTTCCTCCAAGGAACAATACATTAACGCATCCTTTGACTTTTCCATATTTGTAGAGCTATGAGTTAAAGAATAAAACAACCCCCTCCCCGAAACTGTGCGTTGTTTTTCAGGAGAGAAACAAATGCTCTTTTCAATTCATCCCCCCGCCGCCCTCAATAATCCTGCATGCCATACTTGAAAATATCACTTGAAACCTCCAGTTATTCCTCACTGACTCGCACACTGTCACACAAACTTAGCTCACCAACCCAGCAGCTGGGCTGCAGGATGTCCTAGACTGATGCTTTGCGTCACCCTGGCCTGCATGACAGATGTCCCAAAATGACCCGAGTTGTGGCAAAGAGTGATCCCTTATTTGTCAATTGGAGAACGTGCTCTGGCCTAGCATGAAGTCTGCTAGGCAAGGGAGATCGCTGGCCAACTTAGTGTTAACAGGGAAAATTCGACAGGAAAGAAAAGAACGCCCCCAATTTTTTATTATTATGGATAAAAAGACTAGATGACAATGAATATATTCGTTACTCAGTGGTAAATAGCAGAAGCTTCTTAACAATAATAGTGCATCTCACATTTTTGCATTGTGAGGCTTTTTGAACAGAGGAAGTGAGGTATGAAGTGTCAAATTTCCACTTGCTGCCCTGGAAATTGTGCTTGAGATTTTCCTGGTGAGCAATGGCCACAGCAGTGCTAGAAAACAGTAAGTGAAGATTGTTTATTCACTTCTTATTTAAAGTTTTTCTATGTTCGTTATCCAATATCACTGCCATAAAATCAAATAGAAAAGGACATTGAACTTATTCCAGATCTGAAACAGGCACTATATGTTCTTCTGTTTCAATACACTTTTCATTTCTTCTACTAATTGCTTTATGTTTTGGGCAACTGGTTCATTTTATTGCCACAATCATTTGTTTCTATATCAAACAATCAAGTTGAAATACAGCTGATCTAGATATTGTTTGCCATATTTTATATTATGAATAGTTATTACAAGTTCAAGTAACCCTTGCCTCAAGTATTTCCACTAAAAACGGCACTGCAATAAAGGTACGCTTGGGGTACAATACTGTATTGTTGAAGCAGAGGATTTCAGGATAATTTTTCTCATTTATCCCCAATTAAAATTCTATACTCCAGATCTAAAGCAAACTCATCCAGCTAAAAGCCATAAAATCTTATACTCATTAATGTACAATCAAGACTTTCTATCTTTTTATTCTGTGTGGAAAACTACAGCAGTCGCAACATCGGCAGGGAGTCCTATAACGCAACTGTAGAATATTTTAGAATGATTAATCTATTGCAGCAGTAAACGTCTCCACAAGGTTATTAATTAAAAGAACTAATCTTGCATTTTGGGACTGCACAAATAATTGCTAGTAAATCCAATACCTCGACTCACCAATGGGAGTTTACTTTAAATAACCTCTGAAAAGTATCTGACAAAGTTAATTGTGGTTCAGAATTTCCAATTTATGTAGAAGCAGCTAATAAAAAAGAATTTGTGTTATTTATCACCACTGTCCTAAAGTTGTATTAAAATCCTAGCCACAGCCAGTGCTTAGAACTTTTTTCCCTGTCATTCTTTTGTACAGAGGTAGTTTGCACCTGTTCTATTCAGTTACCACTGCTTCTTCCATCTTTCTGTTAGTCCATAGGCACCAGCTCCTAGGGGTCAAAGCACTTTTGGGGACCCCGATGTATGTGTGTGTGTTTTTAGGGGGCCATGCCCCCAGAGGTATAGCAAGGTCAGGTGGTACCTGGTGTCACCCCTCCGCCTGTGACTCCTTGGCTGTTGGCCAAGCAGCCCCCTTTCCCCCAGCTCGCTGCAGGCTTGGGAGTCACGGGTGGGAAGACACCTGTCCTCTCCCCTGCCTGCCTGTTTGCCTGCTTCCTCCAGCAGGGAGCGAGGGCAGCGGGGCAATCCCCCCACCCATGACTCCCAAGCCTACAGTGAGCCACGGCCGAAGGCTGGAGCTTTGCTGCTTTGTTGGTGGCCCTGACGGCCCATCAGGGCCACCGCTTGCTGGAGGCTTGGGAGTCATGGGCGGAGGTGTGTGCTGAATGTCACCCCCCTTCAGGATGACACCCGGTGTGACCTGCCCCCACAGCACCCCCATTGCTCCACCCCTGCAGGCCCCCTCAGTGTTCAGAGGGTGTTAGGCTCTGGTTGAATGCTGTGTGTCTGCATTGGAAAACAGGAAAGGAAAGGGGCAATATTCTCAGGGCTAAGAACAAATACAGTGCTACCTCTGGTTACAGACACTTCAGGTTACAGATGCTTCAGGTTACAGATTCCGCTAACCTAGAAATAGTACCTCAGGTTAAGAACTTTGCTTCTGGATGAGAACAAAATTTGCGTGGTGGTGGCGTGGTGGTGGTGGGAGGCCCCATTAGCTAAAGTGGTACCTCAGGTTAAGAACAGTTTCAGGTTAAGAACAGACCTCCAGAACGAATTAAGTTCTTAACCCAAGGTACCACTGTACAGCACACACACACACACACACACACACAAACATATCCTACTGCCCCTTACACATCACAAAAACCTGCTAGTTTTCACTTGCCCTTATACAGAACTAGATTTTCTTATCCCTCACCTGTTTTATGCTTTTCTCTTCCCCACAATGCCTCATGGCCACTTTAAAACAGTAGAATGTGGAACAAGAGCCAGAGGTAAACATTTTGAAGCCTAACATTCCTCCAGGGCTGACTTGAACATTCTCAAAGACTTCAAACGAATCTTGCTTTCATATATAATATAAAAAAAGTTGCACTATGTTCTACAGTTGAACCTTGTCAATCTCTTTTGCTTTCCAAGCAGGCAAGGTGAACCAGTTGCTGATGGCATGGCTGCCACATGTAACCTTGCTTTGTTTCCTGCAAATCAACACACATCTGAATCAGAGTCCATTTATCTGAAGCAAAGGAAATGTTCTGTTGAGACTTTGATATGCAATTCTGTGTGAAAGTCTTTTCTGCAGCATTTTTGACAATCGCTTTTATGATTTAAAATGAAACAAAGGCCAGAAAGCGAGGGGGAACTTTGGGTGTTGGTTCTGCAGCTTCTTCTTTGGGGAACGGAGAAAACGATCACTTTTCAGCAGCTGACTGTTTATATATTGCCCCTTGTTTGCCAGTATCACTTGCATTATTACAGGGAGAGGAGTTGTTTCTTCTGCAATTCTTAGATGAATAATTCTGACTATGGTTCTATATGCACAAAACTCTGGAATTGTAATCATTCCCTGGTTGACTGGCAGAAGGAAAATTCCCCAAGGGACAATCTCAGCCTGGAAATTACCTCCCATCTCAAAGGCATCTAAACTCTTAAAACGTTTGGATGTAATGATGATTTTAAACAATAATTTCTAAGGCAAGGCTCTTTGCAAATAATTTCCAGGAGCAAAATGCACCAGGAGAATTGCAATGCAACAGGCTTAATCTATGGAACAATTGTAGTGATTGTTATTTAGGAAGCAAATGAAAGCTGTTCATGCAAGACAGACTACCAATATAGCGATAAGTTATCTGAAAGTTCTGGTGAATGGGCTCCAAGAGACAAACAGGAGTTGGTAACTTGGGACTAGTTTTCACATAGATGGAAAAACAGTGACTTTCATGCTGCAGGCGTGGGTGTGTGTTTGTGGGGGGGTGTTACTTGATGGAAAGCTAGCATACAAGGGAAAAGGTTCCCTTAGCCTAGTTTTCTATATGAGGGGCTGGTGGAATAAGGAGACAATCTATCATATGAATTACTGCCTGCAGTCTAAATTGATACAATCCAGACAAAGGTCTATCAGGGATATAACAACAGTTTGGGCGCAATGATGGCTACCATTTTAGGAATGCAAAATCAATAGGATTGTGTTTTAAAATTCTTGCCTGTTTTTTCCTGGATGACCAGGTGTATGCCGAAAGCCAACTGGGATCAATTTCTACATATGACAGCTTCCATAATGATGAAGGATATATTCCCTTTCATTTTAAATTCGATTAAGGTTAAATTAACGAACATCAAATGCCGGCAGATTGCACACGTATTCTTATAATAAGTAAAGAACTTTCTATGCCCAAGATGTTATCCTTTTATTTTTTGCTGTTTTAAAAATGGACAATATGTTTAGGGCCCGGGGTTATAATTGTTTGACCTTATCGGGTTAGGAATGGCAAGGGATCCCCTCTCCGTCCATTTAAACCAGTACACCAATAAAAATATACCGTATTTTTCGCTCTGTAAGATGCACCAGATCACAAGACGCACCTAGTTTTGGGAGGAGGAAAACAAGAAAAGAAAAAATTCTGAATCTCAGAAGCCAGAACAGCAAGAGGGATTGTTGTGCAGTGAAAGCAGCAATCCCTCTTGCTGGTCTGGCTTCTGGGATAGCTGCACAGCCTGCATTCGCTCCATAAGACACACACACATTTCCCCTTACTTTTTAGGAGGGAAAAAGTGAGTCTTATAGAGCAAAAAACCCGGTATATTTTACCCTGAATAAGTGAACAGTGAAAGTAACCACTGAAAGTGAAAGTAACAGTGAAAGTGAGTCTTATAGAGCAAAAAACCCGGTATATTTTACCCTGAATAAGTGAACAGTGAAAGTAACCACTTTGGCCATTGTTAGCCATGTGAAATTAATACTTGCTTTTCTCTGGTGTAAGCCGCTGTCCACTGTGGCCATACATTATAAATGGAGGGCACTTTAATTTGCTTCTACTATGGTATTTGCAGCAGATCCATTTAGAGCTACAAAATGAATGAGCATGAAAAAGAGATGAAACCACATTTCTCTGGAATAATTTGTTTTTGCAAAGAAGCAGGTATGTGGTATAATTAAGCAGGGATGTCAGTGAACAAGGCAGGGACTTTTAACAGGTGCATCTTAATTATCCATAACCAACGAAGATTAAGCAACAAGCAAATGATCCCCTGGACTGATGCCTGTATGAAATAGGCTGTGCTTATTTGCACGAGACACAGCTGTCATTTCTTAATGACAACTGAAGGGAAAAAAGCACCAAACTGAATCTAATCATTTTAAGAAAGAGAGAAATGTGGAGGGAAAGAGGGAGGGAATCGCCAGAGTCGGGAATTTAGCATACAGCCTTACTAGCTTATTTGGGGCAGATGTATACATCTGCCAGGGCTGCTTCCTTATGAGGGCCTTTGATATATAATATATGCGATATATGATATCTTTATTGTCATTGTCCCATACAGAACAATGAAACTGAAAAACTACATAAAACATTCAAAAACCCCTAAAAACTCTGAAACCCCATTTTAAAATATATACTATTCTATAAAATACACTATACTAAAAAATACACTATACTATAGAGACCCCTTATGCTGCGTTTAGAACCAGAATTGCATTTGCATAGAAACTGTTTCTCAGGCGGCTAGTCCTGGTCTTTATAACCCTATACCTTCTTCCAGAAGGCAGAAGCTGAAAGAGATCATTTCCGGGGTGCGTACTATCCTGTGCTATCTCTGCCGCTTTCTTATATCACCTGGCAGCATAGATTTGATCTAAGGTGGGAAGAGTGCACCCAATTATTCTCTCTGCAGTCTTTACAACCCTGGATAGCAATGTTTTTTCCCTGGCCGTTTTTTCAATCCAAGTCAGTGATTTTCTTCAAGAAAAATAAGTGCTGGACCTCACCACGAAGTTGTTACTGTAAGTTGTGGGGCACCTCTTATTCCCCACATCTCATTCTCTTATATTCAGGCAGATGGCTAGGGCTGCATGGAAAGGCCCTCGTGCAAACGTGTGCACGTGCATCACTGTAGGCCTGGTTGGAAAGCTTAAAGCCTTCCTTTGCTTAATGGGAGACGGACTGAAGAAAAGGAAATACGATTTGGTCATGCCCCGTATTTCACAGCTAAGAGCTAGGTGCACTCATAGATCTTTTTAATGAAGTGTAAGAAGAAGAAGAGGAGTTTGGATTTGATATCCTGCTTTATCATTACCTGAAGGAGTCTCAAAGCGGCTAATATTCTCCTTTCCCTTCCTCCCCCACAACAAACACTCTGTGAGGTGAGTGGGGCTGAGAGACTTCAAAGAAGTGTGACTAGCCCAAGGTCACCCAGCAGCTGCATGTGGAGGAGCGGGGAAGCGAACCCGGTTCACCAGATTACGAGTCTACCGCTCTTAACCTCTACACCACACTGGCTCTCTTGCAAACACTGGCCAACTTCGATTTTGGCTTGAAATGTTCGTTTTGACCTTCTCCGAAGTACATAAAGTTTTCTATGGCTCACCAGAAGTCAGACTGCAGACTTCATTTCCCACTATAACCCTGGCGTGGTAGTGCTATTTTGGTGTGGTGTGTGTCAGACTCACAGCTGAAAACCCTCTAATTTTAATTATTTATAAATTGCATTTTTATTAACAAGCAACAAGATGAAAGAAACTACCAAATAGACTTGTGCAATTCTTAAATACAGTTTGCTACAAAAGTGACACTTTTGTAGTGTCAGCAGGTTTAAAGAAATGTTTCCCCTTAAAGATGGTAGAATCAAGGCTTCAGAGACAGATACTTCCAAAAGGAAACTAACCCATTAATCATATGTCTTCCCTTCACTGCGGCAACCCACATTAATTCATGGTTCCCACTTTCCAAAGTTCTGGGAAGTTCTTCAAATTCTCCCTCTGGAATGCAAAGAGAATCAATGTGCAGCCCAGTTGCCTCTCCTGTTGCATTGCCAATAGATATCATGCCATTGATGCAGCTGTATCTTGCAGACAAGTTGTGTCTCAATGGAACATCTCAATGGAACATCTCAGTGGAAAAAGCCCTAACACACATGCTCTCCTGAATGGAAAGCTACATTCTCACAGAATGTTGATAAAGAGATCCCTTCTCTTCATGAAATCCATTTCATTGCTTCTTCTGTTGAATAGAAAACACCTGAGTTTTCTGATTAAGGTGTCATCTTCAATTTCACCATACATGAAAGCAGAGCAGCGAGCACCCACTCCTTGGTTGCACATAACTGTTTCTAATCCTGCTTTCTTTCCTAGAATGCCATAAAACTATTTCTTCGTATGAACAGTGAAGATGTAAGAACCATTTATCATGCTCCTGTGCTGGCTGCCATGATGCATTACTTTGTATATTTTTCCTTTAATCAACAGAAGTCATTGGCAGCCAAACCAGGCTGGGACCAACAACAGACAATATTATTGAAGAAACTCCTTCTGTGATCTTTTTATGAAATGTAGTATGCTACTGCTGCTACTACTAATAAACCAAATTAACAAGGTGGGGAATAAGTATATCAGATTATAATACAAACTGTAGAAAAATATATTGTTTAAACAGTGAGAAACCAATTCCCCCCCCCCCAGTTTAAGAGCTATATTTATTAATATTTATTTATTAATATTTATTTATTTATTTATTCAGTTTGTATACCACCCTTCATCCGGTGATCACAAGGCAGTTTACAACATAAAAATACAAAATGAAAGCATGAAATATATAATAAAACAAAAACAAGCCAATAACCCCCTTCCCACAAACACATTTAAAAGGCCATAGATTGCTTAATCAGCCAAAGGCCTGGCTATAGAGAAACATTTTCAGCTGGCACCTAAAGATATGTAATGCAAGTGTCAGGCGAGCCACCTTGGGAAGAGCATCCCACAACTGTAGGGCCACTGCAGAAAAGGCCCATTCTTGTCCTGCCTGCCTATGGACCTCTAATGGAGGATGCACACAGACTAGGACCACAGATGATGGCCATGTGGCCTTTGGATGGAGTCCAGACGCTTCCCTGCCACTCTGCTCCCCACTGGACCCCCAGGGATAGCTCTCCGTGGACTCCCTGTAGCAGAGTTTCCGCAGCGTAGAAACTGTTGCTGTGCATGTGTGTAATAAATCAAACACACTCAAGCGTTCTTGCTTATCTCTTTCCAGTCTTTAATCATGTAAATTACCGGGCGAGAGAGCACACATCTCGCTGCCTCGCCGCAAAAGCGAAAGGAAACAAAGACACAGAGAAAAACACTCCCCTCTGTGAAATATAGCCACGTCTCAGAATGTGAGACGTCACTCAGAACTGCTTAACCCTGTAAGTTCTGATTCTCTTCACAGGCCACAGGGTCTGGGTCAGTCCATTCCAGTTCTCCTACTGCAGCAACTCTTAGGAATTGTACTATTTTAAGTCATGCTGTTAAGGACACAGAAAGAACATCTGACAAGACTGAGATGCTTCCCCATTGATTCCTTTCTCCTATGATGCTTCCATTTGAAACATAAGTTCTTAAATCTGTCTTCAGCAGTTGGGTTCTCAATGAGTACTTTATACTACTTGACATTTAGGAAGCTGGCAGATACTTTCCCACTACAATTTCTTAGAGACCAATCTAGAGCAGTCTACTAACTTGAAGATTAAGCACTCTCTGCATAGGTTCACTTTCTGGATATCTGCCTCAGTTGCTTCCACCTATTAGGCGACTATGATATGATCCACTGTTTATCATCACTGAAACGCACAGAGAGGAACTCAACGAAGTGCTAAGGCCATTGTTCCAGATTCAGGTAGGTAGCCGTGGTGGTCTGACGCAGTCAAAATATATAAAAAAAAATTAAAATTGTCCAATAGCACCTTAGAGACCAACAAAGTTTGTTCTTGGTATAAGTTTTTGTGTGCATGCATTATCTTCATAATTTATTTATTATTTAATATATTTTGGCCATTGTTCCGTCATTGCAAGTATTTCAGCTTGTCAGATGAAACAATATCTCTCTCCTTCCTGCACAGGAGAGAGGAGAGATCCCCAATGTGCTAGTGGAAGTCTTTGCATGGGCTTCCACTAGCCGGACTTGTTGGCTGAATCCAGCCTGGGAGGTTTACCTGAAGGCTGCCATAATTCTGAAAGCCATGCTGCTTTATGTGGATGCTGGAACAATGAGAGCTGGTATAGCAGAGCAGCCACAAGAGCGAGCTGCAAGTCAGCAAATTAATGGTTCAAAGCAACCATGAATTCAAAATAAGTGACCTCAGGTGAGCTGCTATTTGCTCAATCTTACAGTCTGATTCTGTATATGTGTACTCAGACGTGTGTGTTTAATAGGGCTTACTCCCAAGATTGCATTTTTAGCTCCTGACAGAAATCAGTGGCACCTTATACAAGTCTACCTAATATGCCCGTTGTAAGGATTACTGAGATAATGTATACAAAATATTTGAATTATGCTGTATAAGTCCTGAGGGTGGTAGTCAACTATGTTTTATTCAGAGTAGTCCCACTGAAATTAATATAAGTTTGGTCAGAGGCTAATTCAGTATAAAACTTAGTTGAATAGTAAAACAAATAACAACACACACAAAAACCTTCATGCAAAATCCTGTAATTCAAAGGTGCATTAAGAATACATGCCAAAAATTAAAATTAAATATAAGTATAAGTATATATAATATAATATAAGTTAAATATAAATATAGCAAGCACCTTTAAACATCCATGAACAATTCTACAAGTTGCTAAACCTAAATTAAAGAGGCTCATACTGACACAATACTATTCACCCCCCCCACATGTCTGGTGAATCTAAAATATTAAAATTCAATGCAAATAATTTCAGTCCCTTGAATTTTTCTTTTAAACAGTGCTGGCTCCTGATCATGCCTTGTGCATGACAATATATACATGCAGCTGTTTCATGAACACAACTCTCCACACATGGGACAAAGGCCCAAAGTGATGAGCTAGGTGTTTGGTAGTATAGGAATCCACGCATGGACAATGCGTGTAGAAGAGGCAGAAAAGGAAGTGGTAAGGTATTAAAACACAGGAACAAGTGAACTCTCCAAAATTTGGCTTGGACTGAATAGTTAGTTAATCCCCCCCCCAAACAAGAAGAGATTGTTTTTCTGATCCCACCTCCACACCCCATTGCCCAGGAGCCCCACAATGCTGAAGCACATTCCCGTTTACTTTTTTAAAAGCTGTAAGGTGTGGTGGTGTGAGCAGCAAAGAAATTCCTTCTCTCCCTTTCTCTGACACTGCATGGATTAGCAGTGTATGTGTTGGCTCATAGGTTACATAGTTCCCTCCAGAGGTGCCAGCTTCTCCAGCGTATTAAGGGGGCAACGACACATGCCTTCCTGATGTCATGAGAAGCCAGCGGGCAGAGCTGAACACCCTCTGAAAATTGAGGGGGCCTTACTCCCTCAAAAACTACATGGGGGACAAAACTGCCTTGGTCCCCAGGAGTTGGTGCCTATGGTTCCCTCAAAGACTGCTGCAAAGGGAGGAAGGCAGTGGGGGAATGGGAAACCACTCTTTTCTTTCTATGGAATCTCCTGCCTATAGACAATCCTGAAATATATTTACAAATCTGGTGATTTAAGCACAGCTGAAAGGCGGCATGGAAGGCTCTCTTTTGGGCACCTTTAAACTTCAAGTACAATAGCTCTCCAGTGTCAAGGTGAAATCTATAACAGCTAAATCTTTATGACAGCATAAAATCTCAAGCACCACAGTACCTCATTGGCATGCTGCAACTCAACAGCAAATCGACTGACTTCTCCAAAGAGCAGGGATATTCTGAGTTTCTTGATACGCTGCATCATCCAGTCAGAACAAGGGCATGGGACAGAGATTCCTGCATCTGAAACAGAGTAAAAAAAATATCAATAGCCGTAAGTTAAATAAGAAAATGCACTGGTACCCTCAGAACATTTATGAAACACTAAAAAATGATGACATTCTCAGAGCAAGAGAAATAAGGGTAGGATTAATAATAAATACAAGTTAGGATTGCTCCAAATATTCTCCTGACTTGGTTTTTAAGCAGGAAACAACTATTTGGGCTAAGGGGGGGAAGGAGAAGCATTTCCCAAAGTAGAGTTTAATTTTGAATATTCTTCTTTCCCAGTCCTGTTTCGTACCATCATTTTCCCTAGCTGATAGTGCAGGAAAATCATTATAAAAATTCAGTATCAGTGCTCTTCCCTCCCCTTCTAGGATTAGTCACATTGGTGATCCCTGAGTGAATGTGTTGAAGAATCACCATCCTATGTAGTCAACTGGGTTTGGCTACGCCAAGGGACAAACAAAGAAAATTCAGAGAGAGTGACACAGAAGAACACATGTTGACTTTTAAAGCAGCTGCAGAAAAATTGTCAAAGGGTGCAGTGGGAAGTTACTTTTGGCCACCTCCTGGAAAAAAGTAAGTACTTTCATTTTAGCCCTAATCCTAATTACAAAACTGTGAGGCATGAATTCAGTACATAATCTGCCTTTGCTAGATATTAAAGCATGAATATAAGAATTCTAGGCAGTTCCAAATTAATACCTCACGAGTCATACTACTGCCCACTAGGGCATTAGACGTTCCTCTCTCTCTATGCCTTTGTCCTGTGAGAAAGCCCCTTCTGAAAACTTCAAAAGTCGTTTACATTTCAGCTTGGGGAGCTGCGTTTCAAAGATAAGTTCAGAGGTTCAGCTGGACATGTACAAGCCTTGAGGCATACCTAATGACCTCTCTGGAGTGTGACCACTGTTTTATAGCAACAGTATCATCCATAATTCTTGTTTAAACCTTGGACATGTCCCAGATCGGCAGCTTTTTGCTCCATCAGCTTCCAGTTTTCATTTTTTTTTAAATGAAAGGCTGCTTCTGTCTGTTCCCACTGCCCATGTCAGAGTTGTGTCTCATCTTTTACACTGGGATTGTTCTGCCTTGCCAATGGTTGAAGGAACAACACTTTTCATAGGTGAGAGAATGTGAGAGTGAATAAGCAATTAGCTATATGGCTGGTGTGATGTGCAGCAATAGCACTGCTGGAACGGACAATAACTTGTGTGTGTGTGTGTGTGTGTGTGTGTGTGTGTGGTAATTCAGGAATTATTTTAATGAGCATGGTTTCTATCAAAGGTACAAAAGTTAAGTGAGTTGGTCCACCCTGCATCGTGCCTGCACAAACTGATTAGATTTTACCTACGTAACCGACTGTCAATACTTGACATTTCACTGCTAAAGCAATTAAGTCTGTCAAGGAGTACGGTTCACAATAAAACAAAGTGTCAAATATGTGGTACAGTTCACAATATCACACGGGAGACTTTTCATATTAAATACATATATATTAGAATCCTGTTGCAGACTAACTTGGAACTTTCCTGCTTTGAAATATGATTTTATAGTCAAAGAATTTTTTTAAAAAGGAAATCACATTTGAAAGATTAAAAGGATTTTGTGCTAAAATATTCTGTGATGATGCCTGGGGTCTATTCACATAATTCCTAGAGCTTTGAAAATGCAGCATTTGTTGAAAGAGGTACCATACATTGTTACAAATAAAGTAAGTGAAAGAATACCTTTCACAGAAAAAATACCTTACCATTCACCTCCTCCTGCTTCATCTATTTTAATTGTAAGACAAAAAACATGAACCAGTTTTTAAAAACAAACAAACAAACACCTTGCTGGCCTTTTATCAAGTTTTAGACTAGGAGAAGCAAGCAAACGAGCAGTTTATGTGAAAATGCCAAACTAGCCAAAATGAAGGATGGTTTTTAGTTTCACTTTTTCCATTTCAACACCTTCAGGGTTACAGTGTGTACAAAGCTTTAGAAAGTCACAGGTTCACCATCCTTCATTTAAGGCTTTAGAAAGGTTAAAACCAGCACTTCAAATTGTGCACAGAAACAAAAGCCCCTTTCTCCAATAACCTCACAGTGACTAGATCCTGTCAACAACATGGCTGCCATGTTCTGAACCAGCTGATGTTCCAAAGTCTTGACTGGATATTACTTAATTGTGGCAAGGTTACAATCAGCCAACCACACCTACAACCAAGCAGGCTCTACTATTTATTTAATTTGGTTAGAAAGATTGGTGGCATAAATAGTGTTACTTCCAAGAAACCATGGTTGAGGCAGGGAAACATGGATGGAATTTCAACAAATTCAGCAACTCTTACAAGTGTTCACAAATGTTCAAAGGGAGCAAGCAAAGGGCTGTGGCAACCACAAAGCTCCCCTCATAGTTCACCTCATCCCATCTTGTTAAAAAAGAAATCCTAGCTCTGACCTTAATCTATCCTGCATCATCATAGGGTTAGGACCTTTTTCTCAATGTTAGTGTGTTCCTGCTGTGCAGCCACAAGCCTTCTGCTACTGTAGCCCAACACAGATTATTGGACTGAAAATGTGCCCACAAATATTTGATTGATGTATTTAAATATAGCTTTATGTTTTTATCTATGCAGAAATAGAACATTTCAGCATGAAAGGAAAGCTAACTTTTATACGGGGGCATTTATAGATTTTTGTTTTTTAATGATACAATTACAGAGTTCCCACTAACGCTAGTGTTTGATTACATGCCTAGAAACAGAAGCTAAATGTTGCAATGGTAAGTCAAGCCAACATTACCACAAGCAAATGTTTTGACTTGTACTTAAAACAGATGAAAAAGATCGCTGATGGGAAGAATGCAAGGAGGAGGGATGTAGGGTGGGAGAAAAATTTCCAAGTTAATAGCCAAAGGATGAAATAAAGCATGTATAGAATTTGAGGGATGGAGTCAAAAAACAGAAATGGGGCTGGGGGCTGGGGGGAGGAGGAGGAGGAGGAGGAGAAAAGAAAGCTCCCAGTTAAAAAAACCACACGATTTCTTTCATATCTGGAAGTTAACCAGCAGATTAATAGAGAATGGCATCAATTCTTCCATCCAGGATGGCAAAGCGTGTTCTCACTAAAAGGAGAGCACGGGTTGCGGATGGGGCTATACAAGGCACCCCATGATTGCTAGGCAAGTTAAAGCCAGGGCTTGTTTAGATGGGAGGATCTGGTTATCTGGGGAAAGTTGATGTTGCAAACTTAGGGGTGGGGTCAGTGGCTATTTAAGCAAGGTCCACAGCTTTCTCTTTCTCTTTTGCTGTGGACATCGGATCTCATCGGATCTCTGAGTGACTACAGCAGAAGTTTGGGTCGTATACCTTTTCCCTTTGTTTTTCTTCCTCCATTTTCTCCTCTTTCTTTAATTTGTTGCTGAAAGATCCTTCCCCACTTTATTTAATTTTCCTGTTTGTTTTGATTCCCTTTAATTTAGTCGGGGGGGGGGTGCTCGGCCTGGGCCCAGGGGCCGTGTGGGGAGGGCTTCCCTCAATTCCCCTGCCCTCTTGCAGGGTCGATCCCCAGTCAAGGGAACATTTCTTCTCAGTTTGTCCTTGCTTCTCCCTTCCCCACAGGCTTCTGTTGGTGCCGGAGTAGGCCTCCTGGGCGGCTTTCGCGCGATCCCCCCCCCCCCGCCGCCTGGGCCTGCAGGTGCCGGGGGCCTCCCTGCGATTTGGCGCTCCCTGGGCCTCCGGAGGCTCCGGAGAGGCCTGCATCGGCCTCCGAAGGCAAGCGGGGCCCCGATTCCCCGTGAGAGCCGGGGGTGCGCGCTTTGTGGGGGGGTGGGCGCGCTCGCGCCGCGACGTGCCGCGGCCTGTGTTTTCGGGCCTTTTTTCCTCCCCCCCTCCCCCCCCCGCGAAAACGCTATTCAGGGCCTTTGCTTCCCTGCGGCTGGCTGCCTGGCTAGGGGTGGCTTACCTTGCCCTGTAGCAGGCCCTGGGAGGCCGGCCTGGTGTTGCTGGGGGGCTGGGTGCCGCTGGTTGTCCCCAGAGGTGCATTGATTTGAGCGGAGAGCTGTGAGGCCTCCATTTTGCAGCCTCATTAGGCGGGAGCGCCATTTTGATTCCTCTCGGCCACGTGGCGGCCTCTAGCGTTCAGGCCTAGTAATTGCAGGGCCTGGTGGTTGCTTTATCCTAGGCTGAGTATAATTGGTACTACTGCGACCTCTTGTGGCAGTTGATATGTTTGCAGGCAATTAATTTCTTCAATTGCACGCAGCCTGGACGGCTAGTGTAGGTGTGTGTGCTGGTAAAGAGCACAAGGTTGTGGTTTGTTTCCGTATTGGACAGCTTCTGATTTGGTGGCTGGTGCTCTTCCCAGCTGCTCCTGGGTTACCGATCTGTTGCATAATCTGTAAGCAAGTGGTTGCCTCCTGTCTACTGGTGCATCATTTTATAGTCTAGGTCTTAGTTTTAATTAACTATTTAATTCATTCTGCTTCATTTTCTTGCAGATTCTAGCGTCTTAAAGAACTTAGTTGGTTTTTTTTTTTTTTTTTCTCTACTTAATTTTATTTTCTTTTCTTTTCTCACCAGTAGTAGGAATGGCTCCTAAGAAGGCAGCAGGAAGGCCTGTTCCAGCCCGCTCCTCGAAGCGGCCTATAAAAGGCCCATCCCAGGCCTTGCGATCTCCGCAGCCTGGTCAGTCCTTGAAACGCATCCAGGCTATGGTTTCAAGTTTGTCTGGCGACCCGGTGACACTGGCAAGGGTAGAGGCGGAGATGGATGGCCTGCTACACCGTTGCTCGACCCCGTCAACGTCATCAGCATTCCCGCCTCCCCCGGTGGATGTTTCCTCTCCTGCATCATCATCTAGTGAAGAAGGGGAGCCACTGTTAGCCGGAGTTGGCTTACCTGATGCTCCGCAGGTCCAACCTTCGGTGCTGCCTGTATCGCAGGATGCAGTGCCTAGGGGCCGTGGTCGTGCCAGGGTCGGCGCCAGAAGAAGCGCATCGACCCGGGGCCGCGCTGTACGGGGCTCACCTGTACGGCCCCCAGCGCTGGGGCATTCTAATCCAGTTCATTCACAAGTTGTCTCTGTTCAGTCAGCCCCAGGTGCAGTGCAACAGGGTGAAGCGTCAGATTCTTCGATTGAAGACAGTCTTCCTCTTCCTCCAAGGTCCTCTTCCGGTGGGCATCGTCGCCGAAAAAGGGGCTCCAGGAGGCACTCTAAGAAGAGACGGAGGGACACATCGTCCTCCACTTCAGGTACTTCCTCCATCAGCTCTAGCAGTGATGAGGGGGCCCCCCTTAAGCTTTACTGGGGCTACGGGGAGTCGTCGGGGCTGCCAAAGTGGGTTTGGGAGCGTAGGGCAAATTCTCATAGGGCCAGGTATGGCGCCGTACAGGAGTGTTGAGAAGGGGTCCTGGTGCCTGACGTAAGAGTCTCCACCAATTCTGCTAGGGATATTATTCCTGGTGCCCACTTGTCTTCCAAATTGCGGTCTAGGATTCTGGATGGCCGCTACGTGGATATTTTCAGCTTGGCTCCTCCGCTTGATGGTCGGGAGCCGCTGGACAAGGGCCTTTCCGTTCCCAAAAGACGGACAATTGTAGCAAAGGCTGACAGGACTTTTGAACGTTGGATGGATAGTTTCCAGGTTTTTGCTGGTGTGATTTCTGCAGCGTATCCCAAGAGGTCTCTGCACCTCTGGGTTTATCTGTCTATTGTCCGTTCAGCTTTTACGATGGCTGGCGAGACTGCTGCATTATCATATGACCAGAACTTTAGGCGTAGGGCGGCCAAGATACCGACGGCCCGCTGGGACAGGAAGGACTTGGATGTGTGGACCACTTATGTGGCACCACGTATTGAGAAGAAGGCTTCTGAGTTGCAAAAATTCAAGCCTGCCACCCAAAAAGTTGGGCGCAAGTGGTTCTGCTGGGACTTTAATAAGGGCATTTGCCAACGTCAAGCCTGTAAATTCGCACACCTTTGTGACAAATGCTCTGGGAGCCACTCGGCTTCTGCTTGCTCCGCGGCCAGGCGGCCCTTTCGCAGGGGAGGGGGCTCCCAGCAGCCCCCCAAGGTCCCTGCCCAGCCTCCTGTTCCCGGAGCAGGAAAGTGATATCTTTTCTTTGGCCTATACTCCGGTTCGGCTACAGCCGTTACTGGCGTTACTGGAATCTTACCCAGACAGAGAGTCAGCGTCGTATTTGAGTAATGGTTTTTCGCTGGGATTTAGGATCCCAGTGGTCGTGGCCCCTGTAGCCCAGAATCCTAGGAACCAGAAATCCGTTAAGGACATGCCTGGTGTGGCGCGTAAGAAAATTGAAAAGGAGCTGGCTTTACGTCGTATGGCTGGTCCTTTCGCCACCCCCCCCTTTCCTAATTTGCACATTTCACCCTTGGGAATAGTTCCCAAGAAGGCCCCGGGGGAGTTTCGCCTAATTCATAACCTCTCTCATCCTAATGATACGTCGGTTAACGACGTAATTCCCCCGGAGCTCTGTTCGGTGAAGTATGCCTCTCTTGATCATGCGATCAAGATGATAAGGAAGTTTGGGCCTGGTGCCCTATTGGCCAAGTGCGACATTGAGTCGGCTTTTCGTTTGTTGCCAATTCATCCTGAGGATTTCTGGCTGCTGGGTTTTCAGTTTGACGGGGGATTCTATTTTGATAAGGCTATGCCCATGGGCTGCTCGGTAGCTTGTGCGGCTTTTGAGTGTTTCAGCTCATTCCTGGAATGGGCCTTGCGCGACAGAACCGGTTTGGGCGGGGTTACGCATTATTTGGATGACTTTTTACTGGCCTCCGCGAGGGACACGGGGAATTGCGTGGTTCTGCTGCGTGCCTTTGCGTCCCTGGCTGAAGACCTGGGGGTTCCATTAGCGGCAGAGAAAACTGAGGGTCCCACTACGCAACTTACCTATTTGGGTATCTTGTTGGATACAGTGGCCCAAACCTCTAGTTTGCCGCCAGATAAGTTAGTTGCTTTAAGGAAGGTCATTGAAGAACTGCTCCCATTGAGGAAGGTTACCTTGCGACAGCTTCAGTCGTTGCTAGGTCATTTAAACTTTGCTTGCAGGGTGGTGGCGCCGGGGCGCCCGTTCTGCTCTCGCCTGGCCAAACTTACCTCGGGGCTGCAGGCACCGCATCATAGGGTTCGTTTGTCCGCCCAAGTGCAAGCCGACCTCCGTGTGTGGCTGGAATTCCTGGAAGAATTTAATGGCGTATCACTGTGGCAGGACACTTTGAACCTCCACAATGATTTTCAAGTGCATTCGGACGCGGCAGGGTCACTGGGGTTTGGTTTGTTTTGGGACGGCAGGTGGTGTGCTGAACCTTGGCCCCAGGCTTGGTGTGGGGAAGCGATAACTCGAGACCTGACATTTCTTGAGTTTTTCCCCATAGTTGTTGCGGTACACTTGTGGGTCGAGCATTTTAAGGACCATCGGGTTTGTTTTTGGTCCGATAACCAGGCAGTAGTGACTGTTTTAGCTAAGCAGTCATCCCGGTCGTCTAGGGTTTCGGCCTTGCTTCGGGTGTTTGTTTTGCACTGTCTGCGTTTTAATATTGTATTTTCTGCTCGCTTCGTTCCGGGTATTTCTAACGAGATTGCTGATGCTCTGTCCCGTTTTCAGATGGAACGATTCAGGTCATTGGCGCCAGAGGCTCGAGACCGTCCGGAGATTTTCCCGGATCATCTCTGGAACCTTGGCAACACTTAGTTTCACAGGGAGTAGCAGCATCAGTCGCCCCTTCCACGCTAAGGTCCTATAAGAAGGCCTGGGCTGATTTTCTGTCCTTTAATGGCCAATCGGCGGGGGCGGTCATCACCCCTCATTCTACTGCCCAGGTGCTTAAGTATCTGGCACATTTGTTCCAGATGCGCCGGGCGGCTAGGACCCTGCGACTTCACTCGGCAGCAATTTCTTTCTTTAGCAGGGCCACTTTTGACAAGGACCCATGTAGGAAGTTTGTGGTGCGCCGGGCATTGGAGGGATGGGGACGGCTCACCCCATCGAGGACTGTTCCCAGAAGTCCCATCACTTTTGAGTTGCTGATACAGATGCGCAGTAAACTGCGGAGCATCTGTTGGTCCAAGTTTGAGGCCCGTCTATTTTCAGCAGCCTTTTCCTTGGCATTCTTTGGGGCACTGAGGGTAGGCGAGGTGGTCCTGGAGCAAAAACGGGATGGAGGTTCCAGGGGTTTGCTGTTGCAGGACGTGAGCATGTCACAGTCGGACCTGAGGGTGCATATCAGGAATTCGAAGACCGACCAGGTGGGTAGGGGAGCCGTCATTCGGCTCTCGGCAACGGGAGAGAAGGGTCCTTGCCCCGTAAAGGATCTTAAGAGATACTTGTCCTTGCGGCCGGCAGGCGAGGGGCCTTTGTTTATTCATGAAAATGGGCACCCTTTAGTCCGGCATCAGTTCACTAAGGTGATGCGCAAGGTGGTAGTGGCCTGCGGCCGCAAAGCATCGGAATTTGCTCCTCACTCCTTCCGTATTGGTGCCGCAACGACAGCTGCCCATTGGGGTTTGTCTGCAAGGAGGATAAAGGACCTGGGTCGTTGGAGATCGGATGCATTCAAAGTATATGTGAGGAAATAATGGTGGTGTGTGTACTGACATTTTTGTGTTTTAACCCTAGGTCTGGCCGCTATCCGTATTTGGATAGTGGGACACAGCATTGTGCACTGGGCCGCTGTCAGAGCTCGTCAATCTGGTCTGGGAGCTGGCTTGGGCCTTCCGCAGCACGTGCAGGTGTCCTGGATTTCCAGACGAGGGATGCAGTGGAGAGAATTATTGCCTCTCATGCACAGACGGGTCCTCCACGCTGGCCCCCCTACAGCGATAGTGGTGCAGCTGGGGGAGAATGATATGGTTTCCTCTTCCTGCTTTGGGCTGCGTGCTGCCATATTACTGGACTTGAGGGATTTGGCGGCCTTGGTGCCTTCAACCACACTAATTTGGTCGCAGCTGCTGAAACGCCGCATTTGGAGGGGTAGCCCTTGCCCGGCGGCCACCGAAAGAGTTAGGAAGCGGATTAATTCCGCGGCAAGCAAATTGGTGGTTGGTTTGGGCGGATTTGTGATTCCTCACCCTCTGATTTCGTTCAAGGCCTCTGAATTATTCAGGGATGATGGGGTGCATCTTTCCCCGTTGGGGAATGATGTCTGGTTGGATGCAGTGGTGTCCAAGTTGAGGGTGTGGTTTAGTCTGTGAGTGGTTGGCGGCGAGCGTAAAGGGCTCGGGTGGCGGTTAGGCATTGGTTAAAATTGGTTGGTGGAGGGGTATGGATAGGCTGGGCCTGCCCCTCCAATGCTGCACGGGTATTCCGTTAAAGGAATTCTGGAACTTACCATCCCCTTCGTCCAAACCCTTGGTGCAGGGTGCGGGCCGTGTAAGTTCCAAGGAGCATGCGGGGATTAGCTGAGGGTCTGTTTCGCAGCTCCAGTTGACCCTGATCTTGCTCTTCCGCACTGACTACGGAGTCAGGGCTGTCCCCAAGGCGGGGAGGACAGATAGTCTAACCAATGCCTAAGCAACCACTCACAATTTGTATTGATAATAAAGTTGTGGCCAAAATTATGCCAAAAACCTTAAACAAAAATAATGTGTGAAGTTTGAGTTATTGGGTTTGGGGTGTCTTGGGGACCTCAGCACGCAAAGCGTGTTCTCACTAAAAGGAGAGCACGGGTTGCGGATGGGGCTATACAAGGCACCCCATGATTGCTAGGCAAGTTAAAGCCAGGGCTTGTTTAGATGGGAGGATCTGGTTATCTGGGGAAAGTTGATGTTGCAAACTTAGGGGTGGGGTCAGTGGCTATTTAAGCAAGGTCCACAGCTTTCTCTTTCTCTTTTGCTGTGGACATCGGATCTCCCGCCCGCCCTCCCTTGTTGGGCTTCGCTTGACCTTGCTATGCCTGTCATGGGGTCGTTCGCCTTGGTGCGGGGGCCCAGTAGGAATTTACCTCTTGGCTGATTAGTGTGTGCCAATTGGGTTTTGCCTACTGCGTAGCAAATCGTCACAACTTGTAAGGTTGGCGGTTAGGCATTGGTTAAAATTGGTTGGTGGAGGGGTATGGATAGGCTGGGCCTGCCCCTCCAATGCTGCACGGGTATTCCGTTAAAGGAATTCTGGAACTTACCATCCCCTTCGTCCAAACCCTTGGTGCAGGGTGCGGGCCGTGTAAGTTCCAAGGAGCATGCGGGGATTAGCTGAGGGTCTGTTTCGCAGCTCCAGTTGACCCTGATCTTGCTCTTCCGCACTGACTACGGAGTCAGGGCTGTCCCCAAGGCGGGGAGGACAGATAGTCTAACCAATGCCTAAGCAACCACTCACAATTTGTATTGATAATAAAGTTGTGGCCAAAATTATGCCAAAAACCTTAAACAAAAATAATGTGTGAAGTTTGAGTTATTGGGTTTGGGGTGTCTTGGGGACCTCAGCACGCAAATCACTCACATTACAAGGCCTATCTGGTCAGATTAGGTTCTTAAAAGTGCATGGGAGGTTAAAGGAGTTACTGTGCTAGAACAAAACTAATTATGTTACATGCAATGTGAGAGACAGCAACTGAAACCAAATACAGTGATATCTTGGTTCTTGAACGAAATCAGTTCCAGGAGTACGTTCAACTTCTGAAAAGTTCAAAAACCAAGGTGTGGCTTCTGATTGGCTGCAGGAGCTTCTTGTACTCAAGTGGAAGCTGGGTTGGATGTTCAGCTTCTGAAAAACATTTGAAAACCGAAACACTCAAGAGGACTCCCCCCCCCCCTACATATAATTCCAACTTGGGGAAGGGGGACTTAAATCTTTTTATGGCCTCTTCTTATTGCAGGGAAATGCAACTTGTGACCCACCAAGCCAAATGCAGCTTAGCACCATGTATTGCAGCCCACCAGATGCTCAGTTGTCTCCCACATTTTTGCAGTCCTAGGCAGTTAAAAAGAGGGCCAGGATATTGTCAAGGGCCTGGAAGGCCAGAATTCATGACTGGTGAGTTGCTTTCCACTTGGTTGGCCACAAGTGGTAATGAGGCCTGAGTTTTCAGCCGCCCTGGTCAGCTTGCTGACTTCCTGCCACACTAGCTTTCAGTGGGTGGCTGTGCAAATGCTGACAGCTTGACAAAGCACACAAAATAGCATTTACATGGCACCATAATCTGTTGAAAAGCTGTTCTCCTACTGGGATGTCAAAAGGCACCAAGTCTGGCACATGCCACTGGCATTCCTACAAGCAACTGAGTGTATAGCAACTCCAGCTGGAAGTCACTGCTGACTGACTGAAAACCGCAGCTGTAGCACATGGAACGGGTCATGAGAATATGCCCTTCGGTGGGCAAAAGGCCAGCTCAGTCTCTTGAGCAGGAGAAGGCCATGCCAACAGTTTTGCTTGACTTAAAATCACAGAATACCTCTAATATTCACTTTTATTGTCACTTCCTTAAATAAACTTGCATAAAGACTGTTTTAGAAATGTCTAATGAACACTACTACTTTGAAGGCGTTATTACAGCCACTGCAAGTCCACCATGAATGGAGGGACAGCCAGACATAGTTTCTGAAGACTAAACTTCTGTGAAGCTAGCATGAAAGCAACAGGATTGCTCCCCAAGCTTGGAAGTGCAAGGGAGGAATGAAACATAAGCCTCACAGTTACACTGGACCTCAGGTGTACAAATCATGTGTAAGAGACAAGACCCTCCCATTCCCCTTTCCATCTTGCTTATCAAGGTGAGTCTTCTGAGAGAGACTGGAGGTGGAGTGGTAGGCCCATGTTCTCTTCTCTAAAGCAGGGCTGGAAAACCTTTGACCCTCCAGATGTTGTTGGGCTTCCATTTCCATCAGCCTGAGACAGCATGACCAGAAATTAGGGGTGATGGGAGATTTAGCAACACCTGGAGGGCCAAAGGTTCCTTAGCTCTGCTCTAAAGAAACACTGGGATTAGCTCACATCTTCTTATAAAGGCCCACTACGCACAACAAATGCTGATCCAAACTTCTAATAGTTGCTTATGACATTTCTATCCCACCTTTCTTCCAATGAGCTCAGGTGGTGTTTGCAGAAATATCCATCTTAGTATCTCAGTAACAATATGGGGATGAGACGGTGTGAATGCTCAAGGTCATCCCGTGAGCTCCATGCTGAGCAAACATGTGAATCCAGGTTTCCCCATAAAGATACAGTGGTACCTCGGGTTACATACACTTCAGGTTACATGCACTTCAGGTTACAGACTCCGCTAACCCAGAAATAGTGCTTCATGTTAAGAACTTTGCTTCAGGATGAGAACAGAAATTGTGCTGTGGCAGCATGGCGGCAGCAGGAGGCCCCATTCGCTAAAGTGATGCTTCTGGTTAAGAACAGTTTCAGGTTAAGTACGGACCTCCGGAACGAATTAAGTACTTAACCCGAGGTACCACTGTAGTCTACATACAAACCACACTGGCTTTTCTACACTACAGTGGCTCTCAAGCATGATGAAGTCTACTAATTTGCATCATGTTTCCAGTTTTGGCTCCCAAAATACATGGCCTACGTAGATTGATTTGATATGATTAACCAAATGGAGTGCAATAGCCTGTCAGAACAATGAATATAAGAACAGAAGGTTCATTTCAAAAACAGCCAGGCCTTCTTATTCAGGTTCATAGGTCAAGCTAGGCAGACTTCCCCAAACTGTTGTCCTCCAGATGTTGTAGAACACAATTACCATCAGTCCTAGCCAGTCCTAGTCAATGGTCAGGAATGAGGATAACTATATTCCAAAACCTCTGGTGGACACCATGTTGGGGGAGAATGAGCTAGAGTGTCACCAGTGAAAATAGCCTCTTGTTTTATTCCTACAAACCACAAAATATATAGCAAGAAAATCCCCATTCTCTTTACATTTTTTTCCTAGAGGGTCTATACGCAAATGGGATTCTCTGTTCATTCCACTGAATACATTTTTTGTTTCTCAGAAATGTGGTTCTTTATGCTGTCACTCATCATTACCCGGAGTTCCATTGAGACAGATATTAAAACATGATCTTGTGGAATTAATGAAGAAGGTTATCAGTCAAATGAAATCAAATGAGAAGAGCTTTAACTCCCCTTCTATTTTCACACAGAGAAGAAAATGAACTGCAGACAATTTTTTAATTGTTATGGGCTAGACAAGATCAAGACGACAGGCAAGGAGCACCATGGTGCAGGAAAAAAAAGAAGACAGAGCCAAGGTTAACAATAAATAAATCAGAACATGGAGTCCCTAACCCTCTTTGTACTTAAATCTCAAGGATCACAATTTTCATTAAACAAATGATGCACCAAGCATTTTGCAGGATGGATTCAAACACATACTAGAATTGTAGGTTTGTGCATCTGAAGTAGATTAAAATGCACTGTCATCCTAGCACAACAGACGGACTTTGGGCAGTTTGAAAAGTGATGGGAAAAACAAACATGAGCCTTAAGTCAAGACTCAACCTGGGCTACAGCTTGCAGTTTTTTTGGGGAAGACAAGCCACAATCCTGGGTTTGAATATCATGCCAAGCCAAACCATAGCTTGGTTCCGGGCAGCACAGCAGCAGGAGGACCAGGAGAGGAGAGGAGTGAAGAGGCTGCAAGGATCTGCACCCTTGTGTGTTTATGCTTAGCAATGGTTTGACTTAAGTGCTAAGTGTCAATCAGGCCACTTTGTATTCAGTGACACAGTAACTATAATAAGAATAATAACAAGTGTCATAGTGGAGAGCCAGTGTGGTGTAGTGGTTAAGAGCGGTAGTCTCGTAATCCTGGGTAACCGGGTTCGCGTCTCCGCTCCTCCACATGCAGCTGCTGGGTGACCTTGGGCCAGTCACACTTCCTTGAAGTCTCTCAGCCCCACTCACCTCACAGAGTGTTTGTTGTGGGGGAGGAAGGGAAAGGAGAATGTTAGCCGCTTTGAGACTCCTTAAAGGGAGTGAAAGGCGGGATATCAAATCCAAACTCTTCTTCTTCTTCTTCTTCTTCTTCTTCTTCTTCTTCTAAATCTCATAGCCAGTGGCAGAGCAAGTTGATTGGGTGCCTGGGGGCAGGACACTCCAGCCAGGGCAGGGTGCTCTGCGGGGCCTCCAAGGAGTCTGCCTGCCTCCTCCCATTCAGCCGCCCTACAGCTGAGAGGGAGGTGGCGGGTGGACCATTTGGGGCACCGCGGAGCCTGCGTGCATAAGCCGCCGCGTCTCTCCCAAGAAAGACGCATGGCTTGGGCATGCTGCAGGCCCCATGGTGAGTGCCACCCGGCATTTTGTCACCCCCCTCAGTGGTGACACCCAGGGCGGACCGCCCCCACCATACCCCCTTCCTCCGCCCCTGCTCATAGCGCTGGTGCTGTGATGTTACCAAGTTTCAGTTATTATTTCAGTGAACCGAATCACAATTCTGAACCTTTAAAGGTAAAGGTAAAGGGACCCCTGACTGTTAGGTCCAGTTACAGATGACTCTGGGGTTGCAGTGCTCATCTCGCTTTATTGGCTGAGGGAGCCGGCATACAGCTTCTGAGTCATGTGGCCAGCATGACTCAGCTGCTTCTGGCGAACCAGAGCAGCACACAGAAACACAGTTTACCTTCCCGCCGGAGCGGTACCTATTTATCTACTTTCACTTTGACGTGCTTTCAAACAGCTAGGTTGGTAGGAGCAGGGACCGAGCAACAGGAGCTCACTCCGTCGCGGGGATTCGAACCGCGACCTTCTGATCAGCAAGCCCTAGGCTCTGTGATTTAACCCAAAGCGCCACCTGCGCTGAACCTTTAGGACTATTTAGGACTATTAATTAATTTAGGACTATTTAGGACTATTAATATTTAGGGCTATTAATTTAAGGACTGCTATCTAGGTGGCTGACTCCCTGGAAGTCTCATCTGGTGAGATCGTATTTGTCCATCATCTGCCCATGACCAACAAATTCTGTTACATCCATTGAAATTATGTGGGAACTCATTACAAATCAGATTAAGCCATCCATACTAGTCCACATATTTAAAATATGAGTGGCTTCTTAATTGGACAATTTGCCTTCTGATCTAACGACACGAGGAGAGATCATCCCTAGGTTTAAAGGAAAATATTGTTCATGGATTCTAGCTAAAATGGGCCTGTGGACGTAGCTAAATGACAAGACCAAGGTGACGCTTCCCAATTTCCAGACTCTACAGTAAACACATAGTGGAGCTATTCAAGGGTTCACACAATGTGAAGGCCATAGGAGCCACCTTCTCAGGGCAGTGGGGGCTTCGGCCCCCACAATAAAATATTTAATAAAATGGCCAAAATATTTAAAGGTTCTGCGTCTGATGGGCATCCCTTGCCAGGGATGCAAGCAGGCAAACAAACTAACACCAATTGCACTGATCTCCTTAGCGGAAGCAGTACAAAACTGGAGTGATGTAGCTTCCAATTACCTTCCCTCTTTAACAGCACATTTGCAAGAAAATAGTTGAAAATTGCTGAAATTAAAGCATGTGGAAAAAACCTAAAGGGTATTTCCAATGTTTTGTTCAAATCAGTCAACTACTAATCTAAATACGGCTACTTCAGAGAAAGAGAACAATCAAAGGAGGAAATTTATGTTAGCGCTTTGGAGAAAGAAAGGCAGATGGCTAGGAATGAGAAAAAGGTAGCATTTTACAGGGAATGGTCTGATGCAGTACAAAGTATGTGGGTGTCCCTATTTGTGCATTTTTGGTGAAAATATGGCAATAATTTGCAAAATAATAATAATAATAATGATAATAATAATAATAATAATAATAATCAAATTCAATGAGCTGTACAGCATACTGAAGATGTTTGTCCAATACTTGATAATGAGCAAACTTCACATCCCAGATGCAAGGAGGGGAGAGCACTATTGTAAATGCATATCAAATATTCACAAAATAATCATCTCAAGTAGAAAAAGGACAAAGAGAACATATTGGAAATGAAGGTGAATTCAGTGGTGCTTATTTAATAAATCCGTTTTCAAAGGAGTTGGGTTTTTTGTTTTAGTTTTAAGCACTACTACTAGGACAAATTACTCTATTTCAGGTTGTATTTGCCACTGGAAAAGAGTGATATTTATGAATAATTCAACTAAAAATTAGCTTTCCCTCAATGCATTAAGCAGCCTCTCTTGATAAGGGTGATCTGAAATTGAAAAAAATACTCAAGCAGCAAGTATTTTTAAAGGCAGGGGCATATGAATGCCAATAGTGATCCTGTTTCTACTATTCAAAGGTCTTTATGTTATTCATAGCTATGCAAATTGAGTTGTTTTCTTTTATCTGAAAAAGGGACCACAAGCTTGAATAACAATTATAAATATTAACATATTAACTAACCAAGTGACGTTAGTGTCAAAAAAAGAAAAGAAAAGAAAAGAAAAGGCAATAAGCAAAATAAAAAAGGAAGGACTTCAGGAACTGCATCAACACTAGTATCCAAAGTGCATCCATAGAGTCCCCCAAACTTTGGGGGCCTCTGGGCGAAACTTGGAAATCCAAGAACCGATAATGGGCAGTAAAATTATGGTGCTGCAGTTCCTGTGGAAGTAGCTCCATTAGGAAGCCATTTCATAGCCCCAAACAGGCAATGCCCAGAATTTTCCTTCCTTTCTCACTTCCCCAAAACAGCCCCCCCACCACACAGTGAGAGAGAAAAAGAATGGGAGAATTCTTCTTTGCTGGGGGTATTTGTTATATATTCAGTGGTCTGTTTGCCTGAGCTGAAGTCTGGACCAAGGATTCAGAGCCCCAATCTGAATCCAAGATGATATCCAATCACAGAACATTTTAGGATTTGGGCCTCTGCCATTGGCCCTTAAAATCTGAGTTATGATTCACAGCTTGGAAGTTTAGAGAGCCAATCACGTTGGGAGTGGGAGTGGCCCAGGCCTTCAGAAATGTATATAAGCAGTTGCTTTGCCCCTGTTGTCCAGTTCTGTTAGTTCAATAAAGGTTCTTGCTGTCATCACTTTGTCTTGCCTTGTGGGAACCCACGTACACTTTAATATTTATGTGGCAGCCACAATCTATCAAGAATGTTATGCTTGGATCCTGCATTGTAGTCCCTGTGTTTATTTAGCAGCATCCTGTACTAGATGACCTCTGAGGTCAATGATTATGGGGCCACACTAGTACACTTAACCTCGGGAGGCGGGGAATCCATGTTTGTCACATTTAAAACTCATTCAGCATTAAGATCCCTTTCCTCCCTGCACACCAGAGCACAGGCTCACTTTTCTTTTCACATTGTTTGCTCTTTTGGGATTTGTTCTCCTCTCTGAATCTACTGGTCTTCCTCTGTCCCCAAACACTCAGTTTCCACACTCCCTGGGTCTCTAGCCATCCTCATTCATGTTTCCAGACTGGCTTTTTGTGCTAGTCAGAAAGGAAGGCTTTTTAAGCATTTCCCACACATTATCTGTTTTAATCAGGTTTTAATTGGCTGCTTTAGAAATGCATTTTTAACTAATTGTTATACACACAGAGCCTTTGGGACCTAAAGGTAAAGGTAAAGGTACCCCTGCCCGTACGGGCCAGTCTTGACAGACTCTGGGGTTGTGCGCCCATCTCACTTAAGAGGCCAGGGGCCAGCGCTGTCCGGAGACACTTCCGGGTCACGTGGCCAGCGTGACATCGCTGCTCTGGCGAGCCAGAGCCGCACACGGAAACGCCGTTTACCTTCCCGCTGGTAAGCGGTCCCTATTTATCTACTTGCACCCGGAGGTGCTTTCGAACTGCTAGGTTGGCAGGCGCTGGGACCGAGCAGCGGGAGTGCACCCCGCCGCAGGGATTCGAACCGCCGACCTTTCGATCGGCAAGTCCTAGGCGCTGAGGCTTTAACCCACAGCGCCACCTGCGTCCCTACTCACAATTAAAAGCTTTAAAATCCCAGTTTCGGAAAAGAAAGAAACAAGGACTGTAGAGAAAGATCCTCATAAAAAGGGGCTCTCTAATGAGCCAGCTCTCATGTATTAAGAAATTTAAAATTAGAAATAGCAAGTCAATTCACAGCACCTCCTTGTTATTGTCAATTACAGCTTTCTGGTCCTCAAAAGAGTTTTAACAACTCTGGGCTTGTCACATCTCTTTCAGGTAACCATTAGCCGCTCCAGTAACAGAAAATTAATTCGCAAGCTGGTTCTTTGGCTTGGCAGTTTCAAAGATTAGGGAGTTCCAAGTTTTGGCCTGCAAAGACAGCAAGCAGGTTTCTTCAGGAAACTTTTGCCATGAAGCAGCTGAAAAGGCAGGCTAACTTGCATACAGCGTCAATGACCTCGGCTGCTTCCAGATGACCTGTTTATTGAGCATTCACCCCAGTTTATTTGCACAAGGTTTGTGAGGAGGTATGGTGACATCAACTATTTATTGAGCGTTCATTCTGCTTTGTTTGCAGGGAGGTGATATGATGTTGCATCAAGCAGTTGTTACCCCTCCCACTTTGGTGCGCATTTCACTGTCACAGCAAAAAGTTTGCTTTGTGGAGCAGGAGAAGCAGGGTTGTGGCACAAGATACCAAATCAGCTTTAATTGCACTTCCTGAATTTGCCAGTGTGCGCCTTGAATACCACCTGAAAACAGCGACATTAAAAAACAAAGACTATAACATTGGACTGTTTTTGTCTTGCATGATGTTATTCTTAAAATGCCATTGTTGTATTTGAAATGATGCTTTTGGAGGCTATGATGCTTGTGAAATAAAGTCTTCAACTTCTCCATTTGCGTGTTTTTAAAATGACACATGTATTTTTACCTTTCAGAAGTGTGCACATTAACGGTGCACGCGAAAGGCTTCTCAATGCTTGTGATTGTGAGTACAGTCATACCTCGGGTTGCAAACGTGATCCGTGTGGGAGGCATGTTCGCAACCCGCAGCATTCGCAACCCGCAGCACTGCACCTGCGCACGTGCGTGACATAATTCGGCGCATGCGCATGATGTCATTGTGTGTTTCTGCACATGCGCGAGCGCCAAAAACCCATTCCAGTACTTCCAGGTTCGGCGCGGTCCACAACCCGAAAACACGCAACCCACAGCGTTCATAACCCAAGGTATGACTTGTATAGCAAGGCTCGGTTATTGATGCCATTACTTACTGTACATTGACTCACAGTCTTTATCACTTGAGAGGTAGCTATGAACACAAAGTTTTCCCATATAGGTGCACTGGGAGATTCCTCGCCTTGCTCCAGGTTAATTTTTTACAGTTATTTAAAGATTCTTGTGCCTCAGTTTTTAATAGAACCATGGCTAAAATGTGCGTTCCAGTTGCATTTAATTCATGTCACTATAGAGAATAAATCCTACTTACCCCATTAACACAAGTCAATACTAAATATAGAAACACCCCCAACACTCTCCCCAAGTAACTGTTCCACCTGGGAACATATGCATTCTACGCTAGTCTGATAGCCAAACCAGATGTGGCGTTACTTACATGAATATATTTAAGGTGGATTTGGGGTTTTGTTTTGTTTTTGTTCTGCAAATAGCAGCCATGAGGAAGCCTGATGGGGAAGGCAGAGCTTAACACATACTCTCTCAAATAGCAACTTCCAAGAGATGATTTTGTCTGACCATGGCATGGAGAGTTATGTTTTCTTTCCTCCTGATGCCCAGGTGTTAATTTACATTTGTGCAATTAATGTCATGTCTAGGTACACTATGAACCTACAGCTTTGCTACTGAAGCCCTGCCGCTGTATATATTTTATTTGTAGCCTGTGTTTCTTCCATCTTTAAACCTCAAGATGGCATAGAAAGGGTTTTCAGGCTATTTCCTTCCAGACATTGAACAGTCTTGCGAAGCTTCAGCAAGGCAGCCGCATTGTGTGCCTTGGGTCTCATTGCTTTGGGAAACTGGCTTATTAATTCCAGTGACAGGTATGGAGAAAACCATTTGAACAGAAATCAAGTCAAAAATTAAAATAAACTCTGCTGGTCTCTCAAGGCCCATTATGCGCTCTCTCGTTATTATACGATAACGCCAGAGACTGTTTTTAGGTCTAGTGCTCTTCAAGGTAATGATCGCTATTTGGATTGTACTGTTGTCTCTAATAAAAAGGCAGATGGGTAGGAAACTCATTTAAGTTTAATACAATTAGCAGGCTGTAGGCATTTGTGATCCCTTTCCAGTTCTCCCTGTGTGTTTCCAAATAATAGTCCAATAAATTTTGAATGTTTTTTAGTTGGTGCCACTGTTCTGTCATCTTATAGGATATTCTTAAAGGCTGATCAGAATATGCTTGACTTTCTCAGTCATACCCATAAATCCTCTTGAGACTCAATTAATTTAAAGCAATGAAAGCTCAGTGGCTTTCAACTTAAAAGGCACTGGAGAGACACATTAATCTATTTTTAAATATTATCCATCCTTGTGCTGGGTAGCTCACAGAGTGGCAAGAAAGCCAGCGAAATTCACCAAGACTATTCACAACCTAAGGCAATTCATTATATTTGTATGGAGCAATTCCACATCTGCAAACCAGCTTATTATTAGTGCTGGGCAAACAAACAAACCAGCATGAAAACTTACTGAACATGGAGCTTATGCCACCCCCTTTGAAATGACACCTGCCCAACACCTGGGAAGATCCTCTCGCTTATCCAAGGCACAGATTCAAGATTAGAGCACTATAAAGGTTCTCAGTTGTCAGCAAGGTGCTGTTTTTAATATCACTGATAAAAGTTATGCATAATACATGAAAGAAGACTAATTGCCAGTTCACCACTCACTCCCGAGTGATTTATATTGTGGGTAGCGGTTTCATTTTTGAAAACTAATCCAGTAATTAAAAAAATCCTATTATTTTTTAAAAATATATGAATACTTCTTTTAGCCATGAAATAATGTTAGCCTGAAGACATATTGAAGTGTTTGAGTGAGGAAGGTGTAGAAACATGAAAAGGTAGCATTCCTATGCACAGTTGCTTTTGTTCCAATCTCATTTAAACTCAGTGGGATTAATTTCAGAGTAAATGTGAACTGAATTCGGCTGCACGAGTGTGATCTCTAGGCAGTCACAAACTTGGCAAGTGGTTTTGTCTGTGTGGTAGTGTTTGTTTTAGGGTGTATAACGGTGTTTTGCCTGTTTTTTGTGTGTGGGGAGAGGCATGTGGGAAGCAGAAGATTAAGGATTCACTTTTGGATATCACTCAGTGTTCAGCTAAGGCTAATTTCAGCACCACAAAATAACCAGTTTAGAGAAGAAAACCTGGGAGTGTGTACCTGCACAATAATCTCTGGGCCGTCCCAAAACATAAACACACACCTCCAAGAGAACACCTTCCTTTGAGGCAGCATAGAAGTGCGTCCAGCCTAAACACTGCCCCAAGGTTTATTGCACCCCTGTGTACCCCAGGCTCCTTATTCCACACTGGCAATTCTTAGCCAGGGGCCAGGTACCATACCTGGCTGTGTCTTGTGCCAGACACAACTAAGAAGGCTGTGATGCTGAAGTTTAACAGGTGGTGATGCTGACACAGCACAGGAAATTTACAAGATTAGCTTTAGGGATACAGTACTACCAGTGTTGTGTCTCGTAATTGCTGTTATAATAAATGGCCCTATTAGACATTTTAATGTTTGAAAAGCTGATTTTCCAAAAAAGAACCCATTTGACTCCCCGCAGAGATGACATATTATATACAGTACTCTCACTTTCCAGCCATTTCCAGTAATAATTGAAGATGGGAGGGAGCATTGTTGGCCTGTTGTTTCTTTTGTTGGTCAAATTGCTCTCTCAAAAATAGTTTCTTTTGCAATTCTTTTAAAGTTTAACCTAATTTTTATATGGCAAATTCATCATGATTGGCAGGTGACATTAGACAAGGTTGTGTCAAAGCAAGTGTTATCCCACACTTTCCAGCGCATTTCCCTCTTATGATTCTCATCATAAAAATTCCAATCTTTTGGAGAAGTGGGTTTGTTGAGCAAGACCTTCCAATCAACTATAACTGCGGGACCAGAATTATTATTATTATTATTATTATTATTATTATTATTATTATTAACAATTTATTATTTATACCCCGCCCATCTGGCTGGGTTTCACCAGCCACTCTGGGCGGCTTCCAACAAAACACTAAAATACAATAACCTATTAAACATTAAAAGCTTCCCTAAACAGGGCTGCCTTTAGATGTCTTCTAAAAGTTTGGTAGTTATTTTTCTCTTTGACATCTGGTGGGAGGGCGTTCCACAGGGCGGGCGCCACTACCGAGAAGGCCCTCTGCCTAGTTCCCTGTAACTTGGCTTCTTGCAGTGAGGGAACTGCCAGAAGGCCCTCGGCGCTGGACCTCAGTGTCCAGGCAGAACAATGGAGGTGGAGACGCTCTTTCAGGTATACTGGACTGAGGCCGTTTAGGGCTTTAAAGGTCAGCACCAACACTTTGAATTGTGCTCAGAAATGTACTGGGAGCCAGTGTAGGTCTTTCAAGGTGTTATATGGTCTCGGCGGCTGCCCCCAGTCACCAGTCTAGCTGCCGCATTCTGGATTAGTTGTCGTTTCCAGGTCACCTTCAAAGGTAGCTCCACATAGAGCGCATTGCAGTAGTCCAAGCGAGAGATAACCAGAGCATGCACCACTCTGGCGAGACAGTCCGCAGGCAGATAGGGTCTCAGCCTGCGTATCAGATGGAGCTGATAAACAGCTGCCCTGGACACAGAATTGACCTGTGCCTCCATGGACAGCTGTGAGTCCAGAATGACTCCCAGGCTGCGCACCTGGTCCTTCAGGGGCACAGTTACCCCATTCAGGACCAGGGAGTCTTCCACACCCGCCCGCCTCCTGTCACCCAAAAACAGTACTTCTGTCTTGTTAGGATTCAACCTCAATCTGTTAGCCACCATCCATCCTCCAACTGCCTCCAGACACTCACATAGACCCTTCACCAACTTCACTGGTTCCGATTTGAAAGAGAGGTAGAGCTGGGTATCATCCACATACTGATGAACACCCAGCCCAAACCCCCTGATGATTTCACCCAGCGGCTGCATATAGATGTTGAAAAGCATGGGAGAGAGGACAGAACCCGGAGGCACCTCACAAGTTTGAGCCCAGGGGTCTGAACACTCATCCCCCACCCCCACTTTCTGAACACAGCCCAGGAGGAAGGAGTGGAACCACTGTATGACAGTGCCCCCGCTATGTGACTGGCGTTGGCTAGCACAATAAATTTATTGATGATGGCATGTGGTGCAGTGGATAGAGTGTTGAACTAGGACCTAGGAGAACAGGGTTCAAATCCGCACTTGGCCATGAAGCTCACTGGGTGACCTTGGGCCAGTCAGTCACTCTCAGCCTACCCTACCTCACAGGGTTGTTGTGAGGAGCAGGGGGAACCATGTAAGCCACCTTAAGCTCTGTGGAGAAAAGGGTAGGCTCTAAATGCAATAAATAAATAAATAACAAATAAAATCCCACCTGAAAATGGTGGCCCCCAGGAAGTGCCCAAAGTCACAGAACCCAAATGCACTGAGGGTCAGAGGCAGGCCTATACTCTGTGTAGGAACAGCTGTCCTGACAGACAGCCTCCCTGGCTTTCTGGTTAAGTGAAAAGGAAGAATTGAGCCCAGGAACCCATGGAGAATATTGTCTCCAATTAGTGTCTTACCAGCAGCCACAAGTCTTTGTTAAGAGGCCTTATATCACAGCAATGCTGAGGTTTAATGTGAACCGGGAATACTCTCGCCATCATTTTCCAACAGTAGGAAAGAGTGGTTCTATCAGATGTCTCCTTATAAAAATAAAAATCAATGCATATGCCTAGCTTTAGATAGCAATTGTCCTATTACTGTGACTTACTGTCTAGAAAAGGTTGAGATTTTTTTTGTCACAGACTTTTAATCCAACGGCACGATATGGTGAACCTCTCATATGCGTCTGCTAAATATCACCACTCCAGACATAGATAACCAAAACAGAGATATACTTTTACAAGCAAAGATTTAAGGAAAGAAACAATAATAAAAGATTGACTGGGACATTTTTCTGAGGAATGGAAAATTGCCACAGAAGTGAACCAAAACGGATGAATCTCTTTTCAACTCCTGCTGCCTCTCCAGTTGTGCATCTTCAGTATCTCTGAACAGAGCACCTGTTTACCTCAGTAAAATGAAGATGAAACTAGACTTAGAATTACTACATTAACCGACACCCACAGCTATTCTCAAAGTATAACTCATTTGGTACTACAACATTCTCTTTCAAAGTTTCAAAACAGTCTTAGTGACATCCATTTAATTGGTTTCCCCAAAAAATAAAATAAAAATGCAACTACTACCTTAGCCATGACTCTTAAATCTTTTTTAACAGGTGTTCAGTGGAAACACACGCAAATTTAAAGGGGTAATGAAGACTTCTGAAAGAATTTTCCTTGTTACGCTATAATGAAAGCCTGAGGAAGCCTCTTACAGTGTTTCATAGACTGCCACTACAGTATTTCAAACCGGCAAAAGTATTTTCAAATGCTGAAGTTCCTCTCAGCATATGTAACTCAAAAGCTGAAGCTACCTGCATTTATATTTCTAACCCTTGAGCTGGCGTGGAAGAGCTCAACTCTCCTATGGGGTAAAATATCTGGCATGAGCTAATCTTACAACTCATGCATAATATGCTCTTTGAGCAATTTTCAGATCATGCCATAACTGATGCTAATAGTCTTGTTGAGCACCCAGATTGTCAGCGTGCTCATTAGATGGCTTGTAATTTTCACAGACAGCTACCAATGAGCACACCAGGAACTCTGAGACATGTCATTAGCACTTCTCGATTATGCAAGTTAACCTCCACAAGATCAAAACCTGCACACGCTGGCTTCATTCCTGTCACACAGGACATGACTGCTGGCAATCCCCAGTACGGTATGTATTTTGCCCCTGCAGGAGCTCCATTACAGGGTCACTCATTAATGGAGCTCCCTGAAGGGTCTGGGGCTAGAAAGAGAGGGTGGGAAAAGGGATAGAAGACCAAACCTCTGCTAGAGTCCCTTGTGCAGTCAACCAGAATCTGCCCTGGAATGCAGCCTGGCAAATTAGCAGCCCTCTCTCACCAAAGGGCTGCAACACAAGCACCACACCATGCCTTGTTCCCAGTTCCCACCCACTTCCAATGCTTGCCTTGCCGCAAACAGTAATTCCATGAATATGTAAAGGGCGGGGGGGGGGGTTACTCACTTCTGTTGAGATGGTTGCCGTTCAAAACAGTGGCTACAAGTCTTTCCAGAGAGACTTTCAGATTCTTGAGACACTGTCCCAAAATCTGTCCAACTACATTTGCGTCACTTAATCACTTTGTTATGACTCAAACTGCCTGAGTCATAAGATGTGAAAAGTTGAGTTCTGGAAGAACTATATGAAGCAACCAGGTCACTGAGCAATTTAGAGATAGAGTCAGATATCGTGGAGCAATTCCTTCCACATTTTTTTCCAAGTCTGTTCTCAGACCTCCAGCCTATGCCAGTTCAAGGAAAGGTTGTGGGAACTGCACACGAGAAATCAAGGACTCACTTGTTATGGCAAGTCAATATTGGCCATGCAGAAACATAGCCACTTCCGAAGGTAGGTAAGGTTTCTAGTGTATTAGCTATATACCTATCTGAGAATCCAGAATTGTCAAAATGGCCTAAGCACACCTCCATATGAGTAAGTAGCAGAGCATCACCTATGGCAGTTGGAATCCCTGAAACACAAACACAGTGAGTCACTGTGTTGCAGTAGGAGCAGAGTCAGTCTTGCAACTGAACATAAAACCTCAAGAAGATTCCTGCTGGATCAAGCCAAAGGCCCATCCAGTTCATTCTCCTGTTCTCACCATGGCTGACCAGATGCCTATGGGAATCCTGAAAGCAGGAGCTGAGTGAAAGAGCACCCACCCCACTGGTGACCTCCAGCAGCTGACATACAGAGACATACTGCCTCCAACAGTGAAGGTAGAATGGTGATACCCAGGTTCAAATCTCTGCCTAGTCATGGAGCTCATTTGGGTGACTTTGAGCACTGAGCTAGTTACTTTCTCAGCCCAGGCTATCTCTTTTGGCTGTTGTAATGCTCAAATAGCCATTGATGTGAGGAATACAATCCGTATACTGTATACAACTTTGAGCTCCTTAGAATGGCTCCTGGTGGTGAATCTGTGGGCCTTGAGATGTTTCTGGGAAACAACTTCCTTCTTCTCTGACCTTTGACCATGCTGACTGGAGCTGATGGGAGTTGGAGTTAGGATTGCCATACGTCTGGAATTTCCTGGACATAACCGGCATTTGGTCCTCGTAAACAGCATCTGAGCAGAATTTGCTGGAATGTCCAGGGAAATCCAGACATATGGCAGCCCATGTCGGAAGTGTAGATTTTGGTGAATTTCATTTTGAGATTTTGCAAAATAAAATAAAATAAAATTATTTATTGAATTTATATACCACCCTATACCCAGACTGGATGACAGCCAACAAACTGAAGCTCAATCCAGATAAGATTGAGGCACTGTTAGTGGGTGGTTCCCTAGACCAGCTGGGTGGGAGATTACCTGCTCTTGATGGGGTTACACTTTCCTCCCTATGTTAGAGGAAAGGAAGGGTAACAATGCAAATAAAGTAACAAACTGAACAAAAAAGTGAAATGTCAGTCTGTCCCCCACTGGGGGGCAGATAGTCGCAACCAATGCCTAAGCAACCACTCACATTTTTTGAATTTTAATAAAGTTGTGGCCAAAATTATGCCAAAAACCTTAAACAAAAATTCTGTGTGAAGTGTGAGTTTTGGGGTGGCCTGGGGACCTCGACACGCAACACATGTGTTTGCAAGAACATATGATCCTGGGAGGCAAAAGGCAAGAAGCAAGAACAATCCATTGCTGGCAAGTTATGTGCACAGTGAAGGAAGTTGCCACTTGGTAAACAGAGGATGCAACATATATTTTAAAAAAAATAAAAAATAACTTCAATATAAAAGCTGAAAGTTTCAAGAAATTAGGCTTGCTACAATTCTTAGCAGTAGAAGTAATGAAGGCAAACATGCAAGAAAAGGTCCTTCTCTTTTCACTTTGATCTGACTGAATTAATAACTTAAAAGGTGTTCTGAAGTAAAAGGAATACTCAAGAAATGCAGCACAATGGATAAAAAGCAAAAGTGGCAAAAACGCTTTGAAAACTGGATTGCACTTCAAACAGGATGTGATTTTGTAGGCTATGCCTCGGTGACAGTGTGGTTTCAGAAGCAACTCACTAACCATCGCAACTGCATAAAAATAAAGATTCTCTGGGAATATAATGTATTAAACACTGACCCTTCCGTACGCATTCTAGGCACCTTGATGCAATGGGGAAGGGCAAAGGTTTGGCACCTGAGGAAGAAATTGTCCTGATTAGTGCAAGTAAATGAGAAGCTTGAAAGGAATAGCCTTGTGATCCCCAGCACCTGGTATTCAGAGGCATGCTGCTTCCCATATGGAGGTATGGGAAGCTATTAGTAGCAACTTATCTTCCATGAATTTCCTGGCAAGAGAGACGGCTGTTCCATCCTTTGCTTAGTGGCTTAGCATGGGAAGACAGGCTATAGTTGACTTAATAGATCAGAGATGTCTATAGTCCAACCTTATGGAGTTGGAGCAGATGACAGAAGGACTTGGGTACCACATCCAGTGGCATTAAATGCCAATTACATGCGCACACAAACATACCCCTTTAGCTATCTATCTCTCTTTTAAGAGAAAATTTGCAGGGGGGAAATGAAAATGAAAATATAAAATACGTTTGAAAATTATTCAGTTAAGCAGAAACAACTCAGAGGCTATGAAAGAAAGAAGGATAATAACAAGAAGATTTAAAGAAGGGACTCTTGACGCTCAAGGCAGTAGAAACATGAGATGATTGGACCCCACTGAACTCAAAGCATGGGAACCCCCAACAAAAAAATTATAATTTGGCAAAATATTTGGACTTTATGATATGTATTTGTACAATTTGGAATATTTAATGTGATTTGATTGGTTTATTAAAATGGAAAACTTAATAAAAAATATTTTTTTAAAAGAAAGAAAATTATTCAGTTAAGCAAGACAGGATGTCCGGAGTTCATTCAAAATGGAAATTACCAATTTACTATTTTCCAAACAGTATCCAGGGAAAAAAGTTTGCTTAAGAAGAGTTGCTGCCTCAAATGAATACCTTCAGCTTCTACAGCTTCAACTCTTGACTTCTGCTTGGAATCCTGTCCAGATACTATTTTGGACATGCGCTCTGCATATTATTCTCTGCTGCTTTTATCTGCTGGCTTTGAGTGAATAATCTCTAAAGCCAGCACCAACTGTGAGGTTTTCAAGTACCGCATCACATCTTTATCTTTTATTTCTGTAATAACAACAACTAAAGCAAAGCCATATTAGGGTGGTTCACCCTAATAAAAAAGTTATTTCCTGTGTTTTATTCATTTAAAGGAAATGATCCAGAAGCAGATCAGTTTTCCTAGCCCGGGCAAGGCTTAGATCAATCAATGAGTGCAATCTCCAACAGCAAGAGGAATGAAACATTTACAAGTAGCATCAATACAGTGTCAAAAATAAAATGTAGTCTGACAGTTTGAAAGCAATTGTGTGTATCACAGGATAATAAATATTTGCTAGCAGGTGGAAGCCTTGCTTTGGTGAAGCTATAGATGCTATTTTAAAAATAATAAAAGAATAAAAGTTTATAAGTTCATAAAAAAGAATAAGTTTGTTTTACTTAAGCAAAGTAGAGCTTAAACAGAGTAGAGTCATTGAAAACAATGGAACTAACTTAGTCATGTTTGTCAATTTATGAATAAAACTCTGTTGAATACCATCCATTGAATTAAATGGATGTGTTGTTAGAGAGTTCTGGGGTTGTGTCTGAGTCCGTGGATTGTGACACTAGAAATATGTATGGTGATAAGAATGTGCTCAGAGGCGCCAACTTCTGAGGAAGAATGGAGAGGGGTGCCAACCGTCGCATGACGCATGACATCAACATCCCAATGTTCCTGCTCCCCTCCAATACACACCAATTGCATTTTCACAGGGCAAGTCCCAGAATGTCTGGTTGGAGTCTCAGTTATCTTGTGGACATCACCCCTTTATGCATCAATTAAGTTTGAGAGTGAGAAGTGGGGGAGGGAGGCTGGTCACTGAGAAAGTAGCACACATAGGCTACCAATGTTGGGCAGAACTTGGCTTCTCTGGTAGCCCACATTTTTTGGCTATCAAGCAAGAGGGAGAGGAGGAATAGAATGGAAAGGTGGGTTAAAAGGGAAATAAGATGTGTACATGAAGATCCTAAAGCTGCAACCTTCTGTCTACTTAGCTCAGAGTTAGCACCATTCCACTCAATGGGACAAGGCATGCAAAGAGTTGCATTACTTACTAGTTTGTGTAGGGTGCTAAAGAGTTTAGTCAAAGTCCCAGCTCATCAAGGGCACTAATCATAATACAGCTCAAGACAGTGACTTTGGATCAATACAAAATTATATCTACACTTGTGGGTTATGGTAACAAAAAGTTTGGAAACCACCAATTCTGCAGTCCCGGAAATCAACTGCTGTACTTTTGCTTTGTTTCCCTTAAAAATACTATCACGAAGAGCAGCATGATCTATCCAGTGCTACGCATTGATAAACAGGCTACATTTTCCAAGAAGAGATTTATTCATGTCGTCTCCTGTTCAATATTTTGTTTCACCTACCATTCATTTTAGAAAGGAAATGGAAGTAGTTGTCAGTTTTCATTTACTGCTTTCCTGCAATATATTTCAGTCTATTGTTGCACCAGTCAAGCAGTTAAGGGTGAAATCTTCCAGTGCCCATCCGGCATAGGGACCTTGCATCAAAATTGGTCACACAGTCCCAGGCTCAAGGTCCTTTACTGCAGGGCAGTTTGCCAAGTCTTTGCATGGGACTTTTGAGCTCTGCCTGCAGAGCTCCTAAATAATCAGAAAACACAGCTGCACCTGCATTTTTGCAAGTCCTCCTTGAAATACATGACATCCAGTCTACATGCAGCTGGGAAGGAGGACTGTGGTTAGGTTCATTAAAAAAGAAATTTAGCTATTTGTAGAATAACCATACTTACCATTCTTACCTGCTTGGCTGTGTGTGTTTTGCATGTGTGCAATATATTGAACACATTTTCTTTTTCTCTGACTTTTAATATTGTTATCATTTTTGTTGATAGTATCAGTAATATATATGTAAATATGGATTTGTAAGTTAAAGACCACTTTCTTCTGTTTTTACTTGTTAACATATCAATAAAATAAAAAAAATTCATTTCAGCTACAGACTCGACATCTACACATAGTATCAGAGAGTTAAATAAACTGGGGGGGGGGGCATTTATTCTTTATTTTTTACCTAGTCTAATTTTGTTTTTGGATTTCCTGTATATTCTCCCAGCTGTCGCTACTACATAGCCTTTTAATTTAAGAGAAGAGTATAGCTACCAGTCCAGAGTGAAATTCCAGGAACCAGAGTCCTGTGGTATTAGATGCATGTTACTAGAGTTCAACCTGGTATTGGTAGTCATGGCATCCTCTTCCATTAAGCTGAAATACACCAGCAGAAGACCAGTGAATGCATTACAAATATGTATTTACAAACAGATTTTAGCTCTGCCTGGTCAATACCCTCTCACCCTTTGGAACAATTTAAGAATCTGATTCTCATTGCACATTTGCTACACTAAAGAGCAATCATTTGAAAAGTCTCACATAACACAACTTCAGTGGCAAATATTGGAGGTGGCTTTGATTAACACCACATGCTGACAGAGGAGAACTGTCTGGGAGTAGGGGACAGGAGATGCAGGCTTTGATATTGGTAAACTGAAATGGTGAAAAGATAATTAATGGGTACAGTATGGTGGTGGAGCTACAGCAAATTGTTTTTAATAAACAATTAATAAACGATTTCCCCATATTTTAGAATAGGGGTTCCCAACCTTTCCGGGCCTGTGTGCACAACTGAACATTTAAGAAACCACTACGGGCACAACAAAATACCAATTTCATACAAAGAGAAAAGGAGAGGTGCTCCGTAACATCACCCCAGGATGTTTGTGCAGAAACACTTTCATGCCTCAAAACAAATAAAACATAGTAAAAGAATAGAGAAGCTTCCCTGCCCCCTATCAAAGAACCTCTTTTTAAAAAAATGGTTCCAAGGATGCCATTGCAGCAGTAATACACTTTAGCAGCAATCTTATGGAAACTTTTGCGGGAGAAAAATTTGCATTGAAGTCAATTGGTGGGATTCACCTAACGAGCCTGGCCAGCAGAAGCCCTGTGGAAGGACTTCCATTTGCACAATGGGGTTTCCACCCTCTTTCTCCCCCACCCCCTGAAATTGTCTGAGAGGTGGGTCAGGAGAACCTCCAGAACGTGGTGGGGTGGGGATAGGAGAAGGGTTGTTCTGCTTGGCAAGGTGAAATGCTTACACAGGTGGCAGATTTGTCATAGTGAAACACTGAATTCCATCTAGTGGCTTTTACTTTTGTGTAATCGTGTTTAGATAATTTCAATTAAAGTTGCAATTCGAAGCATATTCTCAGGAGTTATCCCAGTGCTCAGGACTGTACTGCCATTTATTGCTGCAACCAATTTAACTTTTCAGCCTGTGATTTCCTGATAAAAGTCACTGCTCTACAGCTTGCAGAGCTGAACGTAAAGCCTTATGGTACTCCACAACACCCACTTCCTTTAAATACACTTAAATAAATTACTTGAAACCCTTCTTGCACATGAATTGGGGGGAGGGAAGGCTATATTGCACAAGCATCACATAACTGATTCAAGCATGACGTGCAGTTTGTCCAAGCAAGCTTATTCGATACAGAGAAAAGAAATAATATACAGCTCCACTGCTAACATTTGTTAGCAAGAGAAATGGGAGCACCAGTTCAGAGTCACTGACATTTCTTTATGAAATCAACAAACTCAGGAAGCATAGCATTTCAAGGAGCAAAGCATCTCAGAAGAGGTATTTGCTTCAACCAGATGAAAATATGAATGGCAAGTGAGCTGTCTGTAACACGGACCTCAGTATTTGCTCTCGGTTGCAACACTAGAACATTTAATTGCACAGGCCCCTGTAACATTTAATGGGGAATACCCAGTTTCCATACAAAGCTATGATTGCCCCTCCCCATTGTCATTTTCCACTCAGGGACAGTTTGCAGGTGAATTCATCTGTGACAGCTAAAAGGAACATCAGCTCAGCTTTTTCTTTAAAAGTACAAAAGTGCTTTTTATAAAGCAAATGGCTGTGAAAGCAAATTAGGAATATGCAATTGTAAAAAATAAATACATTTTGTTCTAAATAGTCTATGGCAGACAACATATTATGCATGAAGAAAAGCTCTCCCAGGATTCATCTCAGGCATCTTCAGTATAAGGATCTCCTGTAGCTCCTGGAAAAGCCTTTTTCTGAGTCTTGGAGAGCTGCTGCCAATCAAAACTCACAGCACTGATCTCGATGAATCAGTGGTATCTGATGGTACCGTTGGTCCCTCCATAATAATCCACAATAAGTTCAGTAGATAAACTGGGTGGGTTTACTCACCTCTGTCCTTCAGGCTTCTCAGCACTTTTCTGTGGCGATCACACAGGGTCCCCGGATGTTTCACCGTCTATTGATCCCTGTGCCACCACTTTATTTCTCGCTGCCACCACCCAGGCCCTACCTGGGACAATACTGAGTCCAGTCAGGGTTAAATTGAAACATAAACTTCTGTTTATTTATTGCAGTTTAACAAGCATACGGTTTCATAAGCGGTATCGGTCAATTACATTCATGGGGTGCCTATCCAGACCTATAACTTCCGCTACCTGCTCTCACTCACTAAACCACCTCTCAGACATTTACTTGTCTTCCTAGCCCCTAACTGTTCCTGACTCAGCTTATTTCGCTACACTAACTCAACCCACCCACAAACTCTAGCCCAATTCACTCCCACTCTAACCAATCACCCAACTCCTAGCCTTCCAGGAATTCCACTTTCCTTGCTAGTTGGGCTAGGGACTAGGAACAAGGGTTTTGCATCTGGCAATGGGCCAAAGAGACGGCGTGAGGATTCTGCTGGGGTTCTGCCTATTCTACTTCCCAAATTTCTCCCTCCTTGAGCTTACTTATGGATATGATTATGAAGGTGGGGTTGGAAAACTCCCAGAATGTGGTCGTGAGGAATTTCAACGTTCATATTCATGATCCCCCATCCTTCCTGCACTTTAGGGGATGGGTTTTAAAAAATGGCATTAAGGGCAATGCTGTTTCGAAAGGGAAGACGAGTCCTAGACAAGCGAGATAGACCCTAGAGAAGGAAATGGCTAGAATACGCAATATGGACCATAACTAGCTGAATGATAGGTCATCTGCAAGTGGGGAAGCTGCACTGCTATTAAAAAGAAGAAATTGGATTTTTTAAAATGAGCTGTGAAAGAAAACTAAAGCTGAACAGGGAAAATAGGAGAGGAAGAAATTTAGTTCACAACACTCAGCTGTTCTCCCATAAAATGTAAGTGAACAAAGCATAACTATTCCACAATAAATGCTCAGTGTGGAAGCAGCCTAAGTACAGGAAATGGAAAATTCTGTATAGTCTCTTTCTTGCTGCCTCCACATCGCTCTCCTCTTCTGCCATTTCCAGTGTTGAATTTCAGATTCGAAACTCTTCAGGACCAGCACTCTTTAAAACACAACGGACACTAATAGCACTATATAAAAAATAAAAATGAATAGCCCTGTCCATTAAACTATGAGCAGAAATATATCTTTTTAAATTACATATTACCTGAACTATATGTTAAGTCATGCAATGCTGGCAGCTGCAGTCCTATACACAGTGGGAGTAAGTCCCACTGAGCTCAGGAGCAGACAAATTAACAATGTAGGATTCCACTATACATGCCATTCGGCTGGCACACAATGTCTCTTAACTGTGAAAGTTGGTGACATTACAGTGTTACCGCTGCGGGAACAGCTGTGAGGAATCTACAGGGCCACTGAATGAAGCACAAGAAACTTGACAGGCCTAATGACAGCTGAATGACACATCTTTCCAACTTGCACCCTCCTGCATATATTCATAAAAGGTGCATCTTCTAGGAGATGATCATTTCTTATGCTCCAGCTTCAAAATATAGGAGAACAATTCTCAAACTGTCCACCTCAGCTTTTGGGATGCAAGGCACTTTCAGAGATTTCAAATTAAGACATCTTAGGGGGGAAACTTCTCAAACCCTTCCAGTGCTAGGTATTATGACAGAGTTTCTGAAGCTGAAGAAAAATGGGGTGAAATCTAAGGTTAGGATTTGAAATGCAGATTCAATCACATCCCACAGATTGATTCTTGCTGAATTTAAAGAAGAATCGCGGGCAGGGGTGGTGCTTTCGCTGCTTTGTAATAATTACTCCCGAGTTCCCATTTCCTCTTGTTTCTAGTGCTGAGATGACAAAATGTGCTATGCAGTTAATCAGTCTAAATGACTAACTCTGGCACATAAGCTACCCAAGGCAACAAAAAACATATTTTTTTTAGTTCAGCCACATAAAAGAATTGCTCCTCCTTTAGAGGGAATCATCACCCCTGCTCCATTCAATTCGCCACTCTCTGCCTTCTCAACTTTCCCTCCTGGCTTTGATCCCTGCTCCCCATCTCAAACCCTGCCCAGATAACCAGCTTTCTTCTATTATTAAAAGTTTACTTTGGATCTTTACTGAGCAAGATACATGTGGAGTGTCCAGGGCTCAACGCTGCCTTTACCTCAAAGGCAAATCAACAGAGATGATCATGGGTGATCATCTCGCTTGCCCTTCTTCTTTCCTCTGTACTGTTGAGCTTAGCTACAGGCTATACTAACGGAGAAGGAAAAGATCACTCAGGTTGTTGAGCTGAAGGGACACACTTTCCCCAGCCCGGCTATTAAATGGCCTTTTAACTATTCAATAAACCACATACAGCCCCAGTAACCAGATTCTGGGCTAAACAGAAAGCAATAACTGAATTACGCAGGGATTGTGCTTGTCTGCACTCTCCCCCCAGCCCTTCCCAGTTAAAATCTGTCATCTCTCCAGTGCTAGGAAAGAAGGAGACAGACAAGCATTCAGACTAGCCATATTGCCACCCTGAGTTAAACACAGCTCCCTGCTATGGTACCAGTAGATGACTATCAGCATTCATGTGCGCTTTTGCCATTTCAGGGATCACCTGGAGTAGCTGCAACTCAACCTAGGAAAAATATGCCACTGTTTTAGCTCTTTTAATTTACTTATATGTTTAGATGTTGTTACAAATTTATATTCATGTGCATGTGCATGCATGTGTAAGAGAGAAGTTACTTTGCTTTTATTTATTTTTTGAAATTTTAAAAAAAAACACCACATATTTTTTTGAACACATACATATACACACAGACATTTACACTTATTTTCACAAAGCCACGTTTCTATCAATACATTTATGGGGTTCTCTTAACCCCAGGACTTCCTCCCACTCCTTCCCTGGTTTCCAGAATTCTTCCCCTTTTAACTGCCTCTAATTACTTTATCTAACTTTGCAATATGAACTTCTTGCTGAGTTTTAAGGTGGAACGGGGAACAACAATTCCTTTTCCCAGTGGCAGGCAGCGCCAACATTGGCCAGCATTCAGTCAAATGGATGGAAAGTGTTGTGTAGCAGTAAGCCAGTGATGGCCAAACTTGGCCCTCCAGCTGTTTTGGGACTACAATTCCCATCATCCCTGACCACTGGTCCTGTTAGCTAGGGATGATGGGAGTTGTAGTCCAAAAACAGCTGGAGGGCAAAGTTTGGCCATCACTGCAGCATGCAGCATGCAGCATGCAAAGGCAGTTTTTTTCTCCCTCTGTGGCACCCGATCTACTGGTGCATTTCCAGGTCATGTTTTCTCCTTTCAGAACCCTTATGTGTGAAAAGCCCCTTTGTACTTCTGATGCAAGTGAAAATCGGACTTTTCCGTTTTCATTTTAGTTGGCCAGGGGAGGCAGTGGTGGGGGGGGGAGAATCTATCTGTTATTTCTGCATGACTTGACCACCCCTTTCCTGGTAGGCCTGTTTATTTCTTGGAGCACATTTCTCTTATGCTTTATCTACTCAGCAGCAGGTTTCAGTGAGTTCCATGAGCCTTACTCCCAGGTAAGCGTGTATAGGAATACAACCTAAATACAAACTTTGCCCTCCAGATGTTTTGGGACTACTATCATCCCTAGTTAACAGAACCAGTAGTCAGGGATGATGGGAGTTGTAGTCCCAAAACATCTGGAGGACCGAGTTTGCCTATTTTGACCTAAATGCTAGACTCAGACATTTGGGAAGCCCAGGTTTATCTCCTGGGAAAGCAAACATTATTCTGCTCCAGACTGGATTTTAAGCTATATTTTAATCGTTTGTTTGATTTATGTTTTTAATGTATTGTATATTTTGATGTTAGCCGCCCTGAGCCCAGTCCTGGCTGGGGAGGGCGGGTTATAAATATTATTATTATTATTATTATTATTATTATTATTATTATTATTATTATTATTATTATCTTGATACACTGAATTCTGCAGGATTTAATTCTAGGTATATATGGTTAGTATTAAAAAGCTGGATAGCACCATTTAAATAGAATAAACACAGGTGGTTTTTAAAGTGTTCTAATACTTTGGCCACCTCATGAGAAGAGAAGACACCCTGGAAAAGACCCTGATGTTGGGAAAGATGGAGGGCAGAAGGAGAAGGGGATGACAGAGGATGAGATGGTTGGACAGTGTTCTCGAAGCTACCAGCATGAGTCTGACCAAACTGCGGGAGGCAGTGGAAGACAGGAGTGCCTGGCGTGCTCTGGTCCATGGGGTCACGAAGAGTCGGACACAACTAAACGACTAAACAACAACAACAATCAAAGACCTCTTTGTTTATTATTTCACTCCAAAGCCTTCCTAAAAACATATATGGCAAATAATTGACCTTTAAATAGGGAAATCAAATGGAAGCTTTTAAATCCTGTTCAGAAGACTATGACTGCAAACCAACAATCAAGATGAGATTATACACTGCAGATAATTTTATTCATTCATTCATCAAAGTTATTTATTAGATGCTTTTGTGGGTCAACCCTTACAAACTGATGCCTTCCCTTCTAAAACCAGTGGTGTACAATGAGGCTGAAACTAGCTGCTCCTATCTCTCTCTGGTAGTTGCTAGTAAATTAAAAGTTATGGTGTAGCAGAATTGATGGTGAGTTTCGTCTTCCTCATTGGCTGCCGTTTGAAGGAGTCAAGATGCTCCCAGTGTGACAACACATCAGTTGTTTTAGTACTTGACGCATAAATGCCACTTAGTTCAGTGTCCAAACTGTCCCAATATCATCTAGCTTGAGCGTAAGTGATAACGATTATTTAGTTAGTTCATTGTTCAGCCTTCATTTTCTGTGGATACAAATGAAAACTTGAAGCGTCCCCGTGGTGCAAATAATGGAAAATATGACCAATAACATTCCAGATACAGCTGTGAAATGATTTCTGTCCTAACTGTCTTGTCAATTAAAGTAGCACAGGAAGATGACAAATTGCTTACAGGTTGTGCTCTCTTGCTGTCCTGCACAACAGTTACCAAGAAATTGACCCATCATTTATAATTAAAGTGGCATGCAGTATGCAGCAGTAATAGGCACATTTTTCAATTGGGACTGTAGAGCGACGCAATTAGAATAATGCAAAAAGAATTCCAATAAAATTGGTTTAATTGGGGCATGTAACACAACACTATTTTTCTCCATAATAAATAACAGCATCAGTGGGGCAGCTCTACAATCAGGATGGATTAAAATCTGTCCGGCATTGCCAATTAAGCACGTCCTACCACACAGCATCATCTAAGAACCAAGAAAATTCAAGAGCCTCTTTTTCCAGAAACAGATTACACCCCACAGATGTATTTACAATGAACAGATTACCCGCCACATCTGTTTCAGTGATTTAAGACACAAGCATAAATGCTGCCTGACTAATACCTCTTTTTATGCAAACGCGCTTCCAGGAATTTTGCCAGGAACAATTATGATACCACATCAAAGTTCAACATAGAGCTCACAATGAAAATAGCAGCTAAGATATTACATTAGGTAAAAGGTAAAAAGGTAAAGGACCCCTGGACGGTTAAGTGCAGTCAATGGTGACTATGGGGTTGCAGCGCTCATCTCGCTTTCAGGCCAAGGGAGCTGGTGTTTGTCCACAGACAGCTTTCTAGGTCATGTGGCTAGCATGACTAAACCACTTAAGGCACAACAGAACACTGTGGTGGAAATCAGAGCGCACGGAAATGCCGTTTACTTTCCTGCCACAGTGGTACCTATTTATTTACTTGCACTAGTATGCTTTCAAACTGCTAGGTTGGCAGGAGCTGGGACAGAGCAGCGGGAGCTCACCCTGTCATGGGGATTTGAATCGCCAACCTTCCGATTGGCAAGCCCAAGAGGCTCAGTGGTTATTAGAGATTTTTGTGAGCTGTCTTGAGCAATTTTGGGTGAGAAAAAAATGTGTGTTATGCAAATGTATGTTATGCAGTGGGAATTTTGGTCCTGAGAGTCTGTTGGGATATAACGGGATTTGTAGTGTATGAGGGCCTCCAAGCATGTTCTCAGGGCTGCATGCATGATCAGTAGTAACTCAGGGTGGGAAGGGGGAAATGTGCAAATCCTATTCAGAGAACATACGCGTCTGCCAACACCTGGCAACTATAACTGAATCAGAAAGGGGGAAAATAAAATAAAGCTTCAATCCTAAACACGATTACTTAAAAGTTAGCTATTAAATAATAATAAAAATCCATAGGACTTATTTCAGAGAAAATACATTTAGGATGGGAGTCTTAATGTGAAATATACTGTTATTTCTTTTTTCTGAAATCCAGTGTCTGGGATAAAATTCTCTCACACACCCTGAAATACACTCTTCTGTCTTTCTTTGCCCCCACCCCCATAAATAAATTTATTTTATGGTGCTGCAGGCCTTTATGTCTACAGGAGGGAGGATCACAGCAGCTCAGGAGATGAGTGCTGCCTTGCTGTGCAAGGATTGCCATATCAATATATTGCTATTGCTGCCTTTTTGAATGGGTCACCACCACTACTGCTCTGTTCAGTTACTAAGTCCCTGAGAAATAGTGGCAGGAACTTTGTGCTCCAGCTGCAGGGGAGGATGATAAGCAAAGGCAGTTAGTTCACTGGTGTTGCTTGCTTGGAACCAGGGACTTTATGGCTTTATAGGGAGAAAGCAGCAGTGGTCCCAGATATTTGGAGGGGGGGACTCAGCAAAGAGGGAAGGGTAACCAAAGCAAGAAATAAACAAGAACATTTGTTCTGTAGTTCAGCAATTACAAGGCTGTAATTAACAAGGCCATAAACCTGAGGTGTTTTATGCGACTAGGGATTGAGAATAATTAAACCAATCCTCCCTTGTCCTCATTTGCCAACCAGAAAAGTCACTCTCTCCATCATTGTCTCGTAAGGATATTTAACTTTAAAAGAATCTGGAATCAGTGAACAGCAACAGTACCTCTTGCTAATAGCAGCAGCTTTTAAACTAGTAATAACAAGAAAAGCATCATTACTACCAGGGACTTACACAGATAAAATAATCCACCTAAATACTCAAACCAACTTAATTCCTATTAAAGTAGGTAAAGCAACATCTTGTTAGTATATCAGTTTGAGCTTTTTTCGCCCTGTTTATTCCTCTTCTCCCCCAAAACCCACCAGCTGTTGTTTTCATTTTCGTCACTGGTTGTCTTTGCTATAGCTGATCATTTTAGCATGCTTCGGAGTCTTCAAATATCTTAAGGGCTGTCACATGGAAGATGGTACAAGCTTGTTTTCTCCTGTAGAAGAAGAAGAGGAGGAGTTTGGATTTGATATCCCGCTTTATCACTGCCTGAAGGAGTCTCAAAGCGGCTAACATTCTCCTTTTCCTTCCTCCCCCTCAACAAACACTCTGTGAGGTGAGTGGGGCTGAGAGACTTCAGAGAAGTGTGACTGGCCCAAGGTCACCCAGCAGCTGCATGTGGAGGAGAGGGGAAGCGAACCCAGTTCAGCAGAATACGAGTCCACTGCTCTTAACCACTACACCACACTGGCTGTAGGACTTGAACCAATGGATTCAAATTATGAAAAAGGAGATTCTGGCTAAACATCAGGAAGACCTTTCTGATGGTGAGATCTGTTGAACATTGGAATGGTCTCCCTTGGGAGATTATGGACTCATTCGTTGGCTGAGAGAAGAGACGACAAAATCGCTCATGGTCAACGGCAATCGATGCTCTGAGGGAGCACTATTTACCGTATTTTTTGCACCATAACACTCACTTTTTTTCCTCCTAGAAAGTAAGGGGAAATGTCTGTGCGTGTTATGGAGCGAATGCCTACGGGTGGCAGGGGGGGATCGTGAGCAGAGGATCCATGGTTCCCCTTCCTTCCCTCCTCCGTGGCTCGCTTTGAAACAGCAAAGTGGGAGAAGAGCTGCTGAGTGGGGAGGAGAGAGGGACAGAGAGCCTGCTTCTTTAAAGGAGCAAAGCGGGAGAGGAGAGGAGCCGGTTACACGAGTGTAAGCAGCTCCTCGCCGGTTGGTTCCTTTAAAGCAAGCAGGCTCTCTGTCCCTCTCTCCTCCCCACTCAGCTCGCTAAATAGCAGCAAAGTTTTTCAGCTCGCTAAGCCTGCTTGCTTTAAAGGAGCAAAGTGGGAGAGAAGAGGAGTCTTCTCCCCTTATACCCCTCTTCTTCATTATTAGCAGCATCCTTCTCCACACATCCCATGCGTGCTCCTTGTCCCTTGAGTGCTTTCCCTTTCCTCCCCACTTAAAACGTGGCTACAAAGCATGGATCCACATGGATCCTCAGGATTTTTGCACTGGGTCACCCCAAATTCACCGTCATATCACATAGCATGTCCATGGCTACATCTTGCACCAAAAAAATCACACACCCACTGTTGGCTGGGGCCGCAGTGGTGCAAAAACGTGGTTACAAAGCATGGATCCACATGGATCCTCAGGATTTTTCCATTGGGCTACTCCAAACTCAGGAAAGCAATGACAAACCTAGACAGCATCTTAAAAAGTAGAGACATCACCTTGCCAACAAAGGTCCATATAGTAAAAGCTATGGTTTTCCCAGTAGTGATGTATGGAAGTGAGAGCTGGACCATAAAGAAGGCTGATCGCCAAAGAATTGATGCTTTTCAATTATGGTGCTGGAGGAGACTCTTGAGAGTCCCATGGACTGTAAGAAGATCAAACCTATCCATTCTTAAGGAAATCAGCCCTGAGTGCTCACTGGAAGGACAGATCATGAAGCTGAGGCTCCAATACTTTGGCCACCTCATGAGAAGAGAAGACTCCCTGGAAAAGACCCTGATGTTGGGAAAGATGGAGGGCACAAGGAGAAGGGGGCGACAGAGGATGAGATGGTTGGATAGTGTCTTCGAAGCTACAAACATGAGCCTGACCAAACTGCGGGAGGCAGTGGAAGACAGAAGTGCCTGGCGTGCTCTGGTCCATGGGGTCACAAAGAGTTGGACACAACTAAACGACTAAACAACAACAACTCCAAACTCACTGTCAGATCACATGTCTGTGGCTACAGCATGAACCACAAACATCATACATCCACTATTTTGTTTAGAATATTTTTTTCTTGTTTTCCTCCTCTGAAAACTATGTGTGTGTTATGGTCAGGTGCGTGTTATAGAGCGAAAAATAATTTGCCTAGTAATGTTGGAGCAGAATAAAGAAAAGAGCTGGTATTTCTGGAAAAGTGATTGGTATATGCTGTGCATGTTATACATCAGGGATGGTGAACATGTAGCCTTTCAGATGCTGTTGAACTCTGACTCCCATCATCCCTGACTATAAACCATGCTGGCTGGGGCTGATGGGAGTTGGAGTCCAACAACAGTTGGACAGCCAAGGTTTCCTCATTCCTCTTACTCTGGGATTGTATGTAAAAAGAACTCTTGACAACTGCTTATATGAGAGAATTGCTGCCATCTCACCCAATATATTATTTTGCTCGCTGAAATTACTGCTCTCTTTTTAATGAAAGATAAACATTTTGATTAATTGTTCTTCAGTACATACTGCGTAGTAGATTATAATGAATTTGTAACTGTCTGTGCCTTGTTATGTTGATAATTACGATGACAGAAATACAGTTGAAATACACGCAAGCCCCTTTGATCTCAATTTGCAATTCTAAATGGATGTGTTGAACTAGAATGCTCATGGAATAATGAAATGTTTCTCTGGCAACTTTTCAGAATATCCAGATAAGGCTACAGCTTTCCACTCAGTTGAATTCTAGTTAAAATGTCTGAGAGAATATGGGACATAGCACTTGCCACTAATCTAAGAGCAAAGCACTCAGCCTGATTTGAAAATAATAATTTTCTCTCCAAAAATTTTATATACGGTATATATATATGAGGAAATAGTATTCATTTATAGAAGTTGCCTCTCTGCCCAGATAGCATCAGTATATCAGTATAATCTTATGCCACTCTACTTGAAAGTGTGTATCTGAAGAAGTGTGCATGCACACGAAAGCTCATACCAAGAACTGACTTAGTTGGTCTTTAAGGTGCTACTGGAAGGAATTTTTTTTTACTTGAAAGTAGTCCCACTGTATTCAAGGAAGCTTACTCCTCAGTATTTGTACATCGGGTTGCAGTCTTAAAATATTTATAAACAGTAACACAATTCAATTACACTATAAGCCAGAGATCGGTTAGTGCGTGGCAAGTCTTCTGCTCTCTCTCTCTCTCTCTCTCTCTCTCTCTCCTCTCTCTCTCTCTCTGTGTGTGTGTTCTACATATAAACGGCCTCAGTCCTGTATACCTGACGGAGTGTCTCCATCCCCATTGTTCAGCCTGGACACTGAAGTCCAGCTCTGAGGTCCTTCTGGCAGTTCCCTCACTGCAAGAAGTGAGACTACAGGGAACTAGGCAGAGGGCCTTTTCGGTAGTGGTGCCCGCCCTGTGGAATGCCCTCCCATCAGATGTCAAGAAAATAAGCAACTATCTGACTTTTAGAAGACCTCAGAAGGCAAGTTTGATGCTTGATCGTGTTTTTAATGTTCTGTTGGGAGCCTCCCAGAGTGGCTGGGGAGACCTGGACAGATGGGTGGGATATAAGTAAGTAAGTAAGTAAGTAAGTAAGTAAGTAAGTTAGTAAGTAAGTAAGTAAGTAAGTAAGTAAGTAATAAATAAATAAATAAATGTTATGGCAGAAGATAATAAATAAGTTTTCTGAGTAAGAATAGTGATGTGTGTAGGGTTGTGTGCCGCAACACAGAAGAGGAAAAGCACCCAACTAATGGAAACCACACAGCAGCAGCTTACAATACAGACAGTTGTAAGCAGGGCTATAAACAATGAGTACTCTTTCAACAGAGAGAGAGAGAGAGAGAGAGAGAGAGAGAGAGAGAGAGAGAGAGATTGCTCACATTGCACTCAACATTGCACTAGCCATTGCTCACATTGCACTCAACAGGCAATAGATGGCTGTGACAACAGCACTTCCTGCAGGATGAATTGCATCTTCCAAGAAATGCACACTGCAGTTTTGAGGGCTACTGAAAATTAGCCATCTATGTTCCTGAAGTGCATGCTGTAGGAACTTCAAATGTCTATATATGCACAGCAGTCAAATATGTGTGTGCTTTTCCTGCACAAAGAAGAAGAAGAGGAGTTTGGATTTGAGATCCCGCTTTATCACTACCCTAAGGAGTCTCAAAGCAGCTAACATTCTCTTTTCCCTTCCTCCCCCACAACAAACACTGTGAGGTGAGTGGGGCTGAGAGACTTCAGAGAAGTGTGACTAGCCCAAGGTTACAGCCCACAGCAGCTGCATGTGGAGGAGCAGAGACGCGAACCCGGTTCCCCAGATTACGAGTCTACCGCTCTTAACCACTACACCACACTGGCTTGTCTGAGTACGGCCAGAGGGAGCCCTATTCAGATGTTCCTTTCCCCACGTGATTAACACTGGGGAGAGAAGGGTTTGTGCTCAGGTTCTCTTCCTGTTCCCCACTTTCCTCTCCATTATCTTCCAGGCGTTGGGGCAGGTCCATCTGCAGCATAGAGCTACTCTACTTGTCTAGGCTGCTTGTTTTAGAACCTTGATTTACCCAAGTTTTGGTAAATTGCTCTTTCTTCACAGACTATTAATGTGGAGAAGAGAGCTGTGGAGTTTACACCACATTTTACCAGGTTCACACTTTGTTAGGGAATATCTTTGCAATACAAGGCCAATTCTCCTCCCCCGCCCCCAATTTTTATATTCACACAGAAATCACATTTATTAAAATGAGACAAAGGCAAACAACCAGAGGAACCAGATCTATGTCAAGATAAAGCACATGGGATTTTGTTTTTACAGAATGTACGTGAAACATATTTTAGCTGGTTAAAAACATCCTTTCCACACCTGTATTTATATATGTTCACAGCTGAGCAGATTTTATTTCCACTCACTCCCACAAAAACGTTCTTAACTGGGCAGATGGTAAATGAGAAAATGGTGTATATATGAAGTAGCATATTCTGGAAGAAAAAGCTATAAATGCCAGAAAACAGAATCTGATAAAAGAGAGAGAGAGAGAGAGAGAGAGAGAGAGAGAGAGAGAGAGATATTTCAATCATGCCGTAGCTACTGCTTGTGACACACTATGAACTGCAAATGTTATTAACTTGTTTCAATAGACTGCATAAGCAATTCTGTTAACCTTTAGTGCCGAAGGCCAGGGGGAATGCGGTCTTTAGAAACTGTTCCAAACAAACAAAAACAACCCAATTTTACAAGAGATACCAGGCTTGAATGTAACAGATAGTTGAAACTTTGCATCTTTAAGTAGGGCTGTGTATACATTACCAGCTTGAAATGCAGCTACGTAATTCTTTTTCTCAGATTGGATCAGAGCTGGTTTGTGGAGAAAACTATCAAAACACTGCATTTCATGAGAAACAGCAGGATGGATACAGGATGCATATGGATTGTAGCTTAAGTCATGTGTACGCCACTTCCCAGGCCAATAGTGGAGGTACTGTAAAAGGGAATGCGTACCTAATTCAGTCCCTGGAATCTGTGGTTGAGATAATAATAATAATAATAATAATAATAATAATAATAATAATAATAATAATAATAATAATGTATTACTTATACCCCGCCCATCTGGCTGCGTCTCCCCAGCCACTCTGGGCAGCTTCGAACAGGAGATTTGAAATACATTAAAACATCAGTCATTAAAAAAGTTCCCTAAACAGGGAAGATCACAAACAGCAATGTAAAGCTATAGCTGACAAAAAATTAAGATCCACTTCTAGTCAAGGGTCTATGATGAGGACTCAGCTTTCCAAGCTTGTAGTACCAGATGTTTAGCAATAGTACAGCACACCCGACCAGACTTTCTGCAAACCACTTAAAGCCCACATTATAGGAATTAAGGTTTGTTCACACACTCACACACCCATACCCACCAATTGTTGCTTTATAGTAGCAGAAAGCATGCCTGCATTCAGAAGCTCCCAGTCTTGCACCAGTTTCCCCTGACAACTGTGGGACTTCATGCCATATATCACAACTGTCCCCCAAAGTCTTGGGGCAGCTGCCATGGTATGTGGGTGGCTTCCCACCTTGTGAAAGCATAGAATTGTAGAGTCGGTAGGAACCCTAAGGATCATCTAATCCAACCTGCTGCAATGCAGGAATGTGCAGCTGTGCCATACAGGGATTGAACCTGCACCACACTCTAACCAACTTCAGAGACTGGAAAAATATTGCCGTTCAGGTGCTGGTACTGCAGTTCCCATTTTCCCTGGCTATTGACCATGCTGGCTAGGAGTGAAGGGGGCTGCATCCCAACAACATCTGGAAGGCCCCAGGTTCCCCATTCTTGCTCTAGTGCAACGGTCCCATTGGAAACAGCCCAAGTCAATTATTCCATTTTTTTAAATTCCAAAGAATGAGCAGAGCTCACAGTAAAATTATTTTGCTGTCCAGACATTTTCCCAGAACCCTTCAGAAACATAACATGTGTCAGAAACGAGACAGGATACTAATTGTTAACAGCTACCGGACTCCTCCTGCACATCTGCCTCTACTCTTTTCTGTTGGCTATTAATACTCATTTACTTGCATGAGGCTCTGACAATCATATCCAGTTATTATTTGATCTGATGGCTCATTGGACGCTGAGGGACCATTCCATTTTGCTCTTTCAAGGATGCAAGAGCTATGTCACATTTCAAGGCTACAGTTTTACTTGCATTCACTTAGCGAGGAACATAAAAGACGAATTCAAAGGAACCAAGAAAATCATTTTGTATAATGAGCAGTTTAGGAGTTTGAAACAATAATCTCCATTATTCCACACAATTAGATACCAGCATCTCTGTTAAACTACTGATAAGCCACCTAGATGCACACACTGCAGATCTTGCCAATTTCCTCTTAACAAAGTTTATCTGACGTGGCTCATATTCTGCATAGTGCAAAAAGGTCAACGCAGCAGTATGTCTGGTAATGCCGGGCTTCCTTGAGTTATTATTAGTATTATTTTGCTTCTGACTGGAAAAGAATGCAAATGCAAGGCATAAAGATATAAAAAGACATACAGGCTGAGTTCATACATCTCTGCTCAGAATTCCCACTATCTTTATGTACATCAAGTCTACACTGGATTTCAGCCTTAATGCAGCAAGTACATTATGAGCCTGTAGCATGGAAGTGGGGGGCAGGATTTGACTGGTGGGCCAACTCCTGGCTTCCTCCACCACATGGTCCATTTTGACTGCCAGGCAGGACTGCTTATTGGCCTGGTGTCACAATGACATCAGCTGACCCAAAGTAAGAATCTTCCTTTGTGGGTGTGGCTTGAACCATGCTTGTGGAGAAACATCCTTTCATCACCAGTTTCAGCTGAAGCTGGTGAAGAAAGAAATATTTGCCTGTTTGCTCTATGTGTGGAGTGGGTGGGCATAGTTTGTGGGGCAAATTTGGACCCATGCCGGGCCAGTGGTTTCCTACCCCTGCACAGCTTCACTTCAGGAAAAGCAAATGCAAGATTTCTGTTTCTAAAGAGAGATTCACCAAAACTTCTTGATCCATTGCTTCAGCTCAGCCAGTCCATCTCAGTGGCCTTTTTGTCCAAAGTGCAATACATTAGAGTCATTAAAACCATTCAGAGATAAATTACTTAATATGTAGTGTTATTTCCCCGCCCCTATAGATCAGTTTGAACATGGCTCCTTGATCTGTTGTCTCTTTGTGTAACATTCTCTACTGTCCTTTTCAAAACTTTGATGGGTTCTAAACCTGAGGAGGTCCATAGGCAGTTGAAATCTCTCCCCCCCCCCAATTATCTCCTGATCCCTTTTTAATTTTCTTTCAAGATGAAATCAATATTATTTTGATCTGTTGTCACGAGGCCCCTAGGAGGCATGGGGCCCCTAGGCCGGTGCTTACTCTGCCTATTTGGTAATCCAGCACTGTTCTCAACACATCTTCCACTTTAAATGTCCATAATGGCTACACTACTCTTGAACTGGATTGCTACAAACTCTTTGGTGAACTTTAGTCAAGTCATATTGGAGACCCAGTGATTTCAACGACACGGCTCTGCATATAACTAATGTCGGATATCACCCATACATCAATGTTTCGTTCATTCAAAAGAACTTTTTTCTGTTTTTATTTCCCCCCATGAAGAACAGAACTGTGTGACTTGCATAGAATCACTGAATTATAGAGCTGGAAGGAACTGTGAGGGGTTGTCTAGTCCAACCCCCTGCAATGCCCAATGCGGGACTCAAACCCACAACCCTGAGATTAAGAGTCTTGTGCTCTACCAATTGAGCTACCTATGCTTCAAGAGAGAAAGCAAATGAATGAGGGTGAATGAATACATGTGCACATGGCTATGTGTTTTGCCTCCAACTCTGCAGTCGGACTTGTTTCTGATTAGGCATGTGTAGGGTTGCACTGTGAATAACAACATTTGCAAACAGCCTAATTCTGGGGAGGAAAGTGATAGCCATGTTTGACTGAGGAAACAGCCCTCACATGTGAAGAGGGCAAGCTCTGCAGATAGGTAGGGGGAAGATGAAAAGAAAATATAGGAGGCATAAGTGCCTCGTGTGGGGCCCCTAGGTGCTCCAGCCCCCACAACATTCTCTATGAAGGGGCCAGGGACCCACATTTTTTTGCACCAGGGCTGCACACATGACAGGGGCTCCCGCCGGCACGCACATCTTATGTCAGCACACCCACCTACGTTTACGTATGACCCACAGTCCTCAGGCCAAGCTGGCAGGCCTGACTGGAGGAGTACAAAAACAGCAACTTAAAAACTGTTTGGCCAGACAAATGAGTTTGTACACACCATGAGCAACAATGGCTCTATCTATCATGCAACTTCCAACTCCAGAAAAGAAACCCCGTCTCCACCAGCTTCACTTCCCGGTTGTAATTAAGACACTCGGTAGCATAAATTTGCAAAACTATGGGCTATATACACACATGCTTCATGCTAATTGCTCTCATTACCGGAAGTTATGTTCTTATTTCAAACAATAATTTCAAAACCTAGGAATTGCATGTTGTTGCATCACTGAAACAAGGCATCACAAAATATTGTACTGTCTACGCTTATGCAAACTGAATATAGCTTATCTGCACAAAAGACCTTCATTATTGTATGAATTCCTTTGTTCACTGTATACGTGGCCCACTGTCCTTTTATTGTTCCTTTCCCTTTGTGATGGACACCTGATGGTGGAGATCATGTTTATATACTGCCTATTCCGTACACAATGCAACATTACCACTAAATGTATTGGAGAGCTGTTTGGCTTCTAGTAGTTGTTGGGCTGGCATTGCTGAACAACTGTTCTAGCCTTTGCACCCAAACATTTCCAACTTTTATTTCAGAGTACAGAATCAGGCTGTTAGTGTAATTAAAGAACAGTACATTCTGCACGTCTATACAGGGTATGACTTGCAAAATTGTAAGATTTACCTTGCTGCAGTTAGCAGCTGCCTTATAATTTACTTGATATGGTACCATGAGACATCAGCTTTGGCAAACAGCTTTGATTGATATTAAGTCATATGCACTTTACAGAAAATGTAAACACTGCATATGACCTGCTGAATGACTTGCAGGCAGATCAATAAGCAATGGAGTTAATTAGCTCCTTGTGCAATATACTTTTTTATTATGCTGACTTATTAATATTTAACAATCCTGCTGCTTCCGCTTGGTTTTGGTTTTGCTTGTGCAGGATTCTACCGGCAGCACACTTGGAAATAAATGCACAAAAATATATGCACAATTTTCCTTCCACTGACTAAAGCACAGAGATTTAAAAGTATTCTTTTGCTGTGTGAAATGAACTCCATTTTCTGCCTGTCCAAAAATATTCACATTGTAGTTCCAGTGGAGAAAAAACACAATCCAGTCAAAACTAAGTGTGTGTTTAACAGCCTCATTGACATCAATGTGACTTCAATTGTTTATTGTGCCCACAGTGTTTCCAGATGTCTCGGTTATGCTCAACCTATCAGTCCCTGTTTATTTTTCCCACTATGCCTTTAAGCGGAGGTTTTTCAGAACTTTAATTATTTGTCTTTAATTTAAAGTGACCTAAAATGCCAAAATGATTTAAAATGCCAATTACAGTTCAGCATAACATTATTTTAAGTTTTTAGAATTCCTTCTGCATCCCAGTAGTGTAACAATTATTTCAATCTGCTCAGTGGTGTAGTTGGACTGAAGTCCAATGCATCTCCCAGAATGATGGAGGTGATGGGGGCAGTGACAACACACACCTAGGTCAGCCTGGCTGGGCCATGGCCCACTGAAGAGGTCACTGGCTGTTGTAGCATCTTTTCCTTCTTATTTTATAGTCATGGAGTGGCAGGCTGCGTATATACAAAGTAGCAGATGCTCATTTTATGACTTCCATAATAACTGTTGCTGCAAAAAGATGGTGCTTATATCCAAATAAGCGTTGTTAGCATCAGGGGAGAGGAAGCAAACACTCTGGCCGATATCCAAGGTAGCCCAAGCGGCTATTAGCTTATGCAACAGGGCTTCTCTTCCCACCAACCACAAATCTCCTCTAAAGGAAGGAGAAGAGAAACTAGAAGTCCCATTGCAATGGTGGATTTGTGTTGCAAAGGTGGGTGGGCATTACTGGAGTCAGGGGTGGTGTAGTGGTTAGAGTGTTGGACTAGGACCTGGGAAACTGGGGTTCAAATCCTCACTCTATTCGCTGGGTGACCTTGGGCCAGTCACTGTCTCTCAGCCTAACCTACCTCACAGGGCTGTTGTGAAAATAGAAGGGGAAGCCCTTGTCCTACCTGGAGCTCCTTGGGCAAATAGCAGGAAATAAATGCCATAAGTAAATAAACATTGCAAGCTGCTTTTTGGTCATTTCTTACCGGTACAGCTGCTGTGAAAATGGCTGCATTTCTTCCAGGCACAGAATACCCGAAACAGAAACATATTGAAAGGTGTGATTTCCAGGGTCCTTATAACAACAAGAGTGGCTCTGCTATTAATGTCATCCTCTTAGGCCTGGTGCCGGATTCACACAATTACAGGAACGAGCTGAAAAAGGTCAACAAGGCTGACCATGATATTTAAGAGTTACGGCAAGGAACCGCTTTGGTATGCAGAGTGCGCATTAGTTACTGATGGAGGCTGCTTTCCTGCCCTTGTGGTTTTGCCATTTATTTCATCTAAATGTATTGCATTTTGTTGATCGCTGAAAAATTGAGCGCACTTCGTCATTATTTAACATATGCAGTGCTTTGTTGTATTATACACAGAGCCCACTGCTCTCTTAATTAATCCAACCGTACGGCTTATAATGTTGATATTGCATGTTATGTAATTGGTTAGTTGACCCACTTTGTGGTACTGGCATTGAGTTTTAAAGCTCTAAAGTTTACATACACAGAGGCCAGAGTAATTAAGATCTGCTTTCCACCCCTGTATGAAATTACACAAGGTGCCTGGGATGAAGGTTGAAAATGGTTAACCATATCCTTCCTCTCTCTCTCTCTCTCTCTCTCTCTCTCTCTCTCTCTCTCTCTCTCAACCTTCTTCAGATTCCCCCCAGTATAAACTGGATATTGCAACTGTACCTATTTGTACACAGAGAAATCATAGTGTGGCTGAGGTCTGTTAATTGCAGATGGAAAGTCCCCACTTTAGGTAGTCGAGATGTTTGCACACAGTATCCATTTGTTAGCACAACGCTGCACAAGTCACTGCCGTTAATGGGTCTGAAAGAGGCAGTCTACAATAAATGGGGCTTTCGGCTCTCAACCCAAAACCCACTTGAGCCAGCCTATTTACATTTGACACTCCCATCTTCCTAGCACAGCTGTAAGAGCACAGCAACAACAACAGTCTGTGAAAGCAAGCAAAGCACAAGACTCCTGCTACAATGCTTGTCCATTGCAGTCCAATCATAACAGCTTTCAACAGTATATGGTTGTGTACACAGTGCTTTTTTTCTGGGGCACGCAGGGGTACGCATACCCCTAAACATTTTGTGAATCTTTGTACTTTTGTCCATTTACTGTATTTATTTTTCCTGATTTGAACTATACAATGGTGATTTTCTTGTGTCAAAATGAGAGTACAGCTAAACATTTTTTAAAGAAAAAAAGCACTGTGTGTGTGTAAATAAACTGCTTGAATTGTAGACCTATCGGCTTCAACCTTTGTCAGTAACCCAGCCAGATTTCAGAATAGGCAGTGGGAGCCAGAGGTCCAAGAACGCTGGTGATAGAGAGAATTCTTATAAAGCTGACATCAGCCATATACACTTCATTTAAGTGCCAAAAAGATAGACAGCTGGAAAAGGGGTGGAGAAGGGCAACTAAAATGCAGCTCTATAAGGAAAGATTACCTTGTTTAGTTCTTTTCCACTTAGGGGCTATAGGGGCACATGCACAGTGTGGAAAAATGCATATAAATCCCCCCCTCTGGGATCGTCAAATGAATGAATGTGGGAAGATGCACAATAGATAAAATGAAGTACTTCACACAGTGCATAGTTCAGTCATGGGATTCGCTACCACAAGGAGTAATAATGGCCACAGGTTTGGAAAGCTTTAAAAGGGGATTAAATAAATTCATGGAAGATAAGACTGTAAAAACTACTAGTTATGATGCCTATATTGCTTCCTGTATCAGATGCAGTGTGCCTCTAAATACCAACTAATGGGGATCACAAGCCAGATTGTGCTATTGTGCTCGCTCAGTGGTTTTCTTGAGGCATCTGGGTAGCCACTGTGAGGACAATATGCTGACCAGAGAGTCCTTTGATTTGATTCAGGAAGGGACTTTTATGTTCTTAGAGGTTTCAGAAATGAATGAAAAAGCACCAATCATTTATTATTATCCTCCAAATTAAGACACGTTAAATCTGTTCCAATGTCTCTGAATTGCTTGGTTTTTATGATAGAAATGTTTTCAAATCTGAAAAATTGTGGCCATTTAAATTAACGTATGTGGAAGCCTGTGTTCTTGGCTGTGATCGCAGATGTGAGATTTCTGTAGTGGGTATGAATAATTGTTGGTGCTTGCTTTTCCAACATACATGATGTGACATCCAGCGAATTTGTATCCTGTAACACATATAACATTGTTGAACTTTTCAGCTAATATCCTGTTTCATTTTTTTAAAAGTTTGGCTAGTTATTCTGCTTTAGCTAGGTTCACTTTGTGAAACACAACAATTGGATTCACAGTGGACAACAATGTCCACTGAGCATCTGTCCTATGCAAAGAACTGTTTGTCTGCAAAGATAAAAATATGTGTGAGACCTTCCTCACAATATTCTTTATATGCACACACCCTTGGCTGAGTGCTATTTTATTTGTATTGTTCTGTTTTGTCATCTTTGTAACTAACTGAAAAGCCACGTTGATACCACCTAGAGATCAAAACTCAAATTCTAGAGCTCAAGATGCTTTTCAAGCTGGATTCCAACCAGTGGCGTAGCGTGGGGGGTGCAGGGGGGGCCGGCCACACCAGGCGCAACATCTGGGGGGGGTGCGTGCTCGCACTCGCAGCTCTCTGCCCCTTTCTGGCAGAGGTAAAATCCACGGGTTAGGGGGCGCAAATTACTTGCCTTGCCCCAGGTGCTGACAACCCACGCTACGCCACTGATTCCAACCTGTGTTGATTGGGTCGCAAGTATATTTTCTTGTGAATTTGGTTTTTTTAAAAAAATGAACAGAGGACAAACTTTCCAACCATCACATTGCTGGCACAGCCTCCATGCAGTAAACTGGTCACAAGGACAAAGCTGCCCTGGTTTTACGCATGATATTAAGTACTGCTGGAAATTGGTTACCTATAGAATCCTGAAAGCAATTGATGCTAATCAAGAGGACTGGGTGGCGCTGTGGGTTAAACCACAGAGCCTAGGACTTGCCGATCAGAAGGTCGGTGGTTCGAATCCCCGCGACGGGGTGAGCTCCCATTGCTTGGTCCCTGCTCCTTCCAACCTAGCAGTTTGAAAGCATGTCAAAGTGCAAGTAGATAAATAGGTACTGCTCCGGCGGGAAGGTAAAAGGCATTTCCGTGCGCTGCTCTGGTTCGCCAGAAGTGGCTTAGTCATGCTGGCCACATGACCCGGAAGCTGTACGCCAGCTCCCTCGGCCAATAAAGCGAGATGAGCGCCGCAACCCCAGAGTCGGCCACGACTGGACCTAACGGTCAGGGGTCCCTTTACCTTTTAAGAGGACTGGGGAATGTACGCAGAATGACTCTCTCAGTACTTTGCATAGCCAGCCCATCAATTCACCTATATAAATCTGCCTCCATCACAGCAAAGCTATTCTCACCTTCCATGCATGGGATATGCATTGAAGAAAAGACCTACAAGAGCATGGATGAGTATTGTGCTTGGACCGTGCAGAAAGGGGGAACTGTTTTCTTCCCATACCAACGTTCCCTTTGCTCCTGACTTGTTTGTTCTTCTTGTGAACATCTTTTGGAAAGGAATGGGTGATTTGGGTCAATTTGCCTGTTTCTGAACCCGGTCACTATACATACCTTGGTTTCTGTAATATGGCAGTAATGACGGTTAATTTCCCCAACCGCAGCTCTTAAATCAAGCAGGTAATTAAAAGTGCAGAATTCAAAATACAGGCAGATCAATTGGAATATATTAAAGTTTGCAGCAAACTCCTGGTCTGCAAATAAAGTGGAAGCCCAGTTGCCTTGACATTCATTAGGGACATAGTCAAAGATTTAATCAAGCTCTTGTCTTTAACTTTACAAAATGTTCTTTTCTTCTTGTCTTCCTCTGGTCTGTATTTTTTCCCATGCTAGTCAAAAGCCCTCCTATTCTTCCACCCACCCTCAGGAATTGCCAGCTTTCTTTCCTTTTCAAGTTCTTTTCTAAAGCATATTATTCTATTATTTCCTTTCGCTTCCCCTTATGCATATACATCACTCTTTCCACCTGTGATATTCTTTTATTCAGCAATACATTTTCATAATCTCCCACCCGGGCTGCCACTTTTCTGAGTGGTTGTTCTACTACCTCCACTAAATATCGTGCATGTTTCATTACACATACACCCTTACTCTTGTTACGTGTGGCGCTCTTTGTATTAGCAAGGGCGAAACTTGAGGGCTGGTTTTGCAAGCCTATTTTGGTGTGGAGCGTTGTGGGTTACTGGGGAATAACAGCCACCAAATATTCAGCAAAGCAGCTGTCGCAATGCATCAGCAACTGTCCAGATCATGAGTCGCTACACCCTCAGAATCCTTCAGTATCATCTCCATATTTTTGCATTCAGTTTCAGCCTGTTGACTTATGCTGCCCTTTGGCTAGGCATTGTCTTCCAATGTTCCTAAATGCGTAGAAACGGCCAGCATAAAAGGGGTGTTTTGTACATTGCCTTTCAATGTTCAAAGCTATATACTTTTTTCTTTCCTTCATGAGAAGAGGACATAAACGTATATTAATTTCCGAAATCTTTTCTCCCTCTCTTAGAGACTTAGAAATAAAATGAAGAATCTTCTAAGGTGTTCTCAGGGAAAGAGGCTGGGGAGGGGGGATTAAAAATGCAAAAGTGATGTGTTGTATCAAAATGGGCTGGTCTAGTTCTTGCCTTGAGCCAGAAAATAAGAAATAAATTATAAATATTCTCCGAGCTAAGATATGAACACGAGCAATTAGAAGCTAAAATACTGTAAAGTGGATTTCTCATGGTAATGAGAGACTAATTAAGCAAAGATAAACATTTATGTGATGGTGTATTGTAGTTAATCATGCTAATTCTTAGAAGATACAACTTTTAAGAAGATGACACAGACAGACAGGCAGATAGACAGACTATTTTTCAACTTTTAAAAAATAAACCCAAGCCTAGCAAATAAAAAACAATTAGTGCAGCAGCAGCACTCATTTTGTCTTACTTTGACAAACCTTTATTAGGCATTAGAAATATAGGCTATCATAAAACATCCATATATAAAAATTTCGTATACAAATAAACAGCCGTGTAAAATATGCATTAATGAGGATTTTTATTGGCGTTTCTTCCCACTAAATAGTGCTATTCACCACTCTAAGAGATAAAGGTAAAGGGTACAGGGACCCCTGAAAATTAGGTCCAGTCGTGACCGACTCTGGGGTTGTGGCACTCATCTCGCTTTATTGGCCGAGGGAGCCGGTGTACAGCTTCCGGGTCATGTGACCAGCATGACTAAGCCGCTTCTGGCGAACCAGAGCAGCGCACAGAAACGCCGTTTATCTTCCTGCCGGAGCGGTACCTATTTATCTACTTGCACTTTGACGTGCTTTCAAACTGCTAGGTTGGCAGGAGCTGGGACTGAACAACGGGAGTTCACCCCGTCGCGGGGATTCGAACCGCCAACCTTCTGATAAGCAAGTCCTAGGCTCTGTGGTTTAACCCACAGCGCCACCCGCGTCCTAACTCTAAGAGATGCTATTGATAAAAACTCAGCCACCCTTGCAGTTACTTCCGGGTTAATGTCAGACAGACAGAATCTGATATTTTCGTTGTGCTGTGATGTTAGACTACACAAAAAAGGGGCATAGCATGTGTTTGTATCAATGGTTGTACAATGGACAGTAGGAAATGATATGTTCTACAGTCTCCGGCACATTCAAAAAACATCCACAATGAAGCTGTGGGAGGGGAAATATTCAGTCGAGCTAAAGTAAAGGCCCTGCATTGGACTGGAATTATTACTTTTGAAGTATAAGTGCCCCTGTTATCTGTTGTATTTAAACCATAGAACTTGGGGGAGCAAATTTTATTTAGATTTTGTTTTTCAATGTCCCTTAATCTGATTTGAATAGTACGATAAATAAATTGCTCGCTTGATTTATACAAGAGTTCCAAGTCAATATCAATAAGTATGATTTTGCTATGTGAGAGTTGGAACCATCTGGATTTATAAGAGTCCTTAAATAAGTCAGAAAGCAGACTCGAAGGTTGGCAATAGAAATGGCAATGCAACAGTATTTTATAGTGCTAGCCCACACCCAGTATTCCATCGTGCATATACCTAATTCTGCACACATTGTCTCATACTTGATTGAACTTGGGAGCCCCAGGATATGTCTCAAGAAACTTCAGTGTGACTCATTTTGTCTAAACCATGGGATTTCACTGTAAAGCCTATAATGTTAATATACATTACTTTGATGCTCCAGGGTGATAAGCTTTGGTTATAGGTGACAATAATTACCATGACCTTACTGAACTGAATTGCTTTAGTGAATTTGCTGTTGTTGTTCTTTGCTTTATTTATATCCTACTGTGTTTGATATTATAATGATTGCAATGTATGTTGCTTTTTAATGCAGTTGTGATTCTTGTGAGCTGCTTTGAGCTCAACATTTGTTGTTGGAAAAGTGGAATGCAAATATTAAACCAAATCACATAAAGTATCCTTAAGAAACCAGAGGCCTTCCTCCTGGGCATTGTCGGCCAGATGGTGCCAAAGAAGGATAGAACTTTCTTTATGTATGCAACAACAGCAGCAAGAATTCTTATCGCAAAGTACTGGAAGACACAAGATTTGCCCACTCTGGAAGAATGGCAGATGCAACTGATAGACTACATGGAATTGGCAGAAATGACTGGCAGAATCCGAGACATGGGAGAAGAGCAAACGGAAGAGGATTGGAAGAAATTTAAAGACTACCTGCAAAAACATTGCAAAATATTTGAATGTTAAAGTGATGCAGGATATAAAGAAAATGTGGCATTAGTGACATAGTTGAAAGGAATATGTAAAAATGTTTTATGAGAAATAAGGTTGAAAAGTTAGAATATCATTATGTCAAACTTAAGTAAGAGGGTATAAGGGGAAAAATTGGAGACATAATAGATGAAAGGTACAACATAGAAGAAGATCTGAAAAAAGGTTAGGCATTGCTGAATATGATGGTGTAAAAAGGGAACACAGAAAAAGGAGATGTGAGGAAGTCAGGAAAGAAGGATATGAAAATAATGGGTAAGAAACTGGATATATATGGGGGGTTTTTTAGGTTTATTCTTTTTTTGTTTTCTATGTTTCGTGCTGTATTTTTCTGTTTTTGATTGATTGATTGATTGTGATGGTGTTTTTTTCCCTTTTATTTTAGTCCTTTTTTATTTTGGCTTTGAGTGTGGGGTTTGTTGTATTGTTTGAAAATCGCAATAAATATCTTTAAAAAAAACCAAAAATAAAAAAAACAAATCACATAAAGTATTCCTGGATTTTAGTTTGTTTGTTTTTTAAAAAAATTGAATAAGCAGATTGCTTTATTCTGAATCCCAGTTCCCACCATATTTGAAAAGTGTCTGTCAAAGAACTTTGGACAGTGAGGGCTCCATCCAACATGGGGAACTCTCATTCAGTGTTGGCTATTACTCTGGTTATTTAACCAACATTAGAAGAAGAAGAAGAAGAAGAAGAAGAAGAAGAAGAAGAAGAAGAAGAAGAAGAAGAGTTTGGATTTGATATCCCGCCTTTCACTCCCTTTAAGGAGTCTCAAAGCGGCTAACATTCTCCTTTCCCTTCCTCCCCCACAACAAACACTCTGTGAGGTGAGTGGGGCTGAGAGACTTCAGAGAAGTGTGACTGGCCCAAGGTCACCCAGCAACTGCATGTGGAGGAGCGGAGACGCGAACCCGGTTCCCCAGATAACGAGACTACCGCTCTTAACCACTACACCACACTGGCTCCAGAGTTCCTTGTTTTGGATGTAATTACGTACTGTAGGTTTATAACAAGCTAGGATCCCTGCCTCAAAGCAGTCACCCAAGGAGAGAAGGGATGAAAGAGGACCTTGCAACTCCTTCCTGCCTTCATAAACCATGGTTTAAGCTTTTTCTGATGCTCTTTCCTGAGTTCCTAAGGCAACTCATTGGCCTGTACTTTTGTGGCTTCATAAACAATGATTTATGAAGCCACAAAGGTACAAGCCAATGAGTTGCCTTAGGCAAGCCACTCTTCTCTTGAGCACCCCATTTGCAATATAGAAATTTATAACCTGTTAATAATCCTGGCTCAGCCATCAGAGCTATTGTAATGGTTATGAAAATAATGGGTTTAATGTTGCATATTGTACAAAGCCTAGCACTGTTGGTGACTGATAGTCGGCAGGGGCAGCGCATCCCACTTCACTGCTTCAGGCAAAATGGGAAGTGCTGCCCTGCTTGGTTCTGCCTTGCCTTGCTGCCCCTGCCACCAACATCATGCCTGCTGCTTACACTAACACTGCCCACTCTGTCAGTGCTGTGTTCCCTGCCGGGTGGTGCCAATTTCAAGCAAGATCGTGCCACTTTGGCTGAGATCTCACACAAAATGGATGAAATCTGGCTCAGAAATGGCACTAGTGGCAGTGGCATTCTTCACCGGTGGTGGAGGTGGCAGGGCACCTCCCTGAGGGAGTTGCCACTTGGGGGCTTCTGCATCCTGAGGCAGTGGCCTGACACTGTCCAATGGCCGGGCCAGCTCAGACAGTCAGAATACTTGTTGCAGGAGCAACTCTTAAACTACACAATTGATGAGGTTGTCACAGTCCAGTTCATGGGTGATCAAAGTCCCAGCAGTGGATGTCAGGACCGGGGGCAAAATGGCGGGGTGTGAGCAGGAATGGGGGTCCAGAAGCCAGGAGTCAGGAAGCCAAGAGTCTGAGGGTCAGAAAGCAAGGAGTCACAAAGGCAAGGGTCAGAGGATCAAGAAGCAAGGAGTCAAGAAGTCAGGGGTCCAAGGATCAAGAAGCAAGGAGTCAAGAAGCCGAGGTTCAAGGATTAGGAAGCAAGAAGCCAAATGCAGCAAGGCAGGAAGCGTGTTGTTGTGGCAAAGAGCTGAAGGGAAATGCTGACCCTTCCCAGCTCTTGCCACCAGGTGCGGTGAGTTACCAATCACCCTCACCTGTGAGGCCGCGCCTTGCCTCTTCAGAACAAACTTAGGAAGGCCCCAGTCCTACAAAGTCCTATTGGTCACAGGGCCTGGCTCCTGCACACACACATGACAGAGGTTCCTTGCTGAATTTTAGCTGCAGTATTCACGTGAATATTCTACAGAATATTCCAGGGGATGGGCCTTGCATCTGATTTTAACTCAAAGAGCATGTACAATAATATCAACAACTAAGAAAAGATTGTATTCAGCAGAAAGCCCATTAGCCGAGCTTCAAGTTATTCGTTGTTTGTGAATATGTGGTATCCTCCTCCACACAGCCCAGTTTGAATATAATCCTGCATCAAATGTTGTGTGTGAATCATAGAATTGTAGGGTTGGAAGGGACCCTGAGGATAATCTAGTCTAACCCCTTGCAATGCAAGAATTTGCAGCTGTCCCATACGGGGAACGAACCTGCAACCTAGGGCACTATCAGCACCATGCCTTAACCAACTGAGATAGATCAGAGTCAATATCCAAACTAGTTTAGATATCCCCCAGCAAGGTTATTCATAAATGCTGACATGGATGCAAATCATTTGAAGTGGTTTTAATGATGGAGCAAGTGTGTAGCATGTGGAGCTGTCTCCTTTGAGGATGCTGTTTTGCTCATGACTGTGCCAAGAAAACTGAATGTTGGCTTTTTAATCTCTGATCCCTGATCCTTTTGAATGTGGCTGCCATTTTATTTTGACCTCACAGAAGTCTTTTAAGCAGTGTGTGGAAACTACTTCTCCCATAAACAGGGAAGTTTATGCCAGTATTTCATATGACTCACAGAAAGTTTCGTATTATTATTTCTCTCTCTTTTCCTTTATTCAAATTACCTTTTAGATCAACATACTGGTGTTGTTAATAATAATGAGTGTGTGGTTATGTAAGGATTTTAGTGCAAGTATATCACAAGTGTTTTAAAAAATAATTGTCTAATTAAGCTAGTCACAGCATCGCTCTAATGTATATTTATAAAGGATTGTTTCTCCCACCAATGAAATGGAGTCAAATAAGGGTCAAATAAGGTAGCTAGCACATGGCAATCGTACACAGAATCTAATGAAAGGAATGCAGTGCTTTAGATGAAAAGTTTCCTTACTAGATATGTCAGAATACCTGGTGAATCTCTTCTTTGAGTGCCTTGGTTTTGGTTCATGTATGCATGCATGATTTATCTGTATTAATTTATCTGTATTTAATTTATCTGTATACTTAAGAACATAGGAAAGTGCCTTCTTCTAAGTCAGGCCATTTGCATGCAAAGCTCATGGTACATTTCCGCAACTTGTATCGGTGCATTCATACATGCAAATCACCACTTGATGTATCAGCCATCATGGAAAGATAAGTATGCATGTGTGAAATAGCACTTCGTTCAGGAGCTTAAATCAATAGGTGCCTGTTTGTTGTGATTATGTTCTGGAGGAGCTGAGTCAGGGATGGTGAAGAAGACTTTGCCCTTCCACCAGTTGCAGGCTAAAGCAGCTGCTTTAATGCACACATGATGGGGCAAACATCAAGAGGAGAAAACAAAGAAACCCACCAAGGAGATTTGAGGCAGTGAGACAACTCCAGATTTCCTTCACTGGGCTTATCTCCCTTCTGGATCTTTGCCATCTCAACTCGTCTCTCTATGCTATGCACTACCAGTTGTCCTAGTACCCTGAACCAATGGTCTGACTCAGTAAAAGGCAGTGTCCTATGTTCCTGCTTTTGCAAGCCAAGCCATTTTGACCCTTTGTAATAATAATACTAATAATAATAATAATAGCAACAAAAACAACAATAAAATAACAACTGAATGACTGTTTCTCAGCGCAACTGTGTAATTATGCAGCCAGAAATCAATTTAAAACATCTGAAAGCCCTACAAAAGCCCCAAACAAACAAAAATTATACTAGGCGTCCTAGCATGCCCCTGATACTGTCCCATTCCCCCATTCCAGAACAACGGGGGGTGGGGGTGGGTTATTTCTTGGATTTCTGTAGTTCTCCCGTGCCTAGCAAGAGATGTTACATGATCCGTGTGGAAAAGGATCACTCTAGTGGTTTCAAAGAGTAAATGTTGAAATGATTACTTTGGAAGAATATATTTAACAAGTGTAGAGTCTTGCTGGGTTATTGTTCATCTAGACTTTTAGCATTTACCCTACATATCAAAGCAACATTTCAACCTTCGGATTCCCATTAAAGTCAATGAACGTCATGCTGCTAAAACACACTCAGTTCAATGGAAGTGTACCAGTTACCATGCTGGGTGCTTGGCAGTCACGGAAATGTCACAAAGGGGCAAAAATATGCTTGAAAAATATAATTAAGACGACAGTCTACAAAAGTCACTAGAATGGTACTATAGCTAGTAGCTATAGCAACCAACACAACACAACACAAGAGGGAAGGAGAGTGAGGGTGCAATATTTTAGAAAGAAAAGGGGGGCATTTAACAGCTGAAGCACCATGCTATGAATTGCGGCAACCATTCTTATTAATTTATATAACCGTTTTAATGAATAACTCGTCTTATTTTGCTTTGCATCATGATAACCCTGGGAAGTAGTAATTCCTAATATTTTTGTTCTTTTTTAACAGATGAGAACCCAAGGCTGGCAGATGTGCGTCCCCAGTCCTGTTAAAGTTAATTGTGATGAGCTCACATTAAAGTCAATGGAGCACAGCAATTAATTTAAGCCCTATTGTTTTCAACAGGATTGATGTTAGCAGGACTGAGGATCATGGCTTCTCTGAGGCCATTCAAAAGGACAATTTCAGAGATGAGGATTGAACACAGAACCCCTTTATTTCAGAGCTGAACGGCATATTACACTTAATATGTAGCCTGCACCTAAATCCCTGTTGGCTTTTTTCATTTCTTTAATAGGTTGGGGAGGTTGTTTTTCAGATTGCAACAGATGGGAAGTCCATGGGGTTGACTGACAGTGGGGGAATGGAATGTTGGGTGGAGCTAGAGAGATTGGCAGGCTGGGAGCAGCAGATAGAAAATGACAGGTTGGCTCACATGAAGGCTAGAGCTAAAGGAGAGTCGAAACAGAGAGAGAGAGACAGGAATGTATATAGAACGATTTAAAATACAGTGGTACCTTGGGTTACAAACGCTTCAGGTTACATATGCTTCAGGTTACAGACTCCGCTAACCCAGAAATAGTACCTCAGGTTAAGAACTTTGCTTCAGGATGAGAACAGAAATTGTGCTCCGGTGGTGCGGCAGCAGCAGGAGGCCCCATTAGCTAAAGTGGTGCTTCAGGTTAAGAACAGTTTCAGGTTAAGAACAGCCCTCCGGAACGAATTAAGTACTTAACCCGAGGTTCCACTGTAGTTGCTCAGAAGTTTAATGACTGTGTTTAATGATTGCTTATTCTGGGTGCTGTGAAACAAATGCTTCTGTTTCCTGATCTGTTTTCTAGTACATTGGTACCTTGGGTTACAGGCGCTTCAGGTTACAGGCGCTTCAGGTTACAGACTCTGCCAACTCAGAAATATTACTTCGGATTAAGAACTTTGCTTCAGGATGAGAACAGAAAACGCGCTGCGGCGGCGCAGCAGCAGCGGGAGGCCCCATTAGCTTAAGTGGTGCTTCAGGTTAAGAACAGTTTCAGGTTAAGAACGGACCTCCGGCACGAATTAAGTTCTTAACCCGAGGTACCACTGTAGGGGTGAATTCTAAGGCCATATTCATACCATTCATTTAAAGCGCTATGATATCACTTTAAACAGTCATGACGTCACTCAAAGGATTCTAGGAGTTGTTAGGAGCAGGGATGAAGGAAGGCTAACCAGCACCTGGTGTGGGGTGTCGGGGTGGGGCAAACAGCCTGGCGGCGCATGAGCGTGCAACGCCATGCATTCACATTACGTAGTGGTGCCTCACATGTGCCACGTGGCGGTTTGCCAACGGTGCTGCTTGAGTACCGTACAGATGGCGGTGGGATCCTGTCACCACTGCAGCCATGAGCAGAGGATCCTCCACATGTGGTGGTGCAATGACTGTCCGGGGCAGTGGGGCGATCCCCCCACGGGGTGCTTTCTTATCACCCCCCCTTAGAGATGGTACCTGGGCCGAACCACCCCCACCCCCTTCTCCGCCATTGGTTAGGAGGCCCCAATTTCCTCCAGAGAGCTACAATTCCTGGTGGGGGATTGGTGGTGAAACTACTTTCCAGTGGTACCATAAGACAAAAAGGACCTATGGCAGTCAAAAACTTCTCAACAGGAGGACACTCAGAACAGCCAGTCACAGTTTCATAGAAGCTTACAGTACAATCCTATACGCATGTGCACAGAAGCATGTCTCATTGAGTTCAGCGGGGCTTGCTCCTGGTTCAATAGCTATGGCATTGCAGCTTTTTATGGCTGCTTAAAAAAGTAAATTCCATCAGGATCTTGAAAAATTTATCTCATGGCAGTAACTTCCAAGCTGCTTGATGGACAGAACCAGAGAAGAACTGTTCCAAAAATTCCTGTATAACCCCCTGGTGGCTGAACCTGCATTTCTCCATAAATGAGTCTTCTAAGTTAATTAATTCCAATGGACAGGAGTGCTCTCTGCAGCTGTTATCAGTGGAAGGGTTTTCCAAAATTAGTCCATCATTTATCAGCTGTTTTCTGGATCTGTGCCACTCACTTCTGCTGCCACTGTTGATACCTGATCACTGCTGTTTTCTTCCATTGTACTGAAGGCCTATTAATGCTGAAATAATGGCACCAGACACACGACAGGGGCAAGAGCAGCTAGGCAACAGACTTGGGGAATGGCCAGGCTGAACCATCAATTACAGTCGGTTAACTGCAGCGGTAGCAACAGGCACCAGTTGTTCCAAAAAACCAAGCTTGTGTAGTGAGCAGAATCAGAGGTTTGAACCTGTGAGCCATATTGTTAGCTGATCTCCTCTAGGTGGATTTGTTCAGCAGTGTCAATATTTCAGTGTTGCCTTTTCCTATTGTGCCTTCAAACCATGGATTAGTTTTTCTTACATTTGAACTGTCTTTTATTACAGTATGTGTGTCTTTTCTGTACTTTTTTGAGGTACACAGCCCTGGAGCCTTATTTGAGAAAGGTGGCATATAAGACTGACAAATAAATTGAATGAATATACAGAGCTGCCTGATACTGAGCCAAACCAGCTAGCTTCATATTCCCGCCTATTCCAAGTGACAAAAAGGTTTGATGCAGTGGCGATCTCTGAAATCTGTGTTAACGTTAAGTGACAGGGATTGAGCGTAGAGCTATCTGCATATAAAGGAAGTGCTCTGTCGCTGAGCTACGGCCCTTTAGAATCAAAATGATAAATCCATTTCTCTTTTGGAGAAAGACAAGGGTGGGAGGGAACTGGCCTGATTCCAGTCTTAACCAAAACCTACTTTAAAAAAGAGATTTCAGAATTGCAGCCTGGGGGACTACAAGGCGGGGAACCCAGTAAGAAAGTACAAAAGAGGCTAGTTCATTTCTTTCCAGCAAATAGATTGTTGAAAACTATTTTGGCAGACATACTAGCAACCTGCCACTCAAATAATAATAATGAGAGAATTTACTTGACTGAAAATCAGCTAAGTAAGAACGTGGGCGCACATCGCTTTCATGTATGTGGGAGAAATGATGCACAAGGTACATGAGATTCGGGTTAAATTTCAAGCTGACAACAAATGAAGGAACTGTGGTATATCTTCAGTATTGATTGTGGGCAGAGACACTTTCAAGTAGACACTGCCCCATCTGATAATTGCAAATACCTGAGTAAAAGTTGTCTGTACCTGGGTTCAGCTGCTCATGGGGAAAAGTCTACATGTGGTAAATTTAAAAATCACTGCCCTTGGCTGTCCCTTGAAGGAATAGGTGTTTTCTTCTGTGTTTACTTGCCCAGCATGCGCTCTCAAACATGGCTTTCATTGTGAGCAGTTTCTTCTCTAGGGGCAGTCCAAGTCTTTGTCCTATCAGCAGCTGCCACCTGGAAATGAGTTCAAGTTGGATAGTCAATTGCTGGAGCAGGAAAGAACCTGGAGTTAATGGGCTATCGTGAGGAGCCAAGGACAAGAAAGATTAAACGTGGGCCAAGCAAGAAAGAGTGAAGGGTGGGGCCAGCCTCACATCCTCCTTGTGTGCTGTTCCAGAGCATTTCTCAACCCACTTCTGAGCCAGTTTGAGGGGATGGGGGCACATGGTTGGGGGGGAGGGGAGGAAATGCTTGCTTAGTGTGTCCACCTTTCAAATCTATGAAGTTTTATATTTAGCAGTGAGCAGTGGCTGAGAGCTGAACTGAGTGAAGCAGAATAAAAAAGACATATTCCAACTCTGGCAGGTAATCATAGATTGTAAACTGTTGTCTGACAAGATGGCAATTGTAACTTCTACCACTTTCCCTGTCCCCCCCCCCCCCCATCATGATAGAGGACGAAGTAACACCCTCATCTGACTCCTGGAAGGCAGAGTGCCGCCATGGGCAGAGAATATATTCTAGCCTAACTAGAGACCTGCTCCGTAATTCTTTGTAAAATCGCAGGAAGCTGCCTCATACCGGCTCAGACCATTGGCCCATTTTGCTTGGTACTATCAACAGTGGAGCAGTTTTCCATGGTTTCAGACAAGGGTCTTTCCCAGTCCTGTCAGGAGATGCTGGGGATTGAACCTGGGGAAAACACTGAATTTCAGCCCCTTCCCAAGACAATTTTTTAAATCTGCATTTCTTAGGGAGCTCTTTGATGAATCAGTGAAACAATCTTCCTAAATAAAATGAATTATGGCATTCCTCTGATTATAAACTGCCTTGGGTGCCTTTCTGAATGATGAAAGGTAGGATATAAATATGTTAATTAAATAACAAATGTTCCACTTGTCTCAACTTTGGACATCCGGCTGTGGTGCTTTCTGAAGGAATCATCATCTTATCTCTACCCCGCCCATCTGATTGGGTTGCCCCAGCCACTCTGGGTGGCTTCCAGCAAATATAAAAGCATAATAAAATATCAGACATTAAAAACTTCCCGATACAGGGCTGCCTTCAGATGTCTTCTAAAAGTTGTGTAGTTCTTTATCTCCTTGACATCTGATGGGAGGGCGTTCCACAGGGAGGGGCCACTGCCGAAATGCCCTCTGCCTGGTTCCCTGTAACCTCACTTCTTGCAGTGAGGGACCTGCCAGAAGGCCCTCAGAGCTGGATCTCATGGGGGTGGTGATGCTCCTTCAGCTTTACAGGGCGATGTCATTTAGGGCTTTAAAAGTCAGCACCAACAGTTTGATTTGTGCTTGGAAATGTACTGGGAGCCAATGTAGATCCTTTAGGACAGGTGTTATATGGTCCTGGCAGCCGCTCACAGTCACCAAAACCAGGGCTAAAGAGGACTCTGAGAGGCATTTGGGGTGTTATTTTTTTTTGGGGGGGTCCTATCACATGTCTGGTAACTATGGGTGCAGTTCTACATATATAGAGAACACACTAATATATAGCAAGAATATATAAATGAAGGTCATAATATATAAGGTCACAGTCCTTATACACACATATTAGGGAGCAAGCCCCATTAAACACAGTGGATCATTTCTATGTAAACATACAATAGGATCGGGCTGTCTTTTTATATTCACACATAACGGATTCACATAAAAGTTAAGAGATTAATTCACTGTTTTTTGCACAATTCATTTCTGTTTTAAAGTAAAACTAATTGCTTGTGTTTTTGAATTGGGGGGAGATAGCTAAAATTGCAGTTGGCTTTGGGGTGGGTCAGAATAGATATGGTGGTTCTTGCTGGGTCAGAGAATGCTGCTGGGGCTAAGTAATGTGGGAAAAATAATTCACCACTTGGCACATGAATGATGGAAGTTGTCTAAAAGCAATAGTTTCATAGAATTGATTTCTCTCTGCTCCAGCTTCCTGCTTTTGCAGCCTGCCTTTTCTCTTACCTGTCTTGACATTAAATATTTAGGCACAGACATATACCTTTAAAAAGAAGGGGGGGAAAGAAGTCAGATTAGAATGTGTGAGTTGTTTGTACAAATTTTTGAATGCTACATTTGGGGAAACGGAAAGAATGTACAAATAAGATTCCTCCCCCCCCCCCCCCGTCTATTATATAGATCTTAAGATTTGCATCACAGTCTGGGATTAAAGGTTGGTTCTTGATCACCAAACAGTGACAGTAAAGTGTTGTGCCTGAAAGGTGCTGTAGCCAATCCCACCCCTACCCCTGTCCCATGGTCACAGGGACTCTTAATGCAGGACAAATGTACTGAACATAGGGCTGGGATACAGTGATGGATGTTGTGGCAGGGATATGTCTCAGCAGCACTACCGATGAGCCGATGTCTTCGTCGTACTGCAAAGACCATGGTGACAAGGTGTCAGTGCAGCGTAGCATGAAGGAGGAGGGCCTCTGAGGAGAGACATTGGCGTCTTCCTGGCCTCTGAGGTAACACTTCGGGGCATTTGGTAAATGACAGTTAATCACCGAGCTAGATGTCAAATGTGGCCAGAGCTACCAAGACTTATTGAAGCAAATGTTCTTTCACAGTTTCTAAAAGTGATGCCATTGGTCCCTTTGGCTAGGCTGCCAAGTCAGTGCATGTATCTGGACCAACATGCGTGTGAAGCACGCACATGTATTCATACATGCTGTACCCACAGGCTTAGGCCCTTTGGCTTTTCTCTCTCTTTTTCCTTTCTCCTCCTGTGATGAGGCTGCATTTTAATGTTTTAATGTTGTATTTTAATCTTGTTTTGAAGTTTTATTCATTCAACTTGTTTTTATTATTGCTTGTTAGCCGCCCTGAGCCTGGCCTTGGCTTGGGAGGGCGGGGTATAAATAAAATTTATTATTATTATTACTGCAAGGTGACAAGGACTCTCAAAATGCATTGAAGTTTACCTGTCCAGTCCTTGAAACTGCTTCACTTGTTCAGTACCTCGCTGCCTGGGCTACTGAACCAAGTACGATACCTTAATTAGCTGTGAAACAAGACTTCCTATTTAGCTTCTCTTATGCTGTTTCTGATGCTTCAAATGGATGTCTTGCATGCAGTGGCGATGTGTGTGCAAAGCTGTTGCCACACTAAAATCAGTAGGGGAGATTGTACAAACATTCCGCCACACCACAACTTCCCTCCATATAGGAAGCTGGCTAGAAGCTAGATGCATGACGTACAAATTTTGCACATGCTAGGAGAAGTTGGTGTGGGGGAATCAGAGGGAAACCTTCATTTGCTTCCCTGTGCATTTAAGGTGCCATTTGTCCTGTTGACACGTGAGCCACTGCTTTGGGAGGATCTGCATGGTCTTATATTACTGCAGTTCTAACTTAATCCTCTGAAGCTAGTAAGAGAGTAAAACTACTGTGCTCACACTACCTCTTTCTTTTATTGCCCCTTGATCAGTCATGTTTTAAACTTGTATTGCTAGCAGAATCGCAGTGAGTGGTACCCAAAGAGGTTGGTTAGAACATGCTTCTCCAGCCCCAGTAACATCAGTAGCATACAGTGGTGCCTTGGGTTACATACGCTTCAGTTTACATACGCTTCAGGTTACAGACTCCGCTAACCCAGAAATAGTGCTTCAGGTTAAGAACTTTGCTTCAGAATGAGAACAGAAATCGTGCTCTGGCAGTACAGCAGCAGCAGGAGGCCCCATTAGCTAAAGTGGTGCTTCAGGTTAAGAATAGTTTCAGGTTAAGAACGGACCTCCGGAATGAATTAAGTACTTAACCCGAGGTACCACTGTATTCAGGCAGAAACTTTTAATGGTTGAAAGGAACAGACCAACCTGAATGGGGAAAATTGACTTGAATTCAACTATTTCAGAATTGCAGATTCAGTGATGTACCAACTAAAGGTAACAAACCTAACAAAGACTGATTGCACGCAACCTCACGAAAGACAACTTGTACATAAATAAATATGAATGTATGAACTGCTTATATAACAATACAAGCATAAAATAGCAAATCACGCACATATTGAAAGACTCTAAGGGTGTCTTTCTATGAAACAGCAGAGCACGGAGGCATAAATATATGAATACCAAGTAACAGATGTAATAGTGGGATTTAATGGATCTTTTCAAAAGGTTTTCATATAGTTTATTTACTCAGATATATCATCTCCTTAGTCATTTGGCATTTCAACTAACTGGACTTTGAGGCTCAGCTAAGTTAGCACTACCTTGATTAATGAAATAGTTTGTCTAAGCAAATAAACTTATGACAGTCATTTTAACTTTAGTGTAGTACCAAAAGGAATGATTTATGATTTTCTTCTCTTGGCAACTTATGAAAAATAGAACAGATGCATAGCAGTACAATAATAAAGCCATTGCACTTTGCACAACATAGTTTGATGCTAACAAAAAGCAATTTAATTATTTCCATAAATACTGTACTATATCTTGGCTTTATGGTTTTTAAAATGTTCTCACGAAGCAAAACCTCATATTGGTTGTCATGTCTGATGCTGTTCCAAATTCTACAAGGCCTAATTTAAATGAGACACCAGGCATTTGAAAGAAAAAAGTTAACATGCAGCATTTCATAAAGACTTCACAATGAAACTGAGACACCAGCTACACCAAGGACAGACCGCCCCCAAACAAAGCTCAACAACTTTGAAGAAGCCTCTGCAAAAAACTCAACAACTCTGGTCAATTCATTGGGTAGATCACTGCCAGTTTATTTATAGTAGGAGTAGATCGCAGTCTCTTGGAAGCTGGACGTGCCTACTCTAGATGTTGCTGGACTACATCTGCCAAACCACTGCCCATGTCAGCTAGGGCTGATGGAGTGCAAATACATTTGGAGGGCAACCCCCCTGGCTGCCCCTGAGCTACATCAACCTGCCTATTCCATATGCCCAGATAATATTTGGAGGACCTTCTCTTGACCCTGCCCACCCCAGAGGTTAAATGTGTGGCAGAGGTAGTTATGGGGTAGGGGCGACTGGTGCAGTTGCACTGGGTGCCATGTCGCAGGGGTCAACAAAACAATGCTGTAGAACAGAGCACAAGAGGTGAGGGGGGTGCCAAAATTTAGCATCACACAGTGCTCGGATGACATTTGAGAGCCCCAAGTCCACAACTGCTTGTGGCTACTGGTGGGGCTGCTTCTAGCTAGTGGGGACTTGTCTTTGAAACAAATGGAGTTGAGTCTTATTGTTTCTCCTGCATGAACTGAAGGTCCTTCCTTTTAACCAACCAACCAACTGAGCTTGCCCAAGATTAAAACCTCATTGAAACTGGTTTTGTATTGCTGGTGCGATTTTATGTTGTTGGCTTTTGTTTTTCTAATTTTCTGTTATTTGTAGTTCATTACTTGGTTGGTTTGTTTGTTTCAAATATACCTTGTTAGCTACATTGGGAGTGGAAATGCCAGAAATAACTATGTATGCAGCATTGACATTCAAGCATGGTGACTGCCTGGGCTCACTTAAATCCCTGCTGTTTCCCCCCCACCCCCACTTTCTCTCAAGGTAGTGACCCCTTTCTGTTATGCTGCCTTGCAAATGTGCAAAGATGGTATAGGAGATAAATAATGCACACCTAATGAACCATGGAACGCAGAAGAGTCTTGTGTCTCGGTGCTGTTGCATTTGATTTGAGTTAGTTGACATTCATTTATTTATAGTGTTATTTATTTATATATTTATTTATGTATATATTTATAGTATTATCTATAAATAATAAAAAATATTTATTTATAGTATAGATGTAATTTGCTGTACTCTTCCAGTTTTTGAAGCAGGAAATCTATACACTTCTACTATTACATACACACATATAATTGGTCATTGTGCCCTTTCTTCCCAACAAAACACACTGTCCAGAAACTTAAATAGTCCCCACTTTCCAGGCGCACAAACCTTCTTCATATTGAGTTCAGAAATAAGCTGAATGGAGAAATAGTGCAGAATTGGAAAATAGCTCTGCTTATTTCTGTACAAACCCAAATTTGGGTGATCCCCTTCCATGTCACAGAGCTCCTGCCTTTCAACAGCCCCAGCTTCTACCTCACCCATCCCAAAACATCAGTATGCGGATGTCATGCAGCTCTATTTCTCCATAGCATCAGAAAAAGCTATGCAAGCCACGGACCAGTGCCTGAAAACAGGCCCATACAGCTGGGAACCTGAGAAGAGATGGCCTCTGAAGAAAGGAAGTATGAAGATCCATCATCACTGCATCTACTTCTGCTATCGGTATCTTCTATGTGTCACAACTGTCATGGCAAAAAAAGAAATATGCAGCAGGTGAGAGAGGGGTTGTTTTCTTTGCTTAATGCTCTTCCATTAAATGCTGTATACTATATTTTCTACACACGAGTAAGCGCAAGTGTCAGCTTATCCATGTTGGCGATTTCCCCCCTCGTTCTTCCTTCTCTGACCGTTCAATGTTGATTCTCAGTCTACGGACATAGCTTTATGCCCTTTACAAAGTACAGCTGCATTCATAAATGCTTCTCACATTTGATGGTAGTTCTAACTGCAAAAGAAAGAAAGAACAAAGTCTGAGCAGGTAAAAGGGGGATCAATTTTCATAAGATAATTAAGAGAGTCAGATTACACAGGGGGTAGTATTTTCTTTCAACAGCTAGAACAGAAACCGGGAATCATTCTCTCTGTTTTAATTAAAATGTAAAATTAAGCATTTCCCCCCTGCTAAACAATTCTGAGAATGAAGCAAAGATGACAAACAAATAGAGAGAGCTTGCTAAGTCGAAGCTTGGGCTGTAAACCATGAAGACATCTAACAGACTGAATGTAGTAAAATGTTTTTGAACCTAAATTGGTAGTTTGCAAAGCTCTGATTTCAAGACACATAGAGAGACTGAGTGTAAATATCACTGTTTTCAACATGAATAAAGCAAAACCTTCATGGTGTTTATTATTTCGAGAGGCTAATTCAATAATTAATTAATAGATGTTCATAGATGACAACATTCCTTCAGCAACAGCCTCTTAAGATCAGTAGTTCTCTTTGAAAAGACTCTGGTTACCCAGCATAGTTTCAAGTGAAATATCATTTGACCTAATATTTCAGGCATCATCAAGGCCACTTATAGAATAGTACTATATAGAAGAGTATTATGAGCCATGATCATATAGAGCAGTGGCTCCCAATTAGCTAAGTACTGCAGACCCCCTGTTATTGAAAAGCCAAGCCATGCCCCCCTACTTTTGATATATATATATCAAAAGTGGGGTCCACACACCACCAACTTGAAACCACTGATATCTTTCATATTTCCTCTAGATTTCTTCACAGCCTGGCTTTGGACAGTGGACAGAGGATCTTAGTTCATGACCTTTGATGTCTACTGAGTACTCCAACATTGTGGAATTTGTGTCACATATCATCTACTTGGGTGTCAACTGGAAGAAACAACCCCCCCCCCGCAAGGAGCACAAGAAGCTGAAAATACAGCTGCTATTCTTCATTAAACCCTTCATTATCTCCCCTGTTTACACAAAAGCTTAAAGCTGTTCTGTTTTTGGTAGGGTACAATGTTTAGTGAGACAACTTCCTGCCATAGGAATCTCTCCCCATCCCAGCACCATTTGAATTGGTACATCCCAGACAGTAGTTGGTTTTTTACTGCCTCATCAGCTCATTGTGACATCTTTTCCAAGACACCCGCTAGTCCAGCCTCAGAGATCAAAAGGAATGGTCACCTCATGGTCTCGTATTAAAAAACCAAGATAGATTTAGTGATGCCTTTTTAAAATATCTGTCAGGGAATTATTCATCTCTTTTTACAGCATGCAGAGAAGAACCTAATTAGTCAACAAACTAAGTTGAATTCTTTGGCAAATATATCCATTGACTCAGCTAAATAAACAGAATGTGTCTGAATTATGGTACCAGTGGCCATTACTTTATAAACCACTGACACCAATAAAAATAATTCATCTTTTTTGTTTTATTGTTGGCAGGCAGGAATTGAAAATATGTGTGTGTGTACACACACACACACAAACACAAATGCTAGAAAGCCTGAAGATGAAATTCAAGCAAAAAAACCAAAATACTGACTCAAAGAATGAGTATAGGGAGTCAGTTGAGAATAAAACACAAGAAAGATAGTTGCCACAACCATTAAAATCAGGAAAGAAGCATAGAAATTCTTAAGAAACGTTCTCAGAATGTGGAAGCTAACATTAAAAAAGGTCAGTCTGACACCAGACCATACTAAGAATACTAAGCGCATAGAAACCTGAAATGAATGTATGATCCTTCAAGGCCTTAATTAATTGAGAGAGGTAGAGAGAGAGAGAGAGAATTGGGCATCCACATTGCTATCTGTGAGGAGGAAGAAAGAGAACTAGCACCTGTGAAAAAGAAATCAGGTGGATGTGGCAAATCAGGCAGCATCTGACATATTTATATTACATAATTGTAAGCTTCCAACCTGTTTATGAGAAACGAAAAGACCATTTGGAAGAGTCTATCAGGTGCAGCTGACTGATTAAAATACAAATGAGGAGGTAAAAAGATTTTTGTGTGTGTACCTAATCCATCATGCTGACAATACCACAACCTCCAACTCTTATCCAATTAGCACATAAAAGCACAGACGATTCTGACTGATTGAGGCTTACTACAGCTCTGAATTGTGGTGATAGGTCCTCATGTTGAACTCTTCCTTCCTTAATCACAATTGCATTTTTATCGTGGTAGACTTCCTGGGTTTAGGGTTTTGAACAAAAGCTATATGGGGGGGGGGGTACGGAAATGATAACAGAGGCCATTGCAAACGTACAAGTTCCATTTAAGTCCTGAACCCTCTAAATTGTCATATAAGTAGAAACTATTATCATCACCATGCACCTCTTAGGATTAAAAGACATCAACCTGTTGTCTTATATTGATACAGTGGTACCTCGGGTTAAGTACTTAATTCGTTCCAGACCTTAATTCGTTCTTAACCTGCAACTGTTCTTAACCTGCAGCACCACTTTAGCTAGTGGGGCCTCTTGCTGCCGCCGCGCCGCCGGAGCACAATTTCTGTTCTCATCCTGAAGCAAAGTTCTTAACCCGAGGTACTATTTCTGGGTTAGCGGAGTCTGTAACCTGAATTGTATGTAACCCGAGGTACAGTGATATTATTAATTGCCTGCATGGAACAGATACATTTTCAGCAGGATGTTTGAAACAGTTAAAACCGAAGGTACCTGCTGAATCTCTACTGGCAGAGTATTCCACAAGACTGGGCTGGTGATACTGAAGGCTTTATTCCTTGTTATGATGATAGGAAGGTCTACAGGTACCACTGTAGTTGTTGAGCTTTTTTCTTTCCCAAATGGACTGCCATCAGGGGTGAACGAAGGCGTCGTGACACCCGGGACGGCACATGCACTGTACATAGCGGTCTGCTGGCGGCAGCGCTCATGCCAGGATCCTCTGCTCATGGCTGCAGCCACGAACGGAGGATCTTCCGTTTGGAGCTGTAGAGGCAACGGAGGGATCCCACCGCTGTCTGTACAGCACTCAAGCGGCGCCGGCGTCAAACCACTACGTAGAGCTCATGTGCAGCAGTATTACGTACAGTGCATGTGTGCAACGCTGCACATGTGCTGTACATAGCGTTTTGCCACCAGCACTGGGATCCTCTGCTCGCGACTGCAGATGTGAACGGAGGATCCTCCACATGCAGCTGCGGCTGCTCACACCACTGTGAGCCCCCGTGGGGTGCCTTCTTGTCACCACCCCCCAGACATAGCACCCGGGGTGCACCGCCTCTCCCCCCAGTTGCGACGCCACTGACTGGCATATGTCCAGATATTTTAGAGATTTCCACCAGGACACTGTTTTTGATGGCTGATTCCCGGCTATGCCCAGGCAACTGTATCTTACAACAACCCTGTAAGGCCAGCTATTATTAATAAGATAAGGACGACAGTAACCATTTGCTTGAGATAACTCATCAACTCTGAGTTTAATGCTGACCTCCTTAATAATCTATTTAATAGTTTTGTGGAACTGCCTGTGGAACTGGGGAGTGGGCTATTTTTGGTTGAAAGCACCTTCATTCCAAACCAGTTGGGAAGAGAGTAGTCTTCAGGCAACCTCCTTTTGATATATATCATGTAAGTAAAATACTAAGGCATCAAGCTTGAGCAAGCATGTTATTCGCAGGGTGAATGCCGTAACACTGCCTATTCCTTATCTAGACATGTTAAATGCACGGCACTATTGAGAAACTGCTACATTCTAATTGGATGACAGGAAGAGACTGCCAAGGTCTAATTGGGGAGGGGAGATAACTGTCAGTAATGACATTTCCAGATGATTACAAAGCTCAGGGACTTAATCCTAAGTGTAGCTGTGCCAGAGTTTGAGTCATGTAATCATATTAACCAGTCAAGAGTCTCTCTCTCTCTCCCCCCCCCCCCTCTCTCCTATTATTTAATTTTCCAGTCAAACTCTCTGTGGTAATAAATTCCAAGAACAGTGTCAATACTCTACAAGATGATAGAAGGCCATGTCGATACAGCTGCCCGCGTAATATAGCTGTCAGTTATGAAAATGGCCGAGAGTGTACTCTGCCTGTATTGTTAGTTATGGATCTGCAATTTTAAAACTTTGTGCTGCTCCCTGTGCAAGTCAAATTTGTTGGTTTTGAGAAGCTGTACAGAGCAGCTCCGGGGTGACTGGGCAGCAGGAAAGCAGCAGCAACAAGACGTTTCCTGGTACTGCAGCCCAGAAAGGGATCTAAAATGGGGGCAGAGTCAACGCCATCATTAGGGAGAAGATACTGCCTCAGCTGGTAGGTGCTGGGGTGTGTAGCAGTGGCAGGACCCCTGAGATTGCTCCTGAACTCCGCCCCTGCCCCAAATTCCAGTGCTGTGTGCCCTGCAGCAGCCTGCCCTAAGTTTGTTGCTGCCCTCAGCTGTTGTTGTACCACTACTGCTGAAGCAAAATTCAACTCTTGTGTGGTGGACTCGTCTGTGTGGAATGGCGAGGCAGCATCAATGTGTCAGGATGAAGCTGATTATCAAACCCTGTGTCGCTCTGTTTACCTTTATTGTGAAGGAGAGGGGCGATGTGACCCTGTTAGTTCTTCTTGATCTCTCTAGGGCTTTTACATACCATTGACCATAGTAACCTCCTGGAACTGCTCTGTAGACTGGGAGCATTACAGTGTTTCCTTTCTTAACTGCAGAACCAGCTTCTACTCGGTGCCTTGCTGTGGGGTTCCACAGGGTTCCATTTTGTCTCCAGTGCTTTTTACATATATATGAAGCCATTGGGAGCTGTGGAGTGGGGGTGTGGAGTATGGGGTCATCAAAAGTTGTTGGACTACAACTGCTATCATCCCTAGTTACCGGTAGGTAGCTGTGTTGGTCTGCCATAGTTGCACACGAAAGCTCATGCCAATAACAAACTTAGTTGCTCTCTAAGGTGCTACTGAAAGGAATTTTTTTACTTTGCTATCATCCATCCCTGACCACTACCTGGCTAGGAATCAGAGTCCATAAACACCCCTGATTTAGATCTTTCCCTGATAATAACATGAATAAGCTATTTTGTGAACTAAAGCTTTCAACTACATTTCAGAATACCCTTCTGCCTCTCTGTGTCAGTCTTTGGCATGCAGATTTCCCTCTGAGGGTGGAAAAAATGGCAGTTCTAAAAAATGATAATATTAGTAATTATAATTAAACAGATTATTGTGAATGTCTGAGATGTTTTCCATTGCAATTGACAGATGGAAAAATACACTACACTTTGGAATGGATCCAGAATACAGGCCTCAAAACAGCTAGGTTGGCGAAAAGAAGAATTTTGGTGGTGGTTTTTTATATTAAAAAGTCATTATAAGTTTATAAGAGAGAATGTTTTAACAGAGATATTCCTGAGGTCCACTGTAAGCCTCAAACTTCCATTAAAAGGAAAAAGCAGCAACTTTCAATGAAAAACCCAGCCTGAGTGGGGAAAAACCCTGCTAGTTTAAGATCAAAATTAAGGCTATCTCATTTTGGCTCCAACTCCACAAAGCCAGGAAATTGGCAGCTAAGGCCGATGCTTTAACAGATGTGTCCTGTGACCAGCAAGTATATTGTGCGATGTCAGAAACTGAGCTCGCTTACAGCTTACCCTCCATGTAGTCACACCTTTTTCTCATTCTCTGGCAATACAGTAAGGCTCAGATGGTTCATAAGGCAATAGAGCGCAATTGAAACATATGACATGCCTGTATAAAATTTGCAAAGGCAATATCTTCAGCACTTTTTTTTAAAAAAAAACCTTGCTGCACATGTGGCAATGTTACTGGATAAGTTTGACATTTGCTGCCTTTGTAGACCTCATCAAATAGATCATGTGTGCTGCGTTTCAAGTTATGAGCTCAACGGGGCTTATTTTTATACACAAATAGACTTTTGAGGCTTATAATGTTGGTGGAAGCTTTGCCCATCTCCACCATGCCACTTGTTTTAACTAAAGGTAAGGTTTGAGCATTATAACTCTAGGTGTTACAGCATAATGCTAAGGAAAATGTTACATTCTCTAGTATGTAGATCTAAACCTGCTAGGATAAAATGCATCATTTGTAGAGTAAAATGAAAGGCCCACTGGCATGGCCTTAAGCTAAGGTGACATGTAATGAGGGTTTACTGAAAAAAGAATACCTCTGAATTAGCTGGGGTGGGATCTACATATTAAAAAATGCTGTGAAAATGCTTTTTTAAAAGTTTTGAAAAATACACCGAATTTGGCATAGCTCACTATCTCCATCTAGTGTCACATTTGTATATTGCATTTTACAACACATTCAAAACGTTTCATTTGTTGCTGTATAGCTGATTTACTTCCTAGTATGAGTGAGTAGTATAACAGAAGTTATTTTCAAAAAGAGTTAGTTTGCATCTAGGTCTACACAGGCAGTGGAGTGAGGTGGTTGAATGCTGAGGGGTTATTAGAGGACCGTGCTACTCTAGATAACAGCCCGGGGGGGGGGGGGAGGCACACAATTTTTGAATACTTTCCCATGCAAATAAGGAAGCAAGTCCAGCAGAGACAAAGGTTCTAGCCTATCCCTGTGGTTGTTGTATTTGCAATAGCTTTTTAACACAGTCCTGTTCTTTAAAAATGCCCCACTAAACTGCAGGTCCAGCATTTATCCAGTACACCCAGACCTCAGGTTGTCCAGAAATCAAATACCCCTCTCTCTCTCCCCACCCCTTCTCTTTCCATAATCCAGAAGCTGTTTACTGTGGAAAGGGGCACTAAGTTCTGGTGGTTGTTTTGTTGACAGAGAAAGGAGTGTGTTATGTGGGAAATGTATGCACTTCATACCTCAGAGTGTTAGGACAAATGTCGGTTTCTGGTGACATTAATTCTGATACTGAGAATGTTTTCTTTGTACTTGAGGCTTCCTCCTCCGGAATACGCCACTCTTCAAATAGAATCATGACTCTGTCAAGGTCTGGTATTTGCTCCCAGTGTGCAGATGTTACTGCAGGCTAGAATGCATAAGTCAGTGCTGAGAGTTAAGGATCAGTCAGAGATATCAGATCTATTTATTTTCAAGAAACCCCAAGATATCACAACACAGGTATCAGGTACAAAAGTGTATTCCCATACAGCAATATAAATAAACATAAAGCACTGGTCCCCTTATTAAAACAGAATGTACACTTGCTTCTTTCCTCCAGAGAGAGTTCTTCTAATATCCTCCTGAGGGAGATCTCACATCCAGCATTCAGACAGAATGTACTAAAAGCTGTTCACAATGCACTCTTATATATATTGAACTGGAGACTAGCCCACAGAAATCTCACAGCATAAGCAGATTTCATTTGGAATAACAACAACATACTGGGATTCCTTCTGCCATCACTGTATTTATCCTGTTTTCTGTAACATAGGTAAAGGGCCCCTGACCATTAGGTCCAGTCGTGGCCGACTCTGGGGTTGTGGCGCTCATCTCGCTTTACTGGCTGAGGGAGCCGGTGTACAGCTTCTGGGTCATGTGGCCAGCATGACTAAGCCGCTTCTGGTGAACCAGAGCAGCACACGGAAACGCCGTTTACCTTCCCGTCGGAGCGGTACCTATTTATCTACTTGCACTTTGATGTGCTTTTGAACTGCTAGGTTGGCAGGAGCAGGGACCAAGCAATGGGAGCTTACCCCGTGGCAGGGATTCAAACTGCCGACCTTCTGATCATCAAGTCCTAGACATGCACAAAAGAGCAGGTTCAAAACAAAAACAAAAGTTTCTTGCCTCACCAGGGGTGTTTCAATAACAGAAATAAGAAGCATGGTGATAGATGGTGCTCATCAAAACTTCACCACCCATATTAAAAAACAAAACAAAAAACTATTCACATTTCTTAAGGAAATCAGCACTTGGTACTGATTTACTTCAGTACACCCACAGTTAATTAACATGATTTTATGTTGATTTTTAAAATCAGTTTAAACTGCTAGGAATACACAACCCTGTTGAATTCTGTAGGCCTGGCTCCCAGGTAAGTAGGATTAGAATTGCATCCTAACCTGAACTTCCTCATGGAAATTCTCTACTTACTGGATTGCAGTCTCAGTGCTGTTGAAATGCATGGGAACTCATTCTACTCAAATTCAAAAATTTTGGCTACGTAGACAAAAGACCAGGTTGTCAAAGCAACGACAAAAAATCCCACTGCCACTTCTGTAAAGATGATATGAGCACACTAGTTTCCAGTTTCTTCCTATCATCAATAAAAAGGCCCTGCTGGCTAAATTCTATTGTCAATTCTGTTAGTGGAATCCAGTTATAAATTTTTCCCCTTCCTTGATGTCATCTGGGCCACCCATGCTTTTATTCAATGGCTCTGCAAAATAAATGAATGAATGAAAGAGCTTCTCCTTGTGAGAAGTGAGTAATTCCACAGCCACTGTACAGAGCAGAAACACACTTCCAACCCCTTGAACCTCTAATTCCTATTCATTAAATGAGTCTGTTACCATAAGGATGGTTCTCCCAGAATTCATTACTACAATTTTCTAAGAAGAGAAACCATCTTCCTCTTATTAACTCCATTTTGTCAACCTCTTCTGATGGGGAGAACCTATTTCAGCAATGCTAGACTTGGGCTATTTTTCACTTATAATTGTTTCTGAAATGTTAAATTAGCTTCCAGCAGCCCTGGAATTAATATATTAAATATATTTAAGTCTTGACGTCCCAGTGGAATTATCAGTGTAGCATGGCACTGAAAAGAATGCTAGAGCCATATCTCATTTCAAGCAGGGGCTAATTGAGGCACTAACATAATGGCGCCCTGGATTGGATTCTCAGTCATGAGACATGTGTTGTGGCTTGTCAGGTCACTATTTGTGGCTCCCTCCTTTTTACATTTGCAAGCAGAAAATAAAATGCTTATCAAGTCCTTGGGATAGGTTCTGCCAGCCTAGCAGTCTGAAAGCATACCAGTGTGAGTAGATAAATAGGTACTGCTGTGGCGGGAAGGTAAACAGCGTTTCTGTGTGCTCTGGCACTCGTCACAATGTCCCATTGCACCAGAAGCAGTTTAATCATGCTGGCCACATAACCCGGAAAGCTGTCTGTGGACAAACATCAGCTCCCTTAGCCTGAAAAGTGAAATAAGTGCCACACTCCATAGTTGACTTTGACTGGACTTAACTGTCCAGGGGTCCTTTACCTTTACCCTTGGAATAGAGGGTGTGACATGTTCAGCTTGATGGGTCACAAGTTGTGCCAGTCCCACTATAGCAGGCATAGGCAAACTCGGCCCTCCATATGTTTTGGGACTACAACTCCCATCATCCCTAGCTAACAGGACCAGTGGTCAGGGATGATGGGAATTGTAGTCCCCAAACATCTGGAGGGCCGAGTTTGCCTATGCCTACACTATAGCTTAGCTGGTGCTGCATTATGACAATTTAATAGCATAGCAATGCAAAAACATTGTTTGACTCCTCTGAATCTGGCTTAGATCGTCACTCCTGCCATTGCTCATTTTCCATATTGCCCCTCCCCCATATTTTATTTTCAATAATTTAATAATTTAACATCCAAATTAATTACTTATTCATCCCTTCTAGAATTCCCCCCCCCCCACCCCAGCCCCTGCTCATTGCTCATTTTCTTCAGTCTGCAGATCCATGTCAAATGAGCTCTTTCCCAGGACACCATTTGCAGGGGCTCAGCACCCATAAGAGAAAACAGGATCAGGTCTAATGCTGAATTGCACCCAAAGCAAAGGTGATAATGGATCAGGAAGGCTGACAGGTCATCAAAGCCTGGGAACCAGAATTCAAAGATGTCAGGATTTGGTCTCAACTCCAAGGAAAAATTCACAGTGTATGGAAGACAGCCTTTTATGAACATTCAGATAATTTTCTGATAAACAGTTCCAGCCTTTGTTCAGGGGTGAGAAAGAAGTTGCTAATATTTGATGAGCTTCAGTGGTTTACTTGTTTAGCGTGTACGGTATGAATGAAAAATACTTTGAATAGGCTAGGTCACTGGTTTTGAAGACCTGCTATCTAGGATGAATAAATAACAGCTGTAGGGCAAAAGTCCAAAAACAGATCTGTAAAAGCGGGCTGAGAAAGTCAGAGCTCACTGTGAGTTTGATTGTTTGTTTAATTTCTATCCACCCTTCCTCCCAAAGGAGTCTGAACTGGAAAACAACAAAATAGCAAAACAATTAAATTAAACATAAAATACCAACCTATTTAAGACATTTTTTTAAAAAATAAAAATAAGTAGCCACCTTCTGTTTTGAGCTTTAAATGCCTGCTGAAACCATGTATATTCCCTCAAGCTTATGCAGGCAATTAAGACTCTATCTTTCCATAAAAGTTAGCTAATTTCTGATTTTTACATAGTTTTTATTGGAAGGGTTTTATGTAAAACAGTTGTAAATCACTTGATGTTTTTGATAAATAGCCGTATATAAACACTTTGTATAAATGAATGAATGAATGAAACTTAAGTCACACACACTTCCTTTCATAAAGTTTTCTCTCTGATATTTACGATTCGATAATCATTTCAATATATAATTGTGTTCCATTGTTGTGGAGATCTGCCTTGAGTGCTAGGTAAGAAAAGGCAGGATAGCCATTTGAAGAATTAAGAAATGATAGGGATATGGTACTTGAGCCATAGAGGCCTGCGTCAAAGGCTGTACAAACTCTCGCCTCAAAAGCTGCTCACATCAAAGTGTGGGGTTACCTTCTTAGACCAGGAGGAGCCAACATCTCCTCCAGATGTTGCTGGAATACAACCCTGATCGTCCCTGGCCACTGGCCAGGTTGGCTGGGGCTAATGGGAGTTGGAGTCCAACAGCATGTGGAGGGCAGTACATGTCTACCTCAGGGGCACAGATGTTGCTGTGAAAAATGTGAGCTCCTTTTTGAGCCATTTCCATTCACATGAAATTTCTTTGTATCCTCATTTGGCCTCATAATGGAGGCTATAGCCTGAACTGCTTGATTTGAGTTTGATTTCTGCCAGTTTGGGTCTCTCCTTTGTGGTTTTCATAAAATATTATGTGTTTTCCCCATGTGAACCAGTTTTCCCCCTGCACCTTATGCAAACATGTGTTGTATTGTAGACACACCTCTTTTTTTTAAATCTGTGTGATCTTTGGGCATTGAGCATTTGTTCTTGACAGCAATGAAATTTAAGATTCATTGTTCCTAAGTTGTATTACTTATCAATGTAAACTTTTTATTGAGTAAAAAAAGAGCCTATCAAGTTCAGCTGGAAGCAGAAATCAATTAAAACGAAATGGCATTATAGAAGCAAAAGGCAACAAAAGAAAACAGGGGAATAAGTGTGAAAGTTTTTAGCACAAAGTACTAATACACAGGGTCAGCTTGTACTTTGGAGAAGAAAAGCTTCAATTAGTTAATCAAAGGATATCAAGGAAAGGAGAAAATTAAAGGGGTGACAAGGAAGGGAGGTGGTGTTAATAAAATAGACTTATGTGAGCTGATGTAAAATTGAGTGGAGCAGTACAAGTGAAACAAAATTGGAGAAATGAAGGAAACCAGTCTTCTTTACCATGTATGTGCATGCTTTAATTTGCCCTGTTCAGTGTCCTTAATTATCATAATCAATGCTCTTAAGTCCCAGTACCAAATACAGTATATGTACCCATCAAATAATCAACAGTAATCCAAATGTTACTATCTTCCAAAATACTACAAATTTTCTATTACTATCTCTGTGTGAGAAAGTGAGAGAGAGAGATCTCACTCTACAAAGTGCACATACTCAATAATTCAATGAATTTCATCATGAACCGGAAATTCTGGAGGAAACCTATTCACTGAAAAATCAAATGAACTGAAAATTATGGGTTTCTCAGCAGGGATTTGAAGCAGCACTAATCAAAGGTATAGTTCCTGGCAAGCTTTCTTCATGTGTCACACACACACACAATCTTTTAACAGCTTTGCTTCTCTTTTCTGAATTATCTGTGATGAAAAGTGGTATATCTGTATTCCTAAAATGTAGCCACTCAGAAGTGGACACAATAATCTGGGCTGAGAACAGTTGCGATGTTACTGCCTCCTATGTGCAGCATACAATGCTTCTCATAATGTAGCCTCAAATGGCATATCATCTGCAGCTTCCAGTATACTTTTATGAAATATACATGAGCCTGAAATCTCCCTGCCTTTCCAAATGCCTAACGGCAAAAAAGAAAAAAAGGGAAAAAAATCTCCCTCCTTCCCAAATGTCGTTGGATGAATTGATGATGATTCAGAGTGATTGTCATAAAATGGTAAGACAAAATATCCAGAAACAGATGGCAGATAAAACACTTTAGCCACTTTATTAGTACTGTATGTCCTCAGTGTTTTGTAACAGAAAGAAATACATGAAGCTCAACTGCCTATAGCAAGGTAAGCTTGTCCAGGTTATCATAACCTTTTCACAGGTTGTCTCAATGTATCATGTTATAGGATGAGACTTTGTCAACTACTAAGTTTAAATGTGTCGTTGATCATTATCTGATGCCTCAGCTGCATATTACCTTGGACTACAATAAAAAGTAGGATTTATGTAATTTACATAGATCAGTATAGTGGGCACTGAAAGCAGTCCAAAATGAAAATGTCCACATATTTATGGAACATGGAAGATTATGACATTTAAAGTCACTTCCAGGTGACATTTTAAAGGATCATTTGTCCTGGTTTGTTTATGGGGATATCAAATGACATCAACTCTTTATTGAGCATTATTCTCATTCATCTGCAGGATAGACAATGCTGCAGGATAGACAATGTTGCATTACATAAATGTTAATCAACACTGTCTAGTGTATTTTGCTGTTGCTTTCCGTATAGCAAGAAATTCCAATTTGGCGGGGAATTTGCTGATTTAGACTTGCGAATGAATTTCTTTCCAGAAATGATAGCCATCAGCTCTTGCAACTAAAATCACTTAATATTTGTCTTCCTATGTAACCTGCACAACTCCCAGTACAAAAGTGTTACGGCTGCAAACAGTAGGCAGTTGCAGTGTAAGTAAGTATAATGTCTGCTTGCAGATCAGCTTGGAACATGCAGGGAATGAAAAACTGCCCATTTAGACTTTTGGAAAAGATGTTGATCGATGAAATTGATCCTTGTTTTGAGTGATTGTCCCACCCAGGGAGATACTTTGAATTAAAACTGGCGCAAGAGGTTCAGATGAAAACCCTATATGTTGTGAAACATATACTTTCCCAAGCATTAAACTTTCTGGCATACTTTTTTTCTGTACTGCTGATAAACTAACATCAGTTCATCTAGGGCATTGTTCCAAAAGGAGAAAGCCACTCCCCATGTCTACATGCAGTTTGTATTACCCAGGTGCAAATAAATAAGCCCTAGCCATGATTTCTGTATTTCTGCCCCTTTTCTTTAAAGATACTGATTGCACACTTGAGGTTTCTGCTGAACATGATGACAGTTGTGCCACGGTTGGAGAATCTGTGTGATTGTGTTAAAATGTTTGTTTTTAAGAAGTGTGTTGAGAATGTATGTCAGGCTGGCTTCTGGTTACTTAGGCTGCAATCCAATACCTATGTGTGTGTGTGATTGATTTAAATTTATGATTGCATTTCTATCCCACCTTTTCTCTGAAAAACTCAAGGTGATGTACATACATCTCCTTCTCCCCATTTTATCCTCACAACTATGACCCTGTGAGTTAAGTTAGTCTGAGAGTGAGTGATTGGCCCAAAATCACCTAGTCAGCTTCATGGCTGAGTGGGATTTCAACCCTGGTCTTCCAGGTCCTAGTCCAGCACACTAACCAATACACCTCACTGGTGTGGATGGATGACTACATGGAACTGGCCGAAATGACTGGCAGAATCCGAGACTTGGGAGAAGAAACATTCGAGGAGGATTGGAGAAAATTTAAAGACTATTTAGAAAAATATTATAAGTTGTATGAATGTTAAAAAACGCACCTTTTAGGAAATTCTAGCTTCAGTAGTGTTAAATTAAAGAAATGGAAATTAAGGTACAAGGAGTCAGAGATAGAATAATGAAACAACTTTATTGTGTTAAAATGAAAACGTACATGATTTGGGCCATAATATATTTGAAATTGGGTAACATGATAAAAAGGAAGATACAATAAGTATTGAAAAAAGTTAACAAATTGCAGACGTTATGCATCACAGAGAATGCAGGGTTGGGAGGACGTGGGGAAGTCCAACAGATTTGGAAAAAAGAGTAAGAAAAATTTGTAACTTTCCTTTTCTACTTTTATAATATGCTCTTTATTCTTTTTTCTGTATTTCATAAAACTAATAAAAAATATTATATATATATAAAAAAAGACTGGCCCGCACGGGCAGGGGTACCTTTACCTTTACCTAAAGGTAAAGGGACCCCTGACGATTAGTTCCAGTCGTGACTGACTCTGGGGTTGAGGCGCTCATCTCGCTTTATTGGCCGAGGGAGCCGGCGTACAGCTTCCAGGTCATGTGGCCAGCATGACTAAGCCGCTTCTGGCGAACCCGAGCAGCGCACAGAAACACCATTTACCTTCCTGCCAGAGTGGTACCTATTTATCTACTTGCACTTTGACGTGCTTTCAAACTGCTAGGTTGGGAGAAGCAGCGACCGAGCAATGGGAGCTCACCCCGTCGCGGGGATTCGAACCGCCAGCCTTCTGATCGGCAAGCCCTAGGCTCTGTGGTTTAACCCACAGCGCCACCTGCATCCCTTACATTAAGTCATAGCCCTCCCTAAATATCCTGGGCTTGGTAGTTTGCTGTGGTTGCTGGGAATTGTATCACTGTGGGGCTATCTAATAACTCGGCACCCATAACAAACTGCAGTTCCCAGGGTTCTTTGGAAGACTGTCAATGCTGTACAAGCAGTGGAGGTTCATATCTTAGGACTACTCCATCATATGAAGTTTAAAGCTGGGGGTGGGGATAAAGGTTTTCCCCAAAATAATAAAAGCACACGATTTCTGATCCTTGCATGCTCCCTAGCAGTACATTTGAACTGCTTCAGACATTTATGCCAATCTCCCATTCTCTGGCCAATCACTTCTTTCCACTGCTCAGCCATTCCCAAGGCAAAACTATTGCTATGGCCTGGAGTCCTTGCCACCCATCTCCAGGAAGAAAAACACATCCATGTAGCAACGGCTAGGGCACTCCTATTTACTTCTGTTGTTTTTAAAAACCTTAATTTGCATCCATATAGGCAATCCAACCTATGAGAGCACAGGAGCTATCAAGCAGCCACCTAGACCTGCTCCCCAGATGCCTGAGCTTTTGACCCCAACACCCTGGCAATTTGGCAAGCCAATTGCAATCATTCTTCCATTCTGAGCATGCTCATAAATATTTCTTTGCAGAGCAGCCTACTAGGTTGGACTGCAACTCCCATCATCCCTGATCACTGGCTGGGTCTAAAGAGAGCTGAATATTTGGAGGTTCAGGGAGGCTGGCTTAGAGGATGATGAAAGTTCTGGGTAGTCTGTAATTCTAGGTTGCTAGTTATTTTGCCCTGCTCCCCCAGCTCATACTACTTTTTCTTCTTCTAATTCAGAGTACAGTAGCTTGAACTTAATTCCTCCCCTTTTTCCTACTCTTCTAGCGAATGACTGGTACTAAGTGTTCTGCGACAATTGTTGCTTTTCTCTCTGCTGCCCACAGAAGACTTCGCTGTTTTTCAAAGGGATTTCTCAGCATAAAATATCATTAACTGCTGGGTATTTTACTTTTCTGTTATCCCTGGTATATGAAACTATGCATCTTTCCTTGAATTGGATGCCTTTAAGTTTTCACTTTTTAATCCCCGGGGGTTCTTTGTATTTGCTATCTCACTGAAAAAGAGTGTGCTGCTGGTGGTGGAGAGAATATTATTTTTTCACAGATTGCTCCTTAAGATTGGATTTACACATTTTAGCTATTTATAAAGCTGGCCAAGCAGGATCAGCAGCCTTAGAAGTAGCCTCCATAAAGATCTTGTTCAGGCTCAGCTTTTTGGAGACACGCATTACCTCCTAGTACTGTGGTGACCACCTGAGTTCTTGTTTTACACTGGCCGTCCTGATCCTGCAAATGTGGCTTTGATGCTATGGGGGGGGGGCGTTATTAAAACACAAGTATCAGATGTTCTGGTATCTGACTTATCCACACACACCCCTTTAGTTGCATCAGAGTAAGGGCAGGAGCTCCTACCCTCACCTAATTTGGCTTGATGAGGTTGGTAAGTAATCAAATCTGATTGGTTATGTGTTGTCAGTCTCAGATCAGACTGAGGGCATTGTTTCCCACTGCTGGTAAGGAGCGAGAACACTCCAGCCATACTTGCAACCCCCTGGTCCTTCCCCCCTAAAAAAACCAAATGGCAAGGGAGAGTTCTTTAAATTCCACTATTTGGGCTCTCTATTGAGAATTACTAATATTTTCTGATATTCATTAGGAGGTCCTAATGAAAATGTCTATTCTTTTCTGAATGCAGTTGTAGCAGACTTTGTGAGTGTGCACCCTAGGAGATGCAGACAAAGATGGGACCTGCAATAAAGTGTACTGTGCACTGTTTCAGCCAGCCATGCCCTCCTCCAGGACATAGGCGTGTGCATGAGGTTTGACAGGTGTGCCTAGGCACACTCTAATGTTGTTATTGTTGTTGTTTTAAAAAAACAGTGGTCATGGTGAGGAGGAAAGAATATGGAGCAGCAACCCAACTCCTTTAGCTGCCATGACTGACAAGGAAGCAGCAGTGAGGGGGAGACAACAGTGGAAGGGAGGAGGAGGGAAGCCAACAGAGGGAGATGTGGGCAGAAGAAAAATACTGGAAAAGACCAGCAGTTTCTGCCGGCATCTGTTTCTGGATGTGTCTGTGGGTTGATTGGTTCCAGTGGCAGCACTGGAGCCAATCAACCCACAGCTGCTTCCAGAAACAGATGCCGGCAGAAACTGTGGGTCCATTGCATCCTTTTTCTTCTGCCTCTGTCTGTCTCAATCTCAGACCACAATCTCAAAGTTTTAGCACTGCAAGGACTCAAAATCATTCAGCCTGAGCGTAAGTTTTCAGTGCTAGGGTTCAACTATGTGTAACTTATCCTACTATTCCTTAGTATATTTAAATGCATCAAAGGTTTGTGTCTCTCAATCAAAGTAAGGTGCTTCTAGAAATATTTGTTGCCCAGGCATCTCTTTTTCTAGAATTAGGTACTGACCAAGCTCAATAAAGTGCTTGCAAGAGCTTTCTGCTGGTCAGGAGATTAGCAGTACAGTGGTACCTCTAGTTTCGAACTTAATTCGTTCCGGAGGTCCGTTCTTAACCTGAAACTGTTCTTAGCTAGAGGCGTGCTTTCGCTAATGGGGCCTCTTGCTGCCACTAAGCCGCTGGCACACGATTTCCATTCTCATCCTGAGGCAAAGTTCTTAACTTGAGGTAACTCTTCCAGGTTAGCAGAGTTTGTAACCTGAGGCATTTGTAACTCGGGGTACCACTGTACTACTAACCTGTTGATCAGTGGTCCTATCCCTACCGACAGCCACCACCAATGAGCTAAGCCAGACACCAAGCTCTGACCTGGAGTCCATCACATTTTGTTGAACCTTCTGGTGATGATGCCAAATTAGCTGCCTTCAACACAATGATTTCCACATCAGTCTTCTGGAAAACAAGTCATTCACCAATCACCATCCCTTTAGCAGCCTTTGCCTAATAACCAGTGCCTCCAATTGGTTACAACTGCTGTGTTTCTTTTAAAGTAGAAGCCACACTGTCAGCTTGTCATGCACAGGGGTGTCTAGAGTGACACTGCCAGAGGGAGTCCAATTATCAAATTTGAACATCATGGTTTCTGACAAACTAAGCAGTGCATTACAAAATGGCAAAAAGGGGAAAAAAAACCTAGTTTGGAACTCTTTAAGACAAAGTTGCATTATCAACATTGTTGTGTTATGATCATCATAATAAAAATTGATTCATAGACATTACTGCACAAAGTTTAGCATTTTATTTTCTGAAAAGTTTATAATTTCAATATTTCTAGGAAGCATATACCTTTTGGGTATCACACCTCTAGCATTCAAAGCACCAACAGAAGTGCTAATTGTGAGTAAATTTTGCCCACCCCTGGTGCAATAAGTGTTGGAAAAATGTAATGTTTCTGTGACAAAAACACCACAATAACCAAAAGGTGCCTGCATTCCTGTACAGTGGTACCTCAGGTTAAATACTTAATTCATTCTGGAGGTCCGTACTTAACCTGAAACTGTTCTTAACCTGAAGCACCACTTTAGCTAATGGGGCCTCCTGCTGCCAGCGCGCTGCCAGAACACGATTTCTTATCTCATCCTGAAGCAAAATTCTTAACCCGAGGTACTATTTCTGGGTTAGCAGATTCTGTAACCTGAAGCGTATGTAACCCGAGGTACCACGGTACTCAGAAATGGAAAACTCCAACGCATTTTAGTACAGGAGTCCCAAGAGTAGCTAAAAACAAGAGACAACTCAAAGTCATTGATCTTTCTATACACAAACTTTCTTTTTCGGTGCGTCTAAATGGCAACATCAGGCAAAACTTTGTAGTTCTGATGACTTGCTGGCCTTCTGCAGTATTCTCAGAACCTGCAATGAATATAGATTCCCAAAGATAGGCTGACTGTCATTATCTGATAATGTCATAGCCATGGGAACTTTATAGAGTACTTCATGCTAGATAAATTATCCATGTTACTAAATTGGCCTGCTCTTTTAAAGACTGGGGGAAAGGGAATTGTGGAGCTGTCCACCTCAAGGACAGCACAGAGAAAGAGTTTGTGTGACATGAATATATGGACAAGGAAGTTCTTCCCTACCTTTCATTCACTTCCAAAGGAACACTGTAGTGCAGACAACCTGAGGGCAACAAGCTCTACTTTCTGCTTGGATTGGCTGCCCTGCATAGTGAACTCTGCAGTTCAGCCAATCCCAGCTGGCTTGGTCTCACTGCTAATCAGCTGATTGGTTGTGAAAGCAAGCCTCCCTTTCAAACACACAATGCTGGGATTCAAGAGCTTTTTAGAGATTCCTCTGTTCCAACAAATAGACTGTCCTCGCCATTTTTTTTCCAACCTAGAAAGAGCAGTCTGATTCCAAACTTCCTTTCACTCTCTCTCCATTCCATTCCTCTCTCACACACATTTCCAGTTTGATGTTAAATTTCATATTATTAATCCAGTTTCTTCCACCTTCACTTTTTATATTATATTTTAACCTTGCATTCTGGGGAGGGTTACCAAATCAGAAATGTAGAAGAAAAACTTTGAAAAACAACCATAGGCTCCCCTCCCCCCACCGTCTATGGCACCAAATGAAACCTTATCTCAATTCCAACCTTTAAATCCTTGTAGCCGAGATGTTCTGCAGTTTGTCGTCTCATCACTTCTAGCACGTGCCTGTGAATTACTCCAATTAAAGCCCAATTAGCAGGATATCCTCTGCTTCCAGGAATGGATTGGGGTGTGTGTGTGTTTCACGTCAGTCGGAGTGCTGCATGCACCCAGTGTCTTTGCCTGCCCTCGCATTCTGTAGGGAAGCGAGTGCCAGACCAATCCATGGGTGAAAGCCTGTTCCTCTCCCACCCAGAGAGGAATTCAAGGAAAGAGTTCCCCCCATCATTCTTTGTTTATCTCCATCTGCCTCTCCCTGGGGTGTTGAGAGAGACCTCCATTCCTGGTGCAGGTGGAAAGAGGAAGTCTCTTGTACCTTTTCTTCAAGACAGAGCACAGTGCCATTAAACTGAGATGGCCATACCCATACCTATAGATCAGGGGCCAGCAACCTTTTTCAGCCATGGGCCGTTCCACCGTCCCTCAGACCATGTGGTGGTGGGGGGGAATGAACGAATTCCTATGCCCCACAAATAACCCAGAGATGCATTTTAAATAAAAGCACACATTCTATTCATGTAAAAACACCAGGCAGGCCCCACAAATAACCCAGACATGCATTTTAAATAAAAGGACACATTCTACTTATGTAAAAACATGCTGATTCCCGGACCGTCCTTTGGGCTGGATTGAGAAGGAGATTGGGCTGCATCCGGCCCCGAGGCTTTAGGTTGCCTACCCCTGCTATAGATAGTCTCTTTATTTCTTTGATGTAGCCCCTTGAAGATGGGCTGTATACTCTCAAATGCATTGAAAATTTGGTTATTTCTCATTCAATAATCTTCTGTTCACTTGTACTAGTCTGCCCCCTTCATTAGCAATGGAAGAAAAGTCGTCAGCTGTTCCCATGAGGCCTTGGGGTGCGTACTGGTATGGGGAGCCGTAGCAGCTGTAGCAGCAACAGTTCCCACCCTGCTCATGCAAAAGAGGAACAGGCCTTAGCAGCATGTTCAGCCCTCAGATGGCATGCACAGACAATCATTTCTGCCCATATTATATTATTGTAGATGTTGCATTGTCTCTGCATACTAATAGCAGGGCCAATAGCTCTCAGGTTAGACATTTACTGGTTTTCTAATGAAAGCCTAAGAATTCTTTGTTATGATATTAACATTCTTCATGAGACCAGGTTGCTTAGGTTGCACTCCTATAAATCAGGGGTGAGAAACTTGTGGTCCTTTAGATGTAGCTGGGCTGTAGCTCCCATCATCCCATACCTTTGGCTATATTGGTTGAAGCTCATAGGAGTTGAAGTCCAAAAACATATTGAGGACAGCAAGTTCCCCATCCTTGCTATATACATATATCATTGAACTCAGTAGGGCTTACTTTTGTCTCATTCAGCCTTTAACTCCTGTATACTTTAAAGGACAGACTCACAAACTACGTGATAGTAGGGTGCTCCACAAAAACCAGTCTTTGGACTTTCTTTGTCACGTGTTTGGAGTAGGTAAGCTCAATGGACATTAAAACAGTCCTACACAGAATTCACTTAGCTTGCTATTGCTTCCATTTGCTTTCTAAAACAACAACAACAACAACTTATTTTTGACATTAGCTCTTCCCTTCTGCTCAGAAGCACTTTGTGACACTTTGGTAAATGTGAACCATCAAATTTTAGTTCACAGGATTGTTTGTAACAAATGGTTCAAGAAAACAGAGAGTGTTTGTATCATTCCATTCAATTAAATCAACATAAAAAGAGTGATTTAGTATTCTGTTGTTGTTCTTTGAAGACATGCAGATGGCAGCAATACTTGGAAAAGCAAAAATTGTTTCAAAGCTGCCACCAACTGTTACACTTGCAAACTGCAATCCAAAGAACTGACTTTGCACTGAAATCCACACTGATACATTGTGTAACACGGTGAATTTCTCCTCTTTCATTATTTCTAACTCACAGGACACAGACATACACACAGCTCTTTTTTTAGTAAGTCGCACAGAGAAACAAAGAGAATGCTCTGCTTTCTGATAACTAGAGTGCAGTGAAGAAGAGCCTGCTAGATCAGACCAATGCCCCATCTAGGCCAGTGCTCTGTTCTCACAGTGGCCAGCCAAAAGTCTGTGGGAAGCCTGACTAAAAGTGCTTGTAGCTTTTAAATGTGACTATGCAAATAACTTTACATGAATCTTTTTGAGGCTCTCTGGGATCAATTTTCCCAAGCTTCAAAACTGTGTTATATACAAACCACATACCAGAACTCTATTTTGGTTTATTTCCCCTCTAACAAACCATGTAACTTCCTGCATTTCCGCCAACTATACTGAAAGTCATGTCACCCCATGGACTGACAGCACTGCAGTGTCTTTTCCGAAAGCTCATTAAAGCTTGGTTCATGCAACCAGAAGATAATGTGGCAATTCTTCTTGGACTTTTCCTATTCAGGTTGGAAGTCCAGACTTCACCATTTTGCGCGGGCCAGCTTCTGTAGATGATGCAGCCAATCCTCTGGATATTGCAGCTGTGGTTGACCCACTGTGTATAGGTGGATGAGCTGCTGACCTATGGTTTTTTTTTAAAAAAATAACTTCTGCAAAGCACATCCTGTCTGTTAGATACTCTTATTATTCAGGGTGATGGCAGTGGGGAATTCTGAACGCTACTTCACTGCCTCTGCCAGAACAACTTTGTACGTAAGGCTGCTCCCATGACTTTTGGTCCAAAAGAAGAGGTCAATGAAGGTAGGCTGTTTTCACAGATGGTGCTAATGCACCATGTCATTCTGCAGATGTTGTGTTCATTTCCTGTCTGAATGACACTGTGTGGGAAAGGCTGATCTATACTGACTGACATTGAGCAAGGGAGGTTTTCACTGACAGCAGTAGAAATACTTATTAGAATAGGGATCACCTCCTTTATTGCTATCATAAACAGAGGAAAATTATCATAATCAAGGCTTGTTATGCTGCCACATGCTTCTCTGTCCCTGGTAAGGACCTCCAGGAAACAGCAGCTATTTACAGCTGTTAGTGGCTTGGAAATAATTCATCTAAGTCAATGACTGTTTCCAAGCTTCAGCAATATAAAGGTTAAAAGCTTTTGGATAAGACAGCGGGAGCACAATATTTCCATCTGCATCCAGTAGCTTGTTCCTTAGTATATTATAAACCATTAGATTAAGGGGTCAGCAAGTGAACTGCATCCCAGGACCTTTCTGGGTCCCTGGGTCATACCGCCAACCTTTTTGCCAACCTAGAGATAAGGGAAGTATATGGAAAGAGTGGTAGCTGTGAAAACAGGACCTACTGGGATCCCAATTCAGGAACAAGTGCAGGTCTCTTAGACACACCACTGCCCTGCTATCATTTCTTCTTCTTCTGTCCCTCTTGGAAAGCAAGTTGGTGGCCAGGTCATCATTTGACATTTATAGAGGAGTCTTTCATCATGCATTCACCAAAGGGCCTTGCACAAAGCATAGCCTTTGGTTTTCCACTCCTTCCCCATATCTGCGGTATTGTTACCACCCTTTCACAGGCCACTTCTTCTCTAAACACAGCTGCAGAACACTTTTTCATGTTCAAATGATAAGTCCTTCCAGAGCATGAATGGGAACTTTGCTCAATGATGTGTTCTAAGAGCCAGGCTGCTGCTGTCTGAGTGGTAGGGCTGGCCCTTGAAGCTGTCACTCGAAACAAAACTCAAAAAGAGCCAGCATCAAATAAATTCAGACAGTTTTGTCAAGGCAGCAGAGTAGTCAGGGTAGTACTCAGGGCTCGCCTAAATTTCCCTTTGTCTTGCGTGTCTTCCCTTTGTTCCATGACTTCTAGGCATGGGCCCAATAGGGTTTTCTTTTGTCCCACCACTTTCCCCAAGAAATTCCGCTCTTTACCGCTGAACCAGAATAAACGTCAACTTGTGGAAAACCTGTTTGGTGTACACGGTGGGTACTGATGGAAGTCACAGACTTGGATGGGCCCAAAGATGAGAAAAATATCAGAACTTTTCAAGGAACTGAGTTTAATAAGAAAGAATGACAAAATAGTAGTTTAATAGTCCCAGAGGCAGAAAGGGAAAAGCGAGAGGGAGATGAGGGATGGGGGGGGGGCTGTTCTTCCATTACGAATTTCCTGGAAAGGAGTCCAAAGGTACAAGGGTGGGCACCTTGCCTGAAGCTGCAACAAATTAGTTAGCAGCAAAGTTAACACACGAGGCTTGTGTGAGAGGTTTGTGGAAGACTCGAGGCTCACTGAGCTTCTGATACTCCCATAAGGTGGGATGCTAAAAGGCTTAAAAAAGAATTGAGAGGCAAGATCAAAAGAGAAAATGTTGCCTTGCTCCTGTTTAACAACGGCAGCAACAAAATAAGGTGTTTATGTCCCAGTGGGTTTGAAAGTGCTTCGTAAATATTACAAAGTAGGACAGGTATGGTTTCAGATTGGATAGTGTTGAGATTTTAGCTGAAAGGCATAACCTGCACTGTTCCATTTATCGATGGGGCAGCTTATATAGGCAGCTTATTGGTATAGTAGCTTATTTTTGAGAATATCATTGGCTCCAGATTGATCTGGTATAATGAGCCCAACTTGCAGTCTGAATTTCACAATTGCTTTTCCTTTAGTCTAGTTACCTGAAAATGTGCAGGGCAATCTTTGCCGGTGTTGCTGAAAGATTGATTTCCGAGAAGCACAAGAGACAAGGCAGCAAGTCAGTGGCTCCAAAGGCAGTAACAGCTCAAAAAACAGCGTGGTCTGTAATAAAAGGCAAGTCTCTCCTAGGGTACTTACATTAAAGCCAACTGAAAGATCAGACGCAGCAAAGAGGATGGTTGAGAGGGGAAGGTGGCATTCAGAAGTCTGGAGACAACTTTCACAGCATCTGAGAAAAGATTAAGGAAGCATACAGGTGATTAGATAATCAGCAACACTCAACCTGAGGAAAGTGCAGGGATTAGGAAACTGTGGCCCTCCAGATATTGTGGGATTCAAACCCTGTCAGCTCAAGCAAATGACCTAGGATGGCCTTAGTGGTGTCAAGCAAGGTGGGGGTGGGGTGGTTGGTAGAGAATTGTAATGGTTCTAGGGGTTGCTCGTGCGTAAGTTGTCACCACTCCTGGCTAGGTTACCTGGTTGAACACTTTCTGTCTGGACAGCCTCACACCCGTGGCTGCCTCAATCACTGGCAGAATCCGTCAGTGGGCATTTCTAACTTCTTCCAGCAAAGAAGTTCTTTGACGCCAAGTCTCCTCCTACTCTCCCTGCGCAGAAGTCTTCTGTGCAGGGAGGGTGTGGTCAGCGGAGTACCCGTGCTCTCCCCGCTGGTCTCCGGCGAGGAGTCCTGGAGCCTCCTCTCCGATTCCCCCATCTGCCCCCCTTCTCCACTGGTGTTATGCTGATTTCCTTCCCCAGCAGATGGGCTGCCTCTCTGCCTACTGGGACCCTCTCCGGCATCCCTCTGGAGCCTTCCCTCTGCCTCTGGCTCCGATGGAAGTTCCCTGACAAGAATGAAAAGCCAACAAGGAAATCCCCAAGGGTAAATAGGTGAAAGCTTGGCTTGTTTGCGTACAGTAAATGCCAACTGGGAGGAAGAATGAGCAAATGTTGCTGTGTTTAGTTAAAATGCTTATACTCTGCTTTCCAGACAGTACAAAGCATGTAACGAATTGAAACAACCAGAATTAAAAATTCTGGGACATTTTTTTAAATAAAAAAGCCATATAGGGTGGAATTGCCATCCCATAAACATATAGGGTGGGATTCCGATCCCATCAGCACAAACTTTGCATGAGAGCTTCCACTTGCACAAATGGGGCTTTCTCCCTCTCCTGGCACCCCCAAAACTGGCTTGGGGGGTTGTGGGAACCCCAAGAAGAGCATGGGGGAGCAGAAGGGAGATATTTCTGTTTGGCAAGCTAGAATGCTAGCACTGACAGGATGTTCCCCATAGCACAATGTTGAATTCCACATGTAATTTTATTTTTATCAGATCAAAAAATCATGGTCTAGATTAAAATCGCAAGTGAAAAATGAAGCAGAAACACTAAGTACAATTTCAACAAAAATACAGGAGTATCAAATAACACTGCAGGCACCAGATTCACTTCTTCTGGACTGGTGTTTCGGGGGCACAGTACCAACACAGAAAAGGCCCTGTCTCCAGGCTGTTAACTGCCTGGCCTCTGGTGATGATCTGAGTAAATGGGCAGGACTGTATGAGAGGTTTTTATTGCTGCCATTTCCCTGGGCAGCCAGAAGCTCAAGGCATTAATTGATAAATCAGGGTTTGGTTTTCCATATATTTGCAGGGCGGAAGCAGAAACCACAGCAGACTTACATGATGTGGCATCAAGAAAAAGCAACATTACTGGCCTGAAGGCATGATCAGTACGGTATTTGCCCCACAGCCCAACAAACCTGACTGCTTTTCCAAGCGTTGTTTCTGACCAAGTTAAACTCAGTGTGGAGCCACTTAAATTAATGAACTTTACTTTGAGTGGGTCTGTTCTGCGTAGCACTAACACTGGAAGCAACCCCAAACCTCCACTTTCAGCATTAAACAAATCCAGCACAAGGGGCGGGGGGAGAGAACACCCTCTCCTTTTAGCTGTGTGTGTGATTTCCAGGAAAATGTAATGCATTCCATCAGTAACAAAACAAAAGGAAGGACACCTTACTTCAGTGAAAATGGGCACTGTAACATCTTGTATTGATCCTTTTAATTGGCAAGTCCTACCCTCGAAGCACTCAAGGAAGAAGGTGGCACTGCAATGCAATTTGCCTCATCATCCTTACTGAAGTACCCCAAATTGCAGAGGGCGAGAAAACTGACATTGCTTTTAAAAAATGCAAAGCAAATATAAGCCTCTAGAGTCGTTTCCTTTTCTTTTGTCCCCATATGTTTCTGTACTGGTTGAATCATTGCCACATTGTTTTTAACTTAACCAAAAACCAGTAAGAAACAACCAAGTCACTTTGGCAGAAGTTCTGGAGAGAATATTTATCATCCAGAAAGATATTTACTCCGCCGTGTGACTCAGTGCCATTGAGAGAGGCTACACTTCATAGAAATTCGGCATTTCATTATATCCTATAGATATGCTATTGAGTTTTCAGAGCATGAAGGGCAGATGTAGTGCTGGTACTTGAAAACAACTACCCTGAACTAAGTATGTGTGCTAATGAGCCCAGCTTAGGAGGGTTATCTCACTTCCAATAGCCCATGTTTTAATCTGGAAAACAGATCCCCACGTGTTGAGCAGGGCACACATGAGCAGCATAGAAAGATGAGGTCGCAAGCTGGATCAGGCCCACCATAAACCTGTCTTCAGAAAGCATGGTGGAACTAGAAAGGTGAAACTCATACAGACTGAGTTATTTCTGTTCATGTAATATATCCATTCACAAAGGTGTGAAGCAGCAATTGTATCAAAAGCTTCCATCAAATTGAAACAACTTCTGCACCTTTTCTACATAAATGTAAGGCAAAGCTTTGCACTAAAGGTCACTCCTTATCGATTAGAAGATTTTCTGAGTCCTTTGGATTAGTTATTTGGACCAGCCTGAAGCACAGACATGCAATGCAGGATACATAATGAGGCTGTAGACAAGATCTTTGCAGTGGTGGAACTGACTACATGCCTTCTCGATCCCTGTCTATCCCTTGGCTAAAAACATCTAGTAGGAGGGAATTGACTGCATGGGTCCAGTGGACTCCAAGGGGACTTTATAGGAAGACTTTGGCTAGTTCAGATAAAGGTTAGGATAAATGAGTACCAGTGCATCCATCATGTTGGGGATGTTTCCATCCCTGCACTGAGCCTCCCACTGCTTCTATTCTATTACTCACTGCACACCAAATCTCTTGGAAGCTTGGTTTTCCATCTATTTTATAGAGTAGAATTTTCCCATGGACTGCTAATTGCAGGGGGTCGTGCATCCCATCTAGTCCAGACTTTCCAATCTTGTTTGGATATCCATTTGGCCATAATGACTGTCTTTATTAATTTATAGTGCTAAATCATGATTGAAGGAATCTTTTTGATGGCTAATGTCACTTGGCAATGTTCCTCTCCCCTTATGTTTGCACACAGGCGATTAGAGCAAGGTGTACAATATAGGTGCCACATGTTCTGACTGCCTAGTAACCTCCAGTAGCCAGACTGCTGCATTTTGCACCAGTTTAAATTTCTGAAGTATCTCTAAAGGTAGCCCCATGTAGACTTCATTACAGTAGTTTAACCTGGATATCATTAGTACACAGATCACTGAGTAGAACAATGAAGCTATTTTCACAAAGTGGTGTGTGTGTGTGTGTGTGTGTGTGTGTGTGTGTCCGCACGATGGGGTGAGCTCCTGTTGCTTTGTTCCAGCTCCTGCCAATCTAGCAATTTGAAAACATACCAGCATGAGTAGATAAATAGATACTGCTGTGGCAGGAAAGTAAACAACATTTCTGTGCACTCAGACACTTATCATAGTGTTCCATGCACCAGAAACGGTTTAGTCATGCTGGCCACATGACCCTGTGGACAAATGCCGGGTCCCTCAACCTGAAAGTGGAGATGAGTGCCGCACCCCAAACTGGACTTAACCATCCAGGGGTCCCTTACTTACTATCTATCTATCTATCTATCTATCTATCTATCTATCATCTATCTATCATCCATCTATCTATATCTATCTATCTATCTATCATCTATCTATCTATCATCTATCTATCTATCTATCTATCTATCTATCTATCTATCATCTATCTATCTATCTATCATCTATCTATCTATCTATCTATCTATCTATCTATCTATCTATCTCTATCTATCTATCATCTATCTATCATCTATCATCTATCTATCTATCTATATCTATCTATCTATCTATCTATCTATATCATCTATCATCTATCTATCTATCATCTATCTATCTAATCTCAACCCAGTTTAAATAGGATAAAAGTATAACTTCATAAAAGCAAGGGTAAGAATATCCAGCTAAATACCTTATAAAAGGAAGATGTCTTCACCTGCCTTCACAAAGAGACCAGAGAAAAATAAAATAAGCTTTTTTATATATGACAGAAGCATGCAGCCAATAAATCATTAAAGATGACTTATAACCTAACAAAGAGGAATAATGGAGTGTGTTAGGTGCTATATGAAAGCTAACAGATTAAAATGAAATCTTCAGTTTCCTTTTGTCTGCCTTGCTCAGCAGAAACCTTAAGCTGAAAATCTAAAATCATTTATGTCTTAACTAGAATTTGGGCAAAGAACAGAGAGCAAGTGAAACGATTCTGCTGCTGCTGCTGTCATTTTTTAAAAAAACAACAACTCCATAATCCCTTTCCTTTGATAAAATTATTTCTTAATTTGGGCACTAAAATTATATTCTTACAATTGGGCATCTCCTTTGTTAATATGTCTACAGCTTGAGCAAACATTGATACTATAAACAACTAGGGAAAGGAAAGGATAATAACTGTTGTGAAAATAACTGAGAATCTTGCAGGATAGCCAGTATTCAACCACATAGTTAAAAGGCTATGAAAGTAATGCATTTTGTTTATACTCTGGGGTGAAGTATCTCTAAAGATCTCAACTGAAAGGGCAACTGCTTCGTCCTTCCTAATATCTGTTTTGCAAAATTTTGTTTGCCTATTCAATTGTCTACAAAAATAGCTGTTGCTTTGTGATACTTGCTGCTAGCTACAGCTGAACAGTGCACATGGAGACAGAGTGAAATCCATGAAGCTATTCTATAATATTGATCCTTGATAGTATTGATCCTCGAGGGCTGTATGAAGCCTTGGCCCGAGTTCTTGTGGATGGCAAGGATAGAAAAAAATGGGCAAAGCGGTGGCAGCGGCAGAAAGAAGAGAGAGTCCTGTGGCCACATGCACTGTTGGATGCCAGGATGTGCTGCCCATCAGATTTCCCATAACAGAATATGGACCTTAACAGGGGGGGAAACATTCTCCACCTCTGCCCTTTACTTTGCTTCTCTGACTTACTGCGCCATTCCATGACTGCTTTGGAAACCACAGGAGCACAACAGCAGCAAGCTTGCTTCTATATGTAAACTGTAGTGGCTTTATCTCAGTACTGCAAGCAGGCATAACAGTGTACCGTATTTTTTGCTCTATAAGACGCACCAGACCACAAGAACCACCTAATTTTTGGAGGAGGAAAACAAGAAAAAAAATCTGAATCTCAGAAGCCAGAACAACAAGAGGGATCGCTGCGCAGTGAAAGCAGCAATCCCTCTCGCTGTTCTGGCTTCTGGGATAGCTGCGCAGCCTGCATTCGCTCCATAACACGCACACACATTTCCCCTTACTTTTTAGGAGGGAAAAAGTGAGTCTTATAGAGCAAAAAATACATAAATGTTTAGAGTCAGTAAGTGAGTGATGTTCATTACAATCCAACAAAAGAGATCTGAGCACACACAAACACTAACACACACACACAGGCAGTAGGTGCAAATAATAAATACACATCTCTATCAAAGATCAGGGCCCTTAACTTTTGGTATTGGCATCTCCTTTTTCCCAAGTAATTATTAAGCATGTCGTGAACTTGGAATCTGAATGCATTTAAGAACTAAAGAGATGAAAAGTGGGCAAGGAACTGAATCTTTTCACCAGAACATATAAAGGCCTGAGTGCTTGCTCCATAAAGAGATTGCTCACCTTCTGCTTATTCCAGCTAGCTTAGAAATAGCCCACAAACTGGAAATCACAGTGTGGCTTTTCTAGTCAAGCCTTGATCAACTGGATATGGAAAATGAGTGTTGATGTTTAACACATCACAGCAGGTTGCCATGGGGGAAAGCCAAATGTAGCAGTTCCTTGGAAATTTGGTATCCATTTTTCCAGTACTATACACAGATACAGAGGAGAGGAGAATATCTCAAACCACTAGGGATACCTATATTCCTTTCAAAAAGTCTTGCTTTATTATATAAAGCTTGTATAAATTTGTGCCTTGCAATCTTGTAAGGATGTTTGTTGGTATGTTACTTGTTTATGGTTGCATATGTTATATTATGCATAATAAAATAATAAAAATACAGTGATACCTCGGGTTAAGTACTTAATTCAATCCGGAGATCCATTCTTAACCTGAAACTGTTCTTAACCTGAAGCACCACTTTAGCTAATGGGGTCTCCTGCTGCTGCTGCTGCGCCACCGGAGCACGATTTCTGTTCTCATCCTGAAGCAAAGTTCTTAACCCAAGGTAATATTTCTGGGTTAGCGGAGTCTGTAACCTGAAGTGTCTGTAACCTGAAGCATCTGTAACCCGAGGTACCACTGTATTTTTACAAATGAATACCTTCTTCACCATTCTCAGCTGAAAGTCTGACTGACTGTGTGTGTGACAGAGAGGAGACGGAATTTCTTTTTATGGATCCTCAGAGTCAAAAATCAAAACCAGCCCCAGCTGTCCCTAATAATTAAATTTCAGTAACCCAGACTGAGAATTTTTATGTTGACTGGTGACTTAAAATGCTGACATTTAAACAGCTTCAGCTTTATTTCAAAATGAGCACAAGGGAACTTCAGACATGCACTGGAGTTTTCCTGCTGGAAAACCCAACAAAATACCAGTGCATTGATTTACATAGTGAAGGTTATTCATGAGGACTTGGAATTTCATTACCAAGAACGTAAAAGTGAAAGTCACCCCCATACAAAGATGCACGTGGCTCTTAAAACTAAGTTGGAACTTAATAAACTTTATATAATGATGATGGTTTGTTCTATCAAAAATAAAATTCAATGTCTAGTTGCAGCTGAAAGATTAACAAATTCATCATGACATAAACTTTCATAGGCAAGGGTCATAATAATAGGATGGTTCCTAAAAGCACACTTCTCACATATCAAAGGCCAGCATCAAACAGAAAGTACATGATGAAGATGCCAAACACACCACTGTGAGGAGGGAATTCTACAACTTAGAGGTGCCACAGACTTCCAAACTTCTGACAGAAGTCTTTCAGCTATTTGGAGCCTAAGTCATGAACAGCTTTAAACACTAATGTGAGCTTGAAATTGACCTAGAAATGAACTGGCAACCAGTGCTGCTGTTTTAACTCAGGGTTTTGCGTATTTTAAATGGAGCCCCAGCCAGTAACCTGCTACATTTTGGACCGGTTGAAGTTTCTGAGTTCTCTTCCAGGGCAGCTCCATGGATGGTGCTCTCTACCCCATCAACATACAAAACTAAAAGAAAACAATCCTCCTTATGGGGATTCTAAGTGCAAAATGTCTGTCTAAACATTTAAAGCTTTCCATTGCGTTTTGGATGCTGGAAGAGTTAGGTACCAATGAGTCTCCAGAAGGCTATAATGGGAAATTGAGCTTAAGGTGTGCACAGCTCTGCCATTTAGAGCTTTATAGGTCAGCTAGCAGGCTGGTGTGCAGTTTCAACAAGATCAGCATGTCTTCCATTTCCTCTTTCTACACTAGATGACGCTCCCAAGCTATTTACTAGGACAGTCCTAGACACACGTCAAGGACAGCCCCAAGCAAAGCACTCAACAGTAATCAGTCCTGGAGATGACAAAGGCATAAATTATAGGTGCATTTTTTGAGGATGATGCTACTCTCCAGTAACTCTTTACTGGAGTTAAGAAGAAAATCCAGGTGCTGAATGAATAGCCGGTACTTTTCAAGCATATCTGTTTCTGTGAAACTCAAGTAAAATAGCTATGATACAATGGTTGCTGGAAGAACCAGTCAGTTAATTGGTATGCATTGCTTTTTGCCAGTGAATATATTACATTCATTTATATCAGTGGGAGCTATATGTGGGTTATCCAGCCTCATATAACCAACATGCTTAACTCTAATTAATGCATGAAGGGGTTAAGACCATACCGTAAGCTGTCCTGCCAGGTCTAGCTAGGTCACTCCCCCTCGCCTTGGGAGGAAGGATTATCAAGCCTTTGTTCCCCCATTCCACCATATGAACCTACCAGTAAAGAGGTCGAAGCTGGATGCTCCAAGCTTAAACCAAGTGGCTTCAGCAAACCATCTCTGTGTTGCTATACAAATAATTTAGAAACCTTTGCCAATTTGGATCCTAAGTTATACTGCCTGTCTTTACTTGCTGCTGTATGGAAAAGCACATGAATCTGACCTTTGAAGAGTTTGAAATAAACCATTTTTAATCTATGCTCTATGCTAAGGGAAGTGGGGAACTTTGGAAACAACTTAGAAGGGGTTATTTTAAAGGTCTAACAATCTATAATTCCAGGCTTTACTTTGCTGCATGTTTTGTGATTTTATAGCTCATCCATGCAGTATTACTATTTATATTTTTATCATATATTTATTTTTATCCTCCACAGAGTTCAGAGTTCCATACATGGTGCCTCTCACCTTTACTGCTCCCATCAGCCCTGTGAGGTAGGTTTAGATGAAGGGGAGTGACAGAACCTGTCACCCAGTCAGTTTCACGAGTGAGTAGGGATTTGAACAAAGGTCTTTCCAACACTTCGTCCACTATACCACACTTGATGCACAATACAGATGGTGCAATAAGAATTTCGATACAAGCTCTCTTCTTAATTCCCAGGAGAAGTACAAACAGTTGTGTTTCCTTAGAATGCTTCAGTGATACTCATTCACAGAGACTATATTTCTCAAACTGCATGGATGCTGGCTCAAAAACATCTTTGCTGGAGTTAGAAAGTTGTACTCCAGAAGGTTTTACACCAAAGATCCTTATATTTCCAGTTTGACAGTATTTTCAATTAAGGCTTGATGGAATAACTGCTAAGACCCAAATAAATCCATCACATTGCACTGTGGAATCAGTGCAGATGAATCCGATACACTGGCCCATCATATACCCTTTCTGGTGGTTAGATTCAGTATGTTATAATACAACGAGAAAATAAGGAAGGATAAATTATTCTCTATAGAGCTAGAGCAGAGAGCAGGTGAAACACTTTTCAGAGAGCAAAAGTGAATGCCTTGACAGAAGCAACTTTTAAGATGTTGCAGGACTGCAGTGGCAGAATTGCTATGCAAAAGAATTTCCAATGCAGGGAATTGCTTACATTATTGCTGCTGCATGATATATGGCCTAGTTTTGTTACAAGAAAATGAACACAATGCATAGGTATATTTTAATAACCCAAAACAAAACTATTATGCCCCATAGATCTTTCGAGACCACAGTGTAAAAAACCCAGAATTTGCTGAATTTGTTGCATTTGTCGTCTACACCAACCTTATCCCATGTTATCCTCAAAGTGACTCTGAGCAAGCTTAAGTTGGAGAGACAGTGATTCAATGCCAGATTTATGCATAAGCTAAACAAACTATAGCTTAGGGCCCCACTCTCTTGGGCCCCCCAGAAAAACAAAAGAAAAAAACACCTGGATTTAGATTTCCAAAATATAAGATAAAAAACAAATAAAATAAAACCTACATACAGTTAGAACTTAATAATTATTTCCCTATTAATATACTTCTTAATTGTATTTCAGTTCAACAATTACTTTGATAAAATACATATTTTGTTATGTGCAAATGGCTTTAGATACCTATTAGGTCCATAAATTACCATATAGCATCTATCCAACACAAAAAATAGCAACAATTTGTTATTGACAAAGGACAGCTAGACATATAAAGGGCCCCATTACCTTCAGTAGCTTAGGGCCTCATCAAACCTAAATCCGGCCCTGCAGTGTCTGTTCTTCCTTAGAATAGGTGGAAGAAGGTTTTGTGCAATGACTATAGCCAGGGGCCTAAAATTCCTTTCCTCCACATATGTTCTAAATTGAACAGAGGAGATATGCACTGCAGTATTGGAGAGGAGGAAGGGTGCAAGATTCAAACAACTACATTTTTTTAAGTAGTGGGAGGTAAAATGTCAGGAAGTGGTGGGCCATTGCTGCAGGGGGAAAAACAGCAACCCTGCAGAGGTTTACCATCTGCCACTTAGGAACATAGGAAGCTGCCTTGTACAGAATAATTTCAATGGTTTATATAGCTCAGTATCAGGGCCAGCCCAATACATTGTGGTGCCTTAGGTGAACAACTAAATGCTGCCCCGCCTGGTAAGAAGATGTGAGTGAAGATCTACATCAGGAGCATAGGAAGAACAAAGAACTACATCAGGATCTGCTGGCCCAGTGGATCCTGCTGGCTGAGACAGTAACTTCACCTTGCCTCATGGGCAAGTATTGCCCTGCTTAGTATTGTGTACACCAGGGTTTCCCAAACTTGGGTGTCCAGCTGTTTTTGGACCACTACTCCCATCATCCCCAGCTAGCAGGACCTGTGGTCAGGGATGATGGGAACTGTAGTCCAAAAACAGCTGGAGACCCAGGTTTGGGGAACACTGGTGTACACTGATGGACAGTGGCTCTCCAGGATTCCAGGAAGAGATACCGTATTTCCCAGCCCTACCTTGAAACGCTGAGAATTGAACCTTGAAGCTTTTACATGCAAAGCAGATGCTCTCCTACTGAGCTATGGCCATATCTCTTTAATTTTTAAAATGCAGAATGTGTACTCCTGCACTTAAATGCTACAATAGAGGAGTAATCAGTTACTACAGAATATATGTGTCTATTTCCATCTACCTGTGTTAGATATAGATATTTTTAAACCCACCACCACCACCAAAGGCACAAATATGAAGGAGTATCAACCATTCGGTTCACTGACACTGATGAGACACATTCCCCCACATTGAACTCACTATATCATCTGATACACTAGCTAGAAAAGGACATGACATTTCCCCATTGAAAACATAATAAATATTGATCCCTGGATGCAGATGTTTTCCACAGCAGGTGTGATTGTTAGAGATTTTTAGATCCTCTGAAACAACTGAGTTGTAACTGTGCATTCATTTTACAATAAAGCATTTGTCTAGAAAAGCCCCAAGGCAGGTCAGGGTAATGGAAAGGGAAATCTACCACACTTTCCGGTGACACACACACCAAACCCCTAACCACTTTTTAGGTAAAATATCTCTCAGAGTATTTGTACAACAAAATCAACAATAAAATCATACATACATATTAAAATTCACCAAGAAATTAATAACCTCAAAATCCAAAACAAAACACCAAAATGAAACCAATGAAGTGCTGTTGAGTACAATAAACTGAGATTCAGGGTGGAAGTTTTAGTAGCCATCAAAGATTATCTAGTTTTGAGCCTTACAAAAACCTTGCAGAGATGGTTACTACAATATGAAGGTTACGATCTTCATATTGCAGATTTGGAACTGAGACTGAAGATATTAATTTGGCTAAAGTCCACATAATGGTTTCATGTAAGAGATGAGATTTTGACTGGGAAACTGCAGGTTTCAGCCTCCTAGCCACTACACTTTAGTAGAGATCTCCACATGTTTCTTACCTGTTCCACAACAAAGTCACTGCGTCAGCCTTGCCCAGCCAAACACTCATTGAGAAATGACAATAGGTTTTGTAATATGTTACACTGAACACAGGTACAATCTGTCTTTACACACGGACAAAGATTTATGTGCAGGAGTGTACACTTGTTGGTTTGTACAGCTCAAGTATTGTGTATAAAGGATTGTACAGTGAGCTATAATCTCAGCTTCAGTTTATTTTCTGTAAAAGAGGAACAAAAGTGGCTGACCTGATGGGGCTGACTGAAGGATAAACAAAATGAAGAAAACATGTTCTGAGTACATTTTTTAAAAAGCTATGTAGAACTATTAACAAGAATGGAATGCTATGGAAAACGTTTGCCCTTGACAGATGTGCTTCATGTTCTTCCTAGCCTCTTAGTGGTGTTCCAAGCAGGCACACCCAATATACCGTCTCTAGTCAGATTGATGAAATAATGGAGGAAAGTGGTGTGTTGGGAAGATTAAGTGGCCAAATAGGATACAGCTTATTGACTTCAACCAAAGAAGAAGAAGAAGAAGAAGAAGAAGAAGAAGAAGAGGAAGAAGAAGAAGTGTTCTGTAGGAGAGATGCACAGGAAATAGCAGCCAGGATTCACTTAACAAGTCCTTTGTCTGCATGAGAGTTTCTACTCGCACAATAGGGCTTCCCCCCACCCCGAAATCAGTTGCTGGGGTAGTTGCTGGGGTAGAGAACCTGCAGAACAGCATATAAGGGGAGGGAGGGCAGAGGGGATTGTTCCACCTGTCAAGTTGCAATGCTTGCTCTGATAGGACGAATTCTACCCAGTGTTTTCAATATGAATTGACTATGGTCACTGGCATTTTTGTACCTACTACAGCTGTCTAACTCATATCCCTTCCTAGTATCAAACACCTGCCAACAAACAACTCTATGAGGATGGGGATATTCCCAAAGCCTTCAGAAATCAATTTTGACCCCATGGATCACCACTGAACTTTTTGAATTCTCAACCCACTCATCACCCTGTTTTCATTCTCCACCCCCCCCCCTGCATTTTGCAGTGCTTCTGAACATGATAATGCCTTTTGTGCTTTACCAAATGCTAGCAATGTTGGAGCAAGGGGAAAAGATACCCATCTGCACCAACACATGATGCCCAGTGCTGAATTTATGCTTTGAACATAGCATGGAGCTGACTTTCTAACCTACCCCTCCCACACACACCTTAAGAGTTTGCTCCCCTCTCTCTTGCTATTTATAGAATGCAATCAAACATTTTTTTCTACTTCTTCATTATTAGGCTAATGAGGCCTAGGTCTCTTAACTTCTTCCTATGATTACTCCAGCTGGTTATATATACAATCTCATGTATACTGGATTATATTTATAACAATTGCAAGACTCCACAGAAAATCTGAAGGCAGCCCTGTTTAGGAAAGTTTTTAATATTTAATGCTGTATTGTTTTTAACACTCGATTGGAAGCCGCCCAGCATGGCTGGGGAAACTCAGCCAGATGGGCAGGGTATAAATAATAAATTATTATTATTATTATTATTATTATTATTATTATTATTATTATTATTATTATTAAATCTCTAAGTTCAGACATACTGCTAATATGTGGGTTTTTTACTGAATGGCATGAGGATGAAGTTAGGTGTTTTAAATGATGCTCATGCAAAATAGCCTCTTAAGCCAAGCCACAATTAGTTTATGTAGAGCAGAAACTGAATTTAGTTCCAAGTAGAGGTGCTAAAGATGGAAATTTAAACTATCATTAAGTGCCAAAAAACATTCAAAATGGAAACTTCTCTTTAATTGAGGGAATTCTTAGTTCACAGTTAATATTGATCAGTTTTCCTTGTTCATGGATGTGCAAGTTGGTCCTGTTGTGCTTGGGGTTTTTTAACTATGCAAACAGCAGCTGCAATATTTAGTCAAATACACATTTGGTCCTGCAATTTACAACAACATCAGAATTTCTTTGGTCCATGAGAGATATGAATATGTCCCCCTCTATCTTGTTTTAACTATATTGGAAGATGCTTATTATAGATTAATAAATCACCACCTCTGAAATCTTTCTTCCTACGAAAGATTTAGTAACAAATTAACCCTCTGCCAGAACGTCTTACTGTCAAGGTAAAATATGGCCTGAAGCAACAATGGATGAGATTTCAACACTGCCTATTGATGAATAAACTTTGAAACATGCAGTCTCCATCTGGAGACTCAGATATAATATAAGTTTTGAGTTCTAGGGAAACATATTATTTTAATTAAAACATGATTGGGTCCATGAATAAGATGCGTTTATAGTCCTCTGCAATACATCATACCTGACTCTTTTTTAAACGAAAACAAACTCAGGTGTTCTGATTTTTTTTTAAAAAAACTATCTTTTCCATTTTCCCAGAGCTTGGGGATTTTTTTCAATTTTGCTTGTATCTTATTTAATATTTATGCCACAGCCAGATCAAGACTATGTATGGATTGAAAATTGTCCTGGGCACGAATCTTCAATCCTTGAGAAAACTATTTCCATGTAGCATGCACATTCCCCCACCCATCTAGGTATTACAACACACTGGCTCTCTACTGAATTATGCCATGTTCCAAATTCACCTAATTGCTTACGTAAATCAACAACCACAAGCTATATTATGTCCAAATTTTAATTAATAAAATTTCTTCATAAATCACTTACTGGGAATGTGGGTTCATTTTCCTTGTGTGTGCTTTCACTCTTTATTTTTTCCTTTGATTTAATTCAGTTATGTTTAACACATCTTTCTTGATTACCATTGTTAGCATGCTGTAGGGCAGATTTTGGCTACAGTTTAAGAATGTAATAATGTCACTGCAAATTTACCTTCAAACTTAGTTCTCCATTAGTAATCCCAGCACCTGGAGTGATCTAAGTTTGTAAAGCTGATACTAATGGTGCCATGTGAGAGAAAAACACTGTGTGGGTCACAAGGCATTAGCCACACAAATGGGACTCTAAATTATTGTATCAGCTGCATTTTAAAATGACAGTCCCCATGCGGCGCAAGATGAATTGTGGCCCAAGTTTGAGAGGACACTAAGCAACCCTGCATAACCTCAAAGATGTCTATTATCTTCGTACTGGGTATGTATCACATGTTAGATGTTGATTCACAGAGGTAGAGAGAGAATACGCTTGCTGCCCTCAAGCACAAACATACCCCAGTTAACCCAAACAGAAGCTCTGAGAAGCTGCATGTTGTAGAAGTCCCATAGCATTCCTAACCTGATGAAGATGGATTGATGCTTTCACAAACAAGTATTTGAAGCTTAAGCCGAGGTGTTTAAGCATCTCTGAAGCTCTGCCTTCTTCCTAGGAGAAGACTGAAGTCTGTATCGTCAGCCCCAACCCTCCAGAAACACACTGGGTGTGCTGACATTTCAGGAGCTCTGTTTGCTGGACAGCTCCCTTACCAGCTGCTGCAAAGCCACAGAGACATGGAGCAAACCTCTCCTATTTTTGGTCTGTGATCCATTTGTGTGTGTGTGTGTGTGTGTGTGTGTGTGTGTGTGTTTTAAAGGAAACCTTGCTGGGATCTACATCAGCAGCACAGTGGGGCCTTCAGGGCAAATAAGGGAGCAGAAGTCCAGGGCCCCAGAATAAGCAGGAAGGGACCCAAACACAGCAGGGCTACGTTATCACATTTTGAAATAATACACATTATCATATAAAGGTAATTTTGGTGGGGTGGGGTGGAGGGGGTGTCAAAAATTTGCTAACTTCACCATTTCAGGGAGATGCCTTGTGACTTAATAGATAATCCCCACCTCAGCTCTGATCAACCCAGTTCCAGATGTGACCCAGTCCAGAAAAATCACATCAGCTGCAACTTTCAGATCAGCTTGCATTAAGGTTGGAGATCATAAGAGTACAATTCTGTATGTTTGCTTGGAAGTAAGCCACACTGTGCTTGATGGTTCTTACTGCCTGGTCTAGCTTAAGTACACATTTATCAGGTAGATGTAAGTGCCACTATAACCAGTGGGACTAACTTCCTAATGATTTCCATCTGGGCATTCTGAATGGGAATTAAGTTTTGCTGAAACCAGAGGTGCCAGGGTATGATACTCAAATCTTTCACTCTAGAAGCAGTGCCACTGGCTTACATCAAAACGAAGACTTCTGTTTGTGAATTGCACCCTAAGCCCATTTAAGAGCACATGCACGGATTTAAGGGGCTCGTGGATTTTCCTTAGAAATGTGAGGAGATAAGGGAGAGAACTTTGGACATTTTACTGTGTTGAGGCAAGCAAGGCTCAAGCAGTTCTAACTATATTATGGCTTACGGTCCACAAAAGTCCTACAGAATTTTGGAAAAGGAGAAAAAAGCAGCTGCAGCAATAAACAAGCAAGGAAAAAAGGAAGGGCAAAGTTAAACTGCTTTCCTTTGGTGCTGAGCTTCAGGAGGCAGGAAACCATACTTCACACTGAAAGAAGAACGAGGGCTTGCTAGAGTTTCTTTCTGAGCACGAGTAAAAGGGCCCCTTCACAATGCTGTCCGGACCAAAGCTGTTAACCTGCCCTGGATGGAAAGTGCAACAAAGGGTGAGCCTAGAAGGTGGGGTGACACTGAGGATACTCTGGGGCTCCCAGGCAAAATGAGCAACCAGCTGAATGTGCGATAGGATGGCCACAGACAAGGCCATGGTATAATATGGTCTGCGGCTCCCCTGAGGAACAGAAGCATCAGGGAGAGAGCTGGTTCCCTGGGGTGCCTTAAGGAAACCCGAGGGCAGTTTTGTAACCTAAAACACAGCTCCTGGCAGCAGTTAACCGCTGATGGCGAGAGGGAACACATTTCTACCGAACTAAGGGCCGCTTCACGGATTACTTTTAAGTGCACCTAGAAAGCATAACATGTGAAAGCAAGAAAGGGAGGTTTGTTCGCAAGGGGAGCTGTGATTGCCTACAGTTCACTGCTGAGTGCACACACTCCATGCCCACGGCCAACTTTAGTGCCAGAATTCAGTTGGGCTCGGAATCAGATCTCACCTCTCTGATGCATCGTGGATCACTTGCCTTGTAAAGGTGATGACGGTAGATTAGGGATGTGCGTGCGCCACGCATGCAATACAGAAATCCGGGAGGAGAACCTTCCCTCTCCACCCTGTTTGCTCGCGTCATTCAGGCAATCTGTCGCCCACCAATGCAAGCGGCCACCCAAGCCTGTGGGAACGAGCTGGCCCGTGGCTGCCGCGAACCTCCAACTCGCCACTTCTACCAAGATCCGTCCCTTCTTCGCTTGTAGGGTGGAGCTCGGGACTTGTGCGATCGCATTCAACCCCCTGGAATTCGGTAGGAGTTAGTTACTCCTGAGCAAACGCGTTGAGGGGGCAGCCTTTTTTCCGAGACGCAGCGCAATAATGTTTTAACGATCGCATTTCGGACTGTAAAAAACCCACACCGTAAACACGTAACAGCACTGCCTGAGTAGTCCATAAAAGCTCGCGGTTCTGCAGTCAGCACGCCGAGCTGTTTCCCTCCCTGCCAAGATCGGGCGGTGGGAAAAGATAAAGGCTTCCATAGTCACGGATTTTGTTGCTCTTCCGGCGTTTACTGACCAGATCATAGAATCACAGAATTGTAAAGAGGCTCATCTAGTCGAACCCGCTTCAAGGCAGGAATGTACAGCTGTCCCAAACAGGGATCAAACCTGCAACCTTGGCGTTATCAGCACTACGCTCTAACCCAGGCATCCCCAGACTCGGCCCTCCAGATGTTTTGGGACTACAGTTCCCATCATCCCTGACCACTGGTCCTGTTAGCTAGGGATCATGGGAGTTGTAGTCCCAAAACATCTGGAGGGCCGAGTTTGGGGGTGCCTGCTTTAACCAACTGAGTTTGGAAGATTGCTTGACACACACACAGGTAGAGCACTTTGTAGGCGACGATAAATATTGCTTTCCTACTTCTGCCAAAGGCAGGCTAGCTGAGGATATCCCGGGGGCCCGGAGCCCTCTCATCAGTCTGGTTCCATGGAGTTTTTGGACGCCCCCCGCAGCCCAAGAAAGAAACCCTCCTGCCTTTCTCAGCCTGTTGATTTCAGCCAGACGTGCACTGTTGCTGCGTGTGAACAGAGCTCAGGAGGAAGGTCTGGTTCTGCACGTGCGTTGCAATCACCCTCGAAGGGAGGTTGCGATCCGCGCACAGCTACGGAAAAGCCCCAGCGACCCTGGTTTCCGAGTAAAGGCGCGTAAAGAGCGGCGGCGCGCACGCCGTCTTCGTTCGGCCATGCAATTGTTTCTAACGGCCAACTGCTGTTATATATTTGTTTCCATTGCAAACCGCCTTGGGCTCCAAAACCAGCCCAGAATGAGAGGAAGTCGAAATAAAAACGCAGAGAGCTTAGAGCTTGGACCTTCTAGCCAAGGCAAGTGCGACTTGCGAGGCGCCTGAGTAGGTTGTGAGCGAAAAGACAGAGGAATCCCAAACGTGCTTACTCAAGAGTAAGTCTCCCTAGACTCTCATATAATGGGGATCGGGTGTTGCGCGTAAGAGAGAACGAGGAGTATTATTAAGCTTCTGTCCTGGGTACATGCTCTCTGGTTCTGCCAGTCCCCATAAATGCCTGTCATTAGACTGCAGATTTCAAAGCGCGGGTGGGTGGGCAGAGGAAGGCGGAATGCTTACGTTTGCACTCGGCGTGCGTGCAAACCCTCCGCGGCTGGAGATAAAAGCAGTTCCCATTCAGCCGATGGGAAGACTTTCAGAGAATTCCCCCTTCCAAAAAACAGCAAGAGCAGCCACCCGATTCGCGACGCTGCCCAATTAAAAGCCGAAGGGCTTGGAGTCGAGCCAGCGGAACCAACGGGGTAAAGTTGGTTTACATCAAAGCGCAAAGGACATAATTGGACTGTGGATCAGGCAGGAGCACACAAAAAAGAAAAGAGCGATCCAGACACGACAGCAGTAGCCCGGCTGGATCAGATAAAGGACCCATCTGGGTCCAGCATCCTGCAACCCACAAACAACACGCGAGGGCAACAGACCTCTCCCGCGCGCGACACTGCTCCTGACACTGGAGGCTCCATTTAGCCACGATGGGCTACGGCTAGGAGCTGTGGATAAACCTACCCTGCACGAAGGAGCCCTCAAGGCCAGGGGCCATTTCGCCCCATCTAACGGCAGCGACCTCTTCGTGGTTGAACACCATCATCACCATCTTGCCCCACCTTGGATGTCGCTGGTGCCCCATGCTGTTGGCAGCCCGTCAGGCGTCCGCGTCCAAAGAAGGCGCAAGCAAAGAGACAAGGCGAACTAGCGATCCCAAGCAAGTCCGCTTCGGTTCGAGGGGAAAGCTGAACCTCTAGTGGCAGGAGCGGTGGGAGGGCGCTAGGACCCGGCGGGATCCTCTCGGGGCCGAGAGGGGCGGGGCGGGGCAGAGAGGCCGGCAGCCGGAGCTGGGCGAGAGCGGCCACGAGTTGCCGAGGTGGGCTCGCGCCGAGCGGAGCGGAGCTGCGGCGGGCGGCGTATATATAGCCGAGGCTGGCGCTGCGCTCGCTCACTGAGGCGCCGGCTGCGTCTGCCGGGAGGACCCTCGCTCTCCTGGCCTGGGAGAGAGAGAGAGACGGACCCGGGGAACATTTCCCAACACAGGGGTCGCCTTGCCGCCTACTTTTCTTCCGTCCGCCGCCTGGAAAAAGTTGTTGGGCGAGGCGCGGAGAAGAAGAGAAGAGGCTTCTGGCCGCCCGTGGCGCCGTTTCCCGCCCTCCGAGAAGCCCGCGTGTGGGTTCCTACTCCCGCCGCAGCCGCCGCCGCTCCCAACTTCTCCGTCCGCCGGCTTCGCTGCTGCCGTCGCGAAAGTGGGAAGATGCTGCCTCGCCTCGACCAGGGCATGGACTGCCGCCGCCACCGCCGCCACCACCACCCGAGATGGCCTCGCTTGGAAGCCCGCACGTGCTGAGGCGGCGGCGGCTTGGCGCCGGCAGGAAGGTAGGCGGACGGGCGAGCGCGTGATGGCGGCGGCGCGAGACCCTGTCCGCCCGGGCGCGGGAGGCGTCCCCATTGGGTGAGCCCCGCGCGCATGCCCTCCCCCGCACATCCGCCCAGACTCCCGTCTGCCAGCTCACATTTGGCGCGCGGGCTTCTCTGGAGATGTAGCGTGCTGTGAGGGCGCTGCCCTCTTCCACCTCCTCCTCCTTCCTCCTCCTTCTCTCCGCAGCCCCGTCGGTCCAGAGCCTCTCTGTGGAGGCATGGAGCAGCCCAGACCTTGCCCAGCCTCCGTGGATGTGTTCCACACCAATGACTCCTTCCACCACGCCAGGAACTGCAGTGGCAGCGGCGGCGCAGAAGAAAGCGCCACCTACCAAGATGGCACCCCGCTCTCCTGGAAGGTGGTGCTGACCATCATCTTGGCCCTCATCACCTTGGCCACCATGCTGTCCAACGCTTTTGTCATTGCCACCGTCTACCAAAGCCGCAAGCTCCACACGCCGGCCAACTATCTCATCGCTTCCTTGGCTGTCACGGACCTCCTGGTGTCCATCCTTGTCATGCCCATCAGCACCATGTACACTGTGACTGGGAAATGGACCCTGGGCCAGATCGTCTGCGACATCTGGCTCTCTTCGGATATCACTTGTTGCACTGCTTCCATTCTCCATCTGTGTGTGATCGCCCTGGACAGGTACTGGGCCATTACGGATGCGGTGGAGTACTCTACTAAAAGGACTCCCAAGAGGGCGGCTGTCATGATTGCCCTGGTGTGGGTCTTCTCCATCTCCATCTCGATGCCCCCTTTGTTCTGGCGCCAGTCAAAAGCTGAAGAAGAGGTGGCAGATTGCGTGGTGAACACGGATCACATCTTGTACACCGTCTACTCCACGGTGGGGGCCTTCTACTTCCCCACCTTGCTTCTGATCATCCTCTATGGAAGGATCTACGTGGAAGCCAGGTCTCGGATTTTGAAACAGACACCAAAGAACACAGGCAAAAGGTTAACCCGAGCCCACCTAATAACAGATTCCCCGGGCTCAACGTCATCAGTCACGTCCATAAACTGCAAAGCTTCGGAGGCTTCTAGTGAAACAGGGTCTCCTGTGTACATGAACCAAGTCAAAGTGAAGGTGTCTGATGCACTGCTGGAAAAAAAGAAGCTGACTGCCGCCAGAGAGCGGAAAGCTACCAAGACTTTAGGGGTTATTCTAGGAGCCTTCATTGTGTGCTGGCTTCCCTTCTTCATCATCACCTTGGTGTTGCCTATTTGTAAAGATGCTTGCTGGTTTCACATGGCCATCTTTGACTTCTTCACATGGTTGGGATATCTTAACTCCTTAATCAACCCCATCATCTACACCATGTCCAATGAAGACTTCAAACAGGCATTTCATAAATTGGTACGGTTTCGGTGCACAAGCTGAGTATTGAATGCAGTTAAGTTTAATTCTCCAGGGCAGGAGGGCTTGAATGCATTTTGTATGTCTGGTTCTGCAGGTAGGTAGATCATTATTACCATGTTACTTCGTCTCTGGAAAAATGGTACTTTGGATGGCAGAGTTTGGTGCAGAGGAGAACCATGCAAGCCTAGTGTAGCTTCCCTTTCAGAGTGAAAGTAGCTTCTTTCTGAGCCTTGGTTTAAAAATGCTGCTGCATCTTATTATACTCCTATTAACAATTGCTGAAGAAAAGTAGTTTTGGCCTTTAAAAAATGATTGTTTCTCCTGGATTATGCCTTGTAGACCCACTGTGGTAGGAATTGGATTGCTTTGGGACAACTTCTTTGGAGACGCCTCCATCCAGCGTGACTGCACTTGAACTAAAAGTTTGTCATCCTGTCTCCTCTGCTAGGAGACCTTTGCCTCTCAGCCATCTGTGTTTGAAAGGCTTTCGCCAATGTTTCACTCCTCTTTTTCCCTGCTAGCTTGCTAATTTTAAAGACTATGCAGAGTGGACTGCAAATGAATTGTGCATGCTGCTCAAAACCTTACTTGTCCTACAGAGCCAAGACCTTGAAAGAATAGGCATTGACAGTCTGGCGAGAACTCCCTGACTTGTTGATAGTAAATGGGTTTGAGGAACATTGGGGAAGCAAATCAAGTATAGGAGGAGACGGGGGGATCAAATAAGAACTCAGTGTGAGAAAAGCAACTCATTCTTGTTTGTGTCTTTTCTGTTTAACAACTTGTCAGATTGTAACCCACAAATCAAACAGTGAGTGTGAGTGTGTTTTCACATGCATGTCTGCCTGCACAGTTGAGTGCCAAAGCTTGCAAGCTGCTTCCATTTTTCATTTTAGTGCTATATGTTCCTGACATTTTGCATATTTGAATAAGTGACTCACACACAAATCTCTTGATAATATGTGTGTTAATACATACAGGCCGTTTAAACCTAAATCTGCTTTTGCTCACCAACCCAGTTTTGCTGGTGTTTTAATCCTTACATTGATGCTGATTATGAAGCCATCATAGCTAAAATGACACATTAAATCAACCATCTTAGTTATTTTCTGAAAAGGACTTTTGCCCACCAAATAAATGCACAGCAACTTTCCTTTGCACTGATTTCACATGCATATTCCTCCCATTTCAGCTCTCCAGGTTACCAGTACATTAGGTCCATTAAGTAGGGTACTGTCTTCCCCCTCTCAAAAGAATAATACTTGGAACACTCTCTAGTAAGAAATCTTATGTACAGTTTTCTTTTTCTTCATCATTTCACTCCATTCCCTCCTCTGTGCGCCCTTTCATAAAAAACTCTGATAAGCAGTTAGAAATTAATTTAACTACAGCCACTTCTTATTATTAACACTGTCTGCAGTAAGACTCTATCTTCAGCTTCAGTATTTGGAGAACTGTAAAGTTCCCCAATTGTCTGCCTAATATCTGGGTGCAAAAAGGTCAGGTTTTATATAGTATTCCCTGCTTTGAATAAGCATAGTGCTTAGAAGATCCAGTTACATCTTCCTGTATTATATAATACATGCAAGAAAGTCTTCTGGTTTTACATGTCCCCACTTTTAAAAATAGTAAAACCTGTTTTAATAAGAACTTCACCAGGTGGGAGGGTCTTGATCCCAAACCCCTTCAGAATAAAGCTTTTTCCTTCTCCTCCCCAGTAGGCTTTTGTTCAGATGTCAAATGAAGAATGGCAGTACTGTAACTGTCTTTTGCAGATATATTTGTGCATCCAGAAATGTTCATTCTTAGAACTTCCAAAATGTAAATTGTTAGCTTTCAGTAAGGGTAAAGCAAGAGGATAAATATAAAGATGTATGTAGCCTAAAGGAGGCTTGCTATACATGGAAAATCTGTACTTTACAGACTTGTACACTGTCTGTAATACAGAGTATACAGATACACATGCTAGTGCTATTTCTTATGAAAGAAATGTTCTTATGAAATATCTTATGAAAAGACCTGTTCTGTGCATCTCTTTCCTCATTTATCTGTAGAATCAAGTTGCTATTACAAAGACACAACAGTTCTGTTGTCTAAAGTCCTTGATGCTGCAGAAATACCAGCACATGTGTGTGTAAATACCAGCACATGTGTGTGTAAGTTACTAAGTTCAGCCCAAATTCAGTTTAATGACTTTGGAAGAGAAGCTGTTCCAGTATTTGCTAATATTGGGTGCAAAAAGAGAGGTTTAAGCAATGAACCTTATGGTTTTTCACAAAAAGTCTTCAGAAGTTGCTGGGTTTTTTTTTTTACCATTATGGGGAGAGTAGCCAGAAAAGCCAGGTAGTGTGTTTTTTGTGATATATACAGGGTGAGTCCTTTAAAAGAGGCTCCATGGATACAGAGTACACATGTTCCATGGGGCCTCTTTTAAAAGACTCACCCTGTATATATCACAAAAAATAGCTGAATGCTACCCACCTTTTAAGCCTGCCAATCAAATATAAAACTATTGCATGAATCACCAATACAGCACCTGTGGGTGCCCACGGGGCCTTTCCTTGTGCCCTCAGGTTTCTGTTTCCTCTGCCCCACCCTGCTGAAATTGGACTTGAGAGAAACATCTTTTGGAGAAGAAGTATAGCTCAGTGGTAGAGCATCTTGCTTTGCATGCAAAAAGTCCTTAGGCATCTCCAGGCAGGGCCACTAGTAACCCCTGCCTGAAACCCTGCGTAGATGGACCAGAGTCAGCTTCCTGTGTTCCTATTGTAGCCAATATAAAGCTTTTCTCAAGCTCTACTGCACCATGTGTAGCAGGGGGATCTTTCTCCAGGTGTGACCCTAGCGCGCCAAAAATGTCCCCTGCGTCACAATTAGGCTAGAAAGAAAATTATTATATTGACTAAAAGAGAAGGCTTTTCACAAGCCTAATTAGAATGGGATTATTTTGAGGGGTGGGTTGCAGCTGCGAAGAAAGGATCACCAAATTCCCCAACAGTTGCTCCCTCATTACAGTTAGGCTTGGGAAATGCCTTCTATTGGCTTCAATAGAACACTTTCCCCAGGTGTAAATGTTGGGTATGGGCCATCTTCTTGGATAGTGCAGCTCAGGAAGGAAGTTTAACTCTCTAGGAAGATATCCTGCCCCCCAAGCTCTAGCCTAAAAAGAAGCAAGGCATTTTTTTCATGCCCAATCGCTAGCAGTGGGAAAGTGAGTGTATGTCTCTGTGTGTGTGATTGTCATCAATGTGGTTGCAGTGTGTGCATGGTTGTGGAGCATACCAAGTTGCAGTGCATTCATGGGGGCAGCAACACTTCCTCTTTTTTCAAATATGCTCACGGGTTTGAAAAAACAATGGTGACTCTTCCTGTGATGGGAGGACCAGCCTGGTGTGGAATTTGGATATAGGGAGAAAAATCTCTTGATCTACATGTGTCTTCTCACAAAGTTCAGATATTTGGGTCTTGTTTCTTTTTAAAAAAATCATGTTTGGAGTTATTTTCCCATTAGTCCCCCTTTTTCTTAATTTGAAACAGTTGCTATTCTCATTCTGAAGGGCCAGAAATGCACTTAAATGAACCATACGCTTAGTGGTATAAGTTCTTCAAGTTTGTAGTTTGTGAAAAGAAGAGGGGCGTTCAAGAATATGTAGCAAATGCAAATATAATAGCAGAGAGATTGAGAATTTAGCCAACGTACTTCACACACGTGACTGGAACTGAAGCAGGGAATTCAATGGACTTTTGTATCCATTAATGATTGGTATTGTTTGCACTACAGTTTCCTCCATAAGTGAAGCACCTTGTGTTCCTGGCTCTGGCAACACAGGAGGAGAAACATGAAAGTGCCGTCTTCTCCCCTCCCCCAGTCCTCTTAACCAATTGGGAATAAACGTAGCCATTCGATGCTGTGACTATATAGCTTTTTCATATCTGTATCATTACCTCATCAAACACTGAGAACTCTAGAACCATCTGAGAAGCTGACTGCTTGGTCTTCTGATCCTATACAACGCTGAAGGAGGTCCCACCCCCCACCACCACACCTGCTAAATAAATGCTTAATACGAAATCTGAATAAACTGATGTTACTGAAATTTGATCCTACTTCATTATATATTTTTACTCATTATTTTTATAATAATAGATAAGTAATCTTTACATAAGCCCAGCAGGCAAAATAAAATAAAATAAAATAAACAGACTACCGTATGTTCCATTTGCTTTGATAGGATTGCATTGTGAGTGTTCATCCTAAATGTAACCGAAATTCAAACAATAAAAAAAGCTTTACTGTGTTCCTCAAGAGTATAGAAGTTGTGTTACTGATGATGCGGGTATTTATCAGATCACTTGACTGTGACATATTGTCTAGGTAAGGCTTATTTGATGATGAGTCACTAGAAAAAAAAAAACGATTAATCATGACTGACGTTGCCAGCTATGATCAGCAACCAAGTTGTTGAGAAAAAACAGTAAGAATCTTGTGGCACCTTAAAAATGAGCAAATCTTATTATAGCCTAAGTTTTTGTGATTTAGAGTCCACTCAGACTCTAGTCCACAAAAGATTATGCTAGAATAAATTTGTTAGTCTTTAAGGCACCACAAGACTCTTGATTTTTGTAGCAAAGCAACAAATGAGCATTGCTACTCCTCTGCAAGTTGCTGATATCTTCTTTGCTTTTAAAGGGAGAGATGAGTCTTTAGGCACCCTGCTTTAAAGCTGTAATTCCAATATTTGTTTGAGATGCAGTTACATAACACTAGGACTAGCTACTTATGCATATTTTATTACTAAGAATAAAAGGATCTTCTATATAACATAAGTATGCTGAGAACTTGCATTCCACTTGGCTTAAAATACTTGCTATGGGGCTATTAACAATTACGATAATAATTTTCTTCTCCCTTCAAGCTCTGCACTTTTTAAAAACAAGTTTTGCTTAAACGTGGAAATAATTTAAACAGTATTGATTTGTTTACTCCACTTGCCAGCCAAATGAAGAACTTAGCCCTCATTTCTTATGCATTCTGGTACTAGAGGTTTTCCCCCTCCCTCTCTCTTCAAATCATGGAGTGTGTTTATTCCCCCCTCCCCCATTTCTATACTGCTGAATCACAAAAGATGGGAGGCCTGTTGATGACGTGACTGCTCTCATCTGAAGAGATAGCCGGAATCTTTGAGAATCCTTTATCTTTAAAGATCAGTTCTCACAGTTTTCCTGTTCAGAGGAAACTGATTGGGCTTAAGACTCAATGAAGTACATGGGACTTAGGGTAAACAGAAGTAAGAGCTTGTCCACATGTCCACTTGTTCTGCGCCTAAAAAAAATGGGTCTGAGAGGTTTTTTCATTTTCCACCATGTTTTCTAGGCATGGGTCTGAGAGGTTTTCCGTTTGTGCCTCCACTTTCACCTAGAACATCTGCCCTTTCCTGCTGAATCGGGACAAGCAGCAATCTGCAGAAAACCCTGTTGACATTGTGATTTAGCAGTAAACAGCGGGTTTTCCCAGGGGAAAGTGGCGGGACAAGAAGTATGCACAAGCCCTAACTTTCGACCCAGTGATTTCAAAGTATGACTAAGGCCGTTTTCATGAGTTCCAAATACAGTAGAGCTATATGAAGATAACTTGTATGCACACAGGTACTTCAACTTGCGATCTGGTAACCTGCAAAATGCATTTTTGCCCAGTTGTGTACTCAGCGTACATACAATATGTACACATAGAGATTCTGTTCACCAAGAAACCATTGGGCTAAGAAGGTGAGCAAGTGAATGGACTTTATTCCTTGGCGCATTGATCATGTGTCTGAAAGAGTCTTAAGTTTCTCTAGATTGGGCCCTGCAAGTTGAAATTGCTGGAATAATTGCATAAAAAGCCTGAACACGGCAAAGATGACTAGAAGTGCTAAGGATCCAGAGTAGTTAAAACACACCTGTATACTTTTTGCAAGGAAACGCAAATATTTAAACACAAGATCTGCCATAGTTAGCCTTGTGATAAGAGAAGTGGCTTTGTAAGAACTGCTATGGCTTGTATCCCTCAGTTCATGGAAATTCTCTGTTGTCCAACAAGGGGAAAGATGTGATTTTTATAAATTCTCCCTCCCTCTTGCAGCCACCACATCACCTACTGTGTGGTTCCAAAGCCCCTTCTCCCAGTGCTGTGGGGTTGATTTGGGGACTGCAGAGGAAAGACGGAATTAGTATCACCTCCTCGCTCCTTCAAAGAGCCTTTTGTGGGTGGTGAGACCCAACTGTGTGTAACCAGAGAACCTTAATGCCATTCCCATAGCCCTTGACGAGTGCAACCTGGCTGTAAAGGTGTTCTGCTTGTCCAAAGAAGCTGAATGTTCACATTTTGAATGCTTCTCTATACCATTCCTATGAAGCAGTCTCTGCAAACCTAGAAGTCAGAATAAAATATTCATTCTGAGCTAAAATATGGAAAGCCAATTAATAAAGAATGCAAGTTCAAAGTTCCCTTTTTAGTTATTGGAGCCTCACAGAATTGTGTTAGGCTTTTTGATCATTTGTTCTAAAATATGCATTTTTCAGTTTTGTTTCTCCCTCCCCTAAAATATTTTCCTTAAGGCAATGACATGTTCTAGAGTTGGTACGTTGAAAATGTGTTGTTCTGTTTTCAGACTCTTTGTCAGCGCCGGATCAAGTTCTGTGTTAGTTGAAAAAACAAGTAAGGTCGTAATTTAAATGGGTATCTGGTTCTTGTTCACAGTCCAGCTCTTTTCTATTTCTGGGAGGAACATAAAATGATGAATATGGAAACATTAAATATATTCTGTTTACAGTTAGGGAGGGGGAAAGAAATCTAGCAGTTTTCAGGAAAGCCATAAAATGATGTGTCTTGTCTCAGTTTTTGCAGTTCTCTGTTTTGCTGGACCACCCTGTTTCCAACACTGAATGATGACGACTAGGGTAGTCATGATGACCACACAGCAGGAGGAACCGATGGGGCTGTTGTGTAGTCACACAAAGGATTGTTGTAGCTTTACTGCTCACACTTGGAAGAAATGTGAGGTCAGGCTACTTAAATGTTTTTTTTCCTGTATGTGGGTCATTTAATGGAAATGCCTAATCCCTTGTTCTCCTCCTTTGTAAGCAAGTGCTTCAAAGCAAAGAGCTTTCTCAATTGTTTGCAGCAGTGGTGGCCTAAGGGTGCCTCTAGATGCTCAGTATTTGGCAAGAGGGCTTCAAGTACATTCTAGAGCTTTAAAGGTAAAGGGACCCCTGACAAGTAAGTCCAGTCGCGAACAACTCTGGGGTTGTGGCACTCGTCTTGCTTTAAAGGCCGAAGGAGCAGGCGTTTGTCTGCTTCTGCAGACAGTTTTTCTGGGTCATGTGGCCAACATGACTAAGCCGCTTCTGGAGAAACCAGAACAGCACATGGAAATGCTGTTTACCTTCCCACCGGAGCGGTACCTATTTATCTACTTTCACTGTGTGCTTTTGAACTGCTAGGTTGGCAGGAGCAGGGACCGAACAACAGGAGCTCACCCCATCGCAGGGATTCGAACCACTGACCTTTCAATCGGCAAGCCCAAGTGGCACAATGGTTTAATCCACAGAGCCACCCTCATCCCTCACTAGAGCTTCAGGTTTGCATATTTAAAGTGGATTAAAGTACTACGTTGCCCTAGGGCAACAAATCATATATATTTTTAAAAGAACTACAAAGTTTTTCAAGTTTGCAAAGTGTGTTAAAGAGTGTGGGTTGAACAAGTGACTAAACTCCCTGCAAGCAAACCAGGATGAATTATCATGAACTACCCCAAAAACAAACTAAATGCTCAATAAAGATTGGATGTGGTCTAACCATTATGTAGGCTTTCTGCAAGGAAATCTGGTCAAATGTGAAATAAACAGGGCATTAAGGGCATTCCTAAGACATTTTGCTGCCTCAGGTTGAAGGGCAAATGTCACTCTTCCCAACGTGCATAGTACCTAAGACTAGCTAAGTTATTTTGGCCCCTGAGACAAGAATCCTACAAGTACTTCTTCCTGAGAGTGAAAATACAAGAATAATAAATAAGCAATTCTTGACACCCAAAATAAGCTGATTGAAGCCGCTGACTCACTCTGCCTAATGGTAGGGCCAACCCTGTTTTGTGGGCTAGCTTGTCCAAGAACTTGTGAGACAACCATGTTCAGTTTAGACAATACCATTATACTTACCATCCGTAGAATTTTGGCAGGTGTAGCTTTTTGTTATTATTGTTTAAGTATTACAAAATGACAAATAGCCCCTGCTGAAATGTCTTCATACAAAACTGCAGTGCACTGTTGCATTGGGACACCCCAGCAGTGTCACAACTATATGAAATACTGCATGCACTACTTTGGGGGGTAGTAATAGCATTTGGGAATGCTGCAGAATGTTGTATCCATCCAAATCCCATACCCAGCACTATAAATCGATTCCTGGATCCTCAGCTCTGAGTCTATTGCTTTCCTGGTGTACCTTCTGTTGAATTAGGGCATGCTTCTGCCTTACGTAAGCATTTTTTAAAACTCACTATTCAGAGTTGCAAACAGATCCATAATAGCTTTTGGTGTTGGAAGCAAAAAGGAAAATAAGGATATTCATGAGATGAGATAGTAGAACATACATCATTATTTGCAACAGAGAGTACTAGGATAGGACAACATTCCCCTCTGAATTCTGAGCCAGATGTTTGGAAGAATTGTTGATTGCAGTAAATATATTCCAATATTTTTGCACACACACAAAAAGCAATCACTGCTTGAGGGGAACATTTTTGAAAAAGATAACAGGGACCTTAGCAAATTGTGGTAATTAGATGTTAAGAAGTGTCATATAGACAAAGTATAAAGCAGTGTTGTGTCATGAATAAAGTGAGAGCCCCAATATAGTTATTTGCTGAGTTTCCTTGGTCCTAGATGGTAAAGATGTTCCCACCATAGGATGTTGCTTTATACTGAATTTGGCCTTTGACCTGTCTAGTTCATTATTGCCCAGACCAGTGTTCCCCAACCTGGTGTCCTTCAAATGTTTTAGCCAACATCTCCCAAATGCTGGCTGGGATTAATGGGAGTTGTAATTCAAAACATTTGGAAGGCAGCAGGTTGGAAAATGCTTGTCCATGCCACTCCCCAGGGTTTCAGATGGGACTCTTTCTCAGTACTGCTTGGAGATGCCTGGAACCTGGAATCTTCTGCATTCAGAAGATGGAACCTCTTCCCGGGCTTAGGATGGAGAAAGCAAAAACGTGAGCCTATTTTACTTCTACCACCCCCACCCCCACCTTACAATTTCTCGTGAATTGAACAATATCTGTTAGGTGTTGCTACAGAAGTGAGGAAATAAGAAGCCTGAGTAGTTTGTGTGTCTTCTCTTTCCTCTTTGTTTCAAAGCCTAGCCTAATCAGCCTCATGGGAGTTTTGAGGAAGAGTAAATAGAATAAAATGAGAGTGAGGATTCTAAGGCAGCCTTACTCAAGCGTTATTACCACTGAGCTCAGTATGGCTTACTTTTGAACAAACATGTACAGTATTTGCCTCTAAATCCCTCTTGTATGCTGAAAAGTCATATTTAAAACACCCAAAATAATAATCACTTGCTGCCGCCTGACGTCTGTTCATTTCAATGGGATTAGTTCCCCTGTGATCTCCATCAGAAAGAATTGAGTTTGCACAGCACTGATGCTTGGTACTTATTGTTAAACATGCCACTTAACTCTGTATTAATTTTATAATTGTCTGACCAAAGCAAGTTGCAACTGACTTGGGTATAGAGCCTGGAGGCACTCATCCAGCACAAAGGGGGATCTTGCTAAGCTGATTTTTCTGATGTGTAAGGAAGAAAAGAACACAAGAAAATTCCCAAGAAACCCCAAGCTTGAAAACTCTTCAGCAATATTTAGTAATCAGAGTGTTAAAGGTAAAGGTAAAGGTAAAGGTACCCCTGCCCGTACGGGCCAGTCTTGACAGACTCTGGGGTTGTGCGCCCATCTCACTCAAGAGGCCAGGGGCCAGCGCTGTCCGGAGACACTTCCGGGTCACGTGGCCAGCGTGACAAAGCTGCATCTGGCGAGCCAGAGCCGCACACGGAAACGCCGTTTACCTTCCCGCTGGTAAGCGGTCCCTATTTATCTACTTGCACCCGGAGGCGCTTTCGAACTGCTAGGTTGGCAGGCGCTGGGACCGAGCAGCGGGAGCGCACCCTGCCGCAGGGATTCAAACCGCCGACCTTTCGATCGGCAAGTCCTAGGCGCTGAGGCTTTAACCCACAGCGCCACCTGCGTCCCATAATCAGAGTGTTAGTAAGAGCTAAATAAGTCCTGGGATGCTAGTACACCCTTATGGTGGGAGCATACATTGTAAAGCAAGTCTATTGTTACATTACATCCCTTCACACCCTTTGGCTCACACAATAATAATATCTGTTGCCATGAGCAGAGAACAGCAGTCTAAAATTCTGTGCCTCACAGAAATGCTAGCTGAATAGATGTTAATTTCTTTTTTTTAAAAAAAAGACTGCAGTTCTATTAATCATTCACAGTGTGTAAAGAAAACATGATAAATAAACATAAAAATCCATATCATCACACCCAAATAGTATTAACCAGCAGTAACTTATTGTATGTCAAGCTGATGTCAGAACTGAAGATAGCTGAGGGGTAAAGCATGCTATAGGGGAAGGAAAAAACATTTGGTAGCTTGGTGGCTCTGCTGAGATGTTCAAGTTCCCTCACAGACCCAAGAGTGGTTGTCACTATGTCTCCCCAAAGTCATGGTTGGGTTTTGTGAAGCTTCGTGTGCAGCACTCTGGAAGGCCTGACGGCCACCTATTCATCAGGTCTTGTACAGCCCTGTGCACAGCAAGAGCCGCCAGTCGTTGGCACCTGTCAATCCCTCTGCACAGCAGTTTGTACAGGGTTTTGCAGGCACCACTGATCAGCTGATCAGCAGTGCTTGCAGACCTCCATTCAACTGAGACGCAACTTCACCCACCCTACACTTGACCTGGTGGGCCAAATAAGGAGGCCTGCCAGGCCTGATGAGGCCCATGAGCTGGAAGTTCCCCGCCACTGCTGTACCACCCTGCCACGCTGTCTCTGTTTGTGGCAGTATCAGTGGAAAAGGAAAAGTGGGGTTGGGCAAATCCCTAAGTTTTCAAGTGGGTGGTGAAAGCACCAATTTTTAGCACCACTTTATCACTATGGAGGCATCAGAATGAAACCTGTAAGACACCTTGTCCAGATTTATATTACAATTATGGGATGCTTTCCCACAAATCTAGCCCTCTATTATTTAGCTATTAACTAATAATTTTAAAAGTCTTGATTCCTCAGTTTTCTGTTTGTCCAAGTAATTTTGTATGTGCATAAAAGTTTTCTTTAACCTAGACAATTTTCACTTTCCCCTGTAGCTATGTATAGATTGCGATCATTTTATAAAAGCTTGGGTGCATAAAATGGTGTGTTTCATAAACTGGCTCCCCTCTTATTAACTGCCTGTGTTGTGCTTAATACAAATTTTCAACACGTTGTAACATGGTCCTTGTGCCATTGTAACTCTCAGACGAGATGTCACTGTTAATGGGAACTCAGTCATGTAATCCATCTATAGGTATTCTGCTAATGTCTGTTGAGATCTATTGAGATGACACTCTGTCATTTTGTCTTCTGTAACTAAGCTCAATAGATTTAATAGCTTCTGTCGATATGCCAGACTGAGGGAATACATTAATATATGCACAAACGGTCAAGTTTTTGCATTGGAGCAGATGCTCCACTGGATAGCCTTTGAAATCTTGCAATGCAGAATAATGTACTTAAAATTAGATTTGACGTGATACAGACACATCTTAAATCTGACCTGTCCATTTAACAGCTTGAATCCTAAACCTGACATTTAGAAAACAAGTCCCCTGAAATGAGCGAGGTTTATTTCCTTTACTTGTAACTTCTCTGAAAGAATTTAGGAAACTGGGTAAAGGAACAATCTATTTATTTTCAACAAACGGAGCAGGAAATACGCCCTTTTTCTTCGTTGGGCAAATATCTGCATATGATTAAAAAGTCAGCTTTCCATCCAAATTAGTGTTGCTGATGTTGAAGCTACAGTGATATACAGCAAAGTGCATGTAGCAGATTTGGTATCCAGCAAGAATGTACTAGGAGCAAATGTTGCTAATATTAAAGGCCAGTAAATGTATATGTATATGCTTAATAGTGTTATAATCTGCTTTGCACGCAGTAGGCCCCACTTCATATATGGCAGCTTTCTAAGTCCTTAATGAGTTTTCTGTATCTAGCAACATATTTTAAGCTAATGAAACCTCAGATTAAGGCCTTGTTTGGTCATAATGGGAAGCCATGGTTTCTGTTATATGAATGAGACATGCAGAACTTTGGGAGGAATTCAACTCAGGAGATTGCTAAGTCAGTGCAAGCATTTTTGCTTGTCTGATGGAACATCCTCCTCTCTTCTCCCCCCAGTGTACTGCCTTTCTTTTTGGAAAATAAATAAAACAATCCAATGCTGCTGCTGCTGCTACAATGCTGCATTCTGCCATGCAGAGCAGTCATGCTATGGATCACAACTGCAAATTTATCTGAGCCATGTTAATGCTATAGGAATATAATTTGCCTTTCCCCCTATGTCTACAGTAACTTAACAGTACATGCAGAATCAACAAGCAGGTATGGTTTAAACCAAACATTTTCCATCTCTCCTATTAACAGTATCTGCTGCTATTTGAAATGATTTCTGAAGCTTCTGATTTCCCTAGTCTTAAACCAGTTTTATGCCACTAGTTCATCCATATTCAGTGGTTTTCATATTAAATTGTTAATTGATCCCTCCCTGTAAATCTTTGGAGGGGTCGGGAGAGACATTTATTCTGCTATATTTCCTACTTGTATTAATCTATTAAAGGTAAACATAATATATAGAGTGGGACACTTTCAAGACTTGCTTCAGAGCTCTGCTGAAACAAAACGATCCCCCCTGCCACCCCAAGCTGATAAAGAAATCGTATTAATATGCTGAGATATGTAGATTTTCCGCTGTCCCCCCAAACGGAGCAAAACTAGCAGGCAGAAGCACCGTTCTTCATAGTGGCCGTTGACAGGAAAGAAGAAGGGTTGCTCCGAGCGAAGAGAAAACTTCGCAAATGCAGAGAAGAAGGATGACAGAAGGCTGATCGGCTAGGAAATTGTAGTGCTTCTCCCGGTGACAAAGAGGCAAATAATTAAATCCAGACAGGAGAGCTGCCAGAAACTTATTTGCAATTGTGCTAGATCATATTAAGAGGCATCTCAATATGGGGTTGCCAAAACATCCTGACCACCCAAGGATATTTTTCTATGGAAAAGCTATAGATATAATAACAAACAAGGTAAGCCGTAGGAAGGGAGAAGAGTCATTCAGAGATAACCCAGGAGGAGGAAAGTGAAGCAGTGCCAGTGTATTATTGGAGTGGTGGGAGAAGGCTAGTAGAATGCTGCGGAGCGTAGATGGAACGTGAAGGAGGCGGCAGCTTTGCTAATCATGACTAAGGCTGCGATTGCAACCCCACTTACCTGGGAGTAGGGCTGAGGGAGGAATCTGATTCAGTTCACATCTAAAGGCAAACACAACTAATTCACACGTTCTGCAGCAGCATGTAAGACAAAACACTATTTGGCTATTGATCAAAATTTACATTTCTCAGTATTTTGTGATGCAGTTCTCCAGTCAAGTAATGTGTCCGAAAGTGTATGTACTAAAGTGTGAATCAAAAATGTATGTATATGCATTATATTAGGGGAAATTGCTTTGCAGAAATGGGTGTATTAGGGGAAAACAAAAATGTCTATGTCAGGAGAAATTTACACTAAAATATTGATGATTTTTAAAAAACAAACAAACTGCAAACTAATATGGAGAACTGAAGACTTGAAAAAACGATAAACTGGGAGAAACCAAAATGGATAGATTTGACCATCCATGTCTGGGAGTAAGCCTAACATGGTTATGCTTGTGTTATAGAATCATAGAACTGTAGAGTTGGAAGGCAACACGACAGTCATCTAGTCCAGTCCCCTGCAGTGCAGAAATCTTCTGCCCAACATGGGACATGAATCCACAACCCATAGTTTAAGAGTCTTATGCTCTACTGTCCTGCACAAGGGTTTCCGCTTATGCAACAGGGATTTCTCTGCTCTCCCTCCAACATTGGCTTGGAAGCTGGATTAGGAAAACCCTCAAAACAGCACATGGATGGAGGGGAGGGAGAATTGTTTCCTGGCAAGGTGATATGCTTGTTCAGATTGAACATTGAACATTTCATCCATTAAATAAATTCACACACTTAAACCATCTGTTTTTGTTATTTCAAGAGCAGAGGAGGAGGAAGGGGAGATAAAGGAGAGGAGAAAGGATTTACCTTCCCTTTCTTCTCCCCCACCTGGTTGTTCTCCAGATTAGCAGCTGTTTTCCAGTACAGTCATATCTTGGTTGTCGAACCTAATCCATTCTGGAAGTCCATTCGACTTCCAAAACATTTGCAAATCAAGGTGCGGCTTCTGATTGGCTGATTGGCCCCGGAAACAATGCTGACAGCCAAAACAGATGTTCGGCTTCCAAAAAACATTTGCAAACCGGAACACTTACTTCCAGGTTTGCGGCGTTTGGGAGTCAAAACGTCCAAGTACCAAGGCGTTCAACAACCAAGGTACAACTGTATTCAGACCCTGGCTCTTGTTGATGTCAGAACTCCAGACTGCAAAAATGTTTTGACACATCCAGCTTGGAGGACTGCAATCCAATACTCTTTCTTGGTCATAACCAGGGCTTACAGACATGCACAGGGGGACTCAGTATTCGTCTTCTGGAGTTACAAAGCAAACCTGTCAACATGTTTACCTATCATGAAGAATAGGGGTTGGATGCAGGTGGCTCATCTGTGCTCAGAACAGTCGGCCTCTCCCAAGTAGGAAGTTGAGGGATGAAAGTTGTGTAGGAGGCTCACACGACAACTCCCTATTCACACTCTCCGGTGGGCTGAGATCTCATTCGGTACATCACATTTTAGGAACAATATAGTCATTTAACAGGGTGGAACAAAAAGAGGGGGAAAGCTTCAGAGTTCGTTTAATGTTAAAAGAGTTTTAAAATAAAAGTTAACAGATTCATTCCTCTTGACATCAGAGCTGCCACCCCCTGACTTGCTCTTCTAAAGACTTAACAATCTATTGGCCTTTCAACAAGAGGCTTCTCAAGTGTTGAAATAAGCACCATTGCCACATCTGCCCTTTCCAGCTCTGATTGCCCCAGAGTGAATTTGGGGACCCTTGGAAGGGGGAGTCTCAGCAGCAGAAGGGTATGAGCAGAGTAAAAGTGAGGACCCCTTCTTTTGGCAACCTGTGTCTGCCTTGATACTGCTCACTAGACTTCAAATAGGGATGTTCTATGTGAACACTCCAGTTTCAAATCCTCATGATACCCTTGGTTGTTGCAAGGATGTGCCGGTGATAGACAAATATAAAAAAGAAAGTAAATGACCATAGATGGTGTGGCATCCTTCTTAGCTCTACTGATGCTTTGGTAAAGAAAATAAGATTTTTATCTTCTTCCTCAAAATTTCTATGGATTCTTAAAGTCTGGGAACAGGTATCCTTGTTATCCTGAACGATGGTGGTAACTACAGAATTAAACAAAGAAGTGTAATGGCATTGGAGAGAGAGAGTGTGTTATCAAAAGGAACTGGGCCAACTCTCCCAGGTTTGGGCCTCCCTGCTACCACCAAACAGATACCTTTATTTCCTGGCTGCCTCTATTAAAAAACACTTACAGTGGTACCTCAGGTTAAGTACTTAATTTGTTCCGAAGGTCCATTCTTAACCTGAAACTGTTCTTAACCTGAAGCACCACTTTAGCTAATGGGGCCTCCTGCTGCTGCCGTACCGCCGGAGCATGATTTTTGTTCTCACCCTGAAGCAAAGTTCTTAACCCAAGGTACTATTTCTGGGTTAGCGGAGTCTGTAACCTGAAGCATATGTAACCCGAGGTAACACTGTACTTGCTAGCTCAGACAACTCTCTGTACTATCTAGGGTGGTACATGGGAACATAGGGAGCTGTCTTCTATTGTTTCATTGAGCTCAGTATTGCCCACACTATGCTGGCTGGCAGCAGTTCCTTGGGCTTCAGGGAAGGATATTTCCTAGCCTTTCTGAAGATGCCCAGGTTTGGGCCTGGAAAGCAGACGCTGCCCCACTGATTTTAATTAATCAAGTATCAGGCAAATAACAAAGCCCCAGACAAAGGTAAGTTAAAACAAAATGCTTTTACCAAAGCTTAAACGGTTAATGGTGGAAATATTATTAAAAGCAAACTTATTTTAAAACAATTTGAATGGTTAATCATAATAGCAAATGAAAATAACATAGCAAAACTCATCTGGCTAATCTTAGTCCAGAATGTTTGCCTGCCCAAGGCAATACTTAGCAGTAAAGCCATTTTCAGCCCTCTCAGCATGTACTCTTCTGATCCCAAAGTCTGGCTTCTGGCTTTTTTTCTGACTTCCTCTTCTTCCTCTTTCTCCAGCTGTGTGACCAACTCACTCTATTTACCAGCATTACTTGCATATATTACTTCTCTCCCCAAGCCCAATATTTTAAGCAACCAGAAAGTTGGTATTTCTGTAAGGTGATCTGGTAATTAAGGTGCCTTGTTGAGGCAAATGTAAGATATATGGCTACTTGTTTGCCATTTATAGATAGAAGGAAATATAGCTCTTTGTTTCCCATAAAAGGTAATAGGAAATGGGTGTATCATTTATGATTGGTTCTAGCAAACAGCCAATAGGAATTTCAACCAGGCTGATTGGATAGAGGCAGCCAAAGGAGGAGCAAGGGGGCTGGGCTGAGGAAATATAAGTGCTGGCCATCAGGGCTGGAGGGGGCAGAGCTTTGGTAACCATATACCACTGTGTCTCTCATTTATTTGTCTGACAAATAAATTATTATTTTAATTTCTCTATTGCTGCGTTGAATATTTCATTCCAGCTAAGTGTTAACCACAAGCAGGGTGCTACACTAGTAGGGACGGGAGGGGCTTTGAGATGAGCAATTTCTGTCTTTCCCCCAGAATTCCTGCCCATTTTTCATCTTGCCCATTCTAGTGAGAAATGGCTAAAAACTGGCAATCCTGTTTGCTTCTTGCTCTGTGTGTGTTTTGCTTAACAAAAGGGTGAAAGACTTGTGATAGTGAGGGATTGATTGACTGAGCCTAGCTATCTCTTCCTCTGCCTCCTGTAACACCATAGCTTGAAGGCATCCATTCAATAGTTTGAATAGACTTTGCTAGCAACTGGATTTGCATGTGCTGACCTTTTCAAGGTGTGACATATTTCCAGTGATGAGGCCAGTTTCAAGCTTGTGCCAAGGTCAAGCAAGGTTCAAGATGGAGAATCTCATGGCCTATTTGTTATATCAATCTTATACTCATGCCATGATCTACAGAGGTAAATCATATCAGAAGTTCAGATTCATACTCACCTGTTCACAACACCCTTCAGAACTGTAGCCCAGGAGAGGTAAAGGTAAAGGACCCCTGGACAGTTAAGTCCAGTCAAAGGCAACTATGGGGTGCGGCACTTATCTCACCCCATAGCGCTTGTCCACAGACAGCTTTCCAATTCATGTAGCCAGCATGTGGCAAGAACAGTGAGCGAGGAATAGTCTGGCGCAATGGAACAAGGTGACAGAAGCCAGAGCACATGGAAATGCCATTTACCTTCCTGCCACAGCGGTACCATTTATCTACTTGCACTGGCATGCTTTCAAACTGCTAGGTTGGCAGGAGCTGGGACACAGCAGCGGAAACTCACCCTGTTGCGTGGAGTCAAACTGCCAACCTTCAGATCAGCAAGTCCAAGAGGCTCAGTGGTTTAGACCGCAGTGCCACCCACTATACCCAGTATATAAAGGTGAAGGTAAAGGGACCCCTGACCATTAGGTCCAGTCGTGGCCGACTCTGGGGTTGCGGCGCTCATCTCGCTCTATAGGCCAAGGGAGCCGGCGTACTGCTTCCGGGTCATGTGGCCAGCATGACTAAGCCACTTCTGGTGAACCAGAGCAGCACACGGAAACGCCGTTTACCTTCCCGCCAGAGTGGTACCTATTTATCTACTTGCACTTTGACGTGCTTTCGAACTGCTAGGTTGGCAGGAGCAGGGACTGAGCAACGGGAGCTCACCCTGTCACGGGGATTTGAACCGCCGACCTTCTGATTGGCAAGTCCTAGGCTCTGTGGTTTAACCCACAGCGCCACCCGCTTCCCTATACCCAGTATATACTGTATAGTATTATCCATACGGAGGCAAGCATACATCTTTTGTGACCATCTTTAGGATTTCAGTCGAAGATGAATTGCAAGAGCAAGGGCATATTGGTTTGTGCGCGCGCGCACACACACACACACACACACACACACAAAACACATTCATTTTCTGAATTTGTGGTCATATTTTCAGTAATGCACAACCTGGGGAAAATATCTGGCAAGAACAGCGAGTGAGGAATAGTCATCATTTCTTTTGCTCCCTGATGGGAGAAGGGACATATCTCTTCATGTGTCCGGGGGGACCTTCAAGCATTTATTCATACATTCCATATCCCACTTATTCTAGAGATAAGGAAATGCCAGTCACTGTCCTTATCTGACACACTGTCCTAGATGGATTCTAGCCTTTGCCAGGAGAATTGGTTTTTTTACCATTTTTTTAAAATACAAAAGTATACATGGAATGGCAGCCAAAGGCATCAGCAGAAAACAAGAAGCTGCAGTATAGCATTGTTTCCAAAGAGAAAAACCGGCAAAGAATTTGAAGGAGACTGTATGACATAACAGCTAGGCTACCCTACCCCACAGGCTTGCTGTGAGGTTAAAATGGGATAGCCCTTTGCATGCCACCCTAAGTTCCTTGAAAGGAGGGTGAGATACAAAGGTTGTGAATAATGTTAGAATTGCTGCACCTCTGCAGGGACCTGCCACACATGTAGCGTTGCTCTGGAGATTAGAGGAATCCCTTCTGACCCAAGGTACCTGCACTGCCAGATAAACTGATCCCAGAATTTGGGGGACCTCTGGGCGCTTCCTCTGATGGAATAAGAGGGAACAAAGTGGGAGAAATGAACAGAGGGAAACTTGAATGAGCCTGCAGAACCTCTTGCACTTGTCCATTGTTGGCACATGATGCACATGCCCAGACCTGGACACACAGCTAAGAAAGATCTGCTTGAAAGACAGTACATATTTGATCCAGGGGTGCAGACGGACATCACTCCGAGAACCACTTTTCTAATTTTGCTAACTCAAGAGGGTCATCTTCCTACATTAACCACAGAAACAATGCTGGTTACAATGTTAACTTCTCCTTTTGAACAGGTATACTCTCTCTGTGTGCACTGTAGACACTTTCTCATCTCTCTGTGCCACCACAGTTCTCTCTGACTTCCCCCTTAATGCTTTTCTCCTCTCCTGAAGAGATTTTTGTGTGTGTTCTATGATTCAGACTCACTTCTTTCCCTCTCCACTGCCACTGGGCTACCCCACAGTTATCCTAGCCATCTCTTTCCCCCCCTCTTTTCCTGCAAACAGATGGTTCCTTGCAATCCACAATCTCCTTGCACTCCATGTGTGCCCATAGTGTTCTCTCATCTCCTTCTGCATTACAATTGGGGAAATTGCTTACAGAATGAATATTCGCCAAAACTGTACATGGAAATGTGTTTAGTAAGAGAAAGTCACACTAAAATGCTGATGGGATTTCATGATAATTATATATATATATAATCTCATATGTAGAGAAATGAATACAGTGGTACACCGGGTTACATATGCTTCAAGTTACATAAGCTTCAGGTTACAGACTCAGCTAACCCAGAAATAGTACCTTGGGTTAAGAACTTTGCTTCAGGATGAGAACAGAAATCACGCAGCGGCAGTGGGAGGCCCCATTAGCTAAAGTGGTACCTCAGGTTAAGAACAGTTTTCAGGTTAAGAACGGACCTCCAGAATGAATTAAGTACTTAACCCGAGGTACCACCGTATAAGATTTGGGGGGGGGGGGAGAGAAGCATAACAGAGGACTGCAATTGACAGATTTGTCCATCCCTAGATGTAGGAAGGACTGCAAACTATAGGAATTTGGAATTCATCCAGGGAGCTGCAGAAAGACGGAAGGTGGCTGCAACTGGCTCACAGACCTTGATGCTTGGCAGGCCTGACTTTGTGGATTGAGCCAACGAAGACTGCATGTGCGCTACAGTTTTTAAATATGGTCTCAGAACTCTCACAAAAAGGTGCTGACACCAGTCAGTTATAAATGGGGCCATAAAACATTTTTTGAAAGGTGTATCGTAGCAATGTTTTAGATTGTCAGTGCCAATCCTGTACAAAAAAGGGGGTTCTCCTCACAGGCTAGCCTTACCAGGAGCACGAAGGCATTTTCACAAGCGATGCCAAAGAATGCCCTGTGCATGTTAATTCAAAAGTAAGTCACATTAGGGATGGGGGAGAAATTAATTTGTTTCATGCAGCTATACAGTGGTACCTCGGGTTAAGAACCTAATTCGTTCTGGCGGTCTGTTCTTAACCTGAAACTGTTCTTAACCTGAAGCACCACTTTAGCTAATGGGGCCATTCGCTGCCGCCGCGCCGCCGGAGCACAATTTCTGTTCTCATCCTGAAGCAAAGTTCTTAACCTGAGGTACTATTTCTGGGTTAGCGGAGTCTGTAACCTGAAGGGTATGTAACCTGAAGCGTATGTAACCTGAGGTACCACTGTACTTCAAAACTTGCACTTCTCTGAATTTCATGGTGCAGTTCTCTAACTAAAAAAAAAAAAGCATGCAAAATGCCATCCAAAAATGCTTTATGTTAGGGAAACTTGGTTGCAAAAATGCATATATTAGCAAAATTGCATATATTAGGACAACGTGCATGAAACTATGACTTTTCATGCTGACTTTTTAAAAAGTGATGTGGCAGTGGGGTGAACTGAGCTAGACTAGAAAAGTGAGAAATTAAGACAAACTGAAATTGACAGATCATGTTAAATGAGGCTTCTTTTCTTATGTCACCATATCTCTGGCTTAACATCTCTCTTTTATTTTCACCAAGCTATGAGTTTTTAATGCACATTTCTCTCCCCCCCCCAAAAAAAAATCTGCATTTTTATGCATGCTGTTTAGATGGAGAACTGCATTGCAAAAATTTGGAGAAGGGCCAATTTTGGAGTGTAGGTGTTTTATTTCACATATTGGTTCAAATAGTGTGAATCAGGTGTTTCCTCATTAAAATGCAAACAAAATCAAACTTCCCCATCCCTAGTTAGGGCTATAATATTTGAGATCTGTGACAAAATGTATTCGGCAGGATTCAACTAATGAGTCCTGTCAGCAGAAGCCCTGTGGAAGGACTTCTGCTTAAGCAATGGGGCTTCACCCTTTGCTCCTCCCATGCTCCTGATATTGGCTTTTTTTTGGGGGGGGGGTCAAGAGAACCCCCAGAGCAACATGTGGTCGGAGGACAAGGGTTTGTCTGTAAAGTCAAAATGCTTGTGTTGCTGGAATGATCAGAATAGTGTGGTGTTTAATTCCTCCCCTTGCTTTTAACATTTAAAGAAAATATTTGGCTGCATTCCAGCACAGATGTATTTCAATGGGCTTAAATTATGCCTGACTCTGTCTGAACTCTGGAGGTTTCTTCCCCCCCTTCACATTTTCAAGGTACTCAAGATACATTTGTGCAAGGAATGTTGGCTCCTTTCCCAATTAGACAATCTTTCTGGAAAGCCACAATGTCTAATTTGAAGTGTGACTTTCATTTACATACCATTAAAGTGTGGATTATGAAATCATTGCAGAACAAAGTAACACAAAGCATGCATATAATGAAACACCCACACATACACAGAGAGAGATCACCACCGGAGTTTCTAGTAGCCATTACAATGCCATGTTTGTTTGTATTTTTTGTTTTACAAAACAAAGCATTTCACTTAGAAGGAAGAATGAATGGCTTTGCACACTTATTATGATAAAAACTCAGCCCCCAACATCAGACCAGGAGTACTCAAATCCAATTTACCCAAACAGTTTGAGGGGACTTCAAGAAAACCACATTTAGGCAATCTGAAGGCTGTGTCAGACAATGCACTGACAGGATGGTTGCGGCTAAGAAGGTATAGCTTCTTTCCACATGGTTGTGTGAAGTGGTTCCATATTTTAGCCTGCTTGGAGCGAAGGTCTTCCAGAGAGTGACAACAGTTTTGCTGAGCCCCCATTGAGTTGGGATGGGGGTGAGGAGCTGGCCTCTTTGTCAAAATATATTAAGTACCTCAGAGAGAAAAAAAAATCTTTAAATCACAAACTGTTATACGATGTTAATGTTTACATATATTTTTCTGGTTTTCAATTTGTTTCATGCATTATCTATGCTTAGTCACTGATAAAGACTAAACAAATGATTAATAATAATAATAATAATAATAATAATAATAATAATAATAATTTATTATTTATACCCCGCCCATCTGGCTGGGCCTCCCCAGCCACTCTGGGCAGCTTCCATAGAAACCAAAAATACAGTAAAATATCACACGTTAAAAACTTCCCTGAACAGGGCTGCCTTAAGATGTCTTCTGAATGTCAGGTAGTTGTTTATCGCTTTGACATCTGCTGGAAGGGCGTTCCACAGGGCGGGCGCCACTACCGAGAAGGCCCTCTGCCTGGTTCCCTGTAGCTTTGCTTCTTGCAATGAGGGAACCGCCAGAAGGCCCTCGGCGCTGGACCTCAGCGTCCGGGCAGAATGATGGGGTTGGAGACGCTCCTTCAGGTATACTGGACCGAGGCTGTTTAGGGCTTTAAAGGTCAGCACCAACACTTTGAATTGTGCTCGGAAACATACTGGGAGCCAATGTAGGTCTTTCAAGACCGGTGTTATATGGTCTCGGTGGCTGCCCCCAGTCACCAGTCTAGCTGCCGCATTCTGGATTAATTGTAGTTTCCGAGTCACCTTCAAAGGTAGCCCCACGTAGAGTGCATTGCAGTAGTCCAAGCGGGAGATAACCAGAGCATGCACCACTCACTCTGGCGAGACAGTCCGCAGGCAGATAGGGTCTCAGCCTACGTACCAGATGGAGCTGGTAAACAGCTGCCCTGGACACAGATTTGACCTGTGCCTCCATGGACAGCTGTGAGTCCAAAATGACTCCCAGGCTGTGCACCTGGTCCTTCAGGGGCACAGTTACCCCATTCAGGACCAGGGAATCCTCCACACCTACCCGCCTCCTGTCCCCAAAAAACAGTACTTCTGTCTTGTCAGGATTCAACCTCAATCTGTTAGCTGCCATCCATCCTCCAACCGCCTCCAGACACTCACACAGGACCTTCACCGCCCTCACTGGCATGTACCTTATAAACAGGAGTGCTTTACTAATATGTGCTTGTACTGCGGATGGGAGCTCTTTTGGATGAAAGAGCCCCTGCACTTTGAAGATTGGGGTGACTGCAAGAGCATTGTGGAACCCTGAAAGAAACCTCAGATCGAGCATTCTGAGGACCTGGTATACATTTTGTAGAAAATTCATTACCTATTTATACTTTTAAAATTCCCTTTAAAGCTTTTTTTAAAAAAATAAATAAATCCTTAACTTTTTTCTACAGGTTTCAGGGACATGAAGTCATATGCCATTAGTCCCAGTTCAGGATCCAGTAAGCAAAGTAAGCTGAGGCAGAGGTTAAGTTCCATCAGAGCAAGGTTAGAAAGGAGAAGCAGGTCCAGATAAGCAAAAATCAGGCGAAATGGAGGTCAAGGTCCAAAAGGCAAAAAAAAGCAAAGTTGGTAGCACCTTGGATAGCTCCAAGCTGCCCCATGGCTGCTGGTCATACCTGAACGTTTCCCCATCAAGCAGCAAACTGAGACCAAGTCTTAATTAGGATTGCAACTTCCTCTGGGAACCTAGCCCAACCCCATTTGAACTTAGACTAATGGGGTCCAGCCAGTTTTAGAAGCCATTGACTGGTGGCATGGGGGAGGTAGGAGTCTAAGGAAGGCAATCCTCCTTTCCTTACAAGAGGTCCCTTATATTCATGACCTCTTCCCCTGAGAATGGGGAGTCAAAGCCACACTCTTCATTCTGACCTCTAGCTTTAAAAACCGTAAGCCTCATTTTTCATGCTTCCAGAAGGATAAACAATCTATTGTTGTTGTTGTTCTGCTCCTGATTCTACTCTTCTGTAGCTCTGCCTATAGCCTAGCAAAGTTTGAGCTCAGGTGAAAGCTGTGCCCACACCTGCAGCAATCGGTGTCTCACATTGCATAGATTTCCACCCCTGTCAAACAGATGACCAACGCTTTCAGAGCTAACAGTGCTGATCTTTATAATGCTACACGGGTAGTGCTGAAGCATGACATGCACATGAGTGCTACCAGGATATTGTCCCATGTGACGGACAGCCTAGCTAGACCAGAGTCTGGTGATGCAGTGCCACAGAATTCCACCAGAGTGCTGGAGCCTCTCTTTGATTGGCTAAAAGGACAACTAGCTAAGAAGTAAGTCTGATTAATTTCAGTGAGAACTTTTGTTTGTAGCCCTAAAAATGTATACTGATTAAATGGGATAGCCACCAATCCCACTGGAGAAAAAGAAGAAGGTAGTGGTGTTGGATTCAGCTTTATAGATGTTCTTTATCCTTCCCCTCATTGGCAGGGTTGCCACAAACTTGACACTACAGCATCATTTGGAAATCTAGAGGGACACAGCAGTCAACTTCTATCTTGCAGATTATCTGGGAGGATAATTTTGTCCTGAGTGCCAAAATTGTTCTGATACGGCCATGAAAATTGTGATGCCATCCTTCACTCATCACTTTTGTCTGATATTCAAATGAAGAGCCTGTTTTGGAGGATGAAGGCGAATTGTCTGGGTTTCTGTAACTGCATATGCTGCATAACTGCATAAGCTGTCAATGGAATGTTATTTTGCTGTCTTGAAAGGAGTCCCATTCCCTAATATTAAGAAATGGAACTCCTTGTGTGCTTTGAACTAGACAGCATTATTTCTTCACCAACTAGGGGCAAGATCGTTTATCTGAGTACATTTTAGCATTCATAGTTAAGACACAAGAGAAGGTGATTGCAGCGTTTTATCTCTCAGAATGTCAGCAGGAGGCATTTTTAACAGAATGGAAAAGAATGGGGGAGAATGGAGAAAATTACCGCTTCCTTGTTGCTGACTAGGCTCCGGAGGCCAAATCAATTAGTGACAGCCAGAGTAGCACATAATGACAACAACATCTCGGTGTCACTAGCAAGCATAAGCATGTAGATTAGAGTGGAGGAACAATACAGAGATGCCCAGGAAGCCAGTGAACAAGGGACTCAGGCACAGAGCAGTTTTGCTTATTCACACTGAAACCACACAAGAGTCTTTGTATCACGCCTAGCTTGTGACAGCTAAACTGGGGTGATGCCTTCCAGACGTTGTTGGACTACAGCTCCCATCAGCCTCAGCCAGCAGGGCTAATGGTCAGGAACGAATGGAGTTGTAGACCAACAACATGTGGAAGGCACCACGTTTGGTCCCCCTGAACTAAGCTGAATGGATTCCATCAGAGATGTATAGTGTCACCTGAAAGGTGCTGGACAGCTCACTTGTTTTTCAGTTCAAGACAGGCCTCAAATCTGGTTGCCTTGTGGACTGATTCTGATGACCTTCAGTTCAGTCAACAGGGAGCCAAGCTTTGTGTAAGGCCTTTTAAGGAGAAGCACAAATTGGGGGAAAAACTGTTCACTACATTGCATGAAACATTCATGCACAAGGCAACAAGAAAATGATGTATTTTAGAATCAACGTTATCCTAATTCTGCAAGGCACCAAGGGATTCAAGTGAGGAAGCATGAAAGGAGATATAACATTGTTAGTTTTTTTTGGGGGGGGGTTCTAATGGTACAATGAGTTTCCAGTACATGCCACCTGGTACAGTGGTACCTCGGTTTTCGAACGTCTCCATCGATGAACATTTCGGTACTCGAAATAAATGTATATTGTTCCTTTTGGTAGATCTTTGTATGGATGGGTAGGGGAGCCATCTCTAGGTTCCTCAGATTAATTTTATCTAGTAGAAATGGATAATGCCTTCATCTTTAATGAAATAATATTGCAGGTTTTTGTATGGTACACATGGAGAATGGCACAGTTGGCTATTAAAATGGTGATTTCCCCTCCAGCTGAATCCCACTAGCCTCACTTCTTGATCAAACAATATGCAACATTATTATCAGTGCCCCTGTCATTGATGATAATGTAAAACATATGCTGACAAAAATTAAACATGACATAAAACTTGTTGGGATATTAAACAATAAACAGGCCAGGCTGCTATTGCCAAGGGATCTGGACTGCATGGTAATGTACCTCATGAGCAAATACATTTTCATACATCTAATGATGGGAAGAGGTTGACAATAATCCACTGTAGCTCATGCTTAGCTTTAGGGCTCACTGAGGATAGCTGAGGATAGCTCAAGGAGCAAGAGGAAAAGGATAGGTGGGGAAAGCACAGTGTTCATAACGCAAGGGAAGGTACCATTAAGAGAGAAGAATGAAAGGGAACTTGAATGCTGTTTGTGGGTACTTGCAATTGGAATGAACACTGCAAGCAGAAAGTGGCAAATAGACAGGTGTCGTATAATTCTTTTTGTTGAATGACATGCTATGTCATTCCCCATAAAAATTCAAGGATTTCTATTTGTTGTAGACAGATAAAAAGATGAATGAAACATCCAGCTGGATACAACTCAATAATGAAACATCCACACTGAAAAGAAGTTGTTAGCAGTGCCATTCATATTGCAGGAGAATTAATAGCTCTGTTCAAGAAGGCAGTAAGGCAAGATTCTTGTCCCCAAAGGCTCATATAATAGAAAGACAAAGATGGGTCACAAAGCATGAACCACCCAGCATAACCCTGCAAGTGTTTTGCACATGGGTACCATTGATAGTCAGTATAATGATTTCAATGTGTTCTTGTTATTTGGGAGGGATTTTACTTCCATGCAGTTCTTCCTTTGGTCTAACTTTAATCACAACTGGCACTTTCATTATATTTTTTCCCCAGAATATAATAGCAGATCTGAAACAATATTAGCCTTTACGGAAGCTTTCTCATTTAGTAGTATTATTCTTTCCATGTCTAGCTCTTTTAAGCCTTGCCCTCATTTAACCCTTGCTTTTTAATTGTGTTCAAATAACCCAATGACATTTTAACATGAGTTTTGATTGCCTTTTAATTTCTCTCTTCTTTTTTTTTTTTTTTTTTTTTGGTGTGTGTAACCTGCCTAGTTATTAATAAAAGCCCCTGCATTGGGTATCAAAGACTTTCTCAAGTGTTGGATTTGTACTAGAGGAAACCACTTCTGCTTGCTGTAGGCAAGGCATTAAATTTTCACTGATCTCCCTACCTACTACAACCCTACAAGTCAATACACATCTCAGGTACTCTCCCAGCCTTCCTGCATAGTTTTTTTGGGGGGACGTCAGGACAGAAGGGATGGGATGCAGGTGGCGCTGTGGGTAAAACCTCAGCGCCTAGGACTTGCCGATCGTATGGTCGGTGGTTCGAATCCCCATGGCGGGGTGAGCTCCCGCCATTCGGTCCCAGCTCCTGCCCACCTAGCAGTTCGAAAGCACCCTTAAGTGCAAGTAGATAAATAGGTAGCGCTTTATAGTAGGAAGGTAAATGGCGTTCTGTGCGCTGCGCTGGTGCTGGCTCGCCAGAGCAGCTTCGTCACGCTGGCCACGTGACCTGGAAGTGTCTTCGGACAGCGCTGGCTCCCAGCCTCTTAAGCGAGATGAGCATGCAACCCCAGAGTTGGTCACGACTGGCCCGTACGGGCAGGGGTACCTTTACCTTTACAGGACAGAAGGGCTGCATTAGGCAGGGAAGATAGATGAAAATCAAGTGCTCTGCTTTGTGCATGTGGAAAGAAGTGTTTATTTCGAGCTCAAAGTCATCATTGGATACAGCCCAAAGAGTACAACCAGGGAAATTCAGTGTGAATTGGGGCTGGTTTAAATTAGATGAGATGGTGGGAAACCCATTACTAGGTCTCCTACAGTTAAAGAAGATCTAGATAAAAATCATGGGGGAAATGGTGGCAAGATTTAGACCTGGGTCATGATAATAGGCATGGGGAGCTTTAACAGTGTTTCCAATTAAGCTCCTTAACTCCCCAATTTCCTATTAAACTGCCCTTTGTTGCATAGGGAAATGCTTATAGGTAACAGTAACGATAAGCAGGGAACAGTAAGGGTGGAACTACACAAAGAGACGAAAATGCTATAAATAAGCCAGAAATTAGATCATTATAACAAAAGGGGAAAAAATCCCTATGGAAAATCACATTAAAAAATGTCCTGCTCTCTGGCACCATGTGGTGTTGCATGTTTATAGCGCATTCAGATCGCTGTTTCTTTATTAATGTCACTGAGTCCCAAGGTTCTAGATTCAGGTAGGTAGCCGTGTTGGTCTGATGCAGTCAAAATATATATAAAAAATTGTCCAGTAGCACCTTAGAGACCAACTAAGTTTGTTATTGGTATAAGCTTTCGTGTGCATCTGAAGAAGTGTGCATGCACACGAAAGCTTATACCAAGAACAAACTTAGTTGGTCTCTAAGGTGCTACTGGACAATTTATTTTATTCCTTTATATATTTTGACTGAGTTCCAAGTATACAAATACCCATGAGCCAGCCATGTCAGCCATGGCACTTTGCAATGCTGCAATACTGCATGAGGAGGGTGCAACAGGCATGCGCCCTGAACAGGAAGGGCACATGTCTGTTGTGTTCTCCTCTTGCAGCCCTACAGCGTTGAAAAGCGCCATGGGGCTGGCAGGGCAGTGTGAGTGTGCTCTTTGGGTGCATATCTCTTGTGCCTTCCAAGAGCCATGGGTGGGCAGAGGCGCAGCAGCATGGGGCTGGCAGGGCAGCAAGGAGTACAGTGTGCCCCCCAATGCGTCAGGGGCCTCCGCCCCTCTGGCCCTCCCCACGCCACTGCCCAAGAGCAAGTCCCAATGGATACATTGTCCAGCTTCTACCCTGCATTGTTATTGGCTGTTGCCAGAGGCACTGGTGAGGAAACAAGTGGTGACGTTCCATTACTTTTGAGAAGTTATGCATGCCGTAAGTCACCCGGAGTAAAAGGAGTCTTTGACTATAGGGTTGTAAAGAGCAAAGAGTTGCTGATTTCATTTGCCTCCCTACTAAGCAAACAGCAGGGAGGAAGAGCCTGCCTTGATATCAATCAGCATGTTGCCATTGATGACATTATATATTGAAAGAGCTGCTGATGTGGTTTACAATCAGAGAGCGAGCCTTAAATATTGGAAAAAGCCTAAATCATACAAGTTTTCCTTGTTTTGCAAATATCCTCATTTCATTACAGGAAGACCTGCTTTATTTTTTTCACCATTTCATTATTATTTTTTTCCTAATCAAAACATCATAGGTGCTTAGAAAAGAAGAGCTTGCATACGATGCCCTGTGATTGAGTCAAATCTAGCCTCATTTCACCCCAGGGAATCCTTGATTACAACATGATTTGCAGAGGAAAGCATGCCTTTGTTCATTATTTTGTACCCCTCCTTGGTGAAGCCCTTGAGTTCACAAGCCTCATAACAAAGGCTCGTCTTCAATAAGGCGTTTTCCCCCAAGTTACTGTGTTTCTCAGCCAATATAATTTCAAGAAGCATGCTTTCTCCTGTTAATGAAATGCCACCTGCTTCTGTGTTGTCTCCAGCGCTTCCTGTGCAAAGAGAACACAGACAAGAAAATGTGTTTGTTGTTCAGGATGCTTCCTTAGAGGCCAAGAAACTTCTCTGCTCTCCATCGCAGGTCTTAAAAACCAAGCTGTGAATTATCAGTCAGACAGTAGCATACTGGATATATACACCCAAAGGGCTAAACAAGCTCTCAATTATTTTGAACCTTATTCATAAGTAACTGAAGCACTCTTAGATGTTCTGTTGACAGCGTGGGAGCTTCTTATCCACAAACTTGTCCCATGTACCTAAGAAAACATGGGAGTGATGGCCAGTCATGTGACTCGGATCAGGTCCTACATGTTGGTTGAGCTATTTAATCATTTCTCCAGTTCTGCAGAAGCTGTTAATAGAATAGACCAGGGGTCAGCAACCTTTTTCAGCCATGGGCCGGTCCACCGTCCCTCAGACCATGTGGTGGGCTGGACTATATTTTGGAAAAAAATATATGAACAAATTCCTATGCCCCACAAATAACCCAGAGATGCCTTTTAAATAAAAAGACACATTCTATTTATGTAAAAGCATGCTGATTCCCGGACTGTCCACAGGACAGATTGAGAAGGCAATTGGGCCACATCCAGCCCCCAGGCCTTAGGGTGCCTACTGCTGGAATAGACTGTCTAGATATCTTCTAACATGGCAATCTGCCTTCAAACAACTGGTAATGTTCTTGCTTTCTCCATTTGCCCCCAGACTACTTCGCATAATAAATGCAGAATATGAAGGCATCAGGAAATCACTTTTCTTTCCCCCCTTTCTTTTTTAAGGCAAACCACTTGCCACATTATGTAAGAAGTCTGCATCCAAGTCTGTGATAAAAATGGATTGCATGTTTCCCCAGTGCTTTGAGCTGAGAAATGAAAGTGGGTGAAAGGTTTCATTAGGATTATGTAACGTTTTACCAGTATTCTGTTCCTGTCCAGTGTCCCTACTGAGTCATTTGCCTCAGAAGAAATGCAGCAGGTTATATACTGTTATGAGTTTGGAGGAGGAGGAAGTGGACTGTATGTGAGATCCTTCTAATCTAACCCCTGGACCCAGCAACTATTAAAATATAAACTAGGCTGGCTTCCTGTGTTCAGGTGATTGCCCAGGTGATGGGCCATTAAGAGAGCAAAAGAAAGGAGGCTCTGTGAAGGATGACAAATGGGTGGAGTCTGTACGTCAAAGCCTGCATTTAGAATGGAGTTTGCAGTGATGTGGCCTAGAGACAGTGCTTTTTCTGGGGTTATGCAGAGGTACGCATACCCCTAAGCATTTTGTGAATCTTAAGTTTGGCCTCATTGGGGGACAGTATTTCAATATGAGTAGGAAAATAAGTACCCTTGAACATTTTTTAAAGGAAAAAAAGCACTGCCTAGAGATAAAGCAGAAAGCTGGAGAGAGTTTCAGAGCAATATTTGAGAGCAATGTTTGATTTATGTTTGAATCCAAGGCTGTGGCTATGGGTGAAACAAGATCCTCTTGGGGTCATTATGCTGTGAACATGTAGGCTCAGGTTGTATATAAGCCATATATCATAAAGATACCACAGTCTCCATTGTGCCTCATTTCCGAAAGGAAACATGAATTCTGGGAATCTTGAACTGCTCAGAGATTGAGGTGGCATGCAATAGTGCTAAAGAAGATCTTCCTCACTTATTTTTAAGCTCCCTTAACATGTTTAGATTGCACTTAAAGGTAAAGGTAAAGGTACCCCTGCCCGTACGGGCCAGTCTTGACAGACTCTGGGGTTGTGCGCCCATCTCACTCAAGAGGCCAGGGGCCAGCGCTGTCCGAAGACACTTCCGGGTCACGTGGCCAGCGTGACATCGCTGCTCTGGCGAGCCAGAGCTGCACACGGAAACGCCGTTTACCTTCCCGCCAGTAAGCGGTCCCTATTTATCTACTTGCACCCGGGGGTGCTTTCGAACTGCTAGGTTGGCAGGCGCTGGGATCGAGCAACGGGAGCGCACCCCGCAGCGGGGATTCGAACCACCGACCTTTCGATCGGCAAGCCCTAGGCGCTGAGGCTTTAACCCACAGCGCCACCCACGTCCCTTAGATTGCACTTACTTAGTTTCAAATTATGTCAATTACATAACTCTTAACTCTTTTTCAAACGAATTCCATGTGCCATTTTAAAGCCCCTTGAAAATTAGGTGTACATCAGTATCATTCAAATGGAAGGGACTCAAGTGCACTAATGCACCTTTTACTTTAATAGGACATAAGTGCATGTGTCCTGAAATGCTTTTGGTCCTATTGTGTTTCAGTAACAAGTTACTCTAGTTTTTCACCTGTGTATCATGCCATTTTTTAAAACAACAACAACACAATAAAGGAATAGCTTTTATATCACCCATACATTGGGAGTTGTCATTGTGAATGCTACTACATTATTATTATGATTATGTGAATGCTATTATTCTATATATTAAATATATATGACCCAACAGAGTCTTTTCCTCAGTTGCACTCAGCTTTCCTGTCAGCACAGGTCTCCCTCATGGACTTGTTGCAGATGGGGAAAAGGTCAGTGGCAGGAAATGACCACCCGTACTGCTTCTCATAAAGAAGGTGGTGAGGAGGATGCAAAGGTAATTAGATAATGGTCTCAATTTCTGCTTTGTTTTGCTAGTGGGAGTGAGGCATCTGATGCAAAATGGCTGAACTGGGAAGGAATGTTCAACTGCAGAGAAAAGAAAGCTCCTGGAAGTTTTGCAGCCCACCTTCTGTGAGAGAAAAAATATTAATTTGGTTTGGAACCAATTAGGGATTGAGAACAAGGGATTGGCCCTTGAGATGTTGCTGGGCCACAGCTGCCATCATTCCTGACCTTTGGCCATGCTGACTGGGGCTGATGAGAGTCCAACAACATCTAGAGCAGTGTTTCCCAACCTTGTGCCTCCAGATGTTTTTGGCCTACAACTCCCATCATCCCTGACCACTGGTCTTGCTAGCTAGGGATGATGGGAGTTGTAGGCCAAAAACATCTGGAGGCACAAGGTTGGGAAACACTGATCTAGAGGGCAACTCTGGTTACCTATCAAACAGGACAGAAGGAATTTTTGGAGATCAGGCTGAAGACCAAGAAGAGGGTTGAAAAGGTCAGCCAGCTAAGGCTCATGGACCACAGAAATAAGGTGGCTGAAGGAGCATTAAGAGTAAGTCATGGGGTAAGAATTAGGAAAGTGAGGGGTGGGTAGATGAAAGAGAAGCTTGAGGAAAATGGGGTTAATGAACAGAGAAGGAGGTACCTATGCAAATATGATTTGGAGGGTTTGGGGTTTTTTTTCCTTTCTGAGTTGCTGAGCAAAAAAGAAAGCAAATACTTCCATTGAGTTGGCATCCTAGAGTAGCAGCTACCCTTTTTCTCACTGATTTCTTCTTTAAGTTTCTCACTTAACATCAGTTTTCATGGCTCTGGCAATGTGGATAATCTCTTCTGAAAAGTAGCTCTTTGAAAATGAGAGTGGCGATGAAGAAACCGAATGTTGTTAAATTAACCTTTCCCCAGCGTTTTTTCTTCGCAAGGCCGCTTCATAGTGATCAGTTGCCTGTGCTTCGTATCTATTATTCCAAAAGCGATTGGAAAGATTTATACCAGAAAGGATTTCAAAGATTTTACAAACCTACTCACCATCTGCAATTGGCAAATCTCAATGACATGAGTCTGCGTTGCTTAGCAATAAATACTTGCACGGTGGCTCCAGAGTCATAAAGAGCCTTCATTACTTTGTCATCCAAACATTTTGTGCAGCCTTGAGGGTTAAAAGAGCCCTTTTTCACCCAGGCCTGGTTTAGGGAACAGAGAAAGAGTGGGGGGAATTGTACGTGGGAAGGTCTAATAGATGTCCAGTGTCATGAAAAGCATCCAAAGATTCATGGGTTGAGAAATAAAGGCAATTGAACCCTGCATAGTTCATTGTGACTGAGCTTGCCTATCAGTCACCCCAGAACATTATTAGAGTGTAGAGCTTACAGGAGTACTTTAAAATGTACTGAAGGGGCAAAGGATTCGTTAGCTTGCATATAAAAGGTTATGCTGGGGCTTAGGCAGAAGCCAACACTGGTGATGTTTTGGTACCTAGTAAAAATTTACCGAGCTTTCAGGACATTGCTGGTGTTTCAAGGCAGCAGATTATTATGTTTAACTGCCCTGAGTTATCAGTTTTATTCTCCTATATCTGTATTGGTTTTAATGCAGATATCTATATTGCTTCATTTTTTTTTGTAATCTGCCTCAAGACTGAAGCAGTAGGTAGTATAAAATAAATAAATGGAACACAATGGCAACTACGTTGGCACAATGATAGTCCATAGCATTTACTCAGTATCTGAGCCTAAGTGTTTCACCAGAACTATAGCCCAAGATGAGTCTACTAACCTGCAATCTCTGACTGCAAAATAACTTTTAAATTTTACTCTGCAGTGTAGCAGATTCTAGAGGTGTGGTCAGCTCTGTGTGAGGCAAAATGGGGTGAACTGGTTATATTTTTTACCCTTCCCAAGTCAAGACACAACATCAATATTTCCTCTGCCCAGAGGCGGAGCTAGCTATGCACCCAGGGGTGAGGCTATCTGCCCATGGGGGCGGGGCGAGCATCCCAGGGGGGCGGGGCGGCGATGTCTCCCCACCTCAGGGATGACACTCAGGATGGACCGCACCCACCACACACCCCTTCCTCTGCCAGTGCCTCTGCCTGGGAGTCAGATCAGGCTCTCTATAAAACTTTGTGTCGCTCTGATTTCTGTAACCTTAGAGCTCTGTTTGCCTTTATCACTATTCTTCTCTAAGTTCATGAGCTTTGCAAAAAGTGAGACTGCTCTTATAATTATTTATTAATTAAATTTGTTAGTTGTTTCATCTTGTCCAAGGTAACCCAAAGCAACTTACAACCAACCAGCTAACCCAACAAACAAAAGGACTAACAAAAAAAACAAAAGGCAGGAACAGCAGTGGATGATTTTTATTTTTTAAAAAATAACAGCTTAATTCAGGGTTGTTTTTAAAGGCCTACATTGCTCTACTTAACAAAACACACTTCTGATTCTAGGGGGTGTTGTGGCCCACAGGGACAGAGGGCGATGGGGGCAGGTTGCCCTGGGTGTCACCACTGAGGGGGGGAGGACAAAATGCTGGGCAGCACTCACCATGGGGCCTGCAGCGTGCCCAAGCCACACATCTCTCCTGAGAGTGACGCGGTGGCTTGAGTGCCCACAGGCTCCATGCTGCCCCATAGAGTCCGCCGCTGCTCCCCCCAGCTGTAGGACAGCTCAGTCATAGCAGGCAGGCAGACTCCTTGGAGGCTCCACAGAGTGCCCTGACTCGCCCTGCCCAGTGGGCAACTGGCCCTGTCCCTCAGCGCAGGGCACGCGTGCTGCCCCAGGCGCCCGATGGGCTTGCTCTGCCGCTGGCGGCCCAGTGCAGAGGCCAGTGCAGATCTGCTGGCCCTATGGCTCCAGCTGCCTGAGACACAAAGGAGCCAACTCCTATGGGCTGAGGTCCCTTCAGCACCCCAATAAAATATTTGAAGTTGATGGGCACTGCTATTCATATGGAGTACATGTGATTGAGTATGTGGGGCAGGGCTTACCCAACTCCCCAATATTTTATTCAAGTTGGCACCCCTGCTGAGACAGGCCCCTCACCTTGCCTCACCTTGAGCCCTGATCACTTTACACTTGTTTGTACAAAGGATTAGTTCCAATGGTTCTTTAGATGTGGATATCAAAATAATAAGAACGAAAGAGATGGGGAGAATGGTGTACTTTGTAAAACTTGCTTTTATTTTATTCCAAGAAGCCCTCAGCTTTGACAGTTTGACAGTGAACAAAGACAGAGAAGGTGCAGTCTTGGCCTACTGTAATTCTAATAGTAGTGTCCACTTTGCCCATGTTACCAAAATGTTGAAGGGGAGGGAACCCTGAATATTTCTGACTTTTACTCTTTAGGCTCAACTTTTCTTTCATATTTCCATTAAGTATCCAGCAAACTTCCACCTTTTGCAAGAGACACAACAAGCAGTGATATAATGGAGCAGGAATGAAGTGCCACCGCTTATCTCCACATATCATTTCCTGGGGTGCTGTTTTGCCAGTTGCCTGCATGCCAAAGGAATAAACTTCTGTCAGAGAGGAACCCACCGAATAAACTAAGCAGAGGAAGAGGTAGGTTACTTTTGCATGTGTGTCTAAGGGTTAAAGTTACACTTTTATTGATTGTAATAATAATAATAATAATAATAATAATAATAATAATAATAATATCACAAATACTTTATTATGACCAACCAAAGTGTCACAAAATAGTAAGCAAGCCTTTGCATCCACCAGAGTTCTTTCTCAAGCTGGATGTTAGCAATGTAGGAGCGAGGAGTAGGAAAAAACATAGCTTGGGATTGAAGGCATAATGCTTGCATTGGTCAACAAACTATTTTTTTCTTAGAAGCTGCATGACTATGAGGGTTTTTACGAGGAGCACCTGCACTCCAGATTTGACCTCCCCACAGTCTTTGGGAGCACCATAGCTTAGAGGTGGGGCACATGGGCTTTGCATGTAGAAGAGCCCAGGTTCGTTTCCTGGCATCACCAGTATCATCCAATAGCAAGTGATAGGAACATCCTCTGCCCTGATACCTGGGAATGTTGCTGTCAGTAAGAGTAGAAATGCAGGGCTAGACAGGCTAAGGCAGCTTCCTCTGATATCTCATCTGTCTATTTCATTATATCTCTTCTTGGGAAATCAGGAAGGAAGCTATCAGGGTGAACGAAGTTTTCCACAGCTTCAGAGAAAGTCTGTTTCAATTGTCATAAACTCTATGCCAATGCAAGAAAATATTTAAATTTAGATGAACGTTAAAAAGGTTAAGCTACAAAACAAAACTTTTCTATTAAAATTCCATCTATTTTAGGAATGAGATTGGTGGTACGGCAATAACCATCTGCTGAAAACCCAAAATAGTCACAGCAGGCGAGGGGAGGGGGTTGCCTATATAAGTTTTTGGGATGTTTGTTTAAGACAGACCAGCAATTCCAGGACAATTCTAGCATAGAGTAATACCCATTAAAGCCTCAGGGGGAATCATAAAATATATGTTGCATATACATAGAGTTGACATAGTTTTAGTTCTAACATGCAACAGCACAATAGATGGAATCTTGTCAGCCAGAAGCCCTGATCCAGTGAGGGAGTTTTGTGTGCATTTGATGCTCCTCTAGTCTTCATCAGACCCTCTGGAATCTGGATGCACACAATAGGGATGTGCACTTCAATAACAACCAAGGACGCTGTCTTATACCAAGTCATACCATTGGTCAATTTATTCAGTATTGTCTACACTGATTGGAAGCAGCTGCCCAGGGCTTCAGGGAGGACTTTCCCAGCCCTGCCTGGGGATGTCAAGGATTCTACCAGTGGCCTTCTGCTTTGACTCTTCCTTTCCCCATTCAGAGTCACACTCAAGGAAACACATCATCTAGGACTACATAGGTTGCTTTAAACATTCTTGAAGAGCTTGGATGGGATTTGTTACTGCATGGCACTATATTCTACCAATGGATGTGAATGAAAAGCCAATTTATTACAATCCACCAGATGTTGTTTGTGATTCATGCCATGTTTGAATACTTAGGGGTTTCAGAAGAGCCGTGTTTGGTGAATTGTGTCCTTTATCAAGAAAATTAAGGCAATATTGGATGTTCAGGAAAAGTACCTAGAATGCTGAGAAACAAAGCTGAAAATCTTGCCTGCTAGGCTACAATATTATTCTGAAATGTGGAATTAGTTCCTTGACCCTCTTGCACCTTGCTGAACATAAAAAAGTTCAATGTTATAGAACAGTACAGAGTAAACCACCAACAGATTATTTTTTTTACCAGAAATAGATATTTTTTGAAAGACTGAACTTGCTGAAAGCTGTGTTTGCATGTTTCCTCCCAGCTCCTTAGTCATCAATACTTGGCCCATGAATATGATTATTGTTGAAGTTACTAATGGAAAAACACTCAGAAATAGCCATTTAGTAATTATGGTTTTAACGAACTGAATGGTGAACCTGTCAAATCCAAACTCAATAAAGCAGCACTAATAAACACAGTAGCCACTGAAAGCCAGATATATAGACAGAATATAAAGGTTCCCAGCAGTGAAAAATGAAGCAAAATAGGACCCTAGTATGCAACGCTGGAAGGAGGATTGTGTGGAGTGCAATTTATAATGGGGACCTTTATCTAAGGAAATACTGCGACAAATGGCAAAAACAAATACAAAACAAATGCAAATGACACACTGAAGGAAAAACCAGAAGCTTAAATGGACAGACTGGTTGAAACAGATTTGTCACTTTGGGGATGGAACAGGGAGGAACCATCATTTGATTAATATGCCAGAAGCTTCTAAAATGTCATTTCTGTTCAAATGATCCATATGGCTGTTGGTGGTAACTTTCCTAGAAGAACATGCTGTGGATATATCAGTTTTGACAAGTCATAGTGGAAATATTTTCATCTGCATGTCTGATTTACAAAGCCACTCGAAAATATTTCCCATTAGAGTTTATTGGAGCTATTAGGCAGGGATCCTAATGGATCCTTCCAATCCAAGATGCCCCTCAGATCCATCTGTTATAGACATGCACAGTATTTAAGCCTACTGATTTCAGTGAGTCTGCTACTCAGAGTATGACTAACCCTGGATATCCTCCATTGTTTGCCTGAAAAGCAGGATCCAGAACTAGAGTGAAAGTGGAGATTTATATCCTGTTATGTGTTCAATTTTTTTCCAAAGAGGGCCAGATTTGATGAAGTGAAGGGCTGTGAGGGCTGACCAAAGGGCCAACCAAAGCTGTTGACCTTTTTTTAGGATTGAAGTTGTTGAGCTTCTTTAAATTTAACTAGTTTCACCTAGTTAAATTTAACTAGTTGCACCTAGTTTCATGGGATCAAAATACTGAAATGTATGTGTTTATATCCAACCCTTTGTAAAGCCAATGCTGATCAGGGATGCCCCTAACATAAAAAACCCAAAAGCCATCTGAATGTTGTGATGTATTTTCCTCTTCCCTCCCTATCCCCCCTTTCCTTGAGTGTCATGTTTTCTTAGAATGTAATCCAGTGGGTAGGGACTGTCTTGTTTTGATTATATGTAAGCCACTCTGGAAGCTGTTTGAGGTACAATTGCTGCAAATAAATAAATACAAATACGTGTTCAGTGTCCCTAGCTTTAACAGAAAGCATAATTAAGTTAACATCTGTAAGAAATTAATATTTTTATTCATTTAAAGACCAGAATCAATGGATGGATGCTGTTAAAGCAGACCAGGCTTCGATTTCAGACACCACTTCAGTCATACACTCAGTTTTACCATTATGCAGCATTATACCTAACCTATACAGCAGAGGCTGCTGCTACAGTGGAAGACTTCCAAACATGAGGAAGATGATCTACCAATCATATGCCAAAACCAGCTAGCAATTTGAAATGACCATCAGCATTTGCTTCTGGGCAAAACAATGCCAAATCTGCATTCAAGTGAGTCTCTCCATAGAATCATAGAGTTGGAAGAGACCACAAGGGCCATCGAGTCCAACCCCCTGCCAAGCAGGAAACACCATCAGAGCACTCCTGACATATGGTTGTCAAGCCTCTGCTTAAAGACCTCCAAAGAAGGAGACTCCACCACACTCCTTGGCAGCAAATTCCACTGTCAAACAGCTCTTACTGTCAGGAAGTTCTTCCTAATGTTTAGGTGGAATCTTCTTTCTTGTAGTTTGGATCCATTGCTCCATGTCCGCTTCTCTGGAGCAGCAGAAAACAACCTTTCTCCCTCCTCTATGTGACATCCTTTTATATATTTGAACATGGCTATCTCCAGTTCTGTTTGAACTTTTTGTATCACCTGTATTTCCTTTTCTGCACAAATGCTTCTATTATGGTTCACGAATAAGCTTCAGAGTCACCACTGCAAAGCTGCTGCTGAGCTGCTTCTTCTTCTTCTTCTTCTTCTTCTTCTTCTTCTTCTTCTTCTTCTTCTTCTTCCCTTGCGTGTTAAAGCAGGCCAAGACCATGTGGAAGAAATTTGTGCTACAAAATGCTCCGAAAATAATTGACTCAATGAATAATTTATGGAATTTACTGAAAATACTGACCTAGATTTATGCTTCCATATAAAGAACATGGGACACATATAAAAATACATGGCTTTAAATGGTCCGTCAAGTCAGGTTAGAGAAAGATTGTCTTGCCATCATTAATTTAACAAAAGATGTTATGCAAGAAAGCCTGCTCATCATTAAATTGCTTATACAGGGCTGGCATCATTTGTCACATACCAAAAAAGCACTTTGTCATGATGCTGAGTGAGCCTCCTCTGAAATAACTTGAAAAGACAACACACAAAAGAGACCGTTTGTGAGACTGAGGATGGGGAAGCTGTAGATAACTCTTTAGTCTAGGATTTATCCCCATGGCGGAGGAAATCCCCTTCCCAAACCAGTGATGAGTTTTATTATAAACTGGACCTAGTTTAAAGGAGAATTTGGAGCCTACTTGAAGGAAGACTATTTAGGAGGAGTAGGAGATGAGATTCTAAATGTTTTACTGCCAGGTGGGGCACAGCTACTGTGCCAGCTTCTTAGAAGGTGGGTCACTGGTGCCTACTGGCAGGGAGAGCAGCAATGTGGCAAGGAGGTCCAGTTAACACCAAATTGTGTTTGCACCACGCTGACCTATTTTGATCCTATTCCTCCTGCAGCAACTCACCTGCCCCAAAGCAAGTGTTGGAGCCTCTGCCCTGCCTACTGAGCCACTTGGCTTTTATTGATTGTATTTGTGTTTTAATGATGATTGTTGTATGCATGTTTGTTTTCACATTTTGTGTGGACATTATAATTATTATTGTTACTAAATCATCTTCCGCACACGGACAAAGGACAAGAAAAACAGTTTTATAGCACTTTAAAACAGCAAAGAAAAGTACAACAGAGGAATTTATAAATAATACAAAGTGGACATCCATGGCAGGTTCATCCAGCTAAGAAAACTGGAAAGAACTGAAATGTCTTCAACTGTTTCTGGAAAGTGCTGATAGGAGTGGGTGGGTATCACACCTTGACAGGAATGCTGTTCTGCAAGAACAGGGACAGCCACGCTGAAAGCCCATTCCGAGTTACTGTTGAATGGGCTTCTGATACTTTTGGAATTTTAAGGAGAAGCTCTCCTGAAGACTGCAGTGACCCTGGGGGTGCCTGGTTTTTGTTGTGCTTTACCTACAATTTTATTTGGATTCTGCTTTGAGAGCTCTTTGATTAAGTGGTTTATTTTATTGTATTAATTTCTTTATTAGATTTATATATCGCCCTTTGTCAAAAAATCTCAGGGCAGTTCACAAGATAAAAACACAAGATAAAAGCACAAATAAATAGTCAAAACAGAAGCAAGAAAGCAGTAACACACACACACACACACACACACACACACACACACACACCAAACACTTTTAAAAGGCTGTAGAATACAGTCATATCTCGGGTTGAATATGCTTCATGTTGAGCACGTTCGAGTTGCGCTCCGTGGCAACCCAGAAGTAACGGAGCGCATTACTTCTGGGTTTCGCTGCTCGCGGATGTGCAGACGCTCAAAATGATGTCATGTGCATGCGCAGAAGTGGTGAAAAGCGACGTGCGTGCACGCGCACTAGCAGACGTGCCGTCGCTAGTTACGTTTGCTTCTGGATGCGAACGGGGCTCCAGAACGGATCCTGTTCGCATCTTGAGATACCACTGTATTAATCAGCCAAAGGTCTGGTTGAAGAGGAATATATTTGCCTGGTGCCTAAAAATATATAATGTAAGTGCCAGATGAGCCTGCCTGGGGAGAGGATTCTAAAAAGGAGGAGCCACTGCAGAAAAGGCCTGTTCTTGTGTTGCCACCTTCCAGACCTCATGTGGAGGAGGCATATTTATATTATCATTAAGATAAACAAATAAGTTGTACATGATTTTGCTTTGTTCACCTAACTCCCTCTCTTCTCGGTGATACTTCTGTTGAATAGTCCATTGCCCAACAACATTAACAGGATCAATTAACTTCACTACCATTATAAGAGTTATACTACTTTTACTCGAACGAATCTCAGCACTTGTGATTTCTCTCTGTTGACTGAGCTTCATGTTCTGTGATACATCTTCCTATGAGGGAAATGTAGTGTGTTCGTGCATGCATTTCCCACCTGCAGCAGCAATAATTTCCTTTTAAAGTTCACATTTTTTTATGAATAGCTCAAGGGAAATGTACTATGGAATAATGTTTGGTCATGTGCTGCGAGGGTGGGTGGGTTATGGAATTCAGCCAGCATGCTAACTCCCAAAATTAACCTTTCTCAAATACGGGGCGGTGGCGGTGGGGGGGGGGGAGCAGAACAACATAAGGAAATGAAAAGTTATTGAACCATTCAGAATAATTCTGTGGGATAAGATGTGAACAATGATTTGATATGCTGGAAATGGGAGGCTTTTGACACCATTTTGATTATGAAGGTTTCTCCGCTGGCTACTGGCTGAGTAGAAAAAAGAAGAGGGGAAAGGGAGGGGAGAGCATCTGCTCCTGCCATTTTTCTGCATTCCAAATGACCTCTCTCAAAGCTGTTCTCCCCGGATAAAACAGCTGTTTGCTTTTAATTTAAAACAAAGGAAAAGCAATGTTCATATGTAACACGTCATTCTAACTTAAGTTTTCGCAGTTTTGAAAGAGGGGTGACCATGTACTTCAATGATTCAACAATTGGTTCCAGCAGCAATCTATTTATACAGTTTATTTTACATTGCCTATATTATTACCAATTAGGAGACGGCCACACCCACTGTGGTTGGATCTTATAACCTTCCAACTGGTTGACATCTGCGTTTGTGCTCTGCATAATACATGGCACACACCCCTCTCTCCTGATTGGCTGAGATTAATATACCTGTACTTGTATGTCGATAGATAGCTAGATGCAAGTTCTATTTTTTAAAAAAAGATATTTATTGAAGTTTTAAAAGTTATACAGAAAAAAAGAAAAAAAAAACAATAGCAAAAGCAAAACACAAACACAGAAAATAACAGATATAAAAAAGACACAATACAAAACTTCAGATCGTATAAATCTTTCGCCTTTTGCTAAATGCGAGTTCTAGCCCCAATTTCTCCATGTGCACCAGCACCACATTAAGAAGGAAGGTCTGGTCAGGAATTCCAAGTACAATTGGGTGACTGCACATAAAATTCTTTGCATGACCAGGGACTTTGATAATGCAGAATTCTCTATCATGACAAGGATTCGTGAGTTCAAGTAAATATGCTTAGAGTTTTTCTTCAGACTTTCGTCACATGTTAGACCTTTCAGATGAAAACCCTAAAAATTGAAGAAATTTTATATTTTAGTTACCATGAAAACACTGCCTATAGCAGAATTTGGGGCTTTTCTCCTCAAGTGGAACATATTTTTAATAAGCTTAGTGAGTTTCCTTAGGTGAGCTCTACATCCTGACGTTGTCCTCAGATTTTGCCTAAAATGAATAAAAATGCTAATTTTGAATGTGCTCCTCGGGCAACACATCTGAGGTATTTTGAGAGATACTAACATGCTATGATAAGCCAAGGGAAACTTCTCAGGTGGATTGCACAGGTCTCTAAAACTATCATTTAAAAAAGAACCACATAAAATACAGAAAGTCTAGAGAAGTACACAAAGTCCTTCAGATTCCAAATGCAGCCTTATTTTGACTTTCAAGAATCAGGGCAGAGGGAAAGCTTTAGAAAGAAGCACATGTGGGGAAGATTTAACGGTGGACATAGGTGACTTGTATAGATGCTTATTGTGTTGTTATAGTAATGGGCAGAAAACCACATGCAATGAATTCTGCTTCAGTATGTTTCAAAGTCTTGAACCAGGCATAGGCAAACTTGGCCCTCCAGATGTTTTGAGACTACAATTCCCATCATCCCTGGCCACTGGTCCTATTAGCTAGGGATGATGGGAGTTGTAGTCCCAAAACATCTGGAGGACCGAGTTTGCCTGTGCCTGTCTTGAACCAAAGCCTGGTTCACAATATCACAGGGCAACAAACTGGGTTGTTACCAGGTGTGTCCTCAGGAAGCTGCTATCAATCCCAGCTCTCTGATAAGTGAACTTTGTATGATATGTAACACCTGTTTGTTCCAGTCACTCCTTACATTATCAGGTATATATTAAAAAATGCTTAGGCATATGTCTAAAACTGGAATTCATAGTTTAGTCATTTGTTTGTTTACTTCATTATTATTATATGCCACCTTTCCTTCAAGGAGCTCATTGGTTCTCCCTCTCTCCATTTTATCTATTTTACCCTGGGTGGAGGGTTTGGCTGACAGACATCCTGCATACACACCACAAATTAAAGTACATTTAAAGCCCATGACTCTCTGCACCCCCCAAAAAAAATATCCTGGTAGCTGCAGTTTGTTAAGGTGTTTGGTATTGCAACTCTGTGAGAGGGAAACTACAAATCCCAGGCTTCTTTGGGGAAGTCACATCCTTTAAATGTGCGGTGTGTACATGGCCTATGTGACTGTGGTCATCTAGTGAGCTTCATGGCTCCCAAGACCTAGCCCACTCTAACCACTATACCACACTCCATGCAGAGGTTCCAACCTTTGCTTCTAGTCACTGTTTCAGCTAGCAAGGCTGGAATTTGTCCAAGATGTGTTTGAAATATATGTACAACTATCATTTTGTCCATCCAAGAGGAAAGTAGACAGTTCAGATACAGCTGCAGCTCCACCATTGTAATCTGTTAGATAATGTTTATCTACCTAGGCAGGCGAACAAGAAGGTGGAGCAGGTGTATTATCACTCGGTGCCAATTTGTGTGGGTGTAGCTATTTGGTTTTCTTGGAATGAATGACCCTGATACAATGCAATCTGTTATTTCTTTTTCTCAGGGGCCTGTAGCACTATTTGCCTAACCAACTCTTATCGTAACAGTTTTGTAGCAGAAGAAAGTAGTCACTTTTGCTGATAAAGCGACAAATTTTATGTAAGAGACATTATGTACTACTTCTAGCTAACGTTTATGGCACTCTGAGGCTGCACTAAGATGCATTTTGGGAGCCTGAGAGTGCTGTTTGAAAATGTAATTAGAGGCACCCTTTTCGTCGCGAAAGAGCTTTGAATCACCATATTCTCAATCTCAAAAAGCAAATAGGTTGGCCCAATAGTGGTCTGTCAAATGAGAAAGGCTTCATTTGGAAAATGACTGATTTGGGCTGGAGTTCGGGAAGTTTTGCAAAAAGCTGATCACACAAAAGAGGAGTGGACCTCATAAACAGATAACATAGCTTCCTCCATGTCTTTTAGGCAGTAATCCTGTACCTTATTTTCTGAGAGTAAGTTCTGTTAAATTCAGTGGGAAGGGGAGGGGAATTCATTTAGACATGCCTAATTTCTGCTTCTGTCTATGTTTTTCACAGCAGACTTTGACAGTCTGAAAGTACACTCAGGTGTCAAGTCCAGACTTTGCTCTGGTTATCTCCTGCTTGGACTACTGCAATCCAGTCTATGTGGGGCTGCCTTTGAAGGTGACTTGGAAACTACAACTAATCCAGAATGCGGCTGCCGGACTGTTGACTGGAAGTGGTCACCAGGATAATATAATGCCAGGACCATATAACGCTGGTCCTAAAGGATCTGCACTGGCTCCCAGTATGTTTCCAAGCACATTTCAAAGTGTTGGTGCTGACCTTTAAAGCCCTAAACCAGGCATAGGCAAACTCGGCCCTCCAGATGTTTTGGGACTACACTTCCCATCATTCCTGACCACTGGTCCTGTTAGCTAGGGATCATGGGGGTTGTAGGCCAAAAACATCTGGGGGGCCGAGTTTGCCTATGCCTGCCCTAAATGGCCTCAGCCCAGTATACCTGAAGGAGCATCTCCACCTCCATTGCTTAACCCAGATACTGAGGTCCTTCTCCAAGGGTCTTCTGCTGGTTCCCTCACTGCAAGAAGTGAAGTTACAGGGAACCAGGCAGAGGGCTTTTTCCTTAGTGGCGCACTCCCTATGGAATGCCCTCCCATCAGTTGTCAAGGAGATAAAGAACTACACAACTTCTAGGAAACATCTGAAGGCAGCCCTGAATCAGGACGTTTTTAATGTTTGATGTTTTATTATGTTTTAATATGTGTTGGAAGCCTCCCAGAGTGGCTGGGGCACTCCCAGAGTGGCCGGGGCACCAAGAAGGGTAGGGTATGAAGAAGAAGAAGAAGAAGAAGAAGAAGAAGAAGAAGAAGAAGAAGAAGAAGAAGAAGAAGTCATTTCAAAAATATTCCTTCAAACTGCCTTCCTCAACCTGATGTCCTGCAGCTGTTTTGGACTATAATGCCCAACATTCAGAGTTGGGGCTAATGGGAGTCCAAAACAGCTGGAGGACATCAGAAGAAAACTCTGAAGAACTTGGGCATGGATCTTTTATCAAAAGGAAAACTTACTTTAAAAATTGGACTCATTCCATTTAACAAACCTAATGGTTTTTTCCTCTCCTTTCAAATAAATCTGATTTTCCATATACATTTCTTTTCTACAGAATCAGCCCCAGTTATGAATGGTTGTGTATATATAGGTACAGAGTTGTGTGCTAGTTATCTGATTTAACAACATATAGCTTTATGCAGGACTTTGCTGAATGACATCCCAAGATTGTTCAAGGAGAACAAGTAGCTCTTGAGCTGCAGTACAGATTTACTTGTGCTAACCTTCTGTTCTTTTGCTTCCCCCTCCCTCCTGCAGTATTTGACTTTCTTCTGTTGCAAGATGCAAAATTAAATTATAAGATGATGTACTGACTGCCACTAGGATTTGTCCTATAAAGGCATTGGGAGAAAGACTGCTTTGTCAGTGGAATAATGATGCCACCTAACATATCACCTACAAGAGAATGGTCTTTAAAGTTTCAATATGTATATATTTTCCGAAAACCTAGATTCATGGAGTCACAGTAAGTGAATACCTCTAACCTGTATGACTAAGAATGTGTTCACCATGTTAGGGTGGTGCTGGGATTTGAGAAGCATGAAGGTGATGGTTTTGCAAGAAACAATTACAAATTTTTGACAAAGAAGAAAGTAAGTAATTATTTCTTTTGTGTGCTGCCTCTTTAGGAAACAAGCCTGGAAAAGCAAAATTATTCTACTCCATTCTCCACCATGGTCTGCTCATGATAAGGGCTTCAGGGCTTGGCTCTGAAAGAGGCAGTACACGCAACACATTCAATTAAAAGACTTTTGTACTATTTGTATTTGGGGAAGCAGTTCGGTCTGCCCAAATGTGTCCTTGTATGCATGTTTTGTTTTGTTTATAATTACACTGCATCATGAGTCTCATCATGTTAAGGTCACAAAGATGCCATGAGTGCTGTTACAAAAATTGAGATTAAAAGAAAGGCACAAAATAATAAAAATATCATGTATAAAGATACCATTGCTCTTGCGGTTATTCTAAATCCTACTCTTGCCTTATGGTGATTTATGATTCAATATGAGTATTGACTATATGCCTTCTATTTCATATATTGGAAGGTAGGTGGTCTACTTTACAGAGGACCACCGTCCATTTGAAGAGGAGTCATTCTTTTATCTGAATAAATTCTCTATTTGGAGGACTTTCAGGCCACAGTCTGGTTTATTAAGGATTTATTTATTTTTAAATGTAAGAAAGGGGAGCTGAGGCCTTTAAGTTGCCAGTCAAGAGCTTGCACCTGAAAAGCAGACTGTGTAGGCACACAGGTCACCTGGTATTTCTATTTCATTTACAGTAATTATTTTTAAATTTGCATCTTTACATATGCAAATCTCTTCCCCCCCTTCCCCCTCTTTTTTGCTGGTGCATTTCCTCTCTCTGTCTTTTGGCAATGCAACTAGAAGCCACTTTGTTAGGATTTGATGCAAAATAAATGAATTCAGCAAGCAATAGATCTCACATATTTAAAACATATGGCATGGGCTTACATAACTTTGCCCCTTATATCAAGAACCATGAGTGTACATTGTTGTTGGTACACTTAGGTGAATGGGTGCTCTGAACAAAAGATATACAGTACAGACACAGAATACTTTTTAAAAAATAACACCAACACACACTTTCCCTAAATAACAAAGGTCCATGGGTGGTGGAATATATTTAGCAAGGGTAGATAGACAGCGTCCCTTTCAGAACCCTTAAAGCTACACTGTCTCAAGCAAACAGTCACCAGGAACTTCAGTTCTACTCTTGCAACTGGAATCGCAGGGTCAATGCTGTCTCCTCCAGCTATGCAGGTAAGCAAGAAAAGAAATCAACCCACCATGAAGAAAAGGCTCACCAGGATTGGGAGACTGTGCCTCAAGCAGGATTCTCCATTTCTTTGTTTGCTTAACCAAACCCTCAAGCATCAAAGAAAATGGGTGGGGTGTGCATTTCCCCTAGCTACCAATGTCCACAGAATATTTCCTTCCTTCCCATTCCTGCTGCATTATGGGGAAACTATGTCAAGGCTTAAACAACCTTCATGTAGACAACAGGCAACAGTTTCATTCTTTGGAGGTCTTTAAGCAGAGGCTTGACAACCATATGTCAGGAGTGCTCTGATGGTGTTTCCTGCTTGGCAGGGGGTTGGACTCGATGGCCCTTGTGGTCTCTTCCAACTCTATGATTCTATGATTCTAGTTGGGTATGCATGATGCTTGCACACAAGGAGAAGACCAGCTGGGCTAGGGGAGAGCTTACTATGTTAAGAGACCTTTTTGTATACTTTTTGCATACCTCATCCAGAGGCATAGGAAGGTCAGGTGGTACCCGGTGCGGAAATTTGGTTTTGTGCACTTTCAGTCAGTTGCTTTCCCCTTGCTTTGGTGATAGCTGCGGCCGCATTCAGACAGCTCTTCATTCCATTTTCCTGACATTTGCTTACACAATAATTTTCATGCTTTAGCTTTCACATGATTTAAAAGTCACTGGGGAATGTGGTAGAGGTTTAATGCTCATTTTGCTGTATTTGATTCCATTTTAAAATCCATTTTAACCTGGAAAATCACAGAAATTTTGCCTTGTAATTTCACGTGACAAAATTCAGGGCAGTATTCCAGCATACAGTTCTCTCACGCCATTTAAGATTTAGCATGAGATGGTGGTATATCAATTAAAAAGCCACAGTTCCATAGCCATAGAATCATAGAATAATTGTAAAGTTGGAACGGACCGCAAGAGTCGTCTAGTCCAATCCCCTGCAATGCAGGAATCTTAGCTAAAGCATCCATGACAAATGGCCACCCAACTTCTGCTTAAAAACCTTCAATGAAGGAGTGTCCACCACCTGAGGGAGTCTGTTCCCCTGTCAAAGAGATGTTGCTGTCAGAAAGTTTTTCCTGATATTTAGTCAGAATCGCCTTTCTTCTAACTTGAAGCCATTGGCTCGAGTCCAGAGCAGCAGAAAAATAAACTGGTAATCTAGTATTAAAGGAATGTTAGAACCTAGGATAGAAGTGCTAGCACTATAATCAGGAAAATCAACTCTATAAACCATGCATCTGAACACACCCTGTCAAAACCAAACCAACCTGCTGCCATGTTCTCCCACAATGCCTCTGAAATTAAAGTCTGTCATGACATAGCATTGTCTTTCAGAGGCACTGGGAAAGATGGCATCCTTTTTTTGGGAATTCCAGGTAATTATACATTGACTGCAGGAGTAGACGTACAGTATAGATTGAGGCATGCAACATAAGAAGTATCTAGGCAGCAGCTCCCTTCTTCAATTACTCATTTATTCCTAATGACGACTTAGTCCCTACAACCATCTGTTTCAGCTTTTCTCCATTCAAGATTTCATGAAAAGTCAAGGTGAAGGTTGAAAAGGTTTATAAATTCATCACTTCTCAGGCTTTATGCGTGACACAATTATTGCAAATGTGGGTGTTTTTGCTTGATTTTCCATTCGTTTTGGAATGATATTCCGCCTTAGCTGTTTTTTGAAGGCTTATAAAAAAATGAGCAGTATATATATATATATATATCATTTGTGGTAATTAGAACCTTACATTTCATCTTTCATTCTCAAGACCCAGAATGAACTGTAGAGATAAACATGTTAAATTAATATGATATTTAATAGCTGGATGCTATCCAAACATTGTCATTTCAAATGTATATTGCCTATTTATCTATTTGAGTCTGTGTGCCTGTGTAACACGTTCTGCTGATAGGAATGTGACGTAATGGTGTGCACAAATATCTTTTTGCAAAATACTCTTCTTCTTTTTAAACTCTGAGTTGTTCAGGAGAGATTGTTGGTAGAGTTTGGCCAGTAATGGGATCTCTTCTGAAATGTATGGCAAATACCAAAATGACTACCAACACTCCATATTATGGAGAGAAGTGATTTGTGGTTGTTGGGGTTTTTTTTTGCTTGAGTTGAAAAGACATACTAAGCAAAAAAATAATCCCTACAGTATACACAGTAAAAACTTTTTTTAGACAACTTTATGAAAACAACCAAAAAAGAACTGATTGCTATGTCACATGTATGGGAAAATCTGGATGTATCTTCATGGCAGTACATTGAGAGAAGCCCTTAAAATATAATTTTATGTACTACCATGTATAAGATAATGTACAAGAGCAGTTTAAGGGAACAAAAAATTAACAGGACAAATATTATAAACAAACATTGTAGCCCATTCTTCCTCCCAAATGAGCCTGGAGCAGCAAACACATCAATAACAAAAACTTTTTGAAGCATTCTAGAAACAGTCAAAACATTCTAAATATGCACGATCTTATTTCTTCCAACACCACATATCTATTCCTAAGATCATTCCTTGCTATGTTAAGGACCTTTATTGCAGGTTGGAAGCGAGAGTTCTCAGTATCTAAATGCAGAACAGTAGGGCCGAGTTTACTGGCAAATGCTTTGTTAGCTTCTGGATGAGCCAGAGAATGCTTCCACATTAGAAGGAAGATTTCAGGAATGGGATGAGGAGCCTGTGATCCCTCTAGATATTGGACTTATCAGCTCCAGTCAACATGGTCAGTTATCAGGCATTATGGGAGCTGTCATAGCGAAACAACTTCTATGGAGTCCCTGCTCTAGGACTAGGATGTCCCATCCATTATTTCTTCAGTTTAATACAACAGTTTCTCCATGACAAGGGACACCCACATTTTGCCAAAGCACTGACCCACCAATTTTATGAGGCTTTGTTTTGTTTACTGCAAGTTCTCTTTTTGCTGCCATGAGAACAAGTTGAATGAGAACAACTTAAATTTTGAGAAAATCTAGCGTTTATTCCTGAGGAATGGCTACAACAAATGCTTTGATATGTTACATTCTTCCATTGGCTATTTTCTTTCTTTCTTTCTTTCTTTCTTTCTTTCTTTCTTTCTTTCTTTCTTTCTTTCTTTCTTCCCTCCCTCCCTCCCTCCCTCCCTCCCTCCCTCCCTTCCTTCCTTCCTTCCTTCCTTCCTTCCTTGCCTAAAAATCAACCATATAGGGCACAATCCACAAACTGTGCTGTGAAAATGTGCTGTGAAACTTCTTTGTGAATCAAATTGCCCAGCCTACAGCAGAATATCTTCACCTCAAAATCCTGGCAAGCCGCCAGTACATTGCTTAGAGGGAAGTGATTCTAGAACCACTACTAGCTGCCTTATTCCAGTGTTATTAAATAGTTTTTATCAAATATTTTGAACTGGGGGCCTGCTTCTGAATGTAACATCTTTACTTGAATCTAATGCTCACTTTTTTGGGCCAAATTATGCTGCAAAAATTAAGGTGTGCATTATGTTCGATGGCACATTTCCATTTGCCAGAAAATACTTTTTTTGGTTTCAAGGTTCTGAAAATTGAGGTGCGCATTAGAATCAATGGCACAGTAGGCTCGAGTAAATATGGTATCTTACCTTTTCCTCGCACACCTATCACTCGAACACCGATAATATATTTCATTTGTGCAGATATCTGCACACACAGTTGTGTGCAACTTGCTACTATTGGAAGATCTGTGAATTAGGATATTATTCCACCGCTGAATTTAGAAGTGGATATATCTGGCCCTTAATAGAAACCTAATGAATTGGAACAATGCAGGTCTTCTTGATTCCCCCCACCCCGCCTCAGTCAGTTTGGTGAGGGAAGGGCAATGCTTTTACTAAAACTATACTGAATTGGCAAAGATAATTTCTCAGCCATTTCAGCAACCTCAAAATTGCCTGCTTTGTTTTGGCTAATAACTTGGGAGAGTGAGGTAAACTTGTTTTCGGGAAATAGAACTAGAACAGCTGCCATTTTGTTTTTGCCAGAAAATCCTCTTATGGGGCTTTTCTTCTTTTTAATCTGGGGAAATTCAAAATGGCTACTGTCATCACAGAATGACTGCCTCATTTGCTGTTCACTGGGAGCATCTATTGTATTGGATGGCAGCTGAAAACATTCAGAAAAAGACACACTTTCACAGAGTGGGTGGATCATTCTTCCAGCAACTCATTTTATTTGAGAAGTGTAGTGTTAAATGTTCCCCCAAAGAAAAGGGCTATGATTGAAGCAGGGCTATTAAGATTACAAAGTCACAGTGTGCCATTCTATGCAACCCTATTTTTTATCCTGGAATTTTAGGAAACACTTTTTGACATTTGTATTTACCAGTATTTGCTTTTTGCTTTTTGTTTTAAAAAGAATAACCTGCAAAAACCAGAAATGCTCTTATTTAAAAGTAAATCCAAAGGTTTAAAAGTCTATATTTTTGGGAGAGGGAGGGCAGGGGATAAGGAATTAACAGTTTACTTTTATGCGTGTCTAATCAGAAGTACTCCCATTGAGTTCATTGGGATTTACTCCCAAGTAAACATGCTGATGTGTCTGTGGGAAACTGCAGCCAAACATAACTAGCATGCTTGGGGCTGGTTAATGTGTGAAGGGGTTAACACCACAGAATTGTATTGCTAGACTCAGCTAGGTCACCCCTCACTTGAGAGGAAGGAGGTTAAGTTTCCTCCTTTCTTCATTACTCTTTCATCATGTGAACTCATTGAGACGGGATGTACCTGAGCTTGTTCACTACAAACTCAGACTACGTGCTTAGAGCCATTACACTATATTTTGTATCCCAAGAGTTCTACCTGTGTTTACTTGCTGCTGCATGGATAAACATATGAATTTGACCTTTGGAAGTTTTGTAAGTAAACATTTAAACTTACTAACAATGTGGTCTGTTCATTCCAAGAAGGGATAGAAATGAGGAAGCACTGGTAGTGACTCAGGATGGGATATTTAAAAGGTTTAACTGCCTATATTCCCATGTTGAACACTTAAAGCCCTTGTCCTCTGCCACTGAGGCTGAAGTGGTGATGTCAGTGAGGCAGAACAGGCTGCCTACCACAGCTGCCCTCTGCCTCTGCTGCAATGGCCTGTCAGCTCTCAGAAGGCGGTCATCGTGTTGTAGCTTCTAGCACCATCTGTTGGCCAAGCAAACTGCCGAATCACAACAGCCTTGGGCACATATATATTGGGAAACACATCTTCCTGTTAAACATTCATACCTCCCATGCTTTTCAATGCCTTTCATCATCACTTTGCAAAACACCCAAAGGTTTGTTTTCTTTTTTTAAAAATTAAAAAGCAGGTTTGTTGCGCTGGGTTGACAGAGCACTTGAATCCTTTTCAATAGCACAAACTTATGTGTTTGACTCCCTTCAATGAAAGCCTGGTGGCCCCCTGAGATTCTCAGGTCAAACTCAAACATGTTCTGAGCCCTCAATCCATCTCTAGGTACCAACACCATTGGAGGAGAGGTGAGTTTTGGGTAGAGGTAACAGGCAACAACTTACCGGTATTTTGGTTGCAGCACACTGTCTTTAGAACATTCCCCTCAGGGAGATTTTGCTTGATGCAAAGTCTGTTTTCTTTTCAGGGCCAGGTTTCACTCAGACCTTTTAGGTCATTTTAGATAAACTGTCCCTTGTGCACACACAATGGTTGCTGTCGGAGTTTTTTTGCTCTGCTTTTATGATTTTATTGATTGTTACTGTTTTTATGGGTTTCACTGACTTATGTATAGCCTCTCTGGGTGCCTGGCTGGCTGAAGAGTGGGACTGGAGTAGTGGGGAGGAAGGTCAGCATAAAAAGCTGTCAAGAGGACAATTGAACTGTCCCTCCAACTGGCAACTTAACTTGAGCATTCCTTCTCTCAGCCTAGCCCCTTAGATAAAATATTATGCAGATTAGCCAGCTGGCTTACTTAGGGAGCTTTACACTCAAAATATTTCCCCGAGCCACTTTGGATAGCAACATATACTGTAGGAGTTTTCAGTTAAAAGCCAGAGAAAACAAATAAGCTTCCAGGTCTCCTCACCCACCCAAAGTTGGCTTTTAAAATGGCTTTTTCAAAAGAGAGAGGGAGAGAGAGAGGGAAATATATTTTTTATCAAGTTGCTTCTTGCCACTGCATTAAGATAATGTATATGCTAAACAACACTTGGAGCAGCTGCTAAAACATCGAAACATATTTTGTGCTTTGTTCAAAGTAAAATGGAAGTCAGTAGGCATTTGTGTTTTGTTTGATGAAGTGTCCTCCTCAAAGGATTTTGAAGGACAGGCCCTTCTGTGAGGCAGTAAGCTGAGCCATTGGCCTTGGTGGAGTTTTAGTGGCTAGAATGCTGTTCTTGATCTCGGGAGACTCGGATTAATTTCCTTTTCACCAAAGGCTGTTGAATGGCTTTGGACAAATCCAATTAGTCTTTGTTCCTCAGTTTGCCATCTGTAAAATGGAGATAATATTATCCCCTTTACTCACAAAGGTGTTGTGAGGATAAATATCTTGGAGCGTGTGAGACATTCAGATACTACAAAGACAGGAGAAATACAAATGTCAGACGGACAATCCATCCAAACAGACACAAAAAGGTGGAGGCCAGAGAGAGAGAAATGAGGAGGGAGCTTCTCTGACTTATCAACACATTAAACCTGGTTTCTTCATGGGATGCGTTTAAGAAATGGAGAGCTAAGGCTTTAATATAGGAGTGCACTGCTTACTAAAGAATAGACCCTTTTGATTACTTTCCCAATTCCCGGAGAAGCAAAATCATGACGGGCATTATAAGACATAAGACGCAGTACCCAAGGAAATGAAAAGCATATTAGAATTGTTATTATCATGCTTACAATAGAAGTAGTGTGAAGCAAATAAGGGAACGGGAAGGGCTTTCCTTCCCTCGCTCCTCCCCTATCTTGCATTATATCTTTTGAACAAAACCAATGTGTAGACAACATGAGCTCATTCTAATAACAAAAATGCTGCCTGAAATGAAATTCTTGACATTCCAATCACTCTCCCTATGTAGCAAAGCCATTTTTCATCTAAAATGCTATTTTGGAGGTGGCTCTAATGAATGTTTTAAACTGACTCATCCACTATATTTTCACAGTGACGGGAGCATCTAAATAGCCGTAAAAATGGTTCTGTTCTGGGAAGATATCTGGGGAGGATAATTCCCTCTCCCCACCCCCCACCCCAAAAAACCCACCCATCATCTTGATTTTACAAGGCAAGAGAATACTTGATATCTTAAGGGATCCTTTAATTCAAGTAATTTTATCTTGTTATTGCAGTCTTCCGAGAGCATGTCTACACTGCAGATTTGAACTGGTTTAATAATCATTTCCCTCCACACACAACAGGGGAAATGTAGATTTGTGAGAATGGGGAGTCCTAAGGACAGGGATTTTTCAAACCTTCTTTGTGGGAAGATTTGATAGTTAAAACTGACAGAAACCTGAAGCATGCCAATTTATCCTCTCATAATTTGAAAGGGAACATTATGGCTAAATATTGGCCAATCCAAATGTGAGTACTGGAGGGGGGAGGAGCCTTCTCTTCCTGCAGCTCACTGCAGCACTTATTCTCTCCCCTTCGGCATACATGAGCAGAATGTAGGTTTTTTATCACAGCAGCAAAGTAGTCCACTTTAAAAAAAAAAAAAGTTCTATAATTCCATAGGCCTTCCCCTCCCTACTGAACTGCAACAACTGTCCATTAGGAATCCGGTACTAAAAGGTTTTCTATTTTAAAGACAAGCCTTTTCTTCCCAGAGCTCACATTGTCTTATAATCTCGTTCCAAATTGCTGAATCCCATTTCAGAAAAAGAGAAAGAAGAAGAGATAGACAGACATGCTCCATTAGTTAGAAATTCCATTATATACACTGACAGTGTAAAAGGAAGATACAATTGTATCATTACAACTTTTACACAAAATGAAGTTTGTTGATGAAGTATGTTAAATCCTAAATATGTAAATTAAACTTCTAAAGTTGACCAGCTTGTTAATATATTCCATACACTCTGCTCAACCGTGTGTGAAAAAAATATCAAGAAATGTCTAGATTCATGTCCCAAAGATCAAACAGAAAAAGTATTGTGGAGGGAAATCTGTGGTTGCTGTTGTTTTGCTTTCCATCCTACTTATTAGAGGGGCATACAGCATAAAACCATGTCATATTAAGTGGAGAGCAGGGTTAAAATGAGCTGTGAAATTCACTGCCTCTCAGCCTAACCTACCTCACAGGGTTGTTGTGAAGATAACATGGATCGAAAAGGAAATCCCATAATGCCACCTTGAGCTCCTCGGAGGAATTGTGAATGGATGTAAATTCAAAACTGATAAATAAGGAATCATCAAAAATTAAATCCCCCAGCTCCACAAAACACATTTAAAAGGACATAGAATGTTCACTAGCCAAGGGTCTAGTTGAAGAGGAATGCTTTTGCCTGGTGCCTAAAGATATCTAATGAAGGCACCAGGCAAGCCTCCCTGAGGAAAGCATTCTGCATTGCCACTTCAGAAAAGGCCCATTCTCGTGTTGCCACCCTCCGCACCTCTCATGGAGGAGGCACATGAGGACAGGCATGAGATGATGATTGCAGGGTCTAGGTCGGTTCATATGGGGAGAGGCAGTCCTGGCTACAGAGTTTGGAGGTATGGCCTTCAAGGAAACAGCTTTGAGAATGCTCAGAAGACAGGGAAGACTGCTTTTGAAGTGGTGCAGATACCTGATTGACCAGATAACAGTAGGAGCTTCTCTGAGTTCAAAATATGTGTGGGACAGAAAATAGTGTGTGGCTTTGAAACTTGTGGCAGGAGAATTTTATAACTTTCTTGACATTCTACTTGGGAGGGCTATGCCCTAGTAGCTCTAGTGCAGGCATAGGCAAACTTGGCCCTCCAGATGTTTTGGGACTACAACTCACATCATCCCTAGCTAACAGGACCAGTGGCCAGGGATGATTGTAATCCCAAAACATCTGGAGGGCCAAGTTTATCTATGCCTGCTCTAGTGGAATAGCCTCTGCTGGGCTCAGTTTTGTCATATTGATCTATGCTCATATGCCACATCTTCATTTAGAACAAAAAAGGAGCATGACCGTGTGATAATTCATTTACCCACTGTAGTCTTCAAACGGATGAATCTCTAAGGGGTGTAGCAGTTGCAGGATTGGTACAAGGATCCTATCACCACATGGCAGGAGGTGCTGGCTGACTAGAGGCAGCTGAGCAACAGATAAAAGCACTCTCTGTTCATCTTCTTAAATATGACTTGGATAAGACTGCACTTAGCCTTACCAGAGAGAAATAGTTTGACAAAAGTAAATTGCTCTCTGGTGGCTCAGCTTTTCTGAAAAAGGTCAGGATGAAACGACTGCCTCCACAGTAACATTAACCGGTATCGATCTGCCGAATAAATGTATAGCCTTTCTTTCAATTCTGAAGCTACTAGTCTTCTGTGGAGAACTGACAAGTAGGAGTGAAAATGTAGATGCTCTGCAGATAATAATAATATTAACTGTATATGACACAAGGTTATTTTTGCAGACATGCACATTAATATTACATGTGCTGTTTTGAAGACCAATCAGAAGGTACCAGATTCAGTCCCTAGATTCTCCAGGTGGGACTGTGAATGTCCTGGGTCTGAACCCCTGGAGAGCTCCTGCCAGTCTCTGTGGACAATACTGAGCTCGATGGAGCAATGGTCTTGCTCATTATAAGGCAGCTCTTAAGGTCCGAGCATTCAAAGTGGTCTTATACTTGGTCAAGACCATTGGCCTATCTACCCATGTATTGTCTCCTCCGACAGTTAGTGGTCTTCAAAGTATCCAAAGGAGCTATTCTAGCTTTTCTAGCTGAGATCATTCGGAATAAAGTCACCAAGAAAGGAATCTGGGACCTTCTGCATGGAAAGTGTGTGCTCCACCATTAAGTTTGTGTTTCTGTGAGTAAATATTGATGAGCTCCAAAGAGGTTCAAGCAACACTGTCACTGGATAACCATGTTGACACCTACTCCAGAGAGGTAGCCATGTTAGTCAATTGCAGTAAAAAAACAGAGTCTTATAGCACTTGAAGAACTGATAGATATATTATGGCTTAAACTTCCATGGGCTGGATTACATTTTATCAGAGGCAGTAGCACATTAAGCCTTTGACTTACACCATAGTCTTCGGAAGGCAGGTGTCCTCAGAGTCGATCCTGCCATTAGGCAGAGTGAGGTAACCACTTTAGATGGCAGATACTGAGGAGTAGCGTAGGGGGCCTCTCAACACTTCCCTCCTCTTGCAGGACAGAGTTTTTGTGTGTCCCATCTTGTACCTCCTAAACTAAACTGCTCCCTCTGGTGTGGTGGAGGACGTCATTGTGTCACCAGTCTTATAGCAATATTCAACTTTCAGTCCGGGCAGCTCCTGTATGTGGAAGAAGGAGCCATCTTGTTCTTGGTTTCAGGCAGCAAAATATCTTGGACCAGCCCTGGGTGTCCTGTTCCAGAACTGTAATTCTGACTTGAGGGCACTTATACATGCACAGGACCTATGCCCACAATGGCTTTCCCATTTGCTTCAGTGGAGATGGGCAGATCCATTTACCGGTATATGAGCAGCCCTTACATACAAAAACTATATTAGCAAATAAGGCCACACATGAAGCTTTGGACTGAGATGGGGGGAAATAGCCAGCTACTCATTATCTTTCCCCCATCATCCTGCCAAGGTAATACACTTATTAATAGGAGCCTAGTTAGCCGTAAATAAATTAAAGGTTTTTATTTTATTTTATTTTGGTTTGCACTATATTTTTTCTCCTTTCCACAGGCTTTCAGCTCAGGCAGTTTGAGATGAACATTAAAATTTCTGCTCTTTTAATCTACTCATTCCCTTAGGAAAATCAGTTCAGTTCCACGTACCTTAAACAATCTCTTACCTGTCCCTCCTAGGGAGCCAAATGCATAGAATTTGAATCTAATTAGGAGGGGGGACATGCACTCCAGAAAGTCACGTTTTTCTAAGCTACTGCTCAAGACTCCTTGCCAGCCCCAAGCAGTGGACTCATTATAGGAGTTCTAGCATGGAATGAAAAATGGGATAGGCTGCAGAAATTTTTGAAGGTCAGGAAGATAATGGCTGGTGATCTTCAGTGCTTTAATCCTGGGCAAAATCAAGGGTAGACAGTGACACCAAGTTTCAAGATCTTTTAAAAAAAACTTTGCTAGGAGTTTCACCCAATTTAAAATTTACCCAATATAAAAATGATAGCACATTTTTATTCCAGTAAGCAAGCACAACTTTACACAGCCTGGTTTTGATGATAATCCTGGCTTCATAAGCTATGTAAACCACATGATAATTACCTATTTTCTAGGTGTGGTATTTTCCTGGTTTGATCATTCACCAGCTCAGTCTTGAATTAGATCCAGGCTCTTCCTCTTCGTTAGCTTCACCTCCAAACAGATTAAGGATGGAGAACATGTAGTCCTTTAAGCTGTTGGACTCCAACCCCCATCAACCCCAGGCAGCATGGCCAATGGTCAGGGATGATGGGAGTTGGAGTCCATCAACATCTCTAAGGTTTGTGGTTCTTCACTTCTGAAATAGATGGCTGGAGCTGTTAAAGTAGACAAGACAGGTGCAAAACAGGCAACTGAATATTGAGGAGGGACTGTAACTCTATAGCCAAATGCCCTGCTTCACATGCAGAAGTTCCCAGGTCTAATGCCTGCTCATCTACATTTCAAATGATTTGATAGAAGATGATGGGAAAGACCCCTGCTGAAGAGACCCTGAATTTCTGCTGCCAGTCAGAACAGATAATCCCAGGATAGATAGTCAAGACAAATGGTCTGACCAGGTCTAAGTCAACTTCCTGCTTTTCTGTCTCTAGAACAGAGACTCCAAACTTGGGTCTCCAGGTGTTTTTTGGACTAAAACTCCCATGATCCCTAGCTAGCAAGGGCAGTGGTCAGGGATGATGGGAATTGTAGTCCAAAACCAGCTGGAAACCTAATTTTGGGAAACCCTGCTCTATATTAAGTATTTTCTAGCCCCTCCCCCAGCCGTGCCTAAATCTAATTGTCAAACCAAATAGCATACCCAGTTTCATGCCCAAGAAATGGAAAGTAGAAATTAATGAATATTAAAGATCTGAATCAATCAGTAACGAAGGCTGCTGAAAAAACATATATTCATAGAACAGGCAGAATGGCAAGAGCAGAACTAGGATATGTTAACGTAGCATGACTACAGGATTGCTTCGTTGATCCTGCCTCCCGCCCCCTGCAACCGAGTGACTGATCTGCTTCCTCAAGAGTCTATTTAACATTGCTGTTCTGCCGCATTCAAAAACATTATCACATTTATAAACTCAGCCTTAATTTTTCCTCTTACTAGATAATGTAATAAAGCTTCTTCTACCGAGCTACATCCTAATATCTCAGGCATGATATGCTATAGACAGATTTATAAATGTCAAAAAGTCATGAAATTTGCAAGTGGAATAGGTCACAGTGGTGCAGTATTGTACAATTTTTTTGCCATCCACTTTGTTAATAATCCTGTACTTTTTGACATTTTGAGTAAAAAATGTCAGCTGCTTTTGAAGGTGTGTTTTTGTTTTTTTAATTATACAAAGGAACAACCAGGTCACATTTTTTATATATACAAAAAATCAAAAACCTCAAAGCAATCCATTAGAACAAATGTATCAAAGAACACTAACCTTTAGCACTTTAGGGAGTGCTGTCAGGATCGGGTCTTTGTGCCAAACCCCCCCCCCACAACTATCCAATAGTTCCTTTAAAAAAAGAAAGAAAGAAACAGCCTATCTTGTAATTAGTTTCAAATGTTGTTTTGTGACAATTAAAAGAACAATCAAGTGATGGAAAGAGCCATCGCTCAGTAGCAGACAATCTACTTTGCACACAGAATCTCCCAGCTTCAATCACTGGCATCTCCAGGTAGGGCTGGGGGGAGGGGAGGGAACCCTGCATAAAATCCTGGACAGCCTCTGCCAATCAGTGTAGCGCATACTGAACTAGATGGACCAATGGTATGACTCGGTATAAGTCAACTAATTATGTTGCCATGTTCCTAAGTTAAAATGAACCGTGCCTTACTACAGTCATCCCTCAAGTTATTAACACTGCGCATTGTGCGTTTTTGGGTTGTGGACTGTGATGAACCCGGAAGCACCAGAAAGGGTTACTTCCGGGTTTCGGTGCTCGCACATGCACAGAAGCACAAAATGACATCACGCGCATGCGCAGAAGCGCCAAATTGCATAACACGTGTGTGCGCAGAGGTGGCGCTTCAGGCTGCGAATGCTGCGGTTGCGAACGTGCCTCCCGCATGGATCACGTTTGCAACTAGAGGTATGACTGTATTGGTACAGTCTTAATTTTGTCTACCCTCCCCCCAAATCTACACTTATATTCAAGGCCCAACCAAGAGTTCTGTGTGTACCAGCTTGTGCTCCCCAAGTTCTCCATTCACTACAATTGCACATGCAAGCACACTGCGCGCAAATAAAGCAATAAAGCAAAGGTTATCTTGAATTTTTATTGTAAGTCTAAAAGCCTCTACTGTCCCCCACCAACAAGCTCTGGTTTCATTATTTTATGAGTTTCAAATCAGTTTTAAACAACTGACAGCACAATCAGAGAATTTGATTGAGTTATTGTGGTGCCACTTACGCTACTATTTATCACGACTCGAAAGCAATATTTGCTGCTTTGAACATGGAAAAGAAAAGCCATTCCATATATGCGGGATGTGCCTCAGAGCTGCAGCTCTCTCCTGCTATGAGTACGTTTTTTACTGTTGTTGTCATCATCACAGGACTCCAGCAACCATCTTCTTCACCTCATTGGTGTCTAATTTAATTTGAAACAATAAGAATCTTGCAGCACTTCAGTACAAATGCATTTAGCTTGGCATGAGCTTCATGGACCAGATCAGGACTGGGCAGAAGATAGCTTAGGAACCAATGGTAGATCTCCACGCAGTGTCCTTTCATCCCGTGAGTGGAGTTCTATATGAAAAGGCAGTAAGCTCAGTTCAGATCTGGTACTGAAATCAAATCTCTAGGCTCAAGGTGTGCTCAGAGGAACCCCTGTTCTTTCATTCTAATGCTATGTTGTTTGTGTCTGGCTCTCATTGGGAGATCTGAGAAAACTGAAGTCTGCCCATCCCTGGACCTTGGTTTCACAAGATGCTTGAAAATAAGGAGGTTGCCAGGAGGGTGGATTATATAAAATTATAAGGTCAGATGGAAATGAAGTGCAAAAACTACAGCCTGTGACACTTACTGGTATGTTAAGACTTAAAACATATGCAAAATCAGGCTTTAGAATTGATAGTACTGAACTCAGAAGTTTCATGCTGAAGTCTCCCCTTGAAGTTCCTTTTTGGAAGAATGGCTACTTTAAGGTCAGTAACAAAATGTCCCATGAAGTGAAGTGTTGTCCCACTGGTTTCTGAATGTCTAGTGTCAGATTTGTGCCTTTTTATTCTTTTGCATATAGACCCCTTTTGTCCTATGTAGAAAAAAACATTATTGGCAAATTATAGGATATGTCACACTGGAAGATAAGCAGGTGAATAAACCCTTGATGGTATGGCTATTGTTTTTAGAGTTGTGTACCAGATTCAACTGAGTCCTGAGGCAAATTGGGCATATTCAGAGGGTCTTAGGCATTGAACAAGTCAGGTAAGGAAAGCCATGGTCTCCTATAGGATGCACTGGATGGTGCAGAGTGAACTGTGGCTCAGGGGATGGGGCATTAGGGTGGAAGCAAAGGCAGGCATCAGGTGGGGAAAATCCCATAAAAAGGTTGAAATCCACTGTGGCAATCTTCCTAGGAGATGGTAGAAGCCCACTGCCCCCTTCTTGCCTGAAGTCCATCAGCGAAGGCATTGATCCTGTGTGGTTCAGAGTGCTTCTTTGCAAGAAACTTCCCTGCAGAAAAGTCACTTGCAAAGGAGCACAGCGCAGAATCAGCACCTCCACTGCCTTGGTGCAGGATATTCCTTTTCAAGCAGCTTCCACAAAGCCCCACAAAGTTGACCCACCTGCTCTGGGGAGGGAGTGGGGTGGGCAGGAGACGTCTCACTTCCAGACTAATTCAGGACTGGACTGCAAGGCAGGTCAACCTGATTAGGGGCCCCTAGATCAGGGCCACAAGGAAGACTGAAAGTGGGGGAGCTGTTATTAGATTCCGTAAATGCATTGCCTGAGTAGATATGGGGATGGCATCTAGACCTAGTGCAGGATCTAGTTCCTGTATTGCTTCTGGGTAGCCTGTTGTTGATGGTGTGAGCTGTTTTAGATTTGGAGATTCCTCAGTGTTCAGCTTTGGTGAACTGAAGTTGATGAAAAAGTAGCACAGGACTGCAGTCAGAAGCCACTGAACTGGCGTGGCCATTCAACCCTCTGGTGGTCCACCCGCAATTTGAAGTAGTACTGTCCATCATTGCAGGTGTGGCATGGATTACAGATAATGTGCATAAAGAGATCGGGACAGTTCACTGATGATAGCATGGCCAGGCAAACTGCTTTGGGCAGGGGAGAAGTGCTTGGATGCCCATTGATCCATAATGTTTAAAAGGAAGCCCATAAATCACTGTATCTCCTGCGAGTGTCATTTGAGCACATAGACATGACGCTGTTTGGCTTAGTAGAATAACAAAGTGTAATTGAATCATGTAGCAATTAGAAGAGCTCCACCACTGCATCTGTGTACTCAGCTGTGTTTATATTTCGCCCCATCTTTTCTTTGTACACTTGACTTATTTTACAAACAAGATAAACTTCATTTAGGGAGCTTGAAATCAGCTAATTTTCATCATTAAAAAGATTTGGTTAGATTCCCAAAGCAGTTTTAAACAACACATTGCTCAAAAGAAGAACAACAAGGAAAAGAATCTTCGCCCCCATGCATTTTTCAAACCACCCCCCTCCAGGCCTGCAGCTAAAATCTTCATATTCCGTCATACTATTGTTTGTGCAATGAATTGGTTTAAAAATCAAAAGGCACAAACTACCCTCTGGGGGCAGAAGGAACTTATGAGTTGATGCCCTGGGAGAAGGATGGGATGGCTCATATATCAGCGATGATCCTAGCCTGCTCTCCAAGCACTGTTTGGTGCCTTTTACCACTTTTATTCAAAGAATAGGTGACCATACCATATCACCTCAGTTTTTTGGGGGGGTGCATTACCAATGTTGGGAGAGCACAAAGGCTGTTCTTGCATCCTGCACTGCTATTCACCTGACCCAGGCTTCCTCAACCTCGGCCCTCCAGATGTTTTTGGCCTACAACTCCCATGATCCGTAGCTAGCAGGACCAGTGGTCAGGGATGGTGGGAATTATAGTCTCAAAAGATCTGGAGGGCTGAGGTTGAGGAAGCCTGACCTGACCCAACTCTGTGGAAACACTGACTTGTTGGAAGTGATGTGAACTTGTGATTTTCTAGATGTTTGTAGCATCTGCATAAAAAGCAGGTTGCGACAGCAATCCCTTATCTATCTGCCCTGATTCCAGGGCTCTAGAGCAAGGGGGAGGCAGATAGGTAAGTGACTGCAGTATTATTTATTTATTCATTCATTTATTTCATTTATATCACAAACTCTTAGTTGACAGTAGATGGTTGCATGGCTCAAAAGGTAGAGTAGGGTTGTTGTTATTTTGCTAGCGTCACACTCAAAATATTTTGGAAACATTGCTCTATGGAAAAAATAATGTGCCCCAGATGAAGAGGTGCCACATCATGGTGGGTATGTTCACAGATATATGTCCACTGCTGCCCCTGGAGATTTTGCTGCCTGCCGCTCCATATACACCCAGCCAGAGTCCATATTTTTAAAAGATTTGGTGCCCCATTCCAAACCACTTTCCCCGTTTTCCCAACCCAGTTTTACCAGAGCAGGTTGCATACCTGGGATCCCTGCATGGTACAGGCATCTGTTCACCTTCCTTCATTAATCGTCCATCATTAATCGTTTTGATTTGCTACTAATAATGTAGATATTCTATTTTTAGTCTCCCTGAAAAGCATTCAGGTAAGTGCTGAATAGAGAGGTTCAGATACAAGCTGACAGATCACTTGCTTTACAGAGAAGAGGGAGGACAATTTGTCATGATGATATATATAAACACCATCACCATTTCACTGACAACTGTGTGACAAATATAACACTAAAAGTATGTATGGCGCTTCTAATGTGGTAGCTGAACCCAAGGGAGAGCAGGCCATTTTCGGCAGGAATGTTGTGCTCTATGTGTGGTATCTTTATCAGTGATTGAATTGTCCTGACTACAGAGAATTCTGCTACAAGGAAGAATATAGTAGTAGTAGTAGCAGCAATAATAATAATAATAATAATTTATTTATACCCCGCCCATCTGGCTGGGCTTCCCCAGCCACTCTAAACACTCCCTAAACAGGGCTGCCTTCAGATGTCTTCTAAAAGTCTGGTAGTTGTTGTTCTCTTTGACATCTGGTGGGAGGGCGTTCCACAGGGTGTTCCACTACCGAGAAGGCCCTCTGCCTGGTTCCCTGTAACTTGACTTCTCGCAGTGAGGGAACCACCAGAAGGCCCTTGGTGCTGGACCTCAGTGTCTAGGTAGAACGATGGGGGTGGAGACACTCCTTCAGATATACTGGACCGAGGCTGTTTAGGGCTTTAAAGGTCAGCACCAACACTTTGAATTGTGCACAGAAATGTACTGGGAGCTAATGTAGGTCTTTCAAGACCAGTGTTATATGGTCTCGGCGGCCGCTCCCAGTCACCAGTCTAGCTGCCGCATTCTGGATTAGTTGTAGTTTCCGGGTCACCTTCAAAGGTAGCCCCACGTAGAGCGGGAGATAACTAGGGCATGCACCACTCTGGCAAGACAGTCCGCAGGCAGATAGGGTCTCAGCCTGTGTACCAGATGGAGCTGGTAAACAGCTGCCCTGGACACGGGTTTGACCTGTGCCTCCATGGACAGCTGTGAGTCCAAAATGACTCCCAGGCTGCGCACCTGGTCCTTCAGGGGCACAGTTACCCCATTCAGGACCAGGGAATCCTCCACATCTGCCCGCCTCCTGTCCCCCCAAAACAGTACTTCTGTCTTGTCAGGATTCAACCTCAATCTGTTAGCCGCCATCCAAAGGGGAAAGACTCATGGTGCTCAAAAAAGAAGACACTTTTCTCCCCAACCTGCTCTTCTGGAAAAGGGTACAACATCCCAGCCTTTCTGAACTACTTCGTACAGTTCATGGCTATTTATTTATCTGATTTGTATCCTACTTTTATTCCATGGAAGTCCAGATTCACATTTAGAAGGTTCCTAGGCAATCTCCCACCCAGGCACTGACAAAACCCAGACCTTCAGACCATGCTTTGGGGCCACAATAATCTGTCCAACGTTTAGATGTGTTCAGCTTGAATATAGGCAATCCAGGACACTCTTCTTGAGCTCCCTTCTACTTTAGGGAAACTTATTTTTTCTCCTGGTAGAAACATAGCACAGCCTTGACTCTCACACTAGCAGGATCAAGAAAAAAGAAAAAGAAAGAAAAAGAGAGCATAGGATGGTATGTGCTGTTTCTTGCACCTGCATGATACCAGGTGACAGGATATCACAACAGCAAGAACAGGCATGCCAGTGGTATACCTGTCTAAGTTAAAGCTAGCCTGCCTGTTTTCACCCATTTGTTACTGAAAGACATGAGGGCTCAGCTAACATTTTGCCAGTTCTTGTAGAGAGAGGAAAGGGGAGGAAACACCACCAAGCACTGTTAATTAAATATTTGGCATTTGCTTAAACGAATGCAACATTTGCTTAAACGAATGCAAACTCTGTATGGTGCTTTTCCAACACCCAAGTTGACCCCAAAGAGGCGCACAACCATAATAGAGCATTAAGAAAGAAAAACAAGACACGCCTAATACAAAAGAAATGAGGACTGTGTTGAGTAGCGGTTAGAGTGTCAGACTACGATCAGGTCATAGAAAAACCATAGAATTCTAGAGTTGGAATAGCAAAAAACAAAAAAACCGCAAATGAATCACACTGGATATAAATCACACTGGATATATGTTAGGAATGCCAATGCAGGAAGAAACATAAAAACTGCTATCTCTTACCTAACATAGAATCATAGAGTCACAGAATTGTAGAGTTGGAAGGGACCACAAGGGTCATCTAGTCCAACTCTCTGCGATGCAGGAATCTTTTGCCAAACATGGGGCTCAAACCCACAACCCTGAGATTCAAAGCCTCATGTTCTATGACATACAGCAAGGTGTGCATTCTAGAAAGTCTGTGCTAACTGGCTGTCCTTAACATATAACGGCACACATCGAATGAAAAAGAGAAAGGGAAGGGAGAAGGGATATTTCTAGAAAGCTGACCAGAAAGAATGATAAAATGTTTCTCATTTTTCTGCAATGAGCTTTCAACTTCGTATTTACAGAACATAATTCCATAGAATTGGCCATAGATTTTCAGCAGTTATTGTGACAATGGCTGTTTAGAATCTGGAGTGTCCCAAGAATCAATAGGACTCAAAGTTCAGTCACTAGCTCTTCCCTGAATATCCAGGACTGGCTAGGATGAATTAGCAAATGCCCCCTCCCTCCACCCCAAGCCAGTCAAGATATTCTGGCACGTGCCACAGATCCCACAAGTGCTCGTTCTTCTCCCTGGCATTAAAAAGTCAATAATTTTAAATGAAATAATGAACCCTCCACAACACGAAGTACCTGCTGCCTGAGGTGGCTGCCCCACTCTGCTTAATGGTAGAGCCAGTCCTGGTTATGCTTGTTTATGTGCTTCCCAATAAATGGTCCTTCCATGTCTGCCTTGGGGCATTTGGACTGCTGTTGTTCATGTAATTGATGTTTGTATGGAGACAGAACATTTTCCAGACTGCTCTGCAATTCATATTAAACCCGGCGCTTTCATTCTTTGCCTTTTTACTCTGTTTTGCAGTGTCTGTTGGAAGTCGGGATTCAGATTATCTCCAAATATATTAATATCTAAATAAGGCTGTTGCTTCAGTAATCAAACTATAACCTCATTTATAAGATCAAGGAGACTGGCTTTTAAAACTTTTATTATCTGCTGATGGGGAGCATTTTTCTCTTTTCCAACTCGTTCAATTTTATAGCCATCCATTGCAAAAAGTCAGGGCAAAATGCAGAAATAACTGGAAGTACTCAAAATGTAATACCTTATTTGCTAGATAAACAAATCTACAGTATATGTTTCCTTTCCCATAAGATACTGAAGCTGCACTTCTTACCACAGAGAGTACTAGTTTCTGAAATCAATAGAGCTTATTTCTAAATAATGAGTTCAGGATTAGGTTTTCAACTCATTAAAATATGAAAGAATTTCCTGAGTTGCAGGATGTGATGCAGAGGATTCCCTCTTCTCCATGTACATGTTGTAGTGCGAAGTAAACATATGAACTGACTCCATTCTCCAGAATATTGATTACAAATGATCAAAGAATCATAGCACCCTTGATGAGGCTTCTCTTTTATTGGGTGGAAATGAAAATCAAGAGAAAGACAGATAATAACAAGAATGGGTAATCAATCTTACTCCTAGTGGAGGAACTTTAGCTATTCAAGCTGGAAACATTTGTGGATAGTAAGAGAAACTCCTACCATTCACTGCAACGAAACAAGGAACTCTTGAACCTTTCTGGCTATCAAGCCTCACATGAATTTCAATGTTTACATTGATGCTAATGGTGTGTGTTTTGGTAACAAGTTAATTAAAACAAGCTCTGTAGCTGCTAGAAGTTTCCTTGTATCCAAGGCATGAAGCTCTGCAGGTTTCAACAGATGACCTTCTTAGTCAATTGTTTGATTTCGGAGGAGTGAAGAACTCTAGAAGAAATTGGCTAGTTGAGCCTCCTATAAGAAGTCTGGGTTGGATAGAGGCAATTTGAAAGAACAAGACTTCTTGTTATCATAGAATTGTAAGGGACCATGAGGGTCATCTAGTACAACACCTTGCAATGCAGAAATGTTTTGCTCAATGTGGGGCTCAAACCTAGACCCTCAGATTAAGAGTCCTGTGCTCTACAGACTGAGCTATCCCACTGCATAACTCAGCAACATATTGACCGGAAACAGATACATGGACAAAATGTACCCCAGTGGTAGCTAACGTGATGCCCTCCAAATGCTGCTGGACTACATCACCCATCATCCCTCATCACTGGCTATGCCGACTGAGGGTGAAGGGAGCTGTAGTTCCAATAAAATCTGGAAACCATCACGTTGACTATACCTGACTATTGGCACATATAATTACAATATGAACTATGAAATGTGCATTGTGGCTGTTACATTTAGTAGCTTTGCTTAGCTGGAATCAGTGTACAAAGCCATTTTTCATTTTGTGTGATTGCCAGCTGAAGTCCTCATGAGCAGTGCTGAGCCTATGGAATGACCAAACAACTGTGACTAACATATAAATTATGTTCCTGTCACATTGTGATGCTATCATTTTCTGAGAAACAACTCAAGACAAATGAGGCAAAATCAATTTAAGAAGTTCTCAGGGGGATAAAATACAAGCCTGGAGACTTGGGGAGGAAATGTACAGAACCATATTCTGTCTGAAAACTGCAAAATCCTGTTCATTTTATCCTTGCTTTAAGTCCCGCCACCCATCCAGAATACTAAAAAATAAATACAAAATCTTTCTCTCAGCTTGCCAGGCTTGGCAGTCTTGAGCACCACTTACTCAACTGAAATAAATTAAACATATATCAATTAAACTGGAGGAATGTGAATAATGGGAGGATTAATAAGGAATTATCATATATCACAAGCAAGTTAAATCTCTTTAATATAAGTAATTCCTATGAGAAAAATTAAAGTGTCTCATTTTACCACACTCACCTTGGCATTCTATGTTTATGCACATTTCTTTATGAAGATCCTTTTAATCATCATATGAAATGAACTGCGATGTCATTTAAGTGATTTTTATCTCATTCATTTTAGTTTATTGATTTGTATCCTGCCACTTGGGAAATCAAGGTAAAATGCTCTTTTGCTTTTTCCAGACTGACTTTCCCAGAAGTACCTTCCAAACTGATCCACCAGAGAAACCTTTTGTAAAAAGCTCCCCCACATCACAGATTATCAAAATTCCACGTGATCACAGAGCTTATGTGTTTAGAGCAGCCCTCCCCCCAATCTGATGCCATCCAGATGTTGTACTACAGCTCCAATAACCTCTGACCACTTTAAATGAAAGTTGTGGTCCAAGCCATCCAGAGAGCACTATATTGGGGGAAACTAGGAGAGTGCTTTAATTGTTATCCTGAAATTTTCAGCAAAGTACACAATATGCCATACTTCTAAATTCTATAAACTAGCAACGAGCAATCTATCACCCTCCAGATGTTGCTCAACTCAATTCTCATAATTCCTGGCCATTGGCCATGCTGTCTAGGGCTGATGATTGTTGTAGCCCAACATCTGGAGGACTCCTCAAGTTCTGTATCCCTACTCTAAACCATCATTTAAGTAAAGAAGGACCGAGAGAGAGGAATTTAGAGAAGCTATGATATGTTAAATTTGCCAAACACTATAGGTTTTATGCTCTCCATAATAGAATAGCCTAAAAGTTATTTGTTGAAATATTGTAATACTTTTTCAAAGAAAGACCTGCAGTGGAGACTTGGGAGTCGTAAGTCCAGTGACTGAGTTTAAAATACTGTAGATTACACTTCACTGCTAATAGATCTTCTTTGTTCATTTGCTGTGTGACATTTACAACACACCATGGCACCATTAGTGTTGTATTTCATCCACAGTCTTCACAGATTTCACAGTTTCTTCACGGGAGGTCCCCTGCAAATCCGGCCCACTTATTTCAAATTGCTACACAACTGTTGCTGAAGAACAAAGTCAATACAGTTGACTTCAGGGGTTCCAACTGCCCCACATAATCAATCTTAAGACACAGCACACACTTGGCATTTGAAGGGCAGTTGGGTGATTGGGCCCCTCAAATATTTTCTTGAAGGAGACGGAATGGATATCAGCCCCTAGGTGTTGGCTCCTATGGTTGGCTTTTTGTGGGGAGAGTGTGATAGGTGTGCGAACACTGCGAGAAACTTCTTATCCAACGAGACTGACTCTCCCATTCACCTTCCTCTCACACACCTCCATGGGTAGGAGTCAGTGGTAGGAATAGTGGGGTGCAGGAAAAGTGACTTTCATTTAAAGAAAGGAGAAACCTGTCCCAATTTACTTAAAATAAAATAAAAGTATGGTGAATGTGAAGGTTTCAACAGAGCAGAGCCCAGCCTCCAGTGAAACACCTGAGGCCCCACTGGGCTTGATGAGAATACTCTTCCCATTGAAATGAATACTTAACCTTGAAAATGAAATGACTGCTTCGGCTTTTGATGTTATTATAATTAGTCAGATTTCTATTTGGACAAAAGAGCTCAATTCACAGTGGACTGTAGACCTATTAATAAAAAGAGCTTTTATGCACTGAGGTATGAGAAACAGGACACCTCTTCCGATATTACAATAACCAGAGCGTCATTTCCTGCTGGACAGAAGATCAAATAGGCCTCCCCAAGGCCAGCCCATGATGCTTTGCCACTTAAGGCAAATGAGAAAATGGCAGCCCTGCCACCTTCTCCACCCCTGCCTGAGGTGACTGGAAGCAGCCTGGGAAAGCCCTGGCACACTGATAAGTCTGTCCTCCCCTTCAGAGAGGAGGACGGGCAGAGGAATGCTGGCACTGGATTCTTCAAGCATTAAGTTGAATGGAAAGCCCAATGCAAGTGGCTGCTTGCCCAGAATCAGGACACGAGACCGTTTCCATTGACTACCAGCAACTGGTATTCAATGGCACCACATGAAGCCACTTGTTGAATTGAAAAAAAATCAGAAAAGAAGCACACTTGTGTCTGAAAGATACTGGCAGTTACTAACACACTGCCGAAGTTCCACTGAAACCACCAAGTATTTGAACAGAACAGCCAATACTCTGAATGATCCTATCCATCTTTGGCGACAGCACTGATTTCCCAGGACAGTTTGCAATTTACTTCCCTTAAGGCAATTTCACAAGTGACACTTAAGAATGCCTTTCTTTCAGGAGCTACATTTTAAATAACTAGCGAGTTAGTTTACTACATCGTGTAATACAGAAAGATTTAAATTTTGATTGTGAATGCTGGTCCATCAAAATGGAGGCTCCCTGCAGCCATTGTGACTAGTTGCCATTGATGAACTCTTCCTCCACAAATTTATCCAATTCCTCCTTAAATCCATCAAAGCTAGCGGCTATCACCAAATCTTGCGGCAGCAAACCCAAGAAATGAATAAGGCACTGTAAAGAAGTATTTACTTTTGGCTGTCCTGAGTTTTCTGCCAATCAGCATTATTGAATGAGCCCAAGAGATGGGGAAAGTCAGACCTTATCAACAAGCCAACCAATCAGCTAAGGTCCTTGCAACCACTAAATCTTTCACTGCAGCAGAACATCTACTAGAAGCACTCTGAGCTGTTCAATTTCACTTGAGTTTCTGCCTTGCCAATGATTGAGCAAGTGCTTTAGAACTTAAAAAGGTAGAAAACAACAACAACGACACACAGCTATCTATGAAACATTTAGCTTGACTGTTGAAGTAGTGTTCTCCTGAAGTTTTCGACTACAACTCCCATTAACCTCAGCCAACTCTAGTCCAAAATATCTTTGGGCTGCCATACATCCGGATTTCCTTGGATCTTAGGCAAGTTTTTGGTTTTTTTAAAAAATAAATAAAAGCTCAACAACTTTCAGGGTATCCTAAATATCTGGATAGCACCAGATTGTGGAAGGCTGACTTAAGGATCATTGAGAAAGCATATTTAATGCCTGAAAGATGCTGGCATTTCTAATGTATTGTTGAAGTTCTGTTCCACCAAGTACTTGGGCAGTCAATGTTTGGAATGATCACATCCATCTTTTGTCAACAATACCAGTTGCCCAGAACAGTTTGCCATTTACTTTTCTGAAAGCCTTTTACACAAATGGAGGTTAAAAATGCATTTCTTTCAGTAACCATATCTTAAAAGCTCATGAGTAAGGTGGAACACAGACAAATTGAGAATTTAAATGTGAACGTTGTTGCTTCAAAATGTGGGCATTTAAATACAGGTGTTCTTTGTTCTGCTTCTACAGACAAGTTCTTAAACATGTGCTCTTAACTGCCAACTTCACATTTGAGAAACAGAGCTTCTGGATTTTTCATGCTCAACTAAAGATTGGTGAATCTGTTGATTTTGGTTTCCTTCGGTTTCTCATTTTCAGCACTCCATGTTTCCACACAGATTGGCAAATTTTTTGAACAAAAAACTTCTCATGAAAATTCCTCAACATTTTAATGCAAATTTCTCCTAATACACACATTTTGGAAAGGCTATTTCCCTTAATGCAATGCACTTCTGTATGTTCGCTAACATATGCATTTATTTATTTTTGCACGCTTCACCCCAGTGTATTTTTGTACCCATTAATTGGTTGGAGAACTGCTTTGCAAATTTGGACAAAATACAAATTTCAAAGGACAGCTGTGTTTCAAAAAGCGCAAATTAGGTAGGTTCGCCTTCAGATGCTCACTGAATTCCATTTCTCCCTCATCTGTGAGCAACATATAACTTCACGTGGAGCAGAGAGCGAGGTCACACCTGTTGGCCATTATCCTCACCATGACATTGCCTGATGGGCCTGCCCAACAGCACCCACACATTGGTGGAAGGTCTCAAGTGGGGAGCCTGATCGATGTGCATAATCTGGCCCTCGGATGTAGAACACAATTCTGTGTGAGAATTAGTGCAATGCCATAATAATATAGGAAACGTAATTCAGTTTTGTCTATGAAATCTTAAGCAACTCAAACAATAATGCTTTTTAAAGGAAGCATTTCCCCCCTTCTCTTCTCCAGATGATTATTAAGTTTAGCAACAAGGTTGACAAGGGGAAAAAAGAACGGAAATTAAAAGCTGTAGACTTCTTATCCTGCTTTCTTATCTCTCATACTCTTTTTTTTTATTATTATCAGGTTTGTATCCTTTGGCGTTGCACATCCACAGGCCCCTGTTATGTGATGTTGCCATAGGTGCTGCTTCTGTTCTTTGCAGTGAACGAGCATCAAAGAGCAAACGTCTCCAAGATTTTGTTCTTGCCTGCTTTCATTGTGAAGCTCACATTATTGCCAAAGACACTGGGAATACTTCTTGGCCTGCTTTGTAAACTCCCTGCTTATGCCGTGCTAAACTATAGCTGTAAGCAAAGCAAATGCTGAGCAGAGATATGTGGCTACAGGGAAATCAAACCCTTACTAAAACGGCAGAAGGAGCCCCCCAGCACCAGTATTTTGTAGAGCTAACAGCAGTAAGTTGTACCTTTCTCATTTGCCAACAAAGTTCCAAACATTTAGTTTCTTTATGATTTATTTGGCTTTATTTGGCTTTGTGCTACTTTCATATGGATAGTAGTCCCCTTTTTTAAACACTAGCTTGGCCTGATGAACTGCATACATATTGCTATGAGGTTGGCTTTTCTGTGTAGGAGTAGGCTGTGTGCCTGAGCCTCCTTCTAATTCCCAGACACAGCAAGTGTTAAAATCTAAACAAGGATTCAAATGTTGAAATAGCCAGGCAAGTCTTTTGGTAATGGCCCTCTAAGTATGGGGGCCACTAAGGTTACAAAAGAACTGACTCTGTGCCAGATAACAAATGGGTCTAACTCACTGGTACAGTAGTTAGAAAGACAAAGGCCAGAGCTGGAAGTTTTGAATCAGGTAAGATAGAAGATAGAAGCAAGGTTGTGGATTGGCCGCTGGGAGTGTTTGAATCTCTCTTTCAATATACAGACTGTCTGAATATATTCTATATACCACAAAGGGAAGATAGTCATCTTTCTGTATCAAGTGAGGATGCAGTTTCTTAACTACCATATAATGTCCGTCCGTCCCTGAAAGACATAAGTTATGGATTCTTTCCACCCTCACTTCTTCTAGTTGCAGAGCCACACTTTCTCACCTTCTGAATGAGAATAGAGTTCCTCTTTTGTCTAGTGCCTTGTGCCTGACCATTTCATTTTCACATCTTGAGGCGTTCTACATTTGGAAAACCTGCGTCTGTTCAATGAGTCACTCTCCTATGTGTGTGGCATGTTCTTGCTGCCTCAAAATCATAGGAACATATATTTGTGGAGTCCAATAATAATTTCAAAGAGAAGGTGTTTGAGAGAATATTTGAAAATCTGGTAGTCCAGTGTGCAAAAGCAACTTGCGTGGCAAGTCTCCTCCCCCATGTGAAATGAAGACACTGGACACATTATTTAAGGTTAGTGGGCATAAAAAGGCCACAACTTTTATTGATTACAGAATTGAAAGGTATTGGCCTTAGGCATTGGCTCCCATTGACTACCCAGCATGGAGACCGGGAAGGGTTATCCACAAGCCGTGGGAGTCCTGTTGAAGTACGCCAACTAGGATCCCACGGGTGTCACCACTCAGGGGCGTGCCGGAGACCCTTACCTCCCTAGGTTTCGAACAAGGCAACGCCCCCCCCCGGAGTCCTCTACCGGACTACCCTTTTCATTGGGGGAAGGTGATGGCGCTTCCTTCCCCCCATTCATTTGCATAACAATCAACCCCTGCCAATGCCTATGTGAGTGGCATGTTCTTGCTGCCTCAAAATCATAGGAACATATATTTGTGGAGTCCAATAATAATTTCAAAGAGAAGGTGTTTGAGAGAATATTTGAAAATCTGGTAGTCCAGTGTGCAAAAGCAACTTGTGGAACCTTTAAACAACAATATTTCTGGTCTTCGCTCACTAGAACTCAAATCATGGAATCAAGTGTTTGGTTTATGCTCCCCTACTTCCCCATCACCTGCAGGGTGGGGAACACTTGTTTTTATTTTGCTTATCCTGAGTTGCTGGCTAATTGTTTGAGAACAGTGGGTGGTGGATAAAATAGAAAGCTCACCTCACAATTCCAATTGTGCCAACATCAAAACTGCTGAAGAAAAATAGAACTTTTAGTCAAACAGGGCTGGCTCTGCTATTAGACACAGTGAGGAAGCTGCCTCGGGCAGTCAGTGCTGGGGTGTGTATGGCAAGCAGTGGCACAGCCCACCTGACTGCTCCTCTTGACTTCCTCAGCAGAACTAGAGGACCAATCTGTGTGTGCCTTTGCCCCATAAGCAAGTTGTCTGCTCTCAGGAGTGGTGGAGGACGCTTTCTCATCACCAGTTCTGAAAATGGATTTAACTGCCAGTTTGGTGGGGTTTTATACATAGACCGAGTATGAAGAAATAACCTTCTCCTTGGATCTGAGGAGGAAGATAGCCTGGGCTGGCTCTGAAGAATAGAAGTCACAATAGTGTAGAAACCCATTAACAGAGATTGACAGAATGCAATATATTTAACCAGTAAACAAGCATCCAGGGGTCGAGCTGGAAAGCCCACCACCTGTCCTCTCGACCCGTGCCCGTCCTGGCTGATTAGAGCGTGTCCAGACGAGGTGCGGGCCCCCCTGGGGGATATCATCAATCTGTCCCTTGGCACCGGGACATTCCCAGGGGAACTGAAGGAGGCAGTGGTGCGCCCGCTCTTAAAGAAAACATCATTAGATCTATCCAATTACCGCCCGGTTTTGAATCTTCCATTCCTGGGTAAGGTGATTGAGAGAGCGGTTGCTGAACAGCTTGGTAGGTTTCTGGATGAAACATTGGCTCTGGATCCATTCCAGTCCGGCTTCCGCGCTGGTCATGGGACCGAGACGGCTCTGGTCGCCCTAACAGATGATCTCCGCAGGCAGCTGGATCGAGGCGGGTCGGGGCTGCTGATTCTTCTAGACCTGTCAGCAGCCTTCGACATGGTTGATCACGAACTCCTGGACCACCGCCTTGCCGACGTGGGGATCCAGGGCACAGTCCTTCAATGGCTGCGCTCGTTTCTCTCTGGTCGGGGACAGAGGGTGGCGCTTGGGGGGGAATTGTCATCCTGCCACTCCTTGGTGTGTGGTGTGCCCCAGGGTGCAATACTCTCCCCGATGCTTTTTAACATCTTTATGCGCCCCCTCGCCCAGCTTGTCCGGAGTTTTGGGCTGGGCTGCCATCAGTATGCTGATGACACCCAACTCTATCTGTTGATGGACGGCCATCCTGACTCGGCCCCAGACACATTGATCAGATGCTTGGAGGCTGTGGCTGGATGGTTACGTGGGAGCCGGTTGAAGTTAAATCCTTCGAAGACAGAGGTCCTCTGGCTGGGACGGGACGACATGGGACTGAGGGGGCAACTCCCATCTCTTGCGGGGGTGCAATTAGTGCCAGCACCGTCCGTTAAGAGTTTGGGTGTAATCTTCGATACCTCCCTCTCCATGGAGGCGCAGATTGCAGCTATAACAAAGGCGGCATTTTTTCATCTCCGCCAAGCTAAGCAGTTGGCTCCTTACCTCTCTCGCCCTGACCTAGCCACTGTGATCCACGCGACGGTCACCTCCAGACTGGATTATTGTAACTCGCTCTACGTGGGGCTGCCCTTGAGACTGACCCAGAAACTCCAGCGGGTGCAAAATGCCGCAGCGAGACTCCTTACGGGGTCTTCGCTTAGAGATCACATTCATCCGGTGCTATATCAGCTGCACTGGCTCCCGGTGGAGTACAGGATCAGGTTTAAGGTGCTGGTTTTAACCTTCAAAGCCCTATACGGCCTAGGGCCCTCGTACCTACGGGACCGCCTCTCCTGGTATGCCCCACAGAGGAACTTACGATCTTCAAATAAAAACACCTTGAAGGTCCCAAGCCACAGAGAGGTTAGGCTGGCCTCAACTAGAGCCAGGGCTTTTTCGGCTGCAGCTCCAACCTGGTGGAATGCTCTGTCACAAGAGACAAGGGCCCTGCAGGACTTGACATCTTTCCGCAGGGCCTGCAAGACAGAGCTGTTCCACCTGGCCTTTGGTCAGGGCGCAGCCTGACTCCCTCCTTTGACAATCATTACAAAACTTTAGTTTATGGTTGCCATCAATTTTGATTTTAATTCATTTTTATAATGTTTTATAATGTTGTACTGTTTTAGTGTTGTTAGCCGCCCTGAGCCCGGCTTCGGCTGGGGAGGGCGGGGTATAAATAAAATTTATTATTATTATTATTATTATTATTATTATTATTATTATTATTATTATTATAGAATCATCGAATTGTAGAGTTGGAAGGGGCCATCTGAGAGACATCTAGTCCAAACTCCTGCAATGCGGAAATCTTAACCAAAGCATCCATGGCAGATGATCATCCAGTCTCTGCTTGCAAACCTCTAATGAAGGAGAGTCCACCACTCCCAGGGGTGTCCATCCCACCATCAAACAGCTCTTACTGTCAGAAAGTTCTTCCTGATGTTTAGTTAGAATCTCCTTTCTTGTAACTTGAAGTCATTATTTTGAGTCCTACCCTCCAGAGCTTGTTCACTTTTCCATGTCACCAACCTTTTCAGGTCTGTGGCTACATCTGCAGACCCAAGAAACTTTCATTAGTACCACAGGCACATCACAACTAAGCACATACTGCAACCTGTTTTACTGGCTACATTAGAATTAAGCCTAGTTTCAGCAGGGGGTGGGGGTGGAATTTATTTAGGCATGTAGGTTTGTGCATTCCATGTTGGCACCTCGAGTTACAAATGCCTCAGGTTACAAATGCTTCGGGTTACAAACTCCGCTAACCCAGAAGAGTTACCTCGAGTTGAGAACTTTGTCCCAGGATGAGAACTGAAATCTTGTGCCGGCGGCGTAGCATTAGCAAAAGCACGCCTCTAGTTAAGAACAGTTTCAGGTTAAGAACGGACCTCCGGAACGAATTAAGTTCATAACTAGAGGTACCACTGTATTAATAAAGGTGGTGGTGATGATGATAGCAATCTCGATACATGTCCAATGGAGTGTGGTCAGTCCTGTGTTTTTCAGAAAGCAGTTGTTTGTCTCCTACTATGCCTTATGTCACATGGCAAACATTTTCAAAAACTAAATAAATGACAGGAGTAATATCCAGCCCCATAAAAGCTAAAGGTTTTGAGTTAGTCTGCAATGAATAAGCTCCCAAGGCCCTTATTAGTCCTTACTCACCCTGAACAGAAAAGCTATTGTGATAGAGCAACCGGAAAAGCAAATCCTAAGATATACAGCATTTACACCTTCCTTGTATAGGAAATCCATGAAGTATTGAGATGCTAATCCTTCAACACTGGAAAATGCACACAACTGGCATGGCACAGGTAATCTATATAAACACACACAGGTAATGAGTTAAACTTGCTAAGGACACATGCACAACAGTTTGCAACAGTCCATTTTTAACTTTAGGATAATAACAAAAGCTGCAGGGTAATAATAATGGTCTTGGAAACACATTTCTTTGAAATCCTTCTCCAGGAAGGCAATGTGACTCAAGGTAAATCACATATTTAAAATATTTATTGTAACTGCTATATAAATAATTCCTCTTGTAAATCTAAAGTCAGGGAGTTTTGATTAAAGAAAACAAACCTTTGTCTTCTGGATTTTCTTAGATAATGGGAAATCTTCCTTCATTTCAAGGGTAATGAAAGAAAAACCAATGTCGAGTTTGAGACATTGGTGTTGATTTGCATTGATTTTTGTTTTGGAAAATACTTGCAAACATGATTTTTTTTGGGGGGGAGGGTGGAATCACAATATCAAGTCATGCTCTTAGCAAGCAAGGGTGCATACTTTTGTGAGGAATACTTTTCATTCATGTCCCACTTTATTTCTTTTTTTGAAGAAAAAACCTAAAGTTTAACCACAATCATGGTACCCAGAGCAAAGTAGTCCTCCTGGCTTCAAAGAAATTGTCTACTCAGAAGTAAATCCTTTTAAATGCAGTGTGGCTTACTTCCAGGTAAGTGGGATAGGGCTGTAGCCTGAGAGTCTTAATGCAATGCTTTGCTTGTGAATATACACAAAGTTTTGGAAAAATCCACGATCCCATGCATATTTGAGAGCCAATGAGAAGTACATATAGTCACAGAATGCTACCATAGCAACTAAAGGTGTCCAATGCAGTGCACCAAGCAAAGCAAATAATGTGGCCAAATATTAGTTCAGATAACAAGCTGCTTATCATGTTCCATCATGCTGTTATGAAAACTGGAGTGCTTCTAGAATTGAAATGTGATTTCTCTCTCTCTGGATAAACACATATCATTAAAGATGCATGCATTCTTTGACATCAGCACTTACTTATTCATCACTTATTTTGTGTCTTATTATTTCCATCTTCACGTGTTTGGAAATTATCTGCCACATCTAAGAGCCTAAAACAAGGATGATAAACTACCAGCCTGCAGGCCTGATCCAGCCCACCAAATCTTCACCGGTGGCTTGCCCTCGCTGGAGAAAGACTGTGGAGGGTGAGCTGGAGACATAGCACTTTTTGTCCCCATTACAGCACTGAAGATGCAAATAAGTTCCCATTCATTGCCTTCTTTGCACCGATCTGATTGATCATCTGGTGCAGGGGAAGCAGGAAAGATGTTCATCTCCATGAGGGATGTGGTCTCGGCAGAAGGTGTTAATCTCTCTGCCCAAGCCAGTGGCCTGATGGTCATGCAGATCATCCACTTCCCAGTCATCAGGCGGATCATATATTGAATGGAGATAACTCCCCTTCCCGTGGATCAGATGCCGGGAGGCTGTGTGTCTCTCTCTCTGTGTTGTATATATTTGTTGTGTGTATGAAGTGCCTATGAGTTAGAGAGGTGTGTGAGTTTAATGGCCGCATCCACTGCTGGCAGGCAGCCAATGGAGGACTGGTCAAGAGTGAATGTGGCTTGCTGCAAATATTAAATACTCACTCACTCACTCACTCACTCACTCACTCACTCACTCAGTTTCTCTCTCTCTCTCTCTCTCTCTCTCTCTCTCTCTCACACACACACACACACACAAACACACGCACACCGACACACTTAACCGATTCACAGTTAACAGCAGTTTCTCTCCTATAGATTCTTATGGCTACACTTCTATAATATCTGTAGAGATAGCCAAGCTTTCTGAAGCTCTCTTCAGTTTGGCCCAAAATTTTCCACAATAAAAACTCCAAAACAATTTTCAAGCTAAACTGAGGGGTCAGAGTGATGCCCCCCCAGCCCCTTCACAAACTTCTACTACCTGAAAGCCTGCCAAGGCCCCCTGCCATCCCCCAAACACAGGGCTGCTATTTTCCTGGACATTACTGGGATATCAAAGGCAGAATTGATGTCTGGGGGAATTTCCGAAAGGCGGCACTTTGACCTGGATCTTAGCCAAATCATTTGAAAAAGAGCTCAACAACTTTGAGGGTGTCCTGGTTTTTACTTTTTGAAGTATGACAACCCTACCCAAACACACACACTCCACTTTCCTTTGTGGTGACAGGAACAGCAAATGCATGTGGGGAGAAGGAAGACTACATCTCCCATGGTCCATTTTGTTCCATCATGTCATTAGTCAGTGTAAAGGAGCAATGAAGAAGAGAATTAAAAACAAAACCCTCTGCATTTACTCAGTGCTTTTTTTTTCTTTAAAAAAATGTTTAGGGTATTCTCATTTTCCTACGCATATTGAAATACTGCCCCTCAATGAGGCCAAGCTTAGATTCACAAAATGTTTAGGGGATTGCATACCCTTGCATCTCCCCAGAAAAAAACAGTGCTTTTATCCATTGTGTGGCTTCACTGCTGTTCCCACCACCAACGTCAGGGGGAAAGAAGCAGTGAATATCTTTGGGGTGTGTGTGGCATGATTTTGTGGGATGTAAACACAGGAGCAGTCAATGACAACATTCCTAGAGTGTACATGTTAGAACATGGGGAGGGATGTCAGTCCAGCAAGCAGGTAAACTTCCTGGGGACGGACTTCCTCTGCATGTGACCAGAGGTGGGTGTGGCCTCACCTGTGCAGGTAAATGATAAAAGCACAGGGCAGGCAGCCACTCTCTCTCTGTGCCATCTTCCTTCAATGAGGAAACATCTAAGGATGCTCTCTTGGCTCCCAGCCAAGAGAGGAGATAAGGACTATCTTCGCATAAGATAGATTCTGAATGTATGTAACCTTTTTAAGCTGTCTGCCTTCTGGGATCATATTGTGAACAGAACGTGAGTAAACTCTTTTATAATTTTTTAAAGACTGTGTCATGTCTTGTATTTTAAGAGGGAACAAAAGGGGAAATTACCAGAGTAATTATTATAGAGGTTCTAGCGAACCTGTGCAGACGTTACCGTTGCGAACTTAAAGGGGAATGTTTATAAACTCTGCTGATATTTTGGAAACTTGTTAGCACAAGTTGGATAAGGATATAATCAGTCAATATATCCTCTCCTGCACCCCTGAACATTCCCAGAGATTTTATGGCAGGGAAGGTGGAAGCAAAAGACACCAGGAAGCTGGGACCTCTTCTTGTTCTTGGATATTGAGCAGAGCAGAAATCGAGGACTTGCCAAACCTGCCTCTCCTTTTGCAGAAGTTTTACAGGTCCCTAAAGTTCATTTCCAAGCCAAAGTTCAGAAAACGTAACTGGCATCTCTAAATAGGAATACGTACCTATGCAGACATGTTGTGGGCGGAGGGTCAATATGTGATCCCTTTCCAGGTGATGCTTGCTGGCAGATTCTGAAAAGTAGACTCCTTATGCAATTAATGGTGGTGGTTGGGGCGAGGTGCTTGCATGTATGCAGGGCTGAAATAATTTGTGTAAACAAGTGCTTAGCGGTTTAGTCAGCTCTTCCAGATTAAAACTGCACACTGTGGTCATTCCAAACTTTGCATCGCCTTCAACAGTTTCATTGCACTTGCTGCACCAGGAAATTTTGCCTTGGAGTCGCAAGCCTACGCTTCGCTTGCAGCTAGAAATGGCTTCAAACAGCCTTCAGCGGGGCTTTGCACTGGGAACACCTTGCTGGACCTGCCTCACATAATAAGATCTCCCTCTCCCACCAGCTTAATTAACCTCTCTTCACCCTCTCCTCCTGCACTCGCAACCACTGTGGAAATTTAGATTCTTTATCTGCAAGCATGCACTGAAAACGGAGAAGGGCAAAATCCCACCCTTTCCCACGCTTCAGCTGTGTGGGTGACAGGACAGTTTAAAGTGCATTAAAGGGTAATTAATGTACATTGCATCCTCTGGAAGAAGAGTCCTTTGACTCCTTCTGGCTTCTCCAGCTCCCCTGAGTTCATCTAGGTTCACACCATTTACTTCTACTCTTGCTAGGTGACTCGTTATCCTTGGCACCCTTTCCCCCCCTCTTGCTGAAGCACACGGTTTTATCTACTGTCTGGCAAGATACCTTCAAAATGATTCAGTGGGACTCCTGTAATGAGCTTACAGTGTTTCCCCAGCATTCCTTAAAGTTACAGGCACTGCTGCACCAGGAAAGAAAATGCCATACCTTTAAAAGTACTGTATTACTTGACTTTGGGAAAAGAAAGGCTTACAAAATTGAACCTTTTTAATCTAGAAAGAAAGAAAAAGAAGCAACTGAGCGAGGAGTTTTATAAAGTTGTGAACAGTGTGGAGAAGTTGAACAAAGGGAATGCATTTGATATCCCATGAAATTAATGGCTAGTGTATAGAGGACACACACGGCATAATTTATGCCTGTAGTTTGTTTCATATGAAGATGAAGGCATGGCCACTGCTGCTGTATTTCAGCTGGACTTTAACAAGGGACTACAGTCCAGGGGTCAGCAAACTTTTTCAGCAGGGGGCCGGTCCACTGTCCCTCAGACCTTGTGGGGGCCAGACTATATTACGAAAAAAATATGAACAAATTCCTATGCCCCACAAATAACGCAGAGATGCATTTTAAATAAAAGCACACATTCTATTCATGTAAAATCACGCTTATTCCTGGACCGTCTGTGGACCGGATTTAGAAGGCAATTGGGCCAGATCCGTCCCCCGGGCCTTAGGTTGCCTACCCATGGACCACACAAAGCCTTGGAAGAAATTATCATCTGTAGCTAGTAAAATGGCATAGAACTTTACAAAAAGGGTGTGTGTGTGGAATAATCAGCTGATTTCATGCTTTCTGTTCTTGGTTTGTCTTTTTTGTAATGTCTAAATGGGTGTCCACATTACACATTTAAAGAACATTTAATGTACATTGCTTTCCCCAAGTAATGCTGGGAACTGTAAATTTGTTAAGGTTGCTGTGAATTGCTCTGGTTCCCAGGACTCTTTGGGGAAGCCATGTCATTTGAATGCATGGTATGGATGTGACCTCTATCAAGTCCAGCTAAAACAAGTTTAGCCCATTGTCAAGTGTGCAAGCTCCTGATAGGAATACATCTCATACACCGGACTGTAGGGAGAGATTAAAAAACAAACTTTGGATATATACTAAAAGGCATGTAGAGAACAGTGGGTGTAGATCATTTGTTATGACTCTAATGACTCGGTGATTTTTGTATGACCACTCATCCCATGCAAAAGTGTGAGGATGGATGAAATTTGAGGAATGCGTGAATTTTAAGACTTTGTGGGGGTTACAGTAGCGTAGCGTGGGGGGTGCAGGGGGGGCCGACCGCACCGGGACGTAACATCTGGGGGTTAGGGTTAGGGGGCGCAAATCCATGGGTTAGGGGGTGCAAATTACTTGCCTTGCCCCGGGTGCTGACAACCCATGCTACGCCACTGGGGGGTTACCTCTAAATATGGGATGTCAGATTATTTTTCTTGTTCTTTTTTCTTTTTCTAAATGAAAAGAAGTGGCGTAACTGTCCCCAGCCACGCTGTGAGTCTGAATGCCTGGGGAACTACGCTGCATCAGCACGACACAGCATTCCCAAGGGCGTGATCCACACAGTCATCTTTTTCTTCTTGTGATTGCCCCTTGGAATGAGGCAACATCATGATACAGCACAATCCTTGGGGCGTTTTCTCGAAGGATGCACCCAGTATCACCGAAGCCACCACTCAAGAAGAAGAAGAGTTTGGATTTGATATCCCACTTTATCACTACCCAAAGGAGTCTCAAAGTGGCTAACAGTCTCCTTTCCCTTCCTCCCCCACAACAAACACTGTGTGAGGTGAGTGGGGCTGAGAGACTTCAGAGAAGTGTGACTGGCCCAAGGTCACCCAGCAGCTGCATGTGGAGGAGCGGAGACGCGAACCCGGTTCCCCAGATTACGAGTCTATCGCTCTTAACCACTACACCACACTGGCTCTCAAAGGGGGAGAAAGGGGAAGCTCTCAAAGTGGAAGCAAGGCTTTCCACCCCACCCTACCCCATAAAATAGAGAGAGATTGCATGCAAAGAAGGTAAGAAAACCTCAGTCACCTTGGTTTTTAAGGTAAGACCCTTCCTTCTAATTTCATAAAATTTGGCCATCCAACAAAGATCATTACACTACTTGGAGATAGTTTCTTCCTCCCCCAATGACAGTTGAGAAATATAGCTGGACCTGGTCCTCACTGTAGATTCAGGGAATATTGTGCTATTTTTCCTGGATTTAATGCCACTGCTTCTGTCCCTTTTCTAATGCTCCTTTCACACTGCAGTGCCTATCATGTTGTATAACAGTGGATTTTTGACCTCTATACCGGCAAGTCATGCTACATTTCGTTCACATCAGTGGGCATGGTGTGACAAAACAATGAACATCATTTAACAATGTTGCTACTCCCCCACCCTCTCCACTTCTGTTTTCCCAAGTTTCACTCATGAAAACAGCAGGAAGAACTGTAGTATGTCAGAATACTGCCTCAAATTGTGTCCCTTTACTCCAGGTTAAGGAGGCTGCAAACAGATTTCTTCTGGGACCCGGCAGTGTGGAAATGAACACTAAACTTGTTCTTTATATTCCGTTGGTTTTCCAGAAGTGGTCTTTGCATCATGCGAAAGCTCAAATATAATGTGGAAATTAACAGGGAACTATCAAGGAAACAGAATATACTACTGTGTGAACGCAGCCTGTGGCAGACAGCTATTTGTTACTACTACTAGGACTACTATGTGTTTGTCCACACTAGTTTTATATGGCAATAGAAGAGCAAAATTACTGAGCACATTGACATGAAATTCCATAACTGTCCAGTTTATTATTGGCATTTCTTCTGAATGCCTTGTAATGTCTACTGAAAGAAACGGCATTGGAAAGGAACAAAAGGACAGTGCCAATCAATCAAAAACAGCAACAAGCAAATAGAAGACAGGACACAAATGCCACACAATGCATATGATTTATTGCAAAAATATTAAACTCTTGTTTTTTATATAAAAAAAATCTCATAAGCTCTCCTTCAGGGAAATGATTGCTTTCATTATTATTCCATAGCTTCCTTGAAGAACAGCTTAGGCTCAAAACACATTGGGATTTGTGGGGGTTTTATGAGTGGTTCACATACGAAAGTTCTATGAAATTTTAATAATTTTGTGATAAATCCACAACCACAGCATCTTTAGCTTTTCTTCCTTTACAGGGATTTGGAAACTTGAGGACTGCGGTCATTTCTCTCTCTCTCTCCACATACCATCAACAGGTTTGTCAGCTTCAGGAGAAACGATGGCAGAAGCCAACACAGAGTTAAGTGCATTCAGTGGTCACCCAAATTATTTTGCGGCAAAGGTGAAGCCAAATGGTTCCCCCCACCCAGCTGAGAAAGTAAGGGGGGAAGGACAGGGTTCCCACACCTTGTCTTGCAAGCTACACCTGCTGGAACCCCCTTTTCTGTGAAAAACTAAAGGTGCAAGAGCCCTCCCCTCTTTTCCAACTGCCCACTCTAGCCTTAACATAAACCAGTGGTGGCTGGTATCCACTGAGACTGGTGGAGGGGAAAGCAGAAAGTCCTACTGTCGGTGGAGCCAGAGCCATGTGATGCTACTTGCCCTCATCCTCTTCCCTGCTGAGTTCTACAGTGACAGCACTGAGACTAAGGAGGAGGAGGTGGTCAAACCAGGGCCATTCCCTGGACTGGATTTAAGTAAGAAGGCAGACCAGTGGGAGCTGGCTGCAATTGGTGGGGCAATGCCTCATTTGCCACCACTGGCATGAGCTAAAACTCATTGTTGTTTATTATTTCATTGGAAGAAAGGAGAGGAAAGGAGTTCCATAGTTAAACTGTGGAACTTGCTCCCACATGAGGCAGTGATGGCCGCCAACTTGGATGGCTTTAAAAGAGTATTAGACAAATTCATGGAGGAGAGGGCTATCACAGGCTACCAGTAATGATGAATAGGCTCTGCCTGAAATTTCAGATGCATCGTGACTGTGAGCACCAGTTTCTGGGATTCACAGTTGGGCTGTTGTGCTCACATCCAGCTTGAAGGCTTCCCAAAGGCAGCCATTGAAGAAGAAGAAGAAGAGGAGGAGGAGTTTGGATTTGATATCCCGCTTTATCACTACCCGAAGGAGTCTCAAAGCGGCTAACATTCTCCTTTCCCTTCCTCCCGCACAACAAACACTCTGTGAGGTGAGTGGGGCTGAGAGACTTCAAAGAAGTCTGACTAGCCCAAGGTCACCCAGCAGCTGCATGTGGAGGAGCAGAGACGCGAACCCAGTTCCCCAGATTACAAGACTGCCGCTCTTAACCACTACCCCACGCTGGCTCTTGTAAGAACAGGATGCTGGACTAAACAGGCTGTTGGCCTGTTCCAGAAGGCTCACATTACACCCTTACGCTGCTTTCCTGTGAATCTGCTGAAGCTGCAAGCCTAGGCCAGAACACAGCAGAAAGCCCAAAGAAGAGATGGCTCACTGCAACCTGCAGTGAAATACGAGACTACAATGTCTTGTTTTCTCCTCTGTTGTTAAATATTAATAAATTGCAAAACTCCCTTCCTCCTTAAAGATGACAAGACAACACTTCCCCCAAAATTGTGCCTGGAAATACGCATGAATTGCAAACTGTAGAAAGCAAATGGTGCTCTTTGCAACGCCTCTGTGATGTGCAACTTAAGGCTATATTTTTTAGACAAAAAGCTATGATTACTATGAATCCTCATGGCTACACATAAAAATAAAAAGGGGGAATTGAAAATCAGTGACATTGTTCTGTGACCATTGCCTTGAATGGCTCTTTCAGGCAGCAGCCATAATTTCCCGGGACTTCCAGGAGGAAAAAATAGGAGTATCTTGAAGGCCAAAATGTCATTGTGACTGGAAATTTGGTGACCATGAAGATATAGAAAATAACTTTAAAAGAGCAAGGGGGAGTTGCCCAAGAACCTCTTTACCATGGCTTTTGACACCTGAGATGTATATTTTGAGGACCCACTTTATTTTTGTGATCGTATGTGAAGTCATTGGGCTATCGAAGTCCACATTTCCTTGTTTCCCTCCTCTTCATTTCTATTATCCACTCAGGCCATCCTCTACTGTATTATAGGTTTTTACCAGTCACTTCAGGCCCGAGTAAGAATTTTAAATCTGCCCATGCATTGGCCTTAGTGGGCTGGTTTTGTGCACTGGGGACATTTCAAAGTTAGGTGGAGGGGATTGCTAACTGGGCTGATCTGGTCACATTTGAACAGGAAGGTGTAGTAGATGATGGTAGTTGTTCTGTAGAGCTAACACCCTTAGGCAACCTTTAAGGTGATGGATGGTTAAAGAGGCCAGCGCTTTGGGGTTATGTGACAAGGGGGGCTGGATATGGTCCACCTTTGAGGCTTATCTCACCCATTTCAAGTTGTGGGACCCCGGAAAGGTGGGGTCAAGTAAGCCTTTCTACTCACTTTAATGGTGGAGATAAAACAAATGGTGTTGTTACGTCTTGCCCAATGCAGGTTGGCTCCCCCAAGAGATTCAGATCTGCTTGCTCCTGCACTGCTTTCCCTTCTACAGACAGGTAATTAATAAAATGTGGTCCCAGCACAACCCAGACATGTCTCATCCCTTTTCACCTGTTCCAGTTGCATAATCTAGTTACAAAAACACAGATTCATATGAAGGTATTCATATTCTACAGTTGCTGTTCTGGACACACTTCAGGTTATGCTGAGGTACCCTTCCCTCTAAATGTTGCTGAGACTTGAACACCCATCAGCCCCAGGCAGCATCACATAATGGTCAGGGATTATGGGAGCTGTAGTCCAATGACAACTGTAAGGCCATTCCTGATTTAACGCAATGTCTCCAGCTCTTTGAATCTGAGGAGCTTTAGCAAACAATTATTCCATTAATGGTCAAATTCAGCATCTTTATTCATTTGCTTTCCATTATTGAACTGACAAAACAAACCTCTTTAGACTCACCACATTTGTATTGTAAAAAAATAATTCTCAGGACTTCACACAAGTTTTTGAAACAAATCAAAAGTGTGGTTTATTTCCTATTGTGTAACAATTTAAAACGATTATGTTCTGTGTCGCAGGAACCATACCCAATGCCGAAAAGCTTGCAATAAAAAAAAAATGTGGCAGCTTTCAAAATTGCATTGTCTTAATCAAAACTTTTGTTCCTGTAACATCATCATATTTTGAAAAGTATGCCATTCACTTTCCATTCCCAAAGAGAGAATTACATGTTTCTGTCATACAGAGAAACTTTAAACTTGACAGAAGATTAATAAAAGGAAGAGTACTTGAAATACCAAGCAACAATAAAATGCAGGTCCCTAATTCCTTATTTTGCATTGCCCTCAATGAGCACTTTTGTCTGCTACAAAATCGAGTCCAGAGATTATTGCCATCCCACAACCAAAGCCAAGGTCCATCAATCCATACAAAAAGAAGCATGATGAGTTTGGTCAATGGAGTGTCGGGAGCAGATTGATGAACGAATTCAGTTCCCTCAAAATAACACTGTTCCTCCTACCTTACCACAAATTCCCAATATGGTACTTTTGCTTAAATGGATGTCTTTCCCTTGAAACTAAATGCAGGGATTTATGGTAGTGTGTATGAGTCTGGTGAAGGCTATTAAGAAAAATAATTCTGCTGCCACATTCTTCTGACAAAATGTTGGATTGCAAGTAGATTCAGAAAACTGTAAGTCATGGTGCAACTTCTTGAAAGTTTTTGTGGTGCCTGTTATAATGTGAGACGGTGGTTGGCCATAGACTTTGACTACACAGTTAGGTCCAATGTTATTTCCATAATTCCAAGGATCACCAAAAGGCTGGTAATGCTGGACTTAACAGTGCTAGAAGACTATAGATCAGCCACCCCCAAACTTGGCCCTCCAGATGTTTTGGGACTACAACTCCCATCACCCCTAGCTAACAGGACCAGCGGTCAGGGATGAATTGGGAGTTTTGGGAATTGTAGTCCCAAAACATCTGGAGGGCCAAGTTTGGGGATTCCTGCTATAGATGATCCTCTATCCACTTTGTGGTGTTGGGTGTCATTGTAGGATTTTAAGCAGCTACTTGGGAGATGCAGCTTGAAACTGGATGCTGATACTGAATAGTTTGTTTCATCTGAAAACCCTGTATCTGTGCATGAAATCTGATTTTCCCCTGAGCCACAAGAGTCTACTCGTGGTGGACAGAACAAGTCTTAATGTGTACAAGACAATCATTAGATTGATCATTTGGCAAGCAGGGAGGGTGCAATAACCCCTCTCCTTCGCTGATAGGCATGGATCAACTGAGGAGAGGACCTGTGGTCCTGTGCATGTGAGAGTAGGGTGGCTACACACATGCACGCCACTGGCAGACACCAAGGGTGAATGCAGCCCTTGGGTCTAAATAAGCTGGCCACCTCTGCAACGGAGGGAAATAAATTCTTACAAACTAAACTCTATGAAAAGTTCCTCCAAATTGAGTGAAAAGTTCAGAGATTGCTAGAATGAAGGAAGGCAAGTGTTTAAAGCCAACACAAAATTATGGGGGGGGGGAGGAAATCAGCAAGAGGTCAAGAATTGGCAACAGGGAGACAACTAATGTATACTTTAAGCAATTCAGGCAGAATTCCTTTAGTGCCTGTCTGGCCAGAACAGAGATGTGATTACAAAAGTCAGCAATTGATGGAAGTGTAAATTAGTCCTCGAAACAGCAGGAGACAGCTTGAAGAATGAGATCATTGAAATGCTGAGTTACTAATGAGATGTGTGGTGTTACATGGATAAGATGCAGCAAGGTGAATTGGTGGGATGCCTGGTGTTGGAGGTGACCCATCTCTAACCAGATGTACATATCTTCTAAGACGATTTATTTCCATAGTTTGCTACCACTAGCCCTATCCCCAATACCAAATCTCTGTTTATAGATTCACCAGAAAATGTTTTACCATTTTTGCCCTTTCTTAAGTGGTGAAAGACAGAATAAAAGAGAAATAAAAACAATTAAGATGGCTATCAGAAAACAAGAACTATAAAAGCTTCCTAGCAGATTTGTCACACAGTTTACTTCCTACTAATCTATGGTTCCCTTCCAATTGTCCCTAATATATTACATTTTCATATGTTATTTTCACCAATGCACACTTGGCTGCAATATATGCATATTTGTAAACACTGGTTGGTTAAATTGCAAAATTCGGACAACTGCGAATTCCAAAGGATGTCTGTGTTTGGTTTGCATAGTTTGGAAAATGAAAATTTGGTCACTTTGCCTTCAAATGCACACTGTATTGAAGTTGTGTCTCATCCCTATTCACAACACAACACAACACAACATCTTCAGTTAGAGAGGTTTGCGAAGGTTGAAAAATAAATGTTTCAATTTTTTAAAAAGGTTACTTATGTGAACTCTCTTGTGCCTTGATCTGTAAACTGTTGTAGCTTTGCTGTATCAGGTATGCTAGCATCAGCTCTGGTTAGCACGGCCGATGGTCAAGGATGATGGGAGTTTCAATGCAGCAGCAACATCAAGAGGATCCGAGGATTCCCCACTCATGTGCCACAGAATGTCACATTAGTTTACCTACCTACCATCACACTAATGAGCTGATCCTTTGGTGGAAGCAGCCCTTATTTTAGGCTGCAATTCTATACACACTCACCCGGGAGTTTTCACTACAACTTTTTACAGCTATGAAACTGTAAAAGCTATTAGTTGCAATGTCACCAATTCCCCAAACTAGCCCATTCTGATATCTCCCTTGGAATTCATTTTCAAAGTGTTAATCGGATACATCCAAGGGGAGAGACTCCATCAGGCAAGGCCTCTTTTCACCTGCCTTGCCCCACCCTCTGGCCCTAGGAGTCCTCATAAGGGAGCTGGTCCTGGAGGAAGAACTGTGAGGGGAGAGACTCCATCAGGCAAGGCCTCTTGTCTGCTTTTCTAGTCTCTGCTTCTCAATTTGTATTGTATTATTTTATGTACTGTGGCTTGCCATTGTTTTATTGGTTATAGTTTATAAATTATTTATTGTAACTGTTGAGTGGATTTATATGTTATTATTATTTAATACTATTCTAATGATTGTTGAAGTTACTTTTTTGATGTAGGTTGCCTGTTTTAAAGTTATGTTTTATTATCACATTTTTGTATTGCATTAGATTGTTATAGTAAAGGTAAAGGGACCCCTGACCATTAAGTCCAGTTGTGGCCGACTCTGGGGTTGCGGCGCTCATCTCGCTTTATTGGCCAAGGGAGCTTCTGGGTCATGTGGCCAGCAGGACTAAGCCGCTTCTGGCGAACCAGAGCAGCACACGGAAACACCGTTTACCTTCCCGCCAGAGCAGTACCTATTTTATCTACTTGCACTTTGACATGCTTTTGAACTGCTAGGTAGGCAGGAGCAGGGACCGAACAACGGGAGCTCACCCCGTCGCAGGGATTTGAACCGCCAACCTTCTGATCAGCAAGTCCTAGGCTCTGTGGTTTAACCCACAGTGCCACCCAGCTTGTAAACCGCCTTGAGTATTGTAAGATAGAAAGACGGCATACAAATAAAAAATGATGGCGGTGATGATCCTAATATTTCTACCCATTCATCTTCAAGTTGGAAACTCAAGTGCCTCCATGGCTCTCTAGCTTCATCAGTATCCCATGGAATCAGTTCAAAAATATCTTTATTTGTGGGACCTCATCAACTATGTCTTCCAAGTGTTTAGAAGGGTGTGCATACATGACATTTGAAATGGAATATGTCATATATTTGGCTATATGGTTGTGGTGGTAGTAACTTCCAAGTAACATAGGAGCTAACTCTTAGGGGCTGTGGGGGCTTCAGCCCCCACAATAAAATATTTGAGGTGGCTGCGCCCCTACAAAGTTGATGGACATTTCCATTCAATTGGTGTGTGTACACTGTGTCATGTGATCAGTTATGCAGGGCGGGGCTTACCTGGGCCCCCACAATATTTTATTCAAGTTGGCACCCCTGCCAAGTAGATTATTGGCACATCATAAGCAGGTGTTTTACATATGCTTTGGGTAGGCATCTGGAGGAATATAACTTAGGAGTTATTTCCTATGAAGGGAACACAAAATCTAAACTGGCAAACATGCTTGTTTATGCAGCAACTGTCATTGCACTCCAGAAACCATTTTGTTATTTCTGCACTAGCTAAATTCACTTGGAATATATTTTGTTTGGATAACCACATAAAATCAATCTGGAATGGAATTAAAGTGACCACAGGTTTCTTGCAGCCCTGTATAATCAGCTTTTTTTCTTTTTACCGACTATTTTGAAACTAGGATATAAAGGATCAGTGATGCATTACTGAAATTCGTTACTAAATTACTGATAAATTACTAAAACAAAAAATATTTGGAAGAGTACTTAACTGTAGAAAAGTAGCCAATTTGTATGTTACTATATTTAGTGAAGTCAGAATCTGGGGCATCATCCAATCAAAGTTAAGCACTTCATCAGTTCTAATTAGTCCCATTGAGTTCACTGGGAGAGCTTCAAGCCTGTGCTTAACTTTTCCATTAAAATCCATGGATCTTAAAAATTGCTTAAGGCTGCAATCCTCTGTTCACATTTACCTGGGAGTAAGTCCTACTGAAGTTATGAGACTTACATCTGGGTAAACATGCTTAGAATAGTACTTAGTTTTAATTGTGTTTATTTATTTTACAGTCCGCAAAGGTTCCATGAAAGAATCAGACACCAAAGGATGAGAAAAGGCAAATATGCCTGTTTATTTTTTTACCATTTCTTTGATATGTTCTTAATTATTTGTTGAAAGGTTTTTTTGTTTTTTAAAAAACAACAGAAGACTCCCTCACTTCCCAGTGTTACAGTCAGTCCTATAGGACATGAAGTATTTAAGCATCCATGTCAGGTAACCGTTGTTTCAAATTTTGTGTTTTTCATATTAAACAATTTGCATTTATCCCTTAATACATACACCATTTGGGGTATAAAGATAATTGCTTTTCTAAATGGAGAAAAACATTAAAAAGAAAGAATGACAAAGAGAAGAGAAAAACATAGTGTTTGTGGTGCAGAGGGGAGTGTAGTTCACAAGGAGAAAGGGTCTGTTTCTTAATTCAGAACCATATCAAGCTCAGGGCCAAGTGAGATGTGATGTAAAAAGCATCTCTGCATTTGAGTCACAGCATTTTGGTTTATTGGTTTTTAAAGGCAAAAAACAGCTGCTAGGTGGGGGGGAGGTTGATAATTATTGTAGCAGGTTGGGAATAGGGGGATTTACTCTTTCTAGACCAGTGTTTCCCAAACTTGGGTCTCCTGATGTTTATGGACTACAACTCCCATCATCCCTAGCTAGCAAGACCAGTGGTCGGGGTTGATGGGAATTGTAATCTGAAAACAGCTGGAAACCCAAGTTTCGGAAACACTGGTCTAGACAATCAAATAGGGTGCTTGAGAGAAGGGTTTTTTTGTCAGGACCCACATCATTCCCTCTCTTCCCAGCTGTTGTGATGTTGCTAATTGTCCCCATTGGTTGCTATCGGGTTATTTGTTGTATATTAAATGCAAACTCACATTTAATGCCTTATCTAGTTTGGCTCTCAGCTACAATGATTTGAAGACCTGCATCAGTGGAAAATATCAGTATCCATAATACAATACTTTTAAATAGTTCATATCATTCAGTTACTGAAAATGCAGGAATGAGGAAGGATGCAGAGACCACCCTTTAAGTCCATGCAATGTTTACCAGATGGGGTGCGGGTGGCACTGTGGGTTAAACCACAGAGTTAGGGCTTGCCAATCAGAAGGTTGGCGGTTCGAATCCCCGTGAGGGTGTGAGCTCCCGTTGCTCGGTCCCTGCTCCTGCCAACCTAGCAGTTCGAAAGCATGAAGTGCAAGTAGATAAATAGGTACCGCTCTGGTGGGAAGGTGAACAGCATTTCCGTGCGCTGCTCTGGTTCGTCAGAAGCAGCCCGGAAGCTGTACGCCGGCTCCCTCGGCCAGTAAAGCAAGATGAGCACTGCAACCCCAGAGTCGTCCGCGACTGGACCTAACAGTCAGGCGTCCCTTTACCTTTTAATGTTTACCAAATGCAGCAAAGGTTTCACAGCAGTTCCTCACACTGCACCAGAGACAGCACGTGAACAAATATTGCTGGGTGGCTCAGAAACTGGAGTTTCGTTTATTCTTGGTGGGTTTTACCCATTTGCTAGGAATTGGTGGGTCCCCCCCCCCACACATTTGTGTCCCTCCAATACAACTGGCTTGTGATCAAGATATTGAACTTGTGTATTCTGCTGGTGTTACTTCAGACAGCATGTGCAAGAGGGGCAAGGAAAGTGTCTTCCACTCTGAAATGAGAGGGCACGGGTATTGTTCAGTTGCGTGTTTAATGCTCCCATAGTTATCTGAAAACAGAGAGAAATTAACACAGTCAGGGTTAATTAAATACAAGTTGTTCCACATGTTTGACCTGCTTGGTAGGAAATAATCATCACAGCATCACATAGCTAATTAAAATGCTGGGAAATGAAAGCAAAGGACAGGAGGAGTCAGTTCTTCTCTGAGACCTCCATTCAATATAGTAATCTAAAGATCTAAGTAACTTCTGTTGAGAAGTATGGCAAACTGAAAATGCAGTGCATTATGGGGGAAACCAGATGCAGCCTGGTAAATGGCATTGTCCTGGGCAAAGCTGCATAAATCACTTCTGCAGTGTATCTGTAGCCTGGTGAAGGAACGTCAGCCCATAGGAAGCTGCCTTACACCAAGTCATATCAATATTCACAGTATTGTCTACATTGACTGGAAGCAGTTCTGCTGAGTTTCAGACAGGGAGATTCCCAGCTCTGCTTAGAGATGCCAGGAATTGCACATCTGTCCTTCTGCCTTCAGAGCATGAGCTACAGTGAGCTACCACTGAGCTATGGTGCTTCCCCACAATGGGAGGGTGAGTTAAAAAGAAAGACCTTTGCAGGATTCCCTGTGCTCAGCGGCACACTTAAACTGGGCTGGAGGTGCCTATCCATGCACTGTTAGTGGGTCAAGGATCTGTGGCCTTGGTACTATGGCTGGTGGTCCAATTTAAAAGTGAAAGGCTAGATAGAATGCCACAAGGATGGGAAATTTTTGCCCATACCATGTCTGGATTACAGGTGGGGTCAAGTTCAATTCTCAGTATGAAGGAGCGGCTTGTAATCCTGCACCAGCCCTGCACATCCACTCCTATTGTTATGTACTGAAGTTCTCACCCTGGGCCAGCAGGGGGATACTGTAGATAGTTTTCACTCAGGTCCCCATATGCAAATAAGGGATTGAAAGTGACGTTCAGTGATTGGATAGTTACAGAAAGTGGTTACTGTTGCGTTCTAGTGGAGCTGTATATAAGCAGGCTGGCTGAACCCTTCAGTTCAGTTCTGTTCTGGCCTGTGAATAAACAAGAGCTGTTTGAAGAATTGCTGTCTTGTCTGATATGTTCACCCACAACTTAACACCTATGGGCTTTAGCACACCCACAGGAGCATCATCTCAGGCTGTAACCTGTATTAGGGGAGAATCAGCAGAGGCAGATAATGAAAAGGAATAATCTGCAGGGTAAATAAAATGAAGGAAGGCAGCCAGTAGAACAATCTTCCCTGAAAGCACAGGAATGACTCTTCCTAATATTATGAAGATCATAATTAATATTCATCTGGAGTTATTTACCAACTTCTTAAGTAAAGCATGGTTGGGCAGATTTCAGGCTTGTGACATCTACTGTACTTCATCTTTTAACCAGCACTATAAGCTTCAACAGATGCTAGGTGCAAAACAGTGTTTTGAGAGCAGGGTATGGCTACATGTAAAATGCTGGAATAGCGGGTGGAGCTAATAGAGGTGTAAATGATGCCCACTTGCATGCCTTTCTATGATTGTACCTTTTGTGTGACTTCAACTTCCTCCTGCACTTAGGCAAGCACCATCTTGGACTATAGTTCATCGCCTCAATAAAACATGCTTGTTTAGCTAGACAGTTCAGTTTTTCTGACCCTTTGCAGCTTCATTTGATTATGTACATTGCTGCACTTTAGTATTTAATTTATTTTGTATATTGCCTTTTAATATTGACACTGCCTCAAGACGCTGCTGAAGAAGTGGTATGCGAATGTTTTAAAGAAATTATGCATTCATCCAAAGCGTTGATATTTCATCCTTTAGCCAAGTTCTGAAGCAGCTTACAGGCATCAACACTAACTGTACCAACATTGGAATGTCCTCCAAATGTGATAAATACAAAACTTCATCTGAGTTGCTGTAGAATATAGATCAGGGATTTCAACAACCTAATTTGGAGGGGGGGGCTTGTTGTTGATATTGTTAAACCATGGGTGTCAGAAAACCTTGCAGATCTACTGCAAACAGTGCAGATCCATGCCAATAGATATCCCCATCAGTTTTACATTTGCCTCTGAATTATCGCATTCTTCTCTAGATTTCACAGCACACACCAGTAGTTCCAGGACATCTGTTGGCTGGGCTGCCCTCACTTCTCACAAACACAGCAATCATCCATCAGTTAGGTTCATTTCCAGGTTTGTTTGCTGAGGCTGCAGGTCATACACCAAGGATGCAGCACAGTTGCTGCTTGAATAATGGAAACCAAGTTGATCGGTTGGCTGGGCAATGCCATGTGTGAATCTCCTTTTGTGGAGTGCTTTCCCATGTGACTGCAGCTTTTTCAGTCGCAGCTGCACACAGTTTTGCCAGGTTTCGTTCTGCAGCTTTGTTTCCAAGTGGTAACCAAACACCAGGGCTATTGAATTGTGTTTTTGAATCACCACCTAAGAGGACGTTTGAGAAGAGCCGCTCTAAGCTGTTCTCCTGCAGTGTCTTTTTCTTGACCTTGAGTCCGACAAGCTTTTCTTTCTCTGAAGAAAATGAGTTGGCATTCCAGCATTCTTCCCTGAAGCTTCACCAAGGTGCCCAGTAGTCCTTAGGAAAAGAAGGCCATGGAGCTGTTGACGTGAGTCATTATCTAGCAACAAAACCACAAACAGGTGCAACCTGCTTGATTGCTTCACCCGGGAGTAATGTTTTCCTGTTCAGCCACAGAAAAGAAAATTACTGCTAACAAGGTAACAGTTGCCATGCTATTGAAATCACTTCATTCTTTTTGCATTAAAAAGCCTTTTCCCTGTCACCTATTTGCATTGCCACATGTTGGAAAACAGACGAGCAGATGGCACACAATCCGACAAGCTGGGTGACACAGTTACATAGTCTAGGGTCAATCTGAGGTGATGCATAGTTTACTGACAGCCTTCCCACCAGGGGCTCAGACTGACCTGTGCTGAAATTGTTCAGTGGGACTCCATCCAAGTCCAGAGACAAAAAAAATCAATTAAAAGCTGGCATAGCGGCCCATGAACACATTAGCTGACAGGGAAAACACACCGGAGACCATAGAGATATTAACATACCAATGGGAGCTGATCTAAAAGACTTTAGCTAAGCAGCAGGTGTCAGTATGAGGGGCTTGTCATGATTGCCTCTAAAGAGGAAATTATTACATGGTAAAGAATGGCAACAGGAGGATATAGTGACAACTGCTTCCTTTAGCAGTGTGACAGGGTCAATGCTGTGTATGTATTTAGTGTTTTTATATTGTGATTTTAAGTTGCAACCACCCTGTGACCCGCAAGTATATTTTGGAATACTAATATTAATAATAATAAAAAATAATGAAGAAGAAGAAGAAGGAGAAGGAGAAGGAAGAATTTGCTGGGCAGCTAGCTAGCAAAGAAGAAGAGGGGTGCTGCAGTCCAGGTCTCCAGGGTGGAGCATTACTGGTGGCTCATTAACTTTGCAAATGCTTGCCCCTAGGCCCTTTGGTCTTTTGGAGAGTCTTTTTGGGAGGTCCAGGTGGGAGAGAAAGGAGCAGGGTGGTTGCAGAAGCTGCTTGCTGCATGTGTAACCACTGAATACAACCCACTGACATTTATAAAACACCTTTTTGAGCTACATCATATGTAGACAAGATGGATGTGCTCCACAGAATATATAGTATGCCAAGAGCAGGGAGCAAAGCTTTGCCTGCCAAGCCTCCATGCTTACTCATTAATATATTCTGCTCTCTGACTTGTGTCATGACATCTGAGTCAGTCCATTCACACCTTCCCCTCTTGTGGAGGAGGTTTCAAAGTGGGAGAGGGAATTGCCCTCACCACCAGCCTCAGGTGTCACTAAAACTGTACCTCAGATGCACAAGATGATCTCATTTTTCCATCTGAGAAGGTTCTGTTGCTGTCCTCAGACTCAGGCATCATCTGCCCAGAAGCCCCTTTTCTCCCCCATGGCACTGGAGTTAGCAGCTGTTGAAGCCGTCAAGGCCAACTGAAAAGGCTTTACTCATTGGAGGTGGAGCTTACCCACCCAAATAGAAATGCAGCTCTTTTTAAGGCTCAGTTTGGGCTTCCTTCTTGTTGAAGCATTATCAATTGAGGCTGCTTGTATGGCACTTCAGCCTGAACTGCTCATGGCACTGTCTAGGGGAAACCCAACCAGATAGGCAGGTAAAAAGTTGTTGTTGTTGTTGTTTTTGGTTGCCTGTTCCTTTGGCTTTGCTTTGTCAGAACTTGGACCTCTACTCATCAGGACATCAGCCTCCACTTTGTCATGCTTTGCCTTTCCCAAGCCTTATCTTGGACTTGCTTAAATTGCCTCAGTCCTCTTGTTGGAATCTGAACTCATGCTTAGCACCCCTCCCTGCTTGAGCTGGAAATCAATTTGCCTGAGACCACCACTCAGAACAGGACAGCTTGGCTCCACAGGTGGCAGCCTTCACCTGATGTTGACCATATCTGCAAAAACATGAGAAGAGTACCTTTGGCTGAGTTTTCTTCCTAAAGTGGTATACGTTATGAAACTATATGCCCATAAGAACATGGGAGGGCCATCAACTCTTGAAGGATGAAAGAGTGACATGAAACATGTCAGTGACTGGTGTGCAGGAAAATAGCAATATATATAGCTATCACATCTCACTGCAAAACCAAGTCCTATTCCCATAAGCTCCAAAGCAATGTTACCTGATAATCAGCTGTCAGCTTCTAAGAAGCACCCCATCCTGCTCATTCCTTCAAAATATGCCTACATGGAGAGATCAAATAACCACCAGATTCTTCCTCCCGGCAAATCTCACTGAACTGAGATCGTGGGTGCTCTTGAGGCGGCAGAATTCCATCTGGTTGGTTTGCAAAGTCTTTCAGAAAGAGGGACCAGTTTACTTCCATGTGTCTGTAATCTCTTATATTGCCCACCAAGGTTATTTATCCTTAGTCTTTTTATCCTTATCACTGAAAATGAGTTCTCTGAAGCTCCTGTCTTCTATATTTCCCTCAGGTGATTAAATAAACAAAACATCATGAATCAAATACAGTGATGTGTTTAGATGCTTCCATGCTCCAAAAAAGAAGATTCTCTTTGTAGGCTATGAAACTGAGATAAATAATCTGTATATTTGCTTTGCAATGGAGATTTCTGAATTTTTATTCACTTAATGACTATAAATTCGGCTGATTTAATAACAAACTGCACAACAGTTGATATAAATTCTTGTTATGGTTAATGTTTTCACCCATTAGCCTTTAATTTAAAGGTTTTTCTTTTGTTGTTACTGATTTCAGTCTTAGAAAATACATGGGAAAGTGTTGCAGGTGAGTGATACAGCATCTGCTCTGCATGCAGAAAGGGCCAGGTTGAATCCCTATCATATCCACGTAGGGCTAGGAATGCCCCATGTCTAAAACCCTGGAGACCCAATGGCAGTCAAGTGTACACAGTACTGAGCTAAACAGCCCAATGAGCTGACTCTGCATAACGTAGCTTTTATGTCTATTAGGTCTGTTGTCCCAAATGACTAGCTGACTCCCCTCCCCCAATAACTTGTGTCATCATGACATCACAGTGTTCTCTGTTTTGCCCATTCAGTCCCACCTGCTGTCATTTGGGAGCCCATGATGTGGAGCATCAATAAGAGAAACACAGAATGTTGCGACACAAGACATCTCCTACAAGCTACAGAGAAGGAAAGGAAAACTAGGCATTCAGCAGCTAATTTTGGTGGCAGCCACAAGGGATCATACATGTTTCACTGGAAGATTAGATTTCAAAAGACAATTTGTAGTTTTTATACATCGCCTTTCTGATACTGCTGCTCTCCACAAGATGCAAAAGCCGTACACTCCATTGCCAAGGGAGAAGCCTGAAACTGGAAAACATGCCTGTGCACATTTTCCCGTGGTACTTCGAAGTTTAAGGCCATGGTTATACTGGCATATACTCAGTTCAGCAACTCCTTATGGATTCAGGAACTCCAGTGTGTACACAGAATCCTCTTGCCTATAAAAGGTTCACTACAAACTTTCCTGGTGGGAGAAAGCTCCAAACGCAACCATCTGCTGCTCTTGCCACTGAAGTGAATAGGAAGTGCAGGGCTTGCAATAAAATCCTATGGGGCTCTGAGTTAGGACCAAAATATATACCTTTAAAAAGAAACATTCTGATCCTTGAATGCAGGCAGCATGTGAAGACCTCCTCTCCAGCAGTATGGCTGTGATTGTCACCTTTGATAGTTTTGAGATGGCACAATCCTGATCATGCACAGCTAGTCTCCACGCATTCTAACTTTTCAAGGACAGGAATCGTAAATTATAAAATATACCTACATACTGGGCTGGATTCAAGTAACCCAGGACACAGAGATAGAGGCAGTGAGAGATTTTACTTTCTTGGGCTCCATGATCACTGCAGATGGTGACAGCAGTCATGAAATTAAAAGACGCCTGCTTCTTGGGAGGAAAGCAATGACAAACCTAGACAGCATCTTAAAAAAGCAGAGATGTCACCTTGCTAACAAAGGTCCGTATAGTGAAAGCTATGGTTTTCCCAGTAGTGATGTATGGAAGTGAGAGCTGGACCATAAAGAAGGCTGATCGCCGAAGAATTGACGCTTTTGAATTATGGTGCTGGAGGAGAGTCTTGAGAGTCCCATGGACTGCAAGAAGCTCAAACCTATCCATTCTTAAGGAAATCAGCCCTGAGTGCTCACTGGAAGGACAGATCCTGAAGCTGAGGCTCCAGTACTTTGGCCACCTCATGAGAAGAGAAGACTCCCTGGAAAAGACCCTGATGTTGGGAAAGATGGAGGGCACAAGGAGAAGGGGATGACAGAGGACAAGATGGTTGGATAGTGTTTTCGAAGCTACCAGCATGAGTTTGACCAAACTGCGGGAGGCAGTGGAAGACAGGAGTGCCTGGCGTGCTCTGGTCCAGGGGGTCACGGAGAGTCGGACACGACTAAACGACTAAACAACAACAACCCGGGACACTAGCCTAAGCCAGGACAAGGGTTCCTGCTAGCGCAACAGGGCTTTCTCCCCTCTCCTCTCTCCATGCCTGTCTGTACCTCCTCCAATCAATTATGGAGGACAATGAGAACCCCCAGAGCAACACCCAGGGGAACAAAGGAGGGAGTTCGTTTTGTCTCGGGGGGAATGTTGCATTGATGGGACTATCAGAAGAGCACATCACTGAATTCCTCCCACTGTTTCATAGTGCAGTATTTTATGTAAACCATTTAGAGATTTTTGTTGTTCTTGATTAAAAGGTCTATACTTAAATAAATAAAAGTAAAAAAATAAAGGTTCAGGGTCCCCTCGACCCATTCTTAGTTCATATGATCTAGGCCCTAGATTCTAAAGTTAAGCCACTGACATCAGATTCTGGAGCTGAGCCCTTGATGAGCCTTGGCACAAATTCAGCCCTGCTGTGGGATAAGAAGCAGAGAACCGGAGAAGGCAGGGAGTTGAGAAAGGTTCAAGGAAGCCATTGGGGAGCTGCATAAACCACAAAACAAGCCTAGGAAGAAGCTGGGGAAAGAGAAAGCTCTTGATCCAGAAGGAAATGAACAAAAACCGCTTAGGAGACCAAGGGCACAAAGGAGCCAAAAGGGAGGCTGAAATTCAAATATTGATTTGAACTAACTAAAAGGCCACATATTTGGCTGCAGGGCTGTAGCTCAAATTTAATTGACTGGAATCATTCTCCTCTTTCTTTCCCAAGCTCAAAATAAAACAAAGGCAAACATACACAAATTGTTTATGGTGTCTGTACATGTCCCCACATACATTTCAGGTTGCACTCTTACTCAGGAAGACTGGAGAGCAGAACCAACACAGTGTGCCTGCTGGCATGAAGGATGATGCTCCTTCATCCACATGGCTACAAGAACAACATCCAACATTCCCTGAGTTCTCTCCTTCTCTGCTGTGCTGAAGCAGGAAGTGATGCTGGGATCTCATTATTTCTATAAACGGAGCCCGCCTGTGCTTTTGCAGATGGCAGCCAGCGCCTGCTGCAGCCCAGCAGCCCAGATATCCAAATGTAAAAGTTACAGGCTGATTATCGGCATTCCTTTTTATCGCACATTTTCAATACGAACAGTGCACGGCGTAATTATGTTGTGCAATTACAAGATAAGCTTTGCAGGTTTCATTTAAGGGACGCCAAAAGAAATGGAAAGCTGACTAATGAGTGCTATCACGTGATTGAGCCAAATGGCACTCTTGCCAATCTGCCATATATTTTATTACAGAGTTGTTTTTAAACTCACAATTTTCTTGAAGACACAAAACAAAAGACAAGACAATTATAGAGCAAATCAATATTTAAAGAGACCGTTACTGCGGCTCCATCATAAATATCAAAAGGTTAGACATTAGAAAGGCAATTTAAAATGACTGACCAAGAAGCAATTGGCTTTGCCAGTAATTATCTGTAGCACCCTTGTTGTAATTAAATTTATTTATGTTTGTAGTGGAATATTTGCCTTGCCTCCCACAGGATACCAGTGTTGCTAATTCCTGCACGGAAGCTGTATAATCCTAGGCCTAGCAGTGCTCATCTGGAATCGAATGTGTTTCAGCAAAAGTATTGCATTTCCTTTCCCCTTTCCTACGGGATCCTCTGGGTAAGGAAATTTAGCTGTGAGCGATTAAGTACTTCAATAAAATAAAGAGTAAATAAAATTTGATTGTATGCAAAATCTATTATTTGCCTTACTGAGTGAACTCAATACTGGCTCTGTCTCACATGCCTCTGTTTCTTTTCTTAAAACTATTGTAGAGTTGTATACCAGCCCTGGAAAGTAACTAGGGCCAAAACAAACATACAATCATACCTCGGGTTGCAGACGCTTCACGTTGTGTTTTTTCAGGTTGCGGACCACCGAAACCCGGAAGTACTGGAACAGGTTACCTCCAGGTTTTGGGGGTTGCGGATGCGCAGAAGCGCTAAATCGTGCTTTGCACTTGCACAGAAGTGCTGAATTGTAACCAGTGTGTGTGCAGACGCGCCACTGCAGGTTGCGGATGTGCATCCCACATGGATCATGTTCACAACCTGAGTGCCCACTGTATTATCCTGAACAGCAGAATAACTCTTAGGCTGAGTGTTGCTAGATGCTTTTCATATAGCTGATCCAGTACTGTAATTCCATTTTCATCATTTATTGTAGTGCTGAAATGGCACTTGCGGGGGGCAGGGAGAGGGTATCTAAAAGAAAGAAAAAAAGGCCCCAATGAACGCTGGGGTTTGTGGGAGACGAACCCTATCTTAGACTGATTTTTCTTATTTCCAGGATGCTGATTGGCCATTACACATCTCCAGAGCCCAATATATTTTGCTGCCTGAAGGAGAGGACAAAATGGCAACTCCTGCCATCTCATGTACAGAAACTGATGGGAATATCAGCTGAATCTTATCTGCAAACTGGCAATGGGACAGCATCCTTCTGAGGACAGCAGGCTATCTTATTGCTATTGAATTTTATTTATTAAATTATATCTTTTCCTTCCTCCTGAAGGAGCCCAGGGTGGCCAATAGATTCACAACTGAAAGAAACAAACATGTTTTTCATTGTCCTATACTGAAAGATTTTTGGCAGAAGATAGCTGAAACTATCAACAGAACTGTATGGAACAACCTTACATTTACAGAACAAAATATCCTTTAGAATTATATGTCCAGCACATGGAACTTCACAAAAGGACAATATGAGTGGACTGCATATAAACACAAATTCAATGATATTTGGAATCCATTCTTACAAATACTGTAATAGGTTAAGATCTGGTGAAGTACAATAACAACTTTATAAAGTACACAGCTTTGTGGTCCCCTCCCCCCTTTACTTTCCCTTCTACATGGGTGCATTTTCTCTTTTTCTTTTTCTCTCTTTTATTTATGCCTCACCATTATTAGTGCACATATAATTATGCACTTTTAAACTTTCAATAAAGATATCTGGGGTGGGGGGGGGAGCATTCTAAAAGAGTTAAAGCTTTCTAAAAGTAGTCACAGTTAAAAACATCTAAAAGTGGTGACAGTTAACTTTATTCCATCTTGGGGTTTCAAGGAACAGTATTCTTCATCCATCAAATGCCTGTGTAAACAGGGATGTTTTCAGATTCCTCCTGAAATTTAACAATGATGGAGACCAACAAACCATAGCTATGATGAACCACAGATTAGGGCTGAGACATAAAGCCACATTATGGCTGCACTAGAGCAGCGAAAGGGAGGATAAAGCAGCTGAACCTGGGACAAAACACATATTCATTTATATTCATTGCATCTATTTTTATCATATGAGACTGGTTTTAGTAATTTCCTCTGTGGTTATATCTGAATATAGCCAATAAAAACAAGAATCAATACAACAAATTAATCAACTCAAGATACTTGTAATAAAAATACATACAATAAATACAAATAATTATGTGGCAAGTGGTTCGGTTGGGGTTGTGGATTTGTCAGCTAGCACCTCCTGGGCTGCCAATGTAGGTATAATAAGTATGCAAGAGTGCTCCTGGTTTCATCTGTGAAATATTGGTGGGTTGAGGCTCCCATCTAAGCTGACCCTCTCTGTGGATTTGACTAATTCTGCTCTGCCACACGTATCTGGTTTTCGGGCTGTGGCTATGTACGCAACGAGAAATACTGCAGCTTTGACCTTTCATGTCAGCCCCTTGGTCCCTGTGGGCATAGCTACAAATGTGCATATCTGAAGGTCAGATTGGCAATGGTCTGACACGCCCTTTCCCCTCCCCATTTGTCATGTAAACTTTGACCTTTCTCTAAGGAACTGCTCCGCTATAATATATCTCAGCTGAAAATTGTTCCAAGCAGGAAAACGTCAGACACACATACATGCATAGAACACAAAATAATTATTGACCTGAATATTTTTATTATTCTTGTTGATTCCTGTTTAAAACCACATAGATTAAAGATGTGTTTAAAGCAAAAAAAGTAAATGTAAAAAAAACACCAAGCCAGGGAATTATTGCCAATTATAGAGCATTAATTTGAATAATTGATTTGATATAAACTACAAATTACTACATCAGCATCATGCAGTGCCCTTATGCTCCCTTTGTAGAGAACTTAATTTTGTTAGCAAGGAGGTAACTACATCACAACCGTTTATGATCGATCATAGTCTATATGTAGGAAGCAGATTTAACAGGAAGCAAGAAGTTTTATTTTATTTCATTTTATTTCGCCTGAGGTCTACTCACTGATCGTTTGAGTTCTGGCAAAGTTTAACCACTCTGTGAGATCTAGAATTTGAACGTAAAATGAAGTTTTACAGTGGGAGGCTGTGTCCTGCGGACACATAGTTAATCCACAATTTGCAGATAGAGGCATTCCTATTAATTCCTGGGGAAACCTGGGCAGCTAACATCTTATCTATGCTTCCTTCAAAGGTTGCCCAAACTGAAAAGTTTGAAGCTAAAATACGTTCATTCAAAGATTTTGTTGTTGTTGCTACATCCTGTCACTGCAAATCAAGCTGACATGAGCATGTCACCTGATTGCAAGCGAAGCAGAACTTTATTGAAGTGTCTATCATCGCATATAACGCTTATCAACAAAGACTACATGGCTGCAACTTGGCAGAGGGTGGGGGAAGGGTTGCACTGATAATGCAAAAAATGCAACTGTTTTTCTGAAGGTAACTGCTCCTGTCAGTGTAACAATGATTTCTGTGCCTTGCCATATCAACCAAGAGAGCAACAAAAGAGAGCAGGGTTCTGCAGATAAGGAAAATAACGCTTCGTTAATGTTCTTTAGTGCTTAGTATTATTCTGTTTCAGCAGCCATCAAGACAATATTACACGTGTTTGGAAGCTGATATGTAAAATAATGAAGGACTCCATCAGATGACCTGTTTGTTGACCATTCATCCTGATTTGCTTGCACAACTTTCTATGTCCTTAAATTGGGTATAAAGTTTGTGAACAATACTAAAATATGGAACAGCTTCCTCAATAAGCCTTACAGATGCATTGAGTACATCAAGTAATGTACTAAAAAATGTATATACTAGGGTAAAGTGTGGATCGAAATGCATGTGCTAATTGAAAATAGCACAGAAATCATTTGGGGGAATTTGCTTTGCAAAAGTGTGTATATACCAGGAGACATTTGCAATAAATGCTGATAAATTTTCACAAGGACTTAAAAAATACCCCCAGATAGATGGGAAAAGTTATGGAAAAATGAGAAAGGGAAATAGATTCATGCACTCAAACTGTGCATAAAGATCTGGCACCACCTCACATGCAGTGTAATGTCAGTCAACACAGAGCAGTTTGACAACTGAAGTAATCAGCTGGCTTGAGTGTCTTCTCAAACACATTTCTTACATGGTTTGAGTAGTTTATAAGAAGGCTAAGTATGTGAGTCATTTTAAAAGCCAATTTTGCTGAAAGCATTTGACGTGCTGCATTTTCTCATGTTGTTATAAGTACGGTAATGAAATATACCCATGTTCTCTTCAGCCTCCTCAAACTTTTAGTATGACAGTGCTTTATTTTAAAACAATTTGGCACTGTATTTAGACACCCTGGGTTTTAATGTGCAGTCCTCTAAAGGGGGGTGGGGATAAGACTGGAGGACCTGCATAGCTGGGAACCCTGCATAGCTCTGCAATATTTGTTCATATGTAGGGCACTAAAAGGGGAAATGGGGACATTCCAGGATCAAATCAGAAATCAGGATGGCTTCTGTAATTCTGGGAATTGTGTTCCTGGAAAACCAGGACACTTGGAGGGTTTGCATTATTCAGCTACTAGAACCGCAGGAATTTTTGTCCATTCAAATGGTGGTTAGATCTGGTTAGTGGAAGCCTGATGTTTGGTTACCCTGTAAGGATCTAGCCAGAGGAGCACATTTGTTAAGAGCTGGTGACCTGCATCAAGTGTTCTGCAGCAGATCACAACAACAACATCCTACCTGCGTTATATCAGCTGTTGATCATCTTCACTGCAGTTCCACAAAAAAGTCAAAAGGGCCAGTACCCTTTGCAAATGATATTTTTATTATATGGCTGCACCTTTCAAAATACCCATTATCTGTCATCGAAGCACATCTGAAGAAATAGAGAACCCAGCCATGCCACAATAAACAATGCTATCACCTCTGCTAGGTGAGCTATAAATCAGCCACGGAGAAGCCATTGTACAAAGGCCATGTAAGGCATCTGGGCAGTAGCAGCACAAGACAGCCAGCATCAGAAAACTCTACCTGTGCAGGTGGGCTATCACTGAAGCAGGAAAAGAGTGAGGGCAATACATCAACTGGTAGCTATTAGAAACCTATTACAAGAAGCCTTGGTAGACTTATGGGGTTTGGGGAAGAAATGTGATCTTTTCTGCATTTTCAGGCTTCTTGACAGATCATAATCTTTCCTAATCCTATAAACAAACTCTTCAATGTGAATAAGAGCAGGTGGGGAAACAATGACATCTTCCACATGTATTGGAGGTACAGTAGATATTATTCATCTTCAGTTCAGAAACTGGAAGTAATTTGTTAATTTTGTGAGCTTTGTTATATCATTCCTGGGTATGCTACAATGCTTCCAAGGAGTCTCCCATACACGACTGAGCTCCTCCTTGAATAGGTTCTATCACCCACTTTATGGGTGCCTGTATATATGGCCATACCTATCCCCTTGATTTCTAGAAGTGACCATCTCATCCCAAAGCTTGATTTACACTAGTAGCCTGACAATGGCAAAACTAAGATTTAACAACTGGATTTAAAGGAAACACAGTTCCTTTATTATCCGATGGGTAAGCCCTGGCTTCCGATCTGACAATAGATTAAAGCCATTTCCATGGGAGAGTTAAGTGTTGAGTTGAGAAGCAGTTCCCTTCGAAGTGTTTGCTTTGTAGAAAACTGACACACATTCTTTGCCACTGTTATAGACAAAGCTCTTTTCTATAACAGCATGGCAGGGCACATTGTTTCGTTGCAGGCTGGATTAATGGAACCCATTATAAGGTACTAGCGGCATGCTTGTTGGCAACAACCCACAGCAGACATAAGCCCACAGCAATCAATGGGCTTTTAAAAACACTGGCTATCAAGCACCACCTTTTTGGAAAGGCTATGCTTCCTTCTACTGAGGAGGCAACAAATTTCCAGCAGAACTTCAGCGTTGCCTGCCTGGCCATTTAATTCTTCCATTTGCATAAAAGACAAGTGGAAATTCATTAAATGAAGTTAAATAATGTCACAGTGCAGTGATTGATTTTGAAAATCATATCCTTTTATCTTTGTCAGAGCAGAGCTCAAGTCACATAAGTGGAAGAGTTTTGCCATCAATGTGAGGCAAACCCTGATGAAAAGAAGAAAAATAGGCCCTGGTTTGCTTTCAGTGTTGCCTTTCTCTTTCCCCTACCCACCCACCCACTCTTTTCTGCTGTAGGGAAAAGTCACACATGCCCTAGGGGGAAGCTCAGAGTTCTCTCTGATGTTGTGCATCTGAGTAACAAAATGAATACTGTGGCTTTCATTAAGCGCTATACTTTCCATCTGTGGACACAATGTACTTACCAATGCAGATTAGGGCCTTCTGATTTGCAATGCAGACGAGTCCTTTACACATCCATAGTGTGGCTGGAGACTTCAAAGCCTTCTTTTTTTCCAAAGAACAAAGCAGATTAATGACGAAGGATCTGTTTATTGTATGCATTCCCCTGTAGATGAAATGTTCGTAACCTAGGGGGTGAGCACAAAAGCACAGCAAATCATAGAATTGTAGAGTTGGAAAGGAACCCTGAGAGTTATCTACTCCAACCCCCTGCAAATACCTACCTCAAGACCCAGGCCTGAAGCCTTATCACCATTGTCCTCAGAGCGAGCAAGAGAGGCTCTGTTCAGATCCTCACCACTAACTCTATGTACATTAAAATCACATTGTCATGGTCTACAAGCAAAATATTAATGGAGGAACAGATGACGCAGGTACATCCTGCGTGTTCTAAGTAATGACAACCTCTGGATGTACAACTGGCCAGCTCTCTTGCTGATTTAGAACAGGAATAGCCCATGTGGTGCCCTCCAGATGTTGTTGGACTACAACTCCCAGAAGCAGCATCACTACAGCATACGAGAAGCAGGAGGAGTGAAGTAACAGTGATATTGGCTCTGTGTATGTTCACAAACAGGAGCACTGAACTGCCTCCAAAAATGAGCCTACACAGCACTGACCTCTTCGGCCTTTCCTCTCCCTCCCAGCAAGCTATAGCAATGCTGCTGTCGGGGGGGGCAGGTGTATGACAAATCCTCTCCTCCTCACAGAGGGGAGGCGTTGTGATCGGGAACCGTTCTGGCCCCTGCTCAACGTAACCGCTGACACACCACGCCCCCAGTAAGCCTGCCTATCAGCGGCAGGCTTGGGGTGGGGTTTAGCTGCTTAAATGTGGCCGTGGCAGCCCCTTCCCTCATTGCGCTGCCAGGTTCTTCATCGGGTTCCGGCAGTCATGGATTCTGTCCGATGCCCTGCTGGGCTGGTGGTCATGGCACGACCCCCGGTGACATCAGGGCTTACGGTTGTATTTGCATCAACAGGTTCCCCCTACTGGTGATTAACCCCCACTAGATTCACCCCTCTCTGAGTGGGTGGAGTCAACTTTGCTGTTATTCCAGTGCCTAAGCCAATACCTCTCACATGCTGTAATCAATAAAGCTGTAGCCTTTTGTAGCCCATAAACCTAAAATGCTGTGTCCATGTGTCTTTCTTATCCCAAGCAAAGGGGGTATGGTCCTCGAATCACAATGCCCCTTCTCCACCGGCCAATTCTGATCATATGTAAGAAGAGCATGCAATAAGTTTTTCGGTAGCTCCACACTTGTCCCCCACCCAACAAACTCAAACTTTACCAAAGTTGTCTGACAGAGGAAGCCACTCCATAAACAGGCTGAGTCATTTCCTGATAAGTTGGGAGGTAATGAATGATCACTGACTTTTATAAATGAAAGTAAGCTCCCCCCCCCATTCCCTTCTCTCCCAGACAGAGAAGTGACACCTTTGAAAGAGGGCAGGGTGAGGGCTTCAAGCTTCATGGAGTTAAAATGCCATGAAAGAGCCCTTGGAAGCTGATGAGAGCTTTTACTGGGGGGAAGAAAGCAGGAGGCAGAGCAAAAGGCCATCTGGTGTTCCCCTTGGGGGAACAGAATTGTACTACTTTGTACTGAATGTGTGTTTAATGAGTTTGAATGGCAACTATAAAAACTAGTGATCAAACGGGTAGTAAAATTCACTGAATGCAGAATAATTTAATGCTGCTAGCCAACAAAGAAGAAAGGGACACATGGGAGCACGAAAAAGATAAAGAGTGACTGGGCAGTCATCCTGTTCCATCATTGTTAACACAAAAGTTAAACCCACTCATCATGACTCAACTTTTATCTTTTTAGTTTCTTGATTTATGAGAAGCAAGCATAGGTACCCTCTGCTCCTTCAGGTGGGGAAGCAGCTCTTGGACCAAGATAGCCTGGCCACTGTGGTCCTGGCATTCATCGCCTGAAGACTGAATTACTGCAAGGCACTCTTCGTGGGGGTTCCCTTGGACTTAAACCAGAAGCAGCAAATTGGTTGATTGGGTTATCTCATCCATACCATAGAATATCTCTGTTGAGGGATCCACACTGGCTGCCAATATGCTACTGGGCACAGTTCAAGATCTTGTGTTTGACATTTAAAGCCCTAAACAACTTGGCTCCGGTTTACCTAAGGGATCAGCTTGGCCCATGTATTCCCGCCTGGCAACAGCTATGAGGCTGCCATTGTTCTTCTCTGGAAATAGCTGCAAGAAAGGAGATCTATGTCTGTGATGAATGTGCAGTTCTGCTTGTGATAGAAGCCAATTGAGATCCTTTTAGGGTCCTGAAGGCCTCAGGGACATGCTGAAATGCAATGTGCATGCACAAACAAGGAACTACCAACATGGCACTATATCCGCAATGTGGGACTATCATGCAATTCTACTGCAGATGTTTTATGGGGCCTCCACTCACATATTGGCAAATTCAGGTTATGCAATTATACGATCGGGAAGTCTTCTGCAACAAGTCTGCTTCCATAAAGGGTGGAAAGGCAGTCCCATAACTTACAAAGTAGCTGTATAGAAGAATAGAAGGAGGGGTTATTGCCATGTACTTTAACGCAGGCTCTTCAGAAGGGAAGCTAAATAAAAAATATAGTATCTTTGCTGCTGAAACTGGTTCTTGCAGAATTTGAAACCCATCTTGTAATGGGTATTTCTTGTCAATAGGCTGGGTGTGTGGACCCTTGGCAGATGCCTGACCCTGCAGAGCATTGATGGCAGCCCCCGCCCCCATTATGCCCCCTTTTCCAGCCACTTTCAGAGTCAGCGCCTAAAATAGTACTTGCTTGCATTAGCAAAGCAGTAACCAAGAAATGGGCTAAACATTACAATGACAGCGTAAGTCCTATGATATAATTAACAAATAATCAATGAAGAATTTATCGTCTATAAAACATTAATAAAATAGCTATAAAAATAAGCTAAATACTATTCTGTTCATACACATACACACATTCCTCCCCATTCCTCCCCCCCCAAATGAAACACATCCATCATACAGGACAACCTGATTTAATAGAAATATCTACAACAGAGGTATACTTTAACTTTGTTAGTTATTATTCCTATACCATCACAACCCTTCCAACAAGTGAGCTTTTTATTTTCCTATGCTATGATATGTTGGAAGTGCTTGCACATTTTATGTACACTCCCCTGTGCTTTGTTTAATTGGCCGTCAGGCCCACTAAGTTCCATGGAGATCACCCAGTGCTGGATTTATGTGTAAGCTAAACATGCTATAGCTTAGGGCCCCACTCTCTTGGGGCCCCCCTAAAAATATACTTCTTCTTAATTGTATTTCACTATTAATATACTTCTTCTTAATTGTATTTCAGTTCAACAAATACTTTGATAAAATACATATTTTGTTATCTGCAAATGGCTTTAGATACCTATTAGGTCCATAAATTACCATATAGCATATATTCAACACAAAAAACAGCGACAATTTGTTGACAAAGGACAGCTGGACATACAAAGGGCCCCATTACCTTCAGTAGCTTAGGGCCTCATCAAACCTAAATCTGACCCTGAGGTCACCACCGAGTAAAAGGGCGTCAGATTGCAGCCTTCAACAGTTTTTATATTCATTGTAGAGATTACAAATTCAGTCACCCAATCAGATCTTTTTGTTTCTCCCTCTCTCTTACAAAGCTCATTGGTATGCACATGCTGTCTTCCTGTGATTGGTCCGAATTGCAAACAGTGAGAGAATGCGAACTAGTGGTCTATAGACAATGGAAACTCTTTGTGGTCTGTTAGATTTTATTGCAGGATTAAATTTCACCACAGTTTTAGATTTCCCCACCGTCGTCGAGCATGCTCAGGTTGTACCAAAACCTCAGTCCAGTATGTTTCCCTGTTCTTCATTACCTCCGTATAAACTATCCAAGACAGGCAGCAGCCTTTGCCATGCTGGCAAACCTACCTCTTTCCTCAGAACTTCTTTTCTGTCCAGATAAAACATTAAGTTATGCAGACAAGCAACACTGCACACCTCTATTAATAGAAAAAAGATCCAACAAACTACCTGTTCACTCAGTGAAAAAAAATCCAATTAATTTGAATAGAGTTGGGTTGGGGTTTTTTTTTTTAATATTGGTAAAATTATTCACCCATTAAACTTCTGCTTTATAGCTACTGATCTCTTTCAGCACCCTTCAATAAAATATATCTTCCTTCTCCCACATTTCTCTTACTTGATGAAAGCATTCAATATATTAGGATGAGAGGAAAAAATCTGTTCGGAGGGGGAGAAATATTTTTGAAGTAATATAATGAAAGGTCTTCAAAATGTAATTAAAATGGGTGAAACTGGGAAAAAGAGAGAGGGAGAAGAGGGAGAAAGAGAAATGGAGAGAGGGAGGGAGGGAGGGAGGGAGACTGGACTGTACCTTCTTGCTTTCATTACAGAGAGCATTGATACCATGTATATCCTGAAAGGGGGAGGTAATAATAATTGCAAGATGTACTAAAGTGATGATAAGGTTCATCTGTTCAATATGACTCCAGTTAGAGTAAGGTGCCAGGAGATGCAAATATGAAGAAACTTGAAACTTGGGTTTTTGCTGCTAGTTCTGCCTCTAAATTATTTATTTATTTATTTATTTATTTATAAATAAATAAATAAATAAATAAATAAATTCATTCTAGGTTGGATCCAGTACATTTCTTTCTGCAGACATAGGCTGTCCTTATGTTCATGGATGGGATTTTGATCTGGTGGAGGCACCCGCAAGCACCTTCTTCTTGCAGCCTCTCCTCTCCCACACCTGCTGTCACACACCATATTATTTTGCAAAATGAGCTGGAATGTTTTGTGAATTTACTTACATAATATGACTGTTTTTTTGCATTAATAAATGACAATTTTTGGAACGAATGCAAGCTCTATGCAAAAGAGCCAACAGCAACCATCACTCTTTGGCAATCTTAAATAAGGAGGACTTTAAAAAATAATAATTAAAAAGAGTATAAGATAGCAAAACAACCTTCCTTGGAAGGAGAATGTCGCATTTCAGGACAGATGTGCCTGTTTTGCTAAAGGCACCTTGATGGGGGGGGGGGGGCTGCAAGATGGTGCAAACAGCCTTGCATTCCTGAGAAGATGTGCAAACAGCCTTGCATTCCTGAGAAGATGTCCTTGCCATATAGTGCTTGTAACCGAAAAGGAACATCTAGTCTAAAAGGCTGAGCAGAGGGTATGGAATCATTGCCACCTTTGGGCAAAAGCCTCTGCCACACCCCAAGGAGGAACATGAAGTATCCATCAGTCAGAGACAGATTTAGGGCAACACAATTGGTTCTCCCACATAGGGTGCAGGAGCCAGTTGGGTATCTTCTTGCCTTCTTCCCACAGTCCAGTAAGCACTGGGTCCTAGATTCTTCCTACTTCCTTCTCAAAGCCTAGTTAGTGCTTTCCCAGCTTTGGAAAGGGTGGGAGGGCTCTAGGACCTCATGGCTCCTTCCCAAAGCCCGGCACCATCCTTCCTTTGCTTTTAGAAGGTGGCATGAAGATTGGGGCAGAAGTCAAATTTTGGCTTGGCACAGCATGCCATTCACCAAGGCCTGCTCCTGCATTATGAATCCAGAACAACCATGCCAGGTAATTACATGCCTGCGGAGCATGTTTGAATATAATGCTTTACATAACGCTTTCACACAGTTTAAAACTCCTCACATGCATGATCCAGTTTTATTCCTTTTTCATCCTAACATCAAAGTGATATCCAACTAAGCCATATTCGGAATAGAGCCACTGAAAACTGGGACTACTCTAAGCATGCCTGATGCTGGTTAGCACCCTAAATTTATTGCAGGTTAAGGGCAGCCCACTTCAGTAGTTTTTAAATCCACAAAAAAATGTGTCTCAATAATTCTGAGTGTCCACAAGACTAAAGACAGGCACATCAGATTACTTTCAGCCTGTGTCTGTCCTATGTGCTCATTAATAAGTTTGTCCTGACCATTTTTTGCATAAATCTGTAGGTTTTTTAAATATTAAATTATTAATATTTAAAAATCTGTATAAAACCCCATATTTAACGTTATCACGTAATATTGTCTAAATATATATTTCATCTCAGTGTTGTGTTTATCCTAAAATACATGTTTGGTACATTTTCAAGCCCAAAACTGCATTGCAAAATACAGAGAAGTGTGAAATCTCAAGGATAATTAAATTCTGATCTGCACATTAATGCAGGAGGTGCAAATTAGGTGTTTGCGGGCTGACTCAAGATCCCTTTCATCCCTATACAAGACGTTTTTCTCTCTCACACACACAGCATAACAGGGAAATCCTATACACAAGAAGCTGGTACAGAGCAAGCTGGTGTAAATATGACTGATGTAAAGCTATGCCAGATCCTGAGCCCTTTAAGAAGCCCCAAGGAGGGGGGGAAAGCCAGCCATAGCCCAGCCAAGCACGAATTAATACCGTGAGAAAGCAAAACACAGAATTTGCTTCGGTATCATCTTTAAGTCAAACGTAATGCCCACTACACTCTTCGATCTGGTTTCAGAGCTTACAGTGCCACCCGCTGATTCATCAATAGTAGCTTCCTGAAGTTTTAAACTTTCCTATACCATCACAACCAATAACAGATGGACTTCATTAACTTGTATGGCCTCACATCCTGAAGGAGTTTAGTTGTGTATATGCAAATACTATGAAGCAGGAAGAGCAGTTTGGCTGACTCTGTAGCATTGCCGTGACTGCAGCTCCTGGCATAAATTTGTGTGCTTACAAATGCTGACTCTATTACCAGGACAAGAGCTGTCACAGACTTATGGGTTGCATTCATAGGGTAGGGGAGAATTGGCTTGTGAAACATCATCTGCCTCAGGGCACCAGAGATCAAAACACCAGGCAAAATGAGACAGGGAGCTTGCTGTCTCATTTTTGTAACCTTGGGTGCAAACGGCATTGAAAACAAAATTGAATTTGATTGAGCATGAGATCATAAAATCTGTGTGCTTTAAGTTGAAAGTGTGCGTGCGTGTTTTCAACACCCTTTTGCTGGCGATTGTTTTGGCAGAGGCATTATTCCCCATAAAAACAACAAGTTATTCGATAATTGGCCGAGTCGCTTGTTAATTTTTTCAGCAGCGGTCAGCCACAGTTCAAGCACTGAAAAAGTGGGAAGCGCTGAATTAAATATAATGTTGGCATCAGGCCAAGATCTAAATAATCATATTTTTTTAATGTGTGTGAAAGAATAAAAATTGAATGACAAAGATGTTAGGGAGAAATACGATTTTCTGAATGGGCATTACTATGCATGGGTTATATTCAATGAAGTATTTGCACTCAAAATATAGTTTCTGCTTATGCAATGGAACTTCCTCTCCCTCTCCTCCCCCCCATTACCCCCATCTGCTTCAGAGGTTTGGGGGCACCCCCTTGAGGAGATTTAGGAGGGTGCCGGGGGTGTGCAGGGGGATGAGAGGGAGAGGAAGTTCTGTTGGGTGAATGGAAGCAAGAAACACAACATTGTTAAATATTTACTTGAAAGTTCATATAGTCTCTATAGCCAATGGGACTTATTCCTTAGTAAGTGTATTTAGGATCACAACCTGAGTGATTCAGTTGCCTACAAGGAGACGCAAACATTGGTCCGAGATGCTCTAGGATGACTCAGTGTGAGATGCAGAGATAAGATGGTAAATGTAAAACTAAGCAAAACTGAACTTGTTTCCCCAGAGCAAATCACAAGAGAACATTAGAAAATATGACTTGATCAATACTTCACATTACCAGAGATGCATGCTGTCTGACAGCAATGTAGCTGATGAAATATCCTACTTGAAAACAATATTAACAAATGTAGGGAAAATATATTATTATTATTATTATTATTATTATTATTATTATTATTATTATCATCATCATCATCATCATCATCATTTTGATAGATGTATTGGCTATAAACTAATGTAGAAAACAAAAAAAAATGAATGAAAAATCTATTATTCCTTCAAAACTATAGTCACTAACATTAATTAATAACCAGTTAATAGGCCTGAAAGTGGAGATGAGGCGCCACACCCCCTAGTCGAATTCAACTGGATTTAACCGTACAAGGGTCCTTTACCTTTACCTTTTTTATCAAATAATAAAAAATAAAAAATAATCTACTCTCACTGAGTACAGATAGGTCTATTTTTATTTTAAAATCAATTTTGGACAAAATTTAGCTCTTTTTAGGAGCCATTTTACAAAGGAACTTAAGAGATGTATATTTTAAAAAATAATTCAGTGGCAGGAACAAAATCATGCCTTCCTGTAACCAAAAGATTCTCAGGCGAAAATATATTTCGACCTGGATAATCTTTTCAATTGCATCTTTGACATACAAGGTCAGCATGATTTCCACAGCCGGACTTCAATTATATTCAGGAACTTGGTTGCAACTTTTAGCAAAGAAGCTTCTTTAGAATGAAACTATTGCAAGACCTTCAGCATGACAATTTCCTTCATTTAATGAAAGGAAAGAGAACATTTGTTTTTTGAGTGTGGAAAATGCTGAAAAGGGCAGGCTGGAATATTCAGGGCACGCTGAAGCATACACCAAAGTGTCAGCATTTAGTACTGAGGAGAGGATTATGACACCTATATATGTCTGTGAAACAGAAAGCTGCCACCATATAATTTCTTAAACACAACCCCCTACTGCCACCAAAAAAGTTACCCAGATATCAGCCATTTAGTAAGGCTTTCCCTTAATCTTGGATGAGGCATGAATCCAAGTCAAATAGGAGATATCTATTTGGACCACCTCAGAGTCTGAGGCAGGACGGTCCTAAGTGCAGCCTGAGGGCTGCATGCAGCTCTTGAGACTTTTTTTTTTTGGTGGCCCTCAGCAACATTTGAAACCCCCCCACCCCACCCGAGCCCTCAGGCTGCCTTTCCAAATATGGGTAAGTGAGGTGTGGGGGCTCTGACAGGGTCCTGGAGTCCTGCCTCCTTCCCAAAGTCTTCCCAGCTTTGGGAAGGAGGTTGTAGGGCTCTAGGACCTGCCAGAGCCTCACACCTCCTGCTCAAAGTTTATCTGGCTTTGGGAAGGCAGCAAGGTGGTTGCTAGGCCATCAAAATTTGGCCTTGCTCCTCTCCCCATGCACAACAAGGCAGTGTGCAGCCTGCAGGTTCTGTGTCAAAGTACTCTTGCGGCCCACTTGTTATGAAAAGTTGAGCCACCCTGGTCTGAGGCAGCCAAGGGTCTGAGACGGTCCAAGGTGTTAAGAGCAAAATGCTTACAGGACTGAAGGAAATGTAGGAGCTGCATGGAATGCAGGAACTGAATGAAACACAATGCCTGCCAAATGTCATGTAGGCAATGCAGGAAGACAGTGGCAGTACAACCCACAAGTGTGCCATTAACAATTAACCAGTGTATGTGTGCATGCACAAGGTGGGAAATTCAAAAATTGTTTGTTTGTATAAAAGTTTGGGTAGCTCCTTTGACATTTTTGGACAAGCATGTCTTATCAAAGATTTTCTCTGGGTGTTGAACTGCTGCTGCTGAAGCAGCAAACAATAAACTGGCACCTACTGGATGCTTTGCTTTTAATATCTCTTAGTTTGATCTTTAAAAAGCAGAGACATCACCTTGCCAACAAAGGTCTGTATAGTTAAAGCTATGGTTTTCCCAGTAGTGATGTATGGAAGTGAGAGCTGGACCATAAAGAAGGCTGATCGCCGAAGAATTGACGCTTTTGAATTATGGTGCTGGAGGAGAGTCTTGAGAGTCCCATGGACTGCAAGAAGATCAAGCCTATCCATTCTTAAGGAAATCAGCCCTGAGTGCTCACTGGAAGGACAGATCGTGAAGCTGAGGCTCCAATACTTTGGCCACCTCATGAGAAGAGAAGACTCCCTGGAAAAGACCCTGATGTTGGGAAAGATGGAGAGCACAAGGAGAAGGGGCCAACAGAGGACGAGATGGTTGGACAGTGTTCTCAAAGCTACCAGCATGAGCTTAACCAAACTGCGGGAGGCAGTGGAAGACAGAAGTGCCTGGCGTGCTCTGGTCCATGGGGTCACGAAGAGTCGGACACGACTAAACAACTAAACAACAACAACAGTTTGATATTTTATTTAATTCCCATGTGGGAAGACGTTTGGGAAAAAAGCCTCTCATGACAAAGGCAAAGTGGGCTGGTCTCTTGAGGCACTGAAACCAACTCAAAGCCAGGGGAGAGTGTTTTCGTTGTAGTGCATTTTTGTATCTCAACCTTTGCGACGCCATCAGATACCCAGAGCAAGGACATTCATAATTTGGAAAAGTAGTTAGGACACTGCAAAAGCCTCTAGATGAAAGAGTTACAAGGATATCTTAAAGTGTTCAGGTCTGTCACTCATAAATTATTGGGGTGGGTGGTGGTGGGAGAGAGAGAGAGATAGAGAGGGAGGATTGACAGTTAGAGTTGCGTATCCAGATCCCCTGACCCCCTCATAAACTCAGACATTCCCAGTAAACCCTTAGGGGAACATCCTGCCAATGGACACATTAGAAGCAGGCTTTTCTTGAGTTTTGATTTTATGCTGGCTCTGAACACCCAAATGCTCCCTTTTTCTCTCTGCCTATGAAAATGTAGCTACACACACACACACACACACACACACACACACACACCAGACAGCCTTTTGCTTTCCCAGTGGGCAGCCCACTGCCAAGTAAATATGCCTCCACTGGCTTATTTCCATTGCTAATTTGTCATGCCTAGAATCATGTTAACAATACACTAAATAGGTACTTAACACTAAAAGTGCAATGTTCGCAGCTTAAGCCATGTGGATAATTCATGCTTTATTACATAGCAAATTCTCCATTATATTCTTCATGTATAAACATTAAAAGTTCCGGCCAGCAGTAGTCAGTAAAGGAAAGTGATGAGCAGGAAGGGCCTGGGAGGATGACACACGCACTCATTCCCTTTCGCAAAACTTCCTGCGGCCTCCTGTAAGCAGGCAATAGGGTTATGTGCATTTTCTCCAAGTACATGTTGAGTTCCCATTAATTTCCTATAGGCAATAGAAATAATGGGAAAACAGACATTCTGAAGGCAGAGTGGGAAGCAGCTATGTGAAGGAAAATGGACTGGGAAGACCATGAAACTTAATCCACACTCAGCAGATATAGTATAATGTGTGTATAAAAGCTGTTAGAATTGCATAAGTAAAAGGTTTTTTGTTTTGCTTTTTAAAGAAAATCCAAACTCAGGCAAATTATTTTAGCCCTCTTCAGGCAATCAGAATGAACATGTGAAGAGGCTCTCATGTGTGAGCAAGCCAGCCCTGCCCTCTCAATGCCACTGATCACACACATTGGACACGTACCCCAGCTGGCAAGGGGGCTCTGTATATGATGGGATATGCAAAGGGTTCCCTCCATGAGGATGTGAACCCTGGATTTGTGCCCCACTAATCACATGTGCAGCTGAGCAATGCTTTAGACTGATACCAATTGAAAGGTGTGGCTGGTGCATGTGTTGGCACCTAGGAGACAAGGCTAGTCAGGTACCAAATTTCTGTTGAGTATAAATAACTTTGCATCCGTCTGGTCAGTAAAGAGCAGGGTTGAGACTTGGGGTTTATCCACAATTACCATTCCTCTGCTATTTCCAGGCATGGTCCTTGCTTTAAAGCTCTGTGTCTGAGTGCCCTCTTTTTTTTGCCCTTGAGCTTTCCCCATGAAAATCTCCTCTTTAAAGCACAATCAGAACAAAGGGCAATTCCCAAAAAATCCAAACTGATGTTTGCACCAAGGACAAGAAAAAGAGTGCTCAGACACAGAGCTCTTAAGCGCACACCTGTGCCAGGATAGAGCAGAGCACTGCGCACACACCATTTGAACGGGAGTGCCCATCAACTTTGGGGGAACCTGGCCCCCTCAAATATTTTATTGTGGGGGGGGGGCAAAGCTCCCATGGCCCCTAGGAGCTGGCTCCTAGGAATTTAAATAAGAAAGAATGGGCAGTGGATCCAGCTTCCAAGCTGTTAACTCTCCTATACACCAGACAATTTTTTTAAAAAAAACAACAAACCAAGAATGTTGGGTTTCCTTGCTGTCTATTTCACAGGACTGCCATGCAGATAACCATGGAACAACCTACCAAAATATCACCACAAACTATTTGGATAGATCAGATTGAATGTGTAGATCAGCCTTCCACAACACTGTGCCCTGCAGCTCTTTTGGACTTTAGACTTCAACTCCAATTATGCAAGACCAACATGGCCAATGGTCAGAGAGGATGGCAGCTGTCGAGGGTAGCAGTTTGTGGAAGGCTGGTGAAGAGGAGGACGTTTTTTTATTAAAAAAACAGCAACAACAAACCCATGTCTGTGGATGTGCCTTGAAAATTTTAATCCAGTCGTTATACAGGAGATCACTCTGTTCATTTTCTTGGAGATAGTAGCTCTGGCACAGTCAGCAGAATAAGGCAAACCATTATGACAAATAATCTTTTCCAAAGGAAAGTTTTGAAATGGCCCTGATAAAGTGACAGAAGGAAGAAGCAGGAAGGAAGGGTAATAAAATCCAACAAAAGAGAAGAAGTTGCTGACTATGCGGAGGAAAAAATGCCAAGTAAACATCAACCTGGTCAATCTATAGAAGTTTACCTAGGAATGGGATTATTTACTTTGTGAAGCTTTCGTATAATGACAACTCCAGCTGCATTTGTCATGCTGGCTGCCAATGTGACCAGAGAAGAGGGAGCGGAGGAGAACAGAAAGTACTATATTAAGGAGATACCTTGTTTGGTTTTCCCAGTCCTCTGTCAAATCACTTCAGGGAAGGGCTGATTGATCATCGAATGAAATCTCTGCCTTGAACACTGACAGGGCCAAAGAGGAATAGAGAAGACAGCAATCATCGGGGAGAAAGAGTGCAAGAACTAAAAGATAAAGCTAGAGGAGGTTGCAGTGAGTTTGAACAAGGTAAAAATGTACATTGCTTAGGAGGGATAGGTGGAGAGAATAGAATGGCTCTCGCTTTCTTATGGCAGATTCTTCTTATGTAAGTAATAACAGCAATTGCCAAAGGAAAATGAAAATAAATATGTTTCAGGTAACTCTTTGGAGAAGAGCTGGTAAGGAGCCTTACCTGAGGGCAATCGCATGGAGTTTTCCTCATCAGGGTGGGAAGAGAATCTTCCACTGCTGAATTGTTAAAGGTTAGATGCCTTCAGATGTGCAGTCCTAACTAAAGTGGCAGTGGCAAGGCACATGTTAAACAGTGCTACAGTTATGCTATAATAGGTGTTTGGGAAAGTCCCGCCAGAGCATACCTATACCAATTGCAGAAATTCAGTTTGATTTGCATTTCAGTTCAAGACAACTTAATCTGGACTTCCTGAAACAACACATGAACTGGGACACAGCTATCTTTCCAAATTCCTGCATCTCTGAATTTTGAGATGCGGTTATTCAATAGTGTGCATAAAAATGAATACACTAGAGGAAAGAAGTCCTTTAAAATGCTTGCATAAATGTGCATATCAGTCAAAATTGCATAGAAAAATGCGCATATTAGGGAAAATATTGCACTTAAATAACTGATGAATGTTCATGATGATAGTGATTAGCAAAGGGATGCAGAAATTTGGAGAACAGGACTTCAAGTTGGAACAAAGAGAAATTGAAAAAAACCAAACTTGACAGATGTGTCCATCCCTGCTAGATTTGACTTTTCTAGGGCATAGCTTGAAGCTCTTTCAAAACTTGCAAAGTGAGTTTAATTAGAAGAACCACTTCAGAACACAAATTAATATGCCTACGTAAGGCAAGGAGGGCTGCTCCATCGACCTCTTCTGGCAAGCAATCATCTTTATATAACATGAGACTGGAGTATTTTTTATAATGTCAGAACCACAGAACTTATTCTGCTAGCGCTCTGTTGGCATGTTGACTAACAGCTTCCAGTGGCAATTTAAAAGTCAGTATCTCTTGCTGCATCAAATTAAATATACATAGTTAAACAAATGGCTTTTGTTGCTGCTGTTGCACATGCTTATTTACTTCAGAGAATTTCTATGCACAGCTTGTCATTATAAAGACTTAAAACCTTCAGCTAATTTGTGTTAGAAGTAGAAGCTGCTGTTAAACGTTTAATGCATCAGACAAGAAAAGAAATCACCTGGTATGGCTGCAAACAAACACTGGGAAGGTGAAAAAGAAAGTGTTTTTGAGCATAAGGAATCAGAGAAGTCTACACTAGATGGAAGGGGACAAAGAAGAAGAAGAAGAAGAAGAAGAAGAAGAAGAAGAAGAGTACTAGTAGTAGTAGTTTGGATTTGATATTTTGCTTTATCACTCCCCTAAGGAGTCTCAAAGCGGCTAGCAATCTCCTTTCCCTTCCTTCCCCACAACAAACACTCTGTAAGGTGAGTGAGGTTGAGAGACTTCAAAGAAGTGTGACTAGCCCAAGGTCACCCAGCAGCTGCATGTGGACGAGCGGAGACGCGAACCCGGTTCACCAGATTATGAGACTACCGCTGTTAACCACTACACCATACTGGCTAACACAAAGGGCTGCACATTCTGGCTTAAATGGACTTTAGCATGTCTACTTCCTTAGGTCAGACTGAGGCTCAATTTATACAGTAAGCAGAATCCAGTAGTCAACATGCCTGGGTACAGGAGTTCCAGGGTGCTGCCACCCTCTCAACCAGGACAGGTCAGGAATGGAACAAGTCACTGCCCCAATAGCACCAGCTGCTCCTGTTCTAGATGAAAAAAGGCTTCCTTGAACGGGTTAGATGGATGGTGCTCCCTTCCTCACAACCCATCCTACTGTGCGAAGGGAGAAGAATTGCTGTAGCTTTTTCTCTAGCACAGACTCTACCACTGAGCTATGCTGCAGCCAAATTGGTCAATCAAATTGGTCAATGCTGATGGTGAGCCAGCAGCTGTGAAGCCTAGAACATATTCCAGAATTCTCTGCACATTGCCAGGGTTCCATGGTAGATGCTGAGTGCATCCACAGTGGAAACGTCAGTGTGGAATGGACTCTTTGAAGGTGGGAGCTTTCCTGGAATGATGGCAGCAGTTCGTTCAAATCAGTTACTGACATTGGTAGGGAGCAGGATTTTAAAAGGGCTCTTCCACATATTACATAATCACATTCACAAGAACATTTATTCATCAGAATAAAAGAAGTACTTTCCCCCGCCACCTTTTGAGAAACCATCCTAAAACTGAAAGGACTGGACTTCCGGGTCGGCGCCATCGCCGAATGGCGGACTCCCTCCGAGCTCCGGAGGGAGCCGGCTTGGCAGGGGCTGGGTCCTACCGCACCGGCGATGCGGGGACCCTTAAAAACCACGGCCAGAGGAGGCCGTGGACATGGAGACTCGGCTGGCACCGTTAGCGCTCTCCCGACTCGTGAAGGAGCCTTTTTAAAGGCTACGGATCGGGTGCCGGGGAGAAGCGTGGTGCTTTGAGTACTCTGCTATCCCTGCCGAGCGCAGCCGCATGCCATCCGGCGGAGAGCGCTGACTTCTTCTATTGAAAATTCGGCTCTAAAGAAGAACCCGTGAGTAATTGGAATATGGACTAAAAAAAAAAGGGATAAATTTTTAAAATTCGGAGCGAACGGGGGAGGCGGAAAAAAGGAAGTCAGCCCACCCCTAAATTGTAGAAGAGCCAAAACAAAGGACTGGACAACTAAGATCGAGTGTAACCTTATCTTGCCGAATCAGCAACTTCGCGAGGGAAAATTATAAGATTGAGCTGGAGGAGAAAAGTGGAATTGTTTTTTTAAAAAAAGCAATCCCCCCCCCCCCGGAATCCCTGGAGCGATTCGTGAAACTGCCTGGAGAAAAGCGATGGAGGTTTTGACAGCTGTCAAAGAGCTGTCAAAAAGGAAGATTAAAATAGAGATTTTGTTATAAGGACTTTGCCGGTTATATTTGTTATAAATTGAATATAAACTGTTTTAAATATCGGTTAACAAGCTACTTGGACTGGTGGATGTGATTCTGGAAGGGAACTTTGCTACTGTAATCCACCTAGAGGAGCCGAGGGATATTGCATGTGTTTTTGACAGGAAACTTGAACAGTTGAATGGAACTTTTAATCTCCTGGGAAACTGCAGGAATGGAACATTATTTTGTCTACAGAGGTCTACACACTACAGGAAACAATGGAACTATTTGTTGGAAAATGAAAGGAACATGATGTAATGCTTTGCTCCATGAATAACAAGCCTCTGCAGAGACACTAGAAACTTTTGGAAAAAGAACATTTCTGTGGGAGAACAGAGAAATAAAAAGGAGGAGAATGATTGACAAGAACAAGGAAATAACAAGAACTGGACAGAACTGGGGGAACATTTGGGATATTCAGGTTTGACAAGCTTATGGATACAAAATTGGAGTTTTTACTCCTGGATATAAAAACCTGGATAGAAGAAATGGGCCCCTTTTTTGATAGACTCCTTCTACGATTGGACATCCGTAATCAAAGACTGGCAAAGAACCTGAGGGACATAGTGTAATGTGGGAACTCCAGGAAGATATTAGAAGTAGAGGGATAGGTGAAACGCAAAGGGGAAAGAGGGGAGGGAAAATTGGAATCCAAAGGCTGTAAAATCACTATTCATATTTATCTTATTTCCATCTGTACTATGTTTGAAAGGGGGAAACTCGTGGAAGGGTATAGATCGATCTTAGGAGATGGGAATTTGGATAAATTGGGTTATTGATGATGAGTGTAATTTGGGGATAAGAACTTGTTGAATTTAATTGCTTATTTGGAAGATTTGGAACACAAGAGGGGGTAGGGAGGGGAAGTCCTAGTTATTGGCAAAAAGTTTATAGATTGGATTTAATTTGTTTTGATTTGTTTTAATTTGGAAAACCTTAATAAAAATTATTATAAAAAAATAAAAATAAAACTGAAAGGACTGTTTCATTCATCACAACAAAACAATGCAGGCAATTACACCTAACAAGGGCTAACCGAAACAGTTCAGGATTCATTCTTAGCTTGTGGGAGGAAACAAGAGAAGATTTCTCTGGGGCATCTGAATGCACAGGGGGAAATATGTTGCTAAGCCCCAGACACAGTGGGAAAGGAAGCTGCCATTTTAATATTCCACTCAAGGTGCTGAAATACCCAGCGGGTGTTCCTGGTGAAGACTAATTGAAGGCAGAAATCCATTTAGGAATATTCATGATTTTAAATTATATGAAAATGATATATCGATGGTATCGAACACCAAGTAAATTGGCAAAAATGTATAAATGTAAATCAAATAAGTGTTGGAAATTTAAAGAGAAAGAAGGTTCTTTTTTATCAAATGTGGTAGTCTTGTAGTAAGGTTAAAGCTTACTGGGGAATGATATATAATGAATTGAAAAAGATGTTTAAAATGACGTTTCTTAAAAACCCCAAGAAGATTTCCTTTTGGGAATTATAGTGACAGAACTACCCAGACTGTACAGAAAATTATTCATATATGCATCTACAGCTGCAAGAATGTTACTTGCCCCAAACGGAAAGAAGTAGAAGTCCCAGCAAAGGAAAAATGGATACAAAAGCGTATGGAATATGCAGAAATGGCAAAACTTGCTGGAAAAATAAGAAATCAAGATAACAAACTTTTAATAAAAGAATGGAAATGGTTTATTGAATATTTACAGACAAATTGTAACAAACAGATAAGAACATTGGCAGGATTATTGCAATAATAAGAAAATATATTTAAATTAGATGAATAAATGAATTTGGATAGGAACTGCAGAAAGAGGGGGAAGGAAGTCAAGTTTTGAAATGTTAAAATGACTAAAATTATTGAAATGTATAAACTTGAAAATCATAAGGGTACTGAGAGTTGTTAGGTGGTCTTTATTCATAGAATTATAGAACTTTGATTTGGTCATCTAGTCCATTGCCCACAGAGATGTACGTTCCCAGAGTTTCCTGGAAAGAGGGGCTGATCGTTAAACCATTGTTACTGTGAGAGGAATAGGGGTCTTCTAAACACCTCAAGCCACCTTAACAAACCTCAGTTCCCATAATTCTTTGTGAAAAGCCATGGCTGTTTAAAATGATATGATACTGCTTTAAATATATGGTGTGGATGTTGCCTATATGATTTATCAGCTTTAAGGTTGTATCAAGAAAAGAACAAGCATGTGGGAATGGATGGGGAACAGGCAGCATTTACTGAAATGTACACATTTAGGTAACACCACGGCCTTCTTGGGTATGTTCATCGGTGCTTTGGATTAGCAGACAGTATGGAGACACAATGTCTCTGCATTACTGTTGCCAGTACTCCCAGAAGATGAAAATTATGATTGCTTATTTGCAGAGGTTAATTAATTTCAATGTATGCACGTTGAAATCTGTCCATTGCCTGGCTGAACAAAAAGTAATATTGGCCGCAGGGACAAAAAAAGAAAAGAAAAATACTTCTAAGGCTAATTTCAAACTGACCAAGTATTAAGCTTAGCATGAAACTATGCTGCTTAGGGATGGATAAGGAAAGTGTTGGGGCAATGTTCTTAAATGCCAGAAAGGAAGGAGTGGCTATGGTTTGGCACAGTGTGCAGCCTTCCTTCCTTCATCAGTTTTTCTCAGCAAATGCCCTCATTTTTAATCAATTTCCCCCTAGCTGGGCTCTGAGACCCAAATTAAGTCCAGCTGTGGAAAAACAGCTTGGAGGAAGGTGATTGCTAAACACCTCTTCCTTCTGCCAGCCAATTCTCCCTGACAAATGCCCCCTTCCATCCCTATCTTCGTATAATCTCAGCAACTGCAAGTTTGAAAACAAACATCTGCCAAGGTGTGCTGTTTCACACTTGGCCTTGTTTATGGTCTTCCCCTCTTGTAGGATTCAGGGCCTTCTGGCAGAGAAGGAGGATGACTTTGTGTCAGAAACAGTTGTTGGAAACTCTATTCATGTGTCAGCCCTCCATGTGGAGGACTATGGCTGCTGTCCTCTTTGGCACCATCTCTCTGACCTCTCAGTGTTCAGGGGACATCTAAAGGCTAACATGGAATGGAGGGCAAACACAGGAACGGGAAAAAAGTTTTGTTAGGGCATGTCTGAGAATTAGAATCAGGGATGAGGAATGAAAGAAGCACTGAAAAGACCAACCATTGCAGTGCTGAAGGCAAAGAAAGAAGAGAAGAGAAGATTTTGGATTTGATATCCCGCTTTATCACTACCCTAAGGAGTCTCAAAGCAGCTAACAATCTCCTTCCCCTTCCACCCCCCCCCAACAAACACTCTGTGAGGTGAGTGGGGCTGAGAGACTTTAGAGAAGTGTGACTAGCCCAAGGTCACCCAGCAGCTGCATGTGGAGGAGAGGAGACGCGAACCCGGTTCCCCAGATTACGAGTCCACTGCTCTTAACAACTACACCATGCTGGCTATGGGAAGGCAGGGCAAAGTGGTGAAAGGGGAGCAGGAGAGCATATCATGATATGTGCAACCCAAAATTTAGTCATTGATAGTGCATGCCAGTTGCAGCATATGTGAGTTTAATGACACCAACTTATTAAGATCCATTTCGACCAGGAATAATTTCTAGTGAATTGACACCAACACTCCTGTTCGTCATTGGGCCTGTGTTTTACTGCTCTGACCACTAAACCAGGGTTTTGAAAAGCCAGTAAGGTTCTGGCATGCTCAAACAATGACTCACCAGATTCTAGGAAGCTTTACCCATGATCCACCAGTTCCTTCCTCAGTCCCTCTCCTTGATCCACCACAGAATTTCAGGCTCCACCCCGACAATGTGACTTCCACCTTCCTCCACTGACCTTGAGGCCACTATCCTACAAATCATAAGCTTGCAGCCTTCATTATAATCATTTCTTACATACCTGGAACTCCAATGAGATTCACTCCTCCAAGTACTTTTCTAAATGGGGGTGGTGCCGTTGTTTTTCTCCTCCCGAAATCCAATATAGGGTTATTCATTAGATCTTTGTTTATATTTCCTCTCAACTAAAAATAAAATGCATTCTATAAAACATGAAGTTGTCCAATTCCTTTCTAGTGCAACCGAAGATTGAAAGCCCAATTAATAAGCTCAAAACTATTTGGACCCGGGGAATTTAACAATCACTTTTGGAGAGTGGTAATTTACGAAATGTGGCGACTTGCCAGCATGCACACAGCAGCATGGCACCATCTAATGGATGTGGTGACAGGACAGAAGGACCAGGTCTAATTGGAATGCCATTGTGACAAGAGCCAACACCAAAAAAGAAAACATGATTCTACTGAGGAGTGAGGCATTAATATGAGGCTGCAGGATGGCGATAATACAGGATACTCTATAGTTATGTAAATGAGCATATGAATCAGCTCACTCTGTGAAGTAATAACATTTTCTGCCTACATATGCAAAGAGTTTCCTTTTTTCAAAAAAAGGAAGACAAATAAGAACGAAGCTTCATGTGTGTCAGAGTGTCCTAAAAGTTAGCCCAATGGGAACAACTCCCACCCTCAGAAAAGGGCACAATTCTGCAGAGACATCACAATATTGCAGTTTGGACAAGGCTAGCGGTTACCTACATTCAGTTCCAATCTTCTCACTCTTAGTGTTCCATTCCAAAAGGCCACAAGAGTCCTATATTAAAAAAATGCCTTTCTTTAATGGTAGCTCTGGACGATTCCAAAGTTCCTGGATATTTGCAGGTTACAGCTGTCATAGCTGGCTCAGCACAATGTTCCTGCACAGAGTATGGTGGTGGAAGGGAACCTGGGGAAGGGAGCAAAGAGCGAGGAGTTACAAAAGAAGCAATCCAAAAGAACGGAGGAGATAAAATGTCAGCCCAGTTTTTCTACTTGGAGTGGACAGTCAATTTGTACATGACTCATGACAACAGGGCATGTGTATAGAAAGCAAGTAGGGAAAGAAGGAGGACAATCTGTACATACTTCAGATTCTAGGAAATAATGTTTCTAACACTATCCTGTAATTGAGGATCCTTCCAAAATCTGAAAAGAAAATACAGTGGTACCTCTGGTTACATACTTAATTCATTCTGGAGGTCCGTTCTTAACCTGAAACTGTTCTTAACCTGAAGCACCACTTTAGCTAATGGGGCCTCCCGCTGCTGCTGCGCTGCCGCCACCCGATTTCTGTTCTCATCCTGAAGCAAAGTTCTTAACCCAAAGTACTATTTCTGGGTTAGCGGAGTTTGTAACCTGAAACGTATGTAACCTGAGGTACCACTGTACAGTTAAGCTTCAGTCCAATAGATTCTGTGCTTTCTGGATAGTAATCATCATTGAAAGCAGTGGCGCTTCCTTTCAAGTAAACGTTCACCAGATCAGGTCGTCAACCATGATATATTGGGGAAGAATTTATTCAGTAAGGGATTTTGGAAAGAGTCCAGAACAGTTTTTCCCCAACCCCACTCCTTTGATTAGTGTCATTAGGCCCACCCAAGCCTTGGTCCACCTTCTGTGGCTGCTGTGGGAAAGAAGGTGTATCCTCTGTCATCACTGCTATAGTAGTGGCAATTGTGGCAGCCTGTATTCTGCACCATATCAGTAAAGACCAGTGATGTCATTAGCCTGCACTGGCACTTCTGACAGCTTAGTGCCATCCAGGATTGCTATGTATTCTCTGTTAGCTGGTGTTCTGCTTGAAGACACCCTCTATTTCAGTGATGGGGTCCTTGGAGGCTTCCCACGTGGCCTCTGGGCCTCCTTCTCTCTGACTGTGGGAGGATAAGAAAAACAGTAAATTGCAGGTGCTGGAGGCTCTGTCTGGATGGCATAGGAGCCAACTCCTAGGGGCCACGGCGGCTTCGGCACCCACAATAAAATATTTGAGGGGGCCAGGCCCTCACAAAGTTGATGGGCATTCCCATTCAAATAGTGTGTGCACACTGCATTGTGTGATTGGTTATGCAGGGGGGCTTACCTGGGCCCCCACAATATTTCATTCAAGTTGGCACCCCTGCTGGATGGGGAACCTGGCATAAGGAGCTATGTGGACACTGAAACAAATGGATCCTTTTCGTCAAGGCAAATTGGTGCTGCAAGGTGCCTGATCTAGATCAAAACCACAGTCTGAGAAAGGGTTAGAGCCCCCCACAACTCAGACCCTAATCTGGTATTTGCATTGGGAATAGATATCCCATTGGAAAAATTGGATTTTTCTGCCCTAATGCAAATTGCAGTGGTGTGTGTCTGTGTACAAGAATAAATGGATGATGGATGAAAATGGATGGGCAAGTGTGGTGGGTGTATGATGAAAGTGGGTAGAGTGACTTTTAGGCTCCATCCCCACCCCCACCCCTGGTATGTAACCCATAACACTTTATCTTAAGAAACAGTGGCCCTCTGGGGAGCAGAAGGTTTCCCACTCCTGCTCTGTTTGAAGGGCTGTCCTGTCAGAGTCCAGTTAAATCGAAGAAGGGAGAGGAGAGCAGAAACTTTGAAGTCGCCCCTCACCTGTTAGCTCCTGCACCACAGCCTAAGCAAACACACAAATCATTGCCTTTGAGGTATTGTATTTATATTTACATTACAGTAATCCGTTCTAAATTTGCATCCATACATATACATTAGTATATGCATTTTTTACGAAACTCTGCATTTTCTCTATTCCTGTTTTTGAAAAGTGATAAGTGGCCGCCCGGATGCCATCTTTACATTAAAATATATTATAATTTGGTCCAGTTTTGAGAGATACCCATGAAAAATTATGTCTGTCAAATTACAAAAAGATTAGGCATCCCACACCACTTTAATTTGTTTTTTATATGTTTTCCTCTAAGTATTCTTCCATGGACAAAAAGATTGCGGAGTGGTTTTCCCCTTCACTCTGCTTTCTCTGTTTGTTTGTTTTACTATTTTAGCAGTTATTGCTGGAAAATAGTGCCTGGTTAGCAAAAAGAAATGCGCAACTTAGCTTTGTGGAAAAACCCAAAACCTCTTATCATGGTGGTGAACAGAGCTAATGCTGGATGCTTCCACAGAAGGTAACAGAACCGCTGCATTCAGCTGATAGGGAATAATTTGGTCAGGAGGGGAGTTTTCTTTCTAAACTGAATTAGTAGTTGGCAGATGCCTCAAAGAAAGAAGGTTTATATAATCCTATTGCTCCAAGCTCTTTTTTCTTCTGTGCTCCCAAATGAGTAGGCACCCAAAGCTGCCAACATTTAGTCACCAAAAACACTCTGGCCATTTTCACATTTAACTATACTCTTTCTGTCTTTCCCCCGCTTTTCCTTCCCCACAAAAAAAATCTCATTATTTCCCCCTATATAAACAAGTTGGTGGAAGGAGGCAGATAAGCTATCTCCTAACGGTTGGGAGATTGTATCCAAAGGCCCTGGAGCAAACTGGTGAGTTTTGCGTCCTCTTTCTTGACTTCAAGGCAAAATTAATCCAAGTAAGATTGAGAAAGTAACTCAGAACAAAAGGGAGGGGGAATACTGAGGGATTCAGTCCTGAAACTGGCAGTAGGCTCACTGAGGGGGCATAGGATAAGTTGTCAAGTACAGTGGTATCTCAGGTTAAGAACTTAATTCGTTCTGGAGGTCCGTTCTTAACCTGAAACTGTTCTTAACCTGAGGTACCACTTTAGCTAATGGGGCCTCACGCTGCCACCACACAATTTCTGTTCTCATCCTGAAGCAAAGTTCTTAACCCGAGGTACTATTACTGGGTTAGCAGAGTCTGTAACCTGAAGCGTCTGTAACCTGAGGTACCACTGTATTGGAGTGAGCCAGCAGGGTTTGGGAAACAGACCATCCCCATTATAGTCAAAAGGAATAAACCAAGCAGGAAGGGAGTGTCCTCCCTCCAACCTTCTAATAACTCACATGTAGGCACCGAACAGGTTATCAGGCTTTATTGGCATCTTCTCTGGCACCAGTTACAGGTATCAAATGACAGTCTAATCTATGGAGTGTTCTCTCCTTCCTCTTGGCAGGTTAACTCAAAGATTTATGGTGCTGAGGAATGCTGGCAACCCCATCACCAGCTCCCACTTTGGGGACTAATTGTTAACACCTGCCTGAGGGGTCCCACCCAGCGACACTTGCTTACAGAATCAGGTCCAGGGCCAAGGACCTTCTGGCGGTTCCCTCACTGTGAGAAGCAAAGTTACAGGGAACCAGGCAGAGGGCCTTCTCAGTAGTGGCATCCACCCTGTGGAATGCCCTCCCATCAGATGTCAAGGAAATAAACAACTATCTGACTTTTAGAAGACATCTGAAGCAGCCCTGTTTAGGAAGTTTTTAATGTTTGATATTTTATTGCGTTTTTAATATTCTGTTGGGAGCTGCCCAGAGTGGCTGGGGAAACCCAGCCAGATGAGAGGGGTATAAATAATAAATTATTATTGTTATTATTATTACTACTACTCCTTTATGACAGGGAGGAGTAGTGTTATATCTAAAGGTTGTGTACACCTGTGAGGAGATCCATGACTTGGAGCATGGAAGGCAAATTGAGAATATTGGGGTACTTTGTGTAGGAGACAAAAACAGTGAAGTCACCACTGTTTCCCTCTCCCCCTCCTCCTCTTCCCTTCCTGTTTGGTCTTTTCTTTTTGAATAGGTCTTACTCCTCAGTTATTTCAGTCTAGTCATTTCATTCCACCAGGTTTCAGTAATGCCCATTATATCACATTTGTATTAAGAGCTCAAGTTCATCTTGTGAACTTTAGCACAGAAACAGGCGAGGGAGCTTGACTTCCCTGTTACGTGGGAGCAGTGCTGATGGGTTTTTTTTTGGGGGGGGGGTAGAAAAAGAAGTGCTGGAACTCACCATGAACACCTCTTTTGTTCTCTTAGAATGGCAATGGTGCACACCTGAGAAGTGCTGGAACTGAGTTCTGGCTGAAAAAAAAGCCCTGTGTGGGAGCACAGAATATGGTATGACAACAAATGTTGGTAGGGTGAGAACTAGTGGAGACATGGTGACTACATTTGCCTTCTCAAGGTTTCATCACCTGATGAAGTCTTTTGGAAGAATGTGTGTGTGTGTGTGTGCACGTGTATGTGTGTGTGTGTGTGTGTGTCTGCCTGCCTGTGTGTGTGTGTGTGTGTGTGTCTGTGTTTTATACATTTTTACAAAAGTCTGAGCCATTTCATATTTGAGTGCTGTGGCTTTGAGAGAGAGAGAGAGGTTCCCACTAGGCTTCCGGTAATATAAGCTGCAATTTCTTTTGAGTTCTGTCTTTCAGGAGAATCTCTCATTTGGAGCCTTCCCTTTTGAGTGACAGAATAATGCTGATGATCATTAAGCTGTATCACTTGCCAAGCTTGCCTCTGTTGTTGGCAGTTTTCCTGAGACACTCTGGTGTCGTGGCATGGCATTAATCTTTCTAATGGTTCACACAATGCTACCTGGCATGATATTCAAAAGTCAAGTTCTTGACACAAAGGCCCTTTACAGCTACAAAGTGCAGGATGTCATGATAATTCTAGGCAGCGCATTACCACAGGGAGCAGGGCTTTTCAAAGCATGCACCTTTTCATCAGAAGCTAAAAGATGTGAAGTGTCTTTTGGGGGGGGGGGCTGGGGTGGAAATATAACAAAAAAAGTCAAACAAAATATAGAGATGCCGTGGGATTAGGTCATTAAATTCCACTACAGTGGAATTTACTGGGCCGTTCACTCTGCCATTGTGGACTTTCCTTCAAGAAAGGCAAATCAAGCAGCCTAGAAGGACAGAATTGTAATTAACTTTATCAGCTATCAATCCCATTCCCATAAGCACCATGATGTGTTCCTGCAAACACTTTCCCTTCAAAAATTTTGAAAAAATTGTTAGGAAGAACATTTATTTCATACTTGCTTGATTCTGAAAGTAGGTGGGAAAGGTATACATACTTTCAAATTTCACTAACAGCTATCATGAATGCACTCTCTTTGACAAAATTTAAGTATATAATCCAAAATGCAAAGCCAATATATTATTATTAATTAGAATAGATTATTGCTATTACTGTTCTGCCGCTGTTAATAGTGTAAATGTCACGGTCTGTTCTTTCCTGCTTTTTTATGCATCTTATTAAGTGGACTATACTTCATATGAGCTTATGCCATAATGAAAGTGATGGTCTTTACGGTGCCATTCATTAGTGTTAAAATATATTGTGATATAATAACATTAATTGCTATATAATCATTATATTATATCACTTTATGTTATATTATATTCCTAATAAAACAAGCAGTTGGAAGTGGACAAATTTGTCCATTTCAGTTTCTCTCCGTTTCTGTTTTTTCCATTCTTAATTTCAGTGCTCTGCAGTTTTCTTTTCTTTTTTTAGTAAAGGTAAAGGTACCCCTGCCCGTACGGGCCAGTCTTGACAGACTCTGGGGTTGTGCGCCCATCTCACTTAAGAGGCCGGGGGCCAGCGCTGTCCGGAGACACTTCTGGGTCACGTGGCCAGCGTGACATCGCTGCTCTGGTGAGCCAGAGCCGCACATGGAAACGCCGTTTACCTTCCCGCTGGTAAGCGGTCCCTATTTATCTACTTGCACCCGGAGGTGCTTTCGAACTGCTAGGTTGGCAGGCGCTGGGACCGAGCAGCGGGAGCGCACCCCGCCGCAGGGATTCGAACCGCCGACCTTTCGATCGGTAAGTCCTAGGCGCTGAGGCTTTAACCCACAGCGCCACCTGCGTCCCATGTTTCTTTTTTTAACTCCTCACAAAACTTCACCAGGATCTTAGTCCATGTATTTCCTACTACAGTGGTACCTCGGGTTAAGAACTTAATTCGTTCTGGAGGTCTGTTCTTAACCTGAACTGTTCTTAACCTGAGGTACCACTTTAGCTAATGGGGCCACCGCTGCTGCAGCACAATTTCTGTTCTCATCCTGAAGCAAAGTTCTTAACCTGAGATACTATTTCTGGGTTGGCGGAGTCTGTAACCTAAAGCGTCTGTAACCTGAGGTACCACTGTTTGCACATTTTTTTCCAAAGAGCTTCTCCTAATACAATATGCTTTGTGTGTTGGTGGGAGAACTGCATTACGAATACAGAGAAGTGTGACTTTTGAAGGGAAACTGCATTTCAGTCTGTGTTATGGAATTTAAGTCACTGTGCATTTTTTTTAAAAAGTGACCCAACCTTCACTGAAGAAGCCCTCTTTCATTTGTTTGCCCTGTGACGGTAGACAAAATATTTGTAGTCATGGGGATCTAATGTGGTTTTAATTGGATTGTGTGTGTTTTTAATCATATCTTGTACAACACCTTGGAAGGGGAATTGTGCCCTGAAAGGCAGTCTATAAATCAGTTAATAAAGGAAATATCAATAAAGAAGACAGAGAACCATTGCTGCTGTACTCTGCTAGCTCTTCCTGAGCTTCCTTCTGCTGCCCCCACCACCATTATGAGCACATTCATACTTCAGGAGCGGAAGAAGACTCAGCAGGGGGCAGAGGCAATGGCCTACATCCCAATGAGCGCTGGTGCTCCACAGACCATCTCCCATCAAAGGACAGACTGAGACACCCCAAGCCAAAGCAGATTCCTTGCAAGAAGCCTATACTGCACAGTAGGGCTACTGCAGTCATAATCTGAGGACCTCCTTCATGCGCCCACCCCACAAGAGCTCCAGAGGGTGTGGTCTTTTCTGTGGTGGCTCTCTGTTTGTGGGATGCTCTCCCCAGAGACGCTCACCTGGCGTCATCATTATATATCTTTAGGCAGAAACTTTAATCTATAACCAGGCCTCTGGCCTTTAACTATCTGTGGCCTTTTAGAAGTGAGTAGGATGTTTTTACTGTATTTCTTTTCCCACTTTATGGGACGCAGGTGGCGCTGTGGGTTAAAGCCTCAGCGCCTAGGACTTGCCGATTGAAAGGTCGGCGGTTCGAATCCCTGCGGCGGGGTGCGCTCCCGCTGCTCGGTCCCAGCGCCTGCCAACCTAGCAGTTCGAAAGCACCTCCGGGTGCAAGTAGATAAATAGGGACCGCTTACCAGCGGGAAGGTAAACGGCGTTTCCGTGTGCGGTTCTGGCTCGCCAGAGCAGCGATGTCACGCTGGCCACGTGACCCAGAAGTGTCTCCGGACAGCGCTGGCCCCTGGCCTCTTGAGTGAGATGGGCGCACAACCCCAGAGTCTGTCAAGACTGGCCCGTACGGGCAGGGGTACCTTTACCTTTACCTTTACCTTTACCTTTACTTTTCCCACTTTGGTTTTGATGAATCTATGGGGAGGAGTTGGTTTGTTGGTTGGTTGTAAGTTGTTATGGGCTGTCTCGGGCAAAGTAAAGTAGCTAACAAATTTAATGAATAAATAAAGTGTTGCCAAAACCCGTCTTCCAGTTTCTTTAAAGTTTTCTTTCCCTGCAAAAGAAGCTTTAAGTTTCCTGGCTCATTCGCAGGGTGTTTTTGAATGTCTTTATAGTTTCAGTCACAGAGGGGATGAGCTTACCGTTTCATTGTAAACCAGCCAAGGACAGTGTGCAAATTTCTCTTTTCATTAAACATGCCTCTAGCACTCTATAGCCCCTGTGGTTATCTACCTACCTATTTTTATTTTTATTTTAAGTCCCATAAATGCAATGCAATTTCTTTTCTCATTGATTGGTGCAGACTGATCTGGGGTGGGGGTCCTCATGAAATCTTCCCAAAGCTTTAAGTGAAATGCAGGAAACTAAGGAGGCTGGCATCAGTGCACTCAATTCTTTCATTTTTAAGGAAAGTAAAAAAAAAAAAAAAATCAAAAAAATCTGTGCTGCATTCTTTAAAGGTAAAAAAGACCTCATGTAGAAAAACAACAACAAGGAACCGCTAATCAGCATCCCCATCGTTCCATGCTTACAGGAAAGGCTAGTTGAGGACATCTTTTTCAAGATGTGTGGGCATCTGGGAAGTTTACAAAATTAAAGTCACTGCAGAGAGGTGACTTGCAGAATGGAAGAAAGGGCATTCATAAAACTGCTCAGCCACCTCAGAGGTAAGGTGAGCGCAACAAAAAGCCCATGAGAATTTCACCAGTGATTCCTCCTCCCTTCAATAATTAATTGATGGGGTGGAGGGGGACCATGGTAGTAATTGTTGATGCAGCACTAAGTAGGACAGAATTATTATCCTCTTGTATAAGAAGTAATAACACTGAGAGCAAACGGATTGTTGAAGGCCGCCCACTTAGCTCACAGCAGTGTTTCCCTGTGAAAAGGGGACATCCAGTTTATAACTCTTCCTCTCCCTCTTACTTTCAGCAAGTAGTGATATCAGGATAAATAACTCTGCTGCTCTGAAGCCCATTTTCACACAAATTGAAAATGGGTGTGTAATATCTGAAGTTACAGGATCATGGCATGCTTTTCCTGACATAGTAGCAAACATGCATTAAAAATTAGCTAATTCCCAATCTCTTCTCCCAGCCATGCTTAGGAGAAAGAAAGCAGAGTATTCAAACCTCAGTAGATCACAGACTTTGCATGCAGTAGGTCACAGGTTCAATCCCTGACATCTGCTGTCTGAAACACTGCATCACCATTGCTGGTCATTGGAGACCAGAAATGGAGAACCATTTCTGTGGTCTTCCAAATGTTGCTGGACTACAACTCCCATCATCCATGACCACTGATCATGTCAGCGAGGCTGATGGGAGTTGGAGTACAACCACATCTGGAGGGTTATAGATTCCCCATTCTTGGTGAAGACAATACTGGATTAGATGGATTAATGATTAACTAAAAGAGAGATTCCTGTGCTCCAATGGCTAGAAGTGGCCATAGGGTAGGACTTGGAGGGCACAATTCTGAGAATGAGCCTTTCTATGTTATGCGCTCTGCTGACAGGAGTGTCATCTAGGGGAGGTCATACTTTCCCTCTCCTCTTTCACCACCAGGTGTGATTATTCCTTGGAAACATCTATACCTCTGGTTATGAGGAACTATAAAAAGTAGATGCATATAAAACACACTGCTTTTATTTTTTTTTGCAGGGTGACCTTGAAAGCCTCCAAGATTAAGCCTCTGAAGCTTGCTCTTAATTTCCACACACACACACACACACACACACACACACACACACAACCACATAGTGGCTGCAGTCTCTTCACCCTCATCCTAATAAAGCCTGAAATGGCATCACAAATCAAGCAAGTAGGAATAGCCGAGTTTTGGCAAAGGCTGAATAAGACAGGCACAAGGCGACAAGAGAAGGGGAGGGAGGCGAGTCCCTGTGCTCCTCCGACTCTCTTGACTTTCAGCCTGACTTCCATAGTTGGAAGTCAGTTTAAATATTTCATCCGCTGGAAGGCATTCTTAGCAGACATGCATAAAAGCCCAGTGAAAGCCACATATCTTTCCACCCGGCCTTTTAACAAGAGAACAGAACACTCTCTTCATCGAGCGACAACTCAAAAATCACTAGAGGAAGGAGGTTTTTCTCTCTGCTGCCACGAGATGTGGAGCAGCACTTCTGAATCCTCTTGGTGCATTGCTTCGAGATGCTTGTGTCGGAAGGGAGCAGAGCGTCTTTTTCTAAAATGTAATTGAAAATTCTGCAAAATGTTGTTAATAATGCTAATAATGCGTTGCTTTTTAATACCCGGACTGCAGCTTGCCATTTCAGAGCATTCAGAATGCTTAGCTGCACAGGGGAAGTAAATTGTTCATGTATCACCGTCAAGCACTGATCCCATACGGCTTCATGTTGTGCCATAAAACAAGGCAATGACATGAGCTCTGCCATGCTACCTGGCTATAAAGAAAGGCTAAACACATTCAGAAAGCGACAGAGAAGGAAAAATGATGGGTGGAAGGTCACTTTTTCATCATTCAACGTCTTCTCTTCTAAGCCGTGAATTAAAAAATTAAGGAAAACAGTTGTTTACTCTGATTGGCTTGCCAACTCTTGCCAGGAGCAAAGATAAGCAAGAGGGAGAAACTACTTCGATTCTAGATTTGAAATAGAAAAAGAAGATTCACTGAACATCAGCTAGGAGTGTGTTTATTCAAGAAACTAAAGTAGTAGTAGTAGTAGTAGTAGTAGTAGTAGTAGTAGTAGTAGTAGTAATTTATTGTTTATACCCAGCCCATCTGGCTGGATTTCCCCTGCCATTCTGGGAGGCTCCCAACAGAATTAAAAGCACAATAAAGCATCAAACATTAAAAACCTCCCTAAACTAAAGTCATTAAACAACCTTTAACTTTTTTGAAGGTGGTCCTAAATGTGATAACTGCCCATTATGGAACAGCCTCATCTGGGATATTTATGTCCAGGATTAAGTCTTGCAAAAAAGAAAAAGAAAAAGGAAAAAAAAAAAGAAATACTCTGGCATTCATTCAGGGCCAGATTAAGATATTTAGAGGCCCTAGGCATTTGAAAGATTCGGGTGCTCCCATACATATCCAATTCAAAATATAAACAATAATAAAACGTAACGTAAAATTTTATTTTTCAAAATGAAATGAAACCTACAGTAAGATGGAAAAGAATGTTTATTTTTGTATATTTGTGTAAATAATGCTTATTTTTGTTCAGCTGCACCATAAGGTCTATGACGAACCCAGCAATGGAAAATTTCTGGGGTGCCCCCCTTCCCTTGATGCCCTAAGCACATGCTTATTTTGCTTAATGGTTAATCCAGCCCTGCATTCATTGCAAAAAATATTTATAGCAGCTGGCTCTTTAAGACTGGGGAGCTTGAGTCTCTTCTCTGATACTCTGACAATTACGATTGTGCCTTGTCATGCCCCCAGCTCAGTCACCCAGCCACTATCATTTCAAAGCATGCAATTACACCGATGGTGTTTCTAACCTTTCTAACTCCCCTCCTAAATATATTTTAAAATAAGTCAACAGAAATCAATGTGAATCGCAGCCAAGTAAATGAGCTGATAATTGGAGTATATAAAGGCCACGAAAAGTGCACGATACTGTTTTTTTCAGGACTAGGTTGCAAGATTCAGTGGCAGGGCTGGCTGCTTTTCATGGGATCCCAGCCTAACTTTCCTATTAATATGCTAGTTTTCTACATGCAAGGAGCATATGACACAGAGAACATCCGGTGATGCAATCTCCCATCTGCTTTCACTGGGAAGACCTCTGTGGCTTTATACCACTTGCATATCACATCTCTATCCCTCTCAGAAGAGTTTCATATACCTTATATTTAGATAATGCCGGTGACCTAAGCAGGCAAGAATTTCCATTAAGGAAGTATAGCTGCCTTAGCTTATTGCGGATTCTGACAGGTTTTACACAGGTTTTCAAATATATTTAAGGTAAAAGACTTGAGGAACGATTTCAATAAAAACCAATTCACTCGAAAATATCAAACAATATTTCCATAATAACAAGATATGGTGGGAGAGCATAGAACATAGGCAAAAAAAAGGTGGTAGTGGTGTTTCCAATAAGAGCAAGCACATTTTTTATTGATCTTGAGCTAGCCTTTCATCAAACACCTTACACAAAATATATCTCCAGGCGATACGTCAAATGGAGAAGAGAAGAAGCCAGGAGGAGCTTCCCTGACATAAAGTCAGGTCATGACAGGAAGAACCCAGTGCTGTGCCATTTCAGTCTAATACTTACATCCTTAAAGTCACATAAAGCAGCAATCTCCTCCAATTTGGAAAAAAATGTCTTGCCTCATCATTCTCAAGCGATGAGCTGTCTGAAATCCAGTTGAACGCCCTACATGTCAGCATTTTCTAAACAAAGTTTCCACTCAGATTCAAAACCAAATCCTTGACTTTGGGTCAGGTGCGAGTTCCCTACTTACAACCCCTAACAGAACTGTTTGGAAGCTCCCAAAATATTTTCACTGCATGTTCATCTTGCAGTCATAGCAAGCAATACTAGCTTAACGAGATTTATTCCACTTAAGTCCCTGTCAACATCTTTCTTTCCTCTTCAGGAAATAGGAAAAGGAAAGTGTCTACCATTTTTAAAAAAATGGTAGGGAGGAAACGAAAATACAGTCCATTTTTTTTTTACAAGGGTGGCCAATCTGGTGCCCGTGGGCAGAAGGAAGGTCTTTGTGGGCATTGTGGTGCCTATGGGTGCTGGGATGGCAACCCCTATGGAGGGTAAAAAAGAGGTATCATTTAGGAACTAGGTTTTTTAAAAAAAACATACTTTGTTATTTGGTTCCACAGCCCCAGGTACCTTGAACAGGGTCTGATTCTAACTATCTTATTATTGTGAGGCCTACCTATCTGGATCTTGCTAAAACTGTGACAGTGACACCTGACAAAAAATCTTCAAACAGCAGGACATATGCTTATGTAGTGCTGTGCCTCTTGCTCATATTCTCCTGGGATCTTACGTTCCTTCTGTGGCTGTCTACTTGTTATTCTTCCCCATAGGATCATCTGTTCTGTTGCACACTGCTAATGTTATAGGTAGCAGAGTGTGGCAATATCATGGCTGTTGTGCTCTGTCAAAATGCATCCCGTTCTTGTGGAAAGTAGAGCTTGGGGCCATTCTTTTTCATAACTTTGCAAATGTGCCTTTGACATCAGTAAGAGATTTGTGCAAAGCTCAAGGGCAGAAAAGGACCTCAGTCCGTAAAAATAGCGCTACCATATGGCTCACCTAAGCAAAAACAAAGCAAAATCACAACATCTAAAATTACTTCACTGATCTGTTCAAAACATCTCAAATGTATTTATACAGCCAGATGTGCTTTTTGGCATTCCAAGGTTTGAATGGCTATATGAATTGTATCACTATAACTAGCAGAAAAACATAGCAAACATGGTCATTTTCCATATGCCTATTATTATTTTCTTTGGGTGTATATTTGCGATGTACTAGACTACCGTGAAGCCAGGAACTGGCAGTCAAAAAGCTGCAATTTGAACATCTCAGCCACTTTACTGATTGCAACCATAAGAGAATGATATGGCTGATGGCCCAGTTACCACCCTATCTGGACAGGGATAACGTGGCTGCAGTCATTTATGTCCTGGTAACCTCAAGATTACAGCAATGTGCTTTGCACAGGTCTGCCTTTGAAAATGGTCCAGAAATTGCAGCTAGTGCAGAATGAGGCTGCCTAATTGTTGACAGGCTCAATGTGAGCAACTCATATACCGCTGATCACAGCACAGCTGCACTGGCTGCCTGTATGTTTCTGGACCCGGTTCAAAGCACTGTTAAACCTATACAGTAATGCCATTTGTGGCTCAAGACCCTGTCCTGATATGAACTTATCTTCAGTCCTTCCAAGTCCTTCCCTTGATACTCCTGCTGAGGCTCAGCATGTGGCCACAAGCACGAGGGCCTTTTCAGTTGTGGCTCCCCATCTTCCCAGTGAAGTCTGCCTAATGCCATCCTTAACATCCTATTTGGTGCCATGTGAAAACTGATCTATTTTCCCAGGTATTTGTTGGGTTATTATGACAAACTTGGATGGATGGAAAGCTTTGGCTGCAGAAGTGTTTGTTGCTATTCTGCTGGGTTTGTTTATGGGGGTTTGGAATGATTTTCTTAAAAAATGTTGGTTTATATGTTATGGCTTGTCTAGTAGCCTTTTTGTGAGTCATTTAGATGCTTTATTGTAGGAAGCAATACAACAACAACAACAACAACAACAACACAGCATATGATTAAGCACCAAACATCGCTTCACACTGAATCATGTATAGCTGTGGTCCACATCTAGATGTTGTATATGAAAAAATTTACCCCCTGTGTAGACAATCATGTGCTCTGAGTCTGTCCAGATCAATATCACATTATGTTTTTGACATATGAGTTTATTTGCAGCCTTTATTCCAATTGTCACATTAAACTGACAAGGGGGCAAATACGGGCACATCCACAATACATTGTTTCTTCTGTTGTATTATCCCACTCCATTTTGCTATTGTTTAAGCATTTTCTTTGGTCTTCTACAGATTCAAGTTACATGATGAAAGAATAAAGTCAGAACAAATGAGGAAAATCTGTTGGACGTGAACAAGTACTTAACCAACTATTTTTGGTATGTAATCTCCCCAGATTCCTATGTAAACCTGGGTAAGTATATTTCATAGACTGTGTTATGAAGGTCAGGCTAACTAATTAAAATAGCCACTCTTGCATCTATCTATAAAACAATTGGACTGCTTCTTTTTTTTCAGACAAAGGCTGATCAGATAACAGGCTAATTCCTTAAGTGAAACTGACACAAGGGAACCAAATTATCTTTCATACTAAAGACTAATTTGATCTGAAGCGGGCTACTAATTGTGTATGTTCTGAAACTACCAATCTGAGTTTCTTGCGAGACTGCAAAGCCTAATGTAATGGTTATAGGGGTTGCTCGTGCGTAAGTTGCCGCCACTCCTGGCTAGGTTGCCTGGTTAAACCTTTTCTGTCTGGACAGCCCTTCACTTCGTGGCTGTTCAGTCGCTAGCAGAATCCGTCAGTGGGCGTTTCTTGAACCTCTTCCAGCAAAGAAGTTATTTGACGCCAAGTCTCCGCCTACTCTCCCTGCGCGGAAGTCTTCTGCGCAGGGTGGGTGTGGGTAGCGGAGGACCCGTGCTCTCCCCGCTGGTCTCCGGTGAGGAGTCCTGGAGCCCCCTCGCCGATTCCCCATCTGCCCCCCTTTATCCCTGGTGTTACGCTGATTTCCTTCCCCAGCCGATAAGCTGCCTCTCTCCCTGCTGGGCCCTTCTCCAGCATCGCTTTGGAGCCTTGCCTCCGCCTCTAGCTCCGATCGCAGTTCCCTGACATCCACCTCCCCCCCAGGACCCCCTCCACCCCCGGCCCGACTTTTTGATCCAACTTCGTTCCTTTCCTTGGTCGACGATGCGGGGAATCCCCGGAAGGAGCTGTCGCCATCCTCTGAGGATTCAAAACCCGCTTCCCACCCGCTCCGATCTCTTCCTGCGGGGTGGGCCTCCCAGTCTGATTCTTCTCCCTCTGACGCCTCTCCTCCCTCCTCTTCGGAGGCAGGAAAATCCACAAAATCCTCTTCGTCGTCTGTGGTTCCAAATTGCTCCTCCCAGAATCTCGCTAGTGGTTTTGGTTTATCTGGGAACAGGCTGTGGAACTCCTCCACAAGATACCCGTCATTGATTGCCTCCGCGGGGACCCATGTGTTTTCTGGCCTGGGTTCTCCCTCCCAAGCTACCAAGTACTCCAGCTGGCGCCCTCGCCACCTTGAATCGAGTATTTCCGTGGCTTGGTTGTGCTGTTCCCTCTCCTCTACCTGTGGGTGTGTGGTGACTTCTCCCTCCCGCCCAGGGAATTCCCGCCCCTCCCTGTACGGTGAGAGTAGGGACCTATGGAACACCGGGTGTATCTTCATGCTGTCAGGCAACTTGAGCTTGAATGCCACGGGGTTCACCTGCTGTGTTACCTCAAAAGGTCCCAGCCGCCTCGGCTGCAACGTCTTGCACCCTCCCTTAAAGGGTAACCCTTGGGTTGACAACTACACCCGGTCTCCCACCCATATGGTCTCCCCTTCCCGACGGTGCTTGTCTGCCTGCCTCTTGTAAATTTCCTTGGCCCGTTCCAAGTTCATCTTAAGTTGCTGGTGCAAGGCCTCCATTTCTTCCACAAACTGCTCTGCCGCAGGTACACTCCACCCTTCCTCCCCCCTCCCCGGGAAGGCCCTGGGGTGACACCCATAATTGGCCATGAACGGGCTCATTCCCATGGACACATGTTCAGCGTTATTGTACGCAAATTCAGCCAGCGCTAGTTTCTCTTTCTGCTTGCCCGTTGGTTTCCGGGTGTCTCGCTGTCGAGAAGCCCACCTCGACCTGCAGCAAGCTCATGAGCTTCCTCCAGAACCGGGAAGTAAATTGTTTCCCATGATCTGAGATGACCCTCGAGGGATCCCCATGCAGCCTGAAGATGTGATCCACAAACAACCTGGCTGTTTCCTCTGCCATCACCACATGTGAGCAAGCTATGAAATGGCACATTTTTGTCAGTAGATCGACTACTACCATGACTGCTGTCTTCCCCCTTGACTTGGGCAAATCTGTCATAAAATCGATGGACACCACCTCCCAGGGTCTTCCCGGCATGGGTAAGGGTTCCAGTAACCCTGCGGGGGCAGCCCTCTCCCCCTTTGCCCTCTGGCAGCGGTCGCACCCCCGTACATATTCCCGTACATCTTCCCTTACCCTTGGCGACCAGAACTGCCTGGTGACAGGCAACATGGTCTTGTGCTGACCAAAGTGCCCCGCTGTTGGGTTGTCGTGGAGGTGTTTGAGTACCCTTCCCCTCAAGGTCTCCCCCGGTACGTACAGCGCCCCCTTATAGTACAGTAGCTCTTCCTTTTCCTCAAACCCTCCCTGGTTTTCCCTTCTGTCCTGGAGTTCCCTGATTTTAGTTTGAGCGAATTCGTCGTTTCTAGTAAGCCCGGCCAGTTCTCGTTTCCCAACCAACATCCCCCCACACACCCATTGGTTCTCGGGGAACACGTGTCGGACTTCCGGCGGTTCCTCTCCTTCCATGTACTCCGGCTTCCGGGAGAGAGCATCTGCTCTTATGTTTTCCTCTCCCGGCACGTACCGGATCTCGAAGGAAAACTTGGAGAACTCCTGTGCCCATCGAATCTGTCTCTGGTTGAGTACTCGCATAGTCCTCCAGTATTCCAAGTTCTTGTGACCCGTACACACCTGGATCTTGTGCTGCGCCCCTGTTAGTAGATGTCTCCATCTGCGAAATGCTGCATAGATTGCAAGCAGTTCGCGGTCATACACCATGTAGTTTTGCTCCGACTTGCTCAGCTTCCTCGAGAAAAAGGCGCATGGCCTCCAGCCCTGCTGGGCCCCTAGCTGCAACAGTACCGCTCCGATGGCTCGGTCTGACGCGTCGGTCTCCAGCCGCATGGGCTTCTGCAGATCCACTTGCAGGGGCTGCTCTTCCGAAGCGAACGCCTTCTTCAGTCTTTCAAAGGATTGCTGGGCCCTTTCTGTCCAGACGAGCTTCTTTTTGCTACTGAGACAATCTGTGATGGGCGCTGTCAAGTGGGCGAAGTTCTTGATGAACTTCCTGTAGAAGTTGCTGAACCCTAGGAACCTCTGTACGTCCTTCCAGGTTTTGGGGGCCTTCCATTCCTGCACCGCCTGCACCTTGATGGGATCCATAGCTAGGCCCTTGTCGGACAACTTGTACCCCAGAAACTCAACCTCTCTTTTTTCCAGCTTGACCCACAACTGGTGCTTCTGTAGTCTCTTTAGCACTTCCCTGACGTCTCTGACATGTTGCTTCTCATTGTCAGAATAGATTAAGACGTTGTCCAAAAAGGCTACGCAGTTCTTGTACAGCAAGGACCCCAACACGTGGTGCATGAATGCTTGAAAGCAGGCGGAGCCCGACTGTAATCCAAATGGCATAACTAAGTACTCAAAGGCCCCCAGGGGGGTGAACATGGTGGTTTTCCATTCGTCCCCCTCCCTCATCCTAATCAAATTGTACGCTCCCCGGAGGTCCAGCTTAGTAAAGATTTTCCCCTGCCTCACCCGTGTTAAAATGTCGTCAATCCTGGGCATTGGGAAGGTCACGGGTTCTGATACCCGGTTCAAGGCCCTGAAATCTACGACTAATCTAGGCTGATTAGTATCCTTTTTGTCCACAAAGAACACCGGACTGCCCCCCACCGCCTTTGATTCTCTTATGAAACCTCTCTTCAGGTTCTTGTCAATAAATTGCCACAACTCCTGCATTTCCCGGTCAGACATGGCATACAGCTTACCCACCGGCAGCTGAGCCCCTGGGAGTAAGTTGATTTGGCAGTCAAAGGGCCTATGGGGGGGGTAGTCTATCCGCCTCCTTCTCGCTGAAGACCTCCTTCAGGTCAGCATATTGTGGTGGCACCTCCCCTTTTGGCTCCACAGCCATCCCAGCCACCCTGGCCACAGTCATCCTTGGGTCCCCCCCCTAGACAGTGTTCCAAGCAGTAAGCTGACCCAAAGGTGACTGACCGCTGATGCCATGCCACTACTGGATCATGCAGTGCCAGCCAGCTCATCCCTAATATTATTGGGGGTCCTGCCAGTGTGGCTACGTGAAAGGAAATGGTCTCCGTGTGCCTGGAAACCCTCATTCTCATTGGTGGGGTCTGGTGCGTCACTTCCCGTCCCAGAAGTTCCCTGCCATCGATGGTGGTCACTTGCAAGGGAAAATCCAGGGGCAGCAGGTGGAGTCGGTGCTCTAGAGTGAAGTCCTTCCTGAAGAAATTGCAGGAGCTGCCTGAATCCAGCAGCCCCTCCACCTTGACTGGGTGCCCATTCGGGAGTTCTAGCACCACTTCTATGGCTATAGCTGCCCTGGGAGGGTCTGGCTGGGGCACTTCTATTGGTTTCTTGGTTGGCTGTTGTCCCCGCTGGTTGGCAGCCAAGCGTAGTCGTTTCCCTGTGCCTGCCCCTTTTCCCCCTCCTCCTCACAGCCAGCAGCTCCCACCATCCCTTGCCAGGCCTTTCTTTGAGGGCAGACCCTGGCAAAATGTCCTGGCCGTTGGCAGAGGAAACACTTCTTGGTGGTTTTCCAATCCTTTCCCTCCCTCTTGCGACCTTCACTGGAGTTTGAAACCTCACGTGCATGCACACCATCTATTTCCATTGGCTCAGCCGGCTGGGAAGGCTGCCTCGGTATTTCAGGAATGCGGTAGTCATGGCAACGTTCCCCTCTCCTTTTGCGCTTCTCCTGAGCCCGCGCTTCCTGTCTTACTCCAATCGCAAGCACAGCCTTGGTCAGCTAATCCATCGACTGAGGGCGGGGTGCGCGGGAAAGCTCGTCCTTCACAGTTGGGGACAACCCCTCCTCAAACAACATTTGAATGGGTTCAGAGTCCAGATCCCACCCTAGCTGGTGGATCAACATTGAAAAGCGAGCGCGACCAGTAGTCTCTAACTGATTGGCTCCCCTGCTTGCACCCCATCAATTCCCATCGAGTCACATTTTGCTCCACTTCACTGGAATACATTGCATCCATCGCCTGAAGAAATTTCCTAAGGTCCTTCAAGGCAGCATTTTGCGACGCCATAAGGGGCCTGATCCATTCCCGGGCCCCATCCTGTAGATGCCCGACAATATAGGCCACCCTTTCCCCATCATCAGCAAAGTCATTATGCTGCAGTTCCAAAACATACTCTATTTCCGTTCGGAACGCGTTATAGTCCTGGGGCTTCCCCCCAAACTTGTGTACCAGTCCTGGTACCTTCCTTGCAACGGGGGTGGGTCTGACCTGTGCATCCTGAGCCCGCCTTTCGTCCAGCCGTGCCGTCAGGAGAGCCACATGCTGTTCCAAATCTCGGTTCCTCTCCACCAGATTTTGCACTCCAGCTGCTTGCTCCGTTGCGCCGGCTTCTCCGGTTTGGCTCATTATGCTGCCTGCCTGTCGCTGCGCACAAGCAATGTCAGAGACTGACGGATTGCTGTAATGGTTATAGGAGTTACTCGTGTGTAAATTGCCGCCACTCCTGGCTAGGTTGCCTGGTTAAACCTTTTCTGTCTGGACAGTCCTTCACTTCGTGGCTGTTCAGTCGCTAGCAGAATCCGTTCAGTGGGCGTTTCTTGAACCTCTTCCAGCAAAGAAGTTATTTGACGCCAAGTCTCTGCCTACTCTCCCTGCGCGGAGGTCTTCTGCGCAGGGTGGGTGTGGGCAGCAGAGGACCTGTGCTCTCCCTGCTGGTCTCCGGCGAGGAGTCCTGGAGCCCCCTCGCCGATTCCCCCATCTGCCCCCCTTTATCCCTGGTGTTACGCTGATTTCATTCCCCAGCCGATGAGCTGCCTCTCTCCCTGCTGGGCCTTTCTCCAGCATCGCTTTGGAGCCTTGCCTCCGCCTCTAGCTCCGATGGCAGTTCCCTGACACCTAAGCCAATACTTGTTTCCTGGCTACTCTATAGGATTTACTTAAATATGTTTGTGATGGATTTACTTAAATAGGTTTGTGGTTTGCACAACTGACAGTTGGTGGAACAGCAGAATTTGTTTACTCTTTTAAGTTCTTTTCCCCCCTGCATCACAGATGTGCAACCTTTTTTCAGAGATTGCTCATGATCCACCAGGTAGCACAGCTTCTCAAATATGCCTTTTCAGTTGATGTACAAAGGGCAAATTTTCAAGAAGCAGCAGTGACTACATCAATAGGCACAGGAGGATCAAATCTGCCCTGTGAAATTCAGCATAAATCAACTGATTTCAAGAGGAACATGCTGAGCTACAGAGGCTCACACCTCTGTTATTTATTTGGTTGACTTTAACCCTGCCTTCCCAAAGGCATAGTGTAGATAACACTTTTGAAACTGTTAATAATACATTTAAGATCACACTGAAATTTTAAAGCATCAAACAGCACTTTGTACAAGCTTGCCTCCCAGAATGATGTAGTTAATCACTAAGACCATATATTTATTACAGTGACTAACAAAACAGAGATCCTGAAGCCTTAATAATTTCTGTTTTGAGACACATTTATATCTATATATAGACAAACAGATCTATTAACATAGGCTCACCCAAATCCTAATTTTCCTCCAAGCTTTGATGGGGAACATCTCTGCTACAACTGCGCTTTAGAGGTATTCTGAGCAATCTCGTCCAAAGGGTGGAGTTGGGATGTGTGTGTCATTCTCCAGCAGTGTTCTCAGGGACCAGGATTCTAGTCCAGAGAAGTCTAAGTCTCCTTCCCAAAATTCTTACCAAGGTGACCTGGAATGATGGGGCTGAGGCAGTAGTGTCTGAAAAGAAGCCAGGGGAAAGCAGGTAAAGGTAAAGGACCCCTGGATGGTTAAGTCCAGTCAAAGGTGACTATGGGGTTGTGGCACTCATCTCACATCAGGCCAAAGGAGATGGTGTTTGTCCACAGACAGCTTTCTGGGTCATGTGGCCAACATGACTAAATGGCTTCTGGCACAACAGCACACCGTGATGGAAGCCAGAGCACACGGAAACACCGTTTACTTTCCTGCCACAGCGTAGTATTTATCTACTTGCACTGGTATGCTTTCGAACTGCTAGGTTGGCAGGAGCTGGGACAGAGCAATGGGAACTCACCCTGTCACAGGGATTTGAACCGCTGACCTTCTGATCAGCAAGCCCAAGGGGCTCAGTGATTTAGACCACAGCGCCACCTGTGTCTCTACTAAGGGCAAGCATATGGTATTTTGTGTATGTGTGTGTATGTGCACTATTTTTATAGAAATCTTTCATTCTAAAAAAATCTTGCTGAATATATATATGTATGCATGACAGAAAATTGAGTGGGAGCAATGGGAATGTATCTGGAATGAGTTTGCTTTTACATTTTCCCAAAATTTATAAGATGGAGTATAAGACAGATTTTTTTTCCTATTTCAAATCTCCTACCCACCCACCCTGGTTTGTTCAATTAATTGTAAACATTTCCCCATTGCCTTCCTCTAGCTTCTCTGGAGCTCCCTCAAAATATTTATGGATATTTGGTTCTCTTTACCCACCCCTGGATATAATTGCCTTTGCCTCCGTTCCTTTGAAAAGCTGGGTTTCTCAAGTACAATTTGTGAATATTTTCCCCTGACTGTGCCAAAGCTTTTGAATCAATTGTTATGAGGTGTTTTTAAAAGAAATAATTACCTGATGTTTGCCCTGAACTTTTTATTTGGCCAGGCTTTCCAGGAAGTCAACTCGCTGGTTTAAAATCAGGTTATTTAATTGCTCTTGCTAATTTGCTACACTGCTGTGCTTGATAACTTTGTATTTCAGCACAGATAGTTTCTAGGTCCAGTTCATAATTCTGGTTGTGACCTAGAAAGGCTTGGAACCAAGTGATCTGAAAGACTGCATTTTCCCATATGAGTTTGCCTGGGATACATGATGCTTAGGAGAAGCCCTTTTGTCTGGTCCACCAGCAGCTGAAGCACGTGTAGGTGGAATGTATAGCAGGGTTTTCTCAATGGCTGTTTCTAGGCTCTGGAGCTCTTCACCAAAGGGGGACTCAGCTAGCCCAGTCCAGAATGACTTTTCTGCCATCAGGCAAAAGCATTTTTACTTAGGCAGATTGGTAGCCTCTAACCTGACTTCTAAATATGTTGTAATTAGTTTTAACTGTTTGGTTTATTGCATTGTTTTTAGGCCTTTTACTTCGTATTTCATCATTTATAGCCTATTTAATTTAATTTCTATAAGGCATTTGTATACCAGTGGTGTAGCTAGCCACTCAGGTGCTGGGTGCGGCCCGCACACCCTGTAGCTGGATGCAGGGAGAGCCGCCCATGGGGGTGGGGCGTGCTGTGTGGAGCCTCTCCACCACCTCCCCCTCAGCTGTAGGGTAGCTGAGGGAGAGGCAGAGGGCAGACCCAAGTCCCATGCTGCTGTTTTAGGCAGTGCGGAGCCTGCAGGTGCCCAAGCCACCATGTCACTCTCAGGATGGACACATGACTCGGGCACACTGCAGGCCCAACAGGAAGTGCCAGCCCCCAAGGTGTAGCGCCCTTTGTCAGCCATGTTTCATTACATTTGTTGAATGAACTAAAAAGTTTTGTGAGACCAGTTTTTTAAAAAAACAACAACCAAAAACTCATATTTTTGTCATTTTGTCACCCCCCTCAGTGATGACACCTGGGGCGGCCCTCACTCCCCGCACCCCCTTCCTCCACCACTGTTGTACACGGCTTAATTGTTAGAATTTCTAAAGTAGTTTTGCGCTTACATTATTTATCCCTCTTTGTCCACCTTTCCCCACCTTGTGTGCAGGCAGGAGTGGCTTAGGGGATGCAAATCTTGGCATGCTGATCTGGATGTAAGTTGCCCCGCAGTAAAATTGAAGCCATTCTTCATTGTCTCGGAGGAGACGGAGGTTCCCAACATTAGTCAAGGAAGGGAATGTGGTGGAAGAGTCTCTTTTACAGGCTTTATTCTCAACTTTGGGGACGCAGGTGGCGCTGTGGGTTAAAGCCTCAGCGCCTAGGACTTGCCGATCGAAAGGTCGGCGGTTCGAATCCCTGCGGCGGGGTGCGCTCCCGCTGCTTGGTCCCAGCGCCTGCCAACCTAGCAGTTCGAAAGCACCTCCGGGTGCAAGTAGATAAATAGGGACCGCTTACCAGCGGGAAGGTAAACGGCGTTTCCGTGTGCGGCTCTGGCTCGCCAGAGCAGTGATGTCACGCTGGCCACGTGACCCGGAAGTGTCTCTGGACAGCGCTGGCCCCTGGCCTCTTGAGTGAGATGGGCGCACAACCCCAGAGTCTGTCAAGACTGGCCCGTACGGGCAGGGGTACCTTTACCTTTACCTTTATTCTCAACTTTAATAGCATCTGAAGCCCTAAAGTGCATGCTACCATCTCTCATCCATGGCTGGTTGAGTTAAACCTCAGGACTCTTTTGTCATTCCTGTCCTTAGCTAATTCCTCACTGTCACTCCCCAGATTTACTTACTTTAAATCACTTCTTGCAACAGTGAATTTTTCATTGAAATTGAAACTTTTGTTCTTATTTTTGGCTAGGAAAGTTTTGGGGAAATGCATCCTTGTGAACCAAAAACACAATCCCAGTCCCCAGATGTGTTTACCGTTCACTATTAATGTTGTTGACTTGGCTACAACTAGGGATGCACTTGAGCAAGCAGTTCCATATCAAAACTCTTAACAATCCCCTCAAAATTCTTGAGATTGTCTTGCCTAATGAGGAGCTTCCCAATTTGCTATAAGCCAGTGCTCAGAGTAGGGTGAGGTTGCTGGGGTTGGGATTTCATGTGGCTTCATATAGAGCTAAACCAGCCCCACTTCATTTCAGTCAACACCACTGAATCAGACCTAATTTGAAACAAAAGCACCCCACGTGTTTTTCTTCGTCTTCCACTTGGAACACTAAGCAGAATTCCAGCAGCTTCTACTACCGCTGTCATCTGTGGGATCAACTGCATCGCCAATCATGTGCTTATTGACATGAAGACTTTACATCAGAAGCCTTATGTCAATGGGAAAGGAAGAAATCAAAGTGTTATAAGAGCCATGGAGAGTAAATTCATACAAATTCACGTTTGAAAAAACCATGCATTGACTCAGGTTATTGTAACTGGAAGGCCGCAATTCTAACTCCATTTGCTTGGGAGCAAGGCTGATTAAATTCGATAGGAATTAATTCTCAGCAGACCTTACTAGGATTGTGCTGTAAGATTCCACTGAAATAAAAGAATGGGAATGAGTCATCATTATGCTTTGTTCCAACCTGATTCTCACACAGTACCTAAAAGAAACTTCTTTCAATGTCTGCTACTTCCTTCCATGTCCTGTTTTAAGATTCTGAAATATCTCCTTCCCCAGCCCCTCACTTTGTTTACGATCTAGCCCGATGAAGAATTCTGCAAAACCCAAAAGCTGCACATTCATTTTTGATACTTTTGTTGGCCAATTACAAAAATTGCCCCAATATGGACCATCACCTTTACTGCCTTCACGAATCTATTTGCCGTGTTTTAGCAACAAATCTATCAGTGTTACGTGTATGTTCGATTTTCCTTTCTTTTCCTTCGTTTTCCAAATAGAGAACAATCCCACTTACTTGGATTTGGAAATCCCAAGAGATTTCCTCAAGCCAATGCTGCTTATATAAACATCTCTTAATTTGGTTTTCATAAAACATACCTGGAAATTCAAGTTGTCCATATTCTTTATTTCTTGTGCATTTTGTATATTGTTAGTATTTCAAAGATATTTGTTGCTACCTGCTAAAAGTATAAGTGATAGGGACCAGCATCCTGATAGGTAGGGGCTTAACTCCATTGTTACCCCTCTTGATTCTATGGAGTCACTGAGCTCGTGGATTTTGGTGTCTTTTTTATTTTTGTTTAATGACAAGCACTTTTTAAATTCTTAGATTTTTTATTTTTATTTTATTTTTTTACTGCAAAGAAGGTCCAGACATCTAATTACAAAGCAGTCACAAGTAAATAACTGTGATCTTTTTCTGGCTCTGCTTCCAGACGGTGGCACAGTTTGTACAAGTTCCCTGTTGGATCAGGCCAAAGGCCAATCTAGACCCTACAGTGGCCAACCAAATGCTCATAGGAAGCCCAAAAGCAGAACCAAAAAAGCAGGTCCTAATTTAGCACTCTAACCACTATACCACCCAACTGAGACTGAATAAAACTCCTAGTATTTAGTGTAATCCTCTAAGCACACCCAAAATAATTACCTCGATTTTCGTGATATATGCAGACAGCACACAGGAAGGATGATCTGCGTGAAACCATGTACATGACTCCATTGTACAACATTTGTCCATAAGTTTAAGACCAGCTGCTAGCACTTTATTGTCTATTTCAATCAAAGAACATAGTGTGGAATTATATTAAAGCAGATTAGTTCTATGGATTATGACATCAAGATTAGACCTCGGTTTTTGCCTATCTGCAGCTTGTGAAAGGCACTAGACGCTGGTGAGTAGTCTTTATATGGAAAGAAAATTAAGTAATTCAACTGTAGAAGGCATTAATGGGATTTGTTTTTAAAGAAATATATATGAAATAAATGTAACTAAAGGTCAGATAGATAGATAGATAGATAGATAGATAGATAGATAGATAGATATCTGGAAAAAAAAATATTCTGTTCCTGCTAGGCTTGGATTAAAAATCATGAGTTATGAAAAAAAAATATTATTTTCTAGAAAAGGTTACTTTTTTCCCAGGCATTTCTAAATGCTAGAATTTTCTAGCTGTATTTTTGATTGAACTGAACAGTATAATACTGCAATGACTGCACAGGGATTTATGTTTTTCTATCATTTCATAGGTCAGTCCCAAACTGCAGTAATTCTCAAATGTCACCTAACTAGTGATGAATGCAAGTGCCCCTGCGTTAACTTTAATAAATGTCCACTGAATTCCAAGAACTGCTATACTGTTGGGTTGTTCAGGCAGAAGCAGAGCCTGAAGTAATAGGAAAGTAGTTAACAGACAAATAGATTCAGTCGCTAGTCCTTCTAAGGCACGTAATTTCTGCCATTATTTCCAAATGTTCATTCTCTATGGCTACCAGAGCCTTTCAATGTAGTCCCTGAAACGCTGGTTTGCTCTATTATTTATTTATTATTACATTTACACCATTCATTATTATTTATTATTTATTACATTATTATTATACCATCCCTCTACAGAACCCACAACAGTGCTGGATTAAACCCTGTGGAGGCCCCTAGGCAGTTGAAATCTCGGCCAGGGGGTGGGGAAGCTTGCAAATTATATCCTAATATGTTTTTGTAATTTTATTTCAAGATCAAATCAATATTATTTTGATCCATTGTCACAGAGCCCCTAAAAGGATAAGGGCCCTAGGCCAGTGCTTACTCTGTCTATTTGATGATTCGGCACTGGCTCAAGATGGTGTACACACTAGTCCCCCTCCTTATTTTATCCTCACAGAAATCTTGTGAGGAAAATTAGGTTGAGAGACTGTGACTGGCCCAAGGTCACCTAATGAGCTTCATGGCTGAGTGGGGATTTGAACTCTGATTTCCCAGGGCCTAGTCCAACAATGTAACCACTATGCTATAATGGCTCTTTACTGAGTAATGTGGGCTATAACTGGACACACACACACACACACACACACACACACACACACACCACATTTTGGAAGCTCACCTCTGGCTGCAAAGTCCAGGTTGAGAATCACTGGTCTAAATCAGCCTTCCACAACCATGATTCCCCTGAAGTTGCTGGACTGAAACCGTGAAGGCTGGGGAAGGAGGCAAATGGTGGAATGGTACCAGGTCACTAACAGCTGACCAACCCTTCTGCCTGAGACCACTGGGCTTGGCATTGTCAATGCTAGGAGCGCCATCCAGGGCCTGGAAATAAGCCCCCATAGCCCTGATGTTGATAAAGATGGAGGGCACAAGGAGAAGGGGATGACAGAGGACAAGATGGTTGGACAGTGTTCTTGAAGCTACCAGCATGAGTTTGACCAAACTGCGGGAGGCAGTGGAAGACAGAAGTGCCTGGCGTGCTCTGGTCCATGGGGTCACAAAGAGTCAGACATGACTAAAGGACTAAACAACAACAAAAGCCCCCATGAAATCACTGATGACAGTGGTAATCATCTTCTGGCGGGGCAGAGGGAGACAAAAGTGTAGACCCTGTTCACTGGGAATGTTTCTGCAGCTGAAGCCTATCCATGTCAGCCAGCATGCACACTTTCATCCAATGAGGGGAGATTGCGCAGGTAGACAGGTCAGTACTTCTGTCTTAATGGGAACCAACAGAAGCATATCTACAAGCCATTGTATTAACGCTTCCTGAGGTTTACAGTATCTATAAATCCATTGCACTGCACAGCCAGCAAAGGGCTGCAATTAGTCTGGTCTTATAAATCTGTACCAGCCTGTCAACTGTCAGAACCTGCTGAGATTCTAAAGAGAGACCAAGCATGCATGTACTTATGGTTTGAGGACATCAGCCCCAAACAGAGCTTTTCTATTCTTCACAATCCCAAAGACGTATTTTTCAGATCAACTCCATAGAAGCATACTTTATATGTACTATGATCATTTTCTATTTTTATGGGGCACTTACTGTGCAAAGAGGTTTATAATCGCACTGCGGTGTGCCCTGTCCATTACCTCAAATGGGGGAAAGGATGCATGTCTCCCCACAGAGCAATCCAGTCACCATTCTTGCAGCCCACAGGCTATTCATGCTCCAAGCAGGACACTATGGGTGCACAGCAGAGGCGCAATGTGCCACTGAAGGAAATGTGCCTGGCCCTGTCATTCAAGGCAATGGCTGGGTGGGTTGCAATATGCTCCATGCTATGGATGGCTACAGTATTCAGCTCAGCGCTAGGGAGGTGTGAAACTGTTCCATTTAGATTCACCAATATTTCTTTCTTATTGATGTATTTTGAGGCTGTTAGGCAGAAAAGCAGCTGTTTACCTAATTCTTAATTGGCCATCACCTTCAATTGCCATTTTATTACCTTGTAACAGCATCTTTTGTCCATTCCAGTTGCATTTTGCCAACAAACATAAGGCAGCTCAGCTGGGAGCCCAATGGAGACTTTGTTTCCTAATGAGAGTTAACCCTTCATGGCCCAAATTCATCCACAGGTGCATTGGCATTCCACATTTCCTTCCATTCTGGCAGTAACTGTCCAAGAAATTACTTCCTGTTCCCCAATACATTGGTCTTCAACTAGTGAGACAGGACTCACTGCTGCATCACAGCCTAATCCAAGGTGGGCCGTGACAGTAGCTCTACCACCACCAAAATATGTGGTAAAAAGATGAAGAAGAATTGGGTCCCATGTCTAAAAAGGTTGAAAACTACTGCCTTCATTGATAAGGTAATGAGTGGAATATATGAAGGGAGTTTCCTTTATAGTCTACTTCACCCTGATTCCAGAGCAGTTGCCTCAGATCAAAACCCATTGGGCGGTGGGTTGGGGGCAATAGGCGATCGTGTGCTAGCTGGGCATCCATGCAATAGTTTGAACCTTAACAAACTAAATCTCCTTAAAACTTCAGGACAAGTCATATAATCTTATCTCAACTGTTGCTTTTCAAATCAAAAAGGAGAAAGTATCACCCCAAGGAAATTTCCGCAGCCAAACTTAATAGGCATCTTAATTCCACACATCATTGGCGTTTTTTTATGGTAATAGCCCAGCATCAGACATTGGGGGCTAGGAGCAGGGAAGCTTTGCCAGGTTTGATATTTTTTTTTTACTGAACAACAATTTTTCTTAGAAGATCAGGTAAGAACTAAGAAAACCTTACATTTCCATGATAGTAAAAACCAACCAACTCAGGCCTCTAAAGTTCCAAATTTAACGGAATGGCAGTGACAGCCTTCACCCTTCACTCCAGCTTTTCAACATACAGCAGCATAGTTCTCACTGAATGAATTTTAATTTGGTTTTAAGTGTCTAACCAGATTAGCCTTCCTGCTGTATTCTGCTAATGAGCTGACAGGTCAAAAGGAGGTGCTTAGCTTTGTGCTAGTTCATCTGGGAATTCTATCAGAGTTTCGCCCAAGGCTGCAGTAATCACTTCTTGTGGGTCTACAAGACAACCAACCACTCAGACTCGTGAGGAGCTTTAAGTACTCTTGCAGAAATGCTGCTTTGTTCTGCAAAATACCCTCTTCTCTAATATGGGGGAAGCATGAGAGAAAGATGGAGGGTACCAGTTTGCCTTATGTGTGTGAAAGGGAGGAGAGGGGTGAGGGAATTTAATACATCATCATTTTCTAATTACTAAGCACAGTAAATATTATTAATATCAATATGTGTAATTTTGGGTAGGAACCCTCTGATGTCTTCAAAATCTTGATGAAAGGAACAGGGCTATCACAGGAACCAAAGAATTGACATGATTAAGCACTGATTTAAAAAATATTTTCAATATGGAAAAAGCAAATTTTAAAGATGGCTACCATGAAAACTCCCTATCTGAAATTTGGCAGGAGCTACCATGTCTACAGATTTCATGCTGTTATGTGGAAAAAACCTTAATCGTTACATCTATTTTAATTTTTAAACACTATAAACTTTAAAGGTGGCTAGTGTGAAAACTGCTGTGTCTACCCATCTGGAACTTGTCAGGGTTAATCCATTCTCTAGAGCCTCCCATAGCCCCAAATTTCACACTCCTTTGGTTAAAAATAAAACACCCCAATAACACTATGGCCATTTGTCTGTGTGATGAAACAGGATTAAATTTTTGGAGATTTGTAATGTTCATATCACAATGCAGAGTGGGTCAGGACAGTACTGAATCAGTCCAGACAAGGTCGGATTCAATCTGTATTTACAAACTAGGGACACAAATCAGACCTAGCCTGAGATTGAGCTAAATACTTTATAAGCATGCAGTTAAAATTTACCTGACATTCTGTGTTTCTTTTCATCCATGTTAAGAGAGAGAAGAAAGTCAGCAAGGCTCCTGAGCAACTGCTGTTGCTGTGCGAAGTGCCACAAAAGAGTCCAGATTTTTGCAGAGCAGCAACAGGTGCTAGCTTCCTGCTTTCATTTTTGCTGCAGAGTGGTCTCTACCCCACCATGAGGGAGTCCCAGCAGCCATGGCAAGGCATTTTGACAGGTGGCCCAAGGGCCCTCAGAAACCTGGAGCCAACACTGCCTCTCCTCCCTCAAGCAGACATTGTTCTGCACCCACTCCGAAGCAGCTAGTCAGGATATGTAACAGTGCCACAACTTTTCAAGGCTGTTGTGTCTTTAATCAAAAGATTCCTGTGTGCATGTTCAGCCTGTTTTATTAGTGAGGAATTACCCCCAGGGGTAGCTTCCCTTAATTACCCTCAATGCCAATTTCTATTCCTGCAGGAGTTTAATTACTAATTTCTTCCCACTATTATTTTCCCCTTTCCCTTTTCAAAATAGTGGAATAGTGCCATTTTGGTACGTGGAAAGAAAAAACCAGTAATTAACCTTTCTTCCCACCTATCCCCAACAACGTGGGCAGAATGTGCAAATACAAAGAAAGCTGTTAATTAACGTTGGAAACGTTCACGAGGGCGCTGTAGGATAAAATAGCACTGTGTTAAGGCTAATAGTGTGCAGAACCTCCAGTTTAAATCTCCTCCCAGATAACCTACATTAAAGAAACTCCTCAGCAGGGCTAAAGGGCTTTGGGGTGGAAACAACCCATGTCTGGCTCCTCTTCCTCCCCTCCCCCCAATCTATCTGCCAACTCATTGCACGTTGCATTGATCTTGCGCTGATGGATCTGGTGAGAGTATGTCTCAACACCGTGGTCGGGCACACTCTGCTAGCTCATGCAGGAAAGGCCTCAGCTGAACCTGTTTAACAGAGTTCTCTTGTGAGACTAAAGGGGATGGGGATTTAAAATGCCAGAGCAGATAAATAATGAAGCAGCTGTTCGTAGTACAATAACTTTATTTATTTATTTTCTGGCTGCTCTAAAACATTAGCTCGGAATATAAGTTAAGCACATTATGGAGAACGTTGGCCTGCCCTGCCCTATAATTAGAAAGAAAAGCACAAGCCTCTAGCTAGCAGCAAGCAGAGTGGCACCTAGGGAGGCAATTTACCTTTGCTTCAGCAGTCCTCTGTTAAAAAAAAACAGATAAGAGGCCTCTTAATAAGAATGTTTTCCTTTAGAAACAGAGGCTTCTAAGTGGCTTTTCAACTCAGTCATTGTGTTCAAGGGAAGAATTTATAGCAGGGTGGCACATTCTTTGATGGCGGGGGTCCCAGGTTCACTCTCTGGTATCCCTAGGTTTGTTTGGTTGGTTGGTTTTGTTTTGTTTTTTAAAGAAAAACGGATTAGTAACAGGTGATGGGGAAAATCTTTCTCTGCTGGAAGTCCTAGAGAGATGCTGCCAGTCAGAGTAGGCACTGTTAGAATTCCTGCTCCATGATTGCAGTCATAGGATTGCTGTTTTTCACATGACGGTGTATGTTTTGACTCCACAGAGTAGGAAGTGATGGAGACAGGATGTTTGTGTTACTGTGTTCCGTGAAGTGGGTCTATTGTCCTTTGTTCTTTTTCTGTTTGCTGCCTGATGCTAGAGAGAGAGGGAGCCATGTTGCAGTGCTCCATGTGTGTTTATATGTAAATAAAGTAGATTAGCCAAAACGCTGAGTTGATGGAGTTCTGTCACACATGAGGCGCAAACTCTGCGGATCCCTAAGTATGCTGGTGTCGGTTGGCATTGGTCGCTGTGATGTTTGGGCAGAAGAAAGCTTTTGAAGCTCCCGAACAAAAGACCAGGAGGGAGAGAACATGCCATTCGGGCATGTGTCTCTGCCAGAGTCCTACTCGAGTGTAGGCTGAACTCCTGACAGGCACTATTGAGCTAGAAGCTGCAGACACATACTCTGACTGCCACTTCCTATGTGCTTAATCTTGGGTGTGGGGGGTGGAAGAAACTAACGCTCATATAATCCTATAAAGCTAACACAACCTTCTCCAATGTAGTACCCAAGAGTTTTGGACTACAATTCTCATCAGCCCCAGAAATGGGGAAAGGAAGGGATTTTCACAGTCAACAAAGAAGCAGGTTTAAACAGCAAGGTGGGCATTATCAACTTGTACCTCCCTTCCCCATGTCTCAGTGGACATATATAGTTGAAAAAGCACATGGCATGAGACCACTGTATCATTGTTCTCCTACACTTTCTACTTCATGAGTTGCCACATTTGGTGATGCAGTGAAAGGTCATCACAGCTATGACACACAACTTTTCCCCCCCTTCTAAACTACATATGACGGTGGAGGTATTGGATGAAGTGTGTGGACAGCAGTCCCAGTTTTGGTTGAAGGCAGGGCAGCGGTGACTTGCTCCACTCTCCTCGCATTGCCTCTCTTACCTTAACATAACATGCATGAGATAATAAATGGGCCAGTGATAATGCATCAAGCATGAGATAATAAAGTGCAATGTGATGAATTCAAATGAGCTATTTAACATTACATAGTGATACCCTGAGTCTGAGTTTTGCTTCTGTGACACCAAGATAAATTGCATTTGTGTGGAACTTTGCTGTAACTGCAACTCCTGATAACAGAACCCAGAGACCCAATGTCCACAGATAAGCAAAATTAAAACAAAAACAACTCCTCTGTTGTCTTCGCTTTTTCATACCATGGGAATCTATGACTTTGTTTTGCTTGACTTTAAAATTCTACATCAAAACATTGTATGCTATTAGAACAGCCGTTTCAGTTATGTTCTCATTGTGACTAGGAAAGTAAACATTGTCTCATTGCTCTGAAGGATGGATAACTTCTTACCGCTGCATGAGCTCTGCTAGAAATGCACAATATTCTATTGACAGTGTACACCTGGTCCATGTGTTAACAAAATGATGTGGTTGCTTTGTCATTCATATCCACTTAGCACCAAGAAAGAAGGTGATCTCCTCAAAGTGTGACACAACTAACCAGGTTTATCTGATTTCATGTTTCATGAGTTTTCATGGGCAGGGTCTTCAAGCAACATAGCTCTGAAAATGATATGGACTTGCTCCTCGGATCCAAGCCAGCAGGACCTCTAGCCCTAGGTGATGCCCTCTGAACTCCATAGAATTTGTTAAATTTATTATTATGAAATAATAAATCAATCAAACTCTGAGGCGTGGGTCTCAGGTTCCTCTGAAGACCAGGAAGGCCTTGAGAAGCATTTCCTACCAAAGTCACAACTTTCCAAATGACCTACAACAAACAAACAACTGCATTAAAAGGCACTGACTCTTTCAGATGTCCAGATATAGCACTTGGGAGGGGGGAGAGTCCAGAGCTTTCACACTATCTCTGTTGGTCAAACCATCAAACCCTGGCTTTTGCTCCAGGCCAGTGCTAAAATCTCATTGCCTTAGCTATAGGATTGCTAGTTATGGTCCTGAAATTTAGCTGCTGGCCTCTGTCCGTGGTCCTGTGGTGATTCCAGCCTATGCTGCCTACCCTCAAACAAGTAACATGCATGACAAAAGAAGTAAGTGTTTTAAATTATGATGCTGTAGAATTCTGATATGACCTGCCCTGTAAGACTCGAAAGAAACTGTATTAAAACTGTTGTGTGTATGAGCATTGGGGAACATGGTGAGGTGGAGCTGTGATGCTTACCTGGACAGAGATGGGGCATAGGGCACCAAGGTCAGAGATGCACAGGTGTGCTAGTGAGAGCAGCAGGTTGATTCTAGTAGTCCCACCAGTGCAAGTTGGTGACCCTAGCATCAGTGTTGCCCCAGCCCAGTCCTCTCCAGGTAAGTAGCAGTGACACCAGTGTTGAGAAGGAGGCTCCACAGCTCTGCTCCACAACATGGGCCACTATGCTATAAGCCAGCTTTTAAAACCATGCAACAGAGATCTCTCTCTCTTTCTTTTTCATATAGGGCCCTTTTGATAACCAGCTGAGTACGTTTGGTTTGAAAATATTGTGCAAAATTGCTACTAATTAATTGACTGTAAAGATGTACCCTCAAGACAAATTCCAGGTCATTAACTTCCGAGTCAAAACACTTCCCTCTCCTCAATAGCTTATTTCCAAACAAGTTTCCACTCAAGCAAATTTTCACCAAACAGCTTCAAACAAGATATTTGAATAAGGCATTTTTATGGCGAACTGCATAAGCAGAAAAATGCTAATGTGCCATACAGAAAGGTCAAACGAATAAACCTGATATGAATGCATGAGATAAGGGATTCCCCAAAAGAGCAGTTAACTGAACAAAGTAGCTTTACTCTGCTAAAATGCTGGCAATTATTTCAATAAAAATAAATAAACAGTCAAGGAAATATGGAATCAGCTGCTGAGTCTAGTGCTGTTTGCTTTCTAAATGGGTATGCTTGCTTTGAGAACAAGGGGAAACAATAGCTGCACTTATTTTATAGAATTACAGATTTACAGATGGTGACTGATGGTTTGCTCATGCTTCTGCATCATTCCATCTGTCAAGAGAGACAACTGTGGTGGTGGGAACAACCGATGGTCTTGTAGCTTATTTGGAGGGGGGCAGGATCCACCATGGCCACTGCTATGGATCTGCAGCTAGTGAGGTACCAAGACCAGCAAGAAGGACAAGACACAACATTGTCACCCTGATGTCTCTAACAACCACTGCTTTCAGCTTCCTTTATGTACTGGTAGCCATTGAAGTTATGTGATTTTAGCAGCCAGAGTTATGGAAGCAGGGACTGCTGGTGGACTGGGGAAACTGGTCTGAGGAACTGCATTTGATCTAAATTTCCCAGGAGTCCTTGTGTCTGACATGCAGCCAGAATTCTGTGCCAGGCAACAGGGCAGAGAGTGCAAAAGAGACTTCACTCCTTCCTCCTCCTCCTCCTCCTCCTCCTCCTCCTCCTCCTCCTTCTCCTGCTGCTGCTGCTGCTGCTGTTAGATCAGCAACAAAGAGAAATATGTGGCGGAAGGGACATGTGAGAGAAACAAGCAGGTGGGTTGGTGAAGGAGTGTTAGATGTTTATCAGATGTCCGGGGAAGGGATCAGACCCTGCCATATTCCTAGTGACATCACTGAGAGTGGAACAGACTCTAAACTAGGTGTGTACCAGATTTGAAAAAGTCCTTAGAGATGGGGCAGAGAGAGTTCACTTCCCCCCAAGCCTAGTTCTTAGCTTGGGAGGAACCATCGTACCATCTCCCTTACACACGCACACATACACCAGCATGGTTTCATTGCCAGGAAACTCTTACTGATGGGCCAACCTCTGCATTTCCTTCCCACTCACCTCCTCGTTCTAGTTGTTCAGGGATAAAAGAAGTGTCAGGTTAGTGAACAGGTGGCAAACATCTTATTTTACTGGGTGGTGAACATGCACAACGTATGTTATCCAGCTATTCCATTTAATGCAGGCTGACATCATTTTACAGCTTGAAATAGAAGAGGGAGGGAGGTAAGAAGGACAGCAGGGGAGTGAATGGAAAGGGTAGGTGGAATCAGAGTGAGTGACAGGCAGAGCGTGTCAGTCAGAAACGACAATTAGAGGAGTCAGTTGAAGAGTGTCAGGTGAAAAGGCTGGTGGGTGGAAAGGTCAGATATGTTGGGTCAGTTTATTAAGCAGTTACATTATTTCCCATTCTTTATCAAACAGCTCCATCTTCCTGGCTTTGTTCCCTATATAAATAAATAAGAAATCAAAGAGTCTTGTGGCGCCTTAAAGACTAACATTTATTATGGTGTAAGCTTTCATGGATACAAGGCCACTTCATCAGACCCATTGATGCATTCTCATCTGATTAGTTTCCTCATATTCTTCCTCACAAAAGTTCCACACAAACTGGGATTAGCCCAATAGGCAGCAATCATTCCCCTACCACCTTCCCTATTAAAGGCATATTTTCATAGTGAATGGGAAGGCTGTCCACAGGGGAAGTGTACAGCCACTTCTGGCCAGCCCTAAGTACTTCCATGCCCTACAAGAGAAGTAAGGAATATGGCACCCTCCAGGTGGTATTGGACTACAACTCCCATCAAGCAGCATTTCCAATAGCCCCTGTCCTAAGAGGAACTGGTACAGCAAATCCGTTTTGATGTTTCAGCAAATTACAGTATGTTACTGGGACATAACTCAATTACTCTCATGCAGTGCTTTGAAACGGTGTGGTTATTGACTGCTAATCATAAGTATAGCAGTCTTCAATTAAATGTTGGGCTTATGTCTCCTAAAGTAGTTGATGCAGTGTTCCAACAGAAGAGGTAAAACTAGAAGTGGGAATATAAGTAAGGGAGGAAGCAAATATTTGGTACATGCTTAGAATGATGTAAATTCATCTTACTCCCTACCCTCCATGAGAAGTGCACTGATAAGGAATGGTGGGATAGTGTGGAGGAAGAGGCAGACCATAAGACTTATGTCCAGCATAAATGGTAGAAGTCTGTTCCTCTTAAATAAGTTTTCACAGGAAATGGAAAGCAACTGAAAGAAGCAATGCAACATCACCACCAGTAGAATGTGAATGGGAGAGGGAACAAAATAAGGTAGCAATGACAGCTACCTGGACTATTGTCCATGGAACTTTCTTCATTTCCATTTTAAAAAAAGGTAAAGGATCCCTGACAGTTAAGTCCAGTTGCGAATGACTCTAGGGTTGTGGTGCTCATCTCGCTTTACTGGCCGAGGGAGCCGACGTTTGTCCACAGACAGTTTTTCTGGGTCACGTGGCCAGCATGACTAAGCTGCTTCTGGCAAAATCAGAGCAGCAACCAGAAACACCATTTACCTTCCCGCCGGAGTGGTACCTATTTATCTACTTGCACTTTGATGTGCTTTCAAACTGCTAGGTTGGCAGGAGCAGGGACTGAGCAACGGGAGCTCACCCCGTCACGAGGATTCGAACCACCGACCTTCTGATCGGCAAGTCCTAGGCTCTGTGGTTTAACCCACAGCGCCACCCGCGTCCCTTCATTTCCTGAAGATGAAGCTTTATATTATGATTTTTTTAAAAAAATGCATCTAAATCTCAGGGAGGAATGAAAACATATGAAGTTAGTTAGTGCTTTGCTTTTCAGCATGGCAAATGCAGATTTTGAGAGCCGCAGTGATAGGAGTGTTTGACTAGGGCTACAGGAAAGAGACCCAGTGTGGTATAGGGGTTAGATTGTTGGACTACGATCTGGGTGACCATGGTTCAATTCCCCACTCAACCACGAAGCTCACTGAGTGACTTTGGGTCAGCCAATGCCCCTTAGCTTAATACCACTTCACAGTGGTACCTATTTATCTACTTGCACTTTGATGTGCTTTCAAACTGCTAGTTTGGCAGGAGCAGGGACCAAGCAACGGGAGCTCACCCTGTCGTGGGGATTTAAACCCCCGACCTTCTGATCGGCAAGCCCAGGGCTTGGGTGGACATCCTTTTAAAGCAGAGCTGAATGTGCCAAACTTTGTTTAAAATTCAGTAGTGGAGATTTCCAATCTATATTCTCTTTATGGAAGCCTTTTAGATTACTCCCCTTGACTTCCAGTTCTGTATTATACTTTGACCTTCCATCTGCGGCACTGGGGGGAAAAGTTGCTGCCTTCACTTGTAAGGATGCTTTTATACTCAGTAATGTTGCCGTGCCCTCCTGCAGAATGACTTTTGCTCCAAACCTACTGTAAAACTACCCATTTCATTCAGCATTTATCCATAAAACATGCATTAAAAAGCAATGTATATTTTCTACTTTTTGAGCAGTTTCACCAATATTTGCCTGTAGAGAAAGCCAGAAGCAATCACAGCTGCCTCTGGGTGTCCCTTTAAGGATCCTGCTTTGAAATTTTCCCAGCTTTCTTTCCTTGTGGTCAACATTTTACTGCCCAGAAGTGTTTCCTTGACTGCCAATGGCCCATTTCCAACCACTGCAGATTTTTAGATTGTTCAAAAACACAAAGAGTTATTAGCTAAAGAAAACTGTACATTATATATAGTATTCTGTGTGCAGCACATATATTTAGTTGAGGCTGGTCCACTAGTGCTACTGTGACACAGCCCTCCCAATGAGAATGTCAAGCAATTGAAAAAACAATATCCTCCCATTGTTTGAAATCTGTGTTTGGCTACACACACACACACAGCCACCAAACTTTAATGGTAGTGGTTTTTTTGTGGCAAAACCATCCAAGGGGGCAGGAATAAGCAAGGGGCTATTTAAGCCCACTCTGCCCCTCCTTTGGCTTCCTCAGTTCTTCGCACAGTGCTTGCATAATTTGATGGCTTTGGATTTTTGCTGACAAGCTAAAGCCATTTCTAATTATCAGGTTCCAAAATCAGATGATCGTATTCAAGGATAGGGAAAGTATCAAGCACTCAATTTTTAGGTACTCGGGTTTCTTCCAGCTCCGTTCATAAAGATGAATCCTAATTAGGAAGCTTCCCAGATACTTATCTGAAATAATAAAAGGTAAAGGTAAAGGTACCCCTGCCCGTACGGGCCAGTCTTGACAGACTCTGGGGTTGTGCGCCCATCTCACTTAAGAGGCCAGGGGCCAGCGCTGTCCGGAGACACTTCCGGGTCACGTGGCCAGCGTGACAAAGCTGCATCTGGCGAGCCAGAGCCACACACGGAAACGCCATTTACCTTCCCGCTGGTAAGCGGTCCCTATTTATCTACTTGCACCCGGAGGTGCTTTCGAACTGCTAGGTTGGCAGGCGCTGGGACCGAGCAGCGGGAGCGCACCCCACCGCGGGGATTCGAACCGCCGACCTTTCGATCGGCAAGTCCTAGGTGCTGAGGCTTTAACCCACAGCGCCACCTGCGTCCCTTATCTGAAATAATAGGAGGTAACAAAATGTAATCGACAAAAAAGTCCTCTCTATATTTCCCCAAAAAACAGAACTTTCACCCCTGTTGTGTTCATGTCCTGCTTGTGGACTTCCAGTAGGGAACAGAATGACAGACTCATTGACTTACATCAAAATGAAATAATAGTCCACAAGCACTAGCAAAAGTATTACTGCATAAGCTTTCATGGATTACCAAGAATGATGCATCTGGTGAAGCAGACTCTAGCTCAAGAAATCTTATGCCATAATAAATTTGTTAGCCTTTAACATGCTAGTGCTGTTCTTGTTTTGTTTGCACAATGATCTACTTGGTAGGGTTGTTGTGATGATAAAAAGACTATAAAATACGCTGGCAACTTTAAAACACAATTGCCAAAGGTAGGCTGGTTGAAAGCATGCTTAAGATAAGACCTTTATGTGGTACTGGACCATAGATTGTACTCTGCCTGCACACCCCACCCAGCAAACAACCATATATGGCACTCATAGGTCTCCTTTTCCCTCATGTTATGCCCACAATAACCCTGTGAGATAGGTTTGGCTGTGAGACAGTGAGTGCCCAAGGTCATAGTCATTGGCAATTTATTTATATGCTCTATTTTCCACAAAAAAAAATCTGTGCTCATAGCGGCTCACACAAAAATCAAAGCCTAAATACAGTAATACAATAACATATTGTACAATACCTATAACTGCAACATAACTGTCAGGGAACTGCCATCGGAGAGTCAGGTGGTGGAAGGGCTCAAGGAGGCTAAGAGACCCTCAGATGCTGAGGAAGGAACCAGCAGGGGGAGAGGGAGAGTTCCTGCAGAAACTCAGGTGGAGGGATGGCTCCAAGATGCTTCCAGTGAGAACAGCGGGGAGGGCTCAGGACCTCCGCTGGGGACGCCTACTCCGCGCAGGAAACTGTCACGCAGAGAATCCAGACGGAGAGTTTCCGTTAAGGAACTCTTATGTTGGCGTAAATTCCGGAAGCGCCCACTGACGGATTCTGCCAGCAATTGAGGTAGCCATGCACCCATGGCTCCGCGGACTGGGAGAATTTAGAAACTGATTTGCAGAGCCTGGAGGGCTTAAACGCTTATGCACGAGTAGCCCCCCTAATCCCATAACAATAACAATACAAATGAATAATCAACAGTTCATTTAATATAATTGTTTCAATAGGCATATAGATTACCAACAGGCCAAGCCAAAGTATCCATTAAGCAACTCTTTATGAAGGCTCCTGGGGCTGAAGGCAGGACAAGGTAAGTAGAACAATCCCACCCACCCCCTGCCTGAGTCAACTTCATTGCTAAGTGGTAATTCTGACCTTGTACTCCAAGATCCTAGTACACTCAATATCCCTCACCTTATTCCACATTATGGGGAAAAGATGTAGCAGTGAATAAACTGTAGCCCTGAAAATTTCTGTGTGGTATTTTTCAAACTAACCAATTCAGAATGATGTCCTGTACATATTTATCAGGAAGCAATCCACATAGAATCCAGTGGGATTTACTTCTGGGTAATGTACAGTCAGTGCTTTTTTCCCTAGAAAAAATAAGTTGTTACAGCAAGTGCCACACTTTTTAACAACAAAAAAGGTGCCATCACTGCATACCCTTGACTATCCCCTGGAAAAAAGCACTGTACAGTTCTTATATGGGACGCGGGTGGCGCTGTGGGTAAAACCTCAGCACCTAGGGCTTGCTGATCGCATGGTCGGCAGTTTGAATTTGTGCGGTTCGAATCCCCGTGGCGGGGTGAGCTCCCGTCGTTCAGTCCCAGCTCCTGCCCACCTAGCGGGTCGAAAGCACCCCTAAGTGCAAGTAGATAAATAGGTACCGCTTTATAACGGGAAGGTAACGGCGTTTCCGTGTGCTGCGCTAGTGTCACCTCACCAGAGCAGCTTCGTCACGCTGGCCACATGACCCGGAAGTGTCTCTAGACAGCGCTGCCCCCCGGCCTCTTAAGTGAGATGGGCGCACAACCCTAGAGTCAGACACGACTGGCCTGTACAGGCAGGGGTACCTTTACCTTTTACAGTTACAGATAGGTAGCCGTGTTGGTCTGCCATAGTCAAAACAAAAAAAATTCCTTCCAGTAGCACCTTAAAGACCAACTAAGTCAGTTCTTGGTATGAGCTTTCGTGTGCATGCACACTTCTTCAGATACACTTCTTCTGAAGAAGTGTGCATGCACACGAAAGCTCATACCAAGAACTGACTTAGTTGGTCTTTAAGGTGCTACTGGAAGGAATTTTTTTTGTTTTACCTTTTACAGTTATTATGGGATGTGGGTGGTGCTGTGGGTTAAACCACAGAGCCTAGAACTTGCCAATCAGAAGGTCGGCGGTTCAAACCCCTGTGACGGGGTGAGCTCCCATTGCTCGGTCCCTGCTCCTGCCAACCTAGCAGTTCGAAAACACGTCAAAGTGCTAGTAGATAAATAGGTACCACTTCGGCGGGAAGGTAAACGGTGTTTCCGTGTGCTGCTCTGGTTTGCCAGAAGCGGCTTAGTCATGCTAGCCACATGACCCAGAAGCTGTCTGCAGACAAACGCCAGCTCCCTCAGCCAATAAAGCGAGCTGAGCGCTGCAACAGCAGAGTCGGCCACGACTGGACCTAATGGTCAGGGGTCCCTTTACTTTTACCTTTACAATTATTATGGCATGACCCAGAGGTGGATTTAGGGGAGCGTGACTGGTTTGGTTGCACTGGGGGAACCACAACTATGATGGAGTATAGAAGGTGAGAGGCAAGAGGGAGCTGGATTTTGGCACCACACAGGGTGCCACTGAAATTTGAGACCCCAAGGTCTGCGCCTGCATGACCCCAGGCTAGAAATTGTGACACTTAGGTGCTAGGTATTTGTAAACCTGTGAGTCCCCAGTATCTTTGCAAGGGAGGACTATGGGGCACAAACCAGATCTATTTGTCTACACACTATGACTTCACTGATCATGCCCCATGATCACATAGGGTCACAGAGTGCATAAGGACAAATTTGTACAGTGAACAGAAAATGACAGCATCAGTCGCGTCTATATTTGACACAAACTCTTTTCATGTTACAAATTACATTAATCATAGTCACATAAATTTGTTTCTCTTTTCAAATATGTTACACACAGCCAAGCAAAACGTGTGAAAGCAACATTAGGCTTTACAGGTAGTCAGACAAGTATCTATTTTATTTTTAAAAAGAAAGAAAGACAACGCAAATACTCCTTTGCGAATGCAAACCTCTTCTCAATTAAAAGTTCTTAATAAAAATGAAATCTGCTTCCAAAGATGTTAACATCGACTGTCATATTATCTTGTCATGTCTTAAACTCCTAGTAAACATAGCGTGTGACTTCCTTATGCAGCCTCCACAACTAACCAAAGAAAATAGATGAAAGCATCTGAACTCTCCAAGGTACTAAGGCTCATTATTTTGCTCTTTAAAGAAACATTATTCCCACAGCTCAACTGGAATACAAGGCAAGTGATAGGAGACCTATTAGAGTGCTAATTCTACACAGGAACTCTAACAATTCTAGAGCCCCCATAATCATACCGGCTCATTAATTCATACACATACATTATATACTCATTAGAATGGGAAGCTGGAGTGAAGAGTATGGTGCTAGCAGAGGAAACAAAACAGATTTGTTGAGAAAGGCTTAAATCAGAAGTAACCCCAGTTACAGCCAAGAGGAACAGAATCCTCTTGAAGTAACCCCAGACACAGCCAAGAGGAACAGAATCAGGCCCCTGCCTTTTCCTCGTATCACATTAGTACTCCTAATTGCTAATGCAGCATAATCCACTAATCCTACTTTGTAGATTTATCGAAAGCTGCTTCTGATATTTTTAGAACCTTTTTAATGAGTGGGGTCAGATACTCAATAAAGGAAGCATCAATACAATAGACAAGATTACCTAAGAAGAGAAATTTCTGGGAATACTGTTCAGAATGTTTGACGGGGTGGGTGGGTGAATATTTACAGCACAGAAATGGGGTTGGGGAACTAATAAATTTCCCCAGACTCCCCCCTCAAAGAAACTTACCATTTCATGCAGATTCACTGCAAAGCCATCATTTTTTTAAAAAAAAAAATATTAATCACCCATTTTATCCTAGTAACAATGACTTCATCATGCAACACTATATGCTCCTTTGAGACATAGTCAAAGGCAGGTTATATATTCTTAAATAAATAAACTTTTAAAAATACATGCACTATCAGCACTTAAAGAAGAGAATGGCAGGGGAACAAATGAACAAAGCAGATTATGGAAAATCATTAACTTCTCTGCATGGAGCTATCAGACATTTTTATTTGATATTATTATGTTGATCATGCTTCTAAGTTTATCAAGTATATTTCTCTCAGTAACTATAGTCCTGGGTCATGCAAGGATGATATGTGGAAGATAAGCAAGTCTAGGTCTGGTCAGTTCCTGGATGAGAGGACATCTGGAAGCATTATTTAAGCTGCCTTGAAACTGAGATTCATGAAAGAAAGGTAGAAAATAGATGTAACAAATAAACATATCTATATTTTTAACTTTATATACTTGGTGTTTCTGCTGGTCTTGGGGAAACTTCATTGCAGAGCTTGAGAAACACAATTGTAATTGGTATTGAAACAGAATTAAAACCTTTGCATAAAGTTACCACAATGTTTTTCACTGCATCCAGGGAATTAGTTCAGCATTAATAATATGCAATGCCCTTCAGACATCCAGTACAATCTCATTTGAATTATTTTTCTCTAACATAAATAAGTTGATAGTCAACTCCATTCCACTGCCAAACTCATTTTATTGAATTAACAATCAGGTCACATTTATACTTAATTGCAGCAACATGTTGTTTTTTGCTTTTTTAAAAAAAACCCTAGGAAAACAAAACACATTCAGAAAACAGAAGTTCCTTCACGGTGACATTGGGAGTGCAAACTTTCTTAGGTTTCTGTCTTCAGCATGACCCTGACCTATTAGGTATCATGTCAAAGGCCTGGAAGAAGTTACCAGATAGAGACTCCCTTGACAGTTCTGTTACCTCAACAGTGGTATACAATCCAGATTCAGAATCATTAACATATCACACTGCAGTTTCTAATAATACTATAAAGTCTTTTAAATCTCTGGCATCTCTCACCCTCCCTCATTTTTTGCTCTGAACAACTGAGGCATCTGGGAAGGTGAGAACCGCTTCTCCCCACATATGTAGGTGTTCATTGCAAATTACCAGCATTTGGGGTAGGACAGCTGCTTTATATGCAGAAGGTTCCAGATTCAATTGCTGGCATCTCCAAGCAGGACTAGTATACATAACATAAACTTAGAGAACACTGCACATGAATAACTATGTTACTCTGTTCCTAATCCCAAGAGTTGTGGTGGTGATTTTTTTGTATAAAAGATTAAAACTGATTGGTTGGTTTTAGAAAACAAACTCTACTTCTTAAACACACACCTTTAGGTATCTCCTTGTTCACTGTATCCTTAACATTTCCTTTATGAAACAAAAAATATGCCGGTTATTTAATTCCTGGTGTTCATGCTAAATTTTCTGTTAACTTGACCTTCACATAGCCCCGGGGTGCCAAGTCCCAAGAGACTGCAACCTACTTTCAAAATTAAAATCTGGCAGTGATCTACCCCGGTTTTTCAGGGGTTCAGGTCAAAATTGTTCAGCTTTTTTGCAGGGGAGGGGAAATGCCCCATTGGGGGGCGGGTAAGGACTTTTTTGCAAAATCTGAGGGAGGAACAGAAGTAGCCACTAATTACAATCTCTGGCCAGATAACAGCCTCCATTTCTAAACTCCGGCTTCCCTTCTGTAACAATAGAGGCTGACGCAGGAAGAGGGGACAGGGCCAGAAGGGGGCCAGCGATCAACCGCGATCTACCAAAACCTCACAGGGATCGACCAGTAGATCGTGATTGACATGTTGGACATCCCTGACATAGCCCATTCTGTAAGTGAGCATGGAGAAAGACGGCCCTTGCATGGTCTCCAATGATGAGGCAGTGGGGACTGACTGGTGCTATGTGCCTTCCATGACCTCAAATGCCTCACTTAGAAATGTGGTTGTAGGTTCCCAAAGGCAAAGGTGGCAGCCATTTTAGAACTGTAGAAGCTGTAACATGAGAGAAGGAACTGTCAGGCAACTGAAATATGGCTGTTAAAGATTTTGGTGTGGGGGCTATTCTGTAAAGATCAATCTATACAGTCCAGAATGAGATATACGACAAATCAAATATAGTTAATGTTATAATTTTATCTGGTTACTGATTTCTAGATAGTAATTCAAGAGACACTGGTAACAGGGAAAAGAAGACATGGCTGGAAAATGTGAAAAATATGTTTGCTGTATGTCCTCTTAAGGGGCTTTTCACAGCCTTCTGGCACACAAGGGTGGCAGAGACATTAAAATGGCTCTCTACTCTAAATCAAATTACTTAAAAAAGTACATAGTGCTGGCCCACATTTCCACTGTTAGCTTTTCTAGAGCTCACTGAACTTAGCACAGATACTATTAAACAAGATGCTGAAATGAAACGTGAAGCCAATGGCTGAATGCTAGCAATGGGATTAAAAAGAGGGCTTCAGAGCTGACATACTAATCACATTCTGCTTTTTCAGAACTGCAGAGAAAACAGTTAACAGTGCATGACAATGACTGAGCAAAGAGGAGCACAGAGCATTTTTCTGCCCAAGTAAAGCCACTACTGAAGATAACATTGCAAGTGAGAAAACTTTGGAATCTTCCTTAGGAGTCTGAGTGAGGCAAAGTAGCCTTGAATGATGAAGCTCAAGTGCATGTTTCAGACAGTAAAACATACAAAGATTATGTGAATCTTCATGTGATCAAGAAAGGGAGGTTGAATTTACAGACTGGTAGTCAGAGAAGTTTTATTAGGAATAAATTATTGAAATTAATAAACATGACTAAGTTAGGCCCATTAATAGGTCTGAGTCAAACTGAGTGGAATACCTTTCAATAAGTTCATCTGTTTCTTTTCTCAGAAGCTCCATGATCATGTTTCCCACAACGCAGCCTGTTAAGTGCCTCCCATTTGGGTTTATGAAGAAGAGTAGAAAATGTCACAATGCAGATATACTGAAGACTACCTTTAAAGCCCTGTGCAGTTTAAGCTTAAGAACCACTTTCTCTGGTATGAGCCTGCCCCTTGTTAGGATTATCAGTTGAAGGCTTTATCTCAAACTCACCATCATCAGAGGGACAACTAGCTGTGGCTTGGGACCTGGGCTCTTCAGTTGTGGTGCCCAGAACTCCCTGTTAGCAAAGTCACTTTCATAATGCTGAGGGAAAGAAAAGATATCCTGATAACATTTTGCTGAGTACAGTGAACAAGAACAGTGCATAACTTGAGGAGAAACAAACAGAGAGGCTTTTTTAAAAAAAAAAAAAAAAAGGGATAGGCCTTGTACAAAATAGGGAGAAATTAAACTAACCACCCAGAGGAAAGCTTGATAGTTTCCCCATTAATCTCTGTGCAGGAATTTAGGCTGCCATCCTTAAAATAATCAGGGGCAAAACTCACCAGTGATTTTGGTCCATTTCGTCTTGATATTTTGAGGACATGCAATTAGTTTGCCTTAATGTATCAAAGGTTATATTTAATAAGATTGATCCTGCGCAGTTTGTGGCCTGCCAAGCCAAATGCAGCACAAGGAACTCAGTAAGCATTGTGCATACATTTAATCGTAAATTTGGCTGTCAACCGCAAGACTGTTCAGCATGACCAATAAAGCAAAGCGTAGCTCACAGCCATATATGGTAACCTGAGAGATGCTTGATAAGCCTCTTGCGTTTACACTCCCAAGAGGGTAGTCTATGAAGTCTCTGACAGGCAATCACACAAGGCTGGTTGGCAGCATGCAACTTGGTAGGTCATGTTTTCAGGCCTACAATTCCTAAATTATGAGAGAGATGGAGGGGGGTTCAAGTGGAACCAGATGCTTTCTGCTGTTGAAACATTATACAGGAACAGAACTTTCTTGAAGCATTCATTTTATAGTGCCTCCTTGTCCTCAGCTCTCCTCCTCCTCATCTGTTCTGGAGATTGTAATACAATTTGTTAGCCACATGGTCGTACAGCCCCATAGGGAAAGATTCAAATGCAACAGCTAAGTGTACACAGGAACTTGCATTCCTACCCACCCCTTCCCCACTTTTCAACACATATCATTAAAGTCTACATGGATTTACTAGCATTCATGAGCTGAGAATAATCAAGTGTGTGCCTATATTTATCCTATGAGGAGAAAGAGCCAAATGTAGCTGGGAGGGAGCAGAGTCTGAAACAAATATGTTTTCTGAGGTGAGGGGGGGAAATGCAGGTCTGAGCAATTTCAAAAATGTATGGCATTTAGCTGAGAAGGGAAATTCACTGTTTCTGCTTACAATGGTCTTGCTCTGAGATAAGACTAAAACATAGAATAGCATTATGAGAGTAAGCATCAGTAAGCCTCAGGATGATGCACTGCTGCTCCTCTTCCAGCATGGAAATGAGGACGTCTTCTGCTTCCTTGGTTTAACTGCAGCTTGTTGTGTCATCCAAACCCATTAAAAGTGTGACTCATTTTAACTATAGTTTACTGAAATGGCTTGCTTCAATCACGCCCATGAGGCAGCAGAGCATGAGACTCTTAATCTCAGGGTTGTTGGGCAAAAAGATTCCTGCATTGCAAGGGGTTGCACTAGAGGACCCTCCAACTCTACAATTTTATGAGTGTATGTTAGTTAAAATTAATCACACTTTAGGGTTCAAACAATATGGCTGAACTGAGATTAATCAAACAGAAGTTTCTGAATTGCAGCCATACCAGAGGAGGAGAGTGGGGATCACTCAGGTCCTATATCAGGGATTATCATTATGTCTGAATTCAACCATTGACTCTCTATAAAGTGAGGCAAAATTTGCTTTACTCAAGCGCACAATTTGTAGAAATTTTATCCTTAAGAAGTACCTTTGAAAAATGTGGGTTTGCGATCTAGGAAAAGCTATTTAACTCCATTCTGTTCAGAAACATCAAAGCAGCTCTTCAAAAATATACAGACATAGGAATTATTATAATATTTTTAAGGGATAAAACCAGAGCTCTATCCATCAAATTACTAAGTGTCAACACGCTATTCATTAGTACCACAGCACTGGATATCCATCTCCCATACAACAAATAGGCATCTCTCCACCACAGACTTAAACTGGATTAGTAGCAATTCCTCTCCTTAGGAAAGTTAGGGATTTCAGGCAGTAGTCTCTTATGAAATTGCTGCTCTTTGGGAGAATCCATGAGAGTGTCTAGTTTTCATACCTTCATGGAGTACTTTCATAAGATTCCCATGATGAATTCAAAGATTGAACCTGGATTAAAATAATTGGACCAGTACATTTAGTCACACAAGGGTTATTATATGAACAGTAGAGATCGCAGAAGAAAGACCTACATCACTACAACTTGTAGGAGCAATTTTCCTAGTTTGACTATGCACTGTGTGGAAAAGTACTTCCTTTTGTTTCTCCATAAATTTCTAACATTCCGCTTCATTGGATGTCCCTGAGTTTTAGTATGATGAAAGAGGGAGGAAAACTATCCTCTATCCGCTTTCTCAACACCATCCATAATTTTATTCCAGTAGTTGGGTTGTATCAAGCAAAAGAAGCAGAGAAGGAAAGGGGACTTGTGGATGGGACACTTCTAGGGACATGTCTAAACAACAGAAAAGTAAAATAAAAAAGACAGTGCTAGCTATTAGGGGAAATGTGTGATACTGCTAGAAAATGCGATTTTACCCATGTTTATTCCACAGTGAGAGTTTACTGCAAGCTGCAACCTTGCTTGATAGTTAGCCTAATGAGTTTCTCTACAGTGCAATACTGTTCTTCAATGCCTGAAAGTCTCAAATGCCAACTTGAGAAACCATGTGGATCCAATTGTGTAGCAAAATGAATATCTTGGAAGGAAAAGCTGAACTACCAAAAATTTCCCAATCACAAACATGAACTGAAACACTCAGGAATTATAGGTAGCACTGGAAATGTGTGCATTATAGAGATGAACATCCACCTTGGTTGGAGAAATAGAAGTGAGCTATAAAAGTGATATTTTTATATATATATATTTTTGTCATTTAGCAATAGGTCGCCAAGGCCAAATAGTGGAAGAGAAGACATTCTGACATATGTCAGAAGCATTCTTTCAAGTTCAAGGGAAATCAGTTTTCATAGGGAAGTTTTCATAAGCAAAAGAAAGAAAAATACCTTTTATGAACAATGCTAGAAACAGAGATGGCCCAAGTGATTTTTTCTGCTTGAGGCTGAATAGCAAATGGTGTCCCCTCAAGTCCAGATGCAAAGTACCCAAGACTTGCCAAGCTATTCTGGCACCTAAAGCAGAAATACCACAACCACCTCTCCTTCATACTATTGCTGCTGCTGCTGCTGCTGCAACAGCTGCTGCTACGATGAATAATCTAACAACTTTCATGACCTCTAAAATCAGTTCCAGAAGACTAGCACCTCACAAGGACTTGAAGGGGGAGGCACGTGGGTCATTTCCATTCATAGGAGCTAGGGGCTGAGGTCCCTTTGCCACCCCACCATAAAATGTTTAAGGAAGCCTCTCTTCCCCAAAGTTGATGGGCATTGCCTTCAAATGGTGTTTGTGTGTGTGCTATGTCTTGGGATTGATTATACAGGGAGGGGCTTACCTCCCCCCCCCCCAATTTTTTTTATTGAAGTTGGCATCGCTGCTCCCATTGAATTTTGCCACCTATATTTCTACTCCAACATAAGGGTTCATAGAATCACAGGGTCATCTAGTTCAACCTCCTGGAATGCAGCAATTGGTAGCAATGCAGGTTATTGTCTGAACCAAAAGTTCCAATGCAGGCTATTGGTGAACCCAAAGTTTATAGCTGGGGACTGAAAAGCAGCAGAAACAATTAAAAAATGATCTACTTTCTGCTTAAAGCAGGGAAGAATGTGGAAGCCGTGGTCCTCCAGATGGTGGTTAGATGACAACTCCCATCATCCCGACTATTGGTCATGTTGGCTGAGGTCGATGGAATCCCAGAATTTATTTATTTGCTATCATTCTGAAGTACTATACTTTTCCACGTATAAGACTAGGGTTTTTTTTACTCTAAAATAATGTTCAAAACCGTGGTTCGTCTTATACACGGAGTCCTCTCCCTCCATTTTCTTAAACTGGAGTCCCCCAGATTAGGGGGTATCTTATACATGGGGGCGTCTTATAGATGGAAAAATAGGGGTACATTTTAAAAATTGATTTTAATATGTCACATTCTGTTCTAAATTGGCCATGCCGGCTGGGCAGATGGGTGTTAGTCTAACCACCTTTATTTATTTATTTGTTTATTTGTTTATTTATTTATTTATTTATTTATTTCTCTAGCGCAAATTGTTTTAACTGATTTTAATATTTAATAGTCTGCTGTACATTGCTTTCACTGGTTTTAATATTGTTTCGTTGTTATAGTGTTGTAAGGCCACCAGCCACCCCACCCCTTCTGGTAAAAGGCAGATAAGGAATCCTATAAACACATACATAAAATGTCATTCATAGAAGATTGCAAACACTTTGACAACAGTTTTCCAAGAGTACAATGTGCACAGCCTGTTTCCTCTTCTCGGAAAGATGGTGGCCTTTTGCACTGCTTCGCAAATCTTGCTCTTCATGTCTTCGTGCTTCCCTTATTTGCAGTAATTCTAAAACAGGGATTTACTGTGGATACCTTCTGAGAATGGATGATATTGACAAGAAAGCCTCCCCGTAGGGGGAAAAGGTCTCTTATCGAACCACCTTTCCCTCTGTAGCCCTAAGGACATGAATTATGACCTTCAATTTAAGCCTGGATAAGTAGATAAAATTATATTTACATATACAGTTATTCATAGAAGATGAAGAATTTCTCCTTGCAGTGCGTTTCATGTCGACAAAGTATATCTCTATTCTAAACATGTAAGACACAGAATTGCAACATAATAGTAAGACTAATATGGAGGATGACATATAAAAAAATACAACTTTTTGTGAACATTTTTGGAATGGAACTGCAGAGCACTTTTGAGTTAAGTAGACCTGACATATAAAAGAAAAGCACAGTAATAGAAGTAAATTATGTTGAGTAAATCATATGCTATTTCCACTGACAGTCTGAGGTTTCGAATAAATGTCTGCCTTAAAAATATCCCAGGGCAACCAAGCAGAATCAATATTTCAACTACTTTGCAAAGTCAATAAGGGCATAAAATCTCACCCCGCCCAGCCATCAAATGTGGAACAGGTGCATATATATGCCCTTGAAAAGACTGACCATTAGGTGTGCCTAGGGTCAACATATTTATTATTTAGGAATCTGTATACTTTATAGTTAATAAGACGGAAACAAAACTCATCTGGAAGAGAGGTAGTTAGTTGATGGCATTGTCAGCTATACCACCGTGGTTAAATAGAAAACTAAATTATAAGATCATTCAGTGTTTGTAGGAACCATCTCCCAGATAGACGAGCATGTGTCATAATAATGTGTAATGAACAGCTTCCCCCCCCCCCAAAGAATTCTGAGATCTGTAGTTTGTTAAGGATGCTGAGAGCTGAATCCTGTTCTCAGAGCTCTCAGAGCAACCATTCCCATGATGGTTTAACAGTCAACCCCTTTTCACAGGGAATTCTGGGAATGGTAGCTGTGGGAGAGAAATAGGAGTCTCTTAATTCACAGCATCCTAAATAATCCCATAAGTACAATTAACACATAACCAGTGGGTATTTGCTATTCTGGGCAAATTAATGTGGATTAAAAGAGTGATGTCTTTTGTTTGTGACTCAAGAAACAATTGAGCAAATGGACATCAAGTGATATACGTGGCATTATTAATCTGCTGCTCTCAAGTCTGCCTAGGTAGTTTTGAAATTTGTAATCAAGCTCCTCCACACTGAAAACATTTTCCTTGAAAATGTCATTCATTGCATTATTTAACCTAATGGCTCTGATTCTGCATTTTAAGTGTTCAGCACTCCGTGTGGTTCAAAGGTGTTTAACAGTTCATCTGGTAAATTGCCAATTACCATTTGGCTTGGGTCTCAGGAAAAGGTTTCCCCTTCACTCTGTTGGGTAGCCCCTGCATTGCATTGTGTCCTTGGGGAGGCACTTAACACTTTTCTTGGTACCTAAATAGATGCCTGAATACTGGTAAACAGCAAATCAATATACGCACCATGTATCATGCTTAGTGCTAAACATTTGAACAACCCCTCCCTCACAATTTCCCCTCTATATGTCTTGTAAGTGGAGAGAGGTACATGGCATTCAGAATTAATGGATTTCCCCCCCCCCCAGCTTTTATTGTTTGATTTACTCAGGTTTTCCTTTCAAAATACTCTAGTTTGTGTGGGTGTGGGTGTGGGTGGTGTAGTTTGCTTCTCCTTATGGCAGGTGTGGGGAACCCTTGGCCGTCCAGATGTTGCTGGACTACAAATCCCATCATCCATTGTCACTGGCCGTGCCTGTTGGCGAGGATGAGAGTCGCAGTTCAGCAACATCTGGAGGGCCAAAGGTACACCATCCCTGCCTCACATCATTTAATGTACACATTGTGGTGGTGTGGTTGTTGCTCCCCCATGTCGCTCCCCCAGGACACCACATTGTTGAAGCAAAACAGGTTCTGGTTCTGGCCAGTGTCTGGGTGGAAGACCATCCACATGTACACAATAATGGAAAGAAAGGTGGGAAACAAACGTATGCAAAGTAATTCAATTAATTCGTTGATGTAGTCTGACGTTCCAGGTCATGTAGCTCATGCAGATGAAGTTGCTATTTCCCATGCTAGGGCTACTTATCCCTGGGCATGTGTAGTACCCATATAATCCTTGTGATGTGCATGGCACACACAATATCAAACATTACCAATGTGGCCATAGAGGACTACAGAGGAATGGCAGAAACATCACAGAGGTAACATGAAAAAATTACCCCAGTATAGTTCTAGAGACTCCTATAGAATACATGGTTCTCTTCCTCCTCAGTTTGCCTTCACAACAACCCTGTGAAGTAGATTAAGCTAAGGGGCATTGGCTGACCCAAAGTCACTTAGTGAGCTTTCTGGCTGAGTGGGGATTTGAACCATGGTCACCCAGATCGTAGTCCAACAATCTAACCCCTATACCACACTGGGTGTTTTTCCTGTAGCCCTAGTCAAACACTCCTATCACTGCGGCTCTCAAAATCTGCATTTGCCATGCTGAAAAGCAAAGCACTAACTAACTTCATATGTTTTCATTCCTCCCTGAGATTTAGATGCAATTTTTTTACAAAAATCATAATATAAAGCTTCATCTTCAGGTAATGAAGGGACGCGGGTGGCGCTGTGGGTTAAACCACAGAGCCTAGGACTTGCCGATCAGAAGGTCGGTGGTTCGAATCCCCGCGACGGGGTGAGCTCCCGTTGCTCGGTCCCTGCTCCTGCCAACCTAGCAGTTTGAAAGCACGTCAAAGTGCAAGTAGATAAATAGGTACCACTCCAGTGGGAAGGTAAACGGCATTTCCGTGCGCTGCTCTGGTTCGCCAGAAGCATCTTAGTCATGCTGGCCACACGACCCGGAAGCTGTACGCCGGCTCCCTTGGCCAATAAAGTGAGATGAGCGCCGCAACCCCAGAGTCGGTCACGATTGGACCTAATGGTCAGGGGTCCCTTTACCTTTACCTCAGGTAATGGGGACAAAATGGAACAACTGCTTTTCCAAACAAAGCAATCATCCACCGGATAACGTGCAAGCATTTTTTGTGGGGCAAAAAGTGGGGAAAGCTAGAAGGCAAAACTACTTCATATCAGGAAACACTGGCACTGGTTTCTTTGGGGAGTCCAATGTATGAAATAAAATGCCTCCCTGTTCCTTTATCTCTCATCCTATTGTAAAGAAAATTAATTGTTTAGCAAGGATATTATCTCTCTTCACTGGAACGGCAGAGGGAAGGTGCTCAATACCAGGGCAATCTTCTTTCTGTCTATAATGCAATAACTGCAGAAAACAAAATGGCATTTGATCAATTCCACATTATCAGAGGAGCTTCTCTAGATCGAGGGCACACAGCCCTATTGATTTTGTTGGAAGCGGGAGAATCCAGGCCACTATAAAAAATAAAATAAAATAAAGGCTATGAAGCCTGCTTGCACAGTTGGCTTGGTAGAATTGATGGCATCCTTGTATGCAATATGGCAGAGAAGAAGGACTGATAGGTTAACTTCTCAAATTCGAATGGATCCATCACCACTGGTGATGAGTAATGTTCCCCTCGCTCCATAATAATAATAATAATAATAATAATAATAATAATAATAATAATTTATTTATACCCTGCCCATCTAGCTGGGTTTCCCCAGCCTCTCTGGTCGGCTCTCAACAGAATATTAAAAACACAAGAAACCATCAAACATCAATAACTTCCCTAAACAGGGGAATGAATGAATGAATGAATGGGGATGAAAAATTGTGCGCAACCTGGGAGAGCACTGAGGGGACCCCATGTCTGAAAATCTGGATAGTCATTGGCCTATTCCCATAGGCAACACTAAGCTGAATGAACCAGCACCCTGATTCAGTAAAAGGCAGCTCTCTGTGTTCCTATGCACCAGTGGCCTAGCTAGCTGCTCAGGCGCCTGGGGCGGCGTGTGCGCCCTGCAGCCGGGGCCAGAGCAAACCACTCATGGGGGTTGGGACAAGCTGCCCATGGGGGCAGGGCATGCTGCATGGAGCCTCTCCGCAGCCTGCCCCTCAGCTGTAGGGCAGTTGAGATGGTGGGCAGACGCAAGCCCCACGCTGCTCGAAAAAGCAGCTGCCCGCCGCCTCCCCATCAGGAGAGATGCATGGCTTAGGCACACTGCAACCTCTACAGTGTGGTGCCCAGTGCCCCCCGCCTCACCTAGATACACCTCTGGATTAATCAGAGGAGAGAGGGCTGTCGAAGGCTACTAGCCATAAAGGCTATGCTCTGCCTGCAAAGTTGGAGGCAGAAATGCTTCTGGTTTCTGGAAACCACTTGAGGGAGAGTGCTCCTGCAGTGGCATAGAAAGGTGGAGCAGTGGGTGTAGGAGTTATTTTTTCAAAAACGCATATTTTTGCCATTTTGTCACGCCCCTCAGTGATGACACCCGTGGAGGCCCGCACGCACCGCAACCCACTGCCATGCCCCAAACAGTTATAAAAAGTTTTAAAAGGAAATACAGTGGTACCTCGGGTTACAGACGCTTCAGGTTAGAGACTCCGCTAATTCAGAAATATTACCTCAGGTTAAGAACTTTGCTTCAGGATGAGAACAGAAATCGTGCAGCGGGAGGCCCCATTAGCTAACCTGGTACCTCAGGTTAAGAACAGTTTCAGGTTAAGAACAGACCTCCAGAATGAATTAAGTTCTTAACCTGAGGTACCACTGTAAGGCAAAAAGCCACCTCTGGACTACTTAGGAGTGTGCCTTCTTTCCGCAGAACCATGTGGATTTCATAGGAGCCCTGCTTTTAAAAAACATGTAAACATGGCAACACAGACCCATGACTGTGTGTGGATGAAACCTGGGCCAGAAGATGAAAATAGCTCTCGCAGTAGGGATGAGCAGATCAGCCTAACAGCAACTTTTGGGTGGCAGAGTTGGGGATTGAAGAAAAGCCTCCCAGTGTAGCACAGTCCCGATTTCAACCCCTGGCAGTTGCTATAGGATTTTTTAAAAGCAGATGTGTGAAATGCAGGTGCATGTTTAATGTACCACCCTCAGATCTTGGGGAAAGAAAAGGAATGTGTAAATCTGGTGCTGCTTTATTGTAAAGAGAGAGGGAGGGAGGGAGAGTTTGCGGTAATTTTCTAGTCATGTTTGTTGACGAAACATGGCTAGGATGAGGAAGGTGAGCAGAGAGAAAAGGCCTTAAGTGCTCCTGAATGGCATTGTTTGTTTCTATTGAGCAACACATTATGGCACTTTGTGGTGAACGATGGATATTCCTTTGCAAGCAACATAAGAAAGTGCAACAGCTTCTATTACGAGAAAATTTATGTTGAATTAATTCAGCCAACATATGTTTGTGAAAGCCGTAATTAGATGTTGAAGTATTTGACAATTCTTTGTAAGCATGAACACACAGTTGAATACATTTGGAGCAGAAACGTAAACTGTAATTTCATGGAGTTACTATATAGCAAGCAGCCTGCCTAGGCAAGGAAGTGTTTTGCTACCCACACATTTCATACAATTTGCCTAAAGCTCAAATCCCTTCCAGAAGGTAATATGCATCCAAGACAGTGGATTTTTGTGTGTGTTTCTTTTTGTTTTCTTAAAGAAGCAGATTCTAGTCTGAAAATTTCCTGTCTTAATGAAGTCTGATTTTTATGTAAAAGTTCTCACAGAAAATGCTTCAGAGAGCTGTTTGAAGCTGTTTTTCTTGCACTGGATAATTTTGTTCCTATTGATTCACTGTATTAAACAACAACTTTTAAAGAATGACGCTTCAATAATCTTGAACACTTTTATAATATGCCAAGGAAAGGAGATAATCTGCAAGAGTCTTATAGTATTAAACTCACAATGGTTCCACTGGTATAATAATTATCATTAAGTAGATATAAAAATACCTCAAGTGTAATCAAAATGTGCTAATTCGGTAGCAATTGTAATGAACTCTGGTAGATGATATATGGTTTTAAACTGGTTTTTTAACCGACATGCACATTCCACCTGAATGAAGCTTGTGGAACATGGTTTGGGCTCTCATACCATAATGCAATCAGCTAGAAATATTAAAAAATAAATAATTATATCCTGCCTCTCCATCCATCAGAATCCACAAGGCAATTGTTTTAAAGCAACAATCTGTTTCTGTAGATCTGCTTCTTTTGATTTTTCTTTTAAATTACTCTTTATTGGAACATTTTCTTTTTCAGATACAGTGACTTAAAAAGATGTGTGAAATGAGCAAGGTCAAAAACGGTCTGTTTCTGATATGTATTCATCATATCAGGTGAGACTGCATTCCCACTCCCGCAACCCTAAGCACAGGGATTGAATTTAAACACATACATTTTGTATGCCAGAATATGTAGAGTGAAAGATATATAGGAAAAGAAAGTCTGCATGTGTGGGCACATGCGCTCACACACAAACAGCAACCGTACAAACTACAAACAACTGCTCTTTCATGTACCTGTCTCATCTTTAAAACACACCAAATGAGGTTCTAATTTCAGGAAACGTGTGTAGACTTTTAAAGCTTTCAGCTTTTGTCAAAACCAGCCTCAATCTGTTAGTTATTCTCACTGCTGAGTTGGGAGGTTTCAACACATCGATCCACAATACATATTCTATTTCCTGACACAGCAGAAGATGAGGGAGCCTGCCTGAGGGGTGCCATGCCTGCAGTTTTGCCACAGATCACGGGGTTGCAACCTGACAGTTCTAAGGGTGTATTCAGTATGGGGGCGGCGGTATTGCATTAGTTTTCCTGGATATAATGCCAGCGCTTCTGCCTCGGTTTCCAATGTTCCTTTTACGCTGCATTACCTGTTACATTGTGGCTATTTTATCATCATACATCCATATCACATTTAATTTCATTCACACCAGTGGCCACAGATGAGCATTATTCTAGGGAGTGGCCATAGCTCAGCAGGAAGACATGTTTTTTTATTGCTGTAGGTCCCTTGTTCAATCCCTGATTCCCCCCCCCCCCCGTTAAAAGGATTTCAGGAAACAGGGAGGGGCTGTGGGGAGATCCTTCTCTGAGATCGCTGGATGAACCAATAATCTGACATATGGTAAGGCAACTATATCTGTCTAATGCTAGGACTGGTCCAAAATATATCTTTAAAAGCACTACTAACCTCCGTAAAGGCACAGAAGGATCACACACACATTATGCAGGAGTTGTGGAGGAGCACATGTATTTCATGCAAGCTCTCCCCTTCAGTGCTGAACATATAATAAACCAATGATTGAATGAGGGAAAAGAGGCTCTTTGTGTGCTGTTGACAGGAGAAGTCTGCAACCACAAGCAAAATTAAGCTTTCGCCTCTTGTTATTTGATATAGTAATACAAAAACCATAGGTTTCTGATTCTGTAACTAAATTGACTATTACCATTTCATAGAGAGCTATAGTAAATAATGGCAATAAATATCACCACCTTACTTCCAAATAGTTCAGGTGAGAGATAAAGTATTGACACAATACTTGAAATAACAAAGGCTGTGCTAGAATTTCTCCTTCTGAGCCAACTTGCAAGGTTCTATGGCTACAAAATCAGCCAGTAAGGATAGCAAAATATTTTAACACTGACCTTTCCTTTCTCCTAACACTTTACCAAAAACACAGATAAATTTTATATCTCCATCCTTATCAAAAATTGGAGAGGGGGTCATATTTATAGCTTCACAGTTGGATGACACCAAGGAGTTATTCCATCTAGTCCAACTATTCTCACATAAAGCCTGAGCAATAACCCACCAGGCCTCAATAGCTTAAGTCACACAATCCAGATCATCATAGAATCACAGAGTTAGCAGGGACCACGAGGATCACCTAGTCCAACTCCCTGCACTGCAGGAATCTTTCACCCATCGTGGGGCTCGAATCCACAACCCTGAGATTAAGAGTTTCATGTTCCATCAACTGAGCTATGTGGAAGTGTCTGACCTAAAGTGATTTGGTTGACAATGTTAGGAAATGTTGCGGTACAACAGCACAAACTGATACTGCCAACAGAAAAAGCATCCATCCCTGACTGAAATGCTAAGTAGCTTTAATGTGTGTTATAATGTGATTGGTGTATGTATGATAATTTATTTAGTAAATTTTTGGAAAATTAAGATAAAAAACAAATTAAAAGTTTTGTTGGTAATTATTTATTCCTCATGGAACACTAGGTCTTGAGTCTTAAAGCAACTGAATCCTGTGCTTACCACAAGCTGATAATAAAAATTGTGTTCACAGAGCAATGCTCCAAATAAACATTTATTGTTTCTAAATCAGTCCCCTTGAATCAATCCTTGTGTAAGCGTCTAGTAGCAGCCCCCAGACTTTCAATATGTATTTTGAGGCATTACACTACTATGAGATTTGAAATACAAATAATTGGTGCATGCATGTCAACTTGTTGTTCTCCTTTCTGAGCTTCTTTGGGGTTCCTTGCCTCTTAGTTTTCCAGGCCACACCCTGCTTTAGCCATGCTACTATCCCGATCCAAAGGGAATTGTCTGCTGCCATGCCACTGCAATGCACATAAGTGGAAGACCAAGGCTGAGGAAGTGAGCTCTTCAAGTTATGGATGACCAAGGTACATCAGAGGAGGGTTGTACTACAGAGTTGCAACTGCACTATCTGAGATCCATGGAGACTGCAGATCAGTGTAGTCCAATGAGTTTGGAGAGCTGCTGTCAACAAGTATTTGACAGACTGCCAGAAATGCCTCTTTAGAGTCAGTAAAAAAAATAAAAATCCAGCCAACTACAAAACATTTTTGGCCGAATTGAATAGATTGTTACTATTATTGGGTTATTATCGGATTGTTGTTGGGTGAACTAAGGTGAATGTAGATCTGGTCTCACCCACTCATCTGGCCTTTATTACAGAAGTGAGCCAAATGGTAGCACAAACCGGTATAGTCGTCATGATGAGGCCTAAATGCTCAATTATTTCTTACATTTTATACAGACACAGATTTGAGTTCCAGCGTAGTGTTGGCTTATTTATGCAGAAGCAATATGTTTGTCAAGACGTGAAAGCTTTATAATTTCTGTGGAATTCGTTTTTTCTTTCTTACATCATGATTTTACCTGACCTTGAAAATAAAGTCTGAGACTTTGGGACGGAAAAACAATTTTCTCACTTGAACAGCAACATAAACCATCATACTACAGCTTAGGCATAATTATGGCCTAAACAGAACCCTATCAAGCAGAAAATAGCCACAGCAATCTGTGATACTCGAGCTCCTGTTAATATTTCTCCTTTCCCTGACAATCTTCCCCTTGTCTAAAGCTCAGAAGGCCAATCACAATGATAATTCTCTCTACTCGTTTCCATGATCAAACTGGAAATATTTCAATAGTAGAAGAGAAACCACTTTTGCTTCATTTCATACCTTTGATTATTGCTTTATAATTTGGCTTAGCTGTTTGTTTACGTCAAGGTTATAGATGCTGGTAACCCCCCAAAGTCATGAGAATTGCTGCAATCTCCTATTATGTGTGCATGTGCGCACACACATGGCAATCTCCACACAGCTATGAGATTGGACCTGAAATCCCACTTGTGGGACAGTTCTGCTGATGTGAGGGAGGGGAGAACTAAAGCAAATACTAGTGATGAAGTTGGTCTCATTGGCAAATTAAAAATTAACAGATTGCCAAGTCCAGATGGCATCTGACTGAGAGCTTTTAAAAACCCAAATGTGAAACTGCTGACCCCCTCTACTTCCTGGTAACCAGTAGTCACGTGACCAACCAGAGGACAGGTGAGCAGAGGCACACCATCATGCTGTCTACTACTGGGAGGGATTGATAATGTGGAGTGGATGACAAAGAAATAATCAATGCCATGTAGTTGTACTAGCACTTGTTCCCGTTTCAATTTTCAGCAACACCTATTTGCATGCTTTTACCCTCTGAATTCCAATCATGAACAAAGTAAGATTAGACATAAGCTCAGTTTTCAGAGTCCCGTGCTTCTTTTCTGCCAGCAAATTTATCTGACACACTTTTTTAAAATGGAAGAGGAAAGGGAATCGCTGGCTTTTTCTTTATTAATAGCTGAAAGCTAAAGAAGTATTATGGTTTGTGAAGAAAAAAAAATTACTTGGACTGGATGAGGCTCTAAGGTTTAGTCAAGTACCGTACATTGCTTCAATCTTAACCCCCGTGTGTAAGTATTCTGACAGGCAATCTAAGCAGAACAGGGGGGAACACCTTTGTGACGCATTCAGAATACAAATGAATTAGAAAGAAACCAGAGAAATGAACACAAAGCCAAAAAGAAATGGAAAGGAATTGTGTTTCTTTGGGCTCTGGCATAGACAGACATACACCATCACCACACATTTCTAATATTCAGGTTTTGGGGGACTAATGATTTCAGGACGAATGGTTTCTTCCAATGCATATTTCCTTGCAAAAAATTCTCACTGTTTATGGGTTGTTTTGAAGTAAGCGTATATAGCAATGCAGCCTAATTCTGCCCTAGAAGGGGGAAGTAAATGTTTTTAAAAGCTTAACAAGTCTAAGAAAACCTGTTTCCATCCAGATAAAGGTAGGCTACTTCTTGCCTTTGGGGTGCATGGTCCTTAGCCTAATTTCATGTTGGTGGCAAAGAAAGGGAAGAGTTGAGATAATTGCCACCCCATCCTCACTATCTCTTTTTTATTACATGTTATTTCTCACTCTCTTAAGAGTCGGGATGGTGGTTCCTGTTCCTGCTCTGCACTAACTCTGGCCCCAGCCAATACCGGGAGTGCAGCCTTCCAGGGTAAAAGGTTGCCCACTCAGTGTAGACAATGCTCACTGGGAATATTATGAATAGTTACTTGGGTCAGAGAACGATATCTCCCAAACTTTATGGGAGATCAACAGGAGATCTATCCTATTATGAAACACTGTCTAACAAGACACTGTTGTCTAAAAAATAAAGTAAAAGGAGAGATGCAGAATTTTGAAAGAAAAGCATGTTTATCTGAATTCAGAGAAGGCCAAAGTGAAAACCTGGTGCCCCCCAGATGTCCTTGGACTACAAGTCCCATCATCCCTGACTATGGCCATGCTGGCTGCAGCTGGTGGGTGTTGGAGACATCTGGAGGGCTTCTACAGTTTCCCCATTCCAGAAATAACATATCCACTCTAAAATATCTTTGCACATTGTTGTAGTGCACGAAAACATCCGTATAGGATTGGGGTAGAATTTCTCCAGAGACAAACATTTTATTAGAACTCAAAATTTTATCTAGTTTTACACTTTGAAGCAAAACCACAAAAAAAAGAAGTGGTAATCTCATATTGTACATAGAATTAAGGATTAATACGTATAATGAATCTGTTGTGAGATTAAGATAATTGCTTTCTCTACTGCACAAGATAATGAAGACATATCTTTATTCAATTTCCCAAATCTATCTATAATATAATTACATCCATGCTGAGGTATACAAATCAGTCTGAGTATGAAAGGTTTTCTGACTGAAAAAATTCAGAGTGAACACAAGAAAGGGGGGAAAAATAAAAGCAGTGGCACAGCAGGGTGTTGGATTTGATGGACAAAAATTAGTTCTCACCCCAGATTTAATTAAAAGCACTTTAAGTGTGTCTTCTTTTTGTGAGGCAATTCACAATGCTAAATGAAGACCTTTAAATGGGGTAGATACAGTTGACTTTAAAAGCCTGTGAGCAGATACGGTGGTGTTTTGTTTTTTTATCCAAGAGGAGAAGAATGAATTGATCTACCAGTTGTATATTTTGTGAGATTCTCCAAGCCACTGCAGGAGTTACTGAGAGTTACTAAAATTCTAAGCAATCCAGTTATTTATATTTTTATTTACTCTCAGATAATATATTTAAAGGGTGCCAAGATGTATCATTCTGCCCCATTAAGAATACAACCAATCTCCCCAACTAGTTTAAGGCTATACAGTGGTATCTTGGTTTATGAACTTAATCCATTCCAGAAGTCCGTTCTTAAACCAAAACCATTCTTAAACCGAGGCATGCTTTCCCTAATGAGGCCTCCCACCGCCAGTGCCCTTCGACCGTTCGGATTCCTTTCTTAGACCAAGGTAAAGTTCACTAACCGGAACGCTACTTCCGGTTTTGTGGAGTTTGTAAACCGAATAATTTGTAAACAGGGCTGTTCTTAAACAGTACTCAGTTTCCCTAGTTCTCGGGTGGCCTCAAGACTGGATAACATTGGATTTCCCCACACAGAGATACAGTTCTTCTGATGACCTTTACATGTGCCAGCTTGGGTCAAGGGTACATGCAGAAAGGATCTAGCAGTCTAAAGACAATCACAAGCTGAACATGGTCAGCTTGAGCAAAAGCTATGAGAGGCAATGAGCAAACAGATAAACATTCTGTTGAGCAGATTGTGATCAACCTAACTTGCACTGGCTCTGATGGGTAAGGTTTAGTGATTACTGGGATCAATTTTTTAAAGTGCCTAAATTCTCACTTTAGGAACCTTATCTGCTTTGGGGGAAATGCCTAATTCCTAGGCAAACTACTTCATCTTTAATTCATCCCTACATGGACCATAAAAAAGGCTGATCACCGAAAAATTGATGCTTTTGAATTATGGTGCTGGAGGAGACTTTTGAGTGTCCCATGGACTGCAAGAAGATCAAACCCATCCATTCTTAAGGAAATCAGTCCTGAGTGCTCACTGGAAGGACAGATCGTGAAGCTGAGGCTCCAATACTTTGGCCACTTCACGAGAAGGGAAGACTCCCTGGAAAAGACCCTGATGTTGGGAAAGATGGAGGGCACAAGGAGAAGGGGATGACAGAGGACAAGATAGTTGGACAGTGTTCTCGAAGCTACCAGCATGAGTTTGACCAAACTGCAGGAGGCAGTGGAAGACAGGAGTGCCTGGCGTGCTCTGGTCCATGGGGTCACGGAGAGTCGGACATGACTAAACGACTAAACAACAACAACATGGTAATTCCAATCAACCTTCATTAGCACAGGGAATTTTATTTATTTAAGAAATGTTATAAACCACTTAATCAAAAATATAAGGGGGTGGAACCAGCAGAATTTAAAAACAAATGTACATAGCTCATATATATGCATGGGTAGGCTTGCTTGCTTGCTTGCTTGCTTGCTTGCTTGCTTGCTAAAAAGGGGGGGATATTTGGAAATAGAAAGTTGATATTAGCATAGCTTTTCCCTGATTAACTTTTACTACTCTTGCCTCTGGTAATATTTCTCCGATGTAAGATTTCGATTGATTTATTAGCAAGACTGAGTTAACTCTCTTCGCTCAATCCTCAAGAGTTTGGTTTCAAAAAGGAAAAGTTTGTGTCCCAAGAGCAGGTGATGTGACCTGGCAGTGCCTGGGCCACCCTCCCAACATCAGTATCATTGTAATTTACCTGGATGGGGTGAAGGCAAGGCATGGTGGCAGGAGGCTGGGATTGCACAAGAACACCAGAGGGAGAGCTGGGTCAGCTCTGCACGACTGACCTTGCCACCCTCATCCATTCCAGATGGCGGGTGGGAAAACAGTGGTCTGAACAAATCTGTCTTCCATTCCTGCCTTCAACACAATGCTACTATCTTAACAAGTGCTTCCTATAGGACTTAGTTCTGAGCAGACATGCATAGAATTGCACTGTCAAGAGTAAACCCCGTTGAATTAGATAGTACTTGCTAAGGATGCATAAGATTGCACTCTGAAGCATGTGTGTGTACCCTTTACACCATTGTGGAAGAAAGAAAGGTTGCTTCTTAGCCTCATTTAGAATGAATCGTTTCTTTTTATGTCTTGAATTCCAGGGTGTGGCATTCTTAAGAATAAGCCTATTTTACTAAAATGCCCACAAATTCCTCGGGAGCCAGCTATGCTGTATTGCTCTGTTCTGCTGTATGCAACTGGTAAATGGATATTCTAATTTTATATGAGAAAATAAGACATCTCTATATGCCAAGAAGGCAGAAAGCAATTAATTTATTATGGAATATTAATTATTAAGTGCCCAATTGGAGTGGTGTCAAATGACAGTTTCCATTCTTGTGGTTTTCAGAAGAAGCCAGTCTTCAGCAAAGATCAATTACCAATAGTGTTGGACTCGACGCCGATCTCTGAGCAGTAAGAGATTCCAGTGGTGACAGGTGTTTGCCCAGGGTTTGTGTTTCCTTTTGGAGATGAGGAGACTGTGGTATCTTTATGAGATATGGTCTATTTACACATATACACAACCTGATGAAGAGGGTCACAACACTGCCACTCCAAGAAGACTCTGCTTTTCCCATAGCCCAGCCTTGGGTTTAAATGTGCATATAATTTTGAACAGTTATTGCTTCACAGATTATGAGAGTGACAGAAAGACTCAGGTCTTATTTCTATTTTAGGGTCTCACTCCTTTTGTGATAGATGAGAACAAAGGGAATGCACAGTGTTATCTTTAATAAAAACAAAACAAGCTCTCTCTCTTTTCCAGATTACATTATAAAACCGCATTTATGAGCACATTTGTATTGTTGTTTTGTCTCTGCTGATTGCAATTAATATTTTCCAGAAGCAGTGCAAATTATATCATATATTGTATGGTATGAATTGACAAAATAGTTTCTTGCCTTTAAATCTGTTTTGAAAAACATAGCTGCTGCCTGCAACCTTTGGAACCTACATTTTCCTATTTGAGATCCCACTTGTTGGAAAAAGTACCGTATTTTTCGCTCTATAACACGCACCTGACCATAACACGCACATTGTTTTTAGAGGAGGAAAACAAGGGAAAAAACATTCTGAATGAAACAGTGGATGTATCATTTTTGGGCTTCATGCTGTGGCCACAGACATGTGATTTGATGGTGAATTTGGGGTGACCCAATGCCAAAATCCTGAGAATTCCTGTGGATCCATGCTTTTTAACCACGTTTTTGCACCATTGCAGCCCCAGGCAACAGTGGGTGCGTGATTTTTTTGGTGCAGGCTGTAGCCATGGATATGCTATGTGATCTGATGGTGAATTTGGGGTGACCCAATGCCAAAATCCTGAGGATCCATGTGGATCCATGCTTTTTAACCACATTTTTGCACCATTGCAGCCCCAGGCAACAGTGGGTGCGTGATTTTGGGGGGGCAGGCTGTAGCCATGGACATGCTATGTGATCTGATGGTGAATTTGGGGTGACCCAATGCAAAGATCCTGAGGATTCATGTGGATCAATGCTTTTTAACCACGTTTTTGCACCATTGCAGCCCCAGGCAACAGTGGGTGCGTGATTTTGGGGGGGGGGCAGGCTGTAGCCATGGACATGCTATGTGATCTGATGGTGAATTTGGGGTGACCCAATGCAAAGATCCTGAGGATCTATGCTTTGTAACCACATTTTAAGTGGGGAGGGAAGGAAAAACACAGAAGGGACAAGGAGCAGGAGAGGGGTGTGCAGAGAAGCAGCTGGCTAAGAATGCAGGAGAGGGGTAGGGAGGAAAGGAAGGCAAAAGTTTTCCCCCACCCAAGCCAGCCAGCCATCTCTCTCTCTCTCTCTCTCTCTCTCTCTCTCTCTCTCTCTCTCTCTCCCTCCCTCGCTCCCTCCCCCCTCTCTCTCTCCCTCCCCCTCCCCCCTCTCTCTCTCTCCCTTCCCCCCTCTCTCTCCCTCTCCCCCAGCAGCACCGGAGCTTGCCTGGAGGGGAGGGGCTTTCCCTGCTCTTTGTTCCGTTTCAGCAAACACAGCAAGGAAACAGGAGGGTGGGCAGTAAGACCCTGAGGCAGAATGCAGGAAAGCAGCCGCTTCCTCTTTTCAGGTTTCGCTTCTCCGTGCAGCGTGCAGCCCCGCGATTTGATTTTTGCTTGATTTTTCGGCTCCAGGGACCACACATTCGCTCTATAACACGCACAGACATTTCCCCTTCCTTTTTAGGAGAAAAAATCTGCGTGTTATAGAGGGAAAAATACGGTAAGATGTGGGGAAATGCTTTCAGTTGTAAAATGCTTGGGCTTTATTTCCATCCGTCAAGGATCCTGGAGCAGTTCACTGAAACATGTAGAATATTTTAGAATATCGTTAATCTCTATTGAATTAAAACATAGTGAACTTAAGCTCAGCAACAAAAGAACTGCTTCAAAAGTGTACAATCTCTTCACCAGTTCCCTTAAAGCAGCCTTTCTCAACCTGTGGGTCCCCAGATGTTGTTGAACTACAACTCCCATCACCCCTAGCTAGCAAGGCCACAGCTCAGGGATGATGGGAGTTGTGGTCCAACAACATCTGGGGACCCACAGGTTGAGAACCACTGCCTTAAAGCCTCAGCAACACTGAAATGCCTTGACCAGTTTGTGAATGATAGGCTCAGTTCAGATGTAAAGGGAAACTGGTATTCTACTCTGAGAACAAACCACATTATTTGGAAAACTGCAATGCCTCCATGTTCACTATATCTTTTCAAGGGAGGAAGATAGGGGGAAAACCAGTAAAACTTGGTCACTATCAATGGACCTCCTTGCAGCCCCACAAGGTCTAGTTGGCAACAACCACCACTGCTTGGACTTGTGTGCTCTCCTCTTTTCTCTACCTCTTTTGACCCTGGTGAAAGGAGACAATTTCAGTTTTAAACAAACCACAGTTCCTTACAAATCCAAACTCAGAACTGTGATTTGTTGTCTATAGTCTGAGAATAAGCCAGGATCTGAAACCACAGCTTGTTCCTGGTTTGTTTTTACTAGCTATGGTTTAAACAAACCACAGTTCCATGCCACAGGGAATGGTGGTTAGTTAGAAACTGAAAGTTTTTGATCTTCCCCACACAGGGACAAGAGAGGGGGAATGTGTGAGCCCAGTACTCATTGTGATTAAGTCTTATCATGTGAAACTATGGTTTCCTATTATTCCCAAACCAAGCCTAGCAGAGCAACAAAGGACATTTCAGTCCCCAAACTGGACTAGAAGCAGACTAATAAGAAAGAAAGCTTCCCTGCTAACCTTCTTAATCCTTTCCAGTGTTACAAACTACAAAGGTGGCATATCTCTCAATTTGTACACACTCCAATTTGCTGGGGGACACATTTGACAGCTACTGAGCAAAAGAGAGTTCGTTTCACACACTTCGTCTCTTTTGGGACACCCAACTAAAACATGTCCAATGCAAACATTTTGATACCTTTGGAAAATAAAATAAAAGTTTTCTTTCTCTATCCTCACATAAGTTTTGTTAGCATGCCCTTTTTAATACCCTGAAAGACTCAGGGACTGATTGTGAGGTTTCTGACCTTTGTTCCTTCTCACTGCACCAGGTCAATGATAGATATCTGTAATTAGATTGTGCTGTCGTCACGTGGCCTCCTTCTGGCTTTCCAATGACTGTCCCTTCTATGGATATATGAGCTTTCCATTGCTAACCCCAAAAGGGAGGTTGATCCTTTGTGATGGATCAAATCAAATGCTCGTAAAAAAGCCTGCAAGTGTCAGGACCCTCCACCCTGAGCAGAAGCCTGGGCTATGACTCAGTTGAGGAGGGAGAAACCAGATCCGGCACACCAATAGCATGGGTGGGGGACATGCTAGAAACTGGCAGAAGTCTTAGCATAAAAACTGGGCCTGAGTTAAAGTCTGAGCCAATCAATTTAGGATTACTGGAACCACTGCCAGAACCATCCTGCTCCACTCCAGAGACCCAGTGCTCCCCCATGTTGGTCCATCACCACAGGAAGCAAGCTGGGAGGGAATCGTCTGAGAGGAGGAGCACTAGGCTTCCAATGAGGCATCTGCCTTTTTAAGGCTTTCTGTTCCTTAGGGAAGAGGCAGAGCCTAGATGGAGGTTCTGAAGCAATATAAGCTTCAGGCCCATCTTACACTATTTGGGAACATGTTTCACACTTGGAGCTGTCCAGGGTGCTGGAACTATTAGACTACCTTTGTGCTTCATGCCCCATTGTGCCCCATTGTGCTTCATGGGCTTTTGTGAAGGACAGGGCAGGGCAGAAGGGTGTTCACAAACCAAGTATTGTCTGCTGTACTCCAGGGCAGCCTGCACCAAGAACCCAGTATTTTACCTTGAGCAAGGAGGGGCAAGGGACAGGAAGGAAGAGGCAGCATGTATTCCCCTGGTGGAGCATCTTTCCCCTCCATAGATGCAAGCAGAACTGGAGATACTAGCTCCAGAAACTCCAACAGCAAATTTACACAGTAAAGTGTAAAGCACATCATTTCCCAAGTGCAATAAGTGTGATGCATGCCTAGCATCAAATCCCACTGGGGATTCTGGGACTAGTAGTGCTATCCCTAGGGGGAGAGATGCTCCATCAAAGCCTGGAAGTATCTGTCATTGCTGCTTGCATCTCTCCTGTGCCCCAATAGGGCATCTTGGAGCAGGAGGCAACATTTGCAGGATTAAGGCAAGCAAGTGTCTGCTCTCCTCAGTTCTGCCTGTGCATTTAAACAGGGCAAGTACCCCCATTCAGATGATAATTACATCTCTAGTCCCTTTCTTTCCAGCAGTCTTATTCTATTCCCTTTAATTCTAAGCACTCTATTCATGCTTCTATTAGACCATAGGTCAGAAAGAATAAAAAAAAATTGTGATATGTTGCAACCCGGTTTGAAAAACTTGTGACAGCGACAATTATGGTGTGAGAAAGAGTTGCTTGGGCTGACTAAATGTGGGAGTCATAAAGCCATGGCAGAGATTTGTAAATGCTGCAGGGTACCTCTGGACCTCGTGACCAGCACTCTGAGCTTTACAATGCATTGGAATGTAATGACCCTATATGGCATGGGTGCAATAAAAGCTTGGCCGGAAGTAGGTAACATGAGATTGGCAAACGGCCATGCGGCTGGTCAGAACAAAGGAGAATAAATCAGAGAAGGGCAGACAGAAGGGCTGCTCTCTCATATCATGGAAATATTACTGGCTTTCTGCGTCTTTATTTTACCCTAAAGAAGTGCTACTTGTAATGGCAGGCTCCAACAAGTGGTGCCCTCTCTGAGGCTGAATAAAAGAATACAGCAGAGGCTCAATTAAAAGAAGAGGAAAACTTAAAAGGAAGCAGTGTGAGGCTGACTTCAGACTTCAAAGAGAACCGAGAGAAGCAACTTAAAGGAAACAGTCTGAGGCAGACTAAGAGGATTTTAAAAGACACTGTGAGAGGACTTCGATCCAAGCAGTGGATATCATCGGCTCACCACGTCCGGAAAGGATTTCAAAGCGCTTATACATCTTTTTTTAAAAAAAAGATCCCGGTGAGTCGATCCCTTATATATTGATTTTAGAAATATGGGCAGTTCCCTGTCATTTCCGCAACAGAAATTTTTAAAGGACTTAAAATTTTTCCTCTCCTCCAACAAATTGGAAGTCCCTGATGGCGATTTGATACAGCTCATTCAAGCCATCGATGAGCACTGCCCCTGGCTTGCTGCAAATGGGACATGGGAACTAAAGCAATGGGATAAGATTGGAACATATTTTCATGGACACCCCAGTTTCAGTGTTCAAATTTTAAATGCTTGGTGTAAGATTCGTTATGCTATGGGCTCTTTATCACCAAAAAATATCTCCATGGCTGCATTGCCAAAACAACCTTCAACTTCTTTAATTCAGCATGCTGTTCTGCCATGTGTTCCAGCACTTGCTTTGCCAGCAGCCCCAGACCCCAAGCCTCCAGACTACAGTTCCTCACCAGAGGACCCAATCCTGCAAAAATACAATGGTCTGGCTGGAAATGACCCTGCTCTTTCAGCAGCAGAATCAGCTACCCCTTTTCAACGTGCAGTACTTGCCTGCTCCTTATCACAGGATACCATGGCATTCCCTGTTATTGTGCCCCCTGCTGGTGCTCCAGCAGGAACTCAAGCCCAGCTGTTGGTTCCAGATGACCTCAAGCTTTTGGCACGTACAGTTTTACCCCCGTCAGCAGGTGTATTGTTTGCCCATGAATGGGAAATCGCCTGTCGTGCTTATGCTCCTGCTTTACTGCAACAAGCAAGAGGGAATAATCCTAATCTTACCCTCGCAGATGTGATGGATGCTATGATGGGGCATGGGCCCTTTGATCAGGCTTCAGTGCAAGCCACACTGCTGCAAATCCTGTTGAGGGATACTGCTCTTGCTGCTCAACAAGCAATGAGAAAAATCCCCGAACCCTCCAGTATTCAGTCTAAGTGGGGTTCAATCAGCCAAGAACCTAGAGAATCATATTCTTCCTTCATGGACAGGCTGATTACAGCAGTGAATAGACAAATTGAAAATCCTGAAGCCAAACAAATAATTATCAAACAATTGGCCTTTGAAAATGCAAATGAGGATTGTAAGGTTGCGTTGCGCCCGATAATACACAATCCTGCCACAGACACAGCAGCCATGCTTCACATTTGTCAGTCTGTAGGTACAGCAGCTCATCTGTTAGCAGCAGCGCTAAATAAAAACCAGCCTGTAGCCATCGATACAACGTTTCCAGCGTGGCAAACCAAGATCACCGATACCTCAGTGTGGATAGAACAGTGGCCTCCACCAAAAGAAAAATCCGCAGCAATGGCACCATCTCGTTTCTGAACAGCTTATTTCTGAACAATTGACCCTTGGCCACATTGAACTGTCTTCATCCCACTGGCCCCAGCAGACAGGAACAGTTTGCTTTTACATTGCCAGTATATAACAATTTGCAGCCCACCCAGCAATATCAGTGGGTTGTCCTGCCTCACAGCACGCGGAACGACCCTACACTTTGTCAGCATTTTGTGGATGAAGCATCGGAACCTTTCCGCATGCGCCACCTTGAACTGCATCTTGAACTACACACAAACTGCATCTGGCAGTGTTTGCCTTCCTCATCATTTGCCTTGCCATCCTTTCCTGCACCGTTATACAAGGAAGAGGAGCAGACGACACAGTCCAGTTGAAACCACCATATTTCACCCTATCGGCTGGCAAGCTGCAGTCATCAGAATCCTACTCTGGCTGGCAGCATCCATGGCTCAGCCACTCTCGAACTATAAGAACAGCTTTGTTGAATAAGACTTTTAGGGGAGAAAATTATCATAAGATATGGAGGAATAATATTTTTGTGCAAGATATGATTAAGTTTTATTGCATGCTTCTAAATGTTGGTTGTGTAAAATATGCCCCCTTTTACCCTTCATTCAGGCATAATGCTTCATGCTGTGCCTATTAATGGATGCTTTCAATTTACAAATATTATATCCCCTAAGCAAACCTTTTGGCCTCCAGTACAATTAAACCTCCATATGCCTGCCCCCATTTGTTTTCAAATTAAAGAGGGGAAAGAATCATGGGGCATATATCCAAACTGTCAATATACATTGAAATTCATGTTTAATAGCTCTTGTTCTCTTACAGGAACATACAGTGACCAATCTCAGTGCTGTAGGAGTGACAGTGCATGGCTATAAATTAGAAAGGAAGTCTACCATGCAGCTTGGAATCAGAATTCTTATATTCTTGGCTTCCGGATGGAAGTTGGCTTCGACATTTATTGATTTTAGTGATTATTATAGTAGTTATTTGCATTATTTTGTGTTGCTATATACAATGTATTCCTTCTTTAATTTCTATGTGTACTGCATGGTTCTCCAGTCCGCGGCCCACTTCCGGTTTCACAAGAGTCGCTTATCGCACTCAATATAACCATAGTGGAACGGACATTTATGACTGATTAATAAAATAAAGAAAGAGGGCATGTGGGAATCATAAAGCCATGGCAGAGATTTGTAAATGCTGCAGGGTACCTCTGGACCTCGTGACCAGCACTCTGAGCTTTACAATGCATTGGAATGTAATGACCCTATATGGCATGGGTGCAATAAAAGCTTGGCCGGATGTAGGTAACATGAGATTGGCAAACGGCCATGCGGCTGGTCAGAACAAAGGAGAATAAATCGGAGAAGGGCAGACAGAGGGGCTGCTCTCTCATATCATGGAAATATTACTGGCTTTCTGCGTCTTTATTTTACCCTAAAGAAGTGCCACTTGTAATGGCAGGCTCCAACAACTAAATGCTGAAAGTCTATTATGGTGTTTACCTCTCTGAAGGCTATATCCTGCTTTTACACATAATCCACCAAGCTTCCAATGGGAATGGGTGGAACACAAAGTCCGGAGAGTGGCACCTGCACCAGAGGCACATGAACAACAATTCCCATAAGCAGTGTCACAACTTGCTAGCCATTTCTGGGCCAAGACCTTTATGGATGAGAAAGTTCATACAATTTATAACAGTGTTGGGGATGCTTGGGCCCAGGAGCCAATCATGGCCCTCTGAGCCTTTCTATCAGGCCCTCATGACTCTTCCCCTCAGACCATAGCTCTCAATGGCCCTACGTCACATTGTCCTTTAGTTCTTTTGAATAGCTGGAATGTGCCCTTAAATTCCGGATGGAGGACAGAGAAAAGTGTGCAAATGTGTGCAGAGTCAAAGGTGGGTAGTAGGCTAGTTTCTGCACACATTTGCACACCTCTCTCTGTCCTCCATCCATTACTAGCAGGGAATATTTCCCTCCTAGGAAAGTATATCTTTGCCCAGGGATAGGAAACTTGTGGCCCTCCAAATATGATGGATTCCTGCTCCTATCAGAATAAGCAATGGTCAGAGATGGTAGGGGTTACAGTCCAACAACATCTGGAGAGCCACAGATTTCCCCCATTGTATCTTAGCCAGTAAAATCCTGAAAAACATCTTGTAAACATTGCCCAGTCAGCCCCATTTTGTAGGAGACGTGAGATGAGTGGTATTTTTTGTTAATAAAAAATAAATGCACTCCTGGGAAAATGTTAATGATACAATCAAACACTTAGATTTCATAAACACCACTGAAGTATGGGGATTGCTGTCTACAAAAGAGAAGGTAGGAGGCTCTAGCTACTCCAGTCAATCATTTTTTCTTCAGAAGATACAGTACAATCAACGGTGCATGGCTGCATTGAAGGGTTGCTCATTAGAAACTAGTTATTAGTCACACTGTCATTCTACACAAGTAGCCTAGAGAAGAGTCGCCACATGCAAATTAAGCAAGGGAAGAACACACCAGTAGCATTAATCTGGGGAGGCCAGAAGATCCGGGGCTATTAGGAAACCTGTCTGTGGCTGATAAGCATGAGGGGTTTGGCCTTGGATGCAATCCTTTCGGTTCAAGTAACATTTGCAATGGGAGAAACTGCATATATAAGAAACTTTCGGATGGAACTGTGTTGCCAGGATTCTAAGGGAGAATGTGCAGGCACTAATAGGCACAGCAGTCAGTGCTATTAGAGATCTTTCAAGATAGCCAATAGCAATGATGCCTAACCATCTATTCTAGCGAGAGATAACAGCCCAGCAGCAGTCATTTCTGTCGACATGGGGCCCATGTGATATGGTGGAGGAAGCATCCACATGGATTCCACATTTCCTGCCAGTTGTTGCATTGAAAGTAGAGAGGTTTCTGTAGGAGAGCTCCCCCTGGGGCGCCACAAGACATTTTCACAGGTGTACAGTATAAAATTGGTGTGATTACTGCAATTACAAAAGAAACAATAAATGAACCGGCAACAAGATGCCGCACTGTAGAAGTCTGGATGAAGATGGCAAATGAAATATTCAAAGAACCCCTCAGGCAACCATTTAGTTTGGAATCAAGGAAGAAGGAAAAAAACAAGCAATTCACCTTGTTTCCCAGTGCGGTACAAAAGAGTACCAGCAGGGTAGAAGGAGACTACAGAAGAAGTCTGCAGGCAATCCTTTTGCTCCGATTATCCTGTGAACATTGTCCAATGATCTAGGGAGATGACGGAGGATCAAACAAATTCACGACACAAACGTATATAACTCTATCAGCAGTGGGAAATCTGTGATCCTGCAGATGTTTTTTTTTCAGTCCCAACTTCCATCAACCTCAGCCAGCATAGCTAATAGGGCAGAGATTATGGTAGCTATAACCCAGGAACAGTTGTAGGGCCAGAGGTTAGCTACTCCTGTCCTATATAATCAAGAGAACCAATTGCAGATAAGAAACATTTTCAGAAAGTGCAAATGCAACAATATCACCACTTATTAGCAGCATTGTTGTCCCTAATGTCTGAAGCAGAGGAGAAAAGGCTCAGCAACTTCCCTTAAGCACCTGCAGAGAAAGGCTGAGAGGCTGTCACCCTAACATCCTTTCTTCAGGCAAACAGGGGGTGAAAGGTAGCAGAAACTGGGTCCTAAGCTTGCACCCTCTACATTTGCCAAGTACAACACAAAGGCTGCCAGTGTTTGGGGTCTCTGTGCTTCTCTACTGTGGGGGGATGGGAATAATATTGCACTGAATGAAACAAAGCAGATATTGGAAAGGTAGTCTTAGGAAAGGATGAGAAAAATAAGGAAAGGGGGAAAGGGGTGACATCGGTCAAAATAATCTCCCCATTTCCTCTAGCAGGAGAGTACAGTAGGCAGAATTCTGCCCAACAATTAGCCTGGATCCAACTCATAGCAAACGAAACTTCCTGCAGCCTTTACAGCCCCCCAGAAACTTTTGCAAAGTGAAGCCATGATGCTCCAGAATACTTCAGGTGGAACTGATATGTAAGTCATTGGCCTCTGTATATCTGTTTGGAAAAGCATCATTATTAGTGTGCATGGATGCTAAAAGGCAAATATGCTACGTTTTGAATAAGTTATACTCTATACCCAGTTTCCCCCATATCAACTGGTGGTGAAAGACAATGACATTGAAATTACATGCACACATTTCACAATTACTTAATTGTTCATAAAAGAGAAAATGTTATATTGCAATTAACCTTGCAGAGAAAGATTTTAATTTAAAGCATTTCTATTTAGCATTTGAGCATTACACGTTTATTAAGGGGATTTTTTTTTTTTTTTTTTGCTACTAAGCCTTCTGTGCTGCTGCTCAATTCCCTTCTGAAACAGTGAAGTGAACTGTTCTTTTCTTATGAATATATTGCAGTTTTATAAATGGATCAGAGCACAGATAACTCACCTTCCAGCAATCACTATTCATTATAACAGTTTATGGCTCCATGATTTTAATGCTAGTTGTTTTGGTTCATTGACAATAACATCCATAAATATTACATATAATTTTGAGTTTAATGAACTCATTAGATGTCACCCTATTAGGGAGGCAATTTTGAACTATTGCATTCAGGGTTATATTATTCAAACAGAAGACACCCTTCCAATATAATTCCACAAGTTAAAAAGGAAACAAAAGGCAAATTGCTGTCTTCTCCAAGTATTTTGCAGTATGCTAGTTGCTGTGAAAATGATTTCCCTTGATAGGTATTTTTGTTTTGTTTTGTTTTGTTTTCTAGCAATGAATGTTGGATTGTGATTTTAAATGCCCTTAGTTCCCTGGTGTATATTGGGCATTAGGCATGGGCCTTCTGGAGAGTTGTCTGAAGTTCTAACAACTTAGCAATAATAAAGATTGTAGAGTTCTTGCTGAAAATCTTATAAATAAAGGATTTGTAAAGAAGGCAAGTTTCACTGTGCATCCAACTTTGTTATCCAAGTTACAGTGGATGCCTGAAATTTTATCAGTATTGTTAATATTTCACATGCTGAATGTTGACGTTCCTCCCCACCACCCTTGAAAAAATATGCAATGTCTGAAATCCCATAGATACACCATAAATTATCATGGTCTCCATTTGTATTTCCTTTTCTGAATTTAAATTTCAGTGACAAAATTCTAATTGGGTTGGGTGCCAGCAGTAGTACAATTCTTTCATTTGGTTGCAAACAAATCCCACAAAGAGAGATGTTTGTGCTAAGCTGATCTGCAAAAAAATTATGGGCATAATGCAGCTGCTTGTAAACACATGTATTCCCCACTTATTCCAGCAGGACTTTAAAAATCATTGACCAGATCTTGTCTTTGGTCTATAAAGACCATGTTTATTAGTCTGTTCAAGAGGTTGAGCTGCAGCCACAAGAGACCACTGTTTCTATCATGGCTCCTTTGTGTCCAATAAGAAAATGTACAAAACATATTTGGTGTAGTTAATTTTTCCATATAAATCTTGACAGTGTTTCCACTGCCACCTTGGTCTCCTTTGGGAGAAAGGGTGGAATATATATTCAATAAATAAATAAATGTGGCAAAGATCTGTTTTTCTTACAGGATAGTGCCAGTCTCCCAAGCAAGCTCTCAGTCTCATGAGAAATCACAATCTTGGCTTCCCTTATAGTGTTATTGTGTTTATTGCAACCAGGTAATCATAGAATCATAGCATTGTAGAGTTGGAAGGGACCGTGAGGGCCATCTCGCCCAATTCCCTGCAACGCAAGAATCTTTTGCCCAGCATAGGGCTTGAAACCACAACTCTGAGATTAAGAGTCCCATGTTCTACCAACATGACTGCTGGCTACATTCCTCTTAGGAGTTGTCTCTTTACCTTCGGTCACTTCCTCACCATACATTTAAAGCACATTGTGTTCCTCAAAGGATCATGGGAGCTGTAGTTTGTTAAGGGTACTTGGAATGGTAGCTCTGCAAGGGTGAAACAACAGGCCCCAGGATCCTTTGGTGGAAGCCATGTGCTTTAAATGTATGGTGAGGATATGAGCTAAGTCCTGTTGCAATTAGATCAATGCAGAATTCCCTCTTCATTATCCCAATGTCAAGTTAGGACACAGAGCTTACAGAAGAGCTCTTAAAATCTGTCTGTGACCTTTGAACTTTTTCAGCATAGGACATAGTAAGTCTAAGCTAAGTGTTTTCAAAGTTGTGCAAGACCTCTTTCTTATTTAGGAAGTCATGCCCCATGATAATGTAGGAACAAGTCCTAATCTAATTTCATTTAACAGGAGAATCAGAACAAGACTACAGTGATTTTCAATAAATCACTAAACTGAAGTGGCTGTTATGGAAGTCTGTATTAGACGATCAAATACAATGCAAATTACGGTACCTAGCAGTATGATTACTTTGCAAGAGCACAAAACTATGATAAAAATTCTCTGTGCAAATTGGAAGAGAATTGTGATTAATTTATTATAGTAGTAATTCACTTTAACCAGGTAGAAGGGTGAATTCTAGTATGAGAGATTGAAAATATAATACAAAGTGAGAGTGTTTTCATTTCAGAAGGTACTGTACTTGAACTCTGAAATGGCAGTGAGGTTATAGCAATTAAGCTGTTAACTCCAGCTGGGGTTACACACATGACCCAGTACTGCAGCAGATGCGAGCAAAAGTTAAAACTCCTTTATGCTAGGTGGGAGAGAGCTACATTACTAGTAAATAGTAAGAGAATAGCAGCATAAGCCACATCTCTATGATTTAATACAAGCCAGAAATAATAGCTCTCTGCCCTTGAATGCTCTACATGTCCACTCTACACATGGGAGGAAGCAAGATCTTGCTGGATGGACTTGGCCTTTAGACGTGGTTGTGAAGGTGACCTTTGGACTTCCTCTACATGTAGAGTGTGGCACATATGTAGATCCTTCCATGTGATCAGGAACACTGAGCGAACAGGGTTCCCAGTCACGTAGAGGAGCTACAGTATGTGTGCACCACTGTATGTGCCCATTTTCACCCTTATCTCAGTGTGTAAAGTGGGACCAGTCAAGATGCCTACATCCTCCATCTCTTTGAAGTTCCTAAAATATCAGATGCCTGCTCCGCAGTAACTCAAAGCAGGGCTTTCAATGTGGCTGCCCCCATTCTACAGAACAACATCTCTGTTGAGATACGGCTGGCACCTGCTATTTGTACTTTGTGGATACAGTTGAAGACTTTTTGTTTTGACAAGACTTTTCTGCTGAATGAAAAGGTCCCCGCCTTAGGTGTTTATTCTGCATTGTTTTTAAAGCCCATTGTTTTAGTTGTCATGTTTTGTGCTGTTTCTAAAGCTACACTTAGTTGATTTCATGTCAGTTGCCTTGAGACTTGTGCGAAGCAGGCGATTCATAAAACAGAAAATCATAAAATGACACAGCAAAGGTGGGGAACCATTCTCAGCCCAAAGGCCATGTGCAAAAGTGGGTGAGGGAACAGATGGGATTCTTACCTTTGTACAGGCTTCAGTTCCCACAGGGACCATCCAGGGACCATGCAGATTGCATTACATCCATTCTGTCATGGATGCTTTAGCTTAGATTCTTGCATTGTTTGAAGTTGGACTAGATGACCCTTGGGTTCCCTTCGAACTCTACCATTCTACAAACTGACGGCAAGCCCTGCAAACCAGGACTGGTGGTCTTTAATCTGGGTTTGGAGACCTCACTCTGAGAAAAAGAGGACTCATCTCCAATCCTCCAAACCAGAATCATGCATGCAGTTATGGTGCAGTGTAGTCTTCTGCAAACTGGCTGTTGTTGGGCTCCAGTTTCCATCATCCCAGACCATTGGCCATCCTGACTGCAGTGATAGGAAATGTAGAGCAAAACATCTGGAGTGCACCAGTTTTGGGGAAAGCTGATGCAGTGAGTGCGTTGTTAGCCTTAAACTAGGTCACCTGGGTTCAAATCTTTAGTCAGCCCTGGGACAGTAACAAAAATGAGCAGACCACCTGTGCCAACTTTTTCTATATTAAGAGAGAGAGAGAGAGAGAGAGAGAGAGAGAGAGAGAGAGAGAGAGAGAGAGAGAATTTGACATAGGCTTCATTTTTTTGCTGACTTCCTTCTCCCGGTCTTATTAATTTAGTCAATTTGTTCCCTACAATGGTGATCACGAGCAGAGCCAATCAGCTTCAGTTAATTAATAGTTTCAGCTAGTTGTTCAAAACCAAGCAAGATACTAATTGTTCCTGTTCAAATAATAAAATGTCTGAAGTGGAGTACATGGATGACCAAAATGCCCACAGTGTGAGATTTTTTTTTCCTCCTGCCCTAACTCCCACATGCAAAAACCTTGAGAATAATTTGTTCTGCTTTCCCCAACCAGTTTAATATTGTATTGAATGTTTTCCGGGAAAGGATGCTTACATAAATAGTGCTCATTCCAGGCTCATCTTCTGTAATATTAAACTTCTAAAAAGATAACTGGCAAGTGCTTGGGAGTGCTGGTGGTCGTATTTTGATCTGTCAAAACTATAGTACTATTTCCAGCTGTTAAACTCACAGAAATGAGAATAAGTCCCCTGTTGCCACCTGACATATTGCCACCCTTTAGAACTGACATATTTTCTGTTTTAGAACAGCTATATTGATTGCCAGTTTGTTTCCGGCCCCAATTCAATGTGCTCACATTAGTCTTTAAAGCCCTAAATGACTTAGGCCACAAATATCCTTTCCTACAGGGCCTCTTGGGTGTTAGCAGAGGAGAGCCTCTTGGCAAGTCCATCACCCTCAGAAGTTCAGGGGTTGGTGGCCCCAGAGAGGGCATTCTCTTTGGCAGCCTCTGAGTTGTGGGGTTCACTTTCCACAGGGATGCACATGACACTTTCATTATATAGATTCCACTGTTCTCTGAAGGTGAACCTCTTTAAAACCTGAGATATATATTTTATGACCCACCGCATTCTTTTTACTACTATGTATTTTAACCATTTTCAATACTATATTTTAACATTGTTGGGACTTGCCCTGGGACCTCAAGGTGAAAGGCTGGGGGAAAACGATATTGTTGTTGTTGTTGTTTTGTTGTTGTCATCATCTGCAATGAAGCACAGTACAGTTTAGCAGGCACCGTGAGAGGGGGCACTGGGTGCAAATGAAGGTGGGAATTGGTGTCTAAATGGTTCAGCAAGACTTTTTAGTCTGCGCCTAATGCAGATTGCACAAAACATCTTGGGCTGGCACTATTGACATATCTTAACTCTCTGGGGAGCTGGAGCAGGAATTGTAATCAGAGCGAAAAACAGTTCTTGGCAGGCAAGTAAAGAAGATAAAGCTATATCTTGAATTTACATTGACTGATGTGTCAGGGGCAGGAAGAGTCCATTCAAGGTTGAATGGCCTGTGATGGCAACAGTGGAGAAGACATCTACACAGGGTCAGCTTGATTATCTGAGTTGTAAAGCTAAGCTGGTGAAACAGCAGACATTTCCCAGAATTGCCATGCAAACAGGATACAACCTTTGCATTCCTTTAATTTCATGTGTACCTACCGTATTTTTCACTCTATAGGACGCACCCAACCATAGGACCCACCTTGTTTCAGAGGGGGAGAACAGAAAAAAAAATTCTCCCCCTCACTGCTCAGCGCCCCTTCAGCGTAGTGGCAGGAGAAACGGGGCCCCTTCCATTTCTCCTCCCGCTTTGCTGAAGGGGCGCTGTGCAGAGAGGGAAAGCTGTGCAGCGCCTCTCCAGTGAAGTGAAGTCAGGAGAGCAAGAGGGATCGGTGCGCACCGATCCCTCTGGCTCTCCAGGCTTCAGCGAAAGCAACGCAAAGCCTCCGGAGCGCGGCGGGAGTGCTCCCTCTGCGCTTTGGAGGCTTCGCGTTGCTTTCACTGAAGCCAAGGAGCCTGCATTCTCTCCATAAGACGCACACACATTTCCCCTTAATTTTTGAAGGGGGAAAAGTGAGTCTTATAGAGCAAAAAATACGGTAAGTAGAAATGAAAAATTGCCTCACAGCGCACAATGTGAAGATTGAATAGTGAGAGGAGAACAGTTTCTACATATTGGTTACTTTACTGTGTGGATGCCATGCTATGTTTCACACAGTACTTTGAGGTCCTCAAGAGTCTAATATAAGCCCTTGAAGGCATTTCATGAAATATTGAAATCGTATGAGGCTTACAATTATATTTATGAAATACTGAAATTACAGCTGATAGTCTTAAGCCTCAGAGGCCCTGTTAGAGGTATAGAAACTAGGGCTAGGAATTGGGGAGGGATTTGTTTGGTCCACCTTCTGAACAGTTATTGTGCATTGAAAAGTATTTATTTTATGTAAAAAGAGTGTCTAAAAATGCCTACAGAATGCAGACAATAGGCTAGAATAGCACACAATGGGTTCAAAATTGTGGGGAGGATTGTAAGCCTGTTCATTGGGGAGGGAAGGGTGTAGAGGGTAGGATCAAATTGCATGGACCTATGCCTCCCCCGATATAAATTCTGAACAGCTGAAGAGGTCAAGACTTAGGTTCAAATCCTCTGAAATTTACTTAGGGAGTTAAGTCCCATTTAATCACTAAGGCATAGTTTTAAACTAAGCATTCATAGGATGGCATTTTTACTCCGTATTTTGCAATGCAGTTCTCCAGCTAAGATGTACAAAAATGTATATACTAGGTAAGGTAAAGGTAAATGACCCATGGACTGTTTTGAGTCCAATCAAAGGCGACTATGGGGTGCAGCACTCATCCCGCATAAATATGTACATAAATTACTGAAAATAACATGCAAGATGCATATAGTCATGGAAGGCTGCCCGCAAGATAATGAGGCCTGTAAATTGTTGGTTTTCTTAAAAAAGAAGATCTCCTACCCCTGCTTTAAATACTCAAAAAGATGAGGAAGTTGAGGTGATGTAGGTAGCTGATTTGAAAATAAAATATACAGTTGTACCTTGGAAGTTGAACAGAATCCATTCCAGAAGTGCGTTCGACTTCCAAAATGTTTGAAAACCAAAGCACGCCTTCTGATTGGCTGCAGGAAGCTCTTGCAGCCTATCAGAAGCCGCAGAAGCCCCATCGGATGTTCAGCTTCCAAAAATAGTTTGCAAACTGGCAGTGGCAGAGCAAGCCAATCGTTTGCCTGGGGCAGCGTGCAAGTCCTGCGCCTATGGGGACAGGGCCAGCCGCCCGTGGGGGCACAGCCAGCCACCCGCGGCGCAGGATACTCCGCTGGGCCTCTGAGGAGTCTGCCTGCCTCCTCCCACTCAGCTGCCCTACAGGTGATGGGGAGGTGGCAGGCAGACCGTTTGGTGCAGTGTGGAGCCTGCGGGCACCCAAGCCACCGCATCACTCCCAGGAGTGTTGCTCGGGCATGCTGCAGGCCCCACAGAGAGTACCACCTGGCATTTTGTCACCCCCCTGAGTGGTGACACCCGGGGCAACCCGCCTCCACCGCACCCCCCTTCTTCTGCCCCTGCAAACCGGAAGACTCACTTCCGGATTTGCGGTGCTCAGAAGCCAAAACGTTCAAGAACTAAGCTGTTCGAAAACCAAGGTAAAACCTTAATGGGTTTCTTGTCCCCATCTCACCGCCGTAAGTAATTGCCTGTCCCAGCTCAGAACTGAAGAGGGAATAGCTGGTCCCCAGACCAAAACCAAAACTTCTCTACTGATAACCAGAGATAAGAATACAGTGGGGCAAGTGTGGGAGGAGGCAATAACAGAAATGTCATGCAACTCCTGTTCCACACAGCCACATATGGAAGAACTTGCAGTATGACAGAACTTCTGCATAGTCACTCTTTGTTCACAGAACCAGAGTGGCTACGTATATTTATACATATAAATGTTAACAGGGTGACTAATCTAGCAGACCTAATTATAACTGGAAAAGCAAGAACAACTTTTTCCCTCAGCGAAGCCTTTCTGTGAAATGTTGGGTGAGGGCATTCCGTCCTTACTTTTTTAGTCCTTCTCAGCTGCTGCAAGCAATTGTTTAGATTTTAAAATGGAAGGAACAATGGAAGGCTTGATAGTTTTGTCATTCCTAATGGCATTTGTCCACCCACCAACAACGATGGCACAGATTAGATGGTACACATTCCTTAGAATTGCTTCTAAAGTATAGAAGACGGTTGGAGAAGAGTAATAGAGGTTAGGCCTATCAGGACCTTGCTTCTATGGAGTTCACCACCAAGTTAATTAAGCTGTCAGCCTCACAGTCTGGCCATTTTGATGGTGCAGATCCCATTGACTTCAATGCAGCTTGTATTAGAAGACTTCTCTGTGGATGGGACTTCCATTATTTAATTTACAGCAGTTAACCCAAATTGAACCTCAGAGGAGGATGCGATTCTGGATCAAGGGTGAAGTTCTCAAAATTAAATTTAATGGTGTTAGGCAAATGGGTTGCACTAAGGTTAGAGAAGGCAATGCACATTATCTCTGTTCCATGTTAATCAATTTACAGAGATAGCCGCTTTTTAGAAAAAGGGGGGGAACCATACTGAATACTCTGCCCTTCTGTAAGACATCAAAGGTATGGGAAGCCATTTTCAACTTGAGGGCCACATTCTCTTATGGGAAACTGTGTGAGAGCCACTGGTAAGGAGGAACAGAGGCAAAAGAGGGCAGAGAAACCAATGAAAATTTTACAGTAGGCAAGTTTCCATGCACAGTAGCTGATTCATCTCGATTCTTCATTCAAACAGGCAAGAGGCATTATCAGAGTTCAATGTACCTTCCCTGGCATCCACAGTGCATCTACCCCACCACTTGCTGAAATTAAGTCTGAAAGAAGCTTTCTGTTTCAGCCCATAGCATAGGTTGGTCGTGGTGTGTGGTGATCACAGCAGTTTCTCTAATCTGCCAATCTGCCCATGGGCTCGAAACAGGCTGGTGACCCCTGAGGTAAAGTAACATCAGAGGTGACCCTGAAAGTTGAAAAGTTTGGAGTCTGCAGAAACTTCTGAAGAGTGAAACAATACAATTGAAGCTGCAAATATACTGAGAGCTTCACTTTGAAAGTATGCCACAAGACTTTGGCTTCCTTCCATTGAGGAGAGGAGGACAAAAATGCTTTCCTATTAGCATGATGGCTGCATGTCTTACATTTCTGCCTGCTATATAACTGTGTGAGGGAGACTCAGGCAGGCATTATCGGAATAGTAATTTGATGTCAGAAAGCTTCTGAATTCTTACATTGAAAGGGAAGCCAATTGGTTGCTAGGCAACTCATGACCACCCAGATGAAGGGCCACTTTATATCTTTAAAAACACTCATTTATACATTTTTCCACGCTGTCTGTGGAAATGTGCCATATTATTGGGGACGAAATGCCCCCTCTTAAAATACTCATGACAACAGAAAGCTCTGTAACATCCTGTGTAAAAGAGGCATCGCTAAACGTTTGGTGTAAGGGTAGCAAGCAACCTGCAATAGCCTGCAATGGCCACCCAGCTCAGAATCAGTGAAGGCGGTGAAGGTCCTGTGTGAGTGCCTGGAGGCAGTTGGAGGATGGATGGCGGCTAACAGATTGAGGTTGAATCCTGACAAGACAGAAGCACTGTTTTGGGGGGGACAGGGGGGCGAGCGGATGTGGGGGATTCCCTGGTCCTGAATGGGGTAACTGTGCCCCTGAAGGACCAGGTGCGCAGCCTGGGAGTCATTTTGGACTCACGGCTGTCCATGGAGGCGCAGGTTAATTTGCGTCCAGGGCAGCTGTCTACCAGCTCCATCTGGTACGCAGGCTGAGACCCTACCTGCCCGCAGACTGTCTCACCAGAGTGGTGCATGCTCTAGTTATCTCCCGCTTGGACTACTGCAATGGCTCTACGTGGGGCTACCTTTGAAGGTGACCCAGAAACTGCAATTAATCCAGAACGCAGCAGCTAGACTGGTGACTGGGAGTGGCCGTTGGGGCCACATAACACTGTTCCTGAGAGATCTGCATTGGCTCCCAGTACGTTTCTGAGGACAGTTCAATGTGTTGGTGCTGACCTTTAAAGCCCTAAACAGCCCTGGTCCTATATACCTGAAGGAGCGTCTCCACCCCCACCGTTCAGCCTGGACACTGAGATCCAGCGCTGAGGGCCTTCTGGCGGTTCCCTCATTGCGAGAAGTGATGTTACAGGGAACCAGACAGAGAGCCTTCTCAGTAGTGGCGCCCACCCTGTGGAACACCCTCCCTTCAGATGTGAAGGAAATAAGTAGCTATTCTATCTTTAAAAGACATCTGAAGGCAGCACTGTTCAGGGAAGTTTTTAATATTTAATGCTGTACTGTTTTCAACACTTGATTGGGAGCCACCAAGTGTGGCTGGGGAAACTCAGCCAGGTGGGTGGGGTATAAATAATAAATTAGTATTATTATTATTATTATTATTATTATTATTATTATTATTATTATTATTACAAATCCAAAGAAAAGGGCTGAAGCCCTGAAGAGTGGACTTATCGACAGCTCATTCATTCATTCATTTTATTTGTATGCCACTTTTCCACACACAAAGAAAAATCATGCTCAAAGCGGCTTACAACAAAGAAACAGGAATGCCTTTCAAACAAACACTACAAAAGCAATTTCATAATAACATAGCAAAACAAAAATATAAGAACATACAAAAAACCCAGTTAGCATCAAAGACTTAGAAAACTCCTTAAAAACAGCCCAAGTTACACCCATCCTACATTTCTAGAATCTAGCAACTATTTGTGCTGGCCCAAAGTATTTGTCGGCGGTGGGGCGGTAATCGGTGAAATCAGCCCCAAAGAGAAGAATGGTCTTCAGAGGCTTACCAAAATTATGATAAACTTTTTGGGGGGTTCCTTACTGATAAGGCAACAGATGATGTTTCTCTCTCCCAGCCATCTCTCTCTTGACCCAAAGAATCATTTGCTGCCAATATGAGCACCATTGGGGCAGTTCAGACAGCCTGGTTGTGGCTTAAGCTACATAAATTCAGAGCATATTTGTTTCCCACCCACCCCCCCAAAAAAAATTATTCATTTTATAACACAAATAAAAAACACAGACAGAAAAGACAAACAAATTCTTGTCATATCCTTATTTTCCTAAACATTGTTAAGTTGGCTTCCCCAAGTCCCACCTATCTGATTTTCATTTTACTTCCTCTTTAGCAGTTTTCATATATCATAATTTCTAACCATTTTTTTTACAATCATACTTAAAATAACTTCACATTTTATCACTTACAAATAATACTATTTTAAAATACCCTATCTTCTACTTCTAACCCTACAGCCTATATCCACTTCCAAAGCTATTCTAGGGTTTAAATATTAACATATATTTTTTCCAAATATTTCTTAAACTTCTTCCAATCTTCTTCCACCATCTCTTCTCTTGGAGTCTCCCGGTCAGTTCGGCAAGTTCCATCATCTTCATCTGCCATTCTTTGATAGTTGGTAAATCTTGTTTCTCCCAATTCTTCGCTAACAATATTCTCGCAGCTGTTGTGGCGTACTGAAAAAAAAGTAACATCCTTTGGGGATTTCACCCCCCACTACACCAAGTAAAAAGGCTTCTGGTTTTTTTTAGTAAATGTGTCTTTCAACACTTTTTTCAATTCATTATAAATCCTTTCCCAGAAGTTTTTTACCTTGGGGCACGTCCACCACTCAGAGCATATCTGAAGTGCATTCCTTTCCCCACTCCAAAAAATCCTGGGAGCTGTAATTTGTTAAGGGTGCTGGGAATTGTAGCTCTGTGAGGGGTAAGCTTATGTTTCCAGGATTGTTTTTTGGGGAGTGCTTTAAATGTACAGTGTTTATGCAACCCTGCTCTTCATTTTCCAACAGAACCCATTAGGAATGTCTATGTTGTGAAGAAAGAACCATCTCTCCCCCCCACAACAGTGCCCCAAAGAACGGCATGGGATCATGACTCAGTGTCATCTACACTGGGCATCTACTGAAAAATAAAGACAGAAACAACAACAGCCTCCCTGACCAAACTTATGGTTGATGGGAATTTATTTTATTTGGAATTGAAGGGTCCGAAAATGTACATAAAGAAAACCGCAAAACACTCCTGATCAAGATGATGCTTTGTCCTACAGAGTTGCAGATCAAAGTGTTTACTCACACAGTTTTTGTGACTGTGTGAAGCTGTTTGCAATTTAACAACAACAAAAACACCATTCAATACTCAATAATTCATCTGAGTTGACTAGAAGCTGTCCACAACAGCACAGTATGTTTTATTATATTGACTAGTAGCCAAGAAAACAAGGTCAGTTGCATTTACACTTGATTGTATCACTGTGAAAAGAAGCTATTCAAATATCTACAAGACAGCTAAAACCACTGGGCATGCTATTCTGTTCCAAGATCATTCCAATACAAGATAGTTTTCTGATCCATTCAATTGCTTCTTTTTATTTTTTTTATTTTTTGCTGAGGCAACATTATCCTCTGTTTTATGTTAACAACTTAAAATACAGCTTATGGAGCAGAAGAGGTTTCAGCTGTTAGCAGGAGAATAATAGGATTAAGTACAGCCATGCTTTCAAAAAACTGAGTACTGTGTTACTAGTGGAGAGCTGTAAAATTATTTGCATGCATAAATGCTGAGGATGTGCCCTTGCCCTTGATTTCCACACATTTCGCTCATCAAAGCTATAATGCGCTACTCACATTGCATGCCTTCTGTGTATAATTTCTAAACCAAGTCTGGTCTACTGTTTTTTTCTAAACTGGCTAAACTTCCATTCTCAAAATGGGCACCTATACAAAATTATAATGTCTGGCAAATGTTCTGCCCAAGTTGGTGTTTCTGAGATGGATCCAGATGGTGTTTGTGTAAGGTAAAGGTAAAAGGTAAAGGTTATGTCCAGCCAAAGGCGACTATGGGGTTGAAACGCTCGTCTCACTTTCAGGCCAAGGGAGCTGATGTTTGTCCACAGACAGCTTTCTGGGTCATGTGGCCAGCATGACTAAACCACTTCTGGGGCAATGGAACACCGTGACGGAAGCCAGAGCACACAGAAATGCTGTTTACCTTCCCACCGCAGCGGTACCTATTTATCTGCTTGCACTGGCATGCTTTCGAACTGCTAGGTTGGCAGGAGCTGGGACAGAGCAACGGGAGCTTACCTTGTCGTGTAGATTCAAACTGCCGATCTTCTGATAAGCAAGCCCAAGAGGCTCAGTGGTTTAGACCACAGTGCCACCCACATCCCTGGTGTTTGTGTAGTAGTGTGGCGCTACCATACACCAAGAGTAGGGAACCTTTTTCAGCCTGAAGGATACCTCCCCTTCAGAGGAGCCTTCTGCGAGTCCATAATAAATAAATAAATAAATTGTTGTTGTTGTTGTTGTTATATTTGTACCCTGCCCATCCAACTAGGCTGCCCTAACCATGCCATTGATAGGCAGAGGTAGAGAAAATGTGGGCACAGCAACAAATGTAAGTGTTTTGATTTGTACAGCAGGCTAGATTCTTCAAACTCACACATTCCTCTCCATCCTTTCATGCAAGCATCTTCTCATTCACTAAGCACCGTCAGAGGTAAAGGACACATTCCAACTAGGCAAAAACACTCAAGGAAGGTGCAAACCAGGGCTGTTGAGGGGTGTGGCTCAAGAAGGTTGTAGGCTGGGGAGAGTCCCAGAGAAGACTGAAGGGCCACATTTGGCACCCAGGCTTGAGGTTCCTCACCCTACCATGCACAATAAAGTCTGGTTACTGTTCCAGACTAATGTTTCGCCAGTTTAAAAAAAGCTTATTTTTCAAATGTACAGTTGGGAAACCATCTCAAAGTACTTTCTCCTATCATATATATGATGTGTGAGTTACCAAGTGTGCCCAAGAACCAAGTGCTTCAGGGTATTAAAGGCAAAAAGATCCTGAAGCTTTATCTACTGCTTCCGGACACCCTCTCGTTCTACTGCAGTGTCCACGACACATTGCCCAAGTATGTCCAAGAGGAGCTCCAAATGTTATTGGGCTCATGGAGTATAAGAGCACCAATGGCTCCTAGCCACAGTGACCATGTTCTACCTCCAGCTGCTGAGAATCACAGGTGAGGAGGCCACTAATGCACTTAGGTCCCGCTTGATGGTTTCACATAAGCATCCATTTGGTCACTGCAAGAACAGGATGCTGGACTAGATGGGTCCTTAGTCCGAGCCAGCAGAGCTCTCCTTACATGCTTATGACTCCAACTCCTTATCAGCCACAGCAAGCATGGCCAATATTTAGGGATGATGGGATTTGTAGTCCAACAACATCTGGAACATCCACAGATTCCCCATCCCCTTGTTCAGGGCTCCGGTGTAACCAAGAGGCCTTCTTAAGTTGGAGCAGGGCTTACCAGCCCTCTGATTTAGTTTCTAGGCTGGAATCAACTGCTGAAAAATTATGTGTAGTTTAGTCCCACATTGTGCAGTGCTCTTCTGAAAGTACCATCCATGCCACCCACTCCTTCATGCAAACATTTTTATTATTAATGTCCCACTCCAGGCCTTTCTTTCTAATTTTATGCCAAATTCCATGCCAAACCCATTCTATCTTTCTCTCTGAATAAAACAGAAGGTGGAGAAAAGAAGCCATGGGGGGGGGGAGTTTTTACATTAGGGTGGTAAATATGTTCACATTTTATTCAGCCTCACCATCATGGAATTACAGAGGGTCTGTGAAAGCTTACAAATAGCACACATAAATACATTTAAATTTAATATTATAGGTTGGGTGGCACCTTGGCTATACAGCCAGCCATTATGCAAAAAATAGGCTTTGCTTCTTTTTAAGCACACATTCCTCCCCCCCCCCATTCATTTATGTCTGGATGAAACTGTGCACATGTCTTAATCGATGAAGCATGTCATTATCGTGACTTTCATTCCAGCGTGAGCTTGATGGACACATGCACCATTTTCCCAAACCCTACTATCTTTATGGATTTTCTTCTGCCTCTTGAGATTTCAATATTAATACTGCTGTGACTGACAAAGTTATAAATATCTTTTTTAATACTCATCAGACTGCATCCACACAGATAAAGCTGATGGAAAGAAGCCTCTCCAAAGACAGCACAGAGGAAAAGCTATTTATGAGCATGTTTACTTAAATTCAGCGGATCTGCTTAGGTAAAGAGATTTAAGCTACTTTCTGAAAGCTTGTCAGTAGCTCTTTCATGTACAGCATGAATTAACGGCAAGTAAGCTGAGGTTAGCAGTGAACAAGAGGGATGAGTAGCATGTACGGAAACAAAAACTAAATCTTGTCTGTTCATTTAAAAACTGAGAGCATAAGCATGTCAAATTCTTCTCTAGATCACTTTTAGGAAATCATCTGAGCAATTGGAGTGGACTGTATATAATAATACAATTCAATGAAAAAGCTATGTTATCAAACAATTTCATGGAGTTAACTGCAGATTGTGTCTCTCTGTGTATGAATTGGACTTTCAAGCAAGAGTTAATTCAGTGTTTGAGTATAAACATTCAAATCAGGGGCAAGGCAGTCACATCCGTGCAGTTTTCAAAGTGTACTACCATTCCCCAAATACTTTTCCAAATCATCTACTAGTATTGTAGCTTAATTTTATCATTGGCATGGGATGCCAATCATTTGGTACTTGCTGCTATCTAGTTAATTGGGTTTCATCGAGGATGGACTTAGTTTAAACCTCTGTGCATTTATTTCTTTAGTGGAAAAGAAAACCACAATGGATTGATTTATTTTGCCCTTAAATGTATTGTTAGTGTAAGGGTGCAGGAGTGGAGAGGCAGTTCAGAGTGGAAGAGGAAAAGGAGAAGAAGGTGAGGGAAGACAGAAGAAAAGGATCAATGGGAGTGCAGCCCACATTTTAGTCCTTTAATTGTTCTTTTGTTGGCTTTTGAGAGTGGTGATCAGGGGAAATAAATCATGGCCTCCCTAAAAGAGGGCACGTGTTGCAGTGAGACGTGGAGACCGACCTCGTGCGTTGTGGATGGGTAATATTGGACAGCCACAACACCCGATTGGTAGGTCCCTCTATGTTAGGTTCAATCTGGCCAATGGGCCACAGTTCAAGAGGATCGAGGGACCCATGCACGTGACCCAGAGCTTCCTCTTCCGGCTTGTGCATTCGGAACACCCGCCCACCTCTCCCTACTTTTAGGGCATTTTGCGATTGACATTGCTATGCTGTCATTTGTCGTCTGTCGTTGGGACAGGGGCACAGCAGGAATTTTCCCACCTGGCTGATTGGCTGTTGCCATCTGGGTTTTGCCTGCCACATAGCAAATCATCACAACTTGTAAGGTTGCGGATAGGCACTGGTTCAGGTGATAGGGACGGGAGAATGGTCTCACCATCCCTATGTGGAGGTTATTCCGTTAAAGGACTCCTAAGACTCAACTGGTTTGGTCAACCCCCAAGAGGGGGTTGTGCCCGTGCCTGAGGGGGGCATCTGGGTGGTGAACACAGTCTGTTCCCAGCTTTTCGCCTATCCAGGTGTTCACCCTTGGCTGACCTTTGCTGGTGCCCTGGATCAGTGCTGCCTGCAAGGGTGCAGGGAGCTAGTTCAACCAGAGCCTATGCAACCACTTCACCTTCTGTAATCAATAAAGCTGTGAGTCGAGTGTGTCTTTATTTGGAGGGGGGAGGTCTCTGGGTCTGAATATGCAACTACAGTACTTAATCAGCTCAGTCTGAACTCGCATTCACTGCCTTCCTTGTCAAGCAGAAGAGTAGCATTGTTTGGGTCCATTTAAATTAAGTGTCATTTTTTAAAAAGGAAGGGAAGGGAAACAGAAGGTGTAACACCGTACAAGAATTGACCCTATTGCTATTAGTGAACATGAAGTAAAGATGTGATCTGTGTGGTGCCGGTGTGATGTAGTGGTTAAGAGCGGTGGACTCGTAATCTGGGGTACCGGGTTCTTGTCTCCGCTACTCCACATGCAGCTGCTGGGTGACCTTCAGCTAGTCACACTCAGTGGCGTAGCGTGGGGGTGCAGGAGGGGCTGGCCGCACCGGGCGCAACATCTGGGGGGCGCACTTGCACTCGCAGCTCTCTGCCCCTACCTGGCTCACTCACTCTCTCTCACTGCAGTGCTGGCTGTGCGAATCCAATCCAAACCGCCGGGTCGCCCCCACTGTGGAGGGGGGGTGCCAGGCATGCGGGTTAGGGGGCGCAAATTACTTGCCTTGCCCCGGGTGCTGACAACCCATGCTACGCCACTGGTCACACTTCTCTGAAGTCTCTTCTCTCAGCCTCACTCATCTCAGAGTGTTTGTTGTGGGGGAGGAAGGGAAAGGAGAATGTTAGCCACTTTGAGACTCTTTCAGGTAGTGATAAAGCGGGATATCAAATCCAAACTCTTCCTCCTCCTCCTCCTCCTCCTCTTCCTCCTCCTCCTCCTCTTCTTCTTCTTCTTCTTCTTCTTCTGGAGCCAGCCTCCCACCAGCAGCATTAGTGGAGCTTATGCAGGCAGGACTGGTGTTGGACAGGGTGGTGGGGAGATTGGGATTACATAAAAGCAACAGTGGTGTCAACCTGGTGCTCTGTACAAGTGTCTATTCAACCTGTACCTCCACAGCATGGAGACCACCCTGCCCCATCCCCACCCAGGGAAGCTGCAGCAATGTTGGTGTTGAGAAGGCAGCTCTGCAGCATTGCCCCACCACACAGACTACTACTAGTGAAGTATGAAGTGGTTCAGTTTTCCTATTAAACCCACCCCCCCCCCAAAAAAAATTACAAATATTTTAAATAGCTGTTGGGGTCCACAGCAAGCCCATTAATGTAGGAGATTTATAACAAGAACAACAGGCAAACATTTGCATATCTCAGCAGCAGAAGGGGGGAGCATTCTTTTTTTAAAAAAACAGCAACTTTACTTTTCTTCTTGCCACCAGGTGCCTCAAATACCATTTCATTTAAAGCCAGCGTTAAATCACGAGCCTTAAGATCAGATAGGTTTTCAGGAATCTGCTGTTGTCATGATAGAAGATAAGAGCTTGCACACACTGGGTTATCGCACTACATTTCAAATTAAGCTTTGCATCTGAATAACAAAGTATTAAAAAGGGAGGGGGCGCGAGGGGAGAATGTTTGATATTATAAATTGTTAAAACTCTATTAAAATTTAAATAAAAAGGAGAAGATTGGTTTTGCCGTGCTACAATGATTTGAACAGAAGGAGAGCAACCCTGAAGATCCTTCTGTGTGAAGCTACAAAGAGACTGGTATTAAAAGGCAAAGCACCAGGGGGAGGCAGCAGGGATGAGATATAATCCAGACAGCAGAGACTTCTGGCTCTGCCTTTATAATACTAAATCAAACCCTGTGGCACTTTGACAGAGTGAAAACCATTGTTCAAGAGGCGTTTTCCGATACACAAATCTCACAGCATGCTCGTTTTCCCCCCTTCAGACATATAGCAAACTGCTGTCTACAACTTCAACACCTGACATATTTCTATGTATGCTATTCAAGGCATTGTTCACACTCGTATCATCCAGGTTACAAACCAAGTCGCACATTAAGGTCAAGAGGAAATCACGACAGAGAAAAGTGTATTTGGGTTCTTGCTGCCAAAGATCATCCACAAACTCATGGAAAAATCATTAGAACTGTGTTTGGGGCAGAGGTGTCCATCTCTATTGCTCTTCCTCTCTTGCGTGATTATTTATCACATGCCTGAAAAGCACACTCTCCATTGCACACATTTATTGAAGGTAGTGTATGAGTCAGAGGTTCACAAACACATCTTCTAAGCTGAAAGTCCATTCCCCATACTTTCTCTCACTCTAATCAGACATGGCTGTATCTTTTTAATAGCTACCAACCTTTTTCTGCACACTGTGTACAGTTCCAGGCTTGGGCCAGTACTAGTACCCAGGACCAGAGGATTCCTGCAGACTACCCACCCATCATCCTGGTTTTTCCCACATAAAAACAGGATCCAATATATTGTGGTCATGGTGTCCTGCGAGATAAATCATTCAAGTATGCAAATATTTTTGCAGCTAATGTTTCAAAAATCCTTTGGTGGGGTCATAACCTGGAATTTAATGGCTATGGTGAGTTTATCGTTGATGGTTTGCTAACCATGACAAAGTGGGCTTGTGGTTTTCCTTTGATTTGTGTTGAAGAATATAAAGAAGGATTGCATGGTAGTTTGATTACAGCAAATGTGCTAACATAGAAATATTACTTTGATGAAATCCACTGGGGATTCTAACATGGTGCCCATGGGCACAATGGCATCCTTCTAGACGTCCCATGGTGGCCGTGAAGCCTCTGAGGCTCCCACTTCATTCACTGCCCCCGTCATCAACAGCTGGTAAGGGTGGGTACCATTCCCCCCTCCCTGGAAAAAAGTACTCAGGGCTATTAGTAGCAGTAGCAGTATTTATGAAATTTGTATACCGCCCTTCATCCAAAGAGCACAAGATAAAAATACAAAGTGAGAACACAAAATACATCATAAAGGGGAGAAGGTGGAAGAGTGCTGTGTCGTCATCATCATCCCGTCCCCCCACTTCCTCTTTCAACTCTATGAGTAGGAAGGAAAGGGGGTCCTTGGTAGAGGGGGAGAAAAACAAAGTGGCCAGAGGGAGACAGGAGGAAGAATATGGGGTGCATTTTAAGTTGGGTGGGAAGGAGGGGAAGGAGAGGGAGAAAAGCAGGGAGACTATGTGCACATGCACAAGTCAGATCAAAATGGCATAATATTTTTATTATTGATCCAACCTGGTAATCCCACTATCAAATCATAGATCACATATGCCTCCATTGACTGAACCATAACAAAATCACAGATCTTGTATTTTCCAGTGCTCCCACAGTACAAAAACATGGATCTGAGGCACTGTTTCTTCTGGATCCCCATAATTTTTATAAGGGATCCCCATCACAGAATCATCAAACTACAGGTCAGCTTTGTATCCAGAGATATGTTCTGTGATTCGTTGGTGGATTTGCTTTTAGTCCTGTGCAAAAATCATGAAGATCCACACACTTTGCATTGGTGTTTCTGTGGTGTTGGTAAGTACTGGATCTGCGATATTATGCAGTAAAACGTAAACTTTGATTTGATGACAGTCTTTTTTGGGGGGGACTCCTGTGTAAAATCATGCTAATTCAAGAGGATCAATTTTAATTCTACTAGATTTGACTTAAAAAACAAGCAAACCATGGAAACATAAAGTCAATTTAATTATTTTGAAGCAGTTGGTCTTAAAGAAGTGCACTTTGCTTGAAATACGCTGGGAACTTTCAGTACAAAACACTGTGCTTTCATAGCAGCATATCGCCGCTAGTAATAGCAATACACAATAATAACAGACCATTTAAGAAGGAGGAAAGAGTTTTCTGCACTTCACAGCCTTGTCTTTGTGTGGACCTATCTCCTGTGAAAATATTATTTTTCTACATTTGACTGACTTGATGAGCTGTTGTCATAGAAATTACTAACAAAAGAGCAAGATCAATACCTCACAGCATGAAGAAGAAACAGCCTATTTGTAATGTTTTCTGCACTCCTCGGTTTTACTTCCACATTATCTTTGGCACACTCAGGCAAGAAAATCAAATATGCTTAAAAGCAAAAGCATAACATGGTTACTTTTGCCTCACTTCTGACTACAGTCATTTTACAAAGTGGAGAACAGCTCTGGAAGGGAACAATGGCGGGGGCACCTGAAGTATCCCAAAGGTGGTCTCAGCTGTGACGTGGAACAGAGTATGGGTAGTTGACAGTTCTCCACCGCACCACTCTGGGTGGCCTGGCAAGGGAACTGACAATACTTGGCTAGCCACTGAGACCCTGCCCACTAGCTGGGGACTCCAATTAGCCAATTTAAATTGGCCTTTTTGGTGGCCTGGCCAGTCAGGAAAGCTCCTGAATTGCCAGCTGTACAAACCTAAGGGCAGGATAAAAGAGCAAGCCAGAAGTTGAGACTGAAGAATGCCTAACAATACAGGGAACAGTGCAGCTCAGCTGGAACAGGATTCTGTGGTTGGTCTGGATGGGTAGAGTTCGTCTTGAGCCAGAAGATTCTTCATTGTGAAATGGCAACTCCTCAGCGCCTAGGATTTGCCGATCGAAAGGTCGGCGGTTCGAATCCCTGCGGCGGGGTGCGCTCCCGCTGCTCGGTCCCAGCGCCTGCCAACCTAGCAGTTCGAAAGCACCTCCGGGTGCAAGTAGATAAATAGGGACCGCTTACCAGCGGGAAGGTAAACGGCGTTTCCGTGTGCGGCTCTGGCTCGCCAGAGCAGCGATGTCACGCTGGCCACGTGACCCGGAAGTGTCTCCGGACAGCGCTGCCCCCTGGCCTCTTAAGTGAGATGGGCGCACAACCCCAGAGTCTGTCAAGACTGGCCCGTACGGGCAGGGGTACCTTTACCTTTACCTTTATTTAATGGTTCCCCACTGCTGTTTTTTCAGAAGGTCCTCACAGCTACATAGAAACAAGGAACAAGGCAGGTTGTGCTGTCCTCTCATTGTCAACAGTCCAACAGATAGAAGCTTTATATTGCAATTCTGACATATAACCTCCACACTACTGAAATCAAACAACCCAGGAACTGATATTAAGATTTCTGTTTCCCAGCCCTTGCTTTACAGAGGAAGCTGCCTTGTGCAGAGTCAGGCAACTGGGTTATACTCCACTGATGGAAGGCTATTTTATCTAGCGGCCAGAGATAGCCGGAACTGTCTATAACTCAGTTCCCACACCTTTCAGGTGGGCGCCATTGCCATTCTAAGAGAATGAAAGAGGTGTTCAGGATGAGTTCCGGCACCTCTTTTTCTAGAAAAAATGGCACTGGATTTCTCCAAACTCACCCTTTTTCCTGCAGCCCCTTTCAGTATCTCCCATCCCCCTCAACCCGCTGCAGCAGATTTCAGGGTGGGCACAGGGGCTGGAGAGGGGAGAGGGAATCCTTGAAAACTGCCCCCCTGCTTTCCATGTACAGAAAACTCCTGCTGGATCAAATAGTCTTTTGTCAGCAGAAGGCCACACTTGCGTCCAATCCATTAGTCAATCCAGCTCAGTGTTGTCTGTACCTACTGTCAAGAGCTCGTCCTACACTCAAGTAGGACCCTGGCAGAGACACATGCCCAACTGGCATGTTCTCTCCCTCCTGGTCGATTGGGGGCTTCAGGAGCTTTCTTCAGCCCAAACATCACAGCGACCGATGCCAACAGTCATTGGCACACTTAAGGATCCGCAGAGTCTTCGCAACTTGTGTAACAGACCTCAACAACTCAGCATTTTGGTTAATCTACTTTATTTACATATAAACACACATGGAGCACTGCAACATAGCTCCCTCTCTCTCTAGCATCAGACAGCAAAGAGAAAAAGAAGAAAGGACAATAGTCCCACTTCATGGAACACAGTAACACAAACATCCTGTCTCCGTCACTTCCCACTCTGTGGAGTCAAAACATACATCGTCATTTGATAGACAAAAATCCCATGACTGCAATCATGGAGCAGGAATTCTAACACCCACATGGAGGCAGCTCTCCAGGACTGAGGGCATGTTCTGCTCCGCCCCACATCCCCAAACTCTACTTGAGACCTTTTGTATGGAGAGAGTGCTATCAGTAAGTGGCAGGCTCTCCTTTCAATTGTTTATTTTAAGAAATGCTGTGAAGGAGCAAACAGTAATGTGCAGTAAACACATTAAAATATGCCATAGAATGGAGTCCTGTGACCAACAAGCACAAACAACTGACGTATCAAGGCAGTTCATGTTGCTATTATTTTTCTTTCTGCTATAATGGATCAGAGCTATAGCCACTTCAGATTGCTAGAACAGCTGTTTCCAACTGTTCCTATTTCAGCACACTATAGAAGATTTCACACCTATCCCAGAGGAGAGACTACAGTTCAGTATGGCGGCTGCTAATGAATATGATGTCGTTCAGGCAATGCAAATAAATCAGAGGCACAATATGATATGTATGTGTGCATGTATATGTATATGTATGAGTGCACACACACAATGTATATGTGTGTGTGAGAGAGGGAGCCATGCTCTTAAATACAAGACGGGAAGCTTGACAAACTGCCCGTGATCCCTGATGTAGTCTAGAGGTGCACCACAAACATGGTGCTAAGCATATTCACATCCATCATTCAGGCAGAAGCAAAATGCACATGCTCCCTCAGGTGAAGTTGCTAATATGAGCTGAGACTTTCAGACGGCTGTCGAATGCGTAAGGCTTTTCAGAATCAGGATTTTAAAAAATAATTTAAAAAGTACTTCTGCCATGTATGCTTTCTATCTCTTCCAGTCACAGTTAGAATCTCGGTACAAATTTCCAGATTAAAACAGAAACAAAAACATTTTACCAGTTAATGTGATCCCGACCTGCATGATTCATTTGGGCAGAAGCTAGTCAGAATGAATTTCTCAGGTTATGTAAGCAAAATGAAGATCTGCACTGCATAGCAATTCTAGGAGGAGACTTACATTTTTAGGTGTGAGGAAGAGCTATTCCAGCATACGCTTCAACATTTCTCAGATGAAAAAAGGGACATCCTTAACAACAACAACAACAACAACAACAATTTTATTATTTATACCCCACCCATCTGACTGGGCTGCCCCACCCACTCTGGGTGGCTTGCGACATATATAAAAACATAATAAAACATTATTATTATTATTTTAAAAAACCCTTCACTATACAGGGCTGCCTCCAGTTGTCTTCTAAAAGTTGTACAGTTACTTTTCTCCTTGGCTTGCAGGGTCACATAACTCCATACCCTCCAAAAATATGGATGTCTTAAGGGAAAGCGGAACATTCTGGGAACAAATAAAAAACCGGGATGGCTTCTGTAAATCCAGGAGTGTCCCTGGAAAACAGGGCCTGTCTCAGTAACTCACTCCTAAGGAATACAGAGAGATAAACCACAAACTAAACAACTCTGAATATAGTTTACTAAAACTCATTAACTATAATGTACAGAATTTCAACACTTTTTGTTACATGAAATATTAAACAATATATACAATGCCACAATGATGACTTCCTCAACTCATTATCTCAAAGCCAAGCTGTCCAAATATTTCTGAAATAAGTCCATGAGTGAAATTCTCTGTGTATATGCTTGTGCTGGTGTGGTCCCAATGGAACTCTGACAACGAGATATCTGGATTTCAATGTCTGTTTCATGAATCTTCTGTTCGGCCTGAAAAGAAACTCTACATTATATATAAAACATGCTTATAAGAACCTCATTCAATGCAAGCCTTATACAATGACGAAAATTATTAGCATAATAAAAACTCAGTGCATCACGTTTACATACACTTGTCAGGGACTGGGCAGAGGAGGAATGGTGGAAACCACCTCCCTATCCTGACCCTTCCCGGGTGAAGGAAGACAGTTCAGAATTACAACAGGGGTTGGAGGGAGGTCATAACTCAGAGGCAGGTGAGGGGGAAAGTTGGGAAATCTTGAGAGAGTCAGAACAACACCTGGCTGATACGTTGTCATTAGAAAGCATTCCAGACCCTCCATCTCCCAGAACCCGACGTGCCTTAAAAGTAGGAGAGCAAAGAGCTAAAAGACAGAGGGCACCTAGCAGCACCCATAGAGGAAGTGGTGATGACGAATGAGGAAGTGGGAGAGATTCACTCAGGACAATGCCGCTATCCAAGAGTCTGGGTTCTGTAGCCTCTCTCTGTAAAGACTGAAATAAAAAAGGACTTAAGAAACTTTTCCTTGTCTTTATAATTTCCTGGGCAACCAACCGGGAGCCACTGACAGCATCCTGACAACACTGGTCTGCCCCATACACTCACCAAAGACCAATAAACATGTGGGTGAAAATGCAACTAACCTGGCATGCCAGCACATGGCTCCCTCTAGCACCACAGATCTTTCTGTCTAGAATGTCAAGTGCTAAGGGCACTCTGCCAATACCTGCCATTGCCTATGGCTTGGCAGGTGCTCTTGTTGTGTATGGTGTGTGCGTTTTGCTGAATGCTGAACTGTGGGGCTGGGGTGCACATGTTAGGTACACATACTCAAAGCTCCCTTAGCGCAAATGGATTCTTTTTTTCACTCTCCTTTGTTTTGGAGCCAGGACTGCTGTTTTAAGCAGGCATAGGCAAACCCAGCCCTCCAGATGTTTTGGGACTACAATTCCCATCAACCCTGACCACTGGTCCTGTTAGCTAGGAATCATGGGAGTTGTAGTCCCAAAACATCTAGAGGGCCAAGTTTGCCTATGCCTGGTTTTAAGCATAGCCAGGACATTACAGGGATGTGTCCCTACCAGACTGATCCGATTTCACCTTCCTGAATTTTGCTGAAGGGTTTGCATATCTTCTGTTTGTTATATTAATAAATACAATCATTTATTTCCAGTGCTGTGTCTCTCAAGTCTTCTTTAAGGGTGTGTGGGCCAAGACTTTCTCACTACATATTTTTTCTGCAGATCTGGGACATACTTTTTGTTTATTCAGACAGAATGCAGAGTGTGATGATTATCCGTGGTATATAATATATGTATCACAAACAATATTTACCTCGCTTCCTGCAAGCAAAGCACCTTTCTAGTTCTACATGCCAAAGTTCATTGCAAAAGGTGGCAATCAAAACCAGCTTCAAGTTTGAAACAAGAACTGTGGTTTCAAAATCAATTATCATTCTTTTGCGATGCTTTTGATCATATCTCCACCTTGTGAATTCTTTCCCTTTTGATCTCTGTATATGCTAAATGATTCTTCCCTGGCTAGACCAAGAGGCCCACAACAGTTGCACTTTCTTTCTGTGCTGGGCCTTTTGACTGAACAAATGTTGTTTTTCCCTTTAGCATTCACTTTCTACCTATTGAAATTAACTCTTTGAATACAGAAGGTTTAAGGTACTTTCTGCCTGCCTGCAGCCTGATGGAGATATGCTTGCCGAGGTAGAACCCAGCTGCTGGATATCATAACTCTCCTCAGCAATGGAAAGGGATACAATATTGTAAATATCTGATGCCCACAAGAGGCTGATTGCCTCATAGAGGCTGATTCAGCCTAGAAGTCCACATTGCCAGCAGGCACAAGAGTGGCTCTACATCCTTATGCCTGGACTGGTTCTATATCCAATTATTTATTATGCCTGTATAGCTCAGTTGGTTAGAGCATGGTGCTGATAATGCCAAGGTTGCAGGTTCGATGCCCGTATGGAACACTGTATATTTCTGCATTGCAGGAGGTTGAGACTGGATGATCCTAAGGGTCCCTTCCAACTCTATAATTCTATGCTTCTATGATCCTGTGCCTCTTGCAGCTCATGGGGAAAATATAAAAGGTGGAAGAAATCAAACAGCTCACATCTGGCTGCTTGCCTGGTACATATCTTCTGCTGCCATTAAACATAGTAGAACACAACTGCATACAGCTTTTATACTGAATCAACAGCACAAATATTAATAAATTACTTGTCCCAGTCACTAAACATTCTCCTTACCACCAATTTACCAATTTACCATTGTTCATTAGTTCCAGATCTTTTTGTATCAATCTAAGGTTTATGAGAATATCCAGCCATTATCAAGTTAGGCTACCATTGCTGTGGGGATGTAACCTGGCAAGAAAGAAAGAAAGAAAGAAAGAAAGAAAGAGGAAGGAAGGAAGGAAGGAAGGAAGGAAGGAAGGAAGGAAGGAAGGAAGGAAAGAAAAGGAAGGAAAAGGTGGACAAACATCTTCAATTCAACTGATCAATTAAATACATTTGTCTGCTATAAAAGCCTAAACAGAAGTGTTTTTCTGAAATGCTGAATGAAGTATGAAATAGTGATCTTTTTAATAACAAGATGTGTCACTTGTTATTAGGAGGAAAAGCAAATTTCAGTGTTTTCTTATTCATTCCTCATTGCACGTCAAAACTGGAAACTGTGTCAAAAGCTATATTAAAAATGCAGCTTTCAGACATATCAATTAAAACTTGTCCTAAATTGTTCAAATTGTCCACATACATGCCCAGTTGATCAATTATGGCTGCAATCCTAATAACGCTTACCTGGAAGCAAGCCCTATTGTATTCAACAGAACTTGATTTTGAGTAGGCATTCATTCTGCTATTAGCTTGACAGCCTGGGCAGAGTTACGGGGGGGGGGGGGCAGGAAAAACAACCCAAGACATATCTAGTCAGAAGCAAGTCCCAAAGAGTTCAGTGGAACTTACTGTCAGGTGAATGTGCATTGCATAGGATTGCAGCCCAAGTCTCGCTGAACACAGTGGGAATTGCATATCTTTATTTCATTATTATTATTTTCGATTAAAAGTTTGAAGTCTTCTAGCACAACCCTAACCATATCTGCCCTCACCAGAAATGTCCTATGGTGATTGCAGCTGAAATCGCTAGTCTCAAAATCTATCCATTCAGCTCACTAGTGTTGTGCACTGAGCAACAAATAACTCACGTGGAAGAACAGAATATTGTGTTTTCTCTATCTACACATTTTTGCTCTTCCTCTGATGTTTCTAATCTTGAAGCCAATTTCAATGCTGATTTAACTCCTTATATAATCTCACTGCTGTCGGTTTTGAGTTTTACCCTGAATTTTTAATGCTATGTGTTCTGCTTTCAAATACATTCCATTACTTTGTGTATCTTTCATACAGTGCTGCATAAGCAATGCCGATAATAGGTAGGAAAACATAATTCTCAGCTCTCAGAATCTTACAAGAGATGTGACCAGGTTTAACTAGTGGGTGGGGAAAATAAGGATGATCACTTAAAATTTAAGTCTGAAATAATGCCTACATAGAGTCACAGAATTGTAGAATTGGAAGGGACCCCAGGGGTAATCTAGTCCAAGCCCTGCAATGCGGGAATCACAGCTTTGATGTTTTCATCCCCCAAAAGTTTTTGATTTGAGTTTCTACTGAAATGAGGCTGCATTTTAATGTTGTATTTTAAACTTGTTTTTAAGTTGTATTTTAATCAATTGTTTTTATACCTGGTGTTAGCCGCCCTGAGCCCGGTCTTGGCTGGGGAGGGTGGGGTAGAAATAAAATTTATTATTATTATTATTATTAAAGAATCCCTGGCAGATGGTCAGCCAACCTCTCTGTTTAAAGACCTCCAATGAAAGAGAGTCCACCGCCTTCCAAGGCAGTCCATTCTATGGCCGAACAGCTCTGATTGGCAGAAAATTCTTCCTAATGGTTGGTCAGAATCTCCTTTCTTGTCACTTGAATCCATTGGAATGGGTCCTGCCCTCTGAGGCAGCACAAACTTACTTCATGATCCTTGTGACAGCCCCTCATATATTTGAAGATAGCTAGCATATCACCTCTCAGTCGTCTCTTCTCAACCTTTCCTGGTATCAATGTCAGAATTCTGAATGCTGCTCTTGCTTCCTTTTTAGCTTTTTGAAAGTGCCAATGTTGTTCTAGGGACTGTTCAGAACTCTGAAAGTACATCTCTCCTTCCCAGAATGCTTATGATCTTTTTGTCTTTTCTTTTCTTTTAAAAAGGACAAGATAAACTGAGTAGGGGCATGAGAAGGGTGTTGTTGTTTAGTCGTTTAGTCGTGTCCGACTCTTTGTGACCCCATGGACCAGAGCACGCCAGGCAATTCTGTCTTCCACTGCCTTCCACAGTGTTCTCGAAGCTACCAGCACGAGTTTGACCAAACTGCGGGAGGAGTGCCTGGTGTGCTCTGGTCCATGGGGTCACGAAGAGTCAGACATGACTAAACAACAACAAATGTTCTGGGCAGAGAAACAGGGTGTGGAATCCACACAGATACACATGGAATAGGGTCATTTTCAAATAAGATGAAAAAGCATCCCTGCATTCTGAAATTGGCACTTCTGAATCAGTCCCCAGAGCAGAGAGACAAAGCCTCATTTTGGTTCTCTCAAGCACACGGTTGATTTGTGGGAAATACATAGAGGACAGGTTATGACCAATAACATATGTTATGACCAATATATTTTGTAAGCTGCCCAGAGTGACTGGGAAACCTAGCCAGATGGGTGGGGTATAAATTATTATTGTTGGTGTTGTTGTTGTTGGTGGTGGTGGTATTTCAACAGGTTCTCTCTCTGGGCCCTTATGCAGGGCCTTTATACTAACCTGAAACTGCCTATTATCCTTCTAGGCTGCATCCTACATATATAAGGAGTTAATTGTGTAGAAATGTGTGCCATGAGAAAGAACTGTGGTCTTTTACTAAGAGCACAGCATAAGAAAGAACAATCTTAAGGGTGGTGGGCTTCCCTTGTAAGCCATCATGATCAGACTTACCCTGTCAGCTACCCAGTCACAAGGTTCCTACAGGAGTGCTCTCTCCCATGGCTTTCAGCAAGTCCTTTCAAGTCACACAGCGGCTTTTGCAGTCAACAGCTGTTTGTGACTTCATCTTAAGATAAAAAACAACAACAATGTGTATAAAGCCCAATAGGACCACTGCTTAGTCAGGGAGACACCAAAGCCAGTCTTAGACTGAAGGAGTAGAAGGATGTGCTGCTTTTCTGGCAACTCAAAGGAATGTAAGATCTGTGCTTTTATTATTATTATTATTCGCTTTGCGTCCTTGTTTAGCAAATAAACCCTGTTCAAGTAGCAGTGTGGTGTTTCTTTTGATTTTCCTTCAAGGCTTCGCTTTTCTTGTCTGACGAGTTCTAAGCCAGGAATCAAAAGGTTGTGCTAGGCATACACAAGCACAAGTGTGCGCACAGCAGACTATTTCACTCCCTACCCATTTTGCCATATCACCTTTGAACACCATCCTCAGTTTCCAAAGACATTTCCCTCTTTGCACAGGAGGCTGCTGTTTGAGAAGCACAAGTGCACAGAGCTACAAACCATCGCTTGAATATACTATTTCTGATCGTTTCACAGATTTTGCTATACTCTGATTTTAAAAGGCATCTATATTGGGAGAGTGGGTGTTTTCTTCCTGTGGCTGTCTTGATAGTCCTTTACTGTATTTTATGTCTATGGTAGAGGGTGGCACTGTGGGTTAAACCACAGAGCCTAGGACTTGCCAATCAGAAGGCCGGCGGTTTGAATCCCCGCGACGGGGTGAGCTCCCATTGCTCAGTCCCTGCTCCTGCCAACCTAGCAGTTCGAAAGCACATCAAAGTGCAAGTAGATAAATAGGTACCGCTCTGGCGGGAAGGTAAATGGCATTTCCGTGCGCTGCTCTGGTTCGCCAGAAGTGGCTTAGTCATGCTGGCCACATGACCCGGAAGCTGTACGCTGGCTCCCTCGGCCAATAAAGCGAGATGAGCGCTGCAACCCCAGAGTCGGTCACAACTGAACCTAATGGTCAGGGGTCCCCTTTATCTTTACCTTTTTATGTCTATGGTATGTAGTATGTAGACCGAATAAGCTGAAATGGAATTGTTCTTCCTTAAATCCTGGCCACAACCTTTTGGGATTATTTTTTTTTATCATTCTCATTAAACAGAGCAAGCAAAATCTAACATTTTTTGTGAATAGTGAGTCTCACAGGTTACAGCTGTATTTGTTGGGTTAGTTAGCAAGGTGACACTGAACATGAAAGCAAGCCCCTAAGTCAGGCCTGATAAAAGCCTTCTCCATATCCTCCACATATACATCTCTGTTCTGTTAGTTTGACACAACTCTCACAATGGTCAACTGCAGAGGAAAATTTAACATTAAGGTTGTTCACCCCAAATGCATATTACCTGAAAGCAGCCAAACATTCCACCAGATACTTAAAAACACACACAATGGTGGGAAGTTATCTTACCTCTTCAATCAGGTTTCCTCTTATTTTAAAGCAATTTCAAAAGGATGCTTAAAGCTCAAGTGGTCTTGAGAGATTTAAATTGCCTTGAGAAGGAAGATTTATCAGGTTGACGATGGATGGGTGAAATAAGTCCCAGAGGATTTCTGGAGTGTGAAATATTTGGTCTCTGAATGCAGTAGGTGGCAATGTATCAGATGCATCAACCTGCAAGCCATGCTAAAGGGAATGTCTTAGAAAATGTAATTGAAATTATGTATCCCATACATCAGAGGGCTGACATAATATAATGATTCAAACTAGTGTACAGTGCGAGAGGCTGATAAAAATAGACCAGTTTTTGGTGTGTTTTTTTAAAAAAGGAAATGTGAGCCATCTGCTAGACTGATTTTCACACCATGGGAAGTCCTAAAATGTTTGCTAATAGCAAGCTTTCAGCATGTGTTACTGGAACAGTAAATAGAATGCAGTTTGAACAACGTTTTTCTCCCATGAAACAATAAATGTGATACCATTCTGCCTGCCACTGTCATTCATTCCCCTCTTTTCTGGCAGTTTTACCCCAGAGCTACCCATGAAACACCTGCTAGATTTTGAATGCAAGGACTAGGTCCCCAAAGAACCCTGGGAACTGTCATTGGTTAAAGGTGCTGAGAGTTGCTAGGCGTGTCCTATTCCCCTTGCAGACCTACAGTTCCCAGCGTTCCCAGAGACTGACTGTTAAACCATTCATGAGATTTGTAGCTCCACGATTATGCAAAGGCCTCTCCTCTGAGGCCTGGCTGGCGTCTACAGCAGCTCCAATTCATCACCAGGTTAAAAACTGGCTGCTCACTCAGGCATTTGGGTCTGGTTGATTACAGCTTCGTATTGGGATTTGCCTAGTGCTTGATAGATGTTTCTGAGAAATTATGGTTTAATGGTTTTCATGTATTGAATTATTATATTATTTTAAACAGACCCTTCCCTGAGATCAAAATTGATAGGAGGGAAGGTTACAAATATGTTAACCCTTCTACAATAATCAATTTCTAAATTATTTGCTGCTCTGGCCTTCTTTGACAGGAAGAGTGGGGAAAAACATCTTATGAATAATAATAAATGAGAAAACAGACCGCTCTACCAATATGCAAAAGCGATGTGTCATTCTATTGACACAGATAAAGTCTGGTTTCCTTCTACTAAATTCAGTGCCAGTGTGGTGTAGTGGTTAAGAGCGATAGTCTCGTAATCTGTGGAACTGGGTTCGCATCTCCGCTCCTCCACATGCAGCTGCTGGGTGACCTTGGGCCAGTCACACTTCTCTGAAGTCTCTCAGCCCCACTCACCTCACAGAGTGTTTGTTGTGGGGGAGGAAGGGAAAGGAGAATGTTAGCCGTTTTGAGACTCCCTAAAGGGAGTGAAAGGCGGGATATCAAATTCAAACTCTTCTTCTTCTTCTTCTTCTTCTTCTTCTTCTTCTTCTTCTTCTTCTTCTTCTTCTGATTTCTTCCTAGGAACTGTGCTTAGGCTTGCAAACTGTCTCTTCAGTCTGGCTTAGGGACAGAAATCCCAGACAGACTGAATATGTTTAATATAGTTCTCAGGGTGTGGAGGATGTTAAGGGTGGGGTAGTACCTTCATTGGGTGACATGTCATGCTCCTTTTGGAAGCACTCTGCTCTCACCTGTGGTTCCTAGAAGCTGTCAGCATGCAACAGCGGCCACACGCTAGGAATGGCTTCGATTGGCCGGCTAAGCTAGGTGAGGGTAGCCAATGGGTCTCAAACCTTCAGTGAGTTAGAGATTTCTCCTACATGGAAGTTAGGCTCCAGTGGATTGAGTGGATGAGACCAATAGTGGGTCCAACAGACAAGAAGGTGGTTTGTGTACATGCTGTAGAGGGAAGTAAGGGGCAGATGGGGTCATCAACTGGGGAAGATAGTCCATCTACCAGAAGGAAAGCTCTGGTCCTAAATGTGTGCTGCCTTGCATCATATCTTTGGGAGGAGAAAGGCTAAGGAGTAAACCCAAAGCAAATCTGAAGTGGAGTCCCTACGACAGTTGGATGGTGCCTTGAGTCTGCATACTGACTAATTCTTTTTATAAACACTATAACCACACATGATACTAACCACACATGACAGGCTAATGTACTTATCTTAGGGAGGAAAGGAATGACTGCTCTGTGTTGATAAAGTTGCTATAATTATGATGAGATACTAAGAAGTAACATCAGAAATGATGGTAAAAATACAATGGGTTGCCACTCAGCCATACAGCCTTCAATTAAATATGGAAAGCATCCAAAAGTGAATCATTAAACCTCAACTGAGTTCCCCCATGGTCCTCATGATTCCACCAAATTGTCTTAACTGAGAAAAATAAGGAGAACGTTTTGCTAGTGGTGACCAATTGGTTTTGGATGGGCTTCTATTAAAAGGGAAGTTCTGATTCCAGAATCCCAACACCAAGAAGTCTCCAACTGAACTTTGAGCCAATCAGTGTGGCTGGATGCCTATATAAGACATTGAAAAGCTTACCAATCTTCTCAGGTGCTGAATAAGTTAAAGAGTTTTGGACCAAATGCTTCCTACCTCAGAATCGGACTGAACTTGTCCTGTGGTGTAACTCAATATACAGATTTAACTTTGCTTTGCTGCGTATCCTTTCCTGACTATGGACACCAAGGCTTTAGTATTCAAGACACAGCAGCGTCAAACACTGCAAGCAACTGCTCCAAGGTCAGCTTTCAAACAGTATGATGTACAGTTCAGGGTGTTGCTCCACTGAACTCAAATGGTCTTCAGCCCCACCTGCCTCAAGCTATTATCTTCTGTCTCCTAGAAATTGATTATTGTAGAAGGATGGCTTATTATGCAACCCAAGTGCAGCACATACTTCACCTCCTGATTGCCTGCTGACTGCGTATGTCTAACACAGAACAGTGTTAGCCATACACATTTTTGCTGAACTACATATGGTATTTGCTGTCATTAGTAATAATTCATTCGGGGTAGTTATGAGCCAATTGGAGCATGCAACGTGGTTAGCTTCACTGCAGGATTCTCCACCCAAGAGCTCGTGTTAATACTGTTTGTTCATTGGATTCCCTTTATTTCTGATGTTTTGGTGGTGAGAATCAATGTTTATGAATCCAAAACAAACACCTTACACAAGAGGGTGTTTTCAAGGAGCTTGGGGAAGCTGCTTTTATACAAGTATGAAAATAATTAGAAAAGAAATGCGGGGGGGGGAATCCCCCCAAAAAAGACCCCAGAGGAACAAGCATTTTCAGTGGCAGTGGAATGCTGATTGATCATTGGAGGGGAGAAGTGGGAAGTGGGGGGAGGGGAATGGAATGGAGTGACTGGAATCCTGAACACTGCAGCATTTTGTGGATTCTCCCACCAGTCAGAATAGTACAGTGGTACCTCAGGTCACATACGCTTCAGGTTACAGACTCCGCTAACCCAGAAATATTACCTCAGGCTAAGAACTTTGCTTCAGGATGAGAACAGAAATCGTGCTCTGGCGGCGCGGCGGCAGCAGGAGGCCCCATTAGCTAAAGTGGTGCTTCAGGTTAAGAACAGTTTCAGGTTAAGAATGGACATCCGGAACGAATTAAGTACTTAACCCGAGGTACCACTGTACCTGTAATGTGCTAATTCAGGAGTCGCTAACCTGTGTGCTTCTATATGTTGGTGGACTACAACTCCCATCATCCCCGACTATCAGATAAGGCTTGCTGGGTTGTGAGGAGCCATGACACTAGCTTCGCACTAGGGAGAGGAGGAGGGGTGAGATGGCAGGGAAGTTGCCTTGATGCAAAAGCACTGGTGGAGCCAACCCAGCACACCTGTCAGCACTTTTTGTGTGTGTGTGGTAGAAGCCCTGAAGTGTAGAAAGTCAATTGAAATTCTGCTTGCAGCATATGATGGAAGCTCAATGATTGGGTTGTGTTTGGAGGTGTCAGCCTGGAATCTACAGTACCACTTCTACACAAGTTGTGCGCTGTCCTTGAGAGAGCTCTCAAACTCCCATATACTGAGTCAGCTAACATATTTTACCATTTGTAACATGTACTTTGTCACTGCTTCTGAGTGCTTTTCACTTGACTTTAAAACAAACAAACCAAAATGGCATGTCAGAAGAGTATTGCGTCTGTTCACCCTGGAGGATTATCCTACAGAAGTTCAGCGTGTTCCTTCAAGTGGCAACATAGCTGTCTCCACAGGGACTTTTCTCTACAAACTAAAAACAAAACAAAACAAGACCACTCTACAGTCCAGCACACAAAAATTCACATCACTAAGACAATATCCCAAGATGTGCACACGGTTAATGGCCTCTTTCCAGAGACCTTTGAGTGCTGTGCAGTGGAAGGTGTACGTAAGCAGCTCCTCTTGAGTATTGCTCCTTGACTCAAAGACACTTCCATGGCTGATCTTATCTTGTCAAGAAATGCCCTGGATAAAATGTAAAGGACAGATATGGAGGATACTAAATTTCTTCACTTTACTAGATTTGGGCTGTACTCCCCTGGTCAGGTACGGAACTGGGTTTGGAGAATTGAACTATCCCACTGCCACCCAAACTTGGAAAATGTGTATTCATATTTCATATTAGACCCTGATATGCCCCTAACATTGGGATCCAATCCTTTACCCAGCAATCTCCTGGTGAATTTCCAAATCTTCTCCCCCTTTCAACCCAATGACTTGCTTCTGCCCCTCTTCCTCCCTCTGGTGCCTGGCATATAGTAAAGCAGAAAGTAAGGCACCAGGAGCACTGGGGAACACTACTGAATCTTTTAGCAGCACTAGGAAGTATTTTCCCAGTCTACTAAAAGATTCAGTAGTGTTGGAAGCCTACATTGTCCTGTGCCAGGCACCAGAGGGAGGAGAGAGAAATACCTTCTTCCCTTTTTCTACCACCACAGAAATAGTAAGAACGGTATTGAAAGTGAGAGGAAAGCAGGAAAGAATGTCTTCAAATTTAGTTTGCTTTAAAACTTGACGAAGCGGAAGTCGTTTGGGGATGCAATGCTCAACTCCTCTTTGAAGCAAGGATTATGAGCCAATAAGATTTATATTTCTAGCCAAGAAGTACAAAATTTTAAACATTACTATTCTTGACTATGACAACTAGAGGTGGCTCATGCTTCAGTGTCATGCAACAAATTATAATAATGGTACCCAGGTAAGGTAAAGGACCCCTGGGCGGTTACGTCCAGTCAAAGGCGACTATGGGGTTGTGGTGCTCATCTCACTTTCAGGCCAAGGCAGCCGGCATTTGTCCACAGACAGCTTTCCGGGTCATGTGGCCAGAATGACTAAACCACTTCTGGCGCAATGGAACACCGTGATGAGTGCCAGAGTGCACGGAAACGCCTTTTACCTTCCCGCTGCAGCAGTCCCTATGTATCTACTTGCCCTGGTATGCTTTCAAAATGCTAGCAGCTGGCAGCAGCTGGGACCGAGCAACAGGAGCTCACCCCATCGCAGGGATTCAAACCACCAACCGTCTGATCGGCAAGCCCAAGTGTCACAGTGGTTTAGACCACAGCACCACCTGCGTCCCATTACTAGGCGAAGACAAGGAAATTATCCCAATATCTTAGATATCTTAGCTTGCGCTCAAGCATTCCAAACAATCAGCATTTATGTGACATGAGGTGAGATGTCTTCATACTAGGGAGATTGGAGTTTTTAATTTTCAAAAAAAATTATTTCAAACTTTCTGAACTTTGTTCAGAAATAATAGTTCTGACTGTGTGTGTGTGTGTGTGTGTGTGTGTGTGTGTGTAGTAAAACAACCTTCTATGAAAATAAGATTGCCATTGTATCTCATTAACATAAACACTGTCATAAGGCAATAACTTTTGACAATGAAATTGGTACAATATATCCATCAATCATACAGGTTTAGGGAAAATGAAAAGAAGAAACTCAAATACATAAATGCAAATCCATTTTTCTTCTTTCTCCTCTTTCTAGGCTGTTAGTTGTAGTTGATAACTATAGAATTTCCCCCCAGTTAATTACTGCTGAACCATCTCTTGCCCGCCCACCTCCCTTCTCAGTGCTGCTGGCTCTGCCACTTAGAACAAGCCAGGGTGCATGTATGTAAGTATGTGTATGCACACATACACAGAGCCATAACTGGTAACTGCAGCTGCAGGTTTCCCCCAGATGCTCCTAGCTTTGCCCTGCTCATCCTGGCCATCTGTGCTGCTATCTCAGCATCTGCCACATCCTTCCATGCCACCATGAAAGTGAGAGGAGGGTTAGAATGGAAAGACTGCGGCAAACCACAGGGGTTGTGTTGTGTCTTTGTACAACTGGAGTGACCCACTGATAGTCAGGACGCACTGTTACATGAAATATAATCTTCAAAACAAGTTGGCTTGTCTTTCATTGTTTTGAACAAGGTCTCTGGTTTAAAATCACTAGGCATATAATTTTTCTTTACTAAAAAAAATAATAGTTTGAAGTTTTTCGTAAACCTCTATGCCACTGATGTTGCTCTTAAGAGCCTAACACCTGTTAGCTGGGCTGCTTCTAAACCGCACGACCAGGCGATTTTTGTTCTGTTTTCATAAACAGCTTAGCCACTGATCTTTCGGGAGAAAATGCACAGTTGCAAACAGCATGTGGGTTACTTGGGTTTAACCGCAAATGTCAAGTTTAATTTGGAGCTAGCAAAATGAAGGGGCTCCTGACATAAAGTTGGACAGCTCAGCTCTGCATGTCAGTTGGCAGAGTGCATGGGAATGACCTCTACAGGCTAATGTCGTCATCTGCTAATGGCTATTGGAGTCCAAGGAAGGAAGGGGAAAACTTTGCTTTGCTTGGGCATTTTTTATTGCACCCAAAGTATTACAGAGGAGACTTTTATGACATATTGCGTGCTTTTGTGAGGTTCGTAAGAGCCAATTCATGTCACAATTCTTGTAGTTGTTTCCTCCCAGTGGCAAGTGGGATTCCATTCTGCGCCAATCATAGCTGTCAGAGAAACCATGGCATGAGTCAAGACTGCTTCCCACAATGATATAATCAGCTCTTATCCTGAGCTCCCTATGCCAAACAAATGACCTTCACCCACTGGTTCCTCCGCTACAACCGTTAGGCTCATCTGAAAACGATCTCTTACTTTAGAAAGCCAGTATATGTCAGGTTAGGATTGTGGGTAGGGATGACGAAGATATTTTGATTTAGTACATACTGGAAGACAGACTTACTAAATGCACACTTTCAAAAACAACACCAAAAATTGAAACGTAGCCACACTTTGAATATTGCAGTGCAGTTTCCCAGCCAACTAATGTGTACAAAAAGCCACATACTGGGGTAAAGCATGCATTAAAAATGCATAGGTTGATGAAAATGACATACAAAAATGTATTATATCGGGGGAAATGCTTTGCAAGAATATGTATATCAGGAAAAATTGCATGCAGAAATGTGTGCCGGGGGAGGGGAGGATGCAGTTAACTGCTAACTGATATTCATGATGATTTAAAAATAATCACAAATTGCTGCAGAAATGTGGAATACTGAATTTAGGACTGAGGGGGGGAATGAAACCAGATTGACAGATCCATCCATCCACCCCAATTGGTGCTGGCATGCAAAGATGGATTCCTGGTGACTGCTCCTGAACTTTGGAATTATTTTCTCCTGGAGAGTCATATTATATTTGATGTCAAAGGCCTATGGAACCTTCTGACATGACTGACCTGTGCCTGACCTGAAAAGCTGGCAAAAGCTTGTCAGAAACGGCTTACAGGATGCTCAAGCTACAGTTTCCATCAAGCACAGCAAATCCTATTGTCTCTGTAATCAAAGTTTACTTTTCTTGAGGACACTGTTTGCTGAAGAGAGATTATTCTAGCTGTTCTTGCAGAAGCTATTGTGCTGAAGAAACCAAAAGTTTGAGCATGAAACTAGACCATCACACCTAAAACTAACATTTCTACTAGTTGGTTTTTCTCCTCAAGTTAACACACAGAAATGCTGGTCAGCAGAAAGCAGGATTCAGGCAGTTGGCTCAAGGGCATGTGTCTGAGCTGTCTGCAAATCATTGTTCTCCAAGTTTGTTTCTGCAAGCTTGTGTTTGTAATTTTTACATGTAAGCTGAAAGTGGACTAGTGGACTTTTGTGACATCTTGTTGCAAGTAATGGCCAATACAGTATCTATGCAAACTTCATTCCCTGAATGAATTAATCAAGTCTATTTGTCCAGTCTAAAGTCTGCCTGCCTACCTGCCTGTCTTCCCTTTTCAAGGATTTTTGTGGTTGTAAGTTGGGCATGGTAAGTGTGTGTAGGTCTTTTCTGACACGTTAAAACCTGGGAATATGCATCAAGCAGAAATAATGTTAGCTGCTGTTTTTTCACACTCACTTTGTGTGCCCCCCAAGACAAGACTTCTAATCCTTGGAATGGTCAGGTTATCCAAACAATCCTCTCTCCCCTTCATGGGTAGGGATGGATGAGTTTGTCCATTTGGGGTTAGTTGGCTTTTTAAATCCTTATGAAAATTTATCCACAGTTTATTGTACATTTTACAATTCAGTGTTGGTGCTAACCTTTAAAGCCCTAAGCAGCCTCAGCCCAGTATAACTGAAGGAGCTTCTCCAGCCCCATCGCTCAGCCCAGACACCAAGGTCCTCCTCCAGGGGTCTTCTGCTGGTTCCCTCACTGTGAAAAGGGAGGTCACAGGGAACCAGGCAGAGGGCCTTCTCAGTGGTGGTGCCCTCCCATCAGATGTCAAGGAAATAAAAAACTATCTGACTTTTAGAAGACATCTGAAAGCAGTCCTGTTTAGGGAAGTTTTTAAGGATTGGTGTTTTTATTATGTTTTTAGATGTGTTGTAAGCCATCCAGACTTGCTGGGTGGGAAACCCAGCCAGATGGGCGGGGTATAAACAATGAAATTATTATTATTATTATTATTATTATTATTATTATTATTACATTTCTCCTAACATATAATTTCTGAAAGCATTCTCCTCCAAGTCATTTTTAAAATGGTGTTTCCATTTTTGTACAGATTACTTGGTTTGCATTGCAAAATTCAGAGACCTGCTGCGAAAGGATAGCTGTGTTTCAGCTCATGTATTATTTTGGGAAATTAAGTAGGTTGACACTAAAATGCAAACTGAATTTCTCCCACAGCCCCACTTCGTGGCAGTAAATAAATAAATGAATAAATAGAAGTGGAACTGGAAGAGGAATGTTTGCCTTTACTTTTTAGCACCTTTAAGAGGATGGTAGAGGTGTGAGAGTTGCTAGCCAGCATCATGCAAGCGCATGGGTGCTGGTGTGGGTGTGGGTTGCATGATGCTGTCTTCTGACACAGCAGTATTTGCACAGAGCTGGCAGCAGCACTCCGCGCCCTCGGGACCAAGCAAACTACTGTACAGGTTACTGTTGGGCAGGGAAGAATAATGATAGTTACTTGCACATGTTCTCAAGAAAGAGCAGGCTCTAAGTCAAATTACATACATAAATGAACTTTCTTATTCATTTTTATTATTGAATTTATATACCACCCTATACCCGAAGTTTCAGGGCAGTTCACAAGACAAAATACATTATTCCAAAATACATTATTCCAATGTATGTTGCCAGTGAAATGACTGCTGCGCTGCTCTGGTAAGATGTGAATGGGGATCACTATTTCTTCCAAGAGTTATGAAATGTGTGAAGAAGCCCAAAGTGATTCAGTGGTGCATGGAAACAGAATGGAGAGAGAGAGAGAGAGAGAGAGAGAGAGAGAGAGAGAGAGAGAGAGAGATTTTACAGAATATGTCTTTGTTTTACATGCAGTTAATGACACCCAGGTGAGAGGTGATAACCTTCTTAAAGAAACAAAAATTAGCACTGTGCTGCAGATTCAATTAATCTCATGGGGTATTTTTTGCCCCACGTTGGACTTTGAATATCCATTGACGTAAAAGAACATTTAAATCTGACTCATGGCTTTGAAAAGCACAACTTATTTCATCTCTCATTAATGTAATTTTCATTTCATATTTTAATGATCTAGTTATTTGTACAGCCTAGGAGAAAAAGATGTCATGATTAAAATGTGGAATGGGGGAAATCTCGTCAGAGGAACAGGCAACTTGTGGTGAGAATGCTAATCAAAGTCCCAAACAGGGACTGTTTGGTTCATGTTTTTCAAAGAGACAATGTGGATTTCAAGGAAACATATGTACTGATTCTCCTGCCTCCCGCAGGAACAAAGACCAGGCAAACACCACACTCTTGATGGATGACTGAATCAATATGGTAAGCGTTGAGAAAATATAAAACCACAAAGGAGGACCAAGGAAACTAGAACATGAAAAACAATGGATACATCATAACTAAGAATTAATCTATCAAAAGGCTTACGCTACAAGGGCAGAAATCCAGAAATCCACTTCTACCACCCAGCAGTGAAATTGCTTTCAATCATGTGCAAGTAACAACCACAAGGCCCCCCATTTTGCATTTGTTTAACAAAAGTTTGGGATATTGTCCAATGCAATCACTAGTTCATCAGTTTTCTGAAGCGCTTTCAGAAGGCAGTAGCTATAATATGGATGTTCTGAGACAACTGGGAGTGCAACAATGCCGAATGTTGTGCGACTAATAATTGAAATCCTAATGAAGAAAGAAAATACCATTCTTTCGTTTTGAAACTGGCTTTTCCATAGAGATCTTTTATTTGCACATTTGTTTTGTGTGTTGTTGTTTTTTTTTTTGGGGGGAAGAGAGTTTGAAAGCTGCAGATGCCCCAATTCATTAACAGAAAAAGAAAAGACAGTACTGAGGAATAACTGCAAAAACTGTTTTGTCAGTTAAGGCTTAGAAGTGAGATGTCAAGAGTTTAGGAAATATCTTGAGCCCTAAAGATTAATCTCTTGCATACACAGAAAAGCAGAGGCTATGTTGAAACACCCCTTTTGAAAACACACCCAATAAAGTGATAAAATACAAAAGATGTTACAACCTGGCTGTGTTCCCGTATGCGATCTGGAAGAGATATTTTCAGCAGATTCAATATTTAAACAACTGTACCAGCCAAAGACCATATGCTGTTTTCCAACTGATATCTTAAGCTTATCGAAAAGCCTTTAGTTCCACACAGGGAGAAATTAGGAAATTGACTGCTGTACTTTCTCTTCGTGTCTGTGCTTCTTCATGGTTGCCCTGGATCACCGGGAGGACGCCAGAGGCTTATTTCTAATGTCATGCTATGGATTTACTATACATGGCTTCTGTGGGGAAGCCCGGAGGAAACCTATTTAGCCCAAAGGGATACTGTGCAAATAACACCAAAGTAATGAATTAGCAAGCTTCATAGTGGTGAGCCCAGCAAGTCAGAGGAGAGGGACAAAAAAAATGTTAATTCCAGCAAAAAAGGTGTGGTGGGAGTATGTAATAATTCTAATGGCAAAACACTGGGAGATGTCCAACATTAGCCAATAGACCCATTAAACTCAATGGTCTTAAATTCATTAATTTCAGTGGGTTTACTTTATGCCATAAAGTAAACACATTACTTTTGTGTCTGTCTCTGTGTGTGTGTGCACGCGCTAGTTTTTGTGTTCAGCTTCAGGTACATTTTTGCTATGTTTTCAAACACATTTTTAATCACTATCCAGAGTTCTATAGAAACTTTCCCCCAGGGTATCTCCAGTGTCCAGAACTGCGTAGCTGCTATACTGGTAGTCCTCCATTTTAGCCATCTCCACCTTTGATTTTCTTCTTCTCGGCTTTACTGCCTCTGAGGTTCCTTAACATTCATTCAAAACGTTCATTTTCTGATGCCTCTGTTTGCTTCTCCTCCTCCATCACTTTATATGCAGGCAGGGTCAAAGTTGACATCTTCAGTCTGCTCCTGCAGTCACACCATGACCCCTCTGGCCCTCCTTTGTTTACACCCAACTGTGTCAGGGCCAGTGAGGTGCGGCAGGCGAGACTGCTCCTGGCTACCTCCCAACTGTGGTCTATAAATAAATTGACTGTGACTATTTGTTTGTTAGGCTGATGACCTTATTGTTCATTTCTAGACCAATGCTTCTATGATACACAAATCAAGAGATATCACTTTCATAGGTACTATTGGGGCTCTGGCGTGGTGTCATGTAGACTTTTCTCCTGAGTCTTCACAACGCTCTCCCTGTCTCAGAAAAACAGCAAGTGGGATGCGGCAGGCTCATTCAATAATGCCTCAAATTTTCATTATGTATTGGATTACACCACAAAGGTACTGTCACACTTCAGTTACTCAAAGTAAAGTGCTTCTGAACCAAACATGTTCAGCCCTCTTTAAGCCTGAGGAGTCACTAGACAAACGCACAGCTCTCCAGAGAATGAAAGCTTGGTTCAGCAGTTCCCAGTTCTGAAACACGGGAGACACACTAAGCATTTCTTATCTGTGTGCACACGCATCAGAGTGAAAATGACAGGCAGAGCTGTGGAAAGAGACAGATCCTGTATTTGAGAAAGTAAAAAATAAAAAACAGGTATAGGTCACTGAAAACTTTATGACAATCACTGGAATTATTTAGAGAGGGTGTTTCTGTTTCAAGCAAGGGTTCCCCCCCCCATACCACAAAAAATGGGGAATACCACAGATTCAAGGCATAAGAAGAGACTTTCCAATAGATGCACACAAAAGTTTAATCACAACACAGAACCCAGAATGCTTTGAAAGAATGTATTTCTTGGGTGTAATATTTTATTATTTCTCATATGCTTTCTTCAAAAGGAGCTAACAAATAATATCCTAGCTTCTACAACTGCTTCTCCATGGAGAAAGTCTAATCATTTTATTGAAACATGTTGAGATTGGAGCCGTCATTAAACTATTTCTTTCACCTTTTGAATTATGTCTCTTTTGTGCCTTTCCTTTTCCACACAACACGAGTCAGCCCCAAGAAAACAGCACAGGAAGTGGCACAATCGAGGAGAACTGTTCCTGGACTGTACTATTACAGATTACAGATGAACATGGACCCATTGGAGGGCAAAAAATCCTGCCTGCAAATACAAAATTGCCATATTAGAGAGGTGCTAGGCTAAAATCATTTGATGTGCTTGTGACACACATATTAAGCTATAGATATGTATCATACACAGAGGGAGAAATATTGAATAGCGATTTCCCTGCCTGAAACCTGAAGTGGTGCACTCCATACCGGTACAGTGTTACCTGCAGCTCAATCAATGTATGTGTGAACTAGACCTCAATTCTTTTATGCACAAGGAAGATAACCCACAGTAGATAAAAAGGCTGCAGGTGGGTCATCACTATTCAATGTTCTCTCACCTGCTCTGCATGTATAATACAGAGAGTTTCTGCTTTATCTCCAGCTTGAGTCCCAAAGCAATTAGGGTCTGCCTGCCTTTCAGCAATCCTAGTAGGTGAACGACCCCCACTGTAGGAAACTTGGTCCTTTGTTTATTGTCCTATTGCCAGTAACACTTGGAGGCTGTGTTATGCAAAAATTGTGTGGAAATTATGCTCAGAACAATTTGCGTGCTGAGGTCCCCCAAAACACCCCTACCCCAATAACTCACACATCACTCGTAAATTTTTGTTTAAGGTTTTTGTCATAATTTTGGCCACAACTTTATTAAACATACAAATTGTGAGTGGTTGCTTAGGCATTGGTTATGACTATGTGTCCCCCCCACCTTGGGGGACAGCACTGACTCCCGGATTCCAGCGAAAGCCAGTGTGGAGGAACAAGATCAGGGATAACTGGAGCTGCAGCACAGACCCTCGGCTTCTCCCCGCATGCTCCCAGGGGCTTATGCGGCCCAAACCCGATTCCAGGGGTTTGGGTGAAAGGATGGTAAGCCCCTGAATTCCTTTAACAGAATTCCCGTGCAGCAGCAGCATTGGAGGGGCAGGCACAGCCAATCCATACCCCTCCACCAACCAATTTAAACCAATGCCTAACCACCAACCTTACAAGTTGTGACGATTTGCTACGCAGTAGGCAAAAACCAAATGGCACATACTACTCAGCCAAATGGAAAAATTCCTACCAGGCCCCCACACAAAGGCGGACGACCCCATGACAGGCATAGCAAGGTGAAAGCACAAGCCCAAAAGGGAGGGAGGGCGGGTGATCCGGTGCCCACAGCGAAAGAGAAAGCAGCTTGCTGTGAACCTTGTTTAAATAACCTCTGTTCCCACCCCCAAATTGGCAACATCAAATTTACCCCAGCAACACCAACCACCAATCCAAGCCAGGCCCCTTCAATCTATCCTGCCTGGCAACTACGGGGTGCTTTGCCTGGCCCCATCCGCAACACGTGCTCTTCTTTAGTGAGAACACGCTTTCCCACACAGGGAAGTTTGTAAAATGCTCTTTCCTCACAATGCTTTTGGGAAATAAGGACCCCTTCATATCCTGGGTGAGGAAGGACCTGGAAAAGGAGCAAAAGTGACAACTGGTTTAGTAGTCAGTGCCATAGAGAGGGACGCAGGCAAACCAATTGCTGGTGGCAAAGCTGGAAGCTAAGGAATATATCCCCCATTATTATGGTTTTAACTATGCAAATGCAGCTTAAATATAAAATGATATGTGCATGTACGTATGTATTTTGATTGACATTTCAGTGCTACTGTTTATGTTTGAAGCCAATAGCTTGACAGGTTGTCCTGAAACAGGGAATAGCCAGTCAGGGAGCATTTGAAGATGGGGTGAAGGAAAATTCTAAAGTATTGTCAGGAACAGGAACTAGTGTGAGACTAGGGATAAGAAAAAATGTAGATATTTATGTTTGCTGAAATATAAAAGTATAAGTATCAGCTGAGAAGAAAAAGTGGAGGAAGGGCAAGAAAATATAGATAGATACCAGAAACTAGGTACTGAGATAATGGAAACGAAAAATCATATAAAAAAAAGCATAGTGGATAATTGGAAAGCTGACATAAAGTGAAAAGGGTTGAGCGTAGCATAAGTCAACGTCACACACAGAACAAAGGAAAGTTGCTGGATGAAGAGCTGAAGTTATTTAGCTGGAAGATTTAGAAGAAATTATAACTGCAAGAAAGGAAAATTGTCAGAGAAGATGTGCATAAAGGGAAAAAATAGACCTTGAAAAATGAGGGGGAAAGAGCAAAGAAATAAAACTGTGTGACAGGGTAACGGAGGAGCTGCGGTTTTTCAAACCTAAAAACCATGTGGGTGATATCAGGTACAGAAGAAGTGTCTGAATGTGCTTGCTCTGAAAATGTTTGAAATATAGGGGACCCACAAAAGGGCAAGGAGCAGCAACAAGGAAGAACATCTTCCAGCAAAAAGTGTGGTATAAATAAGAGCCGAGTGATAAACTCCACCTGCAAAATATCTTTTAAGTTACTATGTGCCACACTATTAATGTCATCGTATGTGCAAAAATGTGAATTGGACAACAATGCATAGGACCACTATTAACATAATTTACGTTCCAAAAACCAAGTGCTTTGTAAACATGATCAGGTTCAATACATTCTGAGATGGAGCTCAGTGCCAGAACGTCCCCCCCCCCAGCCATGAACAAGATCTTATATAGACATAGCAGTTTGCCAGAGGGTACAAGTCAATCAGTTCATAGCCGGTCTTGGTGTTTGTGCAGAATGTAGATGAGTTCAGCATTTTAAAGCATTTCTGAGGAGGGCCTGATATAGGCCACCTACTGTGCTTTGATGTTTCACCTTCAGCCATGAATCCATATATTCTGAGGTATGCCAGGTCAAGCTTAGGCAAGATGGACTCCAAAGTTTTCACTAAAACTACACAATGTTTTCAGCAGGGATGAATGGCCCATTTGGACTGTACATTTACAGCATTGCTATAGCATACCACTTCAAACAGTCATGCATTTCCCCAAAGAATCCTGGGAACTGTCATTTGTTAAGGGGTCTCAGCACCCTTATCTCCCTCACAGAGCTACAACTCTCAGTGATTTAAGAGTCAACCCTCCCTTTCCACGGAACTCTGAAAATTCTTTGAAGGAAGCCATGACTGTTTAAAGTGGTATAATACTGTTTTGAGTACATAGTGCAAATGAGCCAGCCCCCCCCCCCCCCGGATGGGGGCGTGAGGTGTTGCTGTTACTTCCCATATAGTGACAATCCCAATCAACCACTCAACAGCATGACACAGTTCCCCTGGGGACTTGTGAATTTCTGCTTGAGAGACAGACAAAATACATATGGTAGTGAAATGAAGGCTAGCATCTGGCTCTTCACTTTGCAGACATAAAAAATGGTAAAGATCACACCACAACCTGCTTGAATCAACAGTAACAAAGCAGTTTTTATGTGGACTTAATGCCACTTTTATTATGTACGGTATATATACATCAACCCGATCTAATAACTGCCAAAATTGGTTATTGAATATTTTAGACTTTGTCTTCTACATTTTTATTTTTGTAAACTGCCTGGACAAGATGATGGATGATGATGATAGATGATAGATAGTTGATAGATAGATAGATAGATAGATAGATAGATAGATAGATAGATGATAGATGATAGATGATAGATATAGATAGATGATGATAGATGATAGATAGATAGATAGATAGATAGATAGATAGATAGATGATAGATAGATAGATAGATAGATAGATAGATAGATAGATAGATAGATAGATGATAGAGATAGATAGATGATAGAGATAGATAGATGATAGATAGATAGATAGATAGATAGATAGATAGATAGATAGATAGATATAGAGATAGATGATAGATATAGATAGATAGATAGATAGATAGATAGATAGATAGATAGATAGATAGATAGATGATAGAGAGAGATGATAGATGATAGATAGATAGATGATAGATAGATAGATGATAGATAGATAGATAGATGATAGATAGATAGATAGATAGATAGATAGATGATAGATAGATAGAGAGAGAGAGAGAGATGATAGATAGATGATAGATAGATGATAGATAGATAGATATCGATTCAAACGCCACTGTACAAAAGACAAAACCAGCAAAAGTCCTTCATCTCAGTCAAGAAAGGCTGATTCGGGACTGCTTCACTATGTGCAAAGATTGAGTTTCTGCAGGGAAACCATTGTTCTCCAGAGTACACATAGGTTTGAAGGAAAGGTGCATGTTCCTTCACATCACATGCACATGCCCAGGAGCCTGAATCAAGCTGCCATTCCCTGCTGTGGTAGTTAGTACAAAGGTGTTTGGGACATGAATCTATTCTTCACAGTTTAAATGTTTGCTATGGGAAACACTACTGTTAAAGTCGCTGTGCTTGCAACTAGGGATGGGGGGGGGGGATTTTGATCCAGTCCACATTGAAAGACAACCTTAGAGGAGTTACAGTTTCCAAGATAGTCATCCTTTGGATGCAGACCTGGGCAGTGTTTATGGAGGTCCTGGGCTACCCAGACGACAAGACCCCCCTCTTGGCCTCATTGATGTGGTTCAGAGGAAATCTGAGCAATACATTTGACACCAGCTTGGCTATAGGAGTTGCTAGAATGAGGCATACATGGTACCATCCAACTGTCTTAGGGACTCCATTCCAGATTTGTGTCAGATTTACTCCTTAGCATTTTCTTCTCCTGAAGATGTCCCACAAGGCAGCAGGTACAGATTTTTCATTGGGGTTTACTCCTGAAGCCTTTCCCACAAATGAGTATAGCGGCAAGGCAGCAGAAATTTAGGATAATAGTTTTCTGTATACAAAAATACTGTGTACAAAATACATATTCTAGAATTCTGGAAGAATCTATTAATTTAATAATTTTGACAATTAATTACAATTGTCTCTAAGTGGTATACAAGCAACTCAATACAATAAAGATAAAAATCTGTTAAAATTATGAAACTGGAATTCAGTTCAAATGCTTGCTGGAATAATTCAGTTCATCTGGGAGGGAGCCTGTCTGACTTCAGCTGGAATGGAGTTCCCTAAAAATCAGAGAATTTTGTGAGAATAATATTTTTAAAAAAACAACCCAGAGAAGGACTGATGAGGATATGCATACTGTAGCCTTCAGGGGAAACCATGATAGCACAGCACAGTCACCTGTGAAAGGATTAATCCTCCCATCCTAATGAATAAAAGGAAAACAGTATTTTAGAAGCTACGTTTAATTAAAGCATGGAACACAACAGGAAGGAAAATTTTCACATTTCTGTGTGTAGGAGGAAATTGCTACAATTCAAATTTAAACAGAATAATAGTTAATAGCGAAGCTCTAAATTGTCACTAATTACAGCATATTAATCCTGTGGTTTCCTTAGGAACATCTGCATCTGCCTGTCACGACCTTTTAAGACAGGAGCGGGCAACCTCTTCCAAGTGTATAACTAACAGGAGAGGCCCTTCTTCACACAATGTATTTCACTCCTGGTACCATATGTCATCTTCAACATGAAGCTCCGGCTTCAATGTTGTAATTTAGAACAGGCATTTCCTTGACAAGAAACACCCATCTATGTTGAACATCCGTCAACTGAACTAAACCTTCTCTAACTGAACAAGGTACCTGACAGGCTTGCTCTCAAGAGTCTATTAACATTAAAGTTACAATGGCATATCTTCACAGGTGGGTAGATAGGGGCTACAAAATAGGGGAAGGCATGGAAATTGGGGTGAGGGTGTGCAATGAAGAGTTGGAAAGGGGAAGGAAGAGAAGGGGGAAATGAGTCTATAAGAGGCATGGGATTTGGGTGTAGCTGAAGATGAAGGTCTGAAAGGTGCTGCAGAATGAGAGGAGATGTTGGCTTCATCATTGGGTGGGAAGTGAACAGGGCACATTGTAATTGCAATGTATGGGAGGAGGAAGATGCCATGGGGGTGGTCTGTGTGTGTGCAAGCTGGGATTGCAAAGTGGCCAACCAGATGCCTACAGGAAATCCAATACAGTGGTACCTCGGGTTAAGAACTTAATTTGTTCCAGAGGTCCGTTCTTAACCTGAAACTGTTCTTAACCTGAAGCACCACTTTAGCTAATGGGGCCTCCCACTGCCGCCGCACCGCCACCATGCAATTTCTGTTCTCAGCCTGAAGCAAAGTTCTTAACCCGAGGTACTATTTTTGGGTTAGCGGAGTCTGTAACCTGAAGCGTTTGTAACCCGAGGTACCACTGTATCAGGACCTGAGTTCCACAGCACTCTGGCCTCCTGCTGTTTCCAGCATCTCAAATTCAGAAGCATTCGCTCCCCCTGACAGTGGGAATAGAGCATGTATCCATTGTGGCTCATAACCATGGGTGGCCTCATCCTTATGAATGTGTCTGATCAAGTTGGTGGCCATCACTATTTGTGCCAGGAGCAGATTCCACAGTAGTTGAAGCATGAGCTGTGTGAAGAAGTGTTTTGCTCTGTCCTTGAATTACCCGGAACGCTCCAACCTTTCCTCTTAGGGAAGCTGTCCCTAGCCCTTGATCCATCTCTCTTTGGAGCAGTGTTCGAAACCGGGAAAGAAAAGCAAGGCGCTACATAGCTCCTGAAACCTGAGTTGTTGTGGAGTGCTGAAGCACAATTTCTAGTTGTGTTTTGTGTCGCGGTGCCCGGCGGATCCCCCGTCTCGTGCAGCACCGAAAGAGGCACGTCTAGGGCTGCTGCTAGCAGCGGAAGGGGGCAGCAGGATGCTGGGGCTGCAAAGTGCTGCTGCTCCAACTTCTGAAAACAGCTTCAGCTCTTCCGCGGCAGCGTGGCTGCAAAACCACCCCGAGATCCTCTCGCTTCCCAAGGCGGCAGCAGCAGCAGCAGCGATCCTGCTGCCCCCATCTTCTCCCTCCCTCTGTCAAGCGAAGCCTCCCGTCCTTCTTCCCCTTCGCTGGGGTGAGAGAAGCGATGCTTCGCTTTCCAGCCCGGCCATGTAGAGGGAGGAGGCAGAATAGGGGGAGCAGGAGAAGAAAACGGCAGCAGCAGGATCGCTCCTGCTTCTGCCTTGTGGAAGGAGACGGTTATTTGGAGCTAGAAGCAGCCGCGCATTTGTGGCATCTCGGCAGCATCCACAACGGCTTAGGGTCTGGCGCGCGCACGCGCGCGGGGGGGTGTTCTGCAGCCTCACAGCTCTTCGCCATCCCATCCAACCCCACCCTCTCCTTACAGCCGGATCTGCAAAGCTCTCTTTGAAGTCCCAGCGATCTCTTTCACGAAGGGCTGGCGGGGAGGAATGTCTCCTGCGCGCCCGCAGTGGCAATTGAAATGTTCGGTGCTGTGTACAGAAAATGCTCACAGTGATTAAATTCTCTATCGCAGAATGCGCCCATTGCTATGCGAGTTCTAAACACTGCTTTGGAGGCGAGGCGACCACAACGGCACACGATATTCCAATTGCAATCGCGCCACAGATTTGTATAATGCACTGCAGTTTTATTTCCAATTTCTTTCCTAATGGTCCCTAGCATGGAACTTGTTAAGTTGTGGGTAGACATATCAGACGACACAGCGATTTCTCCAAAGCAGCCCTTTATTTGTAATCTGGAACAGAACTGAACTGAGGAGCTCAGTCAGCCTGCTTATATAGAGCTCCACTAGAATGCAACAGTAACCATTTTCTGTAACTATCCAATCACTGAACGTCACTTTCGATCCTTCATTTGCATAACTATCTACAGTATCCCCCTGCTGGCCCAGGATGAGAACTTGTTTAAAACCATAAGGGACTTCCAGATATTGGAGAAAATAAGAGAAGGAGAGAAAAAATTAAGATCTAGGCCTAAGTCGAAGGATGTGCTTAGAGAAGTGAAATTTTTCCAGGCGCAATATTCAAAATTGATAAATCAAGAGGTGGAATGGAAAATTAAACAAATGAAACAAAGATCCTTCGAATCGGCGAATAAGTGTGGGAAACTGCTAGCCTGGCAGTTGAAAAAGAGACAAAAGCTTAATACAGTTACAAATCTAGAGATTGAAGGGAGAATGGTTCAGAAACCCGAGGAAATCAGAAAGTGTTTCCAGAGGTACTTCAAAGAACTCTACTCACAAGGGCCGCAAAAAGCCTCCGAGGTGGATCAATTTCTTAAAACTAATGGATTACAAAAAATACCCCTGGAAATGAGAACAAACCTGAACTGTAACATCACACAGCAAGAAATTGAAAGTGCCATTCAAAATCTTCAATTGGGCAAGTCTCCAGGCCCTGATGGCCTAACCTCCAAATATTATAAAGTTTTAAAGGACTATTTGATACAACCCTTGATGGAGGTTTGTAACCAGATTATGGAGGGAAGGAAGGCACCGGAAACGTGGAAAGAAGCTTTCATCACATTGATACCTAAACTAGAAACTGAAAAGACTCAACTTAAGAATTACCGCCCCATCTCACTCCTAAATGTGGATTATAAAATTTTTGCAGATATTTTGGCAAGTAGACTTAAAAAAGTATTAAATGAAGTGATCCATAAGGACCAGGCTGGCTTTCTCCCTGGTAGGCATTTGTTTGATAACACAAGAAACATTATTGACATTTTGGAACTTCTACAAACAAACCTTAATACTAGAGCGGCTTTAATTTTTATTGATGCAGAGAAGGCCTTTGATAATATTTCTTGGATGTTCATGAAGAAAAATTTGGAAGGGATGGGAGTGGGGCGGGGGTTTGAAAATGGTATAGAAGCAATTTACACAGAACAAAAAGCTAAATTGATAGTAAACAATGTGGTGACAGAGGAGTTTAAAATTGAAAAAGGGACACGTCAGGGGTGCCCCCTATCCCCCCTATTGTTCATCTCAGTTCTGGAGGTGTTGCTAAACATGATTAGAAAGGACCGGTTGGTTCAGGGAATTGAGGTCGGAGTGAAACAATATAAATTGAAAGCATTTGCAGATGACTTGGTATTAACACTTCAGGAACCAGTCTCCAGTACTAAAAGAGTGTTAGAATTAATTTCTGACTTTGGTCGGGTGGCGGGGTTTAAGTTAAATAAGCAAAAAACCAAGGTTTTAGCAAAAAACTTGACAGTTACAGAAACAGATGAGTTCTCTAAAGAAACGGAGTTGAATGTAGTTAAAAAAGTAAAATACCTAGGGGTGTACCTGACCTCCAAAAATTTGAATTTGTTTAAAGATAACTATGAGAAATGTTGGTCAGAAATCAAAAGAGATTTGGAAACATGGTCAAGATTGAAACTTTCCTTGTTAGGCCGAATAGCTGCTGTAAAGATGAATGTATTGCCGAAAATGTTATTTTTGTTTCAGGCCCTACAGATCGTGGACAAGGTGGAATGTTTTGGAAAGTGGCAGAAGGATATTTCTAAGTTTGTTTGGCAGGGCAAAAAGCCCCGAATAAAGTTTAAAATATTAACTGATGCGAAAGAAAGAGGGGGATTTGCCCTGCCAGACTTGAGGTTATATTATGAATCTGCAGCCTTCTGCTGGTTGAAAGATTGGATTTTATTGGAGAACACTGACGTCCTAGATCTGGAAGGGTTTGACAATGCGTTTGGGTGGCATGCATATTTGTGGTATGACAAGGTCAAAGTGCACAAATTGTTTAAAAATCATATTGTCAGAAGAGCAATTCTGATGGTCTGGACAAAATATAAAGACTTATTGGAGAGTAAGACTCCGAGGTGGCTCTCACCGGTGGAGGCCAAGGCACGTAAGAGACTTAACATGGAGGCCCATTGGCCTAAATATTGGGAAATAATTGAAAAAATTGGAGACAATTGGAGGTTGCTGAGCTTGGAAAAACTGAAAACTAAGGTACGAGACTGGCTGCACTATGCGCAAATTCAGGAGGTCTTTAAAATAGATAAAAAGGTTGGATTCCAGGTGGAAAAATCGAAACTAGAGACTGAATTGTTAGAGCCAAAAAGTAAACTACTTTCGAGAATGTATAACTTGCTGCTTAAGTGGAATACACAGGACGAGACAGTCAAATCCGCTATGATAAAATGGGCTCAGGACGTGGGGCATAACATTATGTTTGTAGACTGGGAAAGGTTATGGAACACCGGTTTGAAATTTACGGCATGCACTGCCTTGAAGGAAAATATTATGAAAATGGTATACCGGTGGTACATGACCCCAGTCAAGCTAGCTAAGATATACCATCTGTCTGACAATAAATGTTGGAAATGTGGAGAGGCGGAAGGGACATTCTTTCATCTCTGGTGGACCTGCCCGAAAGTGAAGGCCTTCTGGGAAATGATCCATAATGAACTAAAAAAGGTACTGAGATTTACCTTACCTAAGAAACCAGAGGCCTTCCTCCTGGGCATGGTAGACCAGAGAGTGTTTAAGAAGGATAGAACCTTTTTCATGTACGCTACCACAGCAGCAAGGATCCTGATTGCAAAACACTGGAAGGCACAAGATTTACCCACGCTAGAGGAATGGCAATCACAGTTGATGGACTATATGGAATTGGCTGAAATGACTGGCAGAATCCGAGACTTGGGAGAAGAAACAATTGAGGAGGACTGGAAAAAGTTTAAGGACTATTTGAAAAAACACTATAAGCTGTATGAATGTTAAAAAAAAAATGCACCTTTCAGGAAACTCTAGCTTCAGCAAATGTAAGTTAATGAAATGAAAATTAAGACACAAGAATTTAGAGGTAAAATAATGAAATAACTTTATTGTGTTTAATACAAAACATACAAGAATTGGGTTACAGTAAAATTGAAATTAGGGAACATGATAAAATGGAAGATACAATAAGTTTTGAAATAAGTTAACAAATTGCTGATGTTTCATATGACAGGGAACGTAGGGTTTGGAGGATGTGGGGAAGTCCTTTAGATTGGATGGAAAAAGAACATGGAAATTTGTTATTCTTCTATTCTATTTTCTTATAACTATTCTTTATTCTTTTTTCTGTATTTCTTAAAATTAATAAAAATATTTTTTTTTAAAAAAATAAAACCATAAGGGACTTCCAGGGCAGGGCCTTGAGGCACATGAGGCGACCACCTTGAAGAAGCTAAGCAAGTCTGGCTCTGGTAAGTGCCTTGAAGGGTGACCAACTGGCACCTGCATTGTATGCTGCCTAGAAGAAAACCAGGGGCAAATGTATGCAAACAAACAACGTGCCATGTAGCCAGTGTGCAGCGGGATAGCATGGGGGTGCACAAGGGCAGTTGCCCCGGGTGCAAAATTGTTAGGGGTTGCAAAATTTCAACACCTCAATACAGCTGTGTCCTTCTGTCGCTGGGCTCCATTCAAAACGGTTTCTCCATGCAAACCGGGAAGTGACGTCTCCAGACAACAAAAGGACTCTTCTTATCTCTGCAGCTTTGATCTCCTGAGCGATGCAGATACCATTAGGCAGTTGAATGCACATGCATGCTCCATCCATTTTCCTTCCTTTCTGCCAAAGGTAGTGATGTCAAACCATGCTCTCCATGTATTTATCTATCTTGTTAGCCGCTTTATAACCCATCGTAGCTCTCAGGCTCAAAGCACTTACCAGCATATTTGAAACATAAAAAAGCATATCAGAAGGAACCAAAAAGCTAAACTAACGTCACAAATATCCCTGATCCTGCACAGCAGATACTTGGTTGGGAGGCCTAAAGGCCTTAAAGTTCACTCGCCTGTGAAAAGTGAAGTTAATAGAAAACTCTCACAAGGACGCCTAACTACAGAAATGTCACCAGCACAATGAAGCAGGGGCATAAATAAAAACCAGATTGTTCATGGTCATGTGAGGTTAAAAAAAGGGGGGGGAGAAGAGGTGGTGACTGAAGCTGGTTGGCATTTTAAAGAGCTGCCAGTAACCATGACATACGATACAGATTAGCACAGCAGCAAATTCCTGAACATTATGGAACTCTTGAAGTAGATAAAAGCTCCATGAAAAAATACTAAGCTTCACACTAAAAAGCCCGGAAATTGGGAGAATTCTGTGCTAATCTCAATTCAGCAACATGGAAAGCAGCCTTGTAACAAGTCAGACCTGTTGGTCCACCTAGCTCAGTATTCATACTGGCTGACAGTGGCTCACCAGGGTTTCATAGAGGGGGAGCTTCAAGTCCTGGCTAGAGACGCCAGGGAATTTTAAGACTGGGCAAAAATAGTCTCCTTATCTCTCATCTACAGTGGTACCTCAGGTTACATACGCTTCAGGTTACAGACTCCGCTAACCCAGAAGTAGTACCTCAGGTTAAGAACTTTGCTTCAGGATGAGAACAGAAATCATGTTCCGGCAGTGCAGCGGCAGCGGGAGGCCCCATTAGCTAAAGTGGTGCTTCAGGTTAAGAACAGTTTCAGGTTAAGAACAGACCTCCGGAACGAATTAAGTTCTTAACCAGAGGTACCATTGTATTTTCAGGGAGTGAATTTGGGTTGGGGTGAAGAAATTTCAGCAAATATTATGGGGTTGGGTGCATTTTTCACAGAAAATTCTCAGCTGAGAAATTAGATTATATATTTCCCCTTCTAAGCCCCACCACCATATAATATATACTGCCTTTGTGCTTCCAGTGACAGAGGTGTCGGGGTGCATGGGAGGACAGAATGTGTTTGAAATGAGACTTCGAGCATCAGATCATGATGGTTGCATGTTGGGCCTCCATAAATAAAAAAATTAAATAAACACAGCTTGATTCAACTTGGGTGGGCAGATTTATCAACAGACTGATGCTATGAACAAATGAAGGGAGCATCAGGGAGACCCAAGCCATGTGGAATTTGGGTGCCCATGTTTATCATACATCATTTTAATGTACGCCACCTTTCCATAGTTAAAACTTACCACTTACAAAGTGGCTTACAACATGAAACAAAATCACATAATTACAAGTAGAATATCCATAAACAATAAAAAAAAAACAAATCAAAATGTATGCAATCAAATCAGACAATGGCCACATTAAATCATAAGAAGATCTAGAAATAAAGACACAAAAGAGTAATATCACCAGCACACCTAAACAATTCCTCAATCCCGGAGTCTGTTTAGCAGGCTCAACCTTTGTAGCCAGGTGGGAAAAGGCCTGCAAGGCAGGGAGCAGGTCTTCCAGGACTAGCAGCCAAGATGGTTGTGAATATGAATGGTTTGTATGGGTGGATGTGAGCAGTGGCTCTTCTCACTCTGTGCATCTGATCCCACTCAGCACTGCCATGTGGCCCCTGGAATCTTAATTATGAGATAATACGGCTCTCAGTCTCTTCACCCCTGCTTTAGAATGGGGGCAGGAACAAATTGCATTCCATCAATAAGCTATTTGTTTAGGGTTATTAGTTATACAATTATATAAGATAACTAATTTCTAAAATTACAAAGGTAAATTTGTGATGCATGAATGTAATTATTTAATTCATACGTGCATTCTTTTCTCAGTTCAGCTGAAAGTATTATAATTAATGCTATTTTAAGAGAAAATGACTGTTAAATTGCTGATGGCTTAGAAGGAAGGGAAACTTTGTTTAAGGAGGAGGTGGTAATTGAAATAATTGAACTTCACGTCGTAGTTCAATTTGCGTTCTGCCTCTTCCTTTTAGCAGTCACGATACAATATGGAATAAATTACTTTAAACTTAAGGCAGTAGTTGTTTAATTTCACTCTTCCTGTCGCAAAGATGGAAAAGAGGGCTTATGTCTGTGGCTTTACACTCAGTGGCTATTAGTAGACTGTTCTTCTGAAGGAATATCCTATATAGAGATAGAGAAAGAACCAGGTGAGGAACAGGAACTTTTTGTTGTTTGTTGTTTTTTACCCCAGAAGGAAAATTACTGAGAAATAAGGCCTAGGCAATGAAGAAGCAACATATAGAGTAATTTTAGGCACGTTGCTGAGCACCACCTGTAATTTAAAGTGCACTTTCCTAATCTGAAGGTAATTTGAGTATAGCATTCTGCAAGAATGAGTTAACCACAGGTGCTCCACTAAGTACTTTTGCCTCCAAAGATAACCACTTCTCTTCCCTTGGACGAGGAGAAATTCTGCTTCAGGTCCTGCCAGCAAGCTGAATCTAACCCTATTTAATAAACATTTTATATTACCAATACTTGCGTGGAGCATGAGACAGTTACCAGATAAAACTTTCCTGAAGATGCCTCTGTCTTGCTTTGTTATTTTTAGATCATTTTTAATTGTTTCCTTGAAAATTAATATTTTTCCCCCAAGTTCTGTTTTTAATATTTTGATGTTTGCCACCGACGGCTCCTTAAAAAATAAATTAAAAAATGTTAGAATCCCCACTTCTAGATCTAATGCATCAGTTTCATTAATGCAATCCAAGGCAGAATAATAGAATCATGGAAACACAGAATTGTAGAGTTGGAAGGGACCCTGAAGATAATCTCATCCAACCAGAATATGCAGCTGTCCCATATGGGGATTAAACCTGCAGACTTGGTGTTATCAGCGCCACGCTCTAACCAACTGAGCTATAGTAAAATAGATGACTGTCAATGCATTGTGCCACTATAAAATTATATGAATTTGTTGTTGTTGTTTAGTCGTTTAGTCGTGTCCAACTCTTCGTGACCCCATGGACCAGAGCATGCCAGGTACTCCTGTCTTCCACTGCCTCCAGCAGTTTGGTCAAACTCATGCTGGTAGCTTCGAGAACACTGTCCAACCATCTCGTCCTCTATCGTCCTCTTCTCCTTGTGCCCTCCATCTTTCCCAGCATCAGGGTCTTTTCCAGGGAGTCTTCTCTTCTCATGCGGTGGCCAAAGTATTGGAGCCTCAGCTTCACGATCTTTCCTTCCAGTGAGCACTCAGGGCTGATTTCCTTAAGAATGGAGAGGTTTGATCTTCTTGCAGTCCAAGGGGCCTCTCAAGAGTCTTCTCCAGCACCATAATTCAAAAGCATCAATTCTTTGGCGATCAGCCTTCTTTATGGTCCAGATGTCACTTCCATACATCACTAAATTATATGAATATGACAATTATATGAATAATAAATACCTAAAGTATTCTAGTTTACCTTTCATAAAGGGAAGAACAAAGGGGGACTTGTAGTGTGTTTCATGTCTTCCACAAATTACAAATCAAGGAATTCTAGAGCAAAAAAAAAAGTACATCTTTTAAGAGAAACATTTGGTGGCTGTCAATGCCTGTGACTAGGGAAGAAATGACTTCAACCAGCTGGTCTATCTTTGTGTTCAACTTCCTTTAATTGGGGCAAAGGATGGAGAATGCAGAACCTTGGGGAGTTGCTGTAGGAATGTTTTCTAATTATTACCATGCTGTGGAAAGAAATGTAAAGGCCGGGGGTGGGGTGGTAGCAAAGGAATCGGTTAACTCATAAAAGTGGTGAATGATATAAAGCAGTGGGTAGAGAGAAGGAAGGAAGGAAGGAACTATTGCTATAAATGCTCATCCACAAGAGCCATAATTAAAAGCCGCTAAGAATCAGTCATTAAATTATTTCACTTAGGAAGCACAGAAGCCTAGCATGCTCATCTACACATATTAGCAATTAGCATTAATAACATTGAGACTTAACATATCATACCCCGCTCATTAAAGTGCATTCACTATTGTAGACCCAACCCAATCCTGTGGAAATTTTTTTCCAGACAATTGAACTCTCTCCCGGCTGAATTTCAGGTGCTTTGCCTGATTTCCCTATTTCAGAAGGCATTTTAAGGTAGCTTCTGTTTCTATGGAGAATTCTAACTGTTCTTATTCCATAGCTGTCAACTTACAGATTTGAAAATAAGGGATCAGCAGCCAAAATAAGGGATTTTCATAACACAGGTATGTTCAGTTTCTGAGCCCCTCCGAGCCAAAGGCAGAAAGCCCAGCCAGCAGCCAAACGAAGCCTCAAGCGGTGGTTCCCACAGCACAGCAACCCAGCAAAGGAGATGCAGCAAGGAAAACCACGTCACCTCTCCACTGGGAAGCACTGAGCAAAGGCGAGTCCCCAGGCAATGCGGCTAATTTGATTGGCACAAGGCATGCAAGCTCCACCCCCCAATCGTTCTTAAGACTCCTTACTGGGTGAGCAATGCAGCCAAGCAACACAGTTGGAGCCTCCTTCCTCCCTGGCCAGCACGGAGGGAGGGAGGGAGAGGAGCTGCTTTCTTTGAAACCCAGGAAATTTAAGGGACATCATCAATAAGGGATAGCAGTGGGACACAGCGCTGGGACAGGGAACGGTTGACAGCTATGTTATTCTTTGCATATTGTCAGCAGTTTGTGCACACTTACATTTTTGATATTAAGCAATACAAAAAGAAAAGGGGGGAATGCATAAAAAGCAACGTAGTCTTACCACCATAATTTAATTTTGGATTTGCAGAAGTCCTGTACATAGTGGCCAGGAACTCAGACATGCATGCAGAGTTCTGTGCTCACAGGGGTTTCCCTTATTAGGGGACAATGAATGTACGCTTTAAGCCACACGGACTATTCTTTTACAAATAAAGACTAGAGAGGGTGTGTAGAGACCAGTGTATAAATCTTGACTAGTCATGCTGTGACAGTAAGTAAGTGTTATAAACAGGTTTACGAACCGCTGGGAAAATCTGCAGGGCAATGACAACAATGACAGCAAACCAACAGTGAAAAATCATGGTCAGGATTAGGAGGGTTCAAGAGTAATCCTGTGGGATCCATAAAATATCTTCCCTCCAGAGGTGTCACAAATGATGCCTATTTCCAGCAGCCCTCTCCCAATACTATTTAAAAGGATGGATTAAAGATCGCCTTTTAGCTGAAAGATTGCGGAAAAGGAGTAAGAAATGTTTTCACACTTTCCATGACTACCCTTCAGCAACCTATCATTGCTCTCAACACACCATGGACATGTGCATTCTTATGTGCCGAGAGAACCTTCTCGCAATATCCAGCAAGTGGGACTCTGCACAAGGGTGCTTTGGAAGGCAGGCATCTGCTGCTCTCCAGATTGGAGCTCCTGCTGTGTGCCTGGACTAGCTGGTCTGGAACCCTGCAATGCACTTTGCTGCTTTGAAATGGGAGTCCCTGCCTGAGCTCCCTTTGGGCCATGGGATGGGGGTAGAGGGCATAGCTGTCAAGTGTCCCTTATTTGAAGGGACAGTCCCTTATTCCAGCGCCATGTCCCGCTGCTGTCCCTTATTGATGGATGTCCCTTAAATGATGTCCCTTAAATTTCAAAGGAAGCAGCTCCTCTCCCTTCCTCCCTGCCAGCCAGGGAGGAGGGAGGCTCCAACTGTGTTGCTTGGTTGTGTTGCTCACCCAATAAGAAGTCTAAGAAAGACTGGGGGGTGGAGCTTGCATGCCTTTTGTGTGGCTAGTTAATGCAAGCTGAGGGAGTTTTTGATTGCTGGGCGCCATTTTGTTGCACATGCTGCTGCAAACTTTGCAGTGCAAAGCCAGGCCGGGGAGGCATCTTAAGTTGAGGCTGCATAGGCCACATGTGGTGCATGTGATTCAGATTCTATTCAGTTGAACCTCTGGTTACAAAGTTGGTTGGACAGTGTTCTCGAAGCTACCAGCATGAGTTTGACCAGACTGCAGGAGGACAGGAAGACTGGAATGCCTGGAACAGGTGAGGCTGCAGGTCCCTTATTTTGGCTGCTGGTCCCTTATTTTCAAGGCTGCTGGTCCCTTATTTTCTAATCTGTAAGTTGACAGCTATGGTAGAGGGCAGGGCACACAATTAAGATAAGATAAAACTTTATTTGCATTAGCCAATGGCCATAGCAACAGTAAAACGTTACAGTATATGTAGAAAAGGAAATTTGATATAAGAGCACAATTTAAAGTCCTGAATTAGCTGTCAGTTAGTGGCCCTTATTCTGATTGCCCCTGCTATGAACCTAGCAACCTTTGCAGCCCCTCCAACCTCCCACCAACCAACCCCTGCCCTGAGCCTCTAGGGAGGTGTCTCCAATTCTGGGGCTAGCAGGTGCTCCAAGCTCTCCACCCCTGCCAAGAGTCCCCCCTTTTCCCTGCTTTTGAAGTGAGAAATTATCCAGTTACTGGAATGGTGGTGTGGGTTTCTGGAGTTTAAAATAAAATCATTTGAAAATAAATAAATAAATAAAGGGCTGGGTTGGAATGTGGGCGCATGTGCTGTTCTAATGAAAGTGTTTCCAGTAGAGATCTTGGATTCTTAAATTTTGCAACTGCACTCACGCCTGGTTTTATGCTACCTAGAGACTAAGGTGAGAGCAAATAGGAATGGAGAGATACTACATGCCATTCAGGGACTTAATTATGGGGGAGGGGAGTTAACTGCAGAATCTGCACTACCGGTATATGTTTCATCATCATCACCATCATCATTTTATTATTTGTATGCCACCTTTCCATAGTTAAAACAATGCTCAAGGCGGTTTACAACATGACAAGATTTATATAGGTACCGTATTTTTTGCACTATAGGACGCACTTTTTCCCCTACAAAAATGAAGGGGAAATGTGTGTGCGTCCTATGGGGCGAATGCAGGCTTTTGCTGAAGCCTGGAGAGCGAGAGGCATCGGTGCGCACCGACACCTCTTGCTCTCCAGGCTTCAGGAAGCTATTTCCAAGGCTTGCGGGCAGCAGCCTGCAGCCCGGAGCACGGGGCGCCCTCCGGAGGATGCCCCATGCTTCGGGAAGGTGTCCGCAAGCCTCCTGCGCCTGGCGGGAGGTCCCGCCAGGCGTGTGAGGCTTGGGGCGGAAGCCTGCATCCTGAAGCATGGGGTGCCCTCCGGAGGACGCCCCGTGCTTCAGGAAGGTGTCCGCCCCAAGCCTCACACGCCGACAGGAGGTCACGCCAGGCTCGCCAGGCTTGCAGGCAGCAGCCTGTTCTGGGGGCTGGGGTTGGGGGAAGCTCAGGCTTCCCCCGCGCCAGCCCCACGCCTGGGGGGGAAATAAAAAAATTTTTCTCCCCCCCCCAAAAAAAACACTAGGTGCGTCCTATGGGATGGTGTGTCCTATGGGGCAAAAAATACGGTAATTACCAACATAACAAAAGTCAAACAATACATCAAAAGTACACAACCAAATGGAAAACAATCTCCACAAAAATCATAAAATCTAAAACTAAGAATGCAGCATTAATATCAATCACAATTTAAAATGACATTGATAAAAAATAAAAGCAATTAAAAACAAAACAAAAACCGCCCTCTCTGCCCAGCAGCAGTGGTATGAGTCCTTTATGGAGCCTGTCAGGCCCCGCCTCAAGCCAAGTTCAGAGAAGCAGGGCAGGACCCTTCAGGGTCCTAGCAGGTCAATACAGTGGTACCTCCGGTTAAGTACTTAATTGGTTCTGGAGGTCCGTACTTAACCTGAAACTGTTCTTAACCTGAAGCACCACTTTAGCTAATGGGGCCTCCAGCTGCTGCCGTGCCGCTGGAGCACGATTTCTGTTCTCATCCTGAAGCAAAGTTCTTAACCTGAAGCACTGTAACCTGAACCGTATGTAACCCAAGGTACCACTGTACCATAGCCAGCCATGGCTCTCCCCACCTCCCCACCCCAATAATATTGGGAATTGTTAATAAGGGTGCTGAGAGTTGTTAAGAGACCCCTTAACAGAGCTACAATTCCCAGAGTGCCTGGGAAAGACGGCTTGACTGTGAAATCACTCTAGAGATTAGGCGACTCTGATGAGAATAGGAGTCTGCTAACAACTCTCAGCTCACTTAAACCACAGTTCCCAAGATTCTTTGGGGGATGCCATAACTGTTTAAAGTAGTATGATACTGTTATAAATATATAGTGCACGTGGGTTCATAGCTCTGAAATTAATGGGCCTAACTTAGTTATGCTCATTAATTTCATGAGTAAAACTCCTAGTAAAACTTAGTTGAATACCACCATATATGTCTTTCACAGCTGGTTGCAACCATAGCTGTCAATGATAGGATTCCTCGCAAGAAAAGGGAAAAGTTGACAGCTGTGGTTGCAACTAATGGGCCCTGAATCTCTCATTTTTTATTTTTTATTTTAAAAAGGTGAATCCTAAAATTCAAATTTCTGCCTCCCCTTAATATACAGCAGCTGGCTTTTTAAGTAGTTCCAGGAAGTACCTATACCAGACAAGGAGAAAGAGATGTGCAGGTGGTCAAGAATGATGGATTGTTGCAGGTAATTATTTTAGCAAAGTAAAAACCTATTGGCTTTATTTAGTCATGATGGTAAGACGATGGTTTATCAAGCTTGTGCCCTCCCCATCCACTCTCCACGAGGAAGGAGATCAAAATACTTTTATGTCCATTTTCAATTAACTACAGTTTAGCATTATCTCCGAACCATAAATTGTGCTTAGCCTTAACTACGATACTTGAACAAGTTCATAAACTGAGGTTTGAAGCTAGCTTGTTTCGGTAACTATAATGAAGACTAATGCTAAATTGTGGTTAGATAAACATAGATGCTGAAAGCTGCTATCTCTTCCCCACACCAGAGGTTAACCGCTGTGGATGGGTGGGGAACATGCCAGAGTAATTCATAATATGTTAATAGTTTATTGTTATGCCCAAATGTAGCCATTAAAGGCAAAGTGAAATTTCTTTGTGCATCTGTCTCTCTCCCATATACATGTTATTAAATGATAAAAGCTTTGGATAGTTATACCTTCATGTTTAGTTCCTTAAAAGCATCCTTACGTTTTTTGCAACAAAAAATAAAAGTGGGACAGGCAGCCTTTTAAAAAGTTACTAAGGTAATGAAGAAAAGATCTCATCCATAATGCATAATGATACAATGGAAGATAACAAAAAGTCAATGCTAATCCAAAAACATTTATCTAAAATACAAATCTGACTCCCACCCCATCTTCCAAACACAAGATTTCAATTCTTCAAATTAAGCATCAATATAAGTTCATCACCAGGGCCTTATTAGAGAATTTGCCTTCACACAAACAAAAGGTTCTTCCTCACTGTGCTGGGAGCTCAGCATCTTTATATTCTATCCAAAATGTTTAAAAGGTGAGTGAAATCCAGCCATCTATTTAGTGTCAGCTGCCATAAGAAAGACTTTCAGTCTGGTACAATAGATCAAGATTTGAGTAGCATGAATAAGCCATGTGCTAGTCTATGGTGGTCAAAAAGATAAAGATTCCTTTCCTGAGAAAGTCACATTTCCCTGATAACTACTTTAAATTATGCTCATTACAACTGCTCTTTCGGGCTACAAATTCCCATCAGAATTTGTGTGGGGGGAATTCTTTTCTAGAGCATGTTTCCTAATGCTTCAAATGTTTCCCAATAAAGGTTCTGTTCCAAAAAGTTTTCAGTACAAGCATCGTACTTTGAAATACATATTCCCGAGAGGAAAATTGGCTTCCAGATGGAGAGATCAAAACTAGAAACAGAGCTGTTAGAACCCAATACTAAGAACTTATCAAGAATGTACGACTTGCTGTTGAAATGGAATACATTGGATGAGACAGTTAAATCAGCCATGATTAAGTGGGCACAAGACATTGGTCATGACATTATGTTTGCGGATTGGGAACAGTTATGGACCACCGGTATAAAATTTACGGCATGTAATGCCTTAAGAGAAAATATTATGAAAATGATTTACAGGTGGTACATGACCCCAACCAAGCTCGCAAAAATCTATCATTTGCCCAATAATAAATGCTGGAAATGCAATGAAACTGAAGGAACCTTTTACCACCTTTGGTGGACCTGCCCGAAGATTAAAGCCTTCTGGGAAATGATTTATAATGAAATTAAGAAGGTACTTAAATGTACTTTTCATAAGAAACCAGAGGCATTTCTCCTGGGCATGGTCGGCCAATTGGTGTCAAAGAAGGATAGGACGTTTTTTATGTATGCTACCACAGCAGCAAGGATCCTCTTAGCAAAGTATTGGAAGACACAAGAACTACCCACACTGGAAGAATGGCAGACAAAGGTGATCGACTACATGGGACTAGCGGAGATGACCGGCAGAATCCGAGACCAAGAAAAAGAGACGGTGGAAGAAGATTGGAAGAAATTTAAAGTATATCTTAAAAATTGTTGTAAAATTGAAGAATGCTAAAATGTCAGGGGAAAGGAAAATATAGAATTACAGCTGTAACTGATTAAGTGTTAGAAGAAGTTTAAAAAGAAAATAAGTAATTAATTAATTGGTCTGAATAGTTGCTGGAAAAAATTTTAAAACAAGGATGCATAAAAGGGGAGGTAAGGGGAAGTCCGAGAAGTAAGCTTATGGAAAAAAAGGTTTTTGAAATTATACATGTTTATATGTTTTCGTTTGTTTATGTGAGTGTGTTGTTTTGTTTTTTATTTGTGTTGGAAAACCAATAAAAATTATTATAAAAAAAAGAAATACATATTCCCAGTCAATTGCAATTCACACCAGTTGATGCAGTATTTAAGATGTATTTATTTCAAATACTTTTTTTCTGTCGCTTAATGTGGGTTTTATCTCTTTTTTTTAGATAAAGAAGAAGCAGGGATGAGAAACATGTGGCCCTCCAGATGTTGCCAGACTACAGTTCCTATGAGCCCCAGCCAGTACAGCCAATGGTCAGGGATGATGGGAGTTGTAGTTCAAGAACATCTGGAGAACAACTGGTTTGTCATCCTGTTATACAACGGACTTAAGCTGTGTTACAAGGTGCATTTCTGAACCCACAGAGGGTTCAAACCACATGCATGGACCTCATGTACGTTCCTAAGAGGAATGGAACATTTGGTGTGGAGTCAAGAACTAACCAACCATTGAAAATCTTGTGTTTAAGTACACTTTGACTTTAACCAACTTCCATGGAGAGAAGAGGGGTTCCTTTATGAGTCAATAACATAACACCTAAGTTCATTGAACTGTTGTTTGTTCCTTCTAGTGTACGATTGTGTTTTGTGATATAAGTTTGAAGTGGGGAGGACACAACCTTAATTTAGGGGATACCACATCTTTATCTTTACAGCTCCCAAATCATAAATCGATTTCCATTGTCTATGTGAAGTCTGTTCTTGCTTACAGGAGGGTGTTAATTAAATCTCTTAGCAAATAAAAAGATTAGTGAGGTGATCCTTTCTGCAGCTATTATTATTACACACCCGAAGATTGAAAGCCAGGATGTTAATTATTTCAAGGTCACATCTGAGATAGGAGCTTGTACCAGGGTCACAAATAGTTCATGAGGAGTATCTTTTACATTAAACCTAGTCAGCTGCACTGATGCCATGATCTGCAGAAATAAACTGATTACACAATTACCCACTTGAGAGCAAGCTCACAATAGGACTTGCTTCTGAGTAAACATACATAGGACTGCAATACACATCTCACTGAAAGCAGCATACTTACCAGTCTAAGCACCAGTCAACCCACTTCTCACATGCTTGTCATGGAAGCATCCCCAGAGCGCCACAAGTTGTTTAGAGTATGTGCAATGTGTTATTATTCACAGTATGCTGAGAGCTTTTGTTTACTTTGCTGTGTGAATGGAGTCACTTTGCAAACTGGCTGGCAGGCCTGCATTTAAAAAATTTGGCTGCTTTCGTATATCGCTTGTTGGAGAAATGTATTAAACATTTTAGTGCTGTTTTACTGCCTAATGCTTGAAAATGCAGTAAAGATTAAAAGCAGATAAATGTTCCCTGCAACATGTTTCATCCTTTTTCTGAATTAAGCTGTGCGTACATTTTTGGAGACTTCAGAATCCAGACCAGAATGGAAAAAAATCCAGGCAGCAATATTTTTTAAAAGAAGTTTTATTGACTTTGGTTTATTTGTCAATAGTTTTTAGCTTTCAGCTTGCTCCTTATAAAATGGCTTCAGTCTGGCTCTCCAAAGTGGACCCAGGTGGACCCCTGGTCCTCACTCCTTCAACATTAGGCTGTGTACACATTACCGTTTATTTCAGCTCCAGTTCACTACCACTGCTAGTGTTTGAAGCCGTTTACATATAACCACAGCCCATGTTTTCTGAGATGTACACACACCTAGATTAGAAAATTCCCAAGGATTACTGTGTCTAACATCCAGTATATGCCTCTTAGTACATTTGGACTCTGTTTGTTTTGACTTTACTGTTGAATTAATAGTGATTGCTGGCTAAGAGACCAACCTTTCTCAGCTTCATGAAGTATTGCAGTCTGAATGCACTTTGCATTCTCCAGAGTCTTCCTAAAGTAACTTGCACACTCTCTCTGTGAAAGAACTTCATTAAATTTGTATTACACGTTCAAAATGATGAAATAACTTTGAATTCTGACATACTGACGGGTTTGGTACTTAGCAAAATGCTAGTACAACAGCAAAGCACTACTTCCCGCAAATATACATTTAAACAAAGTATTTCTTTTTTATTAAAAAACAACAACACCCTACTAACACAGCTGCTTCTTTTTAAACCAGAGCTCAGTTCTGGCGCCTCTCAGGTGGGCACCATTGAAATTCTAAGAGAATAAGGGAGAAGTTCATGGTGAGCTCCAGCACCTCTTTCTAGAAAAATAGTGCTGCCTACTAGTATAGGTATTTGTTATATTACATGTCCTTATCTAAATACAAATCCTGAATTTGGTCCCAAAGCCTAATTATCTAGACTATCTGATGTGTGCTAATTTGTTGAGCAACTGATGTTTTGGCGCTGTGCAGACTTTTCAACACGTGGAGTATCATGTACCCTACTTCCTGTATCACTGTGCTCAGTTGAAGGCTTCTGCAGAGTTGATGTGCTTACAATTTTACATGATAAGGCTCCCCCTGTACAAATGGGAACCCTGAAAAAGTAGGTTTCCTGATTGCATTGAAAACTCCTAAGTGGCAGGGGTCACACAGTTTCCATTTTTTCTTTGGAATGAGAGCTTACATTGGCATATCGTAGAAGACCATTGTTCTCTCAAGGACATCAAGGTAGTGCCCAGCAATTGCTCCTCTCATGATTCCATAATGTCTAGAATTCCTGTGGGCCTGGGAATTTAAAAATGAACAGAAGTAACCACTTAAAGCTTTAGTTTCTTGCAGTCAGTTGATTCCTGAGATGGCTCTGTGTGATAATGTTTATCTTTAAGATTAGGCCTTGGCTGGCACCTGGAGTAAGAAAAATAAGCTTGCCTATGTTTACTCCTTGCCAAGTATTAGTCAGTCTTTCACACAGGTGGGAAACTGATATGTCACCCAAACACCAGTTGCGACTTACGTAACCCAACTACCACATTGCTGGGAATGGGTCACTCAAATATGCAACTCCAAGGGTACTGCGTTCCAAATTTGAAATGAACCATTGACCCTTTGATGATGTAGCACCCTGCTTGTGGTTAACGCTTAGCTGGAATGAAATATTCAACGCAGCAATAGAGAAATTAAAATAATAATTTATTTGTCAGACAAATAAATGAGAGGCTCAGTGGTATATGGTTACCAAGCTCTGGCCTGCTCTCTTGCCATCCTGGCCAGCACTTATATTCCCTTAATCCAGCCCCCTTTGCTCCTCCTGTGGCTGCCTCTGTCCAATCAGCCTGGTTGAAATTCCTATTGGCTGTTTGGTAGAACCAATCACAAAAGATACACCCACAAAAGATACACCCACTTCCTTGCCCTTATAAGGGAGACAAAGAGCTATATATAAATGACAAATAAGTAATAATATATCTTACATGGAATCTTAATTACCAGCTCACCTCTTGCCCTCCTTGCCCTCCTTGCCCTATTGCCTTCTAAAACAAATGTTTAATCTTACATTTTTATGTTCAACAGATGTCAAGGATCTTGAGTTTCACATCAATATTGAAAGATTTCCTTCATTTGAAAGTTTCTAAACAAATGCCTGTCAACCATATATATATCAAGAGTGCTTGGATGGCGTCTTCTGTCTAGCAGGGGGGCTAGGCTGGTGGCTGACTTAATTTCAGGATAAATACAACTCTTACAACCATATGAAATAAGAATCTAGCATTCCTTAAATCCTTTGCATAATTACATTTAAGCCAATATATTTAAGCTAATATATTTCATTCACTTATCATAGGTAGCCTTTTAAAAGAATAAAGCCTTTGTAAAGTAAAAAGGAACTCAGTAAAAAACAGCTTTTAAAAAGAAGCCTCTTCAGTTTACACCTCCCCCCTTTCCCCCTCCTTTCCCAGCCAGCTAGATGCTTCTTCTCCAGCCAAGCCAGTTGCCTTTCCCAACATTTAACCTTTTTAACTCTCTCAGTTTAAGAAAAAGAAACAGCTTTTAAAGATTTCTTTAAAATGCTCTCTTTTTCTGCCAGCTAGATGCCTCTCCATTGCTCTTGGCCTTTTTAACCTTGGAAAGAAGATCTGGCTCATTTTACTGAGAGGCACTTTGGTATTATTTTACTATTTACCCTTGCCTTTAATTGTGTTTTCTCAGTCTGCAAGGGCAGCATATGTAATTCTCCCTTTTTATGACTTTGAGAATTGTTTTTCTACTATAAATCAATGGGGCCCCCTTGTCTTAGGAGAAAAACCTCTTGCCAAGGTTCTTTCTGCCTGGCATGAAACATTTGAAAATCTTTTTAAGCTCATTTTTAAATACAAGCCTTGATAAAATATAGAAGCTCTGATAAAAAATGCAGGCTTATGACTAGATGCCTCATTCCCCCCTTTCAAGCTCAAGGACCTTCATCCCAAGTGTCCTTGATAGCTTGACCTTCATCATATTCCTGAGGTAAAGCTCTGTATAGGGCCATGATATGAGGTAGAGTTTCATTTGAAACCATCTTGCTAATTGTACTTCTAAAACATGAAATGATACATGGCATCATACACAAAACCATTACCACTACTGTCAAGAAAAACAAGCAAGACAATAGTATCCCTTTGAGTCCTGTGACATTAGGTAACCAATTGGTGAGCCATCCCATATCCCATCCTTCCCATGTTTGTACTGGGACATGTGCTATATTCTCCATCTTTGTGGCCAACACACGGATTGCCTCACCATTATCTGAAATGTTAAAGCAACAGGCATTCCCTGTCAAGTTCAAGACTCCACATAGGCCTCCCTGCCTGGCAAGTACATAATCCATTCCCATTTTCAGCTGCAAAATGGCGGCTCTACTTTCATCCAACTGTTGTGCAATAAGTCTCAAACTCTGGGCCGTTGCATTGGTTACAAGTTCCACTACTGCTTGCAATCGAATTATTCTGTTTAGATTATAAATAGGATCCCGTGCCCCTTGTATGAGCTCACCAGGATTCCAGGAGGCAGGATCATAATAGGCTATAATGCGCTCTGGCGGCCAATCATCAGTACCGCTCCAACTTTGGGTACTTCCTCCTGCTATATGAGAAATATCAGCATTCCTTCGTGTTCGCCTGGCCGAACTAGTGGGCATAATCCACATTGGTGGTAATACCCAACCCAAGAAACAAGTCCCACTCCATTTGGAAGGGAGCTTTTTGTATGCCCATTCTCCACATATCCACCACAACCATCGGGTCTGAGGTTTTTGGTACGTGGAGTACAGAAGGCGAAATACCAAAAGAGGTAGAGAGTTCACAGTGCAGTATGTTAGATTGCCTTTTTCTGTCACAGTTATGTTCCACACCACTTTCCATGCGTGAATAAAAGGAGGTGCACAGGGCAAGGTATTCCGAGTTCGATAGGTAGTACCGTGTGCCCAGGTATGACTATTCTTAATATAATCCCAAGTATAGTGACAATGAGAAGAGCCTATCATGGGAGAATCAGCTGCATCTGATGATTTATGTACACAGAATTCCCCTTGTACAGGTATAACTCGTAATGGTTTAGTTGAGTTCCATCCGGGGAAATTCTGTATTTCTGTTTGGTGTGGCATTTCGCTTACCATACCAATGGCATCTAATGGTATCGGTAATAAGGGCATACCTCCCTCTGAATCATCTGGCCCAAGAGAGCAAACAAGGCAATTGGTCCTATTTGCAACATTGGCTACCATCTCAGCTAAGCCTACCCACATATTGTGGTCATGGCTGAATCCATATTTAGCCAATTTGGTCAGATTCAAGGACCCTTCCCCTTCCCAAGGGATCAGGATTAATAATAAAATCATGTTGATGTCTAGTATATGCATTCCTTCCACAAAAGATTACCTTATTGTGATAGCAAATAATTATTAGCCCCAATATAATTCCCCCAGTGACAGAAATGGGGAACCACCAAGACCAAAACATATATCCCGAGGATCCCCAATGAGTAATATCTCTGATAATTGTTCCACAAGGGGGCAGTCAATCAATTGTATTAGAGAATCTTTCCGTTCACAGTCGCTGGTTCAGACGCTCCTCAAGCTTCAGGCGTGCGCAGGTCAGCCAGCTTCCAGGTTGTGGCTGCAGCAGGCCGGTCGTCAAATGTTGCCCGTGACCTAGCCCGTTCCCGGTAGGGCTAGATACAGGGGTTTTTGGAGAGAGTTAGTTTTAAAGGATTAGAGGGGTCACCTTTGCACGTCCAACTGCCTTCGGACTTCTTCAAACGAGAGTGATGAATCCAGGGGGTCACCTCAGCTACCTTCACTGCTGTTGGAGTAGAGAGCAAGACGGTGTAAGGTCCACGCCACTTTGGTGCAAGTGGATCACGTTTCCACTCTTTCACCCATACGCTATCGCCAGCCTGGAACTGATGAATCGGCTCGGCAATGCTGCACGGCGTGCGTTCGAGGGCCCATCTGTTAAGAGAAACAAAAACACGGGAGAGAGATTGCACTTGTCCCTGTGTCACATGATCTCCTATTTGTTTAAGGTCAGCTGGAATATCCTGAACAAAGGAGGGCGGTCTCCCATACAGGAGCTCAAAAGGTGACAACTTAAGGCTTTTTGTGGGTGCACACCGAACACGAAACAGTGTTATGGGTAACACATCTACCCATCCCAATCCCGTTTCCTGGGTTAATTTTGCCAATTGGGTTTTCAGAGTCCGATTCATTCTTTCAGTTTTCCCTGAACTCTGAGGCCTATATGCTGCATGCAGTCTCCATTTTACTTGTAGGACTCGACATACATCTTGTACTACTTGATCAATGAACGCTGGCCCATTATCACTTCCAATGCATCTAGGTAATCCAAACCTTGGGATCAATTCAGTGAGGAGTCTCTTAGTTACCTCTCGTGCCTTTTCAGTTCGGGTGGGAAAAGCTTCAACCCATCCGGTAAGAGTATCTACAAACACAAGGAGATACTTGAATCCCTTAGAAGGGACCAGCTCTGTGAAGTCCACAATTAGACTTTCCATGGGGACATATCCCACATGTTGAATTCCAGGAGGTTGTACCGGTCCCTGCCTGGGATTGTTTTTAGCACAAAGAACACATTTCTGTGAAATGCAAGTTGCTAATTGTGATAGATTAATAATATACAACTTCCGACTGAGACTCTCTCTGGTTGCAGTACCGCCAAGGTGAGTAGATTCATGATAATTTCTTACAATTGTGCCTGCTAGATGATGAGGTACATAAATCCTATTGTCCGGCAGGATCATCCAACCGTCCTTCATAACCGCTCCTTCCTGTTCAGCCCACTTCCTCTCTTCTGGGGTATAGTGAGGTTTAACTTCTTCTGGAACTACCTCTGGTATGAGGGCTGCTATAAATCCTCCCACAGGCTTTTGGGCTGCCTCTCGGGCTGCTTTGTCAGCAGCATGATTTCCTCTGGTTATTGGATCCCTTCCTCGTCCATGACCTTTGCAGTGCATTACAGCAATCTGTTCTGGAGCCCATACTGCTTCTAACAGGATTTCTACTTCAGGTCCATATTTCAAGGCCTTCCCGTGGGCTCCTATTAGACCTCTTTCTTTCCATAGAGCTCCATGTGCATGCAGGGTTAAGAAGGCATATTTAGAATCAGTATAGATGTTTGCCTTACATCCAGCTGCCAATTGCAGAGCTCTAGTTAAGCCTATAAGTTCAGCCTTTTGTGCTGATGTGCCAGCAGGCAAAGCTTCAGCTTCCACAACTTCCTCATTGGTGACCACAGCATATCCTGCTCGTCTGGCACCTTCATGCAGGTAACTGCTACCATCCGTATAATATACAACATCTGGATTTTTCAATGGTTCATCTTTCAGATCAGGTCTACTGGAATAAACTTCATCCATTACTTGGAGACAATCATGTGATTCCTCATCATCTACCTCTGGTAGGGGCAGCAAAGTCGCTGGATTGAGCATATTCACTACTCGTAGATGAATCCTGGGATTTTCACACAATAGGCCTTGGTATCTAGCCATCCTTGGGTTCGTTAGCCAATAACTACCCTTATATTCCATGAGTGTCAGAACAGCATGAGGTACATTCACATACATCGTCTGGCCGAAGGTAAATTTATCAGCTTCTTTGACAAGGCTTGCAGTGGCCGCTACTGCCCTTAGGCATGGAGGCCATCCTTTTGCTACTGAGTCCAATTGTTTAGACAAATAAGCTACTGGGCGGTTCCAACTTCCTAATCTCTGGGTCAGGACTGCAGCTGCAATCCCATTCTGTTCATGTACATACAGCTGAAAGGGTTTTTCCGAATTAGGCAATCCAAGGGCTGGGGCCTCCATAAGTCGTTGTTTGATAACTAAAAAGGCTTGTTTCTGCTCAGGTCCCCATACGAATGGGTCCTTTTCTGCACCTCGAGTGCTTTCATGTAAGGGCTTGGCCAGACTGCTGAAATCAGGTATCCATAGTCTACAAAACCCTGCTGTTCCCAGGAATCCTCTAAGTTGTTTTCTTGTGGTAGGTTCCTTGATAAGGCAAATAGCTTCTTTCCTCTCTGGTCTCAATGCTCGTTGTTGGTGTGAGATGTCAAAGCCCAAATATTTGACCTTTTCTAAACATAACTGTGCCTTTTTCTGGGAAACTCGGTAGCCAGCTTCCCAGAGCAAGTGGAGCAGTTCCTCTGTCCCTTCTTTACAGGTATTAAAATCCTTTGCCGCTAGTATAAGATCATCTACATATTGCAGAACCACCTTTTCTCCCGGTATTGAGGGGTAACTTGTTAGATCCCTCGCCAAGGCAGTGCCAAATAAAGTTGGGGAATTTTTAAATCCCTGGGGCAATCTTGTCCAGGTTAGCTGGCCTTTTGTTCCTGTCAAAGGGTCTTCCCACTGGAAGGCAAATATAGGTTGGCTCTGTGGTGCCAGCCGGCAACAGAAGAATGCATCTTTCAAGTCCAATACAGTAAAAAATGTTGCTTCTGGTGGGATCAAACTCAACAAGGTATATGGGTTTGGTACATTTGGGTGCAAGGTCTCGATAGCCTGGTTTACGAGCCTCAAGTCCTGCACTGGCCTGTATTCATCTGTCCCAGGTTTTCGAACAGGCAAAAGGGGTGTGTTCCATTCTGATTGGCAAGGCTTAAGCAGACCATATTTTAATAGGCGGTCCAAATGTTTCTGGATGCCCTCTGCTGCTCGCCGGGGTAAGGGATATTGCTTTACAGATACGGGGGTAGCCATAGGTTTTAGGGTTACTACAATTGGAGCTATATTCTTAGCCATTCCTGGTGGGCTATTTTCGGCCCATACTCCTGGTGGCACTTGTAGAGTTCGGAGGAGCTTGTTTAATTCTGTATCCAATGTGGGTTGGACTTGCAGGGCTGACATTAGGCGCCATGATTGTTCCTTAGGTACTGAGAGGGTAATTATTCCTGCTGCTTTTGATGGCAGTTTCATTTCTGGACCTCGAGGAGTGAAGGTGATTTGGGCCTGCAATTTGGACAGCATATCTCTGCCTAAGAGAGGTATTGGACACTCAGGTATATACAAAAACTGATGGGTTAAACGATGTCCCCCAATCTGGCATTCCAAAGGTTGGAGGAAAGACCTCTTAGCTGACTGTCCAGTGGCACTTTTAATGACTACACTTTTGGATGCCTTTTTCTGCAATAGTTCTGGGAGTACTGAGTATTCAGCCCCAGTATCAATCATAAAGTCTATTAAATGGCTCCCTAATTGAATCGTGACCGTGGGCTCCTGGAAGCCTAACTTTATGGAGTCCGGTCGTTCCTAGTCTTGAGTAAAATCCTCTTCTGCCAGTCCAATGAAATTGTCTCTATTCTGTCCTTGTCCTGGTCTCTGATATCTTCCATTTCGGATCATTCCCCGTCCCCGTCCCTGGTTTCTTGGGCCGGAGCCTGGGCCTGGGCCTGGGCCTGGGCGTACTTCTTCCAACCTCAGGGGTTCAGGACACTCCCGCTTCCAATGACCCTCCTTCTTGCAATTTGCACATTGATTCCTTCCCAGTGGTGGATTCCTTCCTCACCCTCTCCCTCCATTTAAGGGGCGGTGGTCTTGCTTCACTGCTGTGGCTAGCATTACCATCTTTTCCTTCTGCCACTTCTTCTTCTCTTGCTTCTCAGCCTCATCCCTATTCCGATAAACTCGGCGTGCAATGGCCATAATTTGGCTCATCAGCATCCCTTCCCATCCTTCTGATTTCTGAATTTTCTTACGAATATCAGAAGCGCACTGGGCCACAAATGTAGCAGTAATCATTCTGCTGTTTTCAGGGGCTTCAGGGTCAAAAGGAGTCCATATACGATAGGCTTCTTGCAGCCTCTCTAAAAAGTCTCCTGGACTCTCATTTGGTTTCTGTTCTACTTCTGAGACTTTAGACATATTAGTGGGCTTCTGGCATGCCCTGCGGATACCTTGCACAAGTGTCTGGCGGTAGGTGGTAAGTCTGGCCAGATGAATTCCATTGTTTGGATCCCAATTAGGATCTTCCAAGGGAAAGTTATCTTGGAGATGACGGTCAATATTAAAAATATTTCCCACTCTGGCCTGCTCACGCAAATATATCTGTGCCTTTTCAATTATGTCTCTCCTTTCCTCAGTGGTGAAAAGAGTATTTAGGAGCTGGCGACAATCTGTCCAAGTAGGGCTATGAGTATTTACTATTGAAGTCACCAAGTCCATCATAGCCTGAGGTTTTTCTGCAAAAGATGGGGTGTGTGTTTTCCAATTCATCAAATCTGTAGTTGTGAATGGAATATATTGCAGGGTCGAAGTTCGAGGTGGCCGTGGTCCGGGTTGCCCGTTAACCAGCGCAGGCTCCTCAAGTGCATCAAATACTCTTCTAAGAGGGGCTACTACGTGATCTTTCTCTTCGCTTTGCTCTAGGGGCCTCAAATCATAGGGGATGGTATTTGTCCCAAGGCGTTCTTTTAGCAGCTTTATACGCCTGGCTGTATTGCTTGCTGACCGATTAAGGTCTCCCTGTAACTTCTGTAATAATTCTCTAGGACTTGGATGTACAGGGGTTTGGGGTGGGCAATCAGTTGTTCCACTAAAGGAGACTGTAGATGCAGGTCTATTAGGAGTCACAGGTGGAATAACCACTTCTGCTTGGGCTTTATTATAGGACTCCAATGCCTCCTGAAGATATTTATCATAATCTATCAAGGAATCAAGCTCTGTGACTCCACTCCCATTATTCATTCCACTTTCTTGCCTTGGGGTTACAACTGGCGGAGTGTTTGAATTAAGCTCCCTTCGATGTGGAGCATAGGGTGGAGGTGGAAGCACCTCTTCCTCTGGTCCCTCAAAAATGGGTTTGAGTTTATTTGGCAAGATTCCTTTCCTAGCTTCAGCTTTTACAGCCAATAATTTGCATCGTTTGACTTTGCATTCCCTTATCCATGGAGGATTTTTATTTAATGTGCTCAGCCAGGAATCTATATATGGAAATTGTTCTGGGCACCCTCCAGTTTCTTTGGCGATGTTAGACCAAAGTTTGCTTACTAAATTTATATCAAAAGTTCCCTGAGATGGCCATTCAGTACTTTGTTTCGGCCATTCTAGTTCACATAACGTTCTCAAGCGCTCTGGCGTCATTTTGACTCCATATGCCCCTGAGAAGGCTTTCTTAAAATTATTTAACATACACTCAAGAGGTGTATTTTCCCCCTTTGAACCCCCAACTCCCATTGTATGGCCCTGTGAAGTATCCACTCAGTCACTCACACACACGCTTTGTCAATTTTCCCTTTTCCTCCACCAGACCAACATCTGATGTACCCAACCACCTAGCGTACTCAGTTTCCCCTTACTGAGACGCAGAAGTTTGATCAAGACTTCTCTTCCTCCCAATTAATTGGAGGGCCAAAAATCCCTTTGTGCACTTACCCTTGGTTGGTTCCCTGTTTCCCCCGGTCCGTCGCCGCCAGTGAGCAGGGTATCAGACAGACGAGTCTTCTGCGTTCCCCCTGGAAAAATTTACCAGTGCGCGCTGGGTAAGCAGTGGTCCTCTCTCTTGTACCCTGCCCAGTAGGGCGAAGGGGCTGCGTTCCAGCAGACCACTTATCCGAGTCACGGCACCATAAAATGTAGCACCCTGCTTGTGGTTAACGCTTAGCTGGAATGAAATATTCAACGCAGCAATAGAGAAATTAAAATAATAATTTATTTGTCAGACAAATAAATGAGAGGCTCAGTGGTATATGGTTACCAAGCTCTGGCCTGCTCTCTTGCCATCCTGGCCAGCACTTATATTCCCTTAATCCAGCCCCCTTTGCTCCTCCTGTGGCTGCCTCTGTCCAATCAGCCTGGTTGAAATTCCTATTGGCTGTTTGGTAGAACCAATCACAAAAGATACACCCACAAAAGATACACCCACTTCCTTGCCCTTATAAGGGAGACAAAGAGCTATATATAAATGACAAATAAGTAATAATATATCTTACATGGAATCTTAATTACCAGCTCACCTCTTGCCCTCCTTGCCCTCCTTGCCCTATTGCCTTCTAAAACAAATGTTTAATCTTACATTTTTATGTTCAACAGATGTCAAGGATCTTGAGTTTCACATCAATATTGAAAGATTTCCTTCATTTGAAAGTTTCTAAACAAATGCCTGTCAACCATATATATATCAAGAGTGCTTGGATGGCGTCTTCTGTCTAGCAGGGGGGCTAGGCTGGTGGCTGACTTAATTTCAGGATAAATACAACTCTTACAACCATATGAAATAAGAATCTAGCATTCCTTAAATCCTTTGCATAATTACATTTAAGCCAATATATTTAAGCTAATATATTTCATTCACTTATCATAGGTAGCCTTTTAAAAGAATAAAGCCTTTGTAAAGTAAAAAGGAACTCAGTAAAAAACAGCTTTTAAAAAGAAGCCTCTTCAGTTTACACCTCCCCCCTTTCCCCCTCCTTTCCCAGCCAGCTAGATGCTTCTTCTCCAGCCAAGCCAGTTGCCTTTCCCAACATTTAACCTTTTTAACTCTCTCAGTTTAAGAAAAAGAAACAGCTTTTAAAGATTTCTTTAAAATGCTCTCTTTTTCTGCCAGCTAGATGCCTCTCCATTGCTCTTGGCCTTTTTAACCTTGGAAAGAAGATCTGGCTCATTTTACTGAGAGGCACTTTGGTATTATTTTACTATTTACCCTTGCCTTTAATTGTGTTTTCTCAGTCTGCAAGGGCAGCATATGTAATTCTCCCTTTTTATGACTTTGAGAATTGTTTTTCTACTATAAATCAATGGGGCCCCCTTGTCTTAGGAGAAAAACCTCTTGCCAAGGTTCTTTCTGCCTGGCATGAAACATTTGAAAATCTTTTTAAGCTCATTTTTAAATACAAGCCTTGATAAAATATAGAAGCTCTGATAAAAAATGCAGGCTTATGACTAGATGCCTCAATGATACAGAGGTTTTTACTTTGAATACATACTCATAACCAGCCTGCCCTCAATTACATTTTCACTCTCAGGAATCGGAGCTAGCTACTTCTGTTTCCCATGGCAAACCCTTCTCAGATCAGTTAATCACAAGGTCTTTTGAAAAAAGAAGTCCAAGCCTTCCATAATGGATGTTAAGGTGTGTGTTTTTTCCCTAAACACCAGGCCTCTCCGTGTCTCTTTGCATTGTTTCAGTCTGCTTTAGCTTCTGAGCAATCTAGGTCAGCATCCATATGTAACTTTTTACTTGTACAACTCCTAAAGTACACTGTTGGCATTTGGTAAATAAATAATAACAGCAAGAATGTTACAAATTCAAGGTTGAATATTCAAGACACTGAAGCTTGTACGCTGGGGTAGCTAGGAGAGCCAGAAATTCTGAGCCATCTGTGTATTCTTTTCATTTTCCATTATACACAATTTCCATTCTACAATCCCTGGTGAACACAAGCAAATCACTTCTGCAGCCTACAGACAAGAAGAACTGACACCCCACACCCACATTTCCCTTAACGTCTTTCTGTGTGATGCGTTCATCAAGTTTGAATAATTATAGAGTGTTTGTTACACCCTACAGACATGGAGTGGCCACTGCCAGAATCCTCCTATTTCACAGTCCCGTCCCCCCCCCCCCAGCATGCTGGATGGATGCCATATAGACATACACACATACGTCCCTTTGGACATGCTTAGCGGCTCCCTCCAAACAAATGTATGGGGGGGGGGACACAGGCTGAAAACTTCTTGCTCAGTGCTATCAGCTACACTTACATTCAAATAGCTGTCCGCAAAACATGTGAATATTTAAAGCTATTCACTAGATCTTAACAATAAACCAGTAGGTTTTTCAGCAAGTATGGGGAACTTATTGTCCACCGGATGTTGTTGTTGTTGTTTAGTCATTTAGTCGTGTCTGACTCTTCGTGACCGCATGGACCAGAGCACGCCAGGCACTCCTGTCTTCCACTGCCTCCAGCAGTTTGGTCAAACTCATGCTGGTAGCTTTGAGAACACTGTCCAACCATTTCGTCCTCTGTCGTCCCCTTCTCCTTGTGTCCTCCATCTTTCCCAGCATCAGGGTCTTTTCCAGGGAGTCTTCTCTTCTCACGAGGTGGCCAAAGTATTGGAGCCTCAGCTTCACGATCTGTCCTTCCAGTGAGCACTCAGGGCTGATTTCCTTAAGAATGGATAGGTTTGATCTTCTTGCAGTCCATGGGACTCTAAAGAGTCTCCTCCAGCACCATAATTCAAAAGCATCAATTCTTTGGCGATCAGCCTTCTTTATGGTCTCCAACTCCCATGCTGTATCAAAAACACGCACCTCTTCTCACACCATGCTGCACAGATTCTCCAGTTTCCAAAAGTGACAGTATTGGGGTGGCACTGGCTGTCAGCTTCCTCCTGCTTAGCTTCAGTGTAGTTCTTGTAGAACTCAGCAGGGAGCAAGATAGGGTCAGAAACAAAATTAGTTGGAACTGCTTGTCATTGGCTCTGGCGCCACCTACTGTTGACCTCCCTGCCTTCTGCCCTAGTAGTTCCAATGAATATGCAGTTCCCTTCATATGTACAAATCTTGACTCACACACAATGCTTGCAAGAAAATGAACTAAAATTATTTAAATTGCAGTACCTGCAAGGCATTATAAACTTACAAGTAAGATCTGATCCCTCTAATAGAATTTTTCAAGTTTGTTCCATATGAAAGGTTGCCGTTTACCTGTAATGACTGCAAAATATCTAATATAAGGAAATCAGCAGAGCAGCTGAGATTGTTTCCCACTCATTGCCAAAATCCCAGTAAGAAGTAGAATTGCATTCGCTTTTACTGGAAGATCAACATTTGCATAATGAATTTTCTACCTATGGTTGAAAAGCAGTGGATGACATGTGTAATCTGGTTGCCTAATATAGGGAAGCTTTAATTATATGGGGGGATATATTTCTCAGTTTCTACAGATGAGATGTTTATTCTAACACGTGGAGTTAAATTACTTCCAAAACAAATGATTGCCGGACATACAAGCAGTTCAGTCCGAATCCTTCCTTAGTAGGCAACAAGCAATCCAGCCGCGAAGAGTGCTGAAGTGGGATTTTGCAGAGATGGGTACTGTTTTCTGTAATTAGGTACCAGCTGTACTAGACTGAAAAACTTATAATTTCCTCAAAGTGGAAATTCCACAAAGTTCCCAAAGTGGCTTGCCCTTTTGGTTGAGGTGTTTAGAAACACAAGATAGGGTGGAAGTGACATTGCATTTTTTGGCATTTTTTCTAAAAAACAAAATACAAAAACAAACAATAAACTCAACATTGGGGGTGTCCAGATTTTTACTTCTTGAAATGTTGCAACCCAACACAAGACCATAGGCACAAATACCTACCTACAGGAGAAATGTGGAATGTGACCATCCTGGTGTGGCTGGACTACAACTCCCATCATCCCTGCCCATTGGTCATGCTGACTGCAGATGATAAAACTTGAAGTCTATCAATATCTGGATGACCACAGGTTCTCCATCCCTGACCTACAGTGCTGTTTTCTTTGTTGAACGTCGTCTAGCTAAGCAGGCACAACCTCAGTGCTGAAATATAAGGTAAAACAGCATTTATCCACCACTACCCAATACATGAATCTTTTCATTCACAGAAAATATGACTGGAATAGAGTTGGTTTAGAAGCAAAATAAGAAAATAAGAATCCCTTGAATGTACTTCATGCTCACTCAGTTTCATGCAGCCATAGATTCACTCTCAATGGGCTTCAATGCCTGGAAAGGATTCCACATTCAGTAAACTCCAAACTGCTAATGCAGTCTTACATCCTTCCATATTGCATGTGAGTTACATGACAATATGCTCACATTAGGCCAGTTTGGGTGTAATCCTATCCATAATTTACAAGGATTACCCTAGTATTTCCTCTCCTTGAGTCATTCTTCCACCTTCAGCATGGTCACAAGCAGCTGAGAAGTTTACACTTTTGTCTTTTAAAACTGCTATGTCATCCTAACCTGGACAAACTGTGGTAAATCTTAACTATGGCTAGTGGAAACTAACCAGTTTCAAAATGTGGGTTATGTTGGTGCAAGGGGGAAATGTAGTTATAAAAAGGAGAATTGCTGGATGCCAAGATCCAAGTTTGGGGCAAGTACTCTCAGGTGAGAGAACCCCAGGAGATATTTAACATTGCAAAAATGCAGCAAAGCATGGAAATATAGACCTTTCAAATATGTCCTAGCACATTTTAATAAATGAAGAAAATCAAGTCTTCCCCTCAATTTGCATGTAGCATTAAATTAAGGGTGGTGAAAGCAGTAGCATGAGCCAGCTTCAGTGGGCCTAAAAGCAAAGAGAGCACTTAAATGCTGTTTAAGGAATTAAACAGTTGGCTAAATGGACACTTAATAAAATACGAAAGGAAAGGTTTATTAGGTCATTCATCTAAAAGCAATAACAGGGGTATCTAAAACTACTAAATAGCAGCTGGAGTCCAGAAACAAAGGCTATTTTGCTATGCTTTAGCTAGTGATGGAGAAGGGCAAGTATGTGTTGATAATTATAGGTGATACACACATCTTTTTGATTAGTTTCCCCCCCTTCACTGTGGAAATTTTGTAGCTGCTCATTTTGCAAAATTCTGGCCATGTTCACCACCTTTAATGTTCAACCGCTGCAAAATATTGAAGACTATGCTCACGTTGAGTTTATCCAGTACACTCCTGCCCTAATAATAGCTTTTGCAAAATGGTGGAAATGACTGCCAGTAGGTATACTTGAAGGGACGCAGGTGGCGCTGTGGGTTAAAGCCTCAGCACCTAGGACTTGCCGATCGAAAGGTCGGCGGTTCGAATCCCTGCGGCGGGGTGCGCTCCCGCTGCTCGGTCCCAGCGCCTGCCAACCTAGCAGTTCGAAAGCACCTCCGGGTGCAAGTAGATAAATAGGGACCGCTTTCTAGCGGGAAGGTAAACGGCGTTTCTGTGTGCGGCTCTGGCTCGCCAGAGCAGCGATGTCACGCTGGCCACGTGACCCGGAAGTGTCTCCGGACAGCGCTGGCCCCTGGCCTCTTGAGTGAGATGGGCGCACAACCCCAGAGTCTGTCAAGACTGGCCCGTACGGGCAGGGGTACCTTTACCTTTACCTTTAGGTATACTTGAAGACTTTGTCAGTGTATGCCAATTTGTGAGATGCTTTTATCTTTCTATAATAAAACTGATAGTTCTGCCCTCAAGGGTTCTTTGTTGAAATTCCATAGTGATATGCATGAAGATGAGAGATATTATCGATGACAGCTCTTCCAATTGGCTCCAAGTACCTTCCAGCCAAGGTATTTGTTGCAATCCTCCCCCCCCCTTCCTCCCCTTGCCTATTAAAGGAGATTTACAAGAGGGAAAGCCTTTCCAGTTGACACTTGATAAGGATGGAGCAGACTTCTTCCTTATATGTCTATGTCACTGTTCAGGATATCAGAAGAATCCATCAAAAATGGACCATCATGGCAACCAAGAATAACTTTAAGAGCAAGGTGTGCTGTGGCAGTAATCCCCTGGTTGTGTAAACATGGTGCCTGCATATCCTAAGTGCTCTGGCATCTCCATCAGAACAAAAAAGCCTTCTCTGCTTTTGATCTGATTTGTTATAAGTAAACCAGCAAATATCCTTCAATAGAAACTGGGGGAGAGTAATGGCTGCAGTTTCCCTTTCCCCCTTCTGATGCATATTTAAAAGAAAAAGGGGAAAATGAACCATACCCTCCATTGCATTTATGGACTGTGCACAAAATGTTGGATGGGATCATTAAAAGATTGCTCTTACAACAACTATTTCAAACTGTGATGGCTCTGTGATAATCTAAGTTATTCAAGAGATGGATATCTTGCTGGTCAATTAAGTCACTGCCTGTGATAGCAATGCATTACTTTTGCTAAGAGGTTCAAAATTACATCAGGTATAGGCATAATATTAGCAACAGGGTGAAATAATCTTTCTCCCTAAGTTGCCCATTAATAGGTATGGGAAAACAAAAGTAATTTGTAATGTTATATGAGCTAATTGAACATCGGCTATTAGATGCCTACCATTTCTGCATGAATTTTAAATGAATATAATTAGAGGCAAATGTAATATGTTAAGATTTCTACAGGTGCTATCACAAAACATCCAGAAAGAACACTGGTGGTTTTTTATAAAAAAGCAGTATTTAAGAACATGCTGACATTCAATATCAAAATTCATAACTTAATCCAGCATCCAAGTTCATGTGGTTTGGCATAAAGAAGCAACTTGCAATCCTTTCACATTGTGGAGGATTTTTAATTTGGAATAAACTCATCTACAGTATTATAAACATTAGCAGAATCCCCAGGGAATTTGGATCTACATTTATTTGAACTTTAAGAAAAGACTTGGAGCTATTTTGGTGCATAGTCATGTACTGTTTACATCCAAAGTTTTTCAAGAGACCACTTAACCTGACCTGGCTTCTTTAAAGAACAAATCTGAACCAAAACAGACACTTGTTCGGTCTTACGTGGCGTGCAGGATTCTACCTGGAGTGAGATCAGGCTTGTACACCTTCTCCTCCCTGCTTCTTCCTTCACTACAGGAAGTAGATAGCAAGCACATAGGGATCTTTCAAACTGTTTGACTGCAGAATTCCCTCTCAATGGTGAAAAAGGCAGGAGAGATTATGTGTGCCTGTAGCCTACTACCAATTATACTTCTAGTGGAGAACATAAGTAATGACTGACCAATTCCTATGCATGCATTTATCTGTCTTCAGATTGAGCTTAATCTGAGTATGAGTCAGTCCCTGGCACACACACACACACCAGAATGGGAGTTCAAAAGAATTAGGAGATAGTTCCTTACCTGAGAGATCTTGTCACCTGTTCTGGGTCAAGGGTTTATCTATCTTCCAAGACTTTGGGTCCCAACAGAGGACTTGAAAACTGGTGGCCTCTAGTTGTTTCTAAATGTTGTTTTCCCTGTATACCATCTTGTTGGTGGCATCCATCTGTCTCGAGACAATGGATAAATGCGCCTTTGGGGGTGAAGTCAAACGGTTGGAAGGTTACAGTGCTGCTGTAACTGTAACTGCTGTAACTGTAGAGACTGATGTGGGAGAGACATGTTTTGTTGCAGATGGGGCAGGTTAAGGTGTCTGGTTGCGCTGCTACAGATGCACCATGGTGTTTCTTCTTCTGCACTCCGCCCAGCGGTCATTCCTCCTCTGGTCAGTGCTATGGATGCGTCACCTGACTGTCTCCAGGCACTGCAATCATCTGCAGGGGTTTCCCACATGGCAGAGTTGATGTTGCCAGCCTTCATGTCACATTTGCAGACATATTTGCAATACTTGGTCTGCCAATGAGCCTGAAGCCAAAGTTCCCTGTAGAGCACCTTCTTGGGGGTCCTGGCATCTTCCATTCTGTGTACATGACCTATCCAGGGTAGATGCTGTTGAGACAGGAGTGAGAATATAGTGGGAATGTCAGCTTGGGAGAGCACATCTTTGAGACTCTGTCCAGCTGTGCAATACTGAACCACTTCCTGATGCAGTGCATGTAGAAGGCATTGAGGAATTGCTCCTGGTGGTTGTAAGTTGCCCATGACTCACTTCCATAAAGCAGCATGCTCAACACCCAAGCCTGGTAGACCTGCATCTTGGTATTGGTCATTAGAATCCCATTTTCCCATACCCTTTTGGAGAGGCAAGCGGTAGCCATAGCTGCCTTGCCAATATGCTTGTCCAGCTCAGCATCAATTGAAAGGTTGCTGGTTGTGGTGGAGCCCAGGTAGAAAAAATCGTCTACCACATCATGTGTGTGGTCACCACTGCCACGCATGTTGGTCTTGTTAGGCTGATGGTAAGGCTGGACTCCATGCAGGCTTGGGCAAAACAGTTGATGTGCTTGAGTAGAGCTTTCTTAGAATGTGTAGTCAAGGCTGTGTCATCTTGCAAAAAACATAACTCAGAAAAGGACCCACTGCACTTTTGTTTGGGCACAGAAACATGCCAGGTTGAACAGACCCCCATCCCTCCTCAAATGAAAGTAAACACTAACTTCTGTTGAGCTAAAGGCATATGAGAGCACCAAGGAGATGAACACGCCCAAGAGTTGGGGCAAGAACACAGCCCTTTTTCACACTGCTCTTTACAGGGATGTCATCCAAGGATGAGCCATCATACCTGTCCTGAACCCCTGGCTTACCTGGCAGCAAATCAGTAAGTCAAGTCCAAAGTCCAAGTCTGGGGTCAAGCCACGCAAGCAGAAAGCAAAATCCAGGAAGCACAGTCCAGCGTCAATCCAAGTAGCCGTCTGAAGTCACACAGTCAGAATACAGTCCAGAGTCAAACCCGAAGCACAGTCCTGTAGAGGTCCAGGAGCATCCAAGCCAAAATCCATCAACATGGGCAGCTGAGCAGACACAGCACCTCAGCTCTGCTGCCATTTTATACTTTGCATGCTGATTGCAGCATGACGAGGCAGGTGACCCTCACCTGTTCTGAGCCTACTCCAGCTGAGGAATCACACCCCTCCTCCCAGAGCTAGTGAGCCCCATTTGGCCAGCTAATGAGCTGGGCTGTGGGCCCTTGCCTGCCTCAGCTTCCTAGAGTGCCTCTCCCACCACTCCCTACGCCTCAGAGCCTGCCATGTTCATGGGGACAGGGACCCTCTGGCTCAGGAGATGGATTCTGTTCCTCTAGTTCTTGGGCATAGACCTCCATCCCCTTGCCATTCTCTGTCACCCTGTAAGAACTTCCTTCCTTATCCCCTGTTTGCCCCAGAATGTCCCTACACCCCTCACCGGGATCTTCTTCATCCTCTTCATCCTCCCCATCATTCTGCCAGTTCATGACAATACTGGACGGTGCCTCACATGTTCTCAGGGAAGGACACAATCATTGACAGTCTATCCTGAGTCACAATGTGGCTTTAGTGCTCAGACATCAATAATCAACACTGTTTTTTCACTGTACCAGTTGCAGGAGAAATGCTTGGAGCGGAGGTGCCTCTTGCACATCACCTTCATAGACCTGACAAAGGCCTTAAACTTTGACAGCTGAAAAGGACTTTTCACACTGCTCATCAAGAAGAATGCCCACATAAACTTCGCAAGATGATTGTGTCCTTCCACGAGAACATGGGTGATATACCATTTATGGCTCCATAAAAACTGGCGTTTGTCTTTGATACCAAAACATACTGAATTTATGCTCTTGTACAATGTCAGGAAGCAACAAGAAATGTTTGAAAAATCATGATTTCACATATGACTCGTTGTTTTGATATGGATGTCAATAGATACAAAGCCTTCTCGCTGCTGGCATAATTAGTGCAGAAGTTTGATTGAGAGTGGATTATGTGATAGACCGTTCATTGAAAATTGTGACTGTTCATTGTAAAATTTTTCATTTTGCAATTTATGAAATTATGGTGTGCTGTGATTGTAAGGAAATATAAAAGAAAGGAAAATGACAGACTGTGGCAAGGAAGATAGTTTGAACTTTGATCTTTCAGAATAACTGTTCTCTTTGAAAGATCCTTTACAATCTCCCACCACTGCTACGTGTTTATATGCTTGCTAATCTCAGATTGCATTGCATTCATCTGATGATGCTGACTGCAGTCGCAAAAGCTCATGCCAAATGATGGTTAGTCTTTAATATGCTGCAGGATTCTGGATTGTTTTTGCTACTGGAAAACGCAGGCCTTCATAATTTTGATTAATGACATTTTGTATGCATTTAATCAAAGTATTTGCTAAAATGTCTTGTTTCTTTTTAAAAAATAAAATCCAGTAATTTAGTTCTGCTTAGCTTTTCTTTAAAACAAAAGAAATTCCTTCCATTAGCACCTTAAAGACCAACTAAGTTAGTTCTTGGTATGAGCTTTCGTGTGCATGCACACTTCTTCAGATACCTGAAGATACCTGAAGAAGTGGTATCTGAAGAAGTGTGCATGCACACGAAAGCTCATACCAAGAACTAACTTAGTTGGTCTTTAAGGTGCTACTGGAAGGAATTTCTTTTGTTTTGACTATGGCAGACCAACACGGCTACCTATCTGTAACTAGCTTTTCTTTGTTTGCATCTTGGTTGTTCTAATGCCAGCATTGGGTTGGAGCTTTAGCTGTTTTTGAACTACAACTCCCATCATCCCTAGCTAGCAAAACCAGTGGTCAGGGATGATGGGAAGTGTAGTCTGAAAACTGCTGGAGACCCAAGGTTGGGAAACACTGTTCTAACTCAAGATATTGGCAACCATCAAACTGATATATATTGCAAAACCATCAAACATGATATATATTGCAAAGCAGAGATACATGGTGGACTTGAAAGCCACAAGAGTTAAACAAGATACATTTGTATAGCCCTGCATCAAGTGAATTCCTGACTTTTGCACTGCCCCAGCCAACATATGCTGACTATCAGATATGGGGTCCAGGATGAAATTTATTTGCCTCAGTTGAATATATGTGAACAGGCTTAGGAACCCTGCCTTGTAATGGGGAGTTCTATCATTTGAACAATAAAAATGCTCAATAGGGGAATATATTTCCATGCATTTTTTGAAAGAGAAGCAATAATAGCAGAAGGTGACAAATGCAATTATATTTTCATTTCGTTGCAGAGAAGTCTGAGAAAGCACGTGTTACAAGGGAAAGAAAAATACACATCAAATAGCATATTATATTAATATTTTAAAAGCAAGTAAATCAATGGCAGGGTGTTGATGTGCAGCAAGAGATCGCTGGAGACAGATTTCATTTCTAACACAGCTTTGAGGGAAATGCTGTATGTGGCCAACGGGAGTCGTATAAGTCCTGGGAAATATATTTAAAGTAAGCAGGTAAAGCAAGGTAGTTTTTCTTGCATTGTAACACCAGCTTTCCATGAAATTCATTACAATTCCCATTGACAGCCTAGCTATTCCGCATGGAGGGTGGAACTGACCAGCTGTAAATTGTTCTGATGCTGGTGCTGTTCTGCTCAGCAGACCTGGAGCTTAGGGTTTTAAACTGACATTTCTGATTCTTTGTGAATGAAAGCCTCAAGGAACCTTCTCCTTTGCTCACAGAAGCAGACGTTACAAACTCGCTAATCCACAGTTTGAACTGATTACGGTGCCAAATGAGATTATCCATTGGGAGTGAAAACAAACTTGTTCGGCTAAAGAAAGCAGGAGTTTGCATTCAGAACCACTACCACCACCTCTTAGTAATTAGATGGTGTTATTCTTCACCGGTATCAATTCAGTTATTGTTAGAGAAAAATTGTCAAGTAAACCCTTGTCATCATGTGCATATTATGGATAGGGGGTGGGGCTGAAGTTGAGAGAGAGACTTCTGTGAAGGTCCACTGTGAGCTCATGAGACTGATTTCCAGCTCATGGTCTCAATAGCCAGTTAACCAATGCCACAGGTGGATGCTTCTTTGTGTGTGGATGTATTCTGCAACACGTATTAGATGCATTTGTGGTGGGTTTATACAGACCTTCAGATATAACAGGGGTGGGAAACCTTTTCTGCCCAGGGAGCCTGGTTACCATCTTTTCCCTACCGCATGGACCGAATTTGACAGTGGGCTGGGCAACCCAGTCACCTAACATCATTATTACATCAGGAGATGGGCAGGTGGGTTGTTTCACACACACCCCTGTTGCATTCCCTTGCTCAGCATTTGAGATATGCCTGACAGCCAGCTGGTTGTCAGGTGCTTGGGTGCCTCAGCTCAAGCTTCTCTGCCAACCCAGGCAAAAAGCACCAGGCAAAACAATCAAATTCCTCTTGGGGATGAGCAGTGAGTTCAAACCTGCTTTCTGTCATGATTGGCTGTGAAATTGAGTTCCTCATTATGTCAGGTGTAGGGCAGGTGGACATGGGATGGGGAAAACATCTTTTTGGGGTCATTTGGGTCTGTGGGACAGAGGTTCTCTACTTCTGAAAGAGAGGGTTGTCTTCTGTAAAACAGCAAACATGGCCACTATAGTTTGACCATCTCTCTCTTTCTATATCTCTACCCACCCCCTCTCATCTTAACAGGGACTTATATTGTGGGGAGGAACAGCAGGCAGGCTTTGTGTCTAAATAATAAGGAAGGCTCTATGCACAAGTAATTTTAGATGTCTACCTGAAACACATTTGTTAGAAAAGCTGAATATCGCTGTCTGAAATGGAAAGCACACACTCTGAAGGACTGCAAATCTAATCACTTAAAAGAGATATAGGCACAGACAATGCAAATACTGTAGAAAGCAGCTATCAAAATTACCTAGGAGGAATGAGCTTCTATATTATCAACCAAGTTTTTCAGGCATTCAGAAGAAGAAGAAGAAGATTTCCAGCACTTATGCACCAAAATGAATTAATTCCCATGCAGGATTATCAAAAAAGCTACTCATTAAAAAAAAAGGCAGCAGCAAACTAAACTGATAGCCATATGTGCCTGGAATTATCCACAGGCCTCATTTGATCGTGCATGAGGCAATAAAACTGAAGATAATTTGCTGCCACAGGCGCATGATGTCTACAGCTGGTGCGGGGAAGACTGAGGATATGAATACAGGAGATTGGCATTGGGTTGAACTAGGCCAGGTAAGTGTAGGTTTGGCTAAGACGTTTGGCATGTATCCAGCATCAGATAGATAGCCCCAACATAGGTCGGGTGCCACAAACCCACATAGGCTGTCATTGGGAGAGGTGTATTGGCCTCTGTGGACTCCCAGACAGAGCCACCCCTCCTGAAGTCCTTTGACAGGGTACCCCAGTGATGAAGGATCTGGCCAAATACCTTATCCATCATAAGACAGTTGCTATGAGATAGGCGAAAACCAATTTGCCTGCAGGAGAAAATTCCTCCCTGGTCCCAAATATGGTGACTGAGTAAACCAGGCATAGGCAAATTCCAGCCCTCCAGATGTTTGGGACTATAAGTCCCATCATCCCTAGCTAACAAGACCAGTGGTCAGGGATGATGGGAATTGTAGTCCCAAACATCTGGAGGGCCGGAGTTTGCCTATGCCTGGAGTAAACCATAGCAAGATCCTACACACACACACACACACACACACACACACATCCATCCAGGCAAGCAAGGGGCATTATAACACTTCAAGGGTACTTCACCAGAGACCTGCTGCACCAGTCACCATATTCTCTCATGCAGAAGAAACCTAAGTAACATTTACTACTTTTTTCCTCATGTGAGTGTTTTTTTAATCTGAGATGAAATACAGCTAGGTAAACTGTAACTGTAATTAGGGCTGCAGTTCCATGCGGTTACTTACCTGGAAGAAAGTTCAGTCAAACTCAGTGAGGCTTACTTCTGAGTAGACGTGTATAGGACTACTAGCAAACATGTGCTACATGTTAAGTGCATTTCTCAAACCCTGTCATAGGGTCTGAGGATCTTCTGAAACAGAAAACAGCAGGCATACTCAACAGGAAAGGACATAGCAGTCTTCTGTAACTTCAAGACATTTTGATGAGTTTTCTGGAAGGAGGGGGTATGTGGGTACTGACCTGTTGCTGTTGTTATTTGTGCTCTGTGCTTGAATTCTGCTTGAGAGTTTCCCATAGGCATCTGTTTAATCACTGTGAGAACAGGCAGGATGTGGGACCAGATGAACCATTGGCCTAATTTGACAGGTGGTTCTCGTAGTGTTTTATTCTTCCTATTGATCCAAGTGGCACAATGCTGATTTGTTCATTCCTTGCTATACTGTTGCTCCTGATGTTGTTTGTAATAAAGTGAAGCACAGGTTTTTTTTTTTAAAAAAAGTGAACCTTTTTATACAAAAATATTACCATCTCATTTCCACTCATTTTGTTGCTGAGTTTGCTTAGCTAGTTGTTGATTTTCTGTTGTGAGATGCTGTTTGGGGAATCCTGAGAAACTGGAGATGTTTTCTCACATTATAGAAATCTCTGATTTGGTTAGGAAGAAATCATTTCACCATGAAGAGGTAGGTTTTTGTTACTGTGTTAGCAAGAACGAATGTTGATATAAAGCTATTATGAAGAATGAAAATTTGATCAGGCAGTCATGTAGCAGTAGAGACGTGTAAATTCAATTAACGTTAGCTCATTTTCATACCGCAGCGGAGGTGGGGGGTGCATTTTGTGCTGGCTGTGGCTGTTGGGATCTTTATTTTTTATTTTGTTTCTTTCATTTCATCTCTCTTTTGGAAAGTTTTCTGAGCTATTAGGGCTGGACAGCTGGTACAATTAAAACATGGGATGTGAAGCATTCACACCAAGCATTTTCCAACTTTTTATTCCCTACAGACCACTTGAAAATTGCTAGGGGTCTCAATGGGCCATTTAGGAAACCTTTTGTTCTACAAATCAGAGCACATATTTCTTATTTTAATAACTTCAGTCTTTCCTCTTCAGTGCAGTGGATTTTCCTGTTTTGGTGAGCAAACAGGAAAAGGGAGGAATCAAATACAGGGAAAAGCACGGAGTTTCATCACTGTTCAGCAAATGTTCCGTAGGCCATCTGAATGGAACTTGCAGATAACAGTTTGAGAACTTCTGAACACAATGGCAATATGCTGAAGGTCATCTTTCTAAAGATTTTCCCTAATGCCTGGCACTTCATGTGCCATCACTATAAGTACTCAACAGATCAGTTATAGTTCTTGTTTGCCTTAATCATTCAGCTATTGTCCCTGTTTTCCCCATTTATTAAATTGAAGCCCTTGTTGCCTCAGTTATTCAATTATTGTCCTTATTAATGGCATTCATTAAATTATCCTATGTCCTATTCATTCAGCCTCCCTGGGCACTCAATAGTTCCCCAGGAGGACCAAACAACTGGGACAAGGATAAGTAAAAATCAATGTGTTTTAAAAATAAGAAATAAAAAATTGGATCTGCATTTAAATAACACTTTGCTTTTTATTTTATAATAGCTCAGACAAAGCCAAGTATATGATCCCAAGGTGTTTATGAATTGGACAACAATAGACTTTAAGTTAAATAGCATTGTCTGTGCATCTGCAGGACCTTTTCTACAGCTCAGTCTATAGAGGAATTTTGTACTGCATCTGAGCAAGATAAGTTCCAGTAGCGGCCCTACTGTTAGGCAGTAGGGAGTGACTTCCTGATGCAACTGATTCTGGGAATCATGAAAGGGCATCAGATTGTTTCTTGTTGCTGAATTCTTACTGCCATGGAGAGGGAGAGGGCACTTGTGGGGTTTTCTGCCTCAGCTGCCAAAATAAAATGACAGGCTTTGGGTACTATGCATCTTGATTTCTTAACTTGGAGTTCAGTGCAGTGGAAGACTAACGAAGGGCTCCTGGCTATTCCTGATCTGCTGTTTGGTGTAATTGGCCTTGTGAGGAACAAGGAGGTTGCAGCAAGGAGAGGGACAACCATTGGCCCAGGAATGCAGAGCTAGGGCTCCTATATGACTGTGAGGTCACCAACTGTATACTCACATCAGCACAGGTAAGGTTGCATATTATAATGGAGCTGATTCTGAGGCCTTTTAAAATGCTTGTGCCAATATATACTTCTAAGATGCACTCTATTTACATGTTATTTTATACTTTCAATATCCATAGCATTTTTCAGCATGCAAAGTGATTTACAGTTTGTTTGTTTTTTACAGATCCATACGTATTTGAAAAAGAGAGAGTGAGCAGGCACACACTCGTCTGAATTGCCCCTCTTACTGGAATACAGCATGACAATGCCTCACAATGAACAGCAGATGGTGCCCAAGAACAATGTCCAGCCTTGACCGGAAGACAGGGAGCAAGGACTCCAGTTTTTGTGGCATTGGAAAAAAGTAAGTGTTCGATGGCCATGCTTGTGTGAGGGACTCCTGGAACCAATATTGAAAAGGTCAAAAGGTTGACATTCCTGTGTACAAAAAAAGAGAGCTGTACTGAAGAGGAAACTTTGGAATAGCAACTGTCAGGGCTTTTTCCCTGGGGGGACGCAGGGGGATGCATACCCCTAAACAGTTGTGCCTCATTGAGGGGCAGTATTTCAATATGAGTAGGAAAATGAGAGTACAGTGGTATCTCAGGTTAAGAACTTAATTCGTTCTGGAGGTTCGTTCTTAAACTGAAACTGTTCTTAACCTGAGGTACCACTTTAGCTAATGGGGCCTCCCACTGCTGCCGTGCCACTGCCGCATGATTTCTGTTCTCATCCTGAGGTAAAGTTCTTAACCTGAGGTACTACTTCTGGGTTAGCGGAGTCTGTAAGCTGAAGCATCTATAACCTGAAGCGTCTGTAACCCGAAGTACCACTGTACCCCTAAACATTCTTGGGGGGGGGGAATCCCTGGTGACTGTCATGTCTCTTTATTAATTGGGGTGGTCTGAGATGTTTTGCCAATTTTGCTGCCTGGGGAGGCTCCTTTGAGCTCTAGCATGACCAAAAAATGAACTGGAACGCTTGTGGTATAGAAAATTACAGGAATCGATCAAGAAGTCACAGGACATGCACTGACTAGAAATGAAACAGTTTGTATGTGCTAAAACCTTTGCAGGTGCAGTTTTTAAAGCAGGATCATGTGCTGTATAATGACTCCCATTATGAGTACAAATCACTGAGTACAAACCATCATGGAAGCGCAAGAAAAAGGGCATCTGGAGGACGCCCTGATAGGAACATAAGAAGGGACTGCTGAATCAGACCAATGGCCCTTCTAGTCCAGAAGATGAAGAGTTTGAATTTGATATCCTGCCTTTCACTCCCTTTAAGGAGTCTCAAAGCGGCTAACATTCTCCTTTCCCTTCCTCCCCCACAACAAACACTCTGTGAGGTGAGTGGGGCTGAGAGACTTCAGAGAAGTGTGACTGGCCCAAGGTCACCCAGCAGCTGCATGTGGAGGAGCGGAGACGCGAACCCAGTTCCCCAGATTACGAGACTACCGCTCTTAACCACTACACTGGCTCTCGAATCTTGTTCTCACAGTGGACAACCAGATTCCTATAGGAAATCTGCAAGCAGAACCTGTGCACACAAGCCTTCGTCCTCCTGTCGTTTCCAGCAACTGGTATTCAGAAGAACCACTTCCTCTGACTGTGTCACTTCCTCTGACTGTGGAAGCAGGCTGTAGCCAAAATGGCTTGCAGCCATGGAGACAGCTTTATCCATGAATTCATTCCATCTTCTTTTAAAGCCATCCAAGTTGAAGGCCATCACAGCTTCCTGTGGGAATGAGCTCCACAGTTTAACTGTGGTGCATGAACAAATGGACCCCCAGCCTTCTGTAAAACAACCGGAGGGACAGAACTGAAACCTGCCAAGGAAAACAGCAACTTAACTTTCACAGTCTGCTTGGGCTTACTACATCATTCTTTTTTGTTTGCATTCTCTCCACAGCGTCATCTTCTTCTCGATCACAAATTTCCTGTTACCTCCTGGAGCCTTTGGCAGATTCTGTGGACATGTGTATGTTTCACCTCACATAAATCAAGCTCAGTAATCCAAGCTGTGCCTCCTCAACACCATATCAAGGAAGATAATGCTGAGCAGAGAAAGAGGATTTGAAGACAATAGTCTGGCAGGTCTTATGTTTGGCTTTGTAGCCATCATCTTCTTACCTTCCTCTAGAATCTAGAACACTGATAATGTAGCAACCATAATCTAACTTCTTTTATATCTTGAAGGCAACAAAGATAAACTTGTCTATTAGTATTTATGAGTGGCATTTTAATAAAGATGAAAAATATCACATTCTATCAGGCAAATATAAAAAATTGTTATCCTTAATCAGTGCAATGGCACCCACCTGTGAGATGCCAGAACTGATCCCTGCTGAAAAAAAAGCCCTATCCTTAATATAGAAACAGGAAGTTTCAATCCATACTACTACTACTATTATTATTAATTACATTTGTATATTGCCCATATCAGAAACACATGCCCCATAGCAGAGGTATGCAAGATTCATTTTCAAATGCATAAAAAAGGACATACAGCTGTTTTTGATGCCCTGTTTTAAGTGTTTGTTAAAATAGAATAATAATAATAATAATAATAATAATAATAATAATAATAATAATAATAATAATAAAAATAATATATTTATACCCCGCCCACCTGGGCGGCTTCCAACAGAATATTAAGATACAATAGTTCAAATACAAAATAAAAAAGTTCAAAGCTGCCCTAAAGTTGCAACCTAAAAACTAGAGGGGAAGAGGAAGGTTTTCCTAAAGCTGTTGCATAAGGACTATGCAGTGGTACCTCGGTTTACGAACTTAATCCGTTCCGGGAGCCCGTTCTTAAACCAAAGCTGTTCTTAAACCGAGGCGTGCTTTCCCTAATGAGGCCTCCCGCCGCCGGTGCCCTTCCAACGTTCGGCTTTTGTTCATAGACAGAGGTAAAGTTTGCTAACCGGAACACTACTTCCGGTTTTGTGGAGTTCGTTTACCAATTAGTTCGTAAACAGGGCTGTTCTTAAACCGAGGTACCACTGTAGAACCAAACGGAGGCATACTCTGGCCTCTGTCAGTGGCTAAGGGCCACCTGCAGGCTGTACTCCCTGCCTCCCAGGAACAAGATCTTGGGAAGGAGAAGACCAACCTGACTCCACCCATCAGCCAGTGATGGAGCAACTGCTTCAATGCAGCTTTAGTCTTCCTTCCCCATTCCCTTTCCTTTTATATCATGTCCATTTAGTTGTCATGTATGTAGGCAGGGACAGTCTTTATACATATAGCACTAAGAAGACTGTACTCAGTTTCTCAATATTAGAGAATAGCATTCTTGTTCCATGTTAGAAGTGAATACCAATCTTTTTTGAAGAGCTGAAGAAGGGGATATGAGAATGGATTTGGGATGTTCCAGGTTTTGGGTACAAGTTAACTAGGCTAAGCTAATTAAGAACATGTTAGCAATGGTGCATTGATGACGCTGAATGTGAAATGTCAGCATCGTTCTTTAGATGCAATATTTATTTATTGACAGCATTTATATTCTGGCCCATAACCAGAGTTCTCTGGGTGGCTTAGAATAAAGATGTTTAAATACCCTGCCAGCCACAAAATGCAAATACAGCACCAAGTTCAGTAGCTGATAAATCAAGGCATAACATAAATTGAAGACAGGAGGATTTTCAAGCAGCACGAGCGGATCTTAAAAGCGTCAGAATTCCAAATCCTGCAAAAACCCTTACAGGCCTTTAAGCCTTTAAAAAGCCCTTTAAGAACATTTTTTTTAAAAATCCCTGGGGAATAAAAAGAAAGTCTTCCTCTCACACCAAAAAGAATGGGTACCACTCTGGAGACAAGCTGAAAGTATGTTAAAAATAGTGAGGGGGGCAGGGACAACATAGGAAGCAATGAAATATTATTTTTTCAAAATTGAATCATGCTGAATTATTATTATTATTATTATTATTATTATTATTATTATTATTAATTAAGTTTCTATACCATCCATCATTTGAAGATTTCAGGGCGGTTCACAAACAAAGATAAAAGATAACCCCCCTCCCAAAAGGCCATGGAATATTAATTAGCCAAAGGCCTGGTTAAAGTGGAATGTTTTCGCCTGGCGCCTAAGGATGTATAATGAAGGCACAAGATTCAAGTGATGATCAATTTATACGAGGAGAGGCAGAGTGTAGTGGGGAGTTAAAAGAATGCTTTTTCACAGGTATGGTCCATGCACCTCATTAAAAAATTGTGAAAGGTAGAAAGTGCGACAGAAGTTGATATTGGTACTAAGTGAATATACACTCAGCCTACATTCTGAATCTTGGTCAGTGTTCCAGTCATGAGATGGGGGGAAAAACACCGGAAGAACATTAATAGGATTTATGATATAAATATATCTCTGCCACTGCTTAGTGTCCCCGTGAACATGAATAATGTTGGTCCAGCTAAACTAGAACAACACACACATCAGCGCCATAATCTTAGATAAAACAAATTTAATGAATTGAGTTATATTTGAGTTCTGGGGGACCGAACAGGCATTTGAATCATAGTAACGCAATCCAAAAGAAAGCTGAGTAATGGCAGCCACATAATCTCAGGGTTCAAAGCAACTCCTTTTCTATAAAGGACCCCCCAAGAGCAACAGGAATGGGAGGAAATAACTATAGGCTGCAGAGATATGCAGGTTAAAGTCAAAAAATGGTCACAGCCAATTATGTGAGTTGAAACTTTAAAAAATGATAGAAATCAAATGCTATTTGTCATGAATAGGGAGCATTATCAATAGGCAGAAGCTGCAATGTTAAAATGGTTCCCAAAATTTTTGACGGTTGAACAGGGCAATCACATACATGTTGACTCAGATGTAAGTCCAATTGTTTTCAATAAGGTTTTCTCCCAGGCCAGCTAAATGCTTAGCATAATTTCATCAAGTGCATGAGGACATAAAAGGAACTGTAATGAAGAGATGAGATTTAATATACAGCAAATGAATATAAACACTTTCTACATACCCCCCCCCCTGAATGCTATTCTCTTTGTTGTCACACATTCTTTTCTTTTTCTGTCTTCACACTCAGATTTCCACTTTTACTGGCATGACTTCTGTTCTTTTAACAGCTGCAAAACAAAAATGCAACAAGTGACTTTTCCCAAACATGATAGAAAAAGCATCACCCATTGAATTCCTGCAACTTGACTTCACACAGGATAGTTTTCTCCAGTTGCTTCAGCTGTTGACAAGTTATGATAGCGGAGGTGCATTGTTGTAATAACTCAAAAAAGAAAGAAAGGTAAGAGTGTTAAAATCTTGAAATATATAGTTCAAGCTCCAGTTGTCAGCCTGACTCAGTGTGTTGATAAGGAGAAATAACAATTAATACAAAGGCATGTTAATGAATAGGAGATAGCTTATAGGTGTGCCAGTTCACTTCCTTGTATTTTGTCACAGCTCATAAAGATAAACAATATTAGGAATTCTGTTGCTAAATGTTCAGTAGTAAGTAACCTTTCCCAGGCATCCTGTCAACTTCAGATAACTTTTGTACTGCTAAGGGAAACTTAGGGAGGTATTTAACTATGTTTTACTTAGAGTAGACCCATTGAAATTAATAAGCTTGACTAAGTTGTGCTCATTAATTTCAGCAGTTTTATTCGGAGTAAAACATAGTTGAATACCACCCTTAATCTTCATCCAGTTCATGTTGCAGGTGTGTATATGAGCTTCACTAACTTTCCACATTGAAAAATATTCTTCAGATGCACCTATCTTGCAGAACAGGTGATAAATAGCACCATTAGATGTCCAGATGGTTTTAATTAAATGTATTTAACTAGTGTTTGTCTCTAATGAGAAAAATGGCCCTTACATTTGTCTCTCCCTCCCTCCCTCTCTGATTCAGTTCTCCGTGTAGTAACTTGGGAACCACAGGTGTGACTTCAGAAGTAGGGAAGAAACACAATGAAAGAGCAGGAGTTCTTAGAAGCACAATGAAAAGAAGCTTCTACATACAATATTGTTCTTTTCAGAAAACACACACAGCAGTGCTGCAGGGTGTTTTTGTCATGCTGCTGCTTTATACATCAGGAATCAGTGGACACAAAGCCTGTCAAACTTTCCTAGCACAATCTTCTGAAAAAACAAGAAACTTCTTGCTTCCTGTGAAGGAAGCAAGGAAGTAGTAGAGCACATGTAAAGTCCTTAATCCTCAGCATCTCCAAGTGGACCTGGGAGAGATAGGCCTGAGACCTCACAGAGTCACCACCAATCAGTACCAACATTACTGAGCTAAGAGGACCAATGGTCTGAGTCAGTATAATGTGGCTTCCTGTGTTGTTTTGTTCTGTTGGTGAAGAACTGAGTCAGCAACTCCTTGGGTCAGGCAGTCTCTGATATGCAAGCAATAGCTCAAACCTTTTTATTTATTTAGGAGTTCAACTTGGTTCAGCCTGAGCATGATCCAAAGCTCTGCAATGTGCATACTGAACTTCCTGCAGACGGGAGATGCTCATGTCTTTTCTGAAGTGAGGTAATAGTAAAGGTAAAGGGACCCCTGACCATTAGGTCCAGTCGTGGCCGACTCTGGGGTTGCGGCGCTCATCTCGCTTTATTGGCCGAGGGAGCCGGCGTACAGCTTCCGGGTCATGTGGCCAGCAGGACTAAGCCGCTTCTGGCAAACCAGAGCAGCGCATGGAAACACCGTTTACCTTGCCGCTGGAGCTGTACCTATTTATCTACTTGCACTTTGAAGTGCTTTCGAACTGCTAGATAGTGAGGTAATATTCTGTACTAAATAGCCATTCCCATTACCACATGACGGGAGGATAAAAGTTCATATTCAGTCAATTCTGATACAAAGCAGGATCCTTGTGTAGCAACTACACTGCCGCCTACATGTGTGAGATGGGAGTAATGGCAGCATATTGGCTATGGGTCCAAGAAGTGTTGGTCTAGGAATATGTTTTGACACAGATCCTCCTTGCCCCTGCTTTGCACATGTCAAAATCTCTAGTTACAGATAGGTAGCCGTGTTGGTCTGCCATAGTCAAAACAAAAAAAATTCCTTCCAGTAGCACCTTAAAGACCAACTAAGTCAGTTCTTGGTATGAGCTTTCGTGTGCATGCACACTTCTTCAGATACACAGTATCTGTGTGTATCTGAAGAAGTGTGCATGCACACGAAAGCTCATACCAAGAACTGACTTAGTTGGTCTTTAAGGTGCTACTGGAAGGATTTTTTTTTTGTTTTGTCAAAATCTCTATTACCCTACAGATACAACAGATATGATGATGTCTCCACTCTAGGACAGTCCCTGTGCATTTCAAATGCTCTCAGGCACAGGCTCCCAGTTGTCCCTCCCTTCCCATATTTCAATTCATCCCATTATATCCCATACACCCCACATCAAAAGGATATTGGGGGCTCTCCTGTATCTTTCCACAATTGGTTGAAAGAGAGTCTCTTTGTGGGTGCAAAGTTTGATCGCATAAAAGTTGCACCTACAGCAATTTCCTTTTGCTATGGGGGCCTACTGGGAAGCAAAAACAATAGCTGATCCTCCATCTTGGGAATTGCACAAACCACCTGCTAATTAGGAATCAACGAAGCAGTCCACTCTGGTTCCTTTGTTTTACCAGTCTTAAGTTCACTTTGCCACATTTCCACATCAAATTTTGCAATTTTTTATTTTAAAAAAGTCCTAATGAAAATCCACCAGCATTTTAGTGAAAATGTCTCATATTAGATACCTTTTTGCAAGACTATTTCCCTACTATTATGCATTTAAATATTCGTTTTCACTATTACAGTGGTACCTCGGGTTACATACGCTTCAGGTTACATACGCTTCAGGTTACACACTCTGCTAACCCAGAAATAGTGCTTCAGGTTAAGAACTTTGCTTCAGGATAAGAACAGAAATCGGGCTCTGGCGGCGTGGTGGCAGCAGGAGGCCCCATTAGCTAAAGTGGTGCTTCAGGTTAAGAACAGTTTCAGGTTAGGAATGGACCTCCGGAACGAATTAAGTACTTAACCCAAGGTACCACTGTATATGCATTTTTATGAGCATTTCTCCCTAATAATACACAAATTTGTACACATTTTTGTTGGGACCACTGCATCACAAAATTCAGAAAAGTGCAAATGTAAATTATACTCATGCCTTGCATTTTCTTGGATGCAAATTAGGTAGGTTTGCATTAAGATAGGAACAAAACCAAATTTCTCCTCCATCCCTAGCTATTACCCACATGTTCCATGATAGGTGGAGAACAGATGGTGACAAATGAAGTCTTCTGGCATTCATCTGTGTTGTTGTTTTTTAAAGTAATATTTATTAAGAGTTTAAAAATTACAAAAAGAAGAAAAAAGGGAAAAGGGAAAAAAGTTACAATACATGAAAAACAAAAAACAGCACTTATCTTAACAAAACAGAAAGAAAAAAACAGAAGCAATTAAAAACACATTCAATACTTCCATATCTTATCTTTCATTTACTTGTTTCAATGACCTCCTCACACCTCCCTTTTTGTGTTCTAGTTCAGTTAGCTATTTCAGCAAATCCTTTCCATCTTTCTCAATTTTTGTCCTATAATTTATCTTAACACAATCTAACCTTACGTTTTCCCCTTTGGGAAATCTATTTTTACTTAATTCTTTATAACATTTCTGCTAAAGCCATATAACTTCATTCCAGCATCCTTCTAACATTCATTAAATTTACAGTGTTTCTGTAAATAGTCTTTAAATTTCTTCCAATCTTCTTCCACCGACTCTTCTCCCTGGTCTCGGATTCTGCCAGTCATTTCCGCCAATTCCATGTAGTCCATCAACTTCATCTGCCATTCTTCCCGGGTGGGCTGGTCTCAGATTCTGCCAGTCATTTCCGCCAATTCCATGTAGTCCATCAACTTCATCTGCCATTCTTCCCGGGTGGGTTGGCATTCATCTGCGTTTGCTTCTCTTGGCTCAATGAATGCTTCAGCTTCAAGCACTACCCAGCTATGCTTCACTTGTATGTTTATAGTGTCCCATTGAAATACAGCCATTAAAAAAAAAAAAAACTTTGCCTCTTTAAGAATGTATAATTATTTATGACAGCAAACCGGCTAGAAGAAGCACTTCTAGATTAATTAACAGTGACCCATAATTAAACACAGCAGTACTTTAGAGAAGCAACAGTCCCTTGATAGCATTGCTTTTGCTATAATGAGTGTTTATCATCCTTGTTTGCTTTCACAGTGGTAGTTATCAAGTTTAGTTACCAGGTTTTTTAATTAAGTGGAAATATGGATAAGGTACTGTAAAAATACCCAGGATTTACAGATAGCTCTCAGTGTATCAATTCCATCAGAGAAACATTCATGCGGCCCATTCCTGTCTTTATTTGCAAGGAAATAATTCCCACTAAATTCAGTTGAGTTTATCCCCATGTGAGATGATGCTGTTCATATCAATGTGCTGCCAAAACTTCCAGTGGCTGTCATGGGAGGTTGTTTTGTGTGTGTATATGCATTTTAATGAATTGTAGGTGTTTTGTATGGGCTTTTCTAATGGTGTGATGTGTTTATGTTTAATGTTTGTAAGTGATGCCAATAAAGGTTTGATGATGATGATTATGTTTTAAAATGTGCTGTTAAGAAGTTTTACAGTCTTTTCAGAAAGTTGCTGTATATCTTAAGTTTATTAAAGTTAGCAATATGGAAATTTTGCAAAATATGTTATCAGCTTTTGGTAACTTTTAATGCACTTACAATCTCAATAGCAAAGTTTGATGAGAGAGTGCTGGCGCTAAGTAATTGTGTGCAAACACACATTAATTTAGTAATATGCTAAGTAGTAGATTATTCTGTTCTGAATATGTACTGGGTAACTAATAATCAAATTTTGGTTCTGCCAGGTGGTGTTTCAGTATTGGACTCTAATGCATTTAAGCATTCTTCAAAAACTTTGATTCCATTTCTCTGCCTTTCCTAGTGACCACTATTATGTTTATCTATTTTGTTAATTATCCTTTAATAATGGGTATCTTGGCTACAGAGCAAGTACAAGGCTTTCAGAGAACATTCAGTTCTCCTCGAAAATCCATTCATTGTCGTTGCAGAGGTGATGTTGCATTGAGAATTCCTGCAGTGTGTAAAAGAACAGAATCTCCTAAAGAACAGACAACTTAGTCTTTTCATCCTCTCATGTTGTGATTTTTACATGGCTTAATTATGGTTGGAGTTGCACGTTGTTCCCAGTATTTATGAAAGAAGAAATATCACCATAGCTATAGTGCTGTTGGTATTCTCATGTGTAGCTCAGAGTAAATCCAGAATTCCATTGTTCAAGATGGCTAATTTCCTGGCACAAATTTCTCTCTTTATTTCCAGCAGGCTGGAAGAAATATTTGTTCAGAAAACATAAATCTATATTCCTAAAGAATGTAAAAAATTAAAAAAAAACAGGCAGCAGGGTAGGTCAATTTGGGGTCCCAACAGCAGCGGCTTTGTAATCCTTGCCACAAGTAGATCAAAGAGGGCGATCTTTGTTTTCTTCTGCCATTGTTTAAATCCCAAGTAAAAATAGAACTCTGACCAGGTTCAAATGAAGGTTGTTCTGAGAGCAACTTGTTCCTGCAGCACTAGGAAAGTTTCTTGCCGCCAGTGAATCTCACAGTGTGAAGTCTAACCAGGGCAAACAAAGATATGCAATAGAATGAAAAGACCAATCCCTGCTTTTCTGGAAGACGTGTAACCTCTTTTTAACCAAATAAAGATAACAGTACCCTGGCACAAATATAGGATAGGTAAATGTTACAATAGGTCCAACTATCATTATGGAATGGAAGTGTAGAAGGAAATACTTAGCATTAACAGTATTGCAAATTTTGTTCAGCTTCAGGCTGCAGAATGCATTCCTCTTACTTTCCTGTCTCTGCCCATGAAACCTTCTTTTCCCTCCCCACCCCCTCCTAATCTAATTTGGAATTGGATGCTCCAAGTTGTGACTGCTACAGAACTTTCCTGCTGAGTCATGACATTGCTTGCTCAGACATTGCTAAAGCAGCCTTTTCATGGTTTGGTTGGTTTGTTTTTAAGGGAAAGGCTCCGCACCGTCAGCTTGCTGAAAGGATGTTCGCTAGCTATGATTGCACCTCACCAAAGTAATGGGCTCTCCTACTGCCGTCATTTGCCGATGCTTCTTGATGTGACATAGGCCACATGACTGGGATGTCCAAATGGCAAGTGTTGACAGGTAATGGTCACTAGAAGAAGGCTTCCGTTGTTTATCATGGTGCTACTGAAAGTCTACTGGGAGCTGACAGATGCCACTCCAGAAGGTTAATAAGATGAAGGCAGCTCCTCCAGCTGGACCATAAGAGGGATTATGTCTGAGCAGCAGATAAACAGCTTATTCCAGAAACAGACACTGCTTTTTTTTCTTCTTGTTTAAACTTCGTCACTCTTCTCTGAATTCTCACTCCAGTTCTACTTTCATTCTCTCTGGGTGACAGGTGTGATCTTGAGAATTTGCTCAGGTTTTCTGCATCCACACCTGTTATTACACATCAGGCCAGAGAGGATTCTAAACAACTTGGGGTTTGGCAACACCTTTCAGGGGGGTGGGAAACGCAGCTAGTAGGAAGTTTTGTTCCTAAAGTCAGTCCAACATAAGTTCTGTTTCCTGAATAACCAGCCTTGAACATTGTGAATGATAAAAAAGCAGCATGCATCTGAAAAGTGGATTAATATTTCTTATAATTTGGCTCGCGCTCCAAGTTCAAGGAAGCAAAGGTGAGTATATCTTAAAATACATTGATGCTTCAGTTGGGGGTGGGGAAGCAGGGGGTTTAGCTGAGAGGAACAAATGCCAAATTTACTGTGCGAATGTTAAAATGTGTTTTGCACTCCAGATTTGGGCATGCTTTCATTGAAGAGTATTTTTTGCTATAGGATTTGTTATTCCTTTTCAATATCGCTGTATTGCAGAAACTTTTTGTGCTACCCTTCATAAAAATTCCTAGTATGCCTGATTCAGTCAAATTAGCCTCTGTCGATGATGCACTTCACTTTAGACCTTTCAGTAAGACACATATAATCTCAAAACCAAAAAAGGCAATAAATGTGAAGAGGTAAGTACAGTATGGATTTCTGCTGAAAATGTTTAATCTAGCTAAAGTTGGTCATTTAAGTTAGTTGCAAATTCACTACCAACTTTTCCTTTTAGTTTCAGTGAGGCTTAATTATAAATATCTTTTGGGTGAATAATGTGATTCCATTTCATTTTAAGAGAAACTGCTATAGTTCAAATTGCAGATGTATTTGCCATCAAGGTGTTTATGTGTTAATGATAATGCTGTACAGGGATTAAAAACATTATTTAAGTGTTTGCTGAGAAAGGCATGAACTAACAATGATAATAAAATGGTACATACTACTTTTGCAGTGAATTAATTTTAAAAAACAAACAAATAAAGTCTCACTTTGTTTTAGAATGGAGTCCTAATATAAGCAAAGGCATTTAGTCCACATCAGAACTGGGCTATCTTCCTTCTGATGAAGTGAAAAGTTCACATGCTTTGAATTTTGTGTAACAGAAACAGCATTGTCAGTGTTACGTTTCCCTTTTTCTTTCTAGACAGAAAACAGCAATTGGGTGGGGGATTTTGTTATTATTTAGTAGTTCATTTGGTGTACTGATTTTCTTTCATTTTTAATAAATAGATAAATTCACATTGCTATGATTGGATTTTTAAAAAATGCAAGGATTCAGTCCACGTTCCAACTCTGGGTTTGTCCAACATATTTCCATGAAAAGTGAAGTGCAAAAAAATGAGTGGATTTTAGACTGCCTCACTCATTATTGAATAACTTCATACATATACCAGACATCTCCATTGTGCAGGTAAACGTCAAACAGGATTCAGGATCAAATCTATTTTTATTGGATTGTCAAAATGAGTAGGGATAGATTAATGACAGTGTGTTCCCAATACTGTTTTGAAATAATGTCTCTAGATGAAACAATGCAGTCATTTTTCTGCTATTTTTCTTAAGCTGCCTGATAATAGGAAGTATAATCATTCACTAACGTACTCAAATAGCTGTAGCAAACACTGATCAGAATCAACGTTGAGAATATTTGTCTAGAGAAAAATATAATTTAGCTAAGTAGTAGTACCACTTACAGTTGTCTTTTGAAACCATTGTTTGTTATTCCATCTTTCATTTTCACAATCCAGTTAATATAATCCTTTAATACTGTTTTAAAAATTGGGACACCTGGATGCTAGAGAAAAGTGAATGCTTATCTGCAGCAAGAGCTATAAGCAAAATGTGGGCAGAGATTCACTGCTCTTGCATTGAATGAACCTTTTAAAGCAATTAAAACAAACTTATTTGACAGATTGTCAATTAACAAGGGTATGAATCTTGTAGCCTTTAAAAAAAAAGAAATTTATTATACGGAAATATATGTTTGTTCTTATATAATTCTTGAGGATTTCAACCCGTCTGAAATTAGGAGTTACTGGATGACATTATAGGAAGAAGAAAGTGACTATCTGAAACTTCCTGATAGAGATTATGAATTATTTCCCCAAGAAGTCGTCATTTAGAGGATAAGGCACAAGGCAACTACCTGGGTCAGGAGGGGACAGGAAAAGGATTAAATAATAAAATCTCTTTTTTTATATACTTTGAACCTGCACCAGACAGCTTAACTCAAGATTATTTCTGTGCATAGGGGCTATGACAGATCAGAAGATTTATCTTAAACAGTGCTGGTATTTGTCAGTTTGTGTTATAGTCTTCCCAATGTGATTTCCCCCTCCCCATTTTTCATTTTTGGAAGTATGGCATGAAAATGCATGCACATTTTTTGATACCCCTACCCTACCCGCTTGATACTAGAGTCTTGTGGCACCTCAAAGACTAACAAATTTATCATAGCATAAATTTCATGTCCACAAAGCAGTCCACAATTTCATAAATAATTTGTTAGATGGCAATCCAAAGTCTACAGACCCAGGGAGTAAGCCTCGTTGAATTCAATAGGACTTATTTCTGAGTCGAAATGGTTAGGACCACACTGTTAGGCTTTGTTGTTTTGGGTGCAGCAGGCTAACATGGCTAGCCTCTAGAGATTTGGGCAGATATATATTTTATTTAAATGTACTGCCAGAAAGTTGTCATTATACCTGGACAGAGATTAACACTATGAGAGTTGCATTAGGAAACTTCAATTATTTGTTCGGATGAAAGGATCGCTTTGATACTGGGCTCATCATTTTCTTGCTTGAGTAAAGACAGAGACAGCAATTATGCAGCTGCCCCAGAGCACATTGTGATCCAACTATCTTTTGGAAACTTTCCACAACAGTAATGTCATCTTCCAGGAAGGTCTGTCATGTTAGATTCTACACTGGGATGTGGACAGTCATGGCATAGCAGCTTACTGCAATGGTGTGTATACGGGCCTACTCTAAGCCACATCCTAGAATTCAGTTTCTAATCTTGGCTCTACCTCTGTTTTTCAGCAACTATTAGCTTTGATAATGGGTCTCAGACATGAAACACCGTTTCAGAATGAATCTGATACCCAAATGAAAGGCAGATGCAAGACATTCTGTCATACATGGACAAAGTGCTGCGAAAGCATTAATTTGACTTATATACTGACTTCCTACTTATATTTAAATAACTTTGTTATCCTTGCAACAAAATTCTCCCATGACATAATTGAAATAGTGTATCTTCATGGTTTGAAGGTGCAACTTCAAGAACATTCCAAATATCAATGCACAGGTATAAAGAATAAACTAAAATAATAATTGTAAGTCTTCTTGTTAGAGAATTAGAGGGAAATACACCCAATGTTAGGAGGAGACTTCCAGATGATTTGACCCACATCAGGGATATAGGAAGCTGCTGTTTACCAAGCCCAAATCCATTGCTCCCTCTAGCTTAGTTTTGTCCTTACAGTGATTAGCAGCAGTTCCCCAAAGCTTCAAGCAGTGCTCTTTCTCAACCTGCAGCTGCCAGAGATTGAACCTGGGTCTTTCTACCTGCCAGCCACGTGCTGTGCCACTGACCTATGGTACTTCCTTATCCTTTCTTAGCACATTAAAGCTATTTGGAATTTCCTCTTAGGGCTCCATGAATATTAGGCATAATTCCAATGGTTGCTCAGACAAGCTAGCAACATACACATATCCCTCCTAAGCAGAATTCTAGTCATATTTTTCTTCCACACCCTGAACTGCTAATATAAGATGCATGATCATTCTTGTCACAATATTATTGACTCCTTTTGTTATACATGAAAATTATGTAGTGGTGAAATGTTGCTGAAAGCATTAAAATATATATATATATTGTATTTAATTGGGTCAGCCACATGTGAATGTACTATCTCTTGATGATGTTCCATCGCTTGATGGCTTATCACACACTGCGTTGCCTTTGCTGAAACAGTGCAATATTGTTGAATGGCATCAAAGCATAATTCGCACATCCGTGTTATCATCACATGATTCAGGAGTTACTCGGTGAGTCATATGAATATGTGGACATGTTCTTTGTCTAAATTACTTACAGATTGAGATCAAGTACCTCTACGTTGTGTCCTTTCCTTTTCAGAAAAGAATACGAGGATCATGTGGTTCATGGAAGCCTAATGTGAGTTTTAGGTCAGAGAATAAATATTCACCAGTTTATTCAGACAGGCGCACAAAAGCTTTCTATGTGCTTTGAGAAATCATTCTAATTACTTCTGGCTTTCCACTTCCCCTCCTGACGGCCTCAGCAGTGACTAGCAACTGTTAAAGATCTCTGTTTATATAACTGACCTCAAGAAGAAGGTTAAAAATATCTGTACCAAGAGGCCCTCATCACAATTTTTCTTTTGTTTATGCAAGGCTACAAGCTTTTGAGTGCTCATCGCCATTCCACAAGTTAATTTTTCTGTTCACAGTGGAAATGCTATAGGCAGTTGTATTGGCTGTGTTAAACACATGCAACCTGTTCTCTGACACAAGACCTGGGAGTGACCTTTTTGTATTATTGAAGTATTACTTATAAATATGACATAGGGATAAACTAGTCAACATGATAGATATGCTTGTCATATTTATTGTATACCATCCATCTGGGTCCAAACTATTATGTTTTAAGATCAGGAGGGGGGAGCCTTTTGCCTACTTCTGAAAGAAGATATATACAATGAAGTGTTTGAATTGACTCTGTTGGTCAGTTAGATTAGATAGAGGCGTTGCATGCTTGACTCTTGATAGCATGGTGACTACTGTCTTTTTCCTCTGAGACAAGTAGACTTGATAATAACAGGGAAAATGTGGGGGGGGGGAGAACTCTGGAGTGCGAGAACAAGGCAACTAATGCTAATAACAGACCCTCTGTACAATAATGATCCAAATCAATAGGTCCAAATTAATATCGAGTACTACTGTACTCTTGGCAGGAAGCTCACTCTATTGTAGTCCGTGGTCTGGTGTTTTCTTTTTAATTTCATAATTTTACTGTGACTTCAAACCGATCAGAAGAGCATTGCAATCTGTATGCTGTTCAGTTGCCTGTGTGTTCATATGGATGCATTTGCATCTGTGTGCCCTGGAGACGAGCTGCATCTACTCCTCCAGGAAAGTCATGTGCCCATATTTACAGAGGACAATCCTAGGCCAAGCCCGGTTTAAAGACAAAGAACCATAAAGAGAGACATTGAAGTTGCTCATCAACAGATTGATGAGCTTACAGATCACCTGATCGCAGTCTTCCCAATATGGTGACATGTACTGAGTTTCTATTTAGAACAATCATTTAACAGGAATCATTTCTAAGCTAATTTGTATATATCCATTTCAGTTAACACATGCAAATTTAATGTCTTTACCTCCTCTTTTTTGGTGATGTGCAAGTGACCAGCCTACAATCCCTATTCTAAGTCACTTCTATAGACTCTGTGGCAGGGGTGAGTGAATCGATGGATTGGGGTTTATTTGTTTCTCTTTTTTCCCATTTTAAGTTTAGTTCTCCACATTTCCACATCCATTTGCAAATTCTTCTTTTTTAATCACGAAAATTCATCAGCGTTTTAGTGTGAATTTCTCCTAATACACACAGTTCTATATGGAATTTTGCCTAACATTTTTATGCAAAGCAATAATACAGTTTTATGGTGTCTTCATTAAGGTACGCAACCTTTTTGTGCAATCTTTGCCATAGAGTATGCATTTTTGTAAGCATTACTTGACTGGAAAACTCACTCACTTGCAAAATACAGAGTAGTGTAGATTTCTAAGGCTGTTTAGCTTTCAGTTCCTGTATTGGCACATTAGGTAGGTTCACCTTTAAATGCAAACTCCCATATCCCTCCCATCTCTACACTGAGGAAGGAGCTGGTCACTGAAGAATGGTAACCCTAGGAAGTCAAGTGAGCAATTTGTTAAGAAGGCATTTTGAAAAGGCACAGAAGGGGACCAAAAAGCCACCACCATTTTTGAGGGGCAAGTACCAAAATGAAAACTGTTGTTGGTAGACAGGAATATTTGGGCATACGGTACCTCAGTATATATACTTGCATGGGAGAATAATTAGTGTGTTTAATGTCCCTTCAATTGCTGTATTTTCTGAATTTTAAATTATTTATTATTAATAACTTATTATTTATCCCACCTCTCTTAAAAGGTGTTGCAAGTGGCTTAGTGCATGAGTGTGTGTTATGTTTTTCTTCAAAGAACCAGCCAGCTCTTTCCAACTCAGCTCCTTTCTTATTTTCCCTAGAGGACCAAATCCTACTTTGAACTAACTTCACACTCTTTCATAGTATAAGTTTGGAACTGCCTTATAAAGAGGCAAAATGTTAAGGTCAAGGCATGTAATGGGGGTGATGGCATTTATATAGAGCCTGTATAGCTCTATACATTTGTTGTGCTTACTGTTTGTATTTTAAATAGTAAGATTCCCTAAGGGCCAGCTGCTTTAGTACATCCGGTTGAGAGCTGATGAATGGCTGAGAAACCAGACTTTTAGCAAGCTGTATCCTTTCGCAGTAGAAGGGAGCAGAATTAGTCCTACTCTAGCAGCTTCAAATACACAGCCAAAACTCTACACAAGCAGGAGCTACCCTTTTAACTTGTATTATAAGAAAGGGAAAGTTCTGAATGTGAATATTCCTCCCCCTTCATTGAACTGAATGGGAAATTCTGCTACTGGAAAAATATGCTCAAGTTGTATAGTATGTGAGTGATACGTCTCTTATTCAGCTGGCAGACTCAAGTATTATTTCTTTGTTCTGACTGTATTGCAATGTTCATATGATAATATAAGCATATTCTTGATTGGATTTGTCCATCTGCCACATTTAAATACTGATCTGTATTTAATTATTAAAGCTCCCTTTCCATCATTAGTTTTGCCTGGTAATTTAAATACAAGCAGTGCAGCAGCTGAAAATGTAATTCTTGTTCTTAGCTTGCTTAGCAGCATATATAAGAAAGCTAATAAAATTATCCACTTGATAATTTTTGGAAGGGGAAGTTGTCATCCAATACTGCTTTTGTCTCTGAATTTATGCAACTTTTCCCATTAGTAATTGGTCTACAGTGGTACCTCGGGTTAAGTACTTAATTCGTACCGGAGGTCCGTTCTTAAACTGAAACTGTTCTTAACCTGAAGCACCACTTTAGCTAATGGGCCTCCTGTTCCTGCTGCGCCGCCGGAGCACGATTTCTGTTCTTATCCTGAAGCAAAGTTCTTAACCCGAGGTACTATTTCTGGGTTAGCAGAGTCTGTAACCTGAAGCGTATGTAACCTGAAGCGTATGTAACCCGAGGTACCACTGTACTCTGAAGGCAGTATGCCTTGCTAATCAATCAGGCAATCCTGCCTGCATTTTTAAAGTATCTTATGGGACAGAAATAATTTGCTTTTCATAGCTTTCCAGCATTGGGCTGACCTTCAGGATATTATTGCCCCTTCCTCCAAAATTATTCAAATTTCAGCAGGTTTGTTTTATGCGAACACCTACAGCTGTTTGGTCCACATTCTACATTTTGTTAGTCTTCTATTTTACATAACTATATTATTTATGCTTTTTGCTATGGGAAGCTGTGACAGTGCCCCTCAACTGAATCCACTATTTGTCAATCAATTTGTCATCAGCCAATGAAATGATCTAATGATCTAATGTTTGATGCTATCAAGTGCTGCCATGAATAGGGCACCAACATTGAGGGCTAGCTTGTTCCAGGAGGACTGTCAAAAGAATTTAGGTGGCATGGCAAGGGGAAGGAGTTGTTAAGAAAAAGAATAGTGCCTCAAAGACGTACCAGTGAGTCAACATTTGCACAGATTTGTGAATAAGAAAAATGTTACATAAATGTTAAGTGATAATGAAAGGTCAGCGGTGTGTGACAGATGTCTGCCTATCTACAATTGAATTATAATTGGGGAGGGGGTAGAATATTTCCACAGCTGTCTTCACAGTACAGAAATCAGGAAATGCCTTTGCAAATAACCAGAACTAAGTAAAAGGGCAAAATTATCATGCTTAGCAAATATGTCACATGCAGATACAACACTGATAATAGCATAAAATATTTGTTATATGTGGCAAATCTGAGGCTGGAGATTAGCTATCCATGCTTCTGAGGTTATTTGAAAATATATGTATTGACAAACTCATATATGTAGTGCTTCGAAAGAGCGAGAAGCTGGATGGAGCCCAAGACTGACAAGCCCTGCCATTAGCTGTGGTAGGACTGAAGTAGAACACAACATGGTTACTCAACAATGCAGGATACTCAAAAGCACTTCTTAAAACTGTTACTTTACATATTCTAGAATTGGTCATAACATTAAAAATGGATTCTAGGGCTAAATCCTTTCACAAATTACTAAAGCATGCTTACACCCGGCACAATTGAACAGCAGCCTCTCTTACTGAGAGAGGGAACTAAACTGCCCCACCAAGTGAATGTTTTAATGTGAGTGGGTGGGGTGGAGGATAAATGGGAAATCCTTCTCAGACTTGGATTTTGATCCAAGATGGAGGATACTTTGGGGCTTGTGATACCATGCACCAGCCAGTGTGGTGTAGTGGTTAAGAGCGGTGGACTCGTAATCTGGGGAACTGGGTTCGCATCTCCACTCCTCCACATGCAGCTGCTGGGTGACCTTGGGCTAGTCACACTTCTCTGAAGTCTCTCAGCCCCACTCACCTCACAGAGTGTTTGTTGTGGGGGAGGAAGGGAAAGGAGAATGTTAGCCGCTTTGAGACTCCTTCGGGTAGTGATAAAGCGGGATATCAAATCCAAACTCATCTTTCCTGTTCTTTGAGCTGCCAAAGTTTCCTTCTTGGGACAAACTAGGTGAGCTCCATCAACACCCCTACATTCTTGCCCTGCTTGTGGACTTCCAAACAGTTGGCCACTCTCAGACATGAATCTATATGGTTCGATTCAGCAAGACAAATTCATATATCCTTGTCCTGAATTTTCACACGATGTATATATGTGCTCAGTGTGAACAGATTAGCTATTTAATCCTGGAATACTCCTCTTTGTCACAAGCAATTGAATGGGAGGTTGCTGGTCCAGCACTGTGTTTTACAGCAAGGCCCTTTGCTCCTTTCTGGTGTTTGAATTGTATTTCTTTAGTTGAATATAGAGAGCAGCCTTATGCAGAGTCAGGCCCGCTATGCAACTTGCCACAGTTCAGAGAATGGTTAAGAGTCAAGACACACGGTGAGTTCTGCTACTATGCATTTTGCCCTCCCCAGGGAGAAAGCAGAACTACACCTTTAAAAATGATTTGGTTGGCTGTGGTATCAGGTGCAAATGGGAATGGATCGTCAACACCCTACTAATCAACTTCTGTTGACTTTTTAAAAAAGAGAGAACAGGTATATCACAGTTCACCTGTCAAGGATTTAGAATTATGTGAAGCTAGGATGAGTCAAGCTTAATCGCCTACAGAAGGAAAGGAAGGGAATTCATAGTAGTACAAGTAATTTTCATGTCACAGGACTTCTTAAAGGATATATTGGTACTGAGCAGCTATAGAACTTGGCGAGTGAGATATTTTAAAAGGTGCTCAATGTGATGGCCTGCATTTTGTTGGTTTTGCTCTTTGGTGGAAAAAAGGTATGTAATTACTAGTAACTATATCTATGTAAGTAAGATATAGGGGAGGAGTTGGTGAACAATGAACTTTCCAAGTGTGGAGAGCTTGAAGACACGGGATATTGGGTTTATCTATTTATATTTTAGAAATGGATTACAGGGGAGATACAATTACCTCACAAAGCAGGCAAATGTGTTTTCATCTTTCTGTGAATCCTTTGTCTGGCTTACTTCCCCCTGGTCTGGGAGGGGAGGGCCTTGACTGTGCCTAGTGATGAAAAGTACATGAAAGATTATGTGAGAGCAAGTATGTGCGGTGTTCAAAAAATGATGGGAAATGAAACCTCTGGATGCTTCCTTTTTGTCCTTAACAGCAAATATTTATGCCATCTGCAAGAACCAGCTGCAAGGGACTGTCTTTGTTTAGGCCAAAGTTTCCCAAACATAGGTCTCCAGCTGTTTTTGTACAGCTCCTATTATCCCTAGCTAGCAGGACCAGTGGTCAGGAATGATGGGAAATGTAGTCCCAAAACAGCTGTAGACCCAAGTTTGGGAAACCCCAATTTAGGCATTTTTAAGGGGAACCAACCCCAAAGAGACTTACTTGCATTTGCACCATTTAAAGGTGTCAAAATGTAAGCACCAGTTAGGAAGGTTGAGGCTCCAAATTATTCATTTGCAGTTGTGGCTTTACCTGCCCTACACCTAACATCATGTGGGCATGGCTAGCTAAAAACAGCTTTCTGAGCAAAAGTAGAACCCCTGATGGGCATAATTTAGCCTGCAGGCCAGAAATCCCTCACTCCTGCAGTGGAGTGTTTGATGGGGACTAGGAAGGCCTGAGTTCAAATTTCACAATGTGTTAGTGAAAAACAGATCTTGAATGAAAAATAATAGATTTGTTTACTGGGCCCAGGAAAAAACAACAACCCAGCATGTGAACTACATTGTGTTGTCACTTTAATGAGGCAATCTGAGACAGTTGTGCCAGGCACCAAGCACCATTCCTCCCACTTGCTTGCTTCACTGCCTGTACCAGCCATACTCTACCCATCTCTGTCCACCCACCTCGTGAGGCTTTCTGCCTCACTGTCTCATTCTGAAGAAGGGCCAGAGGTTTTACCATGACTGAGGAAGAGAGGAGGGGGGGGCTGCCAGTACTGATGGCAAATTAGCAATACAGTGGTACCTCTGGTCACGAAATTAATTCATTCCGGAGGTCCGCTCTTAACCTGAAACTGTTCTTAACCTGAGATACCACTTTAGCTAATGGGGCTTCCCGCTGCCACCGCACAATTTCTGTACTCATCCTGAGGTAAATTTCTTAACCCAATGTACTCCTTCCCAGTACTCCTTTTGTAACCCAAAGTTTTTGTAACCCGAGGTGTTTGTAATCCGAGGGACAACTGTATAAGAAACCAGCAGTGCAGTGAGGTAATTTTAGATTCTGGACTTAATGGCTGTGTCCATGTGCAGTACACCAGTTGTAAAGCACATGTTTAAGACTTCTCATCTGCCACCCCGCACTTGACCCAGTCTATGATTGCAACAGCCTCTACAGTCCTGATAGATTCAAACCAAAACACCAACCAAAAATAGCATGGCAACTCTGTTTAAAAAAATAATAATCTGAAAACGAACAATTTCTATACTTCACACTCGCTTAAACCATAATGTCATCTCCACAACAGGAGTGAAATGGAGTTTGCTGTGTCTCAGGAAAAGAAGTAGGAGAAAAGTGCAATCCCTTATGCCAGCCCTACATGTTGCTGTGCCCATTCTGCATGCTGGATCGCAGAATGAACAAATAACAACTAACTAAATAAAAATAAGAACTTTTGTGAATCAATTTAGGCCAGTGCTGGCTGGGGCTGATAGGTTCAGTATATCTGTGGGGCTTCTGGTTGGGAAAGACTAAATAGAAGTTTACAGCAAAATCAAGGTTTTATTTTCCCCGCCCCTTCCTTAGAATTGTAGAGTTGAAAGGGTCATCTTGTCCAGCCCCCTGCAATGCAGGAATCATTTTGCCCAATATGGAACTCGAACCCAAGACTCTGAGATTAAGAGTCTCAGACCAACTGAACTATCAAGAAGTTGTTCCATACATGCTTCACATTTGTGCCTTATGATTGAAAGTTTTTGTATAGTGCTGCTTTTCCACATTGGCAGTGCCTTAGTTCATGCAAGGTTGTTTGTTGTTATTATTGTTTACAAGTCCTTGTCAAAGCCTTCCCAATTATTGAATATCTCGTGTGGTTCTCCTTCTTAGGGGTGCCGTTTCAGCAAACTGTTTTATTTGTGTTTGATGCTCATTTTGCCTGGTCACAGGTTAGTGAAAAACAAATGATTGTTGATAGAAATGGAGCTGAGAAATATGGCAGAACCACATTGCTGTCTTCTCTTTCCTTGTTGTCAGTAAGATATTAGAAGCTCAGTGTGTGTGTGTGTGTGTGTGTGTGTGTGTGTATGCCCTGCACTTGCAACCAACACTAAGATTTGTGCAAAAGAATAGTTCTGGACCAGACTCATATTATCCAGGTGTTTTACTCTCTGTGTGGAAGAGCACTTGTCTAAATGGTCTTAAAACATACTGGAATAAATGTTCCCAGCTTGTGTGTTTTGAAAAAGACATCCATTGGAATGTTAATTAAGAAATTATGCAACAGTCCAATGCACAAAGGAAGCTACTTTTTCTCTGACATATTACCGGAAGTGTCACTCCCCCCAATTTTTTTCCTGTCAGTTCAGATTCAATTCATTCAATTCCAAATCATCACAATGAAGCATATATTCTCTCTTATTTTCTTTTCATCTATCTAACAACCACTGACATAATAATGAATGTTTTCGGCTTTGCTTGAAGCTATATTCTTCATTTCAGAGAGTAAGAGAAAACTATAGACGTAGATCATTCCTGCTACGTGGAAACTTGTCATGCTCCACTAAATATTTAGCTCTTAGTTTTCCTAATATTCTTATTTTCTTGTAAGCTTGATTCTCTTGAAAGACATTTGATTCCTTTTCTCTGCCCCTTACTGAATTTGAACTATTTCCAAATGCAATTACCATCTACAGTCAATTCATTGGTATCTAAGTTAGCTACACACATATTGTTGGCCTCCTAGACAAATATTTTCTGCCTCAGAAAGTTTTCCAATTATCTACACATTTTACCATTTCCTTTTCATGGAAGGTCTTTAAACAAATATTGGGATGCTATTTACCTTTCCTTATTTTAGGTTGCTTGTGCAATTAAAAGACAGAACTGCAAAAATGCTTCCAAAGCATCTTGAAAAGTTCATTTAAAATCAACATTATAATTTTTTTTAAGCATCAGTGAATAAAATTGAAAATATAATTACTTCACTGACTGCTCCTTCATTATCTCCATGAAACTGATAATGCAGCTTTTTTTTTGAGCCATTGAAATTCAAAGCTCATAATTTCCTTACTGTTAACTTAAAAATTCACATGCACCTTGAATTAGTATGTCATGTATCAAGTTGTGTTAGGCATACTATCTAGACTAGCAAATATGCTGTACAAAGTTCTGCTCTCGTTTATTAAAGATTACTTTCCTGCATAATTTCCCACAAAAAGGTTAGTGACAACTTTCCCAGTGCTTTGGTATCTTTCATGCGCCAGAAGCAGGTGCATCCTGGTGGGGCTGGGAGTGCCTGGAGTGCATGTGACTCAAAACAGCCAAGCATAAGCTGCTGAATGATGCAACAGGCAAACCCACTTTGACTTGAAAGAGAAGATAAATGTAGCACAGTGGACAGTAATGCATAGGTTAGACAGCAGATCTACACCCAGTTCCTTGTAACAGAGGCAAGTTATAATGAAACATTTGTCATGTTGTTGGTATTTTGAGGTAATAGTTTGTTTCCTTATTCTTCAGTAAATGGGGGTTGACTACCCACAACCATCTGTGTACTGTATAGCATTTTATTGATGTATTTTTTTCTCTTTGCCTTTCCTTTAACAGAAACCCCTAATAAAATGAATCGCGGTGAAGCAAAACACCTTGCAGATGCTTCAGGGTCTGAAAAGTCAGAAAGAACGACAAAGAGGTCTAAAGTATCCACCATCCGAAGGATATTTGATATGGCGAAACATCGAACAAAGAGGTCTTCTTTTTTCCCAACTGGAGTGAAGGTTTGCCCTCAAGAGTCAGTGAAACAAATTTTAGCAAGCCACCAAGCTTATTATAGGCTAAGAGGTGAGCATGCCACAATTTGACCTGCTTTCGATATACCATGCAATTATTTTTGTAACAAGTACCCATAGCCTATTGGCCCATAACCTATTGGCCACATGTTTGCTTTTTCTTGCAAGAAAAGACTTTGAAAGCGACTCTGTAGGCAGTGTTATATCTTTCCTGATATAAGTGGTACAACACTGCCAGTATATTAAAAATGACCGTGTGGGGTCCCAGTGTTATACATCAAAGTTTGGCTGTGGAGAAGTTGGTGTCAAAATTCTCCTCAGCCGTGAAGATCAGTGGATGACCTAAGGCAAGTCAATGAAAGTCAGCCTAGGCCAGCTCACAAGGTTGTCTGATGCTAAAATGAGATAATTTTAAATGTATTTTATAGTGCTGCAATCTCCTTGGAGAGAGGGTGAGGTATAAATGTGACAAACAGTCTATAAGCAACAATTTATACTGAATCAGACAAACAGTCAGCCTGGTCTTGTGCTGTCAGTTCTGCCTGTGTTTCATCTCTTCATAAGTAACCATGTAAACCCAGGGTAACCAAAATGGTGTCCTCAAAATGATGCTTGACTACAACTCCCAGAGGATTTCACAGAGGCAGGTAGTTGACTGCTGTGGGAAATGGGACTTGATGAGCCCTTTGTTGTTTTCTTAAATTGCAGCTTAATTCTAGAGATGTTGTGTTGAACCAACAGCATTCCAGAGGCAGCTTACACACTGAATCCTAGTACAGCCCAATGTGAGCTGTGTCACATGAATTTCTGGATGATGTGTTTTCATTCTAGGAAAAGTAGCACAAGGCAGAAGTAGGATTCTTTTATGCCCTCCTGCGTCACTTAGAACTATATCTAACCTATGGACATCTGGAGATTTGTGCTGCACCACGCCAAAAGAAGGGTGTTGGAGGAAGGTTTTCCAAGACACACAGGCTTTTGAGGGGCTGTTTATAATGATGTAGCTGCTTTGAATTAAAAGGATCCAGATAGCGTACACCTGCAGTCCAAGACAAATTTAATAGTTTAGTGAAGCTGTTTGAGTTTGTCTGCTAAATATGATAAATGCTGTCCCTCTTCTGGAGCATCAGCAAATGCAGAAAAATTGTCATGCAGTTCCACATATTTCTGCATCTCTCATATTTATGTTTTGTGAGTTAGAGTTAAGATGTTCTGCAAGAATGTTTGTAGAACGTATATAATACATTATCTTGAATAATTCATCAGCCGCGGTGCCATAGGTTTTGTCACACATGAGTTTTGCAAATGGGTTAAAAATGATTCATGTGTATCAGGAACTTGTGGTGTTTACAGAAAAACTGCAAGCAGATAAATTTTCTGCCATTTTTTAGAATGGAATAAATCCAACCTAGAACTGTAAAAGTTGATGGCTTCCTATTTGCCCAGAATGGCACCTGTTTTCTTCAATACCGCAAGAGGCAGCACTATTACTAGGATCACAGGGATAGGAGGAGTATGGTTAACCATTCCCTTTCCAGCAAGATCCTCTCCCTGCATAGTAATTATGCTTAGGAAGAAAACTGGTGCTGTGTGTGCTCCTCTTTTTATGCTATGATCCCAACAAAAATCCCATCAAAATCACCACAAGATGTGGTGTGGGGCAAGGAGAAGGCATGGCTGGGTGTGGCCTGCAGATTGGTGTTCTCTGACTGCAGGATTTCATGCATGCTCTGAATGTTACTTGATATCATTAAACAAATAGTGATTGAGCAGGAGATGTAGTTCATCTGCCAAGGAACAGTTAAAGCATCAAAGACTAGGGGGTGGGGCGGGTTAGCATGGTGTGCTGGCATATTCTGGGTATAGCTACTTCAATAGCCTCTGAGGTACTCCTTAGGTAGTGGTTTTACTCAGTGGTGTTTCTCTGTTTGTGGAACAGCCCCCTTAGTGTGATGTTTCTGTCTCCTTTGCTCTTAACATTCGGGAAGTTGAAATAAATTTAAAAATTAAAAAAAATGTCCAGTAGCACCTTAGAGACCAACTAAGTTTGTTCCGGGTATAAGCTTTTGTGTGCGTGCACACTTACACAAAAGCTTATACCCAGAAGAAACTTAGTTGGTCTCTAAGGTGCTGCTGGGCAATTTATTTTATTTTATTTTTTATTTTTACTACACCAGACCATCACGACTACCTACCTGAATTCGGGATGTTGTTTTTTTATATCATTGTATTACCCTTACAAAAAAGTACCCTAAGCAGCTACCTAGAATGAACTAATAAGGATGGAAAAGAAAGTTGCACAGTGATTAACCCTTTTATTTCAGCAAGACTATGGCAGAGATGGTACTCTTGAGAATGCATTATTGAATTCACCAAGTCACAATGTTTGCTTCCTTGAAGTAACTGTTTTGGGCTTCCTTGGCAATTTCCCACTCAAATCTATGTTGAATTTGGTAGCACCATGGCAACTTTTAGCAATCAGTTCAACAACACTTAAATCTTGCATGTCACCAGGTCCTGTGCACCGTTCAAGTTTCTGTCCATGGATGCCTCTCGTCTGGTTGGTTCCATGGCCAACTGTTTTAGGTTAGTCATTAAGGGCACCTAGAAATGTTACCTCTTTTTCATCACTGGAACATTGTAATCAAAGTCACTCATTATTACAATGTTTCTTCCTACAGCTTCCTCCTTTATTTCGCTTTATATCTCAAAATCACTCTGGATGTTTTCAACAGGGGATGGTGGTACCTTCCTGGTACTAAATTACTCTTAGGGCCTTGTATTGCCACCTAAGTGATTCTGTGGAGAAGTCCTTTTTGGATTTCTTGTTCATTCGACACTATAATAAAGAATGTTGTGACTCCTAATATGCCCTTTTGGTTTGTATTTGTATCCAGAGATAGCCTTGTCCCACTGCCTTTCTCTCCACTTCACCATGTTTCTGTTTTGCCCATTATATTGATGCTCTCCTTTAAAATCAAGCACTTCATTGGTTCACCCATCTTGGCTCAGAAGTTTCTAGCATATAAACACACATACATGGTGCCTCTCTCCAAATTTCTCTGGCATGTGTGTTTTCCTCTATGGCGCTTTGGCCTTTGTGAATGCCTGTCATGCCCCTCTGCACTTTCATTGCCTAGTTACTCTAATCAAAAACATTTTCACCCTCATCCCTTAGGGATGATTCATCTGTAACTGCACGGCCCTCCACTCCAGTTGGCTTTTTCCTAGGGTTCAGTTTAAAAGTTGCTCAGCCACCTTTTAAATTTAAGCACAAGCACTCTGGTTGCACTCTGGTTCATGTGGAGCCTTTCTAGAGGTCTGGCTTGGCCCAAAATATTCTCCGGGGCCTAATAAATCTAAAACATCCATCTCATGCACACATTGAGACTCATCAGCTGTAGATGGCCTCACATGTGGAAGAGGTTGCATTTTAGAGAAATTACCTTGGAAGGTTCTGCTTTCTACCTAGCAACCTAAACTTTGCTGCCCAGATCACAGGCTATCTAGATCAGTGTTTCCCAACCTTGTGCCTCCAGATGTTTTTGGCCTACAACTCCCATCATCCCTGACCACTGGTCTTGCTAGCTAGGGATGATGGGAGTTGTAGGCCAAAAACATCTGGAGGCACAAGGTTGGGAAACACTGATCTAGATGACTTGTGATCTGCCATTTTGCACCAGGCAGGCAAGTCACCATGTGGTCTTGCACACTGATCACAAACCCAGCTATGTTCTGATTTAATCACCCACTGCCAGGAGCCCCTGACCCACTGAAGGAAGTATTATCAACGCAAAGGTTATTTATTCATCCTCCAAGGAATGAGCCCATTCAAAGGGATCATTTCAAAAGAAGGAATATAGTCACATCTATCATATCACTTTAAACAGAAAGCAGTGGGGAGGGGGACATAGTTCTTATTTTGTGCACATACTTTTGTAATATTTCTTACCTGTTCCGTTATTTATAATTTACTGTAGTATTAAAGCTTCCGGTGGCAAAGGCTTGGATTAGTTGATGGCTCATCAATGGGTTATTTATTCACAGTATTTACCACTTTTCAGGCAGACCTCACAAAGCAGTTTACATAAGTCAGCATTGCTTTTTAAGAAACAGTTGCAACAGAAAGGCAATTTGTCTGTTTGGAAGAAGCTGCTGCTTCTCCCCTCCTCTCTGGGCAAGGTGGTCCTTCAGAGCCCCCAGCCCCCCCCCCCCCCCGGTGGCAGTTGGGCGGGAGGAGAGGCCACAGAGGGATATCAATGGTGACAGTTCCTCAAGTTTCTTTCTTCTCCCCTCCCCTCAGGAGAATACTTTATTTATGAGTTGCTTCCCATGATACATTCCAAAGTGATTCACAATATGATCAAAGTTATATATCTTAAAACGATTAAAGCAATTGCATATATAAAAAAGCAATCATATACAGGCACACATACAACAACAGCAGAAACATAAAATCAAATCCAGCATACCAACTTTTGCTACCAATTTAGATACCCAAATACTAATAATGATGATAATAATAAAGGTGCATTAATTATTTAGTATGTAAACTAGTCTGTCTCCTAGTATTCAGCGATGGTAGTCTACTGTAAATTTTTGGGTTTATTTGCCTAAATTATGTATTATACTACTTTTCCTAACTATCCAATAGTAAGATACAGATTGCAGCTGCGTGAGCTTATTTCTGTAATCAGTCCCATACCTGAGTTGAGCATCAAATTATGATGCCAACCTGGGCCTTCGCCATGCAGGGCAGCAACACCTATAGCAGCACTTCATGTTGATTATACGAGATGCACAATAATGCTTCTATGTGTGGTTGTTCACCACCATATGATTAAAGAACAGCAGTTGTTCTTCCCAATTATGAAGTGTGAGAATATCTGTCTTTATGAGGTTTGTGATAAAAGCTTACGGAATCTTTTTTTTGTTCTTTCATTCATTCTTTCTTGCATTCATTCTTCCTTGCATTTTCTCTCTCTATGCAGTCCTTGCCTATATATTCTACAAATGAATTTTCAAAAACATTAGCAAAATTAAATTGCATAGCAATTCTTGATTTTAGACTGCAGTTCTCTTCATGCGTATGGGATTGAGCTTTCTTTTTCAGGACTGTCTTTAAGGTATGGAGGTTTTTATGTCATGAGTTTCATTGCATCTAGAAACTATGCATTTCATATCCAGGTGAATATGGAAAGAACTCCCACAGGTACCTGTTATATTAGAGTTCAAAAAGTAAAATTCCTGACACCTACAAAGTTGCTGAGCCCCGAAAATAGTGATTTTAGGCTTTTAGGCTTTTAGCTGTTTCTGCTCCTTTTTGCACCATATTGCCATACATCTGGGTTTTTCCTGGCACCAAACACCCCCTGGCCAGCCCCAGAGGCACCATGCACCTCGGAAGCTTGTAGCCTGGGCTGCTGCAACAAACAGCTGTGCAAGCTTTTGGTAGGTAGAAATGTGAGAGGGCATCAGAGAAGGGAGAGAAAGAAAAAGGGACAGAGGCCAGTGTTGCCCACGGCACTCCTGACCATCATTCAAGGCATCACAGGGTGCCATGGCACACTGGTTGAAAAACCCTGTTCTGGGGAAAGGCCCTGGCTGCCAGTTTCCTCCTCTTCCTTAGTTTCCATGTTGCTTTTGTAGAGCTCAGCAGGAAGGATGGAGGCATTAGAAGTAGAATTAGTTGGCTCTGCCAGTCATTGGCTCTAGCGCCACCTGCTGTTGGCTCCCTCCTTTCTGCCCCACCAGTTCCAATGTATACCAGCCACTACTGCCATCTTCCTTTGCATCTATACCCTCCATCCATTGTTTGAGGACAGGATATTGTGCTAAAAGCATTGGATCAAGGCCACCATTGATATATCTCCCTCCCCATCAAAAAAAAAGGGGGGGAGAACCAATTGAAATTTGTTTTTGGCTTGTTTTTTCCTCTCAAAAACCCCCCTCAGACAACATATGTTTCATCTGTGTAGTGCCCAGCTCCCTTTTAAAGCTATTCAAGCTGGTTTGTACGATATGGCAAAAAAACAAAACCTTGTTGCTTTTCTTTGTTAGGAATTAATTAATGGGCTTGTGTAGTCTGACATGCACACATTCATTTATGAACAGCAGGTTGTTAAATATTTGTGTGCACGTTAGTCCTCCTTTTTGGAGCTTGTTGTATTAATTGCACGAGGCTGCTGACAGAGGCTGAGCAGAGGGGACTCTTGGAACTCTTCCTTGCAGCCATGAGATTTTACCCTACTGTGTGTTTGTTCTGAAGCGTCATCCCAGCCTTATTAGTTTTGTGCGTTTGCACATGCTTGCTTTTATTTCCCCAAATGATACAGAAGCCAGCAGTTGTTCCACAGCTGCGATGGCTGTTATTTTCCACCAGTAGCTACAGTTTTGGCATGCGGTTCGGTTAGTTATTCAGCATTGAGAGGGAGCACTTTAACTTTTAACAAATTAGAGCCAATGTACAAAAGAGGAGAGTTGTTTCCATGGGGACTATACATCAAAGCAGGTTTTCTTTTCTTTTTCCTGGAGGGTCATTTGAAACGACAACAAATGAAGCAGGAATATAGATGCATAGGACCACATAATTATACTTCGGACAGTATAACATTTATGAGTCAATAGATTCGGGGGGGGGGGATAAAATGTACACTAGAATTGGCATTATCTATGGCTAGATTATTTCCATCTGTGCCTAGGCAATTCTTTCTGTGGAACAATAGGAGAGTTTTTCCCTTTTACCACAGGATTCTGATCCCGCTTCAGTAGCTTGGTTACTGTTCAAATGTAATGAATGAGAAGGCATGCCCAGAGAAAAACACTTTTTTCCAGAAATACGCCATTTCAAGAGCATTTTTGTATCATATTGGTAGTCCTACACTGTAAAAGGCTGCAGTAGGAGCCATGAGGATCAGCTGATAAATAACTATGCTTTCAGTAAAGTGTGGGTTTTAAAACCCTTTGAAAACCATTTCAGGAATTATCTGGGCATGAATGTGAGGAAAATACTTTACTTCGAATAGGAACCAGCCATAGTCACCTTTCGTTATTGCAGCAGCACTAGGAACTAGTTCTGGTGGCTAGCTTTAGATTTTATAGGGTACAGGTATAAAGCACTGTGAAATCTCGGGGTGGGGAATAGTTTTGCAAGGTCTAGAACAGGATATAAAAACTGGATGGGTGTATGTACTCAAATGATGGTTCTGTAGTATTGCCACCAAATATCTAAAAAGCTATTACTTGGCCCTTAGCTCGAATCTCTTGTTTATATGATTTGTTGTCACCAATTCGCCCCACCTCAATCAGTGCAGCTTTTTGCAAACAGCAGTTTCATCTATCCAAATCACTGATTATTTAGATGCCAATACATGCGCAACTTGCACTTGCCCTTCAAAGCACTTTCTTTCCCTCAAAGAGTTCTGGGCACCATAGTTTACCCCTCACAGAGTTAGTTTCCAGCAACCCTTAACAAACTACAGTGCCCCGAATTCAAAGGTAGTTAATGTGCTTCAAATGTGCACTAAATATGTCTAGTGTATACAGAGCCTTAGAGTAGTAGGGGTATAAAACATTTCTCACAGAGAGTTTGAGTTGACATATTTTATTGCAGCAGAAGCTTGTTTGATTGAGGTAGAAAATCAAGAGGAAAGGCATTTCTCATTATTGTACTTGCCAGGGTATTTCCACCTGTCAATGTAACTTTTAAAAGCCACTCTTTGGAGCCTGCTATTTTATTTACTACCATCATACTTAATGCAGTTTTCCTGCCATAGGCCTGGTTCTTCCAACCAGCCGCTTGATCATCACCCCGGCTAAAGGAGCCAACAGTTCAATAACCACCCCATACCCATGATTTTCACTATTGATTGATCTGAAGAAATTAGTGCTTCATGACTCTGAGTTAACATGTTCACCTCCAAATTACTGCTGAGCAAGCTGCTGTCCTTTCTCTGTGTCTTCACTTCAGCTGAGACCTCATGATTTTCTGAAACATTTTTAAAAAAATCATTTTGGGGAGATGCCTGAATAGAACTATAACCATGTAGAATTACAGTCGCAAAAAGGCATATCCCTGGGGAAACAAAGTCTATCGTTTTGAGTAAGTGGCTTTATTGTAAGCTTTATTGAACAAATAAATAATTACTTCTGAGTAACTCCCACTTAAGTGAAATGCCCTCCCAATGCATATTTATCAGGCTAATCTTTCTATGCACATCTGGCAAAAAACACGACTGTTTTGGAAGACATTTGATTATTTTATTGGCTTTGTTGTTTTATTTCTGTCCCTCTATTACTGTTTTTTGATATATGAATGTTGTGTGTGTGTATGTCCATTTTTAGTAGGTATTTTATGGTATTCTGTGACGTTCTTATACTGTAAGCTGCTTTGAACAAATCTGTAAAAAAAATGAACAATGAAATAAACATATGAGGACTAGTTCTGACTAAACATACTGATGAGCATACTGCACATTTCTTTCCAAAAGGAAAAGAATGGGTGTAGGGGGGTGGTTTTTCCTAGCTTTGAAGTTGCTAGACAATTCTAAACAGAGAGGCCACCAGTGGTCCTTTTGCTTCTTAAAAAAGTTAGAACTAGTAAGCGATTGAATGAGCTTCAGAGTTTGGGCAATTTGGGCATTTGTAGTGCAGAGTTCCATGTAACCCAACATTTAGCTGCCTATGTGAGACAGACTGAAGCATTAGTAAGGGATCAAACACCTTTAAGTCTCTATACAGGTGCTGTTACTAAATTAAGATTAAAGTTTTTGCCCAGTAAAGTGCAAGCATTCTTATTCTCTTTTCTCAGTCTGCCAAGAAGCTGTATGGGAAGCCTTCCGGATCTTTCTGGATCGGATTCCAGATGCATCAGAATACCAGAATTGGGTCACCGCCTGTCAACGAGACACTTTCTGCATATTTGACATTGGGAAAAATTTCAGTAATTCTCAGGAGCATCTGGAGATAATTCAACGGGTAAGACCTAAAGACCGTGTTTTCTCACACAGAAGAATGTCTCTTTTAAAAGACCAAGGCACATCAAAAAAACATTTAAAGGGTCCACGGTGGAAAAGAAATGGCATTAGACTGAATCATGGAATAATGAAAGAAGAAACTTGCAAGTAATCTGTTTTTCTCTTTTTAAATCTTTTTCCAGCGAGTAAAACACAGAACCTTCCAGGATAGGTAAGTAAACCAAAATAAGAGTTCTCTTCAGTTGATGTTCCTGCCTTCTGTAAACAAAAATGTAAAAGGTATGTAAGCATTTTGAATGTTATGTAGCTTATGTGCATGACATACATTTATTACACCTGCTACAGTTAAGAAGAGTGTAAAAAATCCTCTGAGTCTGGTGTGTCCATGAGTGACTGCCTCTAAAGAGTGAGTGATTCAGAATCACACTCTGTTCATAAATAATTTGATCCACAATCCTATCCAGGAAGATTTGGGCATTAGCTATTGTAGGCTGGAGATCTTTCAATCTCCAAAACAATTTCTAAATAGACATAATGCAATATTCACAGGACAACTGAGATGGATAATGTCAAGATTGAAGTCATATAAAGTTATTTCCTTCTGACTGTATATTTGTTTGTTTAAAATTCCATGAATTTTTCAATAATGTGCCCTGTTACATATACCATTCTGTAATCTGGTTTTTATCAACATTTCCAAATTCAAGATGTCCAGTCCAAACCCTTTTTAAACAGTTCTTGTGAGCTCATATGATTGGAGTAAAGTCTGGCTAGGAAACCTCACAAATTCCACTTTCAGCAGAGTGTGAAAGTTGGTATATAAGTTTCCTTTTCATTGGTTCTCATGACTAGACCACTTGTGTGAGCTGTTAAATGTACAAGAAAGCATTCCTGTGGCTTTAATCTGAGCTTTAGCAGCCACCAGATCAAGCAGAAAGAATTTTGAGAAGACCTTTTGTTTGGAAAGATGTTACTTTAGATACAAGTGTGTTCTTGATCTGGCCAGTTATAATCTGGGAGAAAGAAAAAAAGAACATGGAGTCCTCTTCATTTGTTCACTCTTTCTGATTGCCAAACTCTTTTCTCCTTACAGTCCTCCCCCTCACTCCAATCATTCCTCCTCTGGCAATGCCATAGTAATAAGAGGGCATATTTTGGATGCATAATGTCCCAAAATAAGCCTCTGCATGGCACCTCTAGTTGAAAGATACCAGGTTGCAAAGGTAGAGGATTGAGAGAATTTGGCAAATGGATGTTTTAGAAAGGGTCGACACCCTAAATTAGAAGAACGTTTAGCTTGTCACAATGTAAGACAAGACCCTCAAAGAAGGAGAACATATAGATTTCCTGACTTTCATCTGTTGTGTGGTAGCCACATGAGGTGCTGCGTCATGCAGAATATTGGAACAATTCATCAGAAAGGAAAGTAAATATTTTACCTCCGTGAAAATGACCCCTGTGGTTGTTTGTTGTGGCACTTATTCGTTTTATTTACTATTGCTTCCACTACTACTCTTTTGAAATTGGATCAGTTTTGTAAATTAAAGGAACAGCGTGAATGGAGAAAAAATGAGTTATAGGACCAGTTCAAGCATCACTGTAGAAAGAAACAGAAGCAGTCTTTTACATTGCCTAAAAAATAACCCTGACAAGAGTTCATTACAAGTTTAAACTGAAGTGAGGCTACATTTGGTGCACTTGTATATGATTTGGTTTTCCCTTCTGAGGCCTTCACAACATTGCCTCACCTTACCTTTCTCTGCTTGTTTTCTGTTATACCCTTTTATGACCTTCGCTCCTCCAACTCTATTAGCCTCAGCTTTTTGCTCTCTTAGAAGCAGGCACAGCTGGCAATGATGGAGCTGGTTGTTATCCCTCACTGCCCCCTGTGTCTGAGCTCCTTTTCTGACTATGAGAGCAGAACCACCTTTTTATTTCAAATCCCTCCTCAGAACCCACTGGTTTCTTAAGGATTTTGGTATAACCCCTTAATTCTCATCCCCAGCTTTAAGCAAGTCCATGTAATATTAAAAACACGATAACATCAAACATTAAAAACTTTCCTAAACATGGCTGCCTTCAGAAGTTTTCTAAAAGTCAACTAGTTGTTTATTTCCTTGACATCTGATGGGAGGGCGTTCTACAGGGCTTTGGATTTCACACTTCTCTGAATTTTGCGCTGTAGCTCTTGGTTTTAAGGACATACACATTTTAAATGTATATTCTAGGATAAAATGGAAGGAACTCGATACCACAGTAAACATTGCCGGATGGAACAATACCTGTTCTGGGGATTTCCCCCATCCCCACCTTGAGCCAATTTTGGGAGGGTGGGGGGTAGAGATGAGGGGAAAGCAAGTTGTGCAAGCCCTTTGTGTAGGACCTCCACTGATAGGACTCATTAGTTGAATCTCACCCAATGTGTTTAGAAAAATTTACTTTGAGATAGAAAATGTATTTAAATCATTTGTGAAAAAACAAATATATAAATATAAATTTTTGTATGGATTTTTTTTTTTTAAGAAACAGGATGGCATTGAATTATGAATAAACAACTTGTAAAATTGACAGAGACCAGAAACAGACTGATTCATTCATGGATAGTGTTGTTGTTGTTGTTACTATTGACAGAAATGTTTTAATTATTGGGGGGGTATTTAGAAGCATTTATTCCATTATTTGGGCTGCGTCTATAAAACTAAGGCACCTGCCCAGCCAACATAAGCAGTTTTAAGTTCCACTGATGTAAGTGCAAAGAGGAATGAAATAGAAGATTCATTATCCTATTGAGACCAATAGAACTTTAGAGAATACCTAGTTGAATCAAGGCTTTAATCTGTATGTCAAAGAGGAAACAATTCCTGTTCCTTTCATCTTCACTGCATAATTTACAGTGTTCCTTCTTTATTTCTGATAGAAAAGAGGAAATTTCTACAGAGAAAACTAGTGGCAAAAAAATTGAAGAACCTTCTGTTGCTACAGGTAAAGTAAAAGATGCCATATGTGCTTCTATCCATTAACCCTGAGTATTATTGTTACTTGTTGTTCAGAACTCTGAAATATAATGGGTGTCACAAGTGAAATATGCTAATGGCATATGTTTGGATTATAAGTCTCATATCTTTCCCGTAGCTACAAACTGAGCTTTCAGTGCTTGAACCAGAGTGTTTAACTGTGCACTATTCATCTTGTTTCTGCTGTAAAATACTTCTCAGGAAAGCTGCTGGGGTTTGCTAAAAGAAATAATCAGGCAGGAAATTGGCAACACAGAATTTCATCTGGATGGGGTTTGATGGTATGTTGTTGAAGGTGATGCTATTGTTCATGCAACTGCACGAATGGCTTTCAAAAACTAAATGGCAGCACTGAAGGGGCCATTTTGGAATGTGATCCTAGCAGGGTTGTAGGGGGTTCAAAACTTTTGTCCATTGCTATGGTTCTAGTCTGTGTTGGGCCCCTGTGTACCTGCTATTTGCAATGAAATAAAACCTTCCACTTGCACCAACAGTCTTTCTTCTAGTGCAAATAGTAAGTACAGGGCTCTTAATCTGGATTGGGGCTACAGCAGAGGAACAGAGGCTTAAAGCCCCTACAGTCCCACCCCAGTCAAGCTCCTGATCTGAATTGGGGCCCTTATGCCTACTATTTACTTCAAAACATCCTTTACGTAATTGTTAATTGCCTGAATGGTGGCACATGTCGTTTGGCCTTTAAAGTGAAGTTCTAACTCATGGTGAATTCAGTGAGTCTTACTCTTAAATTAGTGTGCATAATATTGTCACCCCAATCTGTGCCTTTGTTTCTCTTGAATTATATACATCACAAGAGGTAAATGTATATTTTAATTCATTTCTTAGGTTCAAATTGATTCTGTTATTTTGCTAATTCACATTATTTGCTTCTTGGGCAAAGAAAGAACTCCCACACCTGTTTTTAACCCCTCTCTACCTTTACTGCACACAGCAGCCCCTACAGGCCCTGTTGTCGACGACACCAAAGTTCCTGTGAAGGTGAGGGCACATTAACATTCCATATCACTAGCCAATTGCTCTTGGTTTTCTGACTCAGTGACTTGTGTGCCATTAGAGAAAGCCATTAGGTTTTCTCTATATTCACTTCAGTTATGATGTAAATGTTGTATTAGCGTCTCTCCTGTGAGCTAATTGTGAATGATGCTTCCTGCCCACGCTTGTGGAAAATAATGGTCATTTGAAATGGCTTTAAAGCAAAGGTTTCACCCACCAATGTTAATCAAGGCTTTTTGACCTTATTGCATAATCCATTCCCATTACACAAACAGAAGCCTATGCTTTGCTATGAAAGGGGTGGGAAAACAAATCAAAGTTTTCTTTTCTAGCTTCTGGGAATGAGGGAAAAGGCATTGAGGAAACATTGGTCGAGGGAAAAAGCCCGCCAGGAATTCATGTAAGGAATACTTTGAAATACTGGCTGGTATACACAAAGTAACCACAAAGCCATGAGCTGGGCATACCTTGATCCATTGTATGTTGCAGTCAGGACCATTGCAACTTGCCCATACCATTCATGCAATCATTCTAGAAACCTGTATGTTTAGGGTCATTAGCAAAGCTGTGTGCATTTTGCGATGTGCTCCCCAATAGCCCTTTCATTGTCATAGAGGATGCTACAAATCTTCGGCTGTAGTCTTCAGACTCACCAGAGCATCCTCTGTGCCATTACAAGTTATTATGGGATGCACCTCTCAGTTTTTGCAGCATAGCTGGGCAGTGAGGGAATGAAGTATTGGGATAGATGTTATTTAAACTTACATATTTTTTACATCCTGTCAAATCATCACAGTAGCCCTACCCACCAACCCAAGGGAAGACCCAAGCAAACTGGTGGCTGGCATCAGTACCACTAAGGGCACCCCACTTGACTTATTATTGGAAAAGTCTCAGCTGAAAATAGCAGTGACTGGTACATCTCCTTGTTGTGATGCTGTTACTGATTGTATCAATCTACGACTGGGAGATGTTGCTTCTACAGGGATTTCTGAACATGGGAAAATATAGACATTTGCATGCTGACAGTTTTCTAGGAAGTTGTAACTAATATGCATATTCATATACACATAAATATTCATTATTTTAGAGATTAGTGCTGTATCCAGCCTTTTAATGCAAAATCAGTTGGTGTATATTCTGTGCCCAGTTATTTTTAAATGACATGTGCATGCATCTTTAAGAAATATCACACAAAATTTCTTTAAAATATAGAACTAAATAATATTAGTGAGTTCTGCAACAAGGTGTTGTAGTGTGGAGTGCTGGCTTGAAGCACAAGCCAGCCAGTATTCCATTCCCCTTCTCTAGTTTTTCTTCTTCTTCTTCTTCTTCTTCTTCTTCTTCTTCTTCTTCTTCTTCTTCTTCTTCTTCTTCTTCTTCTCCCCCTCCTCCTCCTCCTCCTCCTCCCCCCCAGAACCTTCAACTTTTTTCTCCTTTTACTTTGTCTCCTTTCCCAAAGTTTGTGTGTGCATGTGCATGCTTCTGCTAACCTCACAGGTTAATACCTCTGTCTTGTGTGTGGATGGTGCAGTTTTGATCGCATAAGATTGGCAGTCAGAGAATGAGTTCACTTTCAGTATACAGGATACTGGGTGTTGCCCAGGTAGGATGGAAACTCATTTCCTCTCCTGTTTTTCTCAGGAGCCAAAGCCAGAGGTCCCGAACATAGTCCCCGAACGTCCTGTGGAGCAGATGGTGGAGTTCAGTGTGACCCTCACTGACCAGGAGTATACTCCAGAACTGAGTGATCCTACATCTCCTCAGTACCAGAAACTAGCTGAAAAATTTCAGCTTCAAGTAAGAGCGCTCAGTTATTCAATGACAATACAACTTACGCTTGTTTGATTAGAGGGTTGGTTTGGTTTGGGTTTATTTAGTGGGACATTATAGACAGTGATAAATAAGAAATGTGTCTGTTGTCTGCTTTGCTGTGTGTTGATATAGAGTAGTGAAATTATTTAGACTGAAATCTGTGGGAAGTTGCTTAGTTTTGTGTTTCCCAAGTAGTTCAGATTTGCAAGGAAATAATGAAGTGCTCAATATAGGCAAGTTAAGCGCTTTTAAACCTCATTGATTTGATACGGGAAGGTCTTGTTCTTTCAGCAAATGATAAGCAGCCCCATGTTTCAGTGGGGAAGATGCATCAGTCCATGCCAACTGTTCAGTCCACAGTTTTGTACATGTGCATGCCAGTGTCAAATCAATATCGAGATGCTAAGCTAAGTAAAGAGCTTTCTGCCATACAAACTAATTAAAAACACCAGTCCTTGGTTTTAGCAAGGTTTAAAGTACATAGGCACTGTGTCCAAGAACCAGTTTGCCTGATAACCCAGCACCAGAACCTGAACCCACATTTCACAGAAACCGGTTGACGCTCTACTACCCTGGACCACGCTAGCTGTCAGGAAGTAGTAACAGTGACGACATTCTGGCCTTATGGTAATTGCTCTTTATATCAGTTGGAACCTCAGTTAGTTTAAAAATTCAGTCATTCAAAATAGAGAACACCGCTTGCTCCTAACTCTTACGTCCAACACTGCAAAGGTACCCTGCACAATTTGTGAGCCATTAAGCCAACAGCCATTCATGCAGGGGTGCCAACTTGAATAAAATATTGTGGGGGCCCAGGTAGGCCCTGCCCCACATAATTGATCAAATGATGCAGTCCACACACACCATTTGAATGGGAATGCCCATCAACTTTGGGGGGCAGCCCCCTCAAATACTTTCTAATGGGGGCTGAAGGTCCCATAGCCCCTAGAAGTTGGCTCCTATGCATCTATGGTTGCCTAAAGATTCAGACTTCCTGTTTTGGTTGCCTACCTGAGACTGCAGGGTTGAAGGAGGAGGTGGTCAAGTACCTGACAGGTCCCACAATATGTGATTGGTTGGTTGTGTTCAGGGTTGAATACTTAGGTGTGCGCAAATTATATGAACTGTACATTCTCTGTTGCTGTTTATAGATATGGTAGCAGGAGGAACAGTGAGGTGGTGATCATCTTGTGGGGTAGAAATGATGTGGCCCTGGAGAACACCATGTTGACACACACACTTACTTCATCTTTAGATGTATCAGGGAGATCACAAAAGTGATTGTGTCAAGCTGCTGCTTAAAACTCACCAGGGGAGAAGGGGGTTGAGCTGACCCACATTGTGAAAAGGATCAATTCTCATGGGGTGGTTCTTCATTATCCCTTAGCTGATGCCTGTTCATGCATTTTGGGAAAATTTGGTTTGGAAGGAGACCTCTAAAAGCCTGTTTAGCCATTTAGATTATGCTGTGTGAACATGATGTGGTGTTTTCCATTGTGGAGCCCAGCCTTTGGAATTCCTTCTTCCTAAATATGACAGGTATTGACCTTACCTGTATTTTGACATCTGCTAAAGACATTTATTTCACCAAGCATTTGCTGATCTCACACACACACACACACACACACACACACACACCAACCTTCATCTGAGGATCAAAGATGGTTTTCCATATAAAAACACAAAAATAATTAACATAGTTACAAACAAAACAATACCCTCCCAGTTTAAAAGGCCATAAAATATTTAATTTGCCAAAGGCCTGGGAGAGATGGAATGTTTTCACCTGGCACCTAAAGGTATGCAATAAAGGTGCCAGACCAGTCTCCATGGGGAGACCATTCCACAGGGAACCATTGCAGAAAAGGCCCGCTCTCATGTTGCCACCCTCTAGACCTCTTGTGAAGGGGGCACACGAGGAAGGGTCTTATGATGATCACAGGGTCTGGATTAGCTGCAGGAGATGTGGTCCTTGAGGTATGGCAATGCTGAGCCATCTTGAATTGGGCCCAGAAACTAATTGGCAGCCAGTGCAGTCTTGTCCCGGTGAGCAACTTGGCTGCTGAATTCTACACCTGCAGAAATTTATGAACTGTCTTCATTTTTTTTAAAAAAAAAAAAAAGATAGATATTAAAGTTTTACAAAGAGAAAAAAGTTACAGAATAAAAAAGAAGAAAAAGGAAAAATACAAAAAGTACAAAGATACATATAAAAAAATGCGAAATACAGAAAGAATAAATAGAAAACAGTTAAAAACAAATCAATCTTTTCATATCTTAGATTTCATTTACTTATTTCCCTGACCTCCTCACACCTCCCTTTTTGGTATTCCAATTCACATAGTTAATTCAGCAAATCCTGGACTTCCGGTCAGCGCCTTCCCCAAATGTCTGTTTAATTTTTGATCTTTCTTTTCTTAATTACATAATCATTACAGCTAGAAACCCCTTAATTTCTAAATCAACATTGTTCTAACATTCAATAATCTTACAATGTTTCTTAAGATAGTCCTTAAATTTCTTCCAATCTTCTTCCGCCGTCTCTTTTCCCTGGTCCCTGCCATTCTTCCAGGGTGGGTAAATCTTGTGTCTTCCAATACTTTGCGATGAGTATTCTTGCTGCTGTTGTAGCGTACATAAAGAAAGTTCTATCCTTCTTTGGCACCAATTGGCCGACCATGCCCAGGAGAAAGGCCTCTGGTTTCTTCAGGAAGGTATATTTAAATACCTTTTTCATTTCATTATAGATCATCTCCCAGAAAGCCTTAATCCTTGGGCACGTCCACCAAAGGTGAAAGAATGTACCTTCATTCTCTTTACATTTCCAACATTTATTATCGGACAAATGATAAATTTTTGCAAGCTTGACTGGTGTCATGTACCACCTGTATATCATTTTCATAATATTCTCTCTTAAGGCATTACATGCCATGAATTTCATACCTGTGGTCCACAACTGTTCCCAGTCAGCAAACATTATGTCATGTCCAACATCTTGTGCCCATTTAATCATAGCAGATTTAACCGTTTCATCCTGCGTATTCCATTTCAACAGCAAGTTATACATTCTTGATAGTATCTTAGTTTTGGGATCTAACAGTTCTGTTTCCAATTTTGATTTTTCCACCTGGAAGCCAATTTTTTTATCCATATTGTAAGCCTCCCTTATTTGATAATAATGAAGCCAGTCTCGCACTTTATCTTTTAATTTCTCAAAACTCTGCAATTTCAATTTGTCACCTTGAAATTTATGAACTGTCTTCGAAGGTAGCCCCACATATAATGCATTGCAGTAATCTAACCTAGAGGTTACCAAAACATAGATGACAGAAGTTAGGCTATCCCTGTCCAGATGGGGCACAACTGGGTCACCAGCCAAAGCTAATGGAAGACACTCCCTGACACCAAGGCCACCTGAGCCTCAAGTGACAGCAATTAATCTAGAAGTACCCTAAAACTATGTGCCTCTCCTTCAGAGAAAGTGTAGCCCCATCAAGAACAGGCCACCTCTCATCCATCAAGTCTAGGAAACCACTTGGTGCCTCAGTCTTATCTGGATTGAGCTTCAATTTGTTGGCTCTCATCCAGTTTGTTACTGAGGCAAGATAGTTTCCCGGCACACTCACAGTCCCCCTTGCAGATTTAGCCTTTAGTGATGTGTTTTCTATTTTTTCTGATGTGGATTGCTATCTTTAATTTACTACTGTTTTAATATTTTCTGTAAACTGCCCTGAGATTTGATAATGAAAGGTGGCATATGAATATTTTAAATGTTGTCGTTTAGTCATGTCCGACTCTTTGTGACCCCATGGACCAGAGCACACCAGGCACTCCTGCTTCCACTGCCTCCTGCTGTTTGGTCAGGCTCATGTTGGTAGCTTCTAGAACACTGTCCAACCATCTCGTCCTCTGTTGTCCCCTTCTCCTTGTGCCCTCCATCTTTCCCAACTTTGGGGTCTTTTCCAGGGAGTCTTCTCTTCTCATGAAGCGGCCAAATATTGGAGCCTCAGCTTCACGATCTGTCCTTCCAGTGAGCACTCAGGGCTGATTTCCTTCAGAATGAATAGGTTTGATCTTCTTGCAGTCCATGGGACTCTCAAGAGTCTCCTCCAGCACCATTATTTAACAGTTTAAATAAATAGACAAAATAATAAAACTATGTGTGCTTGTAAAAAAGAAAAGAAAAAAGCAAACAAACAAACTTAACAGGAAGATGCTTCTAGCTCAAATCCTCTGGGCATGCTCTGAGATGGTACAGGCCTATGCGAGGCCTATACCACTGTGCTGCACTCCTTCGCCTCAAGTGGTTTAAGCATCTGTTCCCCCATTGCCAGCATTTCCTCAGCAGCATAAGACAGACTATAGAGATACCCAGTCAGCAGAGAGCATTAGTCGTACTACACACCATTAGGAAAAGTCATTTGAGCCTCATCAGGAATTAATGTACAGTACTTTGTAGCGATTTCATTTCAACAATAAACCTAATGAGCAATCTAAATACGAATGTTGAATGAAATTAGCCACTGTTGTCTGAACTACTTTTCAAAGGAAGCTGCCAGGGGACCCAAAATCACACATTCTCCTCTATTCATTTGGGCATTATCCCATTTCCTCTGAGTTAGAGGAGAGATGGCATGTTTATATCATTACTAAGGCTAATTGCATGCTTCATTAGCTATTTAATAGCCAGCAATTAATGATCTGAAGGTTGCTTAGTTGAAAGTTAAGCAAAAGTCAGTATGGCAAGTGAGGAGGGAGGTGTTGTGGGAATGCTGCTTTGGGGTATTCACTTTGCCTTTTGAATTCTTAAATCCTTTGCAAATGCAGTGCTTATTCGAAGTGCGTTTGGAAAAAACTTCAAATAACCTCTTCCTAGAATGTAACACAATTTTTTATGCAAAGTTGTGGGTAAACTTTCCACATTGTAAAACACCCTACTGAGATCTGAGAACTAATAAACTGACAGTCCAACAGCTTTTAAACAAGTTTTGAGAGAGGTGTATGAATAATAACGGGGAAAGTGTGTGTTTGCATGTATCTATCAATCTATAATTTCAGTCCAAATGTATATGTATTGACTGAAATTGCCACTGACTGCTTTGAAGGGCCTGCAGCTTTGTTCTTGAGATGAAGAATTCATCAATGAAATTGTTCACAGCTCTGTCTTTCATGCCTAGACTCATTGGCCTCCTCCAGAAAGAAAATATAAGAATGCAGTGGGCAATGCTAACCAAATACAATGCTCTCAATTCTCTAGCTTTTGATGCAAAATAGATAGCGACAGATCTCATTATTCATGGCAAGGTCTGTAGCTACCCTGCCACCACTTCCATGACAAAGAGGGGGAAATTAACTGACATGTTCGCTGCATTGCCATTGCAGCACATATTCCAAGAATAAGGGGGTACCTCTTTTGACTGTTGAACAAAACAGTGGTTCTCCTGCCCACTTGGCTGATAGGCTGCTCCCTTTCCCCTGATCCAGCCCATCATGAGAAGGAGAGGAATGGCCATGCATGGACAGAACATCTAAGTACAACCACTGTTCTTAAGTCAAAATTGCACAGTTGGGTATTGTATTTTTCCAGGAGGTTGACCGAGTGTTTTTTGACCTTCATTTTTGGATTACATACACTTAGGCAGTATTGGGATGTGTGGGGTAATTGAAGGAGAGGCAGGTGTGCCAGGTCAATGGGGAGTGCACTTGCTGTCCTCCATGTGATGGACCAGGTCAGGGGAGTGGTTTCATCCAATCCAACTCAAAGACAGCCAGCATTTCAAGTAGTTATAAGCACCTCTGGTAAGTTACCATTTGATCATCAGTCTGTGTTCCTGATGGTCAGTAATCCTGAAGGTCTATTTATGGTGGACTATAAATACAAAAAAGAAGATGATTGGGCATGTATAGTATATGTACCACAGTGTTTAACACAAAATATTAACCAAGAAATGGCAACCAAGAGAATAATAATAATAATAATAATAATAATAATAATAATAATAATGGCCCATAATCAATCTAAGCTTCCCATGGGAAAATGAAGCTTAGCAAATGTTTACTTTACTTGCCTCAGTATGGGAGGATTCTTTCGGATAGCCATAAAGTTATTAACTTATACCTGAAAAGCCTTCTGTGATTTGTGTTTTCAAGATCCTGTAGTATGTTTGTAAAGAGCTGCCGCTGTAGTACTGGTTTTGCTTGGAAAGAGAAGCACTATTTATATATTTATTCTTTCTATTTCCACAATTTATATACACTGTAGTCTCTAGGTCAATAAAGATACAAAAGAAATAAGTTAGATAAAATAGGTTACAATTAACCACAACATCAGAAAAGCTTATGTAAACTTCGGGATACGTAGGCCGCAAACCCAGAAGTCTCTTTCCGCGTTTTTGCCACACACACATGTGCAGAAGCGCTCTACCGCCACACGTGTGTGCGCAGAAGCAGTCCCTCCAGTTGCGGAAACCTGGGGATCCAACCAGAGTTCCAGAATGGATCCCGTCTGCAACTGGAGGTACCACTGTACTTTAAATACCTGCTGAAATAAAAAGGTCTTCTCCAAGTGCCAGAAGTTCAAAAGGGAGGAGACCTCTCTCAGCCAGGAGGAAGGTCCACAGAGTCCACAGAGTTTAGGTATTGAATGGGTACCTCAAGATCAGGCATTCAAGATACCCAGCTAAGAAGCTAGTGCCAACTTACCTGGAACACAAATATGCAGTCACATGTGGGGTAAATAGAATAAAATAAATAAGGAAGGAGTATTGCAAAGGCAGCCTCATTGTCATCAAGCTCCTTCCAAGGTCCACATTGGAGCAGGGAACTCACGGCCAGTCCTCAGAGCCCTACTCCTCTTCTCTGATGTTAATGTTGGTCACTTGCCCTCACCTAGCTTTCAAGGGCAAGAATATGGAAGAGCGCCCACTACATGCTTTGCCCTCTGTGCAGCAGTAGTGTGCATTTGGCCCAGAAGGAGAGCGGAAGACAATGGGCTGTGTTGAGCGTAGCAAGGAATCTGGCCGACTCAATAAGGGAGGGCACTGAGGGCATCTTCCACAAAAGAGTGATGTCAGAAAGGCAACGTAGCCATTCTCTGTCATTGTTCCCTCCTCCCCATTACTGTCAGCACAACCTGATCTACTGAAACAAAGTACCTAATAATTTTTCTGTCATTTGTATTATGCACAGTATCATTCAAGGGCTAATTAGGTAGCAACAGCAATAGCCGCTTCCTGAGCAAGTGGGCTAGGATGGATAATTAGGCTGCATTATAAGCCGGTGGATTTAGTAGAAGGCCATTAGATTGGTTGGCTTACTTGGGTGGGCTTTTATTTCTCTGCATCATCCATGTATGAGGTTCAGCCATTATCTCCTGCATCCCACTTTATAGTGTCTCCATATATACCCATCACTTAGTCACTGGAAATAAACTGCCTTATGTCATTTATCAGGTGTAGGAAGTGATTGTTGTGTAACACAGTGGAAGCCTTTTCTAATAATGATTTGTGGATGTAGGAAGTTGGTCATTCATGAACTAAAGAAGTGTTTTGCTTCAACCCTTTGGTTAAATTCTTTTATGGGATTTAACTGCCACAAGTGCAGGGAGAGGTGGGACACAAGTATTATAAATGAATGCCAGGAAGGCACACCCACCCACTGCCTACTGTTAGGTGGTGTGAAACAACCACCCGGGTAACAGATTATTGGCAGTAGAGGGGTGTTGGGAGGACTGAAGAGCATGCGCCATGTATCCTGCGCACACACCCCTGCTAGCCTTTTGCTTCTCTTGGCTAGCCTTTCAGTGGTGAACAGTGTTCTGCCAGCAGTGGTGAAATCAGATTTCATTGTCATTCCAGGTAATGGGGAGAGGACACCCTATTACCCATTGCCTCTGGCAGCAAAATGCCCTGATCTTAGGTCTCAAAGCTCAGGTCATATGGTTTCCCAGCTTATATCACAATGTGGTAACCAACTTAGATTTATTACTAAGTGTACTCTAAACAGCTTTACCGAAACCGGGCTCCCTGATAAAGTGAGCCACCGTGATGCATTTGTTTGCAAACACATGTTCCTACCTCATTCGCTTTATGTGTTTAAGGATGCATCAAAAACCATAAAGTGACTAAAGAGGCTGATAGTGGAGTTTGGTGTTCTGCACATGCTGAGAGGAAGTCAAACTCTCATATTGCTTCATGTAAACTGGAGGAAATTCTGGCCCTGGAAACCAAGGCCCTGGGCTTAAACAATGCCCTCTGTAACCTTATTGCGATCACCAATACAAATAATGCATACAGGCTCACTAGGTGAGAAAAGCTGCAACATTGCAGGGCTTTGTCCATTAATCTAAACAGTATCTCAGCATGTCCAAGTTAAAATGCTTAATTAAGGTCTCCACTAACCATGCAACGAAAGCAAATTCCCCAATGGTCTTTCTGAATTCCAAAGTTCTGTTTTACAAATGCTAGAATAGGCTCTGCTGGGAGTAAATGCTTATTTAGCTAACATCTGTTAGTTCCCCTGACAGAAGAATGAACATATAATTAACTTTTTTCCCTCTCTGTTTAATAGATGCAAAAGATATTTGAGAAACTTGCAGGATTCAAAGAAATCCGTGTATTAGGATTTAGGTAAGTGATAACGTTATTCACTTTCTAGTTAGGGTAAGTGTTCCCTTCTCACTAAGGAAGCAAATAAGGCATTTTATTCTAGGAAACATTTTGTTGTAGATTAGCATTTCAGAATCTTCTAATCAGTTTTCTCTGTGATCTGTAGCTTTGTTCTGTGTTTATTTGGCTTTGGGGAATTTTTCTGAATGTTGCTGTGTGTCCTTTTATTATTCTCTGGGGACCAGATTCAAATCATCCATTCGGCTAGCAGAAGCCAGTGCAAGGACTCCTGCTAACACAATGGGACTCTCCCCCAGTTCCCCCCCCCTCCATGCCTCTCCCTCTGGAGAAGCCCTGGGACACCAGTCGGGGGTGGGGCGGAGAGGAGGGGAGATGGTTCTGATGGAGAACAGAAATGCTTGCACTGATGGAACATGCTCTGGTTATCTCCTGCTTGGACTACTGTAATGCGCTCTACGTGGGGCTACCTTTGAAGGTGACCCGGAAACTACAACTAATCCAGAATGCAGCAGCTAGACTGGTGACTGGGAGCGGCCGCCGAGACCATATAACACTGGTCTTGAAAGACCTACATTGGCTCCCAGTACGTTTCCGAGCACAATTCAAAGTGTTGGTGCTGACCTTTAAAGCCCTAAACGGCCTCGGTCCAGTATATCTGAAGGATACTGGACACTGAGGTCCAGCTCCGAGGGCCTTCTGGCGGTTCCCTCACTGTGAGAGGCCAAGTTACAGGGAACCAGGCAGAGGGCCTTCTCGGTAGTGGTGCCCACCCTGTGGAACGCCCTCCCATCAGATGTCAAAGCGATAAACATCTACCTGACATTCAGAAGACATCTGAAGGCAGCCCTGTTCAGGGAAGTTTTTAATATGTGACATTTCAGTGTATCTTTTATCTTTGTTGGAAGCCGCCCAGAGTGGCTGGGGAAACCCAACCAGATGGGCAGGGTACAAATAATAAATTATTATTATTATTATTATTATTATTATTATTATTATTATTATTATTACAATCTCCTTAGCAGTGTGTTGAACTCCACTCTATGTAAACAGTTTAGTGATTTATTTTTTAAGTGGTATAATTTTTAGTGATTTCAATCAGTTTTGAAAGCCGGTAGAGAGGTTAGTTTAGACAAAAGTATTTCTAAATTGGCACTTCAAGACAGTATGAGACTGTAGACCCTGCCAATACCTCTTCCTCTGTCACCTCCCTTTTCCTCTCCTCTATCTGTTGCTCCACCTTTCCGAAAGTGATAGGCAGGAAGCTCCAAATTGTAGGTGCTACCATACTATAAGATCAAAGGGAACATGCAGTGTTTTCTTACATACAGCAGAAAAGAAAGTCCCTGGGGACATTAGGTTATTACTCACGTTCTTTACAACCCACATAAGTGGTCCCACAACTACAGGTTTGTTTGCAGCGCACTGAAATTTTCAGGGATCCCAAGGGACAGCAAGAGCTCATGTGGTGGTGTGGACAGTAATTCTACTTGGGGTGGAGGCTGACATGCGAGGGAGCCTCAGCAGAACTAGGTCAACATCCCATTCAAGCTCAAGTAATGCAGGAGGTTGGCCTCTATTATTGTCTCCATCTTTATGCATTTAGGTTTTCAGGTTTTGTTTAAGACATCCTAGTTAATTCATGACTACGGTGAGATTTCAGTTGGGGACATTCCAGCTTGTGCTCTTCACCACTACAGTACTATCTACCTGTGATGCTGTAGGTGATGTTAGTTTACAACTCCCATCAGTCCTGAGCATGTGCCAGGCTGGCTGGGGCTCATGAAGTCCAACAACTTTTGGGGGACTACAGGTTCCCCACCCCATTCTACCATAATATCCATCTAGACCAACGATTCTCAACCTGTGGGTACCCAGATGTTGTTGGACTACAACTCCCATCATCCCTGAGCTCTAGCCTTGCTGGGGACCCACAGGTTGAGAACCACTGATCTAGACCCTTTCCATGCCTTGAAGAAAGCTTTCTATCATTCCCCCCAGGTGCTGATGTTTTTATCAATATGATACTAGTGTGTTATCCCACACCTACATTTTGACCAGATGTGGGGAACCTCTGGCTTCAGATGTTGTTGAACAACAACTCCCTAGACCCCTGACTATTAGTCATGCTTGCTAGGGCTGATGGGAGTTGTACTTAATAATAATAATAATATTGTTATACCCTGCCCATCTGGTTGGGTTTCCAGGAGACAAAACTTCACAGCACATCACCACCAGAAATAAAGATCAGTTACACAAGGATTAAAGATATCCTGCTGCATATGGAAAAGAAGCCTCCATATATATCATTCACTTACCTGGCAAATTTAATATATAAATGTTGGGAAATAGCTAGTTTAGAACCTGGCCCTACACAAAGATTCTTTCTATTTACCTCTGAACATTGAGCAGCACTAGAAATGGAGTCTTGACTTTCATGATTATCTTCGAGAGAAAACGTAGTCTTTGTTTTGGTGCCTTCCCTTCTTGTACATCTCAAGCTAGGAGAAAGAAAGCTGTTCTGGGAGAGCCACATGGGTGTGCGGGGGCAGCTAAGGAGCTCCATATTTGGCATGGAAGATATGTCAGACAAACAAAGAGAGGACAGTATTACAAAGTGTCATGGCAGGACATGGCCTCAAGAAGTGTGCATAGTCAGAATGATAATTAGGTCAGGTTACTGAGGCCCGGATTTGGACAAGAGCCAAACAAAGTCAATCCCAGCTTCCTCGTTGCCACGGGAAAGGTACAGATTAGCACCCGATGAATTGCAATTAGTGACCTGGGGAGGGGAGGGGAAATGGATGGAAAGAGAGGGGAAAGCTGAAGAGCTTTCTTTTACTCCAGGAAGGGAAAGAGAAAAGGAGCACTCACGTTTTGTGAAGAAAGGAATTTTAATGATGGAAATCACTTGCCCTGGCAAATAACAAAGCGGAAAGATGCAGAGTATATTATCAACTGCAAGTTAATATGTTTGTATGCTTTAATGTTCTTCTTTCTTTTCCTTCGAAATACTGCCATCTGTCCTGCCTTCGTGTGCTGGAACTGAAGACAGAAGAAGGAAAAAGATGGGTAATTTCCCCGCACTTTTTTTATATAAAAAAACAACAACACATGATATGACATGCATAGTAATGTCAATGTGAAATTACCTAGTTTTAAGATACAGATCTGGAAGAAACATGTAGGCTTGGCTGACTTTAGGCCACTTTAGCCTAAACCATTATGTAGCATAGGCAGACAAAGACTGATGTGAATAGCAGAAAGTTCCTCCATCTACAACATAAAATAGACAAGGGAAATGTTTTTGCTTTTCTGTTCTGCTGAGAAGACCAGATTCCTTCTCCCCACCTCCCTCTTGATAGGGTCATCATCCTATCACAGAGCTACTGTAACCGCCACCTTCTGTGTAGGAGTAGGAAGCAATAGTGCTAGCACAGTAAATTAAATGCATTTATACATGGCTTTAGAAAATGATAAGAAGCAAACTTATTCTCAGGCTCTCTTTATGTATCTTTGAAGGTCAGTTATCATCTGACTCACAAAAGGAAGTTGTCTGACGTGTGGGTTTTTTGGAACCCCTTAAGTGTCTACCAAGTAACTATTGATTTTCAATGTATGATACAAGTCTAAAATATTTTTGAAACCTATTCCCTACCCCACCCTGCCATTGAGGAGATTTGCCACAGAGTAGAATATGGAAAGCACAATTCAGTGTCTCCCCCTCCCTTCAGATGTTTGCCATTGCAGAGCAGTTTTAAGCAAGTTTAGTCCATAACTATTTGTTGTTCCTTTTCCCATTCAGAAAAGTGAAGATTGATATCCTGATCCTAAACATTTGTACTGTTAATTGTCTGTGAGGTTGATGTAACATGATGACACTTGCAGTGTGGTGTAGTGGTTAAGAGCGGTAGACTCGTAATCTGGTGAACCGGGTTCGCGTCTCCGCTCCTCCACATGCAGCTGCTGGGTGATCTTGGGCTAGTCACACTTCTCTGAAGTCTCTCAGCCCCACTCACCTCACAAAGTGTTTGTTGTGGGCAAGGAAGGGAAAGGAGAATGTTGGCCGCTTTGAGACTCCTTCAGGTAGTGATAAAGTGGGATATCAAATCCAAACTACTACTACTACTACTACTACTCTTCTTCTTCTTCTTCTTCTTCTTCTTCTTCTTCTTCTTCTTCTTCTTCTTCTTCTTCTTCTTCTTCTTCTTTCCTTAAGGAGTCATGTTCCCTTACCCTGGAATCCTTTATCTTAGAACATACCAGCTCTTTCAGGTCTGCTTGTGGTTACTCAGAGGTGAAGAAAAGGCACACTGATCTGCTTCATATGACGTATTAAATTCTAGTCAAATTTGCTGTGGTTTAATATGAATGACACTTTACTTCTCCCCCACTTCTGCTGCACTGCCAAGGAACAAACCATGATCTGACTTGTCACGCCATCTGAGCTTGGTTTCATGATTTATTTCCTCAAACAAACCATGAGTGGCAAACTGAGAACAAACCTTGGCTTCCGCTTGTGGTTTGTTCAGAGAGAAACAAACCACAAGTCCTGGTTTGGACAACAAGGCAAGCCATACCATGGTTTGTTTCCTAGCAGGAGCAAGGGAAGAGTGAAGCACTGCTTGTTCACATTAAATTGTGGTTTATTTTAACTATGGTTTAGTGCGGCATGTGAACCAGGCCTCTGAGTACATAGTCACTCCTTTTTTATTTGATGTGACTCCTAACACAGAACAGGTCTTTTATGGCACTTTTATTTATGTGCCCTGTTCCTCTTAAGCATTCATGTACTGTTCCAGCAAGAAGGGTAGAAAAACAACTGCGTTTGTTTGACTGATGAGCAACTACTCCTAGGGACTTACCCAATTAGTGCTATAGTCAACATTACCTTTAGTACACGGCATGATATGGTTGCCACAGGTACTGAATGTGGGAGGCTGCCTTGTTGTCTCGAATGTGCCTTTTTGCTGGGATCTGATAACACCAAATTATAGGAGTTGAGGTGACCTAGCACTGGAAGGGCTATGTTTTTTGATGCTACATGCACGTGCACACAAACCTATATCATCATATAGTGAGTTATAACTTACATGAACACTTCTGCACTTGACAGATTAGGAACGCAGGAACATAGGAAAGTGCCTTTTACTGAGAAGTCAGGCCATTGGCTATCTACTTCAGCATTATGAATGCTGATTGGCAGTAGCTCTCCAGGGTTTCCGCATCGTACCTGGAGATGCTGCAAACAGAATCTAGAACCTTCTGTATGCAAATAATATGCTCTAGTCTAGCAGTCACCTACAACCCTTCCTTATAGGTTCAAACAGGGAGTGTCCAGGCTCCAACTATGTCTTTTAAACATTTTAAACTGCTTAGAAAGGCACCTTACCCCATGGGTTGAGTGGGATTTTTTTAATCCAGCACTAGTTATATAATAAGTACTGTTCAGTAGCTGCCCATGCCATGTGTACCATCCTGCAGTACAATTAGAAAAGCAAGGGATGTGCTTGGAGAAGAATATTGCTATTTGAATGCTGAGGAAATGTAGTCATTCTGTTTGGGAGATACTGGTTAGAAAGGCGTCTGGTTTTCCATGCAAGTGAGAAGCAAAGTTCATTTATTATGCTAAATGGGATTTTAAGCATCTCCCCCTTCACAAACATCTACCTGCATGCCTCAATCCAAACTAGGAAGGATGGGAAATCTAGTTTTTAAATTTTGCATCATTAATTGTGTTGCATTGTGGATTAAATGTTATTTTCCATTGCTGGTATTTTAATGTGTTGGTTGCCTGGAGAAGGCATTTCAATAATTTAGCCAAGTTGACCTTTACATGACTGGAGTGAGTCATATTGCAAGAGCTCCTGTTAACTCGCATCAGTGGCAATATCTCCTAACCCATCTCAGTCACCATAAAAGCAGTGTGACTGGGTTTTAACCAGTGAAGAGGGCTGGGTGACCGAGGGAAGTTGTGACTCATTGCTACTAACTTAGATTAGCAAGCTAGCCAGTGAAATCAATCACCTAATGACAAGCAGGTCTTCCATGTCCTCCTCTATTACTAAACCAATTTCAGTGAAATATGAACTTGGCACAGGTAAAAGCATTTATCATACACTTAGTTTCCTCCCACACCCAAAGGTCAAGCAGCACGGTAGCTCGGTATGTCATCAACTTTGAGAGAGAGGAGTCCGAAGTTAAAGGTCCTGCGGATGACATCTCAACTATCAGCTCCAACAAGATTGAAAACGAAAAAGGTTCTATTAGTACGGAGGGCGAGATACCAGCAACTAAACCGAGAGTGACAGACCTCCAGCAGATGGTTGCCATGGCACTACAGGAAGATAAGTCACTGTCCATGGATCTTGGGACACTTCAGTTTGCTGACGGTCAGTCAATCAGATTTTCCTCTTTGTGAACTAGGGAGCCAGTTGAAAATGACCTTGCGCTGTGCATCATTGATTCTCTCTGAGATTGCAGAGATCTAGTAAAATGAATAAATATATGTATGAATGCAACAAATGGATTTGAACAGCACATATATTTCACAAGCGTACCACATTTGTCAGCAAGCTAGAATTAACTGGTGCTTTGAGCCAAATAGACACTCAGTAGTAAACCCAGACCTGTTGCTGTGTAATGGGAACAATAATAATAATAATTTATTATTTACACCCCGCCCATCTGGCTGGGTATCCCCAGCCACTCTGGGCGGCTTCCAACTGAATATTAAAAACAATACAGCATTAGACATTAAAAACTTCCCTAAAGAGGGCTGCCTTCAGTTGTCTTTTAAAAGTAAAATAGTTGTTTATTTCCTTGACATCTGCTGGGAGGGCGTTCCACAGGGCAGGCGCCACTACCGAGAAGGCCCTCTGCCTGGTTCCCTGTAACCTTACTTCTTGCAATGAGGGAACTGCCAGAAGGCCCTCGGCGCTGGATCTCAGTGCCCGGGCTGAACGATGGGGGTGGAGACGCTCCTTCAGGTATACAGGACCGAGGCCTTGCAATGTGGACATCCTGAACAATCTGAGTTCATACTGCTCTTTCCCATTAGTTAATTTAGAGAGAAAGCTCAGTTCTCTGGAGTAAGCAGCATCTTTAAAATTTAAATTCATATTGAATGACCAACCCCCCCCCCAGCTCTGTAATTGTATTTGTCGTGTGGCATTACTCAAGTTTACAACATAGCACCTTATGTAACATTTTGCACACTTTGATCAGTAAGCATGCTTCTTGTCATTTATGCAGATTTACTGAAAAAAATCCGTTTGCATTTGTCTCATTTTGCAGAAACCATTAGGCCATCAAGTGACGTAGATAATGATATCCAATCCATGGTAACCGATGGTGTCGCTGGACCTGGGTTGGTGAGTAAATTTTCCTGCCTTTGTTCCTTAAGGTAAGATATATACCAGGAACCCAATAAAATCATTGTAAAATAAAAGTTTGACTGTGAATATGAGTAGCATCCAACAGACCCAGGCTGCTATTATGTCTTCTCTGTCCAATACAACTCCTTCTGCTTCACGCAATTTTCGTTTCCCCTCTCCCCCCACCATGTGTTCACATCCTATGAAACCCTAGTGCCGGAGTGAACTTTTCAACACAGTTGTTTTTAAGGCAAAGTTTCCAACACTCAGCCTCCTGCCCTCCCGATCCCCCGCATAAACTCCTATTTTGTGAACGTGTATATTTTATTCCATTGGTGGCTATTAAACTTTGTTTGCTAAACCAAAACAGAGCTGGTGCTCATCTGCCCTAGTTTTAAAAACTAGCAAAGGAGGGAGATCCAAAAGGTTCCTGCCCCTTCTACCATTTATCTCAGAGCAAATCTATGTCTCCCATGGAGGGAGGAGGCAACAGATACGGAAAACAAAATCTGGAGCATGCATGACTTGTGGCACCAAAAAATAAAATGTGTTTATTGCATAATTTATTGATTGATCATGTGAAAATGTCATATAGCAGGAGTAACCTACCTGTGACCCTCCATATGCTGTTGGGCTCCTACTTCCATCAGGCCCCAGCAGCATGGTCATTGATGACGGGAGGCATAGTCCAACAATATCTGGAGGGCCACAGATTACAATATCTGTGGTTTCAATGATACGTTGGATCCAGGAAAGAAGAAGGTGGCCTGTTATAGATGGAGCTGACTCCTCTTGAAGGATCAGATCTGTAGTGTGGGGCTACTCCTTGATTTTACCTTGTCACTGAAGGCCCAAGTGGTATCTGGTATGGAGTGCCTTTCTCCAGTTGGGGCTGTTTCACCAGTTATGACCATTCTTGAGTAGGGAATGGCTTGGCCATAGTGATCCATTCTCTAGTAACCTCCTGTTTGGAGCACTGCAGTTCACTCTGTGTAGTATTGTCCTTGAAGATGGTCAGGAGACACCAGCCATTTAAAAAAATGCAGCAACCACAGAACTAATGGGCATGCAGTCCTTAAATATCTGGACTGTCTGTCATATTTGTCACTGGGCCTATTATAAAGTAACAGTTCAGATGTATAAAGCCTTAAATGCCTTAGGACCCAGTTACCTGAAAGATGGTGTCTTCTCCATATTGTCCTTCCTTTGATGTTGACTATGGAGGCTCTTCTGGTACTGCCAATGTTAACTGAGAACAAACAATGAATGTTTATTATTTGTTTACAGATAGTTGCCTTGGTGATACTACCTTCTGTCGATTGCAATAGTCATTGTATCGCCACCCTGTTCATTGTTTTAATGTTAACTGAGGCCAGGATATCTATGACCCTCTCCGATAGACAGACACACCAAGGGCCTTCTCAGCAATAGCACCCTGGGCTATAGAATATTCTCTCCCCTGAAGTCTAGCTAGCACCTACTCTGTCAGTTTTCTAGTGCCAGATGAAGCAGTTCTCTTGCTTCAGAGTATTTTGAATATTTGTGAGAGGACAGGTGAATGTGTTAATGTTACCTTTATATATTTATATTGTTATGAGCCACTCCAGGATCATATGTGACAAATAGTGTAACAATAAACTCTATAAATAAAAATACATACATGTGTGCGCGCACATACGTACACAGTTGTAAAATATTTTCTGGAGTGTACCTGTATACATTACAGCAGAGTTTCCCAAATTTAGGTCTCCGGGGTTTTGGACTACAGTTCCCATCATCCCTGACTATTGGTCCTGCTAGCTAGGGATGATGGGAGTTGTAGTCCAACAACAGCTGGAGACCCAAGTGTGGGAAACCCTGCATTACACAGAGGCAACCCCTGGTTTGCAGTGCAGTTTATAGAAACCAGAGCAAATCAAGGTTCTATAATGTACACTTAAATCATAATAGACAAGCACTTAGCAACCTTAATGTGTGCAATGGCCTTCCCTAGGACCACAACTAAGTATCATAGCAATTGTTCCTCTCTTCAGGTTTTCTTCATCCTCTCTTTCTTCTCTTTGCTAGACCTCTGAAGTACCACTGGTTTATGCAAGTCCAGCAACAGTTAATGACATTGAGGATACAAACCTCATTCTAGATTACCCAATGCCCACAGTGCCTTTCAATGCCTTGGATAGTACTGGGGTTCCTCTCAGACCAGGAGATCCTGATTCACCTCCTCCAGCAGATCAATCAGCCAGCAATGATTTAAGCCCAGCCTTTTCTGAGATGCCGACTGAACAGTTATTCACACCTGCAACATTTACTGCTGGTATCTTTCAGGAGGTTAGCGATGAGGAGAGTGAAGATGAGAAGATGAAAGACCAGATCCCCAGCACAGACTCAACGATCCTCTCTGAGCAAGGTAAGCTATTTAGTACCTTTCCAGTACAGGAGATCCTGTGTTCATACCATGTGTTGACAGTATGCAGATAATGGCATTATATGTAAAATGTGCATTTACTGTTGCAGAAAGGCTTGCATTTCCCTTCCAGACATTTTTAATGAACTGCGCTTATAATAATGTTGAGCATGTATATACTGCATGTCAAGTGTTCAGTTCACATACATTACCTCAGTTAATATTACAACAAGTGAGCAAGAATTATCTTCCCTATACTGCAGATGAAGTGAGTGGCATAGCTGAGGCTGAGAGAAAGCAGCCACATGTTGATGTCACACTGCACTGTAGTTTAGTGCAGCATGAATGGGCCTAGCCCCCTCCAGGCAGATCTATACAGGGCAAACCATTCACATAACCCAGTCGGAAGCAGTTTAGGGCTTTAGGTAAGTACAAAAGCCTTAAACTTGGAATGGCAGTAGCGTATTGGCAGCCAATGCGGTTCTTTAAAAAGCGGTGTTAAATGTTTGCATTAAGCTTCCTTAGTCAGCAGCCTAAGCACTGTATTCTGCATTAGCTGCAGCTTCCCTACCAATCTTAAAGGTTGCACCTTGTAGAACTCACCACAGTAGCCCAGTCCTGATGTTACCAAGTCAGTGCGGCATGGTTAGCGGGACCCAAGAGCAGTCATAGGTGCCATTCCCACCACCTGGGCATTCTGCACACCTGCTCCTTCAGGGATAGTGTAGCATTAAAAGTTGCCTGCCAGACTCGGGGCCTCCATCCTATTGGCATTTAGCTGAAGCTTATTAGCTCTCATCCCATCCGCCACTACATCCAGGCATTGATCCATCACTTTCATAACTGAGACGTGATTCAGATGCAACATAGAAATAGAAGCAGCATCACAGCTGGGGAAGGGAGGTTGGGACAGTGGGCAACCAGCAGCTGCCCAGCCAGGCTACCAGGTGATGTGGGAACTGCCTCTTTTCAGTGTGTTATTTTCATGATCTTGGTGTTCTCTGCAATTGCATTCATAGGCATGTTAATTGTCCCAAAATATAACATCGGAAATGAAATACCTCAGCGTGGTGTGCACAGTTAGCATTCTTTTATTCTGCAAATCATCTCTTTGGTGGTCTGCATTCTGTAGCCTCCCAGGCTACTCTGGCACCCTGGGTCTAGAGCCTTTGCCTGAATGCACTGTAGGATTTTCAAAGTCTCAGCTGGGATCTGCAAAGCAGTTCCATTTTTCTTCTTTCACATTGCTGTCACTATCAATTTAATGGGGCTCCAGGTTTGCTGGAATCATCATGAGGTGCATGAAAAATGCACACGTGTCACTGGGATCCTATAAATTCTCAGCATCTCAGAGCAGAGTGCCCAGTTCATGGCAGCAAGGAAGTGTTAAGATGCTGAATGTGAGGCAGTCTTTCTTGGCATACATCTGGCGGTTTTTTGGGAGTCAAGATTATCACTGTCCCTTTCAGAATAAGGTTTACAAGGGCAAGGTAAGAAACTTGGCTTCCCAGGAAGCTCATTGTTCACACAAGAGAAAGTGATCCAAGGTGTTTTCTGTTAGGACTTGTGACAAAACACTCAGACAGGCAGTGATGAAATGGAAGTTATACACTCGGGGTTATGAAGGGATTTGCTGTAACTCATTCAGCTGATGGCAAAGTGACAGCAATTCCCAGTCTGCTTCCATGTGTGATACATTAGCTGCATTTCCCTTATCTGGCTTTCTGGTTTGCAGCAGCTAACAGGGTACTCTGAAATGCTTTCCACAGGCAACGGAGGAAAAAAATATCTGTGCCAACAAGCTTAAACAATCATATCTTAGTTTATTAAGCTGAGATTTTCAGAGGGCTTCTGTCCCCTTTACCCAAGCCATAGTTAAATCTGGGAGCTTTTAATAAACCATAGTTTCCCAGTTTTGGAACATTCCAAGATAATAAACCAACTTCAGTTTGTAGTATAGTATCCCGGATTGTTCCAAAACTAGTAATCCTAGTTTCAGATGGAACAGGAAACTGGTTAGTTAGATGCCTCTTTGTTTAATCATGGCTCACAACAGAGGCAGTTTAAGGGCAGAGCAACCAGTTGGGTCGCACTGGTCACCATGCTGCGCGGGGTGCCATGATGATGCTGTAGAATGGAGCATGAGAGGTGGGGTGGGCACTGGATTTTATCAGAACACAGGGTGCCACTGAAATTTGATAGCTCCAAGTCTGCCATTGCTCGCAACAAAGGGGCTGTGTGCATGGGCAACAGGCTCATGTATATCTTTAAGCTGATGTATGATGGTTCAAATGTCATATTGTATGCCTCTGCTCTGTGGACCTGAAAAGGAATGTGTAGCCTCTCTTCTGTCAATTTGAAACTGACCATGTTTTCTGTTGAAATTGCTTTGATGGTGAGTTTAGCCGACACCTGCAGCAATCTGTTTGCTGACATCGTAAAGACTAAAACTGCACAGTCCAAATGATAGAGTGTATCGTCGCTTTTTCCACTTTATTGGCAGGGGCTGCCACTTGGCATAAGCTGTTGGAGCACCTGCACATACCTATAACACCAATCATTCCACCATCTTCTCTCCTTCGTGTGGCGTTTTCTAACAAAATGAAGCTGCATTTTCTGGGCAGCTCAGTGTGTTGCAAGCACGCTTCTGCATGAACTAACTGGGGGAAAATACTTGAAAACAAAGGACTGTTTAAATAAGGGAAACTATCAGTTCTCATTTGATTTCCAAGTACATGCAGGCAGTTTATTCATGCAAAGGGGCCCATCTCAGTGCTTACAGAATGTTGAACAGATCAAAACAAATATGGTTTTCTTTCAGACATCATGGACACAGCCTGCAGGCAAATGCAGCTCTCGTCTCCATCTCATTAGTTTGTAGACGTTGTCACAAATCTGTCTCATGTTCCAGATTGCTGGATTTTAGATAAATCCTTTGTTTGTTTTTTAGTGGGCTGACAGGTATTAGTGCTTTTGGTTCCTTAACCAAAGTAGCAGAAGGGAATTATTCATTTCAGAAATGATTTGAAACAAACATTATGCTAAATAACTTGCTCCCATTCTATTCTGATCTAGGAGTAGCCTTACCATGAACTGACGGGAAGTAATTTTCTCAGCAACAGATTCCAGCTAGAGATGCCCCTTTGGCTCCTCCAAACTTCATATTTTGATCTTATTTTTTAAAAAAATATATAATGACTGAAGTGGGCCCAAGATGGAGCAGACACTTAAGCTGAATACACTGGCATAGCCATGATGGTGAGATTTTACCTTACAAAAGCTATTCCACCTCTAGGGACCTAGTGTTATTTGCTAAATACAAGGGAAGGTAAACAGTGCAGGACAACAGAATCCAGTGCTCAGATTATGTGGAAAGAAGATAAAGTCACAGGGCATTTGAACATCGTGGGCCCCCAAAAAGTGCATTTTGCGGGCTAGAGTGCGTGAGGTTATCACCCAAAATGGCTACCACAATCTCCTGCAAAAAAAACCCCAAGTTGTCCCATTTTTACCAGGGCCCTTGGCAGGTATGTGAAGTACATTCATGCTTAAGTTACCACTGGAGAAGTGTGCCACTGTTTGTGGATGTAAGTGAGAAAGCGTCCGAAATGACATGAGACACAGGACCTTTTAAAAATTCTTTTGGATAAGCAAGCCTTGTCAGGTAAGAACTCTGATTTCATTATCCTTACTTTTAGTTCTTACAAATTCTGTTTGATCACAAACTGACAAAGTCATTGTTAACGTTTTCATCAGGAGCACCATCCACTGTCTGCCAATATCTTTTCCTGCTATAGATGTGTTGAGAATGATCTGGCTGAAGTCAATGCTTTGAAGATAGAAAAAGCAAGTCCAGCTATGTACCTTTTTATGAGAATTACATGAAGTTTTGATGAATATAAGGCTTTCTGTTTCCACATCCGGATGGATGGATAGATGATAGATAGATGATAGATAGATAGATAGATGATAGATGATAGATAGATAGATAGATAGATAGATGATAGATAGATAGATAGATAGATAGATAGATAGATAGATAGATAGATGATAGATAGATAGATAGATAGATGACAGATATAGATAGATGATAGACAGATAGATAGATATAGATTTTTTTTGTGTGTGTGCTACTTTAAGGTTAGAAAGCTTTTCAACCCTGGGAGTTGAAACTCTGAAAGCAATATTAGATTGTATGTGCAATGGTTATTTTGGGGGTTTGTGAGAAGCAACATGCAATTTCATCAGCAGCACAGGGTATTGTAATAAAGACACTGATCTTGATGTTTTCAGACAGCTCATATTTCTATGTTCAAACATCCATATTTTTTGTCAGTTTTTTTTTAAGTCAGTCATTATTCTGTAGTTATTGTTTTCTGCAAAAGGACTGCTGTACAGATACATTTCAGGAATACGTTCACAACTTTCAGGTTAGATATAAACTTTCCTTCAATAACACATTGCTGCTTTCATGCTCACCCAAGATTCAGCCCAGCTATTTTCCTGAAAAGCACTGTGCAGTACTATGCATGCTTACTTGGAATTTAGTCCTGCTGAGTTCAGTGAGGCTTCTTATTGCCAAGTAAGTATGCAGACAATTGCAGCAGCGTCATGATTGACTATAGGCCAAAGTTGCACATTTTCTTCCACACAAATTGCTTTTTAAAATGTTCATTCAAAGGAACTCTGGTTCAGGATGTTCCCAACATGTGAAAGGGTGGGAGAAACAATTGGGATTTCAAATCAAGATCCTTCATAGCCAGTCATCCTTTATAGGTTATGCCTTAAATCCACCTTAAAATGTAATTCAAACATACCAAGATGTGCCAGGGCTAATGTGCCCTAAAGGTAAAGGTAAAGGTACCCCTGCCCGTATGGGCCAGTCTTGACAGACTCTGGGGTTGTGCGCCCATCTCACTCAAGAGGCCAGGGGCCAGCGCTGTCCGGAGACACTTCCGGGTCACGTGGCCAGCGTGACATCGCTGCTCTGGCGAGCCAGAGCCGCACACGGAAACGCCGTTTACCTTCCCGCTGGTAAGCGGTCCCTATTTATCTACTTGCACCCGGAGGTGCTTTCGAACTGCTAGGTTGGCAGGCGCTGGGACCGAGCAGCGGGAGCGCACCCCACCGCAGGGATTCGAACCGCCGACCTTTCGATCGGCAAGTCCTAGGCGCTGAGGCTTTAACCCACAGCGCCACCTGTGCCCTAGGTATTGAGAAATAACAAATAGTTTTAGTCCACCTAATTGAAGAGAAACAGGCATTACAGTTGAACCAGTAGGATTGGTGTTATTCTTCCGTTTCTAATTTTCTGCTTGCCTTTTTTTTTCTTTTTTAGGAATCTTGGCTTATTCTTTCATGTGTTTTGTGCCTTGTTGACTCCTGTCATTGCTCCATCCAATAAATGCTGATACCATAGAGCTACGTTTCCGGGTATTAAATTAGCCTGTGAAAGGGTTTGCCATAATGTTCAATATGTCATATAGCAAATGAGAAACAAAGGGTTTAAGATTTGATTTGGAATCGCATCTCCATTTACAGAGAACGTGGATTGTATTGTTGCACACCACTCCAATCTCCCAGCAGTGCGAGATTCCAGGGGTTCCAGGGGTTCAACCAGGCTCCATGATATATCGTTTATTTACATACATACACAACCTGAACCTGGAGGAGTTCACAGCACTAACACTCCAAGAAGGTCTTGCTTCTCCCATAGGCACAGCCTTGGATCCAAACAGACTTAAGATATCATGCTCATGCTCTCCAGCTTGCTGCCTTTAACAGCCTGACACCTTTTTGTCCTCCCAGGTCACATCACAGCCAGCTCTAAAAACTCTCCTTCAAACTTCTAAGTAACTCTGAGTTGAGGGAGTGCCCCCCTGTCTTTGGTTTCCTAATCACTCATTGTCTTCCTTTTGTTCTCCTAATGGCTCATCTCCCAGGCGACTACCTCATCAGAAAACTGGTCTGGTTTATATTTTAACATTTGCTGAATCCAGGGGTTCAGTGTCCGGCACCCAGAAACTCATATCAGCAGGGAGCCTGGAACTCATAACACAGGGGATTCTGGCACCCACAAACTCATAACAATGTACTGAGCTTGTCAAAATATAATTTTAAAGGTGCTGCCAAATAGTATGCTTATACAGACAAGCAGAGTTATTTTAGTTCTTTACACTTCTTTTTTTTACCTTCTGTAGATAGCTTTTTGGCCCCCTTGCGACCTCTCTCATTTTGAAAAATGTTAAGTATGCTGAGAATCAGGCACTCCCTGCATTTGATTACAATTTTTGGTAGTGTATTTTTGTTGCCACTAGTAGCTTTCCATCAAAATGCTCTGCAACTGCTAAATGTATATGTAGCAGCAAGGTGTAATCCGAAAGCCAGTGACAAACAGTACAGTGGTACCTCAGGTTAAGTACTTAATTTGTTCCGGAGGTCCGTTCTTAACCTGAAACTGTTCTTATCCTGAAGCACCACTTTAGCTAATGGGGCCTCCCACTGCCGCTGCACCGCCGGAGCACGATTTCTGTTCTCATCCTGAAGCAAAGTTCTTAACCCGAGGTACTATTTCTGGGTTAACGGAGTCTGTAACCTGAAGCATATGTAACCTGAAGCATATAACCCAAGGTACCACTGTACTTACATGGTTCAATTTAGCAAAAGTTGTTCACTGGCTTCTAAATTCCCATTCTAAGATCTTCCTAGATCATTTCCTTCAGGACTCAGCTGCTTAGGGCTAAGCTACCCTGACCCCCTGTGACATCAGAGCAGCTAAGCCAGAGGGGACACAAGTCTTTCAGAAATATTGAAACTTGAAGCTGTGTTTTAAAATATTCTGTCCCTGTTCTTCCAGCAACACTATGTCTGCATGCTGAAGTGCATGCTATTGGTAGAAGCTGAGAGAGAGAAAAGAGTTAGACGTTGTACATGAATGTAAGAATCCATCCACAGTTCTTCAGTATGCATACCTACTTGCTGCTTATTTCATTTTCAGTCTTTCTAGAAATATAATTGAAATGTTCTTTTTGGTACAGGATTCCAATGTAAACAGCTTTTACCTGGAAATTTACCTATAGATTCTAAATCAAATGAATAATATTCTGCCCTGAGAGTTCTGTCCTAACAGAGTTAGGTGTGTTTGAACTTGTTTAAATTAGAGGACTCAATGCTTTTTTTCTAGAAAAACAGGTGCCGGTACTCACCACGCAAGGGAGGGCTATCGGACCCTGCCAGAGCATCATGTCTTTGTCCCTAAGCTGGGGACAAACTTCCCCGGCTTTGGGAAGGAGATGTGAGGCTCTGATTTGAGGCAGAAAAATACACTGCCAGGGGAAAAAAGCACTGAGTGGACCTAACCCAGATTTAACACTCTGTTGGATTGTGGCATATGCCTTTTTGTTCTTAAACTACATGTTGCTTTCTATAATGTTTTGGTAGTCCTTACATATTCTTTTTTTTTTAACAGCATTTGAGAAGCAACAGAATATAAAAGCAAAACAGGAAGTTGAGTTACGGATAAAGGATTCTTTCATAGGCCGTCTCTGACCTGCAATTCCCCTCCTGTCATATTAGCCATCTAATTAGACTCACGCTGTTTTGGTACTGTAATAGAATTCAGTGGCATGGCTCTCACTTTATAATCCTTTCATTAGGAAACACTAATTCTCTAAGCTGCCCAAAATAGTTAAAGTACAGTAAGCAGAAATAAAAAGTGCATTCCCAGAAAATACAGTGGCAAATAATAAGCATACTGTAATGATTACATTTTTCTCATGAAATGAATTTCTTCACAATACCAGAGAAAGTATTAATAATGAAGATGTAATTTCAATCTATCTTGTGTGCGTGTTAGATGTTTTATTACCAACTGATTATATAATAGACTCATATGAAAACTTAACACAGAAATATTACTACCTTGTATAGTAAACTACTTCTGTTCCTGTGAAACCTAACTTCTCTCCCATATACAGGCAACAACCATTTTGCACGTACCCGACTGACATGTGGCTATCGACACACATCATTTTCGGCCCTGGAAAGGGGTGGAATGGGCAGAATGGGGTGGGGGCAGAATGGGCTTATGCGCTGCTGCAACTCCCCCATACAAATGGGGAGTTGCCTGCATTGAATCACAGGGATCCATTTCTGTAAGTCATTTTTGAAATTTTTTTGTATCCTTCACCATAGCTGTCCATTTCACCATAGCTGTTCCCATAAGTTGTGTATTGGTTCTGTTTTAGAGAAGCTTTGCATATAACATTTTTTTTTCTGCTAGTGAGTATATAAATTTATTTTCTACGTGGCATGCTCTTCAATATAGTTTGACATAGGATCATAGAATTGTGGAGTTGGAAGGGGACCATGAGGATCATCTAGTTCAACCCCCTTCAATACAAGAGTGGCTGGGTGGCTAATAATAATAATAATAATAATAATAATACCATGGGGCTCGAATCCACAACCCTGAGATTAAGAGTCTCATGCTCTACTGACTGAACTATTGCAAAGCTTTCATGTAAGGCCACCAAACCCCTGGAAGCTAGTTTGATAGATGATCTTAGGAACATGTATTTAGGGACAAGGTTTATAGCCTCCATATGCTGTTAGGTCTTCTCAACGGTTCAGATCAGTAAAGTTACTCAAGGTTATCTAGGTACTTGGTGGTGGTGGTGAGAATATTAAGTTTATGAAATACAGCTTTTTAGAATGTATAAGCTAAAAAAGTTTCCATTTTCCTAAGTAGTAGTAAGCCTATCTGCTTTTTGTAAGGGGGTGGTGCCACAGCCTGGCTAATAATTCTCCCCCACCAACCTGAGCACTGAAGCTCCCTGCTTCTAAGTCAATAGGTGACAATGAGAAATATCTGAGAAACAGGCTCCATAGAGCCAGCGTCCATGCAACACTGATATTTGTCCCCACCTGTTGCTGTTTTAGGAAGCACTCCTGGTAAGGGGTCTCTAAACAGTGATTATATAGGGTGGGTAAGTTTAGCGTAACTTCAAAGACATTTGCCAGCAGCACTGCAATAGCAGAACAAGTCAGTAGCATATGAGAAATGATGGCAGAGACTTGAGTTATCTGTTTTGCAACACTCACTAGGATTGTGGAGGGGAATAAACTGCAGATCAGACCTAAATCTATTCAAAAAAAGCAAGTAAATCACTGCGTTCAAACAAAATGTAAGTTATTCCACCATATTCATTCATTTGCACCCAGTCACACTCAAACTTCATTAAAAGAAAATAACCTAAACAAATGTCAATAGCAACCCACTTCTGTGTCTTGCAACCACTCAGCCTTTGACCAAGGTATGTTGGCAAGTTATTAAGGAAATATTGAGTCAGTGAATTTGTGGAATAACTGAAGAATGTGCATAAGTGTATTCAGCAAATTTGTATTGACTACACTCTAGGAGATAGTCAGCTTTACCGTTTTGATGTTCAAACCAAAGGCAAATCATTGTCATCTAATTTGCACCTAATTGCACATGCATCAAAGGTGTGACAGTTTGTCAAACCAATTAGTTGCTGAAGATTTAATCATAAAAATGAAGATTCTGAGCAAGAAATGTCAGCATAGCAACTTGTAGGACACAATACTACTGAAGCGAATTATTCTTGATATAATTGTCATCATCCCTTTATCTTTATGCTGTGCTCCTAATTCCCTTTCCTGTCATATTTCTTTTGGTTACAGACTCTTGAGTACTCTATATTTCTGTACAGAATACCAAGGCCTTTGCACATTTAGGAGAAAACATGATGGGCAGGGGGCGGTCTGTAAGGAGATTTGGTGACCTAAGATAAATTATGAAAGTAATCAGGTAGAGCTATCATTACTAAAATAATAGTTTAGGGGGAAATGTTTAAAAGTGACACAATGGGTATCTGGGGGGCAGAAAAGGACTGCACCCACGGGCACCGTCCACAGTGTCATGCATTCTGCCTGCTCTGCCATCCATGCATTCAGCACATTTGAAAAGGGCGGCCTTCGGCCTCCCCCAATAAAATATATGAGGGGGCGGAGCCCTCCAAAGTTGATAGGCATTGCCATTCAAATGGTGTGCGTGTGCCACGTCTGGTGGTCAATTATGCAAGGCACCCAATTATGCTCCCCCACCCCAAGAAGTCAAATGCAGGTGCATAACATTGAGGTTAGGGCAAACCCAGGTGGTCCTCCTTCCTCTGTATGCATGCACCAAATGCATGGAGATGACTGTATGAACAGAGTTGAAGAAGTAGGCCAATTTTTCATCTGAATATGGTCCTTACTAGAATAAAGAGAACAATGTTTGAGTTAACACATTAAGGTTTTCCATGGAATTCATATTCCACATGCCTTCTCTGTTTGAATAAGTGTGTTTGTGGGAGAGGAGGCATGGGTAATTCCTTGTGGAACTCATTCCATATGGATGGATGCCTCACTTTCACTCAGCCAGGTGGTTAGCTAGAACACTGTTGTTCTGTTGGACTTTTGAGACTATAACGGATTGGAGTTGAATTCCTGTATTTATTTGCTGCAGCTTATTGACATTTTAATAAGGCGTCCTGATTTGTATTTTGCTGAATTACTGTCATTTCAATTACCTGAATTGGATTTTAATTATTCTTTAGCCATCTTGTGTGCATGTTTTCAGTGGCAAGTAGGGCATAAATGCCATAATAGGGAAACAATTCCACTTCAACATCTTCCACAGCAGACCTTAAATGTGTGTCTTCTACAGTGTTGTTGTTCAACGTGTTGTTTCCTTTTTAGATGTAAAGATCACTGATGAACTAGAATCTTCAGGCGATGAGATTTTGGCTGCAATAACTACTATACCATATGTCATTGGTTCTCCTGCCCTTCCCACCTCTCTTCCTGAAGATGATATTTTGGGGCCTACAGATCAGATCATTTTATTGCCTGCTGTGACTACCAGTGGTCCTTCTGTTGTCATTGACCAGTCTTTTGAAGCAACAAGCTCTGGGTGGGCAGTGACTGACGGTGACATCCCTACAGGATTTGACATGGGGGTGCAAGATATTGCTACTGAACTAGATACGGTTGAAATCATGAGGCCAGCAACAATTAGTGAGGATGGAAGTGGCTACTATGCACTGCCAGAAACTCCGGATATGACTCCAGCTCCTCCACTGAAGTATGTCACCACCAGCTCAATGACAACTGCAGCCAAAGGCAAAGAGCTAGTAGTCTTCTTCAGCTTGAGAGTAACCAACATGCGGTTTTCTGATGATCTCTTCAATCGGAGTTCCTCAGAATACAAAGCACTCGAACAGCAGTTCATGCAGCTGGTAGGTGGCAAAGAATTGGCTTTAATGCATTTATATTTGCAAGCTGTTATGCCCCCCACCCCGTGCCATTCCCCAAGTTAAAAACAAATTCCAAATAATGAAAAGCATTTTATAAAGAAAACTGGCACCTACTCTTCTTACTACCCAACCCTGTTCATGATGCTAATCACATGTGATTCTCAGATGTTGTTGTTGTTTAGTCATTTAGTCGTGTCCGACTCTTCGTGACCCCATGGACCAGAGCACGCCAGGCACTCCTGTCTTCCACTGCCTCCCGCAGTTTGGCCAGACTTATGTTTGTAGCTTCAAGAACACTGTCCAACCATCTCGTCCTCTGTCATCCCCTTCTCCTTGTGCCCTCCATCTTTCCCAACATCAGGGTCTTTTCCAGGGAGTCTTCTCTTCTCATGAGGTGGCCAAAGTATTGGAGCCTCAGCTTCACGATCTGTCCATCCAGTGAGCACTCACGGCTGATTTCCTTAAGAATGGATAGGTTGATCTTCTTGCAGTCCATGGGACTCTCAAGAGTTTCCTCCAGCACCATAATTCAAAAGCATCAATTCTTCGGCGATCAGCCTTCTTTATGGTCCAGCTCTCACTTCCATACATCACTACTGGGAAAGATCCTCAGATGAAGGGCAGCAAAGAAATGTCATTATGATGATGTAGTTTCAACCTCATCCCTGCCTCAACTTGGGTTGGAAGAGGAAGTCAATTCACACTTAACAGCAAACCTAACCTGTGCTTTCTGAAACAATAGAAAACCCCAAACAAACTCATTTTTCAAAATCCGCACTTCCCTGAATTTTATCTGTGTATTCTTCACCTGAGTTGTGTATTTAGCTATGGTGGTGGTTAAAGTCTTCCTCTCTAATAGCGGCTCTATCACCAGCACCTCTGGAAGAGGGGAAGCTGGAGAGAGAATATTTTAACTTCTCCCACAAAGCAGAGCCCAGCAGGCATGAGAGGATAGGGCCTCCATTTTAGGTGTGCATGAAGTGAAACCAGCACCAGAAGATAAAAAGGATGACATCCCTTGAACTGCCTTAGCTACCACTGATCACTCCTGCTGCCATTGCAGGGCGGGACTCTTTTGGCTTCCTCAGCCAGAAGGCTGAGGTTGGAAGTGTGAATAATCATAGCTGGAGGGTGCTAGCTCTCCTTGCCATGAAAGAACATACAAAACATGCTCAGTTATTGGCTATGCAATGCAGAGCTGCCAGTATACACAAGTACTTATTGTTGACTTTGGCAGCTGGGACATAAATATCCAAGGCTCGCTTTTTCCTTTTAACAACTAACAACATGCAAAACTCTCTTGAAACCATAGAACTGCCTTGCCTGTGGCTGCAATTCACATTTAAGCATGTTTAAGTCCCATTGATTTCTTTTTTAACTGGATTGCAGCCTATGAAATTTAATTAGAAGGAAAATCACACTCTATCTATCTTAATAGATTATTGAAGAAGATCTAACCAGAGAGACAGTTAAAGACTAACTGAGAAACTTAACCTGGTAGCAGATGTAAAGTCTGCTAATAAAGTCAGTGAAACAGAGCAGTTGATTTATGTTCCCTAAAATGAAAAGTGAAAATAAGTGGAATCAATGATACATGGGCAGTGACAGAGGACTTAAAGCAGGCATGTCCAAAGTCCATTTTGGAGGCCTAATCCTGCCCTCCGGTCGATTTAATCTGGCCCCTGTGGCAGTTTATTTCCTGGGGTAAAATTGTAAAAAAAACCTCAACAACTTCAATCCTAAAAGAAGCTCAACAACTCCAACCCTAAAAAAAATCAACAACTTTAGTTGACCCTTTGGTTGGCCCCCACGGCCCTTCACTTCATAAAATCTGGCCCTCTTTGAAAAATTTGGACACCACTGACTTAAAGTTTTCTCTTTTCTTTTTTCTTTTTGTAGCTTCTTCCTTACCTACAGTCCAACCTAACAGGCTTCAAACAACTGGAAATACTGAACTTCCGCAATGGAAGTGTGATTGTCAACAGCAAAATGAAGTTTGCCAAGTCAGTGCCGTACAACATCACAGAGGCTGTCCATTGTGTGCTGGAGGATTTTTGTGACGCAGCAGCTCAGCGCCTTAACCTTGAAATTGACAGCTATTCCCTTGATATTGAGCCAGGTGATGTAAAAAATGGGGCAGTGGGGGAAGAAACATTGCTCTCTCCTGCAAGCATTTCATGATGTCGGTTGCTCTCTGTAAGACGGGTGGCCCGGGAAGAATGAAAAGCCCCAGGTTGTCTCTAAGTCATGATCAGGGTCCCTCCTGAGAACCCAGTGAAACATGGCACAGAGCCCAAGAGCTTAAATAGCTGCTTTTTATCAACAGAAAATAGCAATTGGGGAAATGCGTATTTTGACAAGAAACATTGCAAGAAATATATGCATTCTAAGCTAAGACGAGGCAAATGTTATTTGCACTTTTTTATTTATAACAAAATGTAAAGCTCTTAAGCATTCCTGAAAAGGTAAAGGGACCCCTGACCATTAGGTCCAGTCGTGGCCGACTCTGGGGTTGCGGCGCTCATCTCGCTTTATTGGCCAAGGGAGCCGGCATACAGCTTTCAGGTCATGTGGCCGGCATGACTAAGCCGCTTCTGGCGAACCAGAGCAGCGCACGGAAACTCCATTTACCTTCCCACCGGAGCTGTACCTATTTATCTACTTGCACTTTGAATTGCTTTTGAACTGCTAGGTTGGCAGGAGCAGGGACCGAGCAACAGGAGCTCACCCCGTCACGGGGATTCGAACCTCTGACCTTCTGATCGGCAAGTCCTAGGCTCTGCGGTTTAACCCACAGTGCCATCCACGTCCCTAAGCATTCCTTAGCATTGACAAAAAGGTACCTAGAGAGAAACTGACTATACTGCATATTTACTTTTATTGGGGGGAAAGGATGCATAGGCCAAAATCAAGGAAGATATTATTTTGCCCGCAGTCCAAATGAAGTCAGTGGGAGTTCTGGCAAATGTTCTAGGTACTTCATGCTTACAGAGAGCACCAACAGAATCACTCAAGAGTAAGAGGCCCATCCTGCCAAGTGCAGCAGCAGCAGCAGCAGGGATCTTGTGCCAGTTAAAGCTACTGGCTGGGAGGGCTGGTGACAAACAGTCCTTCTGCAGCTGCAGGTCTGTTGCAGCTTTTCATTGGGAGCAGCTCCTGTAGGGCTGTGGGGAGATTTCCTAGCTGTTCAGTGCCCTGGCCAATGTCCGGCCAAACATCATGTAGAACATGTCAGAGAACTGAGTCTCTCTCAATGAATTGACCTTTCCCACAAGCAAATCTAAGAGTAGAATGAAAACGGTGGACTCTTCTTAGAATGTACTCCCAGAATGAATCTCACATGTCCCAACATAGCTGAAGGATCACTTGGTTCTCTGCTCAACATGCTGCTGTCATTGAGTTACTCTGCTGATTCGCACACACTTCCTATGACAGCTGCAGCACTAAAGAGCATCTGTTTATTTGGCCACCCATTCTACAAAACTGGTGAAAGAGTTCATCAGGCATTACAGACCTGAGTTCTCATTCCTTTGAAGAGTCACACTTCAGGAACATGGCATAATGGGCACTGAGTACCCTGCTGCGAGATAAGCATGTTACATTGAGGTTATATGCTTGGGTGGAGTAGGAAGCTGAGTGTGCATTTTTAACAACAGAAAACTGTCTGCTGACCAAGGAAGGGTGAGGAGGCTGGCAGCCAGGCTACTGTAACTGAGAGAACCTTAATGCAAGCACAGACAGTAACTGTGAGAAATATCTCAAGGTGGCATAGCAACTGTGCAATGTGAACTCCTTATCTGAAGTTGCATGTGTACTTCATGAATTAAAAATGTTGTCTTGACAACAGTCCTGAACGATCCTCCTTCTACCTCACATCCTGGAATGTTGATACCGCATTTAAAGGAGATAAACAAGATGGGTGTTAAATTGTGTCCCTTTTCTGACTAGAACAAAGTTTGTGGATTAAAATGTGAGATTCCATGCAGCACTGTAAGCAAAACCAAACATAGTTGACCATTTGTTTTTATGTACGTCTGAAGGGATGAGACACTGCAGTAGCCAGAGCTCCTCTGGGGGTTCTTCAGCACTTCAGTTTGAGAAGGTTGTAGACATTTGGAGCTGGTTCAGAGGACAACGATGGTCAAGGGTCCTGCAAAGAAGTCCTATGAAGAATGGGTGAAGGAACTAGGTCTCTTTAGCCTGGAGAAGGGAAGACACAGAGGACATGATAGCTGTAGTCAGATACCTGAAGGACTGTCACCTATAAGAGGGCAGAGACATCTTGTCTGCTGCCCGAGAGGGCAGGTCTAGATCTAATGGGATTAAGTAACAGGTTGACTTTATAAAAGGATTAGACAAATTCATAGAGGCTAAGGCTTCCAGTGACTACTAATCCTAATAGCTATGTTGTTCCTCCACTGATGGAGGCAATATGCTTCTGAGTACCAGTTGTTTGAAATCATCACTCAGGTGCAGTTGTGCTCAGGTTCTGTTTGTGGGCTTCCCACAGGCAGCTAATAGAACAGGATACTGAGACTAGATGGGACACTGTTCTGATCCACCAGGGCTGCTCTCCTTGTGCTTTTATGAGGGTGGATGTCAACTGAACGTTAGGAGAAAATCATTAAAGTTAAGAACAGTTCAACAGCAGAACCATTTACCTGGGTGGAGATCTGAAATATTTTATTGAGGGGCCCTAGGAGTTGGCTCCTATGATCCCTGACCACTGTTCCTGTTAGCTAGGGAACATGGGAGTTGTAGTTCAAAAACAGCTGAAAATTTTGGGAAACCCTGGACTAGATGAATGAATGAAATATGAATGAAAACTGAAGTTGACAAAAGCCTGATTGGTATATGTAGAAGAACAAATATATCTTGCTTTCCTATTATTTGTTTTAAGGGTAGGATGAAAATTCATTACTTGAAAAAATAGGATTATGTCTGAACCAACTTTGTTCCTAAAATTCTACAGGAATATATAATCTCCAGATTAAAAGACAGCTTTTATTTCCGAGTTGGGGACTGCTAACTATAACAGATATTCTAATAAATTCTGTGCAAGGCACACAATTACTTGAACCAGTTTCCTTTGCATGTCCTAAAGGATTTTTTAAACACTGTTACATTCTCTTTTTTAAAAAGCCTGGGAGATATAAAATTAAAAGTTCAGTGTTGAGGGAAAATGAGGAAAAGATCTACATACTGGTTCTCAGATATCTGGAGATGAGGCAGACTGCCAAGGAAACTGAGCCAAGTGACACACACAGCTCTGAGTCGCAGGCTTGTGTGGGTAGCAGACTATTTCAGAGAGGGAAGAAGACTCCTTTCCAGAAATAAAAGCCCTTCTGGATCAGACCAATGACTTGTCTTGGCCAGGATCCTGCTTCCCACAGTGGTCAAACAGTTGCCTTCAGGAATCCTACAAGCAGGGCTTGAGAGTAGTAGCGCTCTCCCACAGTTGTTCCTAGCTAGTGGTTCTAAGAGTTCTCCATTATTAGTCTGAGCATACGACTGTCACAGGCAGGAGAATCAAGTAAAGAGAAAGCCAGATCACCAAAGAAAAGAATCCATAACTGCAGCTTTTTAAATGCAAAATGATGCTGGCTCTTCTTCTAAGATGTATTTTACTGATAGACTTGTACTTGTGGGGGGAGCTCCTGTTTCCCTCCTCAGTCAAGAGTAAGTTTTTGCCAAGTGTACGTGGCACTGCGGCAATGGGCCCATGTTTTTAAAAAAGATTCTCCTTTTCTTTTACAGCTGATCAAGCGGATCCTTGCAAGTTCATGGGATGCGACGAATTTTCACAGTGCGTAAAGAATGACTGGACGAAAGAGGCCGATTGCCTTTGTAAGCCTGGTTATGTACGAAGAGATGGTCTGCCGTGCCGTAGCCTGTGTGAAATTGAGCCACACTTGTGTGTTAATGGTGGCAAGTGTGAACTGGTTCCAGGAAGAGGGGCAGTGTGTAGGTAAGTGTCACCACTATTATATTATTATGTATTTATTTATACCCTTCTTTTCCCTTGGCAGTGACTCAAGGCGTCTTAAGGGGGGGATAAGAACAGCTAAAAACATTTTTATATAAATTATTTGTTTTTAAAAATCATTTAAAACAATTAAACACTAATCAATCAAACACACACAAACACAATTAAAAACATACAGATATTTATAATAACTGCAGCAGGGCACCAAGCCTTTCATTAAAAGAAGTCTGTTCCTTGTTGTCCTTCTGGAAAAGGAAGGAGCCAGTCTAGCTTCTCCAGGGAGGGAGTTCCAAAGTTTTGGGGGCAGCCACTGAAAAGGCCCTATCCCCACATCCCTACCAAGTATGCCTGTGAGGATGGCAGGACCGATTGTGATTATGAATATTTTGAATATCAGTGCTGCTGTAGAATTTGAAATATATTATGGAATCTACTGCATCATTCGAACAGCATCACATGATAGAATGCAGCCATTACAGACATTGAGTAGGGAGGGAACAGTGGTTTATGGCATCCGTACAGAAAATTCCCAATTGTAAAGCTCTCTGGTAGCAGGACTGGGAAGATCCCAGGAGAGCTCCTGCATGCCATAGTAACAGTACTGGCCTAAATGGGCCAGTGCTATGTTATGCGCCTGTGCTCAGCATCAAGTTTTTGGTTCCCACATAGTCATGTTGACTTCCAGCCTCCACTGTTTGCCATAAGCCGGAATCTACTTCATGCAGCTCAGCGGAAAGGGCTTCAACGTTAAAGGTTATTTTTGTCAGATTTGAACATTGCATGTACTTGTCAGCTGTGTAATGGACCAGACGCTTTGTTTAGATTTAGCTCATTTTAAGAATCTGTAAATTGAAGGAGGTAATCTTCGGGGTTTCCTCGTAGTCTAGTTGATAGATACTGACAGGAAATCCTTCAGTCGCCTCATCAGGCATAATAGAAAAACAAAATAAAAATGCAAATCTTCCTATATTCAGGCCCGTTATGGAGAGAGGAATGCATGTGCTTTCTGGTAGCCTATGCACCTGTTGCAAGGGGCATGTGCTAGCAGAACAGAACATTTCCCTCCTCTCCCCTGCACACCCTCCCCTGCACACCCTCAAAATCAGCTCCAGGGGTTGGGAGACCCTCTGGAGAACATTTTGGGAGTGGGTCAAGTGAGGAGAGGAAACGGAAGTGTCACTGCACCAGCAGAACTCCACCATGTTGCTTTGGCTACAATCTCCTGCTTCTATATTCTAAAATGGGAGGTTTGCCTTTCCTTGCCCCCTGGGCACCTCTTGTGAGGAAGACCTGCTCCAAGTTCTTTTCCTTATAGGACCTTCCACCATTCCAAGTGAGCATATGGAGATTCCTGAGGTAAGTATCTGAGGCTTCACTGTGCTTGTGGTGGGAGATGCCACCGTATAGGAAATGAACCTGAATGAACACACATTTGCCTGTCAGCTACTTACACCACGTTATTATTAGCAATTCTATTACAGTGTTATTACCATAATTTATGTACAGCATTTATAGCGCACTCTATAGCAGTCCTCAGGGTGTCTTACAAGAAGAAATCAAACAATTTAAAAGTTAATATGGAACCATAGAATTACAGAGTTGGAAGGGACCCTGAGGAACTCCCTGCAATGCAGGAATATGCAGCTGTCCTATAGGGGCATCGAACCTGCAACTTTGGCCTTATCAGCACCACGCTCTAGCCAACTGAGCTGTCCTATAAATGACTGGCATTCAGTGGAGTCAGCCCGCTTGTGGAATTGACATCCACATGAGCTATAGGACTTCTCCTTCACTCTCTTGCCCCTGTGTGCCTCCAAACTCCACTCTGAGTGGCTGTGGGGACCCCTGGAGCATATCTGAGCTGGGGGAAAGATAGGAAGGAGAAGTTCTACTGGGTCTACTCACACTTTGGGTGCCGGCTGATAAATATAAATGCAGCATAAAAAGTGGAATAAAAAGAAAAGTCCTAAAACCTAACACAGATTAAAGGGTTTAGGACAGGCATGGAGAACCTGTTTTGAATTGTTTTTCCTGCATGCCCTTGGTCTTGTTTTGACATAAAACTGCTTTGCTTCCCTTTCCCTCCATGTTTTAGATGCCCAGCCCGTAGAAACAGCCGAGGGCGTTGTGCAAAATATGCTCCAGCACCTACCCGGTCCAACATCTCCAAAGCTTTGATGCTTGGCTTATTAAGCCTAGTTATTCTTCTCGTCACTTTAATATATAAGTTGCGAAGAAAATGCAATACCAAGCCTAAACTGGAGTAAGCAGCTTAACCCTCCCCCAACAGTTTTTTGGAACTTTTAAAAACTACAGACAGGAAGTCTTACCCTAAACAAACATGTTCTGCCTTGTAGAGGTCCTCCTCTCAGCCAAAGCAACACAGAGAATGCTGTCAGAATTAATCCTGCCTTTGACCACCATGAACCCATCAGTAGTTTGTGTCATGGGCCATGTAACGTAAGTGCTTGTATCAGTCCTTCAGAGAGCAGTGATCAAGGAGCATTGCAAAAGCATGAGCACAGAACAGAGCATGGAGGTAAAATGCATGCAAATACTACTCGTTCCTCTTCAACATGTGTCTTCTCTGAGTTGCCCTCATTAACAACCAACTTCAACTTGCCTTTGGTGTTCCACAACTACAAAGGACTAACCCTCACTGTCTCTAAAACCTCTTGTCACAGCTTCAGACCAGAACATTCTTTTTAGCACTTCTGCACTGTTAGCACTTTCTGCTCTAGCTTTTTGGCTTTGATGGCTTGCATAGCATGCAGTAAAAATTCATATCCTTCTTTTCCTTACAGGCCACCTGATACAAAGCAAAGACTGATGAGTTAGTATCTGACGCCCTGAATTCTAGGCAACAGTCAGCGGACATAAAGGTTTGTGGTTTTTATTTTTGTAAATAGCTATATATTGTGTGGAAACATCCTCTCAATACCTTTGAGAGTCAGAACCCACCCTTCATGTATTTATTTGCCACTGCTATAGTTGAGCCCTTTTTAAAAGAGCCTAAACAATCATTGAAGAGTGGTGTGAAAGTAAAAGAAAACTGAGCACTACAAAGGCCTGGTACAAACTACTAAAGGAGAGGATCTTGGAGTATAAACTGGATTCCAGGGGTGAGCAAAAATGTCTGTCTGTCATCGTCCCCCCCTCCCTGAATTCTTTGCCCAACTTGTGGGCAGCAGCATGGTGTGGGTATTGGAAGAAGGAAGCATTTTTCCAGATCTTGTGTCCAAGTGAGGTAGTGGACTTCTAAAACATTCACAGAACCTTCTACTGTGAAATTTCAATTCAGTTAATGATTAGTAGAATACAAACTTACGTTTTTGTTTGCACTGGTAGATGAAGGTAACAATGGAATAAGGGAAGGATGGAAGAAGGACTAAGCCAGAAGGACTAAGCACTTTGCTTCCTTCAGCAATTCTAAACAGTATTAACACTGGATCTGTATTTAACTCTGTTAGTGGGCAATAGAGGGGTGGGGTTGCCAAATACTCTTGGTGGGAATGGAAATATCCAGCAATTCAGAAGGAGTCCAAAGAGAAAATATTCTCAGAAAATGTAATAGTTATTTTCTGATAAAGTTTGGCCAATACTTTATCTCAAAAGAAGTCTAAGGTTTGGGGCAAGCGTCACTCCAGAAATTAACTCTGGAATCTGAGGGAAAGCTCTCAGTGTCTTTTGAGTCAATGTTGGCCACATTATTGGCACTTTGTTTCCACAGATTTTCACCAAGAGGACTGCTGGTTATACCAAGTTCACTCACCTGGATAAATGGAGTCTTTGGGGGAGGAGAGAGGCAACAACAAAGCTTCAGAAGGCAACCCATACTTTTTTTTCCATAACAGTGAACACATTAACTGAAGTTTATATCTGAGTAAAAAAGAACAAGGTGGCTGCACCTACTTTCCGTCAAAACTGTTGTCCTCCATTACATAATATCCATGTTATCATGAATGCAGTGCTAAATGTATTTAATAACTGTACAGTGTTTATATGATAAATATTTTTATTTTAAAGCTTAGATTCAGATGCAGAAGTCTCTGCTGGAAAAGTTACCATTGGTGGTATTCTATCCCAAAATAAATGAACAGAAAAGTGGCCGACACATATACTAACTACTGGAATGGTTGTCAGTTATGTGGTAGTAACTGTTTTATTATAATTACTGGAGAATCGTATTGAAGGCTTACAGTGGGGTTTTCCGCCCTAAACACCACCACCGGTGATTATTATAAGTCTTTATTAAATTTGTTAGTCACTTTCTCTTGTTCAGGGCAACCTAAAGTGACCTACAATCAGACAGACAGAAACTAAACCCCACAACGCTGTTCTTTTACAGATATAAAGACATTAAGTGGACATTTTTATTTTAACTATAATTGCTAAGATATTTTCCTATATGCTTTTGAGAATCGGCCTGTAAATTTTAGGCTGTGTGTATAAGGGATGTGTTTGCTATCATATAGTTGTGATAGATTGCAGTAATTGTTTTTGTTCGCACAGACACCAAGCCACTAATGTGGTGTGATTTGTTACTGTACAAGACTTCTCAACTAGCAACATGCAGGCACATCTAGTAAGATTTTTCAAAAAATGGACACACCCAACTACAACCCACACTTCTGTGCTGGGTCATTTGTCTAAATGGAATAATAGGTTGTGCGGAACCTTCAATGCACGCTAAGCACCACATAACTGGTAGTGATCCGAATTGCTTTCAGTAAAAACAAAGTGCTTCAGGTGTCTGCAGCAAGTAGGGGGTAGAGACTTGTTGGATAGGTTGGTGCATGTGCATAATGCTACAACCAGCCAGGAATATGCATGAGCCTCAATTTCAAATATTCTAAAGCAGCAAGAGATGAGGAAGCGCAGCTTAGAGGTCCTTCTTCACCCCATCCCCCAGATGTACAGAATATCCAAAGCCAGAATTATTTAAAGTTAGGTGTGCCTAGGAACCGAGCACTAAGGGGAAGTCTTTTACTAGGGCTAGCATTGCTTCCTTTCTTTTTTGGAGTGGCAGATGTTTTCCTTTAATTATCAAGTGCATTTCTGCTCTGGGTATAATCCTAGTGCCCTGAACCATCTCTCCTTCCTGCGTGCATTTAGGCAATACAGCTTATATAAACAATACCATGGCTAATTGCTTCTCTTAAATGTTTACTCAGACCCAATACCTGTAAGAGTTGAGCTAACTAATCTTCATCTATTTATTTTATGGTGTCAAGAAAGTCGCCTGCCAAGTTATATTCTCATATGGGCTCGTAGACGCCGCGTTAGAGGTAGTCAGCCGCCTCAAGGTAAAAAAAATGTTGAGTTTACAGTCAAGTGTAACATTATTTATATATACATGGAGAAGATCTCATCTTAACGTCAGTGAGGAAGCTTACATGGACACCAAGGTACCATTTCACAGCCTAGATGACATCTTTAGGGCATATATCTGAAGATATCCCACTATACACCAGGCACTATTGGAGGTTGTGTAAGTTAAGATTCCTCATTGTATTCAATATATTTTCATTTCAGAGCTATTTTTTTTGTATATGTTTATTCATACCAATTTCTATAAGAAAAACAATAGAAATCGTTTTTACATGTCAGTTTTAATAATGAAACAATTGTTCTTGACCATAATTTATCATTTTCAAATATTAATTACCAAATATCTTTGCTGGATGAGAGAATGTTTTGTATTTCAATAAAATAATAAAATATTTAACTAGAGTGTAGACAGACTGTATTTCTATGTTATATATCAGAAAAATGTCTGCTTAGTAGTTAAAAGGTTTTTTCCTTTTTTGCGCATCTAGGATGCATGCATATATATATAACATAAAATATTTAAAAGCGATATAAGGGCAATCAAAAATATTTTATGATCTTACAAAATATTAAATCCAGTGCTTGTTTTAAAGTAAGTTGTAAACAACTTCATTTGATTCCAGTTGGCTTATGGTCACAACTATCTTTAATTGGGTCGTGGAAAATAATGGTGCCTATTTGAGAAAAAAGCATTAGTTGGTAAGAAGAATGTTAGAAGCAATGACAACCCTCGACACACACACCCCGCCACCCCCAAAAGTTCCACATTGGAATATTATGCAAGCCAATTCATGAGACAGTTTTAGAAGCCAGTACAGTGGTACCTCAGTTTATGAATTTAATCCGTTCCGGAAGTCCATTCTTAAACCAAAACTGTTCTTAAACTGAGGTGTGCTTTCCCTAATGAGGCCTTCCGCCGCTGGTGCCCTTCCACCATTTGGATTCCGTTCTTAGACAGAGGTAAAGTTTTCAAACTGGGACACTATTACCGGTTTTGTGGAGTTCGTAAACCAAATCATTCTTAAACTGGACTGTTCTTAAATCGAGGTACCACTGTATTACTTTAATAGTTACACTGACTTGAGAAAGCAAAGTGCAAGTTTCAGAGCTCCACCAGTCATTCTCACTCTTTCTTAAATAAATAATATCCCAGAGAGATCAATTGAGTGTTTTTATTTTGCAGCAATTTTCAGTACATCATTAAGGTCATTTGACAAAGTACTTAAAACAGTTTAGGGTGAAAATAACCCAGGGATAAAGTAGCCAGAGATACCAGAAGCTGAGGAAATTTTCAATGGAATGTTAAAGACATTGTGCTATTTTCTGAAGGGAAACTTCTGTATAGGTTTTACGTTCCCAGTAAAGTAACATGAATTGAGACACAGGGCATGTTTATAACTGCATTTTCATTACTCAGTGACTGCAACCAGCATGTGAAACAGTCATCGCAGACCAAACACTATAGAAAGAACTTCAGCAGAACATCACATCCCCTGAAACAATAATCGGAATCCATTCAGGTGTATTCAAGTAATGTACATGCATAAGTAAAACAGCACCGCCCTTCCAGAGATCTCATAATCAATAGACAGCAGTAGGTCCATTTCTAGTTGCAACACAGGGCTTAACTTGTTTTCTCTTAAGCAACACATGGTGGTTACTAATTTTCATGACGAAGCATGTAGCCAGTTTATATGGAAGTGCGAGATATTGCAGTTATCATCCCATCACATGCAAGCATTTGGGGGCTCCTTTTTCACAACCACTTCCTAGGATTCATTTGCTCATGGCTTTGCTTCCCAAATATAATGCATACAACTCATCTATTATGCAAGCCTACACTCTTAACTTTTAGTTACTCCTCCCTTTTTTGTAAGCTGTACCTTTAAATTACAACACAGAAAATATTTTAAAGGAGAAAGTGCATCTTTTATATACCATTAACAATTTGATGCGATATGGGGTCCATAAGAAACAGCCCCAGACATGCCAAGGAAAGTGAGCGGCAGCAGTAATTAACGAGGGTTTCTTTAAAAAAATAATAAAAAAGCATGCATAATGTCAATAACTGTCTGGGAGGATACAGAGACCATAAGAACATACACAGGGTAAGAGGCATTTTTAAACTGAATGTGATTCTAGTAGGAAACACAGAGAGGTATGAAACTCTCATGTAATGTAACATATCTATTCCTCATTAACTATTCTCCACCCCACTTTCTCGAAACCTCTTCGCCATAAAAATCGTTGTGTTATCCACAGTGCTTTTTTAGAAGAAGAAAAAAGGTGCCGGTACTCACCATGAAGTTGTTACAGTAAGTGACACACTTTTAACATCTGAGGGAGAAAAGGTGCCAATACCGTGTGCCCTTGAGTACCCCCAGGAAAAAAAGCTCTGGTTATCCAACTGGCCTTGTATGTATTTGTGACACCAATCAGATCTAAAGCATAGCCTTCACCTAGTGAAGTATCCAATTAGATCATGGTCAGTTAATGCTTAGCTTATGACTATATCATTAATTCTAACATCCAGTCCCTATGGCCTCAGGTCAGCAATTTTGCATTGAATATACTAATCTTGTTCTGCCTAACATTGATTAGAGGGGTTCTGCGAGTTCAGGACCAGCACAAAAATCCTCTCTCGCTCTAGCCCTACATGGCAAAAAATGTGTTGTATGCATTGTTCCTGTTGCTGGATCCTAACCATCCAAAACAGAGGGCTCCATACATAAACTTGGATCCCATGAACTGCAAGCAGGCTCTGTGCTGCCTCCTCCTTCCTGTTGCTCCTTTTGACCTAAAATCAGGGTTTTTCCAAAATAGCAAATGGCGCAATGCAGGAGGCTGGGGACAGCAAGACCCTCCTTTGTGTGATTAGAAGTGCCTTTAAATTGGGGCGTGCTTGTGACCCTCTAGATTTTGCTGGGCTCTGATTCCCATCAACTTCAGCCAGAACGGCCAATGGTGAGAATTTTAGTTCAACAACATCTGGCGAGCAACAGGTTCCTCATTCCTAGATTTAAGTCATGGATCCCACTGGGGGGGGGGGGTGAAGGTTGCATGTGCAACCTCTGATGGATTTTTGGTGGTGGCAACTTCGACAATCAAGGCTGTCAGAGATGACCATGCCAACCAGATCTTCAGAAAGTTGATGTGCAGGAATAGGGGTTTTTACAGACTGAAGACAAGATGGAAATAGACAGGGTGTGAACAGTTTTAAACCATGCATTAAAATTGGAGGTTAATAAATATTGCAGTTTTACATCCTCTCAACCCTGTCCCAAAGTTGGGAGCCATGTGGCCGCTTAGCGTTTTACATTGATAGTTTTTACACTGCAGAGAGTATTTTTGCCAAGAGGCATGCTATGGCAGAAGGCAGTGACAATGGTGTGCTTAGAAAGTATATTGAAGAATTAAAAACTACAGCCCAGAAATGTAATTAGCTTCTTAATATACTAAGGGAGGGGAAGCCTCCCCAAATTCAATCTGTTTCCTTCCCAACCAGACAATACTTATTTCCCCAAATCTCCTAACACTGAGATAATACCAAGGTTTAATCTGTTGATATTAGCCAGCTATAGGGCTATCCGGCAACATCAATAAAAGGCAACTTCCATCTGTGTGAAACAAGTAATCGTTATACATAAGAAATTTAATTACCATCCAGGGTACATTAGCAAAAAAAAGCAACCCACAAAGCCTGAAGTTGGAAGATTAGCTGCAAAAAAAATAATCTGTAAGATTAGAAGAAAAGTTTATTACTTTAACACTATGAAGTTAAGCCATTTGAAGCAGCATGGCGCAATTAGAAATTCCAGTGCTGTGCCACTCGTCAAGAGTCTGAAAGTTTCTGACAGAAGCCACCTAATCCCATGTGCATTGCACTGAAGTACAAAGGAACAGCAAAATTCAGCTGACAATTAGGCTGTGCTGTCATGAAAAATGGAACCCACTTCCCTTATGCTTTCAATCCTAAATGTATCTAGGTATATATTTTTGTAAAATATTGCTTAACTCTGTCTTCCTTTGTTTGACTAAGAAAGTTATAACCGAAAAATAAAAATGAAGAATTGCCTGAACAAATTTGTCTTGTAAAAAATAGTTAAAAAAGGAAAAACCCACTGCTTAGTAAATTCAGTATGCATCAGCAAATCTATCCCTAAGTACTCCAGACACAATTGTCCTGCTCTCAGTAGTTGAAATCCTGCAATCTACCTAAGACACATTTCCCAAAATGCTTTCTTGTGGACATCTACCTAGATGTCAAGCAGTTTTCATAAGTTGCACATGAAGTCTTTCATCTTATAAAAGTTTTTTTTTTAACCTCTACAGTAGAAGTTAACAATAAGGCCTCACAATTCCAGTTATAAGATGCAATGTACTTTTTTTCTTTTTGCTATGCTATCTTGAAGGAGAGACTAACATTCTGGGTATCACAAAGGAATTAACAGTGTAAAGAGGAAGACAAAATGCAGTCATTGTTATGTAGTTAAGTCCCAGTAGAGTGTTACTCTATGTTACAGCACTTTGAGTGTCATGACAGATGCTATGGGCAGGGATTGGTGCATGAACGAAAAAAGCAAACCACGTAGTTGGCTGAAACGGATGCTCAGACCCTCAGAACTAGTGAATTCACTACACAAATTAAAACATCAGAAATACAAATTAAAAACTGCCACATTAATAAAATCTGTTTACTTTATATTAAACATCTCTAGACAATTACAGAATGTTTAAGTGTCCTCTGCTGCTCAGAGGAATTCTTCCCTTTATTGTTAAGGTGGGGGACGGGACCAAGTGTTAATGTAGAAAGTGACTACTTATTTCAACAGGTTCTGCAACATAGCAGTTGCATACGTAGGCCGAGCTTGTTTGCTCTCAATTGCATTTTGAAGATACTGGATTCCCCCACAGCGCTCCCAGATCTCTTCAAACTGCCTCGGCAAAATCTCAGCTCCACGCTTACGAGTCAAGCCAGTCTCTTCAAGATTCAGCTCACACATCTCCATGTCATCCTTGCCTGGGATGTCAAAAAAAAAAAGGGGGGGGGAGGAAAAACACCACCAGATTTAACAAAACATACAATGGGTTTCCAGTTTCTCCTACACTTACTGGACTTACTGTGTTGTGTTTATAATTTAACACATACAGTGGTACCTCGGGTTACATACGCTTCAGGTTACATACGCTTCAGGTTACAGACTCCACTAACCCAGAAAGAGTGCTTCAGGTTAAGAACTTTGCTTCAGGATGAGAACAGAAATTGTGCTCCGGCGGCGCGGCGGCAGCAGCAGGAGGCCCCATTAGCTAAAGTGGTGCTTCAGGTTAAGAACAGTTTCAGGTTAAGAATGGACCTCCAGGACGAATTAAGTACTTAACCCGAGGTACCACTGTACTCATAAAGTTGAAACAAAGTGACAGTGAACATGAGAAAGGCATTACCTCAGTACTAAAAATATTGCCAGAGATCTTAAGAGCATACACACACACACACACACACACACACACACAATTTGTATTTGTACACATAATATAAACTCTGGGAACCTTCAGGAACAGTTATGTGATACAACATGAGATACTGGGACTATAAATCAAAAACTAGAAGCCCAAAGCTTCTTTAGATACAAGACATTGCTTTGAGAGTAAGGAATAACAAGACTCCATTCTTCATAAAAGGGCAAAAGAAAAATAAGTGAATTAAGATATAATGTCTTGGATGTAAAACCCCAGTCTGAAAATGTTTCAGTGATACTATTCAGTTCTCTTGCCAGACTATACCACTTCAGAATCTAAAAGTCTCCTCTCATGTGGAGAGAAAGCTGGACTTAAGAGTCTTCCCCATAGCAATATTGCCACAAGGAGGGCAACTGCAACACAATCACACGATGATCAAATGACAGAAGATGTGAGTGTTGGCACGTGCACAGCACACTTAGAGAAATATTGCATACTTTTACAGGGCTTCCTTTGGTTTGGTTATGGGCACTGTTAGCTTTCCACACCACTTACTAGTGCATTTCCTTAGAAGTGAGAAATTAACAATAGCAGAGGATTGGTTCACATTTACACGCCCATCACTTGATGATTGCAGCATCAACTACAGGCGAAATGTTATGACCTCTCTGCCAGTGCTTTTCAAAGGGATCAGCTCAGCAATTTAATTGCACACCAAGTGATGTAGAAGGATGTATGAACTGAACCATGGTCTGTGGCACTGTAGCTAAACAGTCTCAACAGCATCACAAAGTGAGTAGTGTGGTTTTAAACGCTAAATGCTTACCCAGACATTTATGACTTTTTCTGAAAATGTGAGCATCCCATTTTTTTAAATAAACAAGAGATAATCAGTATTTGGTTTTGCTTCAGTCTCATTAAATGAACTAAATTACGCTTGCTTGGATATATGGGATTTTGTTTAAAATCAGGCCATATAGATTAAGAGCAGTGTCCTACAGTAATATCTGTATAACAGTCTGTATTAAGTACTGAAATGTGTTTAGGAGCTGCCAAATAATGTAGTTATTCTCATTACTCTAATTAAGGACTGATGTCTTTGGAAATTAGGGAGACCAAGCTTAATTAAACACATCCATTTTTATCAACAGGTCCCTTTCCCTCCAATCCTTGTAAAAAATGCATTGTGCTTCATACATTTCCTTTAGCCCAGTGACTCAAGGTTTCTCCATTCCCTTCAGTGTCAAGGATACTGGTGCATGAAATACTGTTCTAGGATAGCTCTGGAGCAAAATGGATCCTGGATTTTTTTGGTACTTCCTGCTAGACTGACCTTTGAACACATTTTCTTCTATTTAAAGAAGAAAAGGAGGGTGCGGGAGGCATAGGAGCTGCTGTTCCCCCCTATTTTCCTTGAAAGTAGCAGCAGGATAACTTGTTCAAAGGCCAATCTAGTAGGAAGCATGAAAAGTAAGTTAAAACGTCTAAAGCTGTAAGGATGCTCTGCAAATATAATACTGATATAACAAAGCCATCATTCACTGCTTTGCTTAAGTGATTATGGGGTGTTTCATAATGAAGTTGGTTATATGATGGTACAGCCTTTTTGAATACAGCATTTGGATTTTATTTGTAACTCCTCTTTCCTGCAACAAATCTCAGTTTGTTTTTTCCACTAAAAGGGGCCTAGGATTCCACTTTTCATTGCATAACAAAACTAAAAATGAATACCAACCAGCCACTAGCAAGATAGGTGGCTTATCAGGATGAAGCTCCATTTGCCGAGCAATCCATGGTCCATCAAAGTGCGCATACCACCAGCCTTTCTTCTTGTTCTGCGGATCTTTGTATTGGTCCGCCGGGCGGATGAACGGAATACGGAAGTAACGCTGCTGCCGACTCATCTCTGCCTCTTGCTGCTGCCTGGCAGACAACTGGCTTGTTGGGTTCTGTTGAGCTACGAGGAATAACTAAGGTTAACATTCGCAAGCCAAGGATCAAAATCAATCTTCAGTACAGTTACTTCTGTTGTTTAATCTACACAGAAAGTAGGAAAATAGTGAAAATATGATTACAGTGGTACCGTGGTACTCAAAGGGCTTGGCTCCTGAACAAATCGGCTCCCAAACGCCGTAATCCTGGAAGTGAGTGTTCCAGTTTGCAAATGTTTCTCAGAAGCCAGATGTCTGACACAGCTTCCAGTTGAATGCAGGAAGCTCCGGCAGCCAATCAGAAGCTGCACCTTGGTTTTCGAATGGTTTCGGGAGTCGGATGGACTCCTGGAATGGATTAAGTTTGAGAATCAAGGTACCACTGTCTGTATTCCATAGCAGGGAAATGAATCATAATACTGCTCCCAAAGGAAACACCTTAAAGCATAGTTTCACAAGTTAAGTTACCCTACAACCTGGAGTAGATACGAACGGCATAAGAGAAGGTGAATGATAGGTACAGGTTGAGAAACAGTCACCGTTTAGCTTACCTGAAATCCCACATTCTGAGAGAGAGAAGGGGAGGGCCATTTCCTGAACTTTGAGAGACGTGAACTTGGCAAAAATGCCATTAATATAAGTAAACATGAATTCACAATAGCATTACATAAATCTGATCCAGTAGTAGAAACTGGTCCCTTAGTTTGCACTAAAACCTGCTGCAGATGTTAACTGGAACCAGGCTCAGAAGTAGCCTCAACTTGATTGCAACTTCCCACATTGCCATTGAAACTCAATGCATACTGTTCAAGTTCACCTAAGAAAGAACTCTTCTCAACAACTGTTTATGTTGTGAACCACCCTGAGATCTATAGATGAAGGGTGGTAAGCAAATTTAATAAATAATAATATATATTTTTAAAGATGCTAAGAATACAACTGTTGTAGGCGACTAAACAGAAAAGACATTTCAGTAATTCAGTATTAAAATAATTAACATTGAATTCCTCTGTTAGCCAACCAACTTTAAGTAGTGAATCTGGTTATGGACTCTGCCTGGCTCAATAAAAAATGATGAGCTGCTATAACATCTGATTTATTTATTCCATCCCCTCCCAATTTATAGGCAACATATTGGCAACTAGGAACAGAAAATAAGTGTATCTTGCCCTCATTCATACATGTGGTGTTAATAAATCCAGAAATAGCCATTGTTTATCCCAGTGTAGAAATATTCCCAGTGTAGAAATGAGTAAAAAGACCCTTTTGCTATAATTAGGCTTTAAACCATAAATATTATGTCCAATTTATCCATTGGCATCACCGGCAAACATTCATGTAAATAGTTAGTGTGTATTTTTCTGGGAGAATTATTAAGCCTGTTTATTTTCATTTAAATTAACTGACATGCAAAGTAATACATCTATTTCTGTAAGTCTCCTCAATATACTTTGAAGTAAATGGAGGCTGTGGCTTTCACGAATGTGCATAAGGGTGAGCCATAAAGAGGGCTGAGAATTAAGAGCATTTTATTGGCACTCAAAGGCAGCTAGACAGGTCTTTTTCCTCATCCTCCTGTACTCAGACCAAGGATATTCTGCAGAGTAAACAAAGCCCTTTGGAAAAGAGAGATTAATTTCCTCCTCCTAAAACCAGCACCGTAGATGTTAATTTTTATTCTAAGGTTAGTCGATTAACAAAAGTTCAAGTGTTTTGCTACAACAGAAAAAGATGTCTCTGACAGGCACAAGCTGCAGAAATGCCGCATCATATGAATTTATCACCATTCCTTTTTATAATTAAGAACAATATTCCTATGGTAACATGAATATCGTCATGGGCTGCTATCTTTTTCCTGCAGCTCCCTGAGCACTTTTAGATGACAAAATAATTACCAGGCCAAGTATGACGTGACACAAATGTAGCAAAACACAGTATTTCGTTAGGGTTAGTAAATCGGAGCCTATGTTTTTCCTATGTGCAAAGTTAGCTGAAATAAACCAATTCCCTCACTTACTTGAGTTGGTCAAAAATGGTGCAAAATCTGCAAACAAACATTGGACACTGAAGAAACCATAAAACTTTTCGATCTGAGCAATCTGAAAAGGCACTCTTTCAGCAATTCAATGGAACGTGCCATTAGCCACATGTAACCACTGAATGGGATGGCAACAAAACTGGAAAGAGGGGCTACTGGCAGCTGGACTGTTGTGCTCACCAGGAGGGAGAGTGGGCAAAACCATCAGGATGCCAGTGCAGGCATAGTGGTGGGCATCCCTGTTTTGGCTCCATATCACTGTGTCCATCTCCCCACTGCCTCGCCCTTCCCCTTCTTGGTGGGCACAACATGGCTGCTTGGAGGCCAGGTATGTGGCAGCATACATCCCCACCACCCTGTCCCTGGGAAATAGCTAATATGGATAATACACGATTCTCCCTTCCTGGTTAAAAGGGGAACAGTGCAGGGCCTTAGCTTTGTTTCATATCTCGTTTGCAGATAGAACAGACTGGAGCCCAACCAATTCAAGACACAGGGAATGTCAATGCAAACAGTATACCATAACTATGACGTGTGCAATGCCACCCAAAGTAACAGGAAAAGGTACCAAAAAATGCAAGAAACAGATTCTGGTAATCACTCAACTGTCTAGCTACCCTGTGATAATATTGGTGGGTACCCCACTCCAGTAACCTAGAGACTCAGGCTCTCTCAGGCTTTTCCCATTCATGTGTGCTAGCAGGAGAGTCCCATTCCCATACATCTACTTCTCAGAAGCCAATAAATCTGGTCCAGTCCCTTCTGTAAGATCCTTTTGTCCAAAAACTGACACACTACACTGTGGGCTATACCCAATGCTTCAGAGGGTAAAGGGAACCAACAGAGCAGATTTTTGGGGCATGCAGCAGAGGGGAAGAGGAAGACTCAAGTTTTTAGCACCATGAAATAGAGGGAAGTAATTTGAACCATCCGTGCCAGGATAGACACAGATGCTTTTCTACTCAGAAATTATTCTCTGAACAAAACAAAGGAACAGTTCACAGAGGCACGCTCATCATGATGACTAAGGTAAAGGGACCCCTGACCATTAGGTCCAGTTGTGACCAACTCTGGGGTTGCGGCGCTCATCTCGCTTTATTGGCCGAGGGAGCCGGCATTTGTCCGCAGACAGCTTCCGGGTCATATGGCCAGCATGACTAAGCCACTTCTGGCGAACCAGAGCAGCACACGGAAACGCTGTTTACCTTCCCGCCGGAGTGGTACCTATTTATCTACTTGCACTTTGACATGCTTTCGAACTGCTAGGTTGGCAGGAGCAGGGACCGTCGCGGGGATTCGAACCGCCGACCTTCTGATCAGCAAGTCCTAGGCTCTGTGGTTTAACCCACAGTGCCACCCGCGTCCCTATCATGATGACTACAGAAGTTCTTAACACTAGGACATTTCCTCTGAAGGCTGCATGGACTGACAGCCAAAGAAAGCATCCCTGAAGAAACAGAACAAGAGAAGTGTTCTTTTAGTTTTAGTATCACATAAAACAACTGGGCTATCAATGTAGCATGGGTGGGATGTAAATTAAACAAATAAATAAATATCAATCTCCTATATGTTACAATTACAGTGTTGTTGTATTTATTAACTATAAAGCTAACTTATAAAAAAGTAGCCAAAATATTTGAAAGGCATTTCAAACTTGTGGAAAATAAGTCTTGCTAAGAACTGGGTTATTTGGAGATAAACTGGACCCAAGCAAAATTACCCTTCAAACCAGAGTCTCCTATGACATTTATGTTAAAGCTGTACCTGGAAAAACAGAGCCAATGTGGTTTACTATTTGGTAACAAAACTGAATGCATTATATGAAGTCTTTGGATTCTCTCTTTGTCCTGAGCATCTGACTAGTGGTAAGCAAGCATTAGCTCCATTTGGCAAGGCAAACTGAAATCTTTATTCAGGTAAAGATAATGGCAAATCAGCCAAGATATAGTATTAACTGTTATAGATTACACCAGTTAATGAAATAGTAAATCCCCTTTAAACAAAAATATTCCTGATGGTTTTGCTTTACTCATGAACTATATTTTGAGTCCAGAAGACAAACGGGATAGTTTTCTGGCTACCTGGCTTCATTTGCCTTCCCGCCAACATAGCCAGTTTCCCAGAACATCCAGAGCTCTTGGTCCTGCAAGCCTATTTGTGGAACACACTTGCTTTCCATTCGTAGCACATACTGCTCTAGATCCCATGGATCAAATTAGTAGGACATGAAATCAGCCCCGAGTGCTCACTGGAAGGACAGATCGTGAAGCTGAGGCCCCTATACTTTGGCCACCTCATGAGAAGAGAAGACTCCCTGGAAAAGACCCTGATGTTGGGAAAGGTGGAGGGCACAAGGAGAAGGGGACGACAGAGGATGAGATGGTTGGACAGTGTTCTCAAAGCTACCAGCATGAGTTTGACCAAACTGCGGGAGGCAGTAGAGGACAGGAGTGCCTGGCGTGCTCTGGTCCATGAGGTCATGAAGAGTCGGACACAACTAAACAACTAAACAAGAACAAAGCTGCCTTTTAAAATATTCTGAAGGGCAATTAAAGTTCTTACTTTATTCTAAGGTAACTATTAACTTTTCCAGGAACCTCATTCAGGTACTCCCTATCTCCTTAGCTCTCTCTCTCCCAGCATTTTTTAGGGAAAAAAAGGATTTCCCCTCACCATAGTCGGTCACTGATTTGGGTGCACGCTGTTCTGTTTCTGTATTGCGCTTCTTATTCTTGGACTTCCAAGCATGATAAACCTTTAGCCGCCTGTGAAACTCTTCTCTGCAAGCTGCCAGCAGTTCAATATCTGTCTCAGACAAAACACAGCAGGGAAGGGAATAAGTGAGGAAAAGCAATAAACAAATATGCTTATGAATTGTGTTGACAGAGCCAAACAACCAAAATTATTTCAGAGCAAGTTATAACATTACTTCTCACAGTGTAAACTTATCAAGCTGTGGAAGAGAGAGAGAAAATTGGGGAATAACTTTTTTCTTTTTCTTTTTCACGGTTTAGGCATTTTTAAATACGTGACAGCAGAAAAACGACATAAAAACAAAACGAAAAGAAACCTACCAAAAACAGTGTTTCAAAAAAGTATCCAAGCTTTAAAATCTCACATTTTATCAGATCTAAACTTAACCTTCTGCATGCAGGAAGAATCTTCCGCCCAAGGAAGGGCTGTTTTACATCTTGCACTCAACTGTGGTACAATTGAAAGGAAAACAAAAATTCGAAGATGTTTTGCTTGTGCAACAGGTTTTTGATAACTGCTATAGAAACCACTATTATGCACATTACACAGACTCTTGTGCGTACACAGTTGAATCTCTTAATCCTTCTATTCATGGTTCTTTGAACTCAGACTGATAATACTTGAATTTCTCCCAATTACTGCCTCCCTCATTATGGGGGCGGGGATTATTTGGTCTCTGCCTCAACACAACATTGCCAATGGCATTAGGAAGGGTGAGAGCAGACCCTCCAAGTATCCCTATTTACAGGGACATTACCGGATTTACAGAAGCCGTCCTGGTTTCTGATTTGATCCTGGGATGTACCACTTTTTGTTAGGATGTCCCTCTTCTCGTCAGAGAAATGTTGGAGGGCATGGAATTATCTGACCCCCGAGCGATCTGTGACATGCAGTTAAGAACCCTGTCTGCTTTGATATGCAGGGGACAGAGTGCCTCACACCAAGTGTTGACCGGGAAATGCCTGAAACACACACAGCAAGAAACAACCTATCCACTTTTATTAGATTTCTACCACGGACCTAAGTGTTCACATAGTTGCTTAAGAGTTTTGCCAGGAAAAAATAAGCAAAAGTGCTCCTACTAGCCAACAGGCTTCTTCTCCCCCAAATGGGCAGCTACTTACCACAAGAGGTATTGATGGTATCACGTAGCTCGGCATACTTCCACTTGCTAAGGTCATGCTTCTTAGTGCCAGCTGCAGCTTTGGTGGCTTGCACTGTGGGTCCCCTGAAACATTTTCATTAAGAAGTTATTGCAATATTCACAACAACAAGAAGGTGAGGTCAGGAAAACAGGAGACGAGAAGATCGTAAAAACAGGGACCCATACAGCTATAAGGCAAACAAAAGGACAACTGCACTGATTGGTAATGCACAGGACTTTTTTTTCCAGCTCAGTGGATCCCATTGCCATTATAAGAGAATGAAGGAGGCATTCATGGTGGGTTCTGCCGCCTCTTTCTCTAGAAATATAGCAGTGGCAATGCACCCAGCCCTTTGGAGGGAAGGTTTTTTAATCAGAGGGAAACTTTTTCTGTACTTCTTAAGAAGTGAAAAGCATTCCAAGCTGTCTTTCTCTTATTCTTTGACAAGAAGATGCCACCATTTGCCCCTCTTGGAATACTTTCATGACAAGACCAAGGACATAGCAAAGCTCTTTAACTTGAATAGTGTTTGATGTGCTTCCTTTTGCAGGAATAGTGATCAATTCTCATTTGACTCCCATTTTCTGTTACTGTCCATAGTCAGGCATGCTTGCCTGTGTACAAACTACATATGTACAGCGACAAAGCAAGCATAATCGGGCATGTGTTGCTTTTAAGAAGTGTGAAGCAGTTCCGAATACAGCTGCTATAGAGTGTTTAATAATGAGGAGGAGGAGGCATATGCCAAATATTGTACACATGTACATCACCCTTCACATTTGACAGGATGTACCTATAATTCAAAGAGTCAGATCTCTTGCATTACTATTATTAATTAAATTTGTATGCCAGGGTGCTTTGCATCAGAAAAATACAAAATGAGAATACAAAATACATAATAAATGAAAACAAACCAGTAACTCTCCATCTCACAAACATATGTAAAAAGCCATAGAATGTTAATCAGCTGGTTGAAGAGAAACATTTTTGCTTGGCACCTAAGGCTACGTAATGAAGGGGCCAGGTGAGCCTCCCTGGGGAGATCATTCCACAACAGGGAGCCACCACAGAAAAAGCCTGTTCTCAGGTTGCCACCCTCTGGACTTCTTGAGGAGGCACACAAAGAAAGGCCTCAGATTATGATCGAAAGACCCAGGTAGGTTCATATGGGGAGAGGCAGTCTTTGCATGACTTCATAGCTTTGTCAAACAGACATATTGATCAAAACAGAGACTGAGGATCTCTATTCTCCTTTCTGGTCATTTATTTAATTTTCCATCCTGTCGTTCTATATAAAAATCCATCCAAAGTTAAACATCATCTTTGAGAATTCTAAAAGCTTCTAAACAAGGAGAAAGGATCTGCAAGAAGCGGCCACAAACAGGAAAACAACCAACCAAATGAAGCATTTTTACCTCTTGAATACCTGGACGATTGTCTATATACCAAGAATAGCTAAATATCCTTAAAGCTTCAGAGCAGCAGCACATGAAACAGCCACATCCTTGGCCCAAGGGACACATGTGCGCACACACACATCATTCCACAAAACCGTGCAGCCTATTCTATTGCTAATAAATCTCCTCTCTACCCTACAGAAGCCTACAGTGCCTTATCTCTCACCTCAGACCTGGGATTTCACCCTCCCCCCCCCACTCCTTCAAGCTTTCCTTTTCATCCTACTTTCCCCTCTCCTACTCAGCCTACTAATTCTTGATATTCACTCTTGCTGCATAACACAGTATACAGTTCTCTAATATTGTCATTCTTTGAGTGAAAGGAAAACTAGCCAACAGTCTTGCTTCACTCCCACATTTCTCTCTAAACTCATTCTGTAGTAGCTGCTATAATGGCCTCAACGCAGAGGCTCTAGGTACTGCGGAGATACGATTCCCATCATCCCTAACCATTTGTCACTTTGGGGTGGGAATGAAGGGTCCTGTAGTTCTAACAACATCTGAAAACCCAAGGTTCAGGGAGGATGCCCTATAAAGGACAGGTGTGCTTTTATCACTGCAGTTATTTTACTGTTTTCAGTTACAGATTTTTGTGTACTGCTTAGAGATCTTAAACATTAATATGTTTAGAAATGCTTTAGAATAAATAAATAAGGTTCTGGGTAAAACTGGTTCAATTTTCCTTAAATCTTCAGTATCAATTTTTACTCTTTTGTGCCACTTAGATCCATTATCCTTAAAAATATGTCTATGAGTGTCTGAGAATTTAGTTAAGAGTGTCTTATTATGTTACAAGCAGTGTCTAATGTGATATTAAAGTGCAGCTTTTAAAAAAAAGTTTAAATGCTGTTAGGACTAGACAAGATTCTGCAAGTTTATTATCAAGAGAACTCAAGAATGCCAGTCATATTGATCCAACTATCCTTACCAACAAGAACTCAATTTTTATTATTAAAATATTAACAATGTGCTCTGTTCCTTACTGTTTAACACAATCTCAAACGTGGCGAGTGGCCTTTTGCACAGCTGAGAAATCAATAGCCTTTTATTGCAGCCATTACATTAGTGCATGCCATAAAAGTATATCTTAAATGACAAATTAATTCCCCATTCGCTATTCAAACAGCCTGAAACTCAAATACATTTTAGAGACTCTCATTGCCCTTTTACTATATATACACAAAATGCAAGTGCATAAAATCGTGCATTGTAATGGCACAATGAAATGTAAAGGTTATGTTTTAAACTGCTGGCACACTTCCTGTTAGACACAAAAACAGTGGTTGTTAAATCTAATTTCCTCAATATAATGACTAAGCCTCTTGAACAATTAATGTGACAAATCCTGAGGATTTTCTTTATTTAGCTGCACCACCCGTAGGCCTAAGTATCCCTCAGATAGTTTAGATCAACAGAACTAGGCCAAAAGATCTCTGGTTAAACAAGTAATCTTTAAGAATGGTAATCCAATTGAGTAGCTTAGCTTTTCTTTGATGGTTCTGCTAAGATCATGGTTATGTGGACACAACAAACCTGTGATTCATAACTGTCAGTAAGATGTGTTTGGTAGTGTCTCCATTCTCATTGTGCCCTTTGGGACAAACCAGGGTTTATTGCTGTGCAACTTGTGAAACAGCCCAAAGTAATGGATAATCTGTCAAATACACATGCTCATTTAAGTTATTCGTTTTGACATTGCAATCTCATTTGTCACATGAGCAAGCATGTCATTCATGCATAAACTTGCTAAAGGCAAGCACCCTATTCCAGAGGCTCAGATTCTGTAACACCCAATATGAACACAGAGATAATAATAATAATAATAATAATAATAATAATAATAATAATAATAATAATATATTATTTATACCCCGCCCATCTGGCTGGGCCTCCCCAGCCACTCTGGGCGGCTTCCAAAAGAATATTAAAATACTGTGATACATCAAACAGTAAAAGCATCCCTAAACAGGGCTGCCTTCAGATGTCTTCTAAAAGTCTGGTAGTTGTTGTTCTCTTTGACATCTGGTGGGAGGGCGTTCCACAGGGAAGGCGCCACTACCGAGAAGGCCCTCTGCCTGGTTCTCTGTAACTTGGCTTCTCGCAGTGAGGGAACCGCCAGAAGGCCCTCGGTGCTGGACCTCAGTGTCCGGGTAGAACGATGGGGGTGGAGACGCTCCTTCAGGTATACTGGACCGAGGCCGTTTAGGGCTTTAAAGGTCAGCACCAACACTTTGAATTGTGCTCGGAAACATACTGGGAGCCAATGTAGGTCTTTCAAGACTGGTGTTATATGGTCTCGGTGGCCGCTCCCAGTCACCAGTCTGGCTGCTGCGTTCTGGATTAGGTGTAGTTTCCGGGTCACCTTCAAAGGTAGCCCCACATAGAGTGCATTGCAGTAGTCCAAGCGGGAGATAACCAGAGCATGCACCACTCTGGCGAGGCAGTCCGCAGGCAGATAGAGTCGCAGCCTGCGTACCAGATGGAGCTGGTACACAACTGCCCTGGACATGGATTTAACCTGTGCCTCCATGGACAGCAGTGAGTCCAAAATAACTCCCAGGCTGCGCACCTGGTCTTTCAGGGGCGCAGTTACCCCATTCAGGACCAGGGAATCCTCCACACCTGCCTGCCTCCTGTCCCCCAGAAACAGTACTTCTGTCTTGTCAGGATTCAATCTCAATCTGTTAGCCACCATCCATCCTCCAACCGCCTAAAGACACTCACACCGTCACCGCCTTCACTGGTTCTGATTTGAAAGAGAGGTAGAGCTGGGTATCATCCACATACTGATGAACACCCAGCCCAAACCCCCTGATGATCTCTCCCAGCGGCTGCATGTAGATGTTGAAAAGCATGGGGGAGAGGACAGAACCCTGAGGCACCCCACAAGTGAGAGCCCAGGGGTCTGAACACTCATCCCCCACCACCACTTTCTGAACACGGCCCAGGAGGAAGGAGCGGAACCACTGTATGACATTGCCCCCAGCTCCCAGCCCCTCAAGACGGTCCAGAAGGATGTTATGGTCGATGGTATCAAACGCCGCTGAGAGATCCATCAGAACTAGGAAACAGCTCTCACCTTTGTCCCTAGCCTGCCGGAGATCATCAACCAGTGCGACCAAGGCAGTTTCAGTCCCGTGATGAGGCCTGAATCCCGACTGGAAGGGATTCAAATGGTCCGCTTCTTCCAGGCGTGCCTGGAGTTGTTCAGCAACCACTCGCTCAATCACCTTGCCCAAGAATGGAAGATTTGAGACTGGGCGATAGTTGGCCATCGTGGCCGCATCTAAAGATTGTTTTTTAAGAAGCAGTTTAATAACCGCCTCTTTCAGCGGGTCTGGGAAGGCTCCCTCACGGAGGGAAGCATTCACCACCCCATGAAGCCCATCGCCCAGCCCTTCCCGCTAGCTTTTATAAGCCAGGATGGGCAAGGATCAAGGAGACAGGTGGTTGGTTTCACTCGTCCAAGCAGCCTGTGCACATCCTCGGAGGTAACAGATTGGAATTGATCCCACGCAATTTGACTAGACAGGACTCTAGCACTCTCCCGCCCCGGCCCTGCTCCCACGGTGGCGTCTACCTCTTCCCGAATCTGAGCGACTTTATCTGCAAAAAACTTTGCACTGTGGCCAGGAACTCCTGTGGCCAGGAACTCCTGCATTCTCTTCAATGTGGGGAAGTGTGAACACAGTCTCCAGAATTCCTGGACTTTATTTAAAAAAAGAGGGGGGAATACAACTTAATGTGTGTATTACAGGTTTATTACCTTTGACCTGAGCTTTCAGAAGTTGATAGTTAGGGGTGGGGAATTGGATACAGATGACAATCTTTACCTGCCCCACATCTGACATGTGGGCATGGTTTGGTCAAAACAGCCTTGTAGGCCAAATGGGGAGGCCCAAAGAACGGAAGGTTCCCACTCCTGCCACAGATGCACTCAGCACACCAATATACAAATGCACTGAAGGGAAACTAAGTCACTGTCAATAAAGTAAAACTAAAGGAAAGGGATACCATCTTGGCAGTTGGAATGTTAAGTACGAATACAAATGAATTGAGACCCAAATAATTATTTCTGGCAAGTCCAAAGCATGTGCTAAACCAGGGGTCCCCAAACTAAGGCCCGCGGACCGGATAAGGGCCGAGGGACTCGTTTATCCGGCCTGCGGTGACCGCTGCCATTGCCCACTCTTACCGGCACTGTGCTGTACGGCTGCCCACTTCCACGTTGGAGGAGCACCGGAAATAGCTTGCACACATGCATTATTGCGCAAGCGTTATTTCTGGTGCAGATCCAGGTCAGAGGAGGCCCATGCACATGCGCACAAGCTATTTCCAGTGCTACTCCGACCAGGAAGTGCGCCGGAAATAGCGTGTGTGCACGCGTATGGGCACACGCTCCCCTGCCCTCCGGGCAATCGGCGCTGGAGACACCAGCCCGAGGCGTGGTAAGTTTGCTGAGCCCTATGCTAAACCAATGTTTTTTTCTGTCTCCAACTCCCCTCTTTGAACACTGTGTGTGTGTGTGTGTGTGTGTGTGTGTGTGCGCGCACACACACACACACACACACACACCACTAAAACATTAAGGAGTTGGTTCCCAATCATCATTCCAATGCCACAAAGTTCCTCTGCAATTCTTTTTACTTTCATACATTGATTTCCATGTGGCATGCAGCCGTTCATATCCACAGGACCCTCTCTTTCTATTCCCATGCAAAACAAACTAGTCAAACTCTTGTTTGGATTTTGGCCAATATATACAATAAAAATGTGATGTTCTGGCAAATCAATTACTGGGACAATAAGAACGCAGTTTGATATACAAAACGGTCTTTTGCAAAGAGCTTAACATCCAACATTTGCTTATTTAATTTTGTCAAAGCATTACTTTTATATATTTTTTTTAATGTTTCATCTTAACTTCAGGCACCAAATGCTGTTAAAGCTGCATCTGGCCTGGAGGTGAGAATGGACAACGTTTAATTTGCAGCTCAATAACACACAGAGTCCTTTTTACTAGAAAGGACGAGTGCATTCCAACATTGTCTGTACAACAGTACAATAAGAACATTATTGAATATATGCCACCTGTCTGTAATTGGTTTAGGTAGTACTATTTGGCAACAAGGTAAGATTTTGATCCTGCTGTTCTTTAAAATAGATCTGTCAGGATTTCAAGATTTAATAGCTTTTCAGAAGCCACATGCTAAGAGGCAGTTACTGCGGCAATTCTCAATACGGAAATGAATGAAATGCAAGTTTTTTTAAAAAGCGGCAAGAAATCTCTTCAATTTATCTACATCAATAATATTAGATAAGAACTTTGATGAAAATTAATTCTTCTTCGTGCAATTCATAAATCTAACAGTGAAATTATTTCTTAAAATAAATCTGATGGGTGCAAATTAGTACTAAATTGGTGCAATGAACGAATCTTGATTAGAAGTTATTTCTTCATTTTCCCAAAGCAATTCAAATAGAACTTAATTGTCCTTTATTTTGATTTATTATGATTATTTCATATGGCGATTGAACTGATTTGTTTCCAACAACCTGTTACACCCACCTAGACAAAATTTCTGACATTTCACTGGCTATTTGCTCCCTATAAAAGAATTAAGAATATATGAGGGTAGAGGGAATATAAAAGTGCTAGCATAGTAATTCCAGTGGTTTTATACATCTAATACTGGATCAGCAGACAGATGTCTATCCTAAAAATTATGCTGCACTAAACCGATCCAGAGTTTTATCAGTAAAACAATAATTAATCTTTGTTTAGCTGATATCAGAAATATACACTTTGATTGAATCAAACAACCACACTTACATAGGTGACATTTAAATTACAACCAATTGCACCTGTATATAAGGAGTCTGAAAGACTGACACTCAAACAGGACCCATGCTCAAATTATAACTATTCTGCGGTAAATGGAAATAAAGAACATTCGTTAGCAAGGTGGCTTACATTGTGGAAAATTATTTTTAAAAATTTAAAGCCCACAGATTTCTACAGAATGCCCCATAAAAAAAAGATTGTCATACGCAGTCATTTGACATCTTGTTCCATTGGGTCTGCAAATAGAAGATATTTTGGTTAGTGTGGCATTTTCCTAAGTTAGTTTTGTACTAATTTGCGACATTACAAAGCCTGTTTGGGCAAATGATTGCCTGTTATTATCCAGAAGGCCCAGCATCCGATTCTCAGGGGTGGCTTAAAATGTTGGTTTTTTCAATTAGTGTTTTTCTATCTAGCCCTTACTCCAAATTGCTCAAGGGAGTGTATCTGGTCTCTCCACCATCCAATTTTATCCTCACCACGATCCTCTGAGGTAGATCATGGTGAGACAGCCAATCCCCCCCAAGGTCAACTGGTGGGTTTCCTAACAGAGTTAGGATTTGAACCTGGATTTCCCCAGTACTGAGCCAATACTCCAGCCATAGCACCATATTAAGCCTGGTGGTCAGAATTTACAGAAGGCTTTCGCCCAACAGGAATATATATGATGCAAAGGAAGGACAGAAGACCTAAGCAAGTTTAATATTTGGATATGTTCTAAAGTTAATTTGACTGGAGTCTTCTTACTCATTTATACAGCACTAGGAGGGTATGTGTCTGAAACGAAAGGATAGCTGGTAAATTCTTGTAAAGTTTCTTTGGTTTGGGGTTACAAACCACACAGAGTAGAACTTACGCTGCACTTAAATGGCATGCTGCTATTAAATTGGCTTAAACTAAAATTATGGTATGAAATGCCAAGTTAAACCATGGTTTAGCACAAACAAGCAAGCACATGGATTCCTGGAATGAAGATCATCTTTTAAATGCACTCGTTTTCGTTTTGGGCTGGGTGTTTGTTTTATTACTGCTCAATTCAACCTATGTGTGTGTGTTATTCAGAAGGGGCTTCCCAGGTTTATCAATATTTCTGATGCTAATTGCATTGTAAAAGGTAAAGGCAAAGGACCCTTGACAGTTAAGTTCAGTCGCAGACGACTTTGGGGTTGAGGCGCTCATCTTGCTTTACAGGCCAAGGGAGGCGGTGTTTGTCTGCAGACAGTTTTTCTGGGTCATGTGGCCAGCATGACTAAGCCACTTCTGGCGCAACGAAACCAGAGCAATGCACAGAAACGCTGTTTACCTTCCAGACGGAGCGGTACCTATTTATCTATTTGCACTTTTGGGGGGGGGTGCTTTCGAACTGCTAGGTCGGCAGGAGCTGGGACCGAGCAACGGGAGCTCACCCCACTGTGGGGTTTCGAACTGCCGACCTTCTGATCGGCAAGCCCAAGAGGCTCAGTAGTTTAGACCACAGTGCCACCCACGTCCCTAATTGCATTGTAGATTGTGTTTATAGGCAATACTTGGAGAAAGTGCTCATTCTTAAAGGTGGCATACAAATGTTTTAAATGCAGTAAATAAAATAAAATAAGAAATAATATTAGCTTCCTATTTAAGAAAGACACCTTTTCAATGGCAATATCTTTTTTGAAGGGCAAAACTAACAAAGTGCAATACCTGCGCAACCCGGGGTCCAGCTGAGATTCATCATTGATGAGTTCCGACTCACTCTGGGCAATTCTCATGGCCAGCTCATGGTCTCTGCGCTCTTGTTCCAGAACTGCCTGCTGCTGGTTCGCTTCTTCGCGTTCTTGTGCCAGCTGTGCCTCAACTTCAGCCTGGAGAGTGGCGTAAAATTAAGTTACATGGGGAAACATTTCCCAAGTCCATACTGCCTGCTTCTGTAGAAAAATGATCACTTAGGTGAAACACACAGTCGAGTTTACAAAATACAGCCTAAAACACCTGTGCTCAAATGGGTTACTGTAAGCCCATGGAGAGCTTGCAAACAGCATGGATCAAGATGAGAAAAGAAGTATAAGTTCAGTATAGGAAGCCCTTCATATGTTAATTTAGAAACCAGGTTTTCATGATAGAAATCTTCAGAGTTGGGAAAAAGCAATACAGCTCACAGAAAATCAACAAATTTTAGAAGAAATTCTATATACCTCTCAGGCAAAAGACATTTAAGTGGTTTACATAACTAAATTATGGGTCCAGACAGCTGCAGAATTGTCTGCAATTGTACATAGCAGAGTTTTATCCATTATCATTTTTAAAACAATAATAATGCTATGTAGTTGAGACCGCTTGACTGAGTTCATGAGAGAGAGGATTGCAAAATGCATTTCTCAAAGCACTGTAATGTACTGGCTTCTCTGTGTTCTTTTGCAATGCGTTATTCCAGAATGGTGCGTTTAGTGAGCTGCTTCTATAGGGAAATATCAAAAACTCACTCCGATGATATCTTTCTTTTTTTTATTGGCCACTTGTGAATGGAACACAGCGACCATGCTATCGTTTCCTACCTGAAAAAGTTTAAATGAGTAGAATCTTCCATGGAATAGATGACCCATGCACCTCTTACCAAAACTGGGGTAACTGAAGGTGTAGGTTTCCTACAGCTTGAGGACCCAAGCAGCTGTCATGTGCCAAAATACCTCTCTACCAACACATTCCCAACAGTCCTAATTCAGCAATGCCTTCCCAGAACGGTGGGCTGGATGACCGTCACAGACTGGCATCGGCTCTCATTCCGATTATGGTATTGTCGAGTAAATCTTCATTTCTGCGATGGAGACTTTCCCTATGCAGATCCCTACTTTGGATTACCCGGTGGCAGCAGACACAAGAAGGAAAGCCGATTGAATGTGGCCTAAGGAAAAGCCCCACTGAAAGGAACAGCTGCTCTGCTGCTATCGCCAAGTGAAAGGAAATCCACTGAAAGGTCATAGACTGAACTGAACAAGGCATCCCTTTACGTATATCAAGACCAAGGCACACAGTTACCAGCATACTTGGCCGGCCGACCAACCAGTCCTGTGCAAGCCCCATTACCAGGAAAGGGAAAAGCAGGAAAGAATGAGGATTGAATAGCAGCAATTGATTATGCCCTCAGTTTGGTAGCAATGCATGCTTCAGTCTTGAAATACACAAAGGGTGCCTTTTTTGTTGTATCTATAATCCCTTGTTTATTTGCGTTATTTAAACGCTACTCAATAACAGCATTACTCTATGAGCTCCTTGGAGGAAAGGTAAAATATGAATAATAAATAAAATAAATGTAACCCAGGGCACCAGGTGCAAGTAAGAAAGATCCTGCTGTTAGATCACTGATACAAAGCTGGTTCTCTGTCTTCGGCTCTTAAAATGTGTAGACAGAGATTATAAACGGACTAGAGAATTAGCTACTGTAAGAATCATGGAACTACTTAATTAGACATCTTTCCAGTAACCTAGTCAGTTACAGAACCAGTAAAAAATACAGAAAAAGTAGTGTCCTTGTTTATAACAGGGAACAAAGGATCCAAAAACAGGTAAAGTACCTTCATTAGATGACTTTTCTTATATGGAACTTAGGTACACAACTCTATAAAAAATTTTCAGAACTGCCAGTTCGGCAAAGCTTCATATATGCTACATATCCTTTAAATATATCCCAAGCCAGGAGTTATTTAAACACAAAGCGGGCAAAGATTATCTTGAAATAATGGGTATGATATCAACAGCGATCTTTTGCTTCTCTTAATTAAACATAGTTTAAGAGATTAATACAAAGTCACATTATGAAAAAGAAAACTGGTCTATATAACAAAAGAGTGCAGAACTCAGCTATCAAGTAATATACGTTATCATTATGATTCCATTAAAGAGCAGCCAAAAGCTTCCGCAAATGAGTGTTACTTTGTAAGGAATCTTTTTAACAAAACTGACATTTAAATCATGGTTTCATTATTCTGTCATATCTGTGAGTAGCAATAGCCCTCTCATTAAACCTCCATGCTCAAAACTGACAAATTCCTCCTAGCAGGTACTTTTCTCTTTGAGGCAGCATAATCTCCCTCGCCTTCGGTGCTCCAAATTATATTAATGTTAGTAGTGGATTTAAAGCACAGAACCAAATCTAAGGGCTGAAGCTCACGACTGTCTTAAATCTAGCTTGGTAGCTTGCATTACAACTACCTATTTTAACATGAATATTTAATCACTCCCTGTAGCAATATCCTTAAGGAAGTCTTACCTGTTACTCTGTGAGGCCACAGAGTATCTCACCTGCCCTTTTGCCAACACCACCTAATTGTTCTATGCACACACACTCCAGCTTCAACAAATTGTGACTCAGAACACTTGCTTTAGTATTACATTTGAGCAAGTTCTATTCAGTCCGTTGTGGAAACTCTGAGGGAGTGAGGGCATGACTGTGAGACAGAGAAAGTGCTAGTAGTGCAACTGTCCCACCTGAATTCGTCTTTCTTCTTCTTCCCTTTTTTTCCTCTCCTCTTCTTCCTGTTTTCTCTTTGCTTCAATCTCATACTTTCTAGAAAAACAAAATTGACACTCAAAGAAAACGAACATTCAGGAACTGTTCTGTCCCTTCCCCTCACTTTACCGTTACGTCGTTGTTTTCTCCCACAAGAAAGCAAACAAGTTTACATCAAAAGAAGTATTCGGGAGGGGGGAAAGAGACACTCAAGAGACAGTCTCTTAAGAATAGTTTCCTTAGGATTTAGTCTTCTATCTATGGTTAAAACAAGGATGGATCTATCTGGCCCTTGGGCTTGCCCCAGGCCACATTTCCCACCCCATTGAGTGGTTTTGCCTGGTCAGCTCTTCCATTTTCTGGAGGGCAGAGGGCAGGGGGCATGTGCAGTAATCTCTGGCTTTTCATGTCTGGAATATCGCCTACTGTTCCTCTGACCACTTTTGCCTCTGGCTTCATACACCACTGGCATGAAGCCCCTGAACAAGTTTCCCATGGGGGAACATGGCTGAAAAGGTTTCCCCAGCCTGGATCTCTGTAGGATAATTTTCTAAGACGGAAAGTTCACTTTGGATGGTTGTCCATGCCTGCATTTCTGTTGGCCCTAAAACTGGCAATTGCATTGGACACTCACAGTCGCCTTTCGTCCTCTTCCTTCTTCCGACGTTGCTCCTCTTCCTCACGCCTCTTCCGTTCTCTTTCCATTTCCTCCTGGATGCGCCGCAGCCTTTCTTGCTCTTCTTCCTGTTGCTTCTTTTTCTGCAGTGAGCCCAGAAGCTGCTCTGAGCTTCTCACTAGACCATCGTATTCCTTCTGGATCTGCTGCCTAGGCATTTCAGTGGCCTGCAAAACAAACCATTAGTCACTAGCCTTCATGGCTGCAAAAAATGTGCTTCAAAAAGAAACGGCAACGACTGCTGAAATTTCAAAGACGATGACAGATTGTTGAATAAGATATGCAGTAGCGTGTCCTAGGAAAATCCTGTTTCCTCACTCCTTTAACAATAAGCAGAACCAGAAAAAGGGTTGTAGAAACAAGCAAAAAAAAAAAAAGGCACAGAATTACACAAAGTAGGAAGAAATATGCATATTTACATGCTTATTTTTTTAAAAAAAGCTATCACACAATTCATCTTTTCTGTGTGCTGCATGGATCATTACGGTGCCAAATTTTAAAGATTTAGCATGAAACACTAAGCGCCTTGCATATTTTTAAACTTAACCCTTAATAGGAATTTGATTCTGAATCCATCAAATGCCTCCCAAGGCCTCATCCCTAAGAGCAGAAGATCTCCAGGACATAATATGCTCTCAATATGTTCTCTTACCTTGATCTTGATCATCAAAGCATCAATAGACGTTTCAAGGTCCTTGACCTGCTTGCTCATTTCTGCTTTCCCCTCTTTCAGAGCACTTACTACTTCATTGAATTTATCAAGCCTGTTCTTCAAGGTGCGGACCTTTATTAGCCCATCAATGCTGTGAAAGGAACATTTCTCTACATTTCAGAAAAGGCTCCCTCCTTTGAGAAGCAGACAGCAAATACAGAATGAGATCCAACATCAAGCAATGGGGCATCTACTCATACCAGGGGATACTTCTTCCTCTCCTCTTCTGGGAGACCCTGGTGAGGAGCACATTTCTGGGGGGTTGTGTCAGAGCAGGATAAACACCAGAAGCCCTGTTTGTGCAACCAGATTTCCACCGCACAAACTGTTTCTTGAATTTATATGCTGCCCTTCATTCCAAGTTCACAGAGCAGTACACAGTAGGTATCACTGGATGTTAGCTATGAACCACTGTCCCATGCTGTGCCCTCAGGTTCCCCTTGGACAAAGCCATGGAGTTCAAAAGAAAAATTACAGACAGGGTAACAAACAGAGCAACTGCACCAATCTTATGAATTCTGTCTTGCATTGCAAGTTTTATGGCACACAGGGACTGTGATGGAAGATATGCATTTTTTAAAAAAAAGTTTGTTGCGTTACCGTTGTTTTTACGCCTGGCTTTATTCCAGTGCTGTTTTTAAACTGTTTGGGGTTTTCTCTCTAGGTTACTAATTCTATACTTCTTAGCTGAAACTTATTTGTGAACCGCCCAGAGATTCTGTATTTTACTTTTGCAGCTGGGCAGTTCAGAAATGTTGCAATTACATCACATAAATAAGTAGTTTTGAAGGCTCCCCATAGAACTTAACCTTTCCCAAGATGAGGGAGGGCAGCACCAGTAGAACTGAAGTCCTAGAAGGAACACCCCTAACATCTAGCATCCTAGAAGGAACACCCCTAACATCCCTAGAACTCTTTCCAGGCTCTCAAAGCCTTGGATGGGATGTACAGGTTCTGCCAGCAACAAAACCGGACTGGTCATTCAGTACACTGGCATTTAGGAGTGGGGTGCAAGCATATATATAGGATTGCTTCTTCTTACCGCGGTTTATGCTTTCTCTTGCACAGCCACATACGAATCGTCTTTTGTATTTTAATGCAGGCACCGGCTCTGTATTTTATTTTGTTTTTCACTGTGAAATACAAAGAAAAAATTGAAAGACCATCACAAATGTGCAGGTAGGGCATAAGCCAACGTGGTGTAGTGGTTAGAGTGTTGGACTAGGGCCTTGGAGACCAGGGTTCAGATCCCTGCTCAGACACAAGGCTCACTGGATGATCTTAGGCCAGTCGCAGCCTCTCGGCCTAACCTACCTCACAGGATTGTTTTTCTGAGGATAAAAGGGGAAGGAAGAAAACTACGTATGCCACCATGAACTCGGAAGAAAGGTGAGGTTAAAATGTAATGAAATAATAACAATATATAATGATACCATAAAATGGGAGTTGGGAAGGTAGGGCAAGCAGATGACAAAAACCTCACACAATGTTGTTTGGGTTTTGTTTTTGTTATTTAAAAGCAAACCCTGGAGCAGGAAACCTGTGTCCTAACAGATGTTGGAATTTAACTCCCTTCATCCCTAACCACTGACCATGCTGGCTGCAGCTGATATGAGTTGCGCTCCATCACCATCTGGAGGGTCATCAGTTCCCCAAGCTTGAACTAACATTCCCTTTCCTCGTTTGTGGTTAAGGCAACTGTGGCCGTCAACAATTCCTGTGTGAGCAGTACTCATGCTTCTGAACAAATTTACCTGGCTATGAGCCCCACTCCCATGCGTGGGAGACTTAAATTATAATGTACGGAGCCTGCTGGATCTGACTAAAAAACCCTCAAAGCCGAGCATTGGGTTTGCATCCGTGACCAGTTTCCAGTAAGCTCCCAAATTAAGAGTACCAAGTTAGCAGCCCCTGTTGTTATTTTTCTACCAGCTTCTGGTATTTAGAAGCACACCGTGCCTCTGGGAATTTGATCATTCAGTCTATTAATCTATGAGTATTTCTCAAGACCCCTCTCACCCAGGTGTGCATCATTTTTAAGGCATCTAAACCAGGGATGGGGAACCTGTGGCCCTTGAGATGCTGTAGGACCCATCAGAGCCAGTCACTGTGGTCAGGGATGATGGAAGCTGCAGACCAACAATACCTGGAGGGTCAAAGGTGTCCCATCCCCTGGCCTGAACTGACAGGCCATCGCAGCAACTTGTGATAAGGAATTCCACAACTTAATACAGGGGTCAGCAACCTTTTTCAGCCGTGGGCCCATCCACCATCCCTCAAACCATGTGGTGGGCCTGGCTATATTTTGAAGGGGAAAAAATGAACGAATTCCTATGCCCCACAAATAACCCAGAGATGCATTTTAAATAAAAGCACACATTCTACTCATGTAAAAACACACTGATTCCCAGACCGTCTGTGGACTGGATTGAGAAGGCGATTGGGCCATATCGAGCCCCCGGGCCTTAGGTTGCCTACCTCTGACTTAATATATGGGCATAAGAAGATCGCCTACAGGATCATACCAAAGGTCTGTCTCGTCCACTCTGTTCCATTCCCCATGATACCCAACCAGATGCCTCTGGGAAGTCCGTAGGCAAGATACAAAGGCACCAGACCTCTCCTGTTGCTGCTCCCTAGCAACAAGTACTGAAAAACATCCTACCTCTGAAATAACCCTGCCTATAACCATCCTGAGTAGTAGCAACAGCTAAGCTAGTGCTCATCAGGGCATCTTGTGGCAGTGAATTCCATAAATAATACAGTCCATAAATAATGCACTGTGTGGAATGACTATTCTGAACATACCCCTGATCAATTTCATTGCATGCTCCAGGGTTCTAGTATTTCCAAGTAAGTGTGTTTTAATAGTCTGCAGCTTCAGGAAGTTTTCAGTGCTGGCTCACAAATACCCCCCTCCAGACACCCCCCCCCCCAAGAGACCCGTGAACACATACATTTAATAACCGACAGAGAACACCACTGGACCTTCTTCCAACGACTGCAGATAAGCCAGTGGTTGACTCGTTTAACCAACTCAGCAAGATGATCTGGGTCAGACTTCATGATCTGATCAAACTCTGCAAACTGAAAGTGGACACCAGCATCACAAAGAGGAAATACTTTACATGACAGCTGTTTTGGAATGTTGAGGGGGCTCAGGTGGGATGAAGCACAAACAGAATGTTGTAACCATGGCAGTGAAGGCCATGGCCATGGGGGGGGGGGCTTCTGGGCTCTATTCAAGGTGATGGTTTTGACATTTAAAGCCAGACTGTGATTGATTGATTGATTGATTGATTGACGGATGGATGGATGGATGGATGGACGGACAAATGTTAAAAATAAAAATGGGCCTAGGGTCCTTTAAGTACTGCCTGATTGCTTAGGCTCCGCCTTGATCACTGAGACCATCTGATGAAGCCCTTCTGGTGGTTCCACACTCCCCTGAGGTTCAGCTGCCGTGCCCAGGGACTGAGCATCTAGTGTGCAGGCCTTGCCCTGTCAAACTCAACACCAGTAGAGGTTCAACAGGAACCATCACTCCCTTCAGAAATCTTCTAAAAACTTTGTGTGTGTGTGTGTACAGACAGGCCTTTACAACCTGACTCCCCCCCCCCCACATATCTCCTTTAATCTATCGGTATTTATTGATGTTTTTCAATGCTGTTTAATGGGTATTTTGTATTATTTTATTTCTATAGGTTGTATTCCACCTTGTGGGATGCATGAATGCATGAATAAAAATAAAGAACCAAATAGATTTCCTTGCATGAGCCACATGCACTATACATCTGGCCATCTGATGGTCTGGCAAACTGCTTTGCCCCAAGTCTGAGCCAGCATATGAGGATACAGCTGCAAGAGCAATAAAAGAGGGCTTTTGCAACTGTAGCCTCAATAATAATAATAATAATAATAATAATAATAATAATAAGCTCTCTAAGAAAGTTTGTTATCTCCCCTGGCCTTTTGAAAAAGGTGTCAGTCCTATTTGTTTACTAAACCTTTTGGCGCCTAAGGCTTTATTGCTCATTGTGGGGTTTTAAACCATTGCTCTCATTTTCTGACTTTTTGTGTTCCAGAGATTTAGGTTTTTAAATCTGTTATAAGCCAATCTGATTACAGGGAGAAGTTTGATCAAGGTATTTTAAATAGATAAGTAAATAAAACTTGGAAATGGCATTGCTAATATCTGCATCATCAGAAGGGACAAAATTAAATTGTGGTTTTGTTTTGTATTTTTTAAAAAACAACCCAGCTTTCACGTGTCTTAGTTACCAATTACTTTACAGAAAGAATGAGTAGAAAATGTTCACATTCATCAACTCTCCTTGGATAACAATAACACTTACCTTGCCAGGTCTAAAAAACACTTTGGTTAATCCAAATTTATAATCATTTTCATTTAATCCAAGGGCTTTGAAGAGTGCCTGGGAGAGGAGAAAAACACTTTGATGAATAAATCCTTTGAGAGGACAAAGATTTCAATGAATATCAATTCTCTATGATAAAAAATACAAAAGAAGTGTATTTAGCATTCTAGACGTTAATACCTTGCAGAAGAGTCTAGGATCCAAACGAGACAGCTTTGCAGGCATGTACTTTTTGTACATGTTATATAGCTCATGGAATGAGGCTCGGGATGGGAAGCCACCTTGCATCAAATCCAAAACAGACACCATGCCTAGAGTAACGAGAATGCAAAAACATGTCACCAATTAAGTTAAAGGGACACAGCTGTCACTCTCACAATGCGCTGGGGCGGGGATCATTAAAACTTTGCAAGCATTGCACATTTATTCTGAGACACAGTGACGGGCTGAACATCACCCAAGGAGCAACATAACCCAGGAAGCCTTGGTCACATTTTACAGAAGGGAATGGTGAGAGTGTCTGTCTGTACTAGCAGAATTGCTCAAAATCAGATCAATTGCTCAAAGGCAGATCCCAAGTGAGTCACATCACATCACCACATACACCTAATGTTCAATATTATCAAAGGTATCAGGAAGTCCAAAAGGATCAATAGAATAGCAGAGCTACTCAAGCATCGCCAAGGAAGGGTGTAGCAATTTGGAGATGGCAAGCGGGCAAGAGCTGGGAAATACCCACGTGACTCAAAACCTTTCCCATGGAGACAGAATCACTGGACTGTTTGAAGGGGAGTGAGGTTGAGCAGGGATGACATGAGCAAAGGTATAAGGTAATCTGGTTGTCTAGCCTCCTGAACGAGATTTAAAACTACCAGTTCTTGTATAGACTGGACTCTAATTATAACGTGTGCATGGGTATAATGCATCCAGGAGTACACAAATGCACATATGCTGGATATTTGTGTACTGAAGTTTAATATTTTATTTTAGAGACAGTGAAATTTCTTACTGGGTGTGCTATTAGCTATTGTTTTATTGCCTGAAATTTGTGTTTGTTTGTTTTGTGAGAGTCGCCTCTTCTGCTAAATTTATATTATTTTGTTCTGGCTAGGATGGTTTCATTTTATCAGCTGTTTTATCTGTTTTTATAAGCGTATGTTATGACGTAACCTGCCCTCATGGTGAAGGGTTAGCTAAGAACTCTTGTACAACAAATCAATAAATGCAACCTTGGAAGAGAAATCCAAATAAATGGGAGATGTGCAGTCTATCATGTGGCTAACAGTCCTTTCTATGTAAAAAAGGGGGGAGACAGAAGATGCTCTCTGCTGCATTTATTCTTGGAGACATTCATGTTATTTTAATTTCTCCCTCTCCTGCTTCTCATATTAATAAGCCATTTATTTTTAGCATGTTTCTCCCCCTTTAAATTTGCATGAACTTGTTTCTCAACGAGAAGATAGAAACAGAAACCCATAAAAGAAAACCACGGCTTGTGAGCAACACAGAAGTACGGAGTTTTATTACTTCCCCACCTCCCTCTTTCACAATACTTGCCAAGAGCGATCAGCCTTCAGATTATCAGCCAAAAATGGTGTCAATAGAACCCTAATTAAAGCAAAGTTGTTAAGCGTTTATGACTGATTTGCTAAATTAAACTTTAAATGTAACTTGACATGACAAGCAAGAGGGAGGCTTGCCAAGATGAACCAGATGCTTAAAGTCTCAGGGCCCCTCTGGCATGCTAAATTAAGAGAAAAACTGAGGTGGCAGCTAATGAAAACTGGAAGCCTAACTGGAAACGAGGCTTATTTCAGAGGAAATTAGGTGCCTCCTGAAAACCTGTTCTGTATCCCAGATTTTCTGATGTCCAATCCACAGCTCTACTTGCTCCCCAGATGACAGCGAGTGAGAGCATTTTGCCTAGTCTGGTAGAGATTTTGGCTGCAGTCTTATGCATAACGTACCTGGAAAGTCGTTCCACTGAAGTCAACAGGGCACACTTCTAAGTAATGGAGTATAGGTTTGCGCTATTATTTGTCACTTTGCTACTCATGTACCCAAAGTGACTTAGATGCAAAATAACCACCAACAGAAGTTAAACAATTAAAATGCTAGAGAAGGCAATAGCTCTTTGCGCACGTGTGGTGTGAGGCAGGTGTAGCCCATAGTTAGGTAGCCTATTGCGCCTGAATTATAAACATTCCAGTGGGAAAAAGGTCCATGAATGTCAATGGAACCTCCGGCTGCGTGCATTAAGGGCTACAGTCCATCTTAAGAATGTATCTGCAGAAGTAAGGTTCACTGAGTTCAGTGGGCGCTGCTCTCAGATTAATGCACTGCAGCCTTAAAGTATATGAATCCACATACTATTGATTTCACAGGTTTGGAGTCAAAACCTTCCTGCTCCCATTAGAAAAAGCTTACTTTTAACAGAAAAAAGGAAACATTTTGATCCAATCCACAATACCAGAAAAGCATCCTGATTTGGTGAGGTTGTGGCTTCTTTTGAATAAGTGTCTTAAATAATAATTATTATTATTATTTATACCCCGTCCATCTGGCTGAGTTTCCCCAGCCACTCTGGGGGACTCCCAATCGAGTGTTAAAAACAATACAGCATTAAATATTAAAAACTTCCCTAAACAGGGCTGCCTTCAGATGTCTTTTAAAGATAAGATAGCTGCTTATTTCCTTCACATCTGAAGGGAGGGCGTTCCACAGGGCGGGCGCCACTACCGAGAAGGCCCTCTGTCTGGTTCCCTGTAACTCGCAAGCTACATTACTCTCAAATAGTTTTAAAAAACAGGTTTCTAATGTCATCATTAATGCCGATTTTTCCCCCTCCAGGAGAAGTCATTAGGGACAAGCCACGCAGGAATGTGGACAACTCTTTTTATAAAAAATAGAAGGAATTAAATACATCTCCTCCGACTACTTTGGGAATTTGGCACAAGAACTCACAAGGAAACTATTACTGTAATTTACATGAACCTCAAAAAAGTGTGTGCCTTCAATGTTTGCTGTCATGACACATAGCTTTGACTAATTACTACTCCAGGAGGAGCTAATGGGGTCTCTCCAAGTGGTCATGTTGACTAGGGTGGATGGAGTTCAACAACATCTGGAGGGCACGATGCTGTCTACACCTTGTTTTTGTAGTCTAAATCACTGAGCCTCTTGGGCTTGCTGATTGGAAGGTCGGCGGTTCGAATCCGTGTAACGGGGTGAGCTCCCATTGCTCTGTCCCAGCTCCTGCCGACCTAGCAGTTCGAAAGCATGCCAGGGCAAGTAGATAAATAGGTACCGCTGCGGCGGGAAGGTAAGCAGCGTTTCCGTGCACTCTGGCACTCATCACAGTGTCCCGTTGTGCCAGAAGCAGATTAGTCCTGCTGGCCACATGACCCGGAAAGCTGTCTGTGGACAAATGCTGGCTCCCTTGGCCTGAAAAGCGAGAGGAACGCCAAACCCCATAGTCACCTTTGACTTGACTTAACCATCCAGGGGTCCTTTACCTTAACTTCTTTTAGTTTGACCCCAGTGTCCAAATATGTAGCCTCTGGGCGACCTGTTACAGATTTCCTTGCTGCCCTCTGGAACTGGATTTCCATGGGTAGGGGACGTACAGAACTAAGTATGATCTGACTTTTGTTTTTTTAGGAATGAAAGGGGCTTGAGAAAGGTGGAACGCCTCTCCTACAAACACAGCGTGCTGTTTTTCTCTTCTCCTTCCCTTCCCTTCCCTTCCCTTCTCCTTGATGCTAGTGCACAGAGCAAGACCTCGAAGTTGGATTTGTGAAATACCAGCTCTGCACCAAAGATCTAAGGGGATATACTGGCACCTTCCATGACCACCTCCCCAATACAGTTATTTTGCATTTGTGGAGGGATGAATCTAAACTGTAAACTTTTCGTAACAGTATTTTCACCCAATGCTTCACAAAGAACTGCTATATGGAAGATTAATTAGTATAGCAGTAATTAGATCCAAATTCAATATATGCAAATGGGAGGATGGCAATATAAAATATTTCAAAGGTGCTCAGGTGATGATGGCATGGTGCTCTCTTTCTAATCTGATAATGCATTATGATCTCATGCTCAGACCGTTACCATTAAGCTTCCCTTTTACTGTAGACAAGATTGTGACATGGCATTTTAAGAATGGACAGGTGCTTTCTGGTTGCTGAAGCAGCTCTGACCAAGCAGAGGTTCCTGCTGGAAAAAGGAGGGCTTTGGACTGATTCTCCTTTTTACCTACAGCTCCCAGCACCACCTCCCATGCTGCTCTGGAGGATCACCCAACTCTTCACAGCAGATTTTCAGGAAATACCAGTAGGTTGCAGAGCGAGGGAGGAAGAGACAAAAAAAAAAAACCCCCTTCCTATGGAATGTCCTGCGAATGGGAAGTTTCGACCCAAGCCAAGTGCATAGAATGTCCAGTTCTTTCCTCTCTGCTTTTAAAATGCTTAAGAAACAAGGATTAAGTTGTTGCCCTTTAAAAAGTAGCTGGGTTAACTAAGAATCAATATTATCTCCCACTTATTGTTATGCACCAGTAATCTTGCTGCACTGGCAGAGCTTTGCTGAAATTAAAAAGTAACCTGTTGTTTCTAATTAAGGAAGACTTGTCTAAAGCCCTGTTGTTACAACTCCGCATGAATCTTTTCATCTACATGACAATCGTGCTACAGAACTGAACAAGACACATCAAGTTACCTGAACACTGGAGCTGGGAGAGGATCTGGGCGCCTTCGAAGTGGTGGCTTGTCATCTTTAAATTAGGCTTGATACAGCGAATAAAGCTAGACCCCTGTTGGAAAAGGCAGCAGGTTGGCAACATCACAAAAATACATGCAAATCACTTATAAGTAAAATAATAGATTTTGAGGCTTCAGGCTTTACTGTCCCCATATGAATCCAACTGCCCATTAAAACCTCAATTATTTCACCTTCGGAAAAGCTGGTGTTTAGAAGCATTATCTAAATCAAACTGCTATTGTACCATATTGGTGCATATTAATATTTTCTCCATTGTTTGGATCCTCTTCTTTGAGGGGGAAAAAGGGGGAGAGCAAGACAGACAAACTTTGCAAAAGATTAAACTTCATGTACGTTCAAAAAGTTACACACCTTTTGAAGGAAGCCAGCCAGCTCAGATCATCTGAGAATTGCATAAAGATTCTAAAACTGAGCCTTTCCCTTTCTAGACACTACCCCTCACTTCATGACCAGTATTTTTCCTCCAGGCTTCTAGGGTGAAAGATAACTTGTTTTCCCTTTTAAGTAAATGCAAATACAGAGAAAGGCACAGGAATATTTTATTCTTTGAAGAACAAGGTGCTTTGCAATAGTTTTCCCTAGCTAAAGAAGAATTCCTCCCTCCTCCTTTTTTTTATTGAGACTAGTATTGATACCCAGAACTCAAGTGCCTTGGGAAAGTTATATTTCTCAGGGTCCCTTGCAGTAGTGTGCAAATTCTGAAAAAGGAATGAGGGAGGTTGTACTGCCACTGCTGCAGTTACCAAAAACCCCCACAACATTTAAGTGGGGACAGAACTACAGGGCAGACCACAGTGGCTTTTGAAAGAGTACTGAGTAGTTTTCAGACCACTGCATTCCTGATGGTGTTCAGAGAGTGTGGGTGGCAAGTCAAGTTCTGAATAGGATCTGGAATAAACTGATATATATTTCCAATGCGGGGAGCAGCTCAGTTTATAGATATTGGGGGAAGAGAGTTCACTCATCACTACTACTCACTCATCATGGGGTATGGAGGAGAGGATAAAATATTTTGAGCTTTAGGCTGAGCTCTGAGATAGAACAGATGCTGTCAAAATAAGGCATTTTTTAATCTGTCTACACAACTTCAGAGCCATAAAGCAGCATCCCAAAAGGCTGATAAGCATTCATTTATTAAGGAAGCATTTGATGAATACATGAATTGACAAGTCTGGCTCGAGGTCTTTCTGAGGGGCTCTTAAATCAACTCATAATTATGTGGCAATTATGGCCAGAACATCTCAGACACTTATTCCAAACATCCAGAGGTCAATATACAAATAAGACTGCAGCTAATGAATGACACCACCAAAAGACAGTCCAAAAAGCTTGAAGAACATTTACTCTTCCTCTAGAATCTCCCTTTTCCACCTCCCAAGTTTTCATCTGGTTTTGAAGTGCCTGTTATATCTAGGCAAGAGAGGCAGAGAAAACCAGCTTTCATTATTTCACAGCATTTGTTCACATGCTGCTTGTTCATCAATTTAAAAGGCTCCCAAACCCTGTCCAGATTCAATAGTATTGGGGTGCTCCTTCCACAAGCATTTTTTGCTCTGTCTCTCTATCACATGCACAGCTTTATCACATCACATGCATGAGTTGTGGTGGCATCTGCTGCTGGGTGGACAACACAAAAAAACACCTTAAATCCATATCTGGATGTGTTGGATACTATGAACTCAGAGCCATAGCCTCGTGGTCTCTTCTAACTCTGTGATTCTATGATACCATGAAACTGAAACATGTGCACCCAGGAAGGCTGAAGAGATTATTTATAGAATGAAAAAAGGATGAACACCTCTCTATACACAACCATGAGGATTCCCTCAATTTTTCTCTCTCCTTTGATAATTTTTAAATGGAGAATTCTCCCAAAAATAAAAAATGCAAAAGAAGTTTCTTGCATAGCACTAATTTACATCAAGCTTACATCAAGTTTTTAAATGTGTTTGTTAAAGACTATGTGAGATTTTTTTTAAAAAAAAAAAGAAACACAATTACACATCACTTGGGAAGACAGACGAACTAATGTTAGTGTACTAGAAGAAGCAAAGATCACCAGTGTCAAAGCATTGATTCTTCAACATCAATTTCGTTGGACTGGTCATGTTGTGCAGATGCCTGACTATCGTCCTTCAAAGCAACTACTCTATTCCCAACTAAAGAATGGAAAGTTAAATACAAGTGGACACCGAGAGAGATTTAAAGATGCTCTCAAGGCAAACCTAAAAAAATGTAGTATAAACACTGATAACTGGGAAACACTGGCCTGTGAGAGCTCCAGTTAGAAAACAGCCTTCACCAAAGGTGTCATGGCCTTTGAAGAAGCACAAACTCAGGGCAAAAAGGAGAAACGAGCTAAGAGAAAGGCACATTTGGCAAATTCTCACTGTGATCAACTCCTGCCCTGAAACCTATGTCCGTACAGCTCCAGAATTGGCCTCCACAAGGACGTAAAAAAAGGAAGTCCGTCTTCCGCTCACACTAAACTTCAAAGCAAAGAGCAGGAGGAGTGGAGGCAGTGAATGAACTCTTTTATAATTTGGATTTGAGCATTCAGTGCATCACTTTAATGCAGAAAAGGATTTTAAGCATTGGATTTATGCTAAGATTTGGACTGTAGGATCTTTCTCTGAGGAATCTACATTTTAAAAAAGGAAACCCAGGTGCTGGAACTGCCTGGCAACAGTAGCAGTCAGCCTGCAGACATAAATACTTTGAAACAAAATTTGGAAAAAATCTGAGGGGCTTGGACTTTGCTACTTTGACATCTTATGAGGTACCAGCAAGCACGGCTTGAAACATTGTGTTTTTGTAAAACCAACTCTGCTGAAGATTTAGCATTTGAAGGCTTTTGGACATGGGTTTTGTTTTCTCTGTGAACTGTATTTATTGATTCCCTTCTGAAAGACTTTTTAAGCTCCCCCTAGAGGTTTTGGACTTTACAGCAGTGACATCCTTATACTTTCTGTTTCCCGGTCTCCTGGTTGAATGTTATCATCTGGGCTGTCTTTTTCTCATGGGAACAACTCAGCTTGACCTTGAGCCTTAGATAAATTTGGAATGAGTGGCGCAAAGAAAAAGGAGCCAAAAGAAAAGGAAAAAGAACAAAGACCGCGAACTAGACAAACAACTTTAGCCTCAGCCTTGCAGCAACGCAGATCTTCGGTACCCACTGTGCTCTCTGAGGAAGCAGCAGCTTCTCTGCCACGTGCAGGGGAAGGAGAAACAGAGGAACTACAATTGGAAGATATGGCCTCAGGAACAGCTGCCTCCATTTTAGAAAAAATATATGAAAAATTGGAATTTTTGGATAAGAAAGTGGAATCCTTGGATAAAAAAGCTGATGAGCAAACTTTTAAAATAGACCAAAACACCGAATGTTTAAATAAATTAGCTGGACAAGTGGCACAGAACGTGGAAACAATTGCAGAATTGAAGGGAGCTACAGGGGAGAACAGAAAATTGGTTGAAGACACCAGCCAAAGGCTGGGAAAGTTAGAAAAAGAGGTGAGGCCACTCAACAAACAAGTTGGTGAACATCAGACCTATCTCTCGATGATTGAACTGAGAAGTAGGGAGACCAACTTAAGGATTAGATCGATACCCGAAGTGGAAGAGGACAACCTGGCTGAGTTTCTGACCAAAATATTTTCCAAGCACTGGAACCTAGAAGAGACGGACTTTAAGATTACATCAGCTTTCAGACTTGGAAGACTGACAAAAAAAGACAAGCCCAGAGACTGTTTGATATCACTGAGATCAAAGGAGGAGAGGGACAAGATTTTGGGCCTACACTACGGAAAGTCACTGGACATTTTAGATAAGAGGATTGAGTTATACAAGGACGTTCCCAAACAGCTTTTGGATTTGAGATCGGAATATTTGGAATTAGCAAGACTTTTGAGGAGCAACGCCATCATCTTTAGGTGGGATTTTCCACAAGGACTATCTTTTACTTTCAGAGGGAGGAAGATCAAAATTAGAACATTGGAAGACAGAGACAAATTTCTGAACCAATACGGAGAGGACCTTCATAAAAAACTTGGATTACCATCGGAGCTCGAAACACCAGAGGTACCTGCACCCTTGGATCCTGAAGATTCAGCGAAAAAGGTACCACCCTCAGAAAAATAACCAGATCTATCCAGGATGTCTCTGCAACTTCTGAGTTGGAATATAAATGGCTGCAATATTCCGGAGAAAAGGAGGAAAATTTTTCACATATTAAAAAAGGAACAATTGGACATTATTTGCCTGCAAGAAACCCACGTGACTAGGCTCCACAGAAAAGTGCTGATAAATAAGAGACTTGGCCAAGAATTTATATCTTCAGACATAGTGAAGAAGAGAGGAGTGGTGATATATGCAAAAGAGAGCCTTTCACCTAAATTCTTATTTAAAGATGAACATGGCAGAATTTTGGCAATTGAAATACAGTATCAAGGAGAAAAAATTTTGATATTAGGAATCTATGCACCAAATGATGGGAAATCGGAATTTTATAAGAAGTTGCATGAAAGCATGCTGGAATATCTGGACTATGACAACATCATAATGATGGGAGATATGAATGGGATTGTATCAACTAACATGGATAAGTCGCAAAGTCAAAAAGTTACCAAAGATGGCAGACTACCAAAGACCTTTTTTGAAATGACAGAAAATATGGGCTGGATTGACATATGGAGAATCAAGAACCCCCTAGGAAAAGAAGGAACATTTTTCTCTGAGGCTCAACTGACTTGGACAAGAATCGACCAAATTTGGATTACTAGAGGTCTGGCACCTAAGGTCAGGAAAGTGGAAATCTGCCCAAAAACCTGCTCCGACCATAATGCCTTGAAAATGGACATGACATTATTACCAACCGGCTCCTTTAGATGGAAGATGAATGACAATTTGTTTAGAAATCAGGAGATCATTAAGAAGGCCCAAAAAGTTATAAAGGACTATTTCGAAATAAACCTGAACACCGCGGTGGAAAAAAGAACAATTTGGGACGCAAGCAAAGCTGTGATGAGAGGGTTCTTGATACAACAGAATGCCATAAGGAAAAGGACACAAAATGAAAAGAAAGACAAGATTCTGGAGAAAATTAAAGAACTAGAGAAGAAGCTAAGAGCCAATCCGAAGTCACAGCCGATTTTGAGAGAAATTAAACTTCATCAGGCACAATATTCAAAACTGATAAACCAGGAAATAGAATGGAAGATTAAATCAATGAAACAAAAAACGTTTGAATCGGCAAATAAATGTGGGAAACTGCTGGCCTGGCAGTTGAAGAAGAGACAAAAACTGAACATAGTAACAAATTTGGAAATTGAAGGAAGAAGTATACAGAACCCCGTGGAGATTAGAAAGTGTTTTCAAAAATATTTTAAAAAATTATATACTCAAGGGCCGCAGAATGAAGTTGAGATTGAACAATTTTTGAGGAAAAACGGATTGAAAAAATTGTCACAAGAAAATCGACTACTCCTGAACAGCAAAATAACACGACAAGAGATTGAACATGCCATTCAGAACTTGAAATTGGGCAAATCTCCAGGGCCAGACGGCTTGACCTCCAAGTACTATAAGACATTAAGTGATTATTTGATCCAACCACTGCTGGAGGTCAGCAATGAAATTATGGAGGGAAAGAAGGCGCCAGAATCGTGGAAAGAAGCGTTCATCACATTGATACCAAAATCAGAAACTGAAAAGACACAGCTCAAGAACTACCGCCCCATCTCCCTTTTAAATGTGGATTACAAAATATTTGCTGATGTTTTGGCAAACAGACTTAAAAGAGTTTTAAGTCAAGTAATTCATAAAGACCAGGCAGGCTTTCTCCCAGGCAGACACATGTTTGCTAACACAAGGAACATTATTGATGTCTTGGAACTTTTGCAAACTGACATAAACACTAAAGCAGTGCTAATTTTTATAGATGCGGAGAAGGCCTTTGACAACATCTCTTGGAAATTTATGAAGGGAAATTTAAAAGAAATGGGAGTGGGGAGGGGTTTTGAAAATGGGATTGACGCAATATATTCAGAACAAAAAGCAAAATTGATTGTTAATAATGTGGTAACAGAAGAGTTCAAAATTGAAAAAGGAACACGACAAGGCTGCCCGATTTCCCCTTTGTTATTTATTTCAGTCCTGGAGGTGCTCTTAAACTTGATCAGAGGGGACCGGTTGGTGCAAGGGATCCAGGTCGGAGCGAAACAATATAAACTTAAAGCTTTTGCAGATGACCTAGTTTTGACACTGCAGGAGCCGGAATCTAGTACGAAAAGAGTTTTACAATTGATTGACAATTTTGGTCGGGTGGCGGGATTTAAGTTAAACAAACAGAAAACTAAGGTGTTGGGGAAAAATTTGACAGATATTGAATCAGAACAGTTTCAGAGAGAAACAGAATTATCATTGGTGAAAAAGGTAAAGTACCTAGGGGTGAACATAACAGCAAAAAATCTGAGTCTATTTAAGGAAAATTATGAAAAATGCTGGTCTGAAATTAAGAGAGACTTGGACAGTTGGACAAAATTGAAGCTTTCTTTGTTAGGCCGAATTGCTGCTATTAAGATGAATGTATTGCCAAAAATGTTGTTTTTGTTTCAAACACTACAGATTATAGACAAGACGGAATGCTTTCGGAAGTGGCAGAGAGATATTTCTAAATTTGTCTGGCAGGGCAAAAAGCCCAGAATTAAGTTTAAGATACTGACTGACGCAAAGGAAAGAGGGGGCTTTGCCCTGCCAGACTTAAGGTTGTATTATGAAGCCGCAGCTTTCTGCTGGCTAAAAGACTGGCTACTTCTCGAAGACACTGACGTGTTGGATCTGGAAGGGTTTAATAATAATTTTGGTTGGCATGCATACTTATGGTATGACAAAGTTAAGATCAATAAGGCCTTTAAGAACCATATTGTCAGAAAAGCAGTGTTTAATGTCTGGACAAAATATAAAGACTTATTGGAAAATAAAACCCCAAGGTGGCTTTCACCTCTGGAAGCTAAGGCCCGAAAAAGACCCAATATGGAAGCCAATTGGCCAAAATATTGGGAAATATTAGAAAAAGATGGAAATAACTGGAAATTGCAGAGTATGGAAAAAATGAAGGATAAAGTGCGAGACTGGTTACATTACGCTCAGATTAAAGAAGTTTTTAAAAATGACAAAAAGCTAGGGTTCCAGGTGGAGAAATCGAAGCTGGAAACTGAACTGTTAGAACCTAAGACTAAGGTACTTTCAAGAATGTATAACTTGCTGTTGAAATGGAACACACAAGACGAAATGGTTAAATCGGCTATGATAAAGTGGGCACAGGACATTGGGCACAACATTATGTTTGAGGAATGGGAAAGGTTGTGGACCACTGGGCTAAACTTTACTGCATGTAATGCTTTGAAAGAAAATATAATGAAAATGATATACAGATGGTACATGACCCCAGTTAAGCTTGCCAAAATATACCACTCGTCTGACAATAAATGTTGGAAATGTAAAGAAAATGAAGGAACATTCTTTCACCTCTGGTGGACTTGCCCTAAAGTGAAGGCCTTCTGGGAAATGATATATAATGAACTGAAAAAGGTATTTAAGTATACTTTCACTAAGAAACCAGAGGCCTTCCTTCTGGGTATTGTCGGCCAGAAGGTGTCAAAGAAGGACAGAACTTTCTTTATGTATGCAACAACGGCAGCAAGGATACTCATCGCAAAGAACTGGAAAACTCAAGATCTACCCACGCTGGAAGAATGGCAGATGCAGCTGATGGACTATATGCAGCTGGCGGAAATGACTGGCAGAATTCGAGACCTAGGAGAAGAAAGGATTGAAGAAGACTGGAAGAAATTTAAGATTTATTTACAAAATTATTGTAATTTGATGGAATGCTAAGAAGGATGCTTGATTATAAACAATTGGCCATCACTAAATTAGATGAGCATTATTAGACTATATTGTAATGATTGGTTATAAGATTACAAATAAGATGGTAATTTGCTTGAAAAATTTTATGAACAATGTATGTGCGAGCGGATGACGCGAGGAAGTCCAAAGATGTTATGAAACTTTGTAAAGACACAAACAATGCTGTTTTTCATTTTTGTATCTCTTTTATTAAAAAAACCTAATAAAAATTTTGAAAAAAAAAAAAAAAACAGAATTGGCCTCCACAGTCACTTACAGACTCACTGTTAAGACCCTGTTCATGGAAGACAATTTTACTTGGCTATGAGTGACTGCCAAAGAAAATAAAGAAGTGATGTTTTAGTAGGTACTTGTACTTTGCATGCTAAGAATAGGGCAGATAAATGGTCTCAGATGTGTAAGCAATGATTCTCAATACATCCCATTGTGTTTATCATGGGCAATTATCTGCTAGCAAGTCTTCCCCAATGCTTTGATCCGGCACTGAAGCCCTCAAGGATGGGATACTTTAAAAATATACATATCTAAAACTTGAAAATGGTTTGAGCCACATCGAAAACGCTCAACCTATGCACACAGAAGGCGCCATCAGTTCATGTATTGGATGGTAATATCCAAAACGTCTGACCCCTAATAACTAACTTGTTGACATGGATCATGGAACAGCCATGCTTCAGCAAATAAGAGCTTGCCTCACTATCAAATGCAGTGGTTATACAGTTAACTTATTCCTGCAATACGTCATTTGAAATCTATAGATTTGGTGTAAATGCAATTTTTTAAAAAAAAAAAATAATGTGAGTTAACAGAAGGCAAAGAATCTCCACTTACTGTACTGCGAAGCTTTTCCAGGAGCAGATTCAGCTGAGTCTGTAAAAGCAAAGGAAATTGCATCAGTATGGAGAATGGGAGATTAGGCACACAGGACATACATGGGCATGGCCAGGCTTCATGTGGGGGGAGCAGAACCTCAGTTAGTGAAATATTTTATTGATTTACTTAATAGGGGCAGCTGCCCCCCCCCCCGCCTCCCCCCGGGCTACACTCATGAGGACACATCATTCCTTGCATGCATCACTTAGCACGAGCTCCCCATGCACACATGCACTTGCTCAAATGGAGGTGAAAAGGAGAATGAGTGCATAGGATCTGTCGGTCCACGATACCAACACCTTCACTTGCTACTCGTGGTCAAACCGCATTAGCAGCAAGAGAATTAAGGTGGGAAGCAGCAACGCCATACCATACAACTACCAGAATTCTTCCACCCGACTTCATATGTACAACTTGGTACATAAATGCTTCTCGTACCCAAGTGGCCTCTACGAATGTCTCCTTTCTATGCAATGGAAAGCACCACCGATTTGCTAAATGTGAGCTACTCTTTTAAACACTGAACACAAGGGTAAGCCAATGTAGTGCCCTGCAGATGTTGTCAGACACCAGATCCCATCAGCCCCAGCTAGCATTAGCAGTGGCAGGCTTGGCAGGGGCTTTGGCCCAATGAACCTGGAGGGCACCACTTTGGCTTCCCCTTGACTTACACTACGCATTCACCTGGCACATAGATATCCTGATCCATGTTATTACATGAACCTTACATGGATTAAGTGGATGGTGTAGGATCAGACACAGTATCACAAATGATATGGGGAGTCTTGTACTTCGCCAGATGCAGTGGATGTTTGCACATAACTCATCAGGAACCAGATAGGTTTCAATAAACACTTTTTTCAGCCATTAGGGTGTGTTGGTCGAAGTTACAAAATGTTTAAAATATAGACTATGGATTGACTTAGTGGTCTAGTTTTTGTTTCAAATGGTGATTCACAAAGCCAATCACCTGCTAATGAAGACACACCCACCACCAATTTTTTTTGCCTCCCCCATGGACCTCCCTTGGCATTGCACAGAGCCCAGGGAAATGCAATTTTCATGTTGGGCAAAAGAGGGTCAACCCATCCAATGACTCACCTGGCATGCACAGAGAAAGTGGTTGGAGGAGCAGTCAGTTTCTTACCTGGCATTGCAACCAAGAGGCAAAAACAGCAATGTAGGCTTGAGCACTGGTGTTTAATTTTCTCTTGCCCCAAAGCCCAGTGAGTAGTAGGAACAGACCTGCCCACCTCCCCAAGTCCTCTGTGCATACTAGTGGACCCTCAGGAAGAGTGGGTTTTCGTTTCATAGCGTGCTGGGCTTGGCAGAAGCCAGAAGCAGGGAGCATCTTCCTCACTTGTTTAGCCTAGCACAGAGACTGGCTCTGCTATCCTATCCCGTCCCACTTCTCCCCCAACCCTATTCCAGCCCCCATTATCAGGCCATTCAAGGGGGCTGGGGGGATGGGAAGGCTCTGTGGCAATCTCAAGTAACAGACGGATCTTCAGCTAAGCTAAAAAGCCTTGGCCCTGCTATAATTTCACCTACTTCTCTGCATGCCTGAAATCCTCCTTTTGCATTTTGATTTCGGAAATACACACCTACACTTTCTACCCATGGAAAATGACTTATGTTTGTAAACCCGTTTTCTATTTGAAAAGCAAGCAAGTTGCCTTCTTGGTACATTTAGCTCAGTAATGTCTACATTAGGAGTAGCCAACATGGCGCTCTTCCAGATATAGTTGGACCACCTTGGCTGTCTCTTACTGCAGTCCCTGCTTGTGGAGCCCGAGTTCCCACAGCCATTAACAGAATTGGCTGCAACAGCTGCAGGTATGTTCTGTACTCAAGAAAGTGTTTTATTTTCTTGATAATTTTGCTGCTTTAAATGTACATTTTATATTTAACCTCCATTAGTAAAGATTTCATTTGAAATCTTTAAGATGATATTTTAGTTTCCTGTTAATTATGCTGCTTTGGATGCATACTTTATATTTGACTTTCTTCTGTAATGTTTTCTTTTAGATTGTTTTATTTGGGTACTTTGAGATCCCCCCCCCCTTAAAAATGTAAAGCAGGATGGAAATGAAATTATTATTAATAATAATGATGATTCACAACTCCCATTCATTCTAACCAGGAATGATGGGAGCTGTGGTCCATCATCATTCATGTTGGCTACGCCTGATTCTACAGTGTGTGGCAGCCTTTCTTCAGAGTTTCAGAAAAGGAGTACTGCTGGAGGAGAAAAAGAACTAAGGCAGATTTCATACATATCTTCTGGGATTGTGCAAAAGCAAAACCTCTCGGAGTTACAATTTTGAATATAGCAGGAAATCACCGGCTTTGCATTACCTAGAAATGCAAACACAATCCTTCTTTGCATGCGGTGAAGTTATAAATCCCGATCTCTAATTAGTAACTACTCTTTTGACTATGGCAAAACTCTATACAGTCCAGAAATGGAAAAATAAAGACCCTCCAACCAACCCACAATGGCTGAGGAAAGCTTGGGGATATGTCACAATGATAAAGCTGACAGAAACACTTTAAAATATAATGATCAAAACAAGTTTATGGGCTCTGTTCATTCAACAATCAAATCGCAGGCAAAGTACCCCTGTATATTCTTTTTATGTTAATTTAATAGTATGTCATTATGCAAGCTATTTTCTCCAACCATTTTCTCCCTTTCCATTTTTCTCAATATATTTTGCTTTTCCCTCTATTTGGATGATTGTGGTATTTAATTTAAAATTTAAAAAACAAAAGTGAAAAAGAAAACGAGCTCCCCCCCGCCAGCTCTAAGTGAATTGAACCCAAGACCCTTTGCATGCAAGGCACACAGTCCAACCCTGAGCTACTGCCCTTCCCAAGTCCCACTACAGACTTAATACGTGATTTTTAATGCATGGGTTGTTGAGGGAACCAGCAACAAAAATAAAAACCCTGCTGTGGAGTGGAGGCATTTTTCTAACGTTACATGAAGCAAAACTGATGTGCTAGAAATAAGAATTCTGGCTGAAATTACTGCAGTTTGATAAATAATGAGTCCACGAAGGTGATACATTTACCTGCAGCCCTTGGTTTTGCCTCTGCCTGCTTTTCCTCTCAACTCCCCTATAGCTTCCCCTCCAGCCATCCTGAGCTGGTAAAAGCCAACTAAAATAAAAACTGATGAATAGGGAAAGGAAGCAGAAAAACAGAGAAGGCTTAACACAGAAAGAGCAGAAGACACAGAGGTCAGATTTACAGCTAAGAACAAAAGGAAAAATTAGGAAAAGCATCAGATAATACTGTTAGAAGGGCAAGGGGGGTGAGAAAAGGAATGCTCAACCCCCCAAGGTTTTTTGGGTTTTGTTTTGTCTTGTCAATGCTATTAATATTTTTAGAGGGTTCAGAGAAATGATAACACTTTAAATCTACTTTACTGTCTCAATGGGACACCCACAGCTAGCTTCTGTTGACTGAAGGGGCTCGCTTCAAATGTGCAAATTCTCATTATACAACAGAAAGCAAAGCTTTTTAAACCACACATTTAGCTCTGATAAGAAGTTGCTTCGGGGTCTGCAATTAATACAGATGCTAAACACACAGTATTAAACTAATACAGATTCCCATTTTGGCAATTCATTCGCTCCCTGTGCAACATTCAATGCTTTCACATGTGGTGAAGTCTCGGTTGCAACTTTCGGCAGCCACAGCCCAAGAGAAGGTGGAATGACAGAGGCAACAGTGGAAGTGTGTGCAAGCGTGAGTGTGCGACTGAAGAGTCCAAGAAGCCCCACATAAAACGTTGCAGAGGCAGATTGCAAAAGCGGGTGTGTGTGAGAGAGAGAAGCCATTCATGCTGTTTGTGAGTCATAAAGGAAGGGCAAGGAACAGAAGTGAGGCAGAGGGACGTGTGGAAGAAATGAGTGGTGCAGTGTTACCTGGAGATCACACAGGCCTTTCTGAAATTCAAACACGGACTACGAAAAACAGGGAGGGAGGACAGAAGGAATACCCCAGTATCCTCAGGGCATGGAGAAATGCTGCTTCAATATCAGGGAAAGGCAAAAAGCCACTGAAGATTTGCCTCAGTTTACTACAGCAAAGGCCAGACTAGATGAGCTATACCTGTCATATCACAAAACTGTTTGAGGTTGCAATTTTGAGCATACATCCTAGAAAATGGAAATCCTGCTGAAACCAGAAGGGATTGTTTCTGAGTAAACAAGGATGGTCCGACAAGAGGAATACGTGAAACTGAAACCACTCATGCTGTCTGCCTAACTTTACAGTCTCGTTGTGTTCATAGAAAATGGAAAGGAGTCCCGATAAAGGAGAAGGTTTGTCACGCCCATACCTTAAATTTGTTTCCCACACTGATGAAACTGAGCTTCCCTGCTTTTTGTTTATGGTCCTTGTTGTTGTTTGTGTTGGATTCAAAGAGCTGCCGGATAAATTTATCTTTGGATTCACATATAAGGGACTCCAGAGACATATGCAGAGCGTCGTTGTTTTTCTCCACAAACTGGGTCTGAGGAAAATAATGAAAATAATGTTAGGTAGGAGGGAAAGGTTGCACATGTCTATGGTATCACTTGATCACTGTGGCACCTGGGCAGAAATTGTACACAGGAATATGACACTGCAGACCAAACCTCAATGATTTTAAAAAGCAGAAGCAAAAATTGTTTTACTTCATTAGGTTACACCATTCAGAAACTTTTAGTTGCTCTCACAAACAGCATTGCCAACTTAGATTAACACCTCTTCCCAATGAAACTTCTTCAATATTCAAATGATCTGGTGGGGTCCTAAGCATGATGTTGAGTTCTTCCCATAGCCTTCGTAAATTCTCACCATGTAGCTGAATATACTTTATCTGCTCAGCCACACTCACAAGGATCCACTACACGACAGATATAAATAATTTATTTTTAAAACTATACAGAAAGATGAAATTCAGTAAATCATGTTCACTTACTGTCTCGTAACATACTGCTCCTGCAAAATGTCTGATTATAAAGCCCTCGTCATCTCGGATATTTCTGTGAACAGCCAGTTTAGATTTCCTGGGTATCTGAAATTTAAAACCAAAATTTTATTTATGTTATTTATTTATAGGTGTCATAGAACTATAAAATCATAAAGCACAAAACAAATGACCAGCTACGTACATAAAACTGCAAAGAAAATAGATTAGAAAACTACTCTGCCTTGTAAGCCCCATGCATTTTTACATGCCAGTCCGAGGCGGCCATTTTGGCATGCCACAAATTAATGTACTGCTAAATGGCAGCTCTTCACTGCCCTCATGGTCTTCAACTAAAAAGGAGAAGAAAGTGAAGGCAGCTAAGACTCCAACCACATGGACTACACTAGTTCCTGGTTGGATTATGTATTTACTAATTAAAATATTAATGCCACACCTTTTGTGTCAGAGCAGTTCAAAGCATACAAAACATACAGAATAGCTTTGACACCTATTTTTTTAAAAAAAACAAAAACCAGCAACAACTACTAAAATGTGCAACGGCAATATCGCAGCTATGGGTGTCTTGAATGCCCTCTGAAAGAGAACACTCAACATGCAACTGAAAACTAGCAATGCAAAGGCAGACCACACCTCCCCATGGACAACGTTCCAAAACCTTGGGCCCAACATACCCCCCCAAAAAAAAACCCTGTCTATGAAGCAGATCTTAATGAACAGGTATATGGGAAAAGATAGCCCTCATGTATGTTGGACCTGGGCACTTTAGGTCTTTAAAGGTCAAAGACAACTCATTAAACTGAACCTAGAAACAAACCAGAATCCACAGCCAGCATGTCAAAATTGGTGCCACATGCTTTCTTCCGCCTACTCCATTTAACTGTAAGGAAGCCACATTTTATATTGAGTTTGTGACCAAGGCAACTAGATTGCAATCACAGCCAGCAGGGATGGTGGTCAAGGTTTATATTAGGGAGCTAGACATATTCGTTTTTGCAATATGATCACATTAGTGGTTTCATTTGTAGCTTGGTGGAGTATTGTGTATCGGAATCTTATCTGTATATGTCACTTGGAGAGTTCTTGTGGAAAGTGGCTAAGAAATTAAATGTGATGCACTGCAGATTCTTACCCACCTCCTTTTAAAATTATGTGACTCAAATGAACATTGGAGACAGTGTGCAATTGTACTGACTTTCTCCCAGAACCTCAGAGACCAAATGCTTCTTTATGCCTGGTCATGGTAAATAAATCAGAAGTGTACGTTTATAATATTCCCTTTCGTTTTGCTGTAAAGACATATGGAGATAAAACCTCCCTTGACTATTGCCAAGGATGCTTCCCTGTGGTGGGGTCAACACACTGGGTTTCATAACAAATGGGTTGATTCGGAATTTAAGGTGACATGATTGCTGCAATGGGTGCATCGGGCATTCATCTGTGTAGCCCATCCATTATGTAAAATGGCACCCTTAACTAAATATTTTGGTTATTTTAGAAATATTTTAGATAACGTCCCATTTGTGGAGATGGAAACTTTTTGCTAAACCAAGCTGTCATGCGGGAGGTGATTTTTGAGGGTTGGTGAGTAACCAAACATTGCAAAGCAAACATTTCCTTGTTCCCTGCAGTCAATCTCTCTGTCCTTGTGTCCTGAATTCACACATTGCAATTAGAAACCAAAATACATATACATGTAATTGTAGCTACACTCTCTCCAAGCAAATGAGCCTCTATAGGACCAGTACTGTCAGTAGGAAAGTATTCTGGAACATCTGACAGAAAAGGGATAATGGGGAATCTTGGATGTACAATTGTTTTATTTACGACAATTTATAACTTGGGGTAAACAAAGTGATGCCAATATAAAAAAAATAAGCCTACCGAGAGTCTGAAGTGATCTTTGTGCTTCTGATGTACCATTGATGTAAAGTGCTGATCACTTGGCTGGGGAAGCCGATTTTCTTCATCCAAAATGTCAAGAACACCTATTAATTTCCCTTCAATCAAATCTGTTTGCAAGACAGAAGTCAACAGGCTAGTTAATACAGTATATACAGAGTAGTGACAAGAGTGTTGCCAAGCAATACAAAGCTTGTACCTTTCCTAAATACATCTGCTCTTGAGTAATCTGCAGAATCTGCCAACCGCTATTCTATTAGCTGATATATTAAGTGGCTTAGCAGTAAACGTCAACAACCTAAGCAACAAACCTGTGGTTTGTCAACAATATGTGAATTCAGACGTTTTACAACAATTAGTTTTTGCAAAGTACCTCCAAATTGTGATTTCATATTTTGGTTTATCAGTCACCCAAACAATCCAGGTTTATAGTGAGGCTCAGAACCAGACCTTAAAATAAACTATGTTTAAGCAAACCACAGTTTCACATTACATCCCTTCACTAAAATTTCAAAATATGGATCTCTTATATAATATGAAAGGAGCAGGTGTAAAATACAGAACGTTTTCATTCAAAAAAATCATGTGAAATGGCCCATTTCACCCTCCTGCTGCTTCCAAGAATGTTAAAGGTTAAGGAAAACAAAACAGATATACTACCATTCAATTTCAATGAAAACCACAGCAAATAAAACTTCTTTTTTTACACAAACGGCATCTCAGAATTCAACATGCATACCTATACAGTCTTGGTTATCTACATAGTGGACTTCATTGACACCTAAACCTTCTTTCTGGTAAAGTTCTTGTTCCTATAATAGAAATAATGAAATTATTGTATGAGTAAAATACTGCTCATCTATCCAACTTCTCATATCCTTTACGTGGGGGCCGAAGGTACATGCTAGCAATGTCACACATGAGTGCCAGCACCATCCCTGTTTCTGACTTGGTTGTCTTTCAAGTCAAGCTGATCCTATGATAGAAGAACGAGTAATGGTCTCAGTGATGAGCCACTTCACAGTCTTAAGCAACCTGAACTTTGTGGCATGAAACAGTTCTGAAATAGCTCGGCACTTTTGCTCAAACTTCCAAAAAAACCAGCAGTCCTATATTTTTCTGGTGCCCTGAACCACCTCCTATGTCATTTGCTTTATTTGTTTCTGGGAATATGATTGTTCAGTATCTCGAACATCAGGCCTTTGTCAAATTGCTACAGGTGCTATGAAGGCTGACCTTGTTCAAATGATTCCAGCATTGCTGTCTAACTAGCATCACCATGTGCACTGAAGTGGAAGCTGAAAAATAATGTTGTCATTTGGAAGTTTTTCTTCATGGTTTTCAAATCCAGTAGGACATTCAAGCACATCAGTTATATGCATGCTCTTAAAGTGTTAATGGGGGAAATAAGGCTGATTCAGACACAACTTTTCTGTGCATCTTCGTAGAAGGAATTTCAAATCACTATTTTTTTATTTTTAAAAATTACACATATGGGGTATCTACGTAATGCAATATTTGTGTAATTTTTCTCAAAAGTCCATGAGACTCAAGGAGTTGACTCCTAGAATTGCTACAGGCAAAGATCTGCAGATGTATTGTATCAGCAGATCAGACACTGGTAATAGAAAAACCTCAGTGAAATGACTATAAACAACATGCATCGCATTCTAAAATGGCAGCTGCGTTAAACTGTTGTGGCAAAAACAAGAGTCACTGAACAGCCTTATTAACTGGTCACTGTAAATACTTTGCTTTCAGGTACTTATCACTGGATTCTCCTGAATTTCACTCTGCATTCATTGTTGTATGTCCCATTCCCACCACCTGCCAAATGATATTTACACTTCATGCATCTGAAGAAGCGGACTGTGGTCCATGCCATAATAAATTTGTTATGGTTGTATACAATTACCTCTTTGAGAATCCTTTCGTTAAAGAACTGCTGCAGCTTCTCATTACAGTAGTTAATGCAAAACTGTTCAAAGCTGTTGTGTTCAAAATATTCTGTAAAATAAAGGAATTAATATGCTTTAAAATCAGTGGGGGCGTCGCTAGGAAATACACTTATTATAATCTTATGTTGGTTTAAGGCCCAGAGTTCCAACATTAGGTCTTCCATTCAGGAAACACAGTTGCAATTCAGAAGAGTGAAGTTAGACTATCCCCTACTGTTCTCTTTTAAAATACAAAGGAAGTGCTCAGGTAGCAGCTCTGACTTTCTGACGGTAACTGCATACAGAGTCGTGGACTCAATTCCTCTTCCCACCATGGGAATTCCAGTTGCATCCAAGGCTTAATGAGAACAATTTGTTGCCATATTTCTTTAGATTACTTCACATCTTCCATTAAGCTAAAGACAGGTAACATAGCCAGGGTAGCACAGTGGTTTAAAGAAGGAGCTTTGAAACAGGAACTCAGGGTATCTAATCTCTACCCAGCTTACTTGCTGATCTCCCAGTCTCCGGCTCCCACAGCTCCTTCTGCTATAGGTTGATAACACTGCTTGTTTATTGAATAATACCGCCAGACTACATAGCACTTTATAAAAAGGAAGGGTCACCACAACATAAATGCCAACATCTTGATCACTGCTTTGGGAAGGTTTCCTGGGATCGGGCTTAAGTCATTTGGACTTTTAGCTTCCCCCAATCCGATGTAACGCTCACTCTGCTTTGAATGTCAACAGACTTACACACAACGCTAAGTGATCACTCCAATGGAAGAAATACAGATCACTAACTAGGTCCCAGAGCACGGTCTGAAAGCAGATGATGCAATACAGCAACCATATTAAAGCTAAACAGCAATTTAGAGTTCCCTAGGCAAAAGACTTACCAAAACCTGCGATATCAAGAACTCCAATGAAAAAACAGGACGTCTCAAAAGGGAAACATTGGTTTACCCTGTTTACCACGTGGTCAAAGAGGTGACTGTAGACAGTTTTTGCCAGAGCATCACGTGCATTGTTCGCCTGTTCTACTTTCAGTGGAACCCTGCATGGTAACAAGAGGATATTTGTTCATTTCAGATCTCCCCATTTTTGGTGGCAAGCCCTCACAACACAACTTCCCAAAACAAATGAAAAACGACAGAACGAAACAAGATATAATCTTCAAAACCTCAGATAACACCATAAATAAAGATCTAGTGATATGGTGGAATTTTCTTTTTCTTTTTTTAAAGCCTTTTTTTGTCCTCTTAAAGGCTACAAGAAAAGGGGACAAGTGGAGTTCTTAGGGGAAGGAATTCCAGAAGCATGGGGGCCACCAATAAAAAGGCCGGGAGCCTAACACCCATCAACCTTGGTGGAGGGCCCAATACCAGTAAAATCTTAAGTTTGCTGTTCCAACATGCATGCATTAAGGCAACAGACAGGAGTTTCACCACTTGAACATAGTTGTAAGGTGCCTGTACCTGAAAAGCAAAACGGAATGTGTGGAATGGTTCATATGCCTTGGTGATAATGCTGGTCTTATGGCCAAGCTGAGCTTGCAAAACTGGAGCTGCTGTGTCTACAACTCCAATGTGGAGACACCAATTTGCATGAATGGTGTCTCCCCCACATGGGTGCTGTATACACAGCAATGTCAATTTTCATTATAGCAGAGGACTGAAAAATGCTGCCACCCTCATGGAAACTGGGGCAGCCACAGTCACGCTACCTACATGGATGCATCGGTTCACGTGAAGAAGAAGAAGAGTTTGGATTTGATATCCCTCTTTATCACTACCTGAAGGAGTCTTAAAGCGGCTAACATTCTCCTTTCCCTTCCTCCCCCACAACAAACACTCTGTGAGGTGAGTGAGGCTGAGAGACTTCAGAGAAGTGTGACTAGCCCAAGGTCACCCAGCAGCTGCATGTGGAGGAGCGGGGAAGCTAACCTGGTTCACCAGATTACGAGTCTACCGCTCTTAAGCACTACACCACACTGAGCCCAGACTGTCCGCAAGCCCAAAAACAGCCCCATGTGTTAGCAAGGCGATTATATGGAGTGCTGCTCTGTGGTGAACTCCTTTAAAAGAGGTCATACATCCTCTCTCTAGGCTCCCTGGAACTGTGTGAAAGCTATATCCAAATACTGAGCACATAACATCTTCCTTCATTATGTAATACCTGGAAGAGCAGAAACTGATGTACTAATCCCTTGCATATCCTCTAGTTCCACTCTGTGGTAATAGGTAAAGAAGCTCTTTGGCATTGCTCATTTAACCACTTCATTGCCCTCTGCCTCCCCCCCTTTTTTTTACGGTTTACATCCTGTTTTATGTAACAAAGCACACAAGATGAAAGATTGCTATTTAAAATGCTTAAAATCCACAATCGGAAGGAAGCAGACTCAGTTGAAAGTGGGAGAGCATGGAAGATGAAGGAGGAAAGGCTGGATTCAAAACACTGGATCCTGAGGAGAAACTGGAAAGAAGAGAAGGAAGTATCTCAAACAAGGAAAGGATAATATTCCAGGTATATTTCTTTGAGGGCTGAGCCAAATGTGCTATTCTCAGCACACACAAAAACGGTATTTTAAAATTGACCTTCTTCCTGGTAACAATGATCTCATCACACAGCAATTTAGGTTCGACAATGTGACACCACCCCTGAGGGCAAAAGAGACTTATTTGGACAATGCCTGTTCAGAAGAATTGCCCTCACTCAGAATTAGTTTTGTGGGCTACTTGTTGTCACATGATGGGGGGTGGTGGCATGAAATTATAGCCAGTCAGGGACTACTGCAGCTACCTAAAACTCAAAATATTGGAGAGAAAGGAGGGTCATCTATAGCCCAACCTCCTGTGAAGAGTGCCTTCTCATTGCAGTAAATAGCCACAAAAATGCACACCCTGTAACAAACCACCAGGAGCAGGGCGTGCCTTTTGTGGAAAGTTTGATTTGTTTTATTCACAAGCATACAGGCATGCACTGAAAACAGATGTAGACACAAAGAAAGCTAACATTGAAAATAGGTTTTCCAAGACAGCTTTTCTGTTGTGATGGGGGGGAGGGATAGAAACTTTAAGACGTTTCACTTCTTTGCCCTCTTCCCCTTTACCTGGCAGCAATGAATACTTATTTGCAAAAAGAAAAGAGAAAAACAACTGAAAGCTTCACAGGGAATCTGAACTGTTTTGTTGGCAATTTTAAGCCCAGCCGGTTGAAAAAACACAATCCCATTTGCACCGAGATGCTGACACTGTCAGAGAAAAGGATTAGGAGTTACAGTCCTCTCTACACTGCGCTCTTCTCTAGGTCAACACAGAGAGGAATTGTAGAGAGCCTGCAGGGCAGCTGTCTAGCATTACACCATTCTTAGGGGTATAAAAGGCAGGCTTTCCGCTATCGCAGTAACGCCTCTCCTTTGTGTAAAAACCCTATGTAAAGGCAAGCTGCTGTGCATTGGAATTCCCCGCTATTGCAAACGAAGTATCTAGGAAATGAAGGCTCTGTTCATCTGTTCATTAGGAATGGCTGCAGCTACATTACATTAGAGTGTAATTAGCCTTAATGTACTATCTCTTGATTTATCTTAGCGTAATAGGTACTGACAGCAATCCTATCTTATAAATAGAGGGAAGATTCCTTTACATTCCCCTTCTGATACGTTTAAGAGCTCAGCGCTGTAATCCTCGTCGTTCATGTCAACTGCCAATCTTTTATATAAGGCACTAGGCACACCATAATTTTAGGGGGCCCCACAAAAAAAAATTACACCCCAGCAACTTTCCACAGTAGATTTCAAAATTAAAGGAAAATTGAAGGAAGAAGAAAGTAGTATACATTAACACCTGTAGTTTAGAAGTAATGCTGCAGAACCTCTTCAAAACACAATGCAAACTTATCCCTCAATATTATTCCTACAGTGTTGGGGGGTGGGCACCCCAGCCCTAGAGATGTGAAGGCCTGGGAGGAAATGGAAAATGTGGGGCAGGACTCATTTCCCCCGTATTGTTCTGGATCCCCCCATTGTTTTGGAAACACAACAGGACAAAAAGCAGAAAAATGGGGGGACTGGGATTTCCCCCAATTCTTCCATTTTCTCCCTCCTCAGGCCTTCATAGCTCTACCCAACACTTTGGAATCTTGAAATATTAAGACAGCCAAAATGCTGTGGCTATAAGAAAAGATCAAATTCCATGCTCCCAGAAGTCACACAGGTGTCAAATTGCCCTTTTACAGGTTTATGGTTTGTCATGGGAATACTGGCGCAAGCAGCAGGGGACCAAGAATAAGGCAGGACCCATCTAAAATTCAAACCTGTGCCCCCATTAATGCATAATAGTTACATTAAAAACTATTTATTTATTACCTGTTACTGTTATTAATAAATTGATTGCTCGCCCTTAACCAACAAGTCCCAGGAAGGTTACAACAACAATTAAAAAATCAGAAATTAAAAATGGTTAAAATAAATTACAGTAATAGGGAGAGGGTGGGCCCTGAAAACACACACCTCAAGTTTGAAAGGCCAGGGTAAATAATTGTGTCTTCAGCATTCGCCAAAAGCTGTATAGGGAAGATGCCAGATGTACTTCTGTGGGAGAAGAGGGGACTAAGGGCCTGCCATGGGGAATGTCCTCTCCTAGGCCATCACCACCCTGAACATCTGGGAGCCACAGAACTACTAAGAGGGTCCCTCTGCTGATCTTAACGCCAAAGAGGGTTTGTAAGGAAGGGCAAACACTAGCACAAACACCTTAAATTGGTCCCAGAAATTAACCAGCAATTCATTTGGACAGGGGTGTTTGAGTGTTGTATAGGGACACACACACCCCTAAGTCAATAATCTGGCCACTGCATTTTGAACCAGTTGAAGTTTCCAAGTCGCCTTCAAGGGCAGCCCATGTACAGTGCATTAAAATAATCCAATCTGGAAGTCGCCAGAGCCATAGAGTCCCATGGCCAAGTCATCTCTGTTTATCTCATCAAGCTCATCCCCACTACCTATTAAGCAGCTCATTCTTCCTAAATCTTAATACTTAAGTATTCTCTGTACTTTCAATGGGGAAAGTGCAGCAATCATGTCTTTTTTTGTTTTGTTTTTGTTCTTCCTTTAGTCACTCCAAAAGTGGCTGCATTTCCCACATTTTCATAGAATCACCGGGTAGTATTCTATTGTGTTTTACTCAGAGCAGGCCCATTTAAATTAACGAACGTGACTAAGTCAGGCCCATTAATTTGAGTGAGCATACTATGAGTAATGCCTGCTTGAATACTGCCCATAGAGTCAGACAAGACCTCCAAGGTCACCTAGCCAAGCCTGCTGCAGATCTAGGAAATCCAGCTTTACAGTTTCTTTAATCAGTAGCCTTCAGTCTCTGCTGAAAACCTTCTGAAAAAGGATGGTCTATCATTTTCCAAGCAAGTTTGCTCCACCGCTGAATAGTTAGTCATGTCAACAAGTTCTTGATCATGTTTATAATCTAAAAATGGTCACCTGCTTTGGTTTAGAAACCTGTTCAATATTTGACACAGAATTTAATCTAGACTTGGGGCTCCTCCAGATGCCCTAGTTATTGAGCATTTATCCTGATTTGCTTGCACAAAGCTTATGTGGAAGTTAGATGATATCTGTTCTTTATTGAACATTTGTTCTGATTTATTTGTTACACAATCGGCATTCATCCAGATTTGCTTGTGAGGTGTTTATACATGTTCTCATTGGCCAGTCGGTCATCTCATGTTTTCCTGTCACTTTCCTAACTGCAAAAGTTCTGTTTCTGAATTAGGGCGACCCCTTGAATAGCGCAAACCTAAACTTCCTGCTTGAATCCCTCCCACAAAATACTAACAGCTTGTTCGGTTCTGCCATCCTATAGAACGGAAAGGAAACTTTTGGTTAAAGGTGAAGTTCATCTCACCTTTTGTACCCTGGGAAAGTACACCTTGATTTATTAGAGTGGGAGGGTAGCAACAATGCCCAATGAAAGTTGTTGAAGTGAATGAAGATGGAAACTCATGATATAGCAGTGTTTTAAAGGCCCTCCTGAATGGCAAGTAGGTTTACTGGCTCCACTCAAGAAAACATGGGAGGGTAGTGCACCAAATGGGCTTTCAAGTCCCCACTTCTGAAAGGGCAGTGTGTGATGGGGTATGGAGGGCTGCAACAGTTGAGGAAAATTAGGGCAACTCAGCAGGACTGCCTTGAACAAGTGGAAGTGTCTTTTCACCATGAGCACAGCAGTGATTGCAGTGTCTGTTGCTCTGTATCCTTCTCCTTGTACAGAATGACCTCCTTCCCCACTGCTGCCCTCCCACCAGCTGCATTAAGTCAGAAGTGATCTCGAAGTGGCAACACATTCTCATTCTGTCCATTAAGACTTCTTCCCACTGGATTGGCGCCTTCTCTTTTTGAGGAAAAGCCAGCCTCTTCAGAGAAAGCGAACCTAAGCAAATGGTATGCAAAGGTATGAACTTTGGGCTCTTGACACAATGTCATGTAATTAAAATGGAAATTTGGGGTGAAGCCCACGTCAAACCAAACCAAGTCATCTTGCGGAAGTAGGCAAGGTTCTCAGATAGCGTAAATCAATGGTAAGATGAATCATTGCGAGCGTGAGCTGTTAATAGCCGAAGTGACTGAACAGAACCCATCCACAATTCAAGCAATGTTGACAGGAGACAAACCGTTTACATAGCAGGCTATTTGCATAACTCATGCCTATAAAGCGGCAGTTCTGCTGCACAGTGCTGCAAACCACACACACAAAAGAGTAAGTTGCAGTGCTTAAAGAACTGAGCGAACATCGGAGTTTTCCACTTCCATCTTTAAAATGTTCCAAGGAGCCGTGCAGGCTGTACGCTTAGTACAAACATCATGCTTACTCCCGGGTTTTAAGCAATTATTGTTATGCGAATATGGATTCAAGCTGTGCCGAGACACACTGCAAGGCATTTTCACTTTCCCTGCTAGCGTTTGACAGGTTAATCATTAACAAAACTGCCAGGCAATTTTTTCCCCCTTACCGTTATTGCACAGATATATTCTCTCTTGCACACTGGGATGAAAGGGAGACAGAAATAAATTTGGCACAGCAACAGATGTTTTATTGCTCTTCGGAAAGTGCTATTCATCTTGCAGAACAAAGCAAAAAGGAAAAAGGAAAGGCACGCAAATCTAAATTTCTATTTCGCCATAAACAGTTGCAAGTAAGACATTTCCGAATAGCTCAAAGCAAAGATTTAATAGGCAATTTTTACAATCTCTGTTTTTTAAAAAAGACAACTACCATGTAGGGCAGCTGTTTGGGGTGGGTGGGGGGGAGAAGAACAAAGAGAAACACACTGCTTTTCTGAGCCACTTACTTTATAACCGTTCCTTTGGTGCCCCCTGCTGTTGTCAGCATGACTCTGGTGGTGAGGCTTACACGCAAATCATCCTGGTCCAAACCAAGGAGCTCTGCACAGCATTCCAGAGACTGGCTAGATTTATTCTTCAGAGTGCAACCACCTATTTTTTAAAAGCAAGAGCAAAAGGGGGGGGACAGTTAAAAAGTGGGTTAAAAAAAAATTCATTAAAGTAAGGAACCAGCAACTGCCTACAAAGTCCTTTTCATTATACAGCTACTTGTAACACACAGCACAAACTATTCCACAAAGCATGAATGAACAAAGCAGAATCACACACATAATAATAGGCATATCTCTTAAGAAAAAAAATACCGTATTTTTTGCTCTATAAGACTCACTTTTTCCCTCCTAAAAAGTAAGGGGAAATGTGTGTGCGCCTTATGGAGCGAATGCAGGCTGCGCAGCTATCCCAGAAGCCAGAACGGCAAGAGGGATCGCTGCTTTCACTGCAAAGCGATCCCTCTTGCTGTTCTGGCTTCTGAGATTCAGAATATTTTTTCTCTTGTTTTCCTCCTCCAAAAACTAGGTGCATCTTGTGGTCTGGTGCGTCTTATAGAGCGAAAAATACGGTAAATCGCCACACACAAACAAGGAATCCTCTGTGTTCCTTTGCTGAAGCGCACCAACTTTTCACCAAAGCAGCAACACTGCTTGATGCAAAATGAAACAAAAGTTACTGATCTAACCAGAAGTGCTGCCAGCTTCTTCAAAATCAATATTCCCGAGGTGTAGAACGCCAGCCACCACCCGGAAGAGATCCAGCTTCTCTTCATCGTCTAAGCCAATCTTCTTCATCGCAGTGCACATTCTGTTAAAGTCTCCGTGATCATCGAGCAGAGGATCTTTCAGGGAGCCTGATTTCAAGTACTATAAAAGCAAAACAAAAGCAGTCTCAAAATGCTTGGAACTAATATTTCCATTGGTGAACATCCAGCCAAAAGTGTATTTGATGGACAGAGCTCAGAAATACCACACATAAAAATTAAGATTTGTGTTGAATGTGGAGAAAGGAGTATATGGGGCAGAGTGATTTGAAACTTCACAAAGATCTACTAGAAGGATGTATGGAAGTAGTGTTAACCAGAGACAAAATGTGTGTGTGTGTGAATGCTTTGATTTTATTTGAGAAGTATCTTCTTGTTTAGAAAATCTTCAAGAAAACAGCCCTTAAGAGTGAGGGCAGGAATTACTGTCCTCACTCTGAATTGGCTTCATAGCATTCTGACAGGGTAGCGTGACACTGTCACGGATGCTACATGATCCTCAACTGTTTGCTGTCACATAATCAGGTCAAAGCAGCCTGAGAAAGCAGTCAAACATTTCAGCAGTAATCAAGTAGCTGCATAAGGAGGAGCCAGGGCAAAGGAAGTTGCCTCACACTAATTCAGATCATTGGTTGATCTAGCTCAGAACTGTCAAAGCTGACTAGGAGCTCACTCCAGTGTTTTGGAAAGGAATCATTTGCAGGCCTACATCGAAATGTCAAGGGTTGATCTTTGAATGAGTTCTAACACTGAGCTACAGGCCCATCCTCATTTTGGCCCCCATAAAATGGAACAAAAATGTCTGCTTGCGAACATTTGGTTCAGGCCCAATGTTAACATTCCTCAGTCTTGGCACAAGAAAAGTCAGGCGACAGCAATATACGTAGATTATGAATGAAGTGTGTGATCATAAAATTCAGCAGAAAAACAAACACTGGTCTGGCAAACAGAACTGTGTATAGAAGTCCATAGCCCAGTTCTTATGAACTTTTATAGTGCATAAGAATTCACCAGGCAATGGGTTCTTTGTGGGGAGGGAAAGTTACACACAGTTATGGTTATTCAGCTGTTTTGAGTTCAAACATCACACACCACCACCACCTCTAAAATCTAACCATTTTAACTAAAAAGCAAGCTACTACATGCAAGGGTGTGGGGAAGCATGCAGAAAAATAATCCTTAAATCTTAAAAGTTCACTGTAAACCCAAAGAGAAGATGCAATTTGACTTGCATTGTACCCACTTTAATCCCAAACAAGGGAAACACTGATCTAATCATCTAAGAATAAAAATGCTAACATGCATCTGAAAAATTCACATCACGTAGCAATTTAATGAAATTAAAATTTCAAATTATACAAAGTGATCACCTCATCTTCCTGATAGGAAAAGGATAAAAATAATGTAAGCATTAATTGATTACTCCGCTTACTATTATTAAAACATGTTCAAGGAGGTTTAAAGATGAAACAACAAAGATGACTTATACAATGGAATAGCTTGATGAAAGAGAATAACTTATAGTTAGAAAGGGCAGGTGACATTCTTAGGAATCAATTCCAAGATCCATACTGAGATCAGAGACTATATATTTGTTTAAAACCGAAGACAGAATTTGCATTCTAATATACCTCTGAAAATAGGTCATCCTTCAAGATCACATATCTATATTTAAAAGGATCCCTGTATTTACAAGATGGATCTTCTCTTCATTTGACATTAACAATCCCTTCAAGTTTTTGACACCAGGCTCATTCACATGGCTCTTAGCCCACAACAACCAAAGCTTTTGATCAGTACAGGGGTCAAGTAGATGTAAAAGACACATATCACCCACTGAACTGAGAGGAAGTTAGTTTCTTCACATGGCATCCACATAAGATGGACGGGTGGAAGGAAAAAGAAAAGTCAGGGCTCCCCGCACCTTTAACAGTTGAACTGAAGAGGGAATTTCAACAGGTGAAGTTTGTGACACAGCAGAAACCCTATCCCCTTTTTTCACCTGACCACCCTTCACCCACACCACAGCTGTGAGAGCATGTCTTACGTCAATGATGGCCAAACTTGGCCCTCCAGCTGTTTTGGGACTACAATTCCCATCATCCCTGACCACTGGTCCTGTTACCTAGGGATGATGGGAGCTGTAGTCCCAAAACAGCTGGAGAGCCAAGTTTGGCCATCACTGTCTTATGCAGTCCATGGCTAAAAGTTTATTTAAGACCCTCAAGTGTCACTGGTCCAAGCAGTTGTGTGAATAAATACATAGTTATAAAGCAATGCCCACCCATGGCTAAATGAAGTTGGTTGTGCATTCTTTATATGACTGATCCTTTGGAGAGAATACTGTCATTTTTATTTAATTTTTTAAATTATTACTTATAATAGTAATAAAAATTAATGTCTCCGCACTACATAGCGATACTAGGAGTTGGGCAAATTACTTGATTGGACATTGCAACAGCTCCAAGTTACCACAAACAGATAAATTAATAAATTATCCTAAAGGTGCCAGTACATAAGCTAACTGTTCTCCAATGTGCTTTCTGGGGTACGAATATAAACCATTCCTACATGCCCAAAGAGCTTTGCACGTTACAGAGAGAAACCATGAGTAGCTACTAACCTAAGCCCATTTTAGGCTTGTGGTACCAGCACTTCACTATAAGCCTGATGCTATGCTGCCATATTAGCGATAAAACACTGACGTGGCAAGAAGATTTGCACTGAAAAAGGGATTTTTTTCCCCTCTTGCCTCACTAGCTAAGACTTCATGGCAGCCCCCTTGTAAGAGCAACCAATAAGGGACCACAATTGCAATTGTTGTGGGCACTCACATGGGGAGTGAAGCATTTCTGTGAACAGGTACCCACCTGGAGGCTATATACTGGCGATGACTAGGGAGTGGGGAGGTAGGGAAATCAGGATCAACAACCCAGCCCAATAGGATACCTTTATTGAATTTTGCTTTTCTGCTTCTTTAGTTTACTGAGACCAGCATTACAATATACACTCTGTACGTTTGGGCTTCTGCAGGTATTTAAACTCAACAATGTAGTGAAATGTTAAACTACACAGCAAGCAAAAAATACCTGCTGTGTTGTTGTTTAATTTCTTTAAATAGTCAGATTGGGGTGGGGTGGGGAATCCAATTGGGTATTCAATTATAGGCCACTTTTCCTAAAGAATGTGTGCCAACGAAATTTCAGTGGCTACAACTTGGGCACATAGGCAAGAACAGAACCTCCCAAGATTAACCCATATATACATGAATAAAAGTTCGGTTCATAAAGGGAAGCCACAGCTGTGACAATGGGTCCTAGTTGAAATGCCCTTACATAGAGCAGTGGATAGGTTTTCCAGCTGCACATTAGGATCTGCATGCACTAACAGATGGCTGCTGTCATTTTTGACAGTGCCAATCATTTGTCTGAAGTAGTAGTGGTGGTGACATTCAGTCCCTGTTCTCAAACAAGGATCAGTGCTGCCAAACTGCTTGCATACAAAGCAAAAATAAGTCCTACCATGTGAACCAGATGTGAAATAGCAGCAAGCGATGGCGGCAGCAAATGCTGCTGCTGCTTTGCAAAGTCTGAGCTTTTAAACATGAATGTAAAACATACGGAGTAGCTCTCATACCTGAGGACTTTTGCGGTTCTGTAAAATTTGCTTATCTGTTTCTTTGGTGGCAAAGTACTGAGTGCAACCACGATTCAAATACTGTTGTGAAGCAAAGGAAAACAAAAGATACAATTAACAACAAAAACTATAGAAGGAAGTAGAAAAATATGGTGTATCATCATCATGTTACAGGATGTAATTGTAACATCAGCTGGACTATCAGCTCCAGTCGTGGATGACTCTGGGGTTGCGGCGCTCATCTCGCTTTATTGGCCGAGGCAGCCAGCGTACAGCTTCCAAGTCATGTGGCCAGCATGACTAAGCCGCTTCTGGCGAACCAGAGCAGCGCACAGAAACACCGTTTACCTTCCCACTGGAGCCGTACCTATTTATCTACTTGCACTTTGACGTGCTTTCGAACTGCTAGGTGGGCAGGAGCTGGGACCGAGCAACGGGAGCTCACCCCGTCGCGGGGATTTGAACCGCCGACCTTCTGATCAACAACTCCTAGGCTTTGTGGTTTAACCCACAGCGCCACCCGTGTCCCTCTCATTTACATCCTATTATACATTTAATTATTTGAAAATGCAGGTATTATTTCTGGGTTAGATCAAGACTTGCTCTTCCATGAATAGAAGGGGTCCTATGTGGAACAGACTGATATCCAGTGGAAGTTCCCACCAGTGGATAGGGAGGGGAGATTTGAGCTAAATTCTTCCTATGCCTGCAGCCCCTCAGCACCACTTTCCATACTGTTCAGAAGAACAGGCCAACCTTTCAGTGCAGATTTTTGGGGGTGGGTGGGATGGGGAAATCAGCATAAATCGCCTCTTCCATTCCTCCAGCAGAAATATTGCATGAGCTGTTCATGAAACCTCTGGGTTAAACCCAATATACTTTAAAACCAGGACAGTGGAACAAATAGACCCTTAAAACGAAATTCAATCAGAGAAAAGCAACACCCATGGACTGTTCATAATACATCGCTACAGCGAATTGTATGGTAAAAATGAACTAGAGCAAATAGCAATTTTTTAAAAAAATAATTAAAGCAAGTCATAGTGGGCAGTATTTATGCTGATGGAATGTTTTGTTTTACCACGACGCTGAATTCCTTCCTATCATTTTGATCTGATTTCATATTATGTGTCAGCCTGCAAACCATCCCACGCCTTGTGTAACAGGACACTAACACAAATAAAATGCTTATATGCATGAAAAGATCTAACTGATAAAAAATAAGTTAAGAGGAGAATGCATCAATATGATGACAAGTTGAAGATTCAACCACTTTGGGCACAAAAATCAAGGTTTAGTACAGGGGTAGCCAACTTGGCAGCTTCCAGTTGTTGTTGGATTCCCAACTCCCATCAACCCAAGCCAGCAGGGACAATTGCCAGGGATGATGGGAATTGTAGTCCAGAATCACCTGGATGGCACCATGTTGGCTACCTGGGTTTCATGGCTGAATAACTTCACTGTAAGCATCCTGCAAGATGGAGGAAAGTGGGGAGGAAGAACAATCAACTCACTCTAAAATTATCTGGTGAATTTAAATAAAGTTTCTCTCTTATATCTTCAGAGGCTCCAGCACACAGCCTGTAGAAAATATGGTAATTCCTTTCTTCTTTGCCTTGAACGCAGATCCTCGATTTCTCCAGCAGATAATGTGACACAAATCCACCAACTACTGAATTCTAGGAGGGGAAAAATAAAGCTTTTCTGAATGAGGAAATGGTTATATTTAAAAAGATTTCCCAAATGAGATTACAGAAAGAAAAGGGAAGCTCCTGTGCAAACCTACCATGCACAAAAAAGTACTGATACCTTTTCATTGAAATGGATTTCGACAAATTTTCCAAAGCGACTACTGTTGTTGTTACGAACGGTCTTTGCATTTCCAAAGGCTTCTAGAAGGGGGTTGGCTATTAAAATAAGAAGAATAAAATGAAAGTGGCTTAATATGATTTTTTTTCCATTTGAAGCAAAGGTGGGGAGAATAACTATTTAAAGCACAAAAAAGCAAACTCAATTTTTAAATCCCTAAACGTGTTACTCTCTCAAAGAATTTGAATAAAATTACATTTTTCAAAATAAATGATAAGCAGATCATCTTATATATTTATAGATAAACACACAGTCATATCCACCCTTCCATCCTTTTTTCCAATACACAATTCAAGAAAGAAACCCTCAAGAAAATCTATAAGGCAAGTTAGACTTTGCTCCAGTTCTTAAGATGCTGCCTAGAAACGGTCAGCATTATCAGGTGAGCAAAAGCTAGCTTTGGACAGAAAAAAAAAGTCACACATTCAATAGCTTGTTTAAAGCAACTGCAGCTGCATCCCCAAACACATGAATTATCTCATTCCTTGAGAGAAGGACAATGCACAAGGCCTGCTAGCTGCTTCTGTGATCCCCAGATCAGGGCAACTATCTGATGATAACGGAAAGGACAGCCCTGATCCCATGGCTCAGCTACAAACACAAACAGAACCACAGGCCTTGCAACAAGCAGGTGCCTGGAATCTTGCCCAGACTATGGCGTTTAAGCTGCGCTGTCGCATCACTGGGACAGCAAAGACTGCACTCCTCCTTCAGCAACTAACCCAGCCATCAAAAACAATGCAAAACAGCATAAGCACGTGGCCACTTGCAATGGTGGACTGCTCTCCCCAGGGAGACCCCTCTGGCACCATCTTTATCTAGTTTTAGGCTCCAGGCAAAAGCTTTCTTTTTCACTTGGGCTTTGGGCCCTGGATTTGAAGGGTTTCTAAGTATCTTTGGCCTCTTCTAGTGTGGCAGGATCTGTAAGTCCTGTCTTTTATTGAGGTTTAAAAAAGTTTTTATTCTGCTTATTGCAGTTGGTTTTAGTATTTCTACTGAGCCTATGAGTTACTTCCACGAGTAAAGCAACTAATAACTGATACAAAATAGTAGTAGTAGTAGTAGTAGTAGTAGTAGTAGTAGTAGTAATAGGCTATAGTTTCCCAATGGTAAGGAATTTTCCATGCAGGGCAGGTATGAGGCAAATTAACAATATTAAGCAGATGCAGCCATCATTTGTACAAAACAAAGCTACCAATATCGCTCACTGCAATATCACCGTAAGGCAGGGATGGGGAACCTGAGGCCCTCAAGATGCTGATGCATCACAACTCCCATCATTCATCACCAAGAGACATGCTGGCATGCTGTTAAAGGTCCAGCACCAGTGGGGAGGCCCACATGTTCCCACACCTGTTCTATAATTGCCCTGCTTGACCAGACCACAGCTTACATAGTCCAGCATTCTATTTCCAACAGCAGAGGCTTCTGGGAAATCTTAAGAAAGGTATATTTATCACTGGCTCTGCTGTATCTCCCACCGTTTGGCATGTAATATCAAGCCTCAGCAGGGATGTTGCACTCAAGGAAGTCCCCATTTAGGTCCCGTCCTCCTCAGATTCACATTACTGCTACACACACACGTTTAGCTAACGCCACATTTTAAAATTGCCTTTGCCTCAGAAAACATTTATCTATTTAGTCCCAACAATGTTTTAGGAATTGGGAAAGGGGGGGGGGAGAGACAGAAGTACAAGCATTAAAAAGGAATTTGGACTTCTGTCTCTAAGGATATTTAAAGAAAACAAAAAGTACTGATCTCAAAATACCAAAGAAAAGCAAAGATGATAGCTGACAGCTCTCAACCAACTTTTTAGTTTTCTTGCATGTGTGTGTTTTTTCTTTTTTTTTATCCTTGATTTGTAACACAGAAAACAATTTGGGTTGGTAGGTGACCTTTCAAGCTATCCAATTTGTCAGGCAAACACACAAAAGAATCACAACAAAGACTCAATGTTTACAAGTACTTCAAATGTGAGAAGATTTTTTTTTTTTTTGGAAGAGGCTACAAAAAAGGCTTTGTGAACAAGTCCTTCTGTTGTAACAATGCAGCCACACTGCACACATGCATGTTAAGATGTGCAAAAGAAGACGGGTGCTAGTGTGCAGCAATGGCAGCTGTTCTAGGTAAGATTTTTTTTCCCCAGCTACCTCCCCAACCCTTTTGCAAAAAACCTCAAACCTCTAGGTAGCAGGGTTCAGGAACTGTGCAGCTTCAAATGCTACGTCCAACTGTCAGCCATGGATTTGGAATGCCTATGTATTTGACTGTTTTTAAGAGACACCGTTCTCAGGTCTTTCATCATTCACTAAAGGTGGACACATTGCTCTCTGTTTGACACTGGCTAGAAAGCAGGGAGAGAGGTGCTCAATCTAGCCCCAGTGCAATGTGCCCTTTCACAAAGGCTCAAATGGCAGGACTTCCCTTTTTTCTTATGTATCTAAATCTATCTTTCTTTCTGTCCATCTATCTATCTATATCTGTCTGTAACATCATATGGGACAATTTTAATTGCCCAGCTGAACAGGAGAATCTTACTCTCACATGTTATAATAAGCATACTGACTCATTGAAAATCAGGCATAAAAGAATTGAGAATGAAAACTGGCATAAAAGAATTAAGAACTGCAAGATGGTACCAAAGGTACGGAAGGTGGATGGTTCTATCCTTTGCTCTGCGCCGTTCTATCTTTTGAAGCCTTTGAAAGAGGGATGCAAATTTGGAGAAATTCTTTCTCGTAACCCTGCCATGGATTCAAACCTGCCGTTCGCAGAAGGAGTGCTTCTCACCTAAGCCACCTTCATATAGTCTCCATGCAGAGAACCTACAGGTGGGAAGGGGAAGTGGGACTGTGCCACTGGCTCCGCTCTCAACATTCTGCATGGAAGGCACTAGCCATGCTCCCTGGACATCCATGTGCTGACGGTTGCTCAAGCATGCACTTTCCCTATGTATGGACAGCCAGGGCAGGAGGTGGCGCTTGGCCAGTGGGACATGGCCTTTTGCTTCTTTAATCCATGCATAGTGTCTACATGTGGATAATGCCTCGGTGAGACGACAGTACAGAGGTGGGGGATCGTTTGCAGCCTGGGGGTCATATTCCCTTCTTGTGCAATCTTCTTAGACTTGTTTCTACACACGTTCATACATGGGCACTTTCTGTGCTGGCTCCCAGATTGTGGAATGCTCTCCCCAGAGAGGCTCGCCTGGCACCATCATTTCATGTTTTTAGCTGCCAGGCAAAAACATTCCTCTTTGCCCAGGCCTATGGCTATTAAATAATCTATGGCCTGTGAAAGTATGGCGGAGTGGACTGCTATTATTATGATTATTTTACTATTAGGCTGTCTCTCAGTATGTTTTTTATTATGTTTTTATCATTGATGTTCTGTAATGTGCTTTTAATGTTGTACACTACCTGGGATCTTCCGGTAGAGGGCAGTATATAAATTGAATGAATGAAATAATATATACTCCTCTCCAGCAAGAATGTAAGAGCTAGAGGCAGGATCATAGTTCAAGGGAAGACTTCGGGGTCTGCAGAGAAAGGTTTAGAGTAGGGTTTTCCAAAACTCGGTTCTCCAGTGGTTTGGAGTTCCCATTATCCCTGACAACTGGTCCTGCTAGCTAGAGATGATGGGAGCTGTAGTCCAACAACAGCTGGAGACCCAAGTTTGGGAAACATTGGTCTAGAGGGTGACTTTTGGCCTCAAGGCCTGAACCCATTTTTGCTCTAATGTGGATGAGAAAAGTGACTCCAAACCCAGATAAATTATTGTTCTCGTATGCTATTGCACAAGACTTTGCCCAAGCTCCAAAACCTTTCATAGCCCTCTCATTACTGGCTCACTCATTCTGTAACTCAACCCTGACACACTGCAGTGAAGAAGTCTTCCACTGGTGCTAGTACAAGAGTTCATAGAACAGGTTCAGGTTCTACTTCCACAGATAGTTGCTTTTGCATCCAAGGCCCTGAGTCTGGTGGCAGTATTTCTGATTTGGATTTAAAGAGAGAAAGGAATCATAGAATCATAGAATCATAGAGTTGGAAGAGACCACAAGGGCCATCGAGTCCAACCCCCTGCCAAGCAGGAAACACCATCAGAGCACTCCTGACATATGGTTGTCAAGCCTCTGCTTAAAGACCTCCAAAGAAGGAGACACCCCCACACTCCTTGGCAGCAAATTCCACTGTTGAACAGCTCTTACTGTCAGGAAGTTCTTCCTAATGTTTAGGTGGAATCTTCTTTCTTGTAGTTTGGAACCATTGCTCCGTGTCCGCTTCTCTGGAGCAGCAGAAAACCACCTTTCTCCCTCCTCTATGTGACATCCTTTTATATATTTGAACATGGCTATCATATCACATGGCTATCATATCATTTGAACATGGCTATCATATCACCCCTTAACCTCCTCTTCTCCAGGCTAAACATGCCCAGCTCCCTTAGCCGTTCTTCATAAGGAATTGGGAAGCTCATTCCCGATTCCTACAGACCATAACCATTCCGAGGTCAAATGCTGAAAGTGCCTACTGTTTGTCAACTGAAGCTTGAAAGAATGAGACACCCTCATATTTGGTATCTTGGTAAGATAACTGGGCACATTCATTAGTATACTTTCCAATACATGGCCTGTTATAAGGATGTTATACAACACCACATTTCAAAATGGCAGTGTGATACCTATTTCTTCCACCTCAGCTAGTTATTGTTAATTCATACAAATGAAATTTAAGCATGACAAAGTACCTTCTACAATTCTGTCATCAATATCTTGACCACTGCCATAGGATTCAGTCAAATACCTGCGGGAGAGAAAGAAAAGAAATGTTATCAAATATATGTTTTCATATTTATATAACCACCACAACCCCAGGAATAATTATCGAAGGGTGGCTATATAAATTGGATTAAATAAATGTCACCACTTTTGCATTACTTTACTTGAGGAACAGCAGACACTGCCATTCCCCTCCTTTCTCCCTGGTTTGTGGGCTGCATCCAAAAGTTATGCAAGTGAAATAATTTTTGTGCAGTCGGGACCTCCAAATTAAAACTACCTCTCCTAATAGGTGTGGAACTTTCCAGAAGAAAGAGTGTGGTGTGGCACCGGGATGTAGTGGAAGAGTGGAATTGGAAAAATCAGACAGACAAATACAAGGAATTCAGGAAGAATTCCCTGAGGGGTATGATGCCTAGGAAAGGGTTTTCAGTTACCTTATAGGCCTGCATTGGTGGGGGGGGGCATGGTTGAGAGGTTGGGGAAAAGCTGCTATATAAGCAGCGTTCACACATGTAACGTTTGGGTGGAACCCTAGAATGTATGTCCTGTGTCTGAAGAAACTGTTTTTTGTCGTAATATTTTTTATCCAATGAGACAGCATGGCACATTACTAGTGTCTTGGTACGGGAAGACCTCAGCTGAAGTTGACTCTGGGTCCATCACTGATTCTCAGCCTAGGCAATTTCACAGGCCCATTGGGAATGTAAAATGATGTTAAACCCATGAACACCATCCCTGAGTTCCTTGGACAAAGGGCAATAAAGAAAAGTAAATTATGAGTGCAATGAAAGAATCATGATGCGTATTTTGAAAGCTTCCTGTCACTAGGAAGTCTCTGGGGCAGGTGGGGCTCCCTGTACATAATGGAATCACCCTGGAATTGCCATCCATGCTGTTTTGTATATCTGAATTACACCCATTAGGAGTTTCACGATTTCTTAAGAGAGATTAAAACAGCCAGCACACAGTATTTTATTCAATGGTAATGTTTTCAACTAGATATACAAACCGTAAAACAAATTTAGTGTTTTCTGTCTTGCCAGCTCCGGACTCTCCAGACACAATGATCGACTGACTCATCTTGAGTACTTTCATATCACGAAATGCTTTATCGGCTGAAGTAAACATTTAAGAGGACATTAAAATGGATTCATATAAAACAACACAGATCAATGTTTTCATTAGCCTTTTGAACACTATGTAATGTTCTTGTGTAAGCATCATCTGAAGTAATGAAATCGCAATGTTTTGAAGTATTCACCTGAAGTTATTTACTTCCTGAGAATTCTTTCCAATACCAACAAGCAATATCATGCTAGACAGACAAATAATGCTACTTTATTTATTTACAACATTTATTTCCCACTTTTATACAATGCAATCTATAAAGTGGCTGACAAATATATGAAATTCGCATTTGTTGTTGTTTTTAAGAAAACAAACACATTAAAGGAACTAGGTCCAAATAGAACAGAAGTAAATAAGTAAAAAATAAAATGGGAGCTGAAAGAGCCCTCAAGCTACCTGTCTTTAACATGGCACCAAAATGAACAAAAAGTGGGTCAGAAGCAAATGTTGTTTTGGAGGCAACACCACTGAAAGCACCCACCTCACCTCCGATGGGGAAAGCCCATTGGATGAGAATTGTGGTTAATGGGCAAGCTCACATAACACATTGCATTAATGTAACCTGGAGACAGCCGATGTATGCACAACAGATTAAGACAGCTGGAGTAGAGTGACCATGTGGATCTAGGGTGTGATGCATCCACTCCTTAAAAAGCCCACTCTGGGTGCAATGGCTTGCAATAACTACTAGTCAGTTACCAATACTCCTTTGGGGCACAGACGTTGGAACAACTTCAGTTGTTCTTGGGTGACACTGATTATCTGGATTCATTTCAATCTGGGTTCTAGTTCTGAGACTGAATCAGCCTTGGTAGTGCTTTATGGAGAGAGGGACAGTGTATGACCCTGTTTTCCCCACTCAATCTCTCAGTGGTTTTTGATACCATTGACCACAGTATCCTCCTTGATCGACTGTGTGAGATGGGAATTGGAGGCGCTGTATTACAGTGGTCCTACTCCTATCTGCACAGTCAAGTCTAGAGTAGCATTAGATGCATGTTTTTCAACCACCTGTCAGTTCCGTCATATCCCCAGTGCTACTTAGCATCTAAGAACCTAAGGGTCCACTCGGGATAATCTGACCACTCTTCTCCATATATTTGTTAACCTCAAGACTGGATTGCTGCAATGCGCTCTATGTGGGGATGGCTGTGGCTGTGCTTCAGAAGCTTCAGGTAGTGCAGAATGCAGCAGCTAGACTGTCCCAACAGCATGCAACACCTTGGCTAAAACATCTGCACTGACTGGTCATATTAACCATGCCACTTTCAAGGCTCATATACAAAGCCCTGAACTACCTAAGGACCTTAACATGCCTTAAGGACTGCTTGAGCCCTTATATCCCAGCTTGATCAGTAAGATCATAGAGGGGAATACTGTTAATTGACTCCTAAGTTACAGAGGCCCAACTGGCCTCTACAGGCCTGCCATTTAGCATCACTGGTCTCATGCTGTGGAACACTCTTCCAGCAAAGATTCAGCAGGTACCATCACTTTTTAGTTTCGGGCATACCTTGAAGATATTTTTAAGCAGAGAGGCCTAGGCAACTATTTAATTTTTTTGATCAGCCATTTAAACCATTTTGTACTGTTTTATGGTGTTTTATATTTTACTGCATACACTACCGTGTTACGTTGCACGAATCAGGGATATAAAAATGCTTCTATAAATAAATAAGCAAGCAAGCGGCAGCTAGATCATTTTCCTATCAGACCATACAAAGCAGGCACACCAAACAAGGTTAATGAAAGGCACTTCTGGCTCCAGATGCTATGCAGGCATCCATGAGTGGACCTAATCCTTGAAGGAAATCATAATCCCAACAAGAACAAGCAAACTACCTTGACCATGTTCAGATGGACTTCCTACCAGTTCTCCCATATTGTCTCAATTCAGATTCAGTTTAATTAGACTTCCTAAAATCCATTACTAATACCAGGCACCATCTTAGGACACCTTAGTGACAGGAGACAATTACCCATTTTTCTCTGTTTAAAACAAGTGAGAAAACACCCTAATATCATGAGCCAAATAAACAACGGGAAAAAATGCATCAGGGTTGGAAGCAAAGGCAAAATGGTATACTACTTACCAATTGCGTAGACATGCGGGGGCAGTGTCCCCAGTGATCTACCCTGATACTTTTTAATCGCATCTGATGAGTAAAGTTTAGGTATATCAAAGTACGGGTTCACTGCTATCAGGATGTTGGCTACGTATGTCTGCCAAAAGAAAACATAAAAGAAAATCCATAACGGTGTTTAATTGATTTGGAATTTCTAAAGACTCTAGAGATCTACTACAAAATTCAAAATGAGAACGTGACTTTGAGATTGGACTCGTGTATGTCAGGTCAATCTCATTGCTTTAAGAGCCACTTGAATTCAGAACCATTTTGAATTCAAAGCATATATAACAAACGCATGTGTTTTTTAAAGCTGCATTTGTTAAACGTATAATCTGCAGTTAAGAACCTTTTCCAAAATTGTGCAATTATACACCAAGCAATGAAATTAACAGCAATAATTGTAATAACAGCCCAATGCAGACAAAATATGTAACTTAGGATTTAGGGGGCAGGAGTGCAGAAAGGAGGGGAAATGTATTTGATATAATTGCGTATCTGTTTCTGGCACCCTTGCAAAAGTTTCTTCCTTCTATTTCACAGCTGTCATTTGCCAGAGCAGATGGTGGGGACTATGTGTCATTTAGTCAGAATTCATTACATGCAATCAGGCAATCTGATAGCTACATAAAAGATTAAGGTGGCCAACTGAGCTAGGAAGGGTCAGAGGTGGCATGTGCTTCTTTTGTTTTGTTTTTTAAAGGAAGGGGGGAAATGCATCTTTGCTATTAACATGCCATATTCTTGTAATTCAGGGGAAGAAGGAAAACATGTAGAAAGGGGCTGTGGGGCCATACTTTATAAGCATGGGCCATCAGAAGTAGAGGTTTGCCTCTTCACACACAGGTTCCCCTGGATTCTGGAGCGTGGCTTGAGCCGTTGTTTGTGACAAACACCTCTACCTCCACATTTTACAAGTCAGTACAGTACTTACATAAATTCTGTCCTTACTGTATCGAACTTTTACATTGTGTAGGAGTGTAGCTTCATTTAAATACATTAGCGAACCTACAAGGAAAGCAGAGTGATGTTTTATAACACAGCACACACACTTGTTCCAGTTTTTATTACCTTTCTTCATCTCCAAGTAGTACACAGAAAACAAATGCTCTCCCCAGAGAAGCTCGCCTGGTGGCTTTAGGCAGCAGGCAAAAACAACCCTCTTCTCCTAGAGCTTTGGGTAATTAAACAATCTATGGCCTTTAAAACTTGGGGGGGAGGGGTAATTGTTTTGTTTGTTGTTATGCTGTATATTTTTTTATTTAAAAAATATATATAAAAATAAACTTTTAAAATAAAATATAAATATAGAAATAAACTTGTTTATTTAATAAAAAATAAATACAATTATTATTATTATAATACACTCAGGCATAATATGTTTTAAATGGTACCTAAACATACGCAGGCGGCGCTGTGGGTTAAAGCCTCAGCGCCTAGGACTTGCCGATCGAAAGGTCGGCGGTTCGAATCCCTGCGGCGGGGTGCGCTCCCGCTGCTCGGTCCCAGCGCCTGCCAACCTAGCAGTTCGAAAGCACCTCCGGGTGCAAGTAGATAAATAGGGACCGCTTACCAGCGGGAAGGTAAAAGGCGTTTCCGTGTGCGGCTCTGGCTCGCCAGAGCAGCGATGTCACGCTGGCCACGTGACCCGGAAGTGTCTCCGGACAGTGCTGGCCCCTGGCCTCTTAAGTGAGATGGGCGCACAACCCCAGAGTCTGTCAAGACTGGCCCGTACGGGCAGGGGTACCTTTACCTTTACCTTAAACATACATAGTGAGCCCTTGGGGGGGACACAAAAAAATTATGTTCCTCTCTTGGAAACACACCTACAATACAGCATATCAGCTGAAATGGCAAGACTGATGGGAAAGATCAGAAATCAGGAAAACCAATTTGTGAAAGACTGGATTATATTTTCAATATATTTGAGAGACCACTGTAAACAGTTGAAATCATTGGTAGGAATACAATGAAACTTGTAAAGTAACATGAACTTTTTATATGATAGATATATAATAGATAGATTACAGTAAAAGATGCAAGGGGGGGGGGTCAGAAATTGAACCCATGGAGGGATGGAGGGAGGTTTGAAGGTTCGAGAGAACTTTGTTCTTTTTCTGTTTCTTTTTTGTGTGTATAATCTTTATGTAAAACTAATTTTTAAAATATTATTTTTTAAAAATGGAAACATACCTACAGGAATGAGCCTTACTTTTTGAATGGCTGTAGTACAGGCCATGATGTGTACAGTGAGAGCCAGGAAGCAGCAACAGCACTCTGCTAGAAAACTACCCTAAACCCACATTTTGTGCTCTTGCACAAAAAGCTAGTAATAAATCTTTCAGCAGACTTTCTTCAATCATAGGCGGAAAGGAGCAGTTCAAAATAAAATGTTAGCTGCCCATTTGTTCTCCGGGGATATATTGGGATAGCTTTCATTCTTTCCCCATACTATCTAACATCTAAACAAGCCAGTCAAGGGCAACACAGCTGCAGTTCAGATCAAGGTCTGTGTTGCTTTATTCTATTTGTTATATTTCTGACTCAGTGAGCTATACATCACAAAAATGTGTCCCCTCTCTGAAAAGCAAACCAGGGTGAACAGAGTTCATGGATTTGCGCATGCAGTATCCCCACGCCCCAAACTTTTTATGAGCAGGAGGTTGAATCCAAATTCCAACCTCCACAAATACAAAGGCTGCTTCTGCCTGCAGTGTTGATCCAGTAGAGAGATCCTGCTGGCAAGAGGTGGGAGAGAGGGGTCTTTTGCCAATTCCCTCTCTATCCCCCCGCACCCCCTTGCAGCCCTAAGGATCACCTTCCATGCTGCTGGAAGGCTGCAAGAAGAAGAGGAAGCTATCAAAAGTAGCCTTCTTCTCTTCTGCTGGTGGGAGTGTGCCTTTGGTAGAATTCCACTTCAAGGATGCTCCCCCACCAGTGGCAAAGCCTGGTTCTGAGCCAGAGTGATTCAAACTAGGTTTGGGGCTCAAGACCCAAATCACTCTTTCAAGCAGAGTCTGGGTCACAAGACAATATGCATCTTGTCTTCGGATAAATATAGCATATGGGTTAACTGCAAAAATTAAAGATCTGAATGGGGAAATAAGTACAGCTGGCTAGCCAAGCCAGGTTTTACAACTTTCACTTACAATTATCTTCCACATCCTTCTTACTGTCTTCTTCTGCAGGAAAGACTTGGTTGATAGCAGCATGAAAGGTCTGTAATTGAAAAAGAAGATAATGTTGGCTTCTGCTATAAACTGAGAAGATATATGAAGAAACAATTTACATGAAAGCACTTTATTTAAAAACTGAGCTGCACGGGGGGAGAGGGGAGGTTCAGACATACCCAGTCAGTTTTTCTGACACACAGATTTCCCCAAAATGCTAATGCCATTCAAATATCAGAAATACAAAAAAATAAATTGGGGAACACTACAGATTGAGGATACTGCATTTGTGTTAATGGTCATGAGTTTCTACCTAAGAAGTATGGCAAACATACGGCAGCACATGGCTTAGTCCCATCTAGATTGAATTATTGCAAAGCTCTCTACTGGGGCTTCATCTGAAGAGTCTTTGGAAACCTCAGTTGAGCCAGTGTGCATCTGCAAGGATGTTGGAGATGACTGACCATTGGTCCATATTACCTTCCCTTGTCCTCCTCAAGTTAGGCAAGCCAAGGTATCTTTCTTTGATTTCAAACATCCTGGATGTTTCATTTAATTGAGCAGCAAAACTGTTATATTTTGCCTACATCTACACTTGACTATCCAACTTGTGATGTTGCAGGTTGGGTTAATAAAGACTTTAAATGTAATTCAGCCTTCAGAAACATTCCAGTTAAAACAAACTGCAACCATGCACCACCATATCAAATATTTTGTCGACTGCGGGTTACACACAGAACTGCTACAACAACAGAACTGCTAATAATAACACTTGGTAGGCCCCAAACCCTTCTACTCATCCACAAGGTTTTTGAAACTGCCCTTCTCTAGAGCAAGCCCACAACACCTCTGGAAGCCCTCCCACAAGGACCTCAGCATGGCACCCCATGTGTGCTAGAAGCTGCTACAAGAAAGGACTAGTGTCCTCTTCCCTTTGTGCAAATTGTAGACGTTCCATCAAAGAGAAGAGAGGTGGGAAGTTTATGTGGGTGACATTCTATGCAAACTTGCAACTGGTTGAAATGCAACCAATTTATTTTAAACAAGCAATTACAGGTCAGTGCAAACATTAAAATAAACATATGGTTCCGCTGAGATCAAAAGAGGATCAGTTTTGTCAAGAAGAAAGCAGACGGCAGAGGGGGATAAAGAGCTCGTGCTAAGTAAGACATATAGACAGTCATAATATACTAGATCCCTTAGCATACTTTTTAAACACATATCCTAGATTACACATGTATATTTGCAGTGCTTGAGCATGTATTTTTACTTCTGTGTATCAGCTGCCCCTCTCACCAGGGTACAGCTTTACTGAAAATGGTTTTCAGACACCTCACATCTGAGATTCTTTGAAAAATAATTCTTAAAAAGACATTAGAATTAAAATAAATTATAAATAAAGGGTATCAGTGCCATCCACTTAAAAAGTGATATCCAAATAAAAATGTTTCACAAGGCTTCACAAGTTGACTTTCAGCACAATTCAGTAAAATTTAGCTATGACCAAGTCCCATTAAAATAAATGTGATTTAAGCTACGAATGAATGTCCAATTCTATCCCATTATCAGAGATCTCTTGATTTCCAAAAACATACCACTTATCTGCAATGCTGGTTGGGATTCAGCCAACATGTTAATCACATTAATTTTCATGGAGAAAAATAAAGTTTAATTTAATATAATATCAAAATACCATGTGACATTTATATAGGATTTCCATATTTTCAAGTTGCTTCACTTACATTATATTGCAGAAATCCTTACAATAACCCCATAAGGTAGATTAGTATTATTTACCTGCAGAAACAGGACTAAGACCAAGAGAATGGCTTGCCTCAGGAGACCTAGTGAACTCACGGTCCTACATGAACTCACAGACACAAAATGGTTCTTAGTGTGGACTGCTCTGGTCTAGGTCCAGTGAGGAAAAAGTGTATTAACAGCTAAATAAGGCTCAAATGTGGACAAGCCCATGTCTCATGGCAACACCTTCTGGAAGCCTGCATTTACTAAGAAATTGGACATATTTACAACACCCTCAACATTTTCTTGAGTCAAAATGAGAGTACCCCTAAACATTTATTTAGAAAAAAGCACTGATTATGCCTGAGGAAAACCCACCAACTTCCTTCTCACCGGACTTCTTCCTTAGGAGACATACCTAGCTTCCCTGGCAGAAGGAAGCCTGTGGCTTCACCTCTTGACCTACAACTAGGATTTCCACCAACCATCAATGCATTATTATTTGTTTTGCAGTCTTACATTCCAAATTTAGATATACAAAGGGTAAAAATAAATAAACCTACAACCTATTGATTTTCTGTACATTGTTTACCTGTGCCTCATGGATTCTTTGTGAGTCACGCAACAGGAACAGTTGCTTTTTAAAAAAACTGCTACAAAATAGCAACCTTTTCAAAATAATAACCATATTTATTAATAGCATTACTAACTTCAGGGAACTCTAGACATTATTTTAACCTCTGGCCCTCCAGATGTTGCCCAATTACAACTACCACCTGCCCCAGCAAGTGTGGTCAATGGACAGAGCTGATGGGAGTTGTAGTTCGGCAACTTTTGGAAGGCCCAAGATACTTCTAGTTGTATGACTGCAGCTGAAAATGGCAGCTAACTATCTAGCTTCCCCAAGTAACATCTAGTACAATTTGCCTTGTGTTACAATGTCACAACTTCCCACGTTTTGCACCACCAACAAACGATGGAAGGTGAGGGAAAATCCATATTGTGGTGTCACAATATGAAGTAAGCTGCACCAGGCATTGAGTCAGATTCCAACTTAGTTAGTAAACTTTGGTCCTAATGTAGACTTAATCAGACTTAAAGCATGGCTAACTTGATCCACTGATTTGAATTAAGCCTAAGTATGGTGCAGGACACAAATTCTTTGCTAGAGTGCCTTTGCCAGTGTGCCCCACCCAAGAGGCTCTGCTGCCATCACCACCACTCCATAGTGATACCTCACTTGTGGAACTCCTTCCCATTGAACATACAACTGGATCTCTCAATGTTGTCTTTTAAGAAACTTTTAAAGTTGCATTTATTTACTTGGGCCTTTGGAGGAAGTTGAGGTATTAGGGCTCTTTTGAATCCTTAACAGTGTCCTCTGAGGTCACTTAATTTTAATGTTAAATTTAAGGACATTTTAATGTATACTGTAGTTCCGTTGTGTGGTTTTATATTATGATACACACTGCTCTGCAGTCTTCAGATAAAAGGAGGTCCGCAAACAAACTAACAATAATTTATATTACTACTACCACTGCCTATATTACTACCACCATTGCTAGTTAGTGTGGACCCAATCCATTATGCGAGTGGAGCAGAAGCATGACCACAGTTTTCAGTGTCTTTACAGATTTACAGCAGTCTAGTTCAGCCTGTAATCTACCCAGAAATAAAGTAGCTCAAGATCCCAGATATATTCTGTGCATAAATTGGTATGAAACATGACATTTGCCAAGTATTCTTACATAGACAATTAGCCATATGAGTAACAATTTCACCAAACAAGTATCTCTTACAAACTTAAATTAAATACATCATGACAAGCTAGAGTCTTGTTAATAGATCCATCTTAGCTTTAACATTGAAGAAAGTTACTGTATCAATTTAAGTGACAGCGATAACAAAGGTGTAACCCTTCCGGTTTTCTGTGGCCTACATCCACTTTGCCTCTGAAGAGGTGCTGAATCTTAAACAGACACATCAAAATAATTGCTATGACATTTCTCAATCAGCCTCTTACAGCCGTTGCCTCACAATCCAGCAGACTCTCAAGTATTATTGTCTCCCATGAATGGTGCTTAAACATGCTGAAAAATCCCAACAATTGCTCATACAGCAGCGATTAATCTCAATTTTCTGAAAGAAGTATCCACAATGATTTTATAATGGATAATTTAAGACAGCTCACCTACATTTTAGGTTCCGTCAACTAGAGAGCTATAGATTCATAGAATTGTAGAGCTGGAAGGGATCCTGACACTGTAAAGTACTGCTCTTCCAGAAAATATAGGTCTTTCACTTGGGTGGGACATAAGATTGACAACAAGAATACATTCAAGATTAAGTTGCCCAAAGGTGCATTATCGTAACACTTCATGGCTGCTTGTTATATCTCATAAAAGACAGAAATACAGTGGTACCTCAGGTTAAGTACTTAATTCGTTCCAGAGGTCTGTTCTTAACCTGAAACTGTTCTTAACCTGAAGCACCACTTTAGCTAATGGGGCCTCCTGCTGCTGCCACGCCGCCGGTGCACGAATTCTGTTCTCATCCTGAAGCGAAGTTCTTAACCTGAAGCACTATTTCTGGGTTAGCAGAGTCTGTAACCTGAAACGTATGTAACCTGAGGTACCACTGTATACCATATTGGCCTGAATAAGCCTCACTTCTTCCCCAAATTCCGACCGTGAAAAGTTAAAGTGCAGCTTATATTCACGACATTACGGTATGCAGCCAGGAGCGTGGGGCAAACAGTGGCAGGAGCGCAGCAGGAGCGTGGCACCCGCCCCACACGTAGTCCCCCGTCCTCTCCCCCAAGGCCAGGAAGGGAGAGAGCAAGGAAGGGGAAAGGCCGCTGGCAACACAACATGGCTCCCCCCGCCCAGTATGCAGCCAGGAGCAGCAAGGAATGGAGCGGCTTATATTCGGGTGTGGCTTATATATGGGCCAATATGGTAGGTTTTCCTGAGGAATGATCAATCACCTGAAAAAATCTGGATCTTGACCAACTCACCCAACCACAACAACTTCCAGTTTAAAACTAGGTACATGATAAGGCAGAGAACTTTGATCAGAATAGGAAATGCAGAAAAGAAGTGTATTTACAAGTCCCCATATGGCATAGTACACATTTCCTACTTCCGCTTTCAGAGGCCTTAACAGAACTGTGTACTTTGGAATACTTCCCCCCCCCCCCAACAGCAGGCCATAACACAGATCAAGCCACTGAGTGGAGCTTCAAAGGCAGTCTGGCGCCCCAAATCATGTGTCACAGGAACCAAGCTACAGGTATGATCAATATTCTAAATTACTTGACAAACAGCCTCACCCTCATTGCATACACCTTCTCTTCAACTAAAACAATTTCTTGAAAGGTTTGTAATCACCTTTTTGGAGATACTTACCTTGCCTTTTTGATTTAGAGGTTCAATAGTTAAGGTATCAGGGCCAATATCCACAATCAATCCCATCTGAAACCCATCAGTCGCGTGCGGAGCCCAGACAGGCTTCCCGTCCTCCATTTTGAGGAGCTATTTTCTAGAGAGAGAAGGGGGGGGAATGAAGGTAAATCAATCAACCATCTGGTAAGATTCTCCTTACAAGTTTAACACTGCAGGTTTATTCCAAATATTTGGATAAGGAAAAGGTCTAGCTCAGCCACTTCTTAGGAAAAGTTATACTAACTCAAGCAGCATGTGCTGATTTCAGTTCCCCAGTTCTCCAAACACACAAAATAAAGGGATACAACTGAGCTGAGAAATATTTAACAAATATTTTTGCATTTATCGGAGCTTGAATGATGACTGGACTCCAAATCCCTGATGCTGTAGAGTTGCTAAAACTAAGGAGCTATGAATTTGATCAGTCCCCTCAATGAGAGAGCCATGCTGCTTTAAGTAATATTTTCTGAGGAAAGGCTATGGATTGTTCTCACACTTCAAAGACTAAACTTTGTTCCATTTAGCAGTGTAGATCCTATGTCTTTTAAATGTTCCAGTGCTTGGGGGTTTGTTTTGTTTTTTAGTTCCTGTTTACTTGACTTTCAACACATGTGGCCATTACACCCACAACTTTCTCAGTTCTCTTCTCAGGAACTGGAGATAGGAGGATAACAACCGCAACACAAATTCCACAATATGACAGATGGAAGACAGATAGAAAGTGTGAATATTATATTAAAAACCCAATACATTAGGCAGGAGTTATTAAGATGCAAAAGGTTGAGAATGAAATCCCTAACAGTAGTAGAAAAAGTCATGATGAATACAAAGAGTGGGTTTCTGGTCCAATAGCAATACTTCAGTTTGTCTCTTGAACGAAGCAACTGAAAGAGGCAGTTGCTACATAAAATGGATCTCTTTTATTTAAGCATGGTTCTATAAATTTCTAACTATGTATAGCATTGCATTGCATCATATCATATCCATTTTGGATCAAGATTACACAGCTTAAAATTAATCTAATACTCTTGGTAAGCGATTTGTCAACTCACATCCACACTATTAAATACAAAGCGTCCTGCAGTAAGCTTCCATTGGTAATTAAATACACCCAAAGCAATACACAAGCAACCTTTTTTTTCTTGTCCCTTTATGCAATATGTTATTGATTTATTATTTCAGATCTACATAAGGACTCAGGCCAAGAGATCCTATGCATCTATCTACAGAAAAACAGGTATCATATTTATGCATCTAAAATATTTAGTATGCTGATCCAAAACATATTTTATGATGGTAATAAAAAAAGTTCCGTCTACTTAGAACTTCCCCTTCACAAACGCTGCTGAAATTTATGAAACACAGCAAGTGAATATTGGTGGACCTTTTCCGGTGTTTGATGTTTCTCATTCTATATGTCAAATTTGCAAAGCCAAGGTTTTATTGGTAAGTTCAGCGACTCTCATCGAGAGAGAGAGAGAGAGAGAGAGCTCCATTCTTCAGAATCAAAAAATGTATACAGGTTATAAGGAAACACCGCAATGTAGATGGGCAAGGTTGCCTCAAGAGGCATTCAGGTTGTTTCTGAAGTGCTTCACTTCTTTGATTTGTTCCTCCAAATCTAAAAGGCAAATTGGGATTTCACAAGAGAATTTTCCAAAAGTAAAACCGACAGAAAAAGGAAATAAACAGCATTCACCCTTTCACCACACACGCCGAGAATTGTGCGCTTCCCAGTTGCCTCTTGGGAGACTCTTACTGAGGTTTCAAAGGAGCAGCTGTAACATGGGGGGGGGGGATGTCTCAACATTCTATTGCGCACACAGCTTTTGTACAGAAACATGACCTTAAATTCAAGGAGTTTGCAATGAACTTCTATCCTGGCAATCCTCAAACTGTTTTGTTTTGACAAATTTCAACAAATTTTAAAAGAAAAAGACTTTTTTGTATTGCTATGGAAGCAACTAATTTATTTACTTAAAATGTGCACTTAAATTTTGGGTATTAAATTAGAATAATAAAAAAGAGGGGACACCTTGTATGCAATCTAACCTGGCGCCTCGCTTGATGCAGGAGAGAGAGATCATATTACATATATGTATACTAAGCACACATACAACTGTTTTCATATATAGCATTGTTTTCAAATGTTTGTAATTTTTGTATATGGAATTGTTTCAAATTGATTTATATGTGGACCTGTTTTTAACTGCTTCTACATCTTTATGGCTTTACGGCTGTAATTGTTCATTTGACTAGTAAGTGCATTTTATTGCCCAGGGACTTATGGGAAAGGGCAGGTAATGTTTAGGGGTACTCTCATTTTGACTCAAAGAAAATCACCATTTTATAGTTCGAATTGGGGAAAATAAATACAGTAAATGGACAAAAGTACAAAGATTCACAAAATGTTTAGAGGTATGTATCTCCCCAGAAAAAGCACTGTATATACCCATAAATGTACATATTCACATAAAGGCAGAGAATTCTGAACAGGGTGTTGACAGACGCCCAAATGGAGAATACATGGACTGAGTGGCCAATCCCAACTTTTGGATTACATGACTGACACTGCCCATGTAAATGTGCCACAGCCTTTTAACTACACTATATTTAAACGATTTTTGGATCTCGCCCCTCTCCCCCACCCTCAATGGTTGTTTCATTCTTCTGATTCCCAGCTGTGGCAACTTCTGTGTCACTCAAAAACAAAACCCTATTGTAAGATTTTTGTGTGCGATGAAACGTTGTGACACAATAAATCAGTTAGAAAATATTCTGCCACAAAGTGCCAGTCATCAGTCATAAAAGCACCTCGATTACCTCAAAGTAGTTTGCTTCCTTTTATTTTTTATTAACCTGCAGTAGTGCACAAATGTAGACATTATCGCTAGGCAATAATGGTGTGAGCTACATTGGACAGGAAGGGCTCACATATCCTTCCTTTAAAAAGGCCTGTCAAACAAGCAGATTTTTCACTCCTACGTGTAAGGAGAGAGCCATAACAGGCATTGAAATCATACTGAGGTGATAGGAGTCAAGCTCAGCTTGATCAGAGAGATTCCCACAAGAGTGGCGACAGTCGACAGCAGTCCCTCAACAGCAGAGGTGGAAAGGGAATAAGGCTGTATTTGCTTCTAGAGGAAAGAAATCCTGTCAAATAGCAAAAGCATTCTCCTGTGAGGCAGCTGCCTCAAGCAACGCACGTTAGACACTATCTTACTGACAAGATACTCCCCTCATTTAATTGAATTTTGCATTCTGTTTTTTACCACAGAGGACAAGGGTGCTACCATATGCAATTTCTACATCTCAGGCATTAGAATGGGCTTGGGCTGGTCCTACTGGGCTGAGGTGAACAGGAATATAGGCAGAACCGGGAGAAACAGGTGCCAAAATGTTACCATGGTTTGAACATGGCCACTGCATCGAAGGAGCCATAGAACTGCATCAAGTCGTTACTGCCACAGCCTCTGGGAAGAGTCTTCAAGAACTGTGATCTCTGGTACTCTGGAGTTGTCTATAAATTTGGAATCCAAAAGCCATTCTACACATTTCCTTGTTCAGATGGTGGCTTAGAGATGATTGAGAACAAGGTGCAACGTCAGGAGCTCACATGCGGTCTTCCCCTCTTCTCTTTTGCCCCAAGTGGACAGGAGAAGAGCCAAAGCTCCTGCTTCCACTTTGGATTAAACCAATTACCCTTATGTATGAACTGGGGGAAAGGAAAGCGGAGCACACAAGCCCAAGGCTCATCGTAGATCATTCAAATCATCTAAATGTGGAACATGTGGCCCTCCAGATATTGCTGAGTTACCACCTTCACCATCCCTGATCATTAGGCATGCTTGCTGAGGCTGATAGGAGTTGGAATCCAACAACATCTGGAGGGCCACAGGTGCTAGACCCAAGCCACAGAATGAGGCGATATGGTTGCAGTAGTGGAATTCTGCCTTATTTCAGAATGCTGATGGGTTGTGTATGACTATTTTTAAATGTTTGCCCAATCAGAAAGAAGTACTCTGCATATAACCCATAGATTGGGGGGAAGCTTAGAACAGTCCTCTCCCTGCTAACTTACTACATGCACAGTTGTTGTTTTTAAAAAATAGGAGAGCAGTAACACACACAAACACACACAAAATGAATCTCTGCATACACAATTTGGCACTCTACCATCTCATTCTGCATTATGTAAAGTTCAAAACAGCTCTGGATTTCTGTATGGGCATTTCCCCCAACTCAAGGGGAAAATAATATGGAATGTATAGAATCCCTGCTTCCAGACCACAAAAAAAACCCAAAAAACAGAGATGCCTGCATATGCTTTCAATCCGTAATTGGCCTTATTAATCGCAAGGACAGAAAAAAGACTTCAGCTTTTGCCAGCAAAACTAAAGCTTGCAGAACCTTAAGTACGTGAGCACTTTTGTCCACAAAATGAAAGTTTGTGGCTCTACACTGTGAAGTCAAGTCCAGTTTATGTTAACTTGGAAGCCTTCAGCTACATTCCAAGCAGTTCACAACACCCGATTATCCTGGTCATGTGTGCTGGGCAACATAGAGCAAATCCTTTTGAACAACATCTGTATTCAGTCAGACCTGGCCGGTGGCCATATTTATTTCTTTATTTAGAACTGTACAAATCAGATATAAGCCACATTTTCTGTAGGTTGAAATATATGCAATTCATTCTTAACTCTGGGCTCCACTTTTTATCCAACCTCCAAGCATCCAGTAGCCACAGTAGCTCCAAGGTTACGACAGAAGTCAAAAAGCAAGTTTTTACCACTAACTAAGGTGCCTATGAGAAGTTAACTGGCTCCTAAATTTTGCACACAATAAAAATCCAATGATATGAATGGTAATGGCTCTTTAGAATATTGAAAGTGTATTGGATCTAAAGAGGCCATGACTTTCACTAGCCCCTGATTTATTTTTAGCATATAGTACTTGGAGAACAACATTCATTTCGGACAACCACGAAAACCAAAGGAACATTGTTACCAGGGCACACACTGCCATTTCTCCAGATGTTCAAGTAGGCTGCACAAGCAAGCTACCCTGAAATTAAAATGTATAATCTCTTAACCACCAGGCCTACAATAAAAGGTCAGTCAGTTGTCTGAGGAAGTAGCCACTTCTTAAATTCCAGTTCCACAAAGTAGGAACTTCAGATCTTGAATTCATTTGTTTACTCAAGAGACTCCTTTTTTCCATTGACAAAACAGACTATTTCTTTCCCTGATGCCACATTTGTGTCCAACAATTGAGCTATTATACACTACTGAAATTAAACCAGGGCGTTTGCAATGGTTTCTTATTTACTATCAATTCAACCTAATGTGAGGATATTTTTGTTCGCACCTCAAACTGTGCCTTTACACACAGTAGAGTCATAAGCCTTTATTTTATGAGTTTACAGAGCTCTTTTACAGAGCTGCTATGCATCTGGAATTTCCCTGACACAGCTGGGATTTGTCCGTCAAAAATGGCGTCCAGGTGGAATGTTTGAAAAGCGGGCATACAGGAAGTGTGGTTTTGTGATGTGTGTTGTTGTTGTTTCTTGAGATTCCCCTAAAAATAGGTTAAAAACTTCATTTTTGAAGGGAGGTTTAAAAAAAAAAAGCTCAAAATTTTCACATTTTGAAATATGGTAACCATATCTTTTACGATATAGAACTTTTCAACTACTGGAACCTATACTGTTTTCCTTTATTAATTTTAATAAATTAATAAAGGGGCCTCTGATTCTTTTTTTTTAAAAAAAGTGCACTGCTGCCAATTAATGTGCCTAATTTTGTTTTGAACTGTATTGTAGTTTTATGATATCTTGTATGGGGTGTGTCCCTAATGGTAACCTATGATTAACTTTATAAATTTATTTATAAAACAAATATCAAACATAATTCAGTATTAAGCATGTGCCACAATACTGTGGTGGACACGGGTGGCGCTGTGGGTAAAAGCCTCAGCGCCTAGGGCTTGCCGATCGAAAGGTCGGCGGTTCAAATCCCCGCGGCGGGGTGCGCTCCCGTTGCTCAGTCCCAGCGCCTGCCAACCTAGCAGTTCGAAAGCACCCTCGGGTGCAAGTAGATAAATAGGGACCGCTTTCTAGCGGGAAGGTAAACGGCGTTTCCGTGTGCAGCTCTGGCTCACCAGAGCAGCGATGTCACGCTGGCCACGTGACCCAGAAGTGTCTCCGGACAGCGCTGGCCCCTGGCCTCTTGAGTGAGATGGGCGCACAACCCCAGAGTCTGGCAAGACTGGCCCTTACGGGCAGGGGTACCTTTACCTTTACCTTTTACAATACTGTGGTACAAATATACATCTATCATAAGCGTATTTCAGTTTTGATTAGTTATTCATAGCTTCCGGCAAACACTATTATTTTGGACGTATTTCACTACTGATGATTTTAGATGTGATTCTATGCAAGCATCTGCCCTCCAGATGTTCCCATGCCCTTCAGCCATAGCCAACATGGTCAATGGTCAGAGCTGATGGTAGTCTAACAACATCAGGAAAGTCACAGGTTCTCCATCCCCATTTTATACCTTGATAATTCCAACACGTGTAAATATCTGAATCACTGAAAATAGCACTGCACATGTGCCCTCTGATCAGCAACTCAGTGAGAAACAGCCAACAAACAGGCAGCTATCTAAAATCTGGGTGAACCAGTCAAATTTCTTTGGGCCTGTTAATTAAGAATAGTGTACTATATAGCATTATGCTTTGAGAATGAATTCCACATGTAATTGCATATTATATGAAAAGTATACCTTTTCACTGCTTCAAACACTTATCCTGTCAAAACAGGATAACATCCCTTAGATGTTCTTGGGCTGGAAAATAGCCTGCACCTCAGATAAGGGCATTATGGTTTGGTTTTGGTTTTATTTAAAAACGTTTCTAAACAGATTAAGATCTTTAAAACCTCTAAGCGGTGTACACTTTGCACAATATAAATAAAATATCCATTAAAAGAGAAATACAGCCTAAATTCAATAAAAAAAAATGAAAGCATAGAAAAGCAAATAAAACAGATTTGGGAGTTTCATACACATAAATCCGGGGGGGGGGAAAGTAAGTCTTTACAAGATGTCTGAAGCAACTGTTTCACATATCACGGGGGAAGGACATTCCTCAAAACAGGGGAAACAGCAGAACATGCCTGTTCCCCAGATGATTGAAGTGAACTTGCAGGTTCACAGGGGTCGTTGGTCTTTCAGGCAACCTGATCCTAAGTTGTTCAGGCCTTTAACATGGCTTGCAGCTGATTGGCAGCCAATGTCGTTGCCCTGGCACAGGTGTAACATGCGAGTGCTCAGGTGTTTCACTCTACATCCTGGCTGCAGCTTCCAGACCAATCCTAAAGGCAAGCCCCACATGGGAGTGAATTACAGTAGTCCAATTTTAAGATTACAATGACTAAGCTATCCCTAGCCAGGAAAGGGCATATTTGGCACACCAACCTAAGCTGATGATAGGTGCTCCTCACCACAGAGGACACCTGAGCTTTCAATGGCTGAGATGGACCTAGGAATACCACCAAACTATACACCTGTTCTTTTGGAAGGAGTGGACCCCAGTCCAGAACTGAATCCTATGTCTATTATATCCAGAGCTAGCACAAATAAGAGGCACTTATAGATTTGATGCTGGTGAACTGTCAGGGCGTGGTGGGCAGAAGCCCTGAAAACAATATGTGATTATTTACTTCCGTGCATTCTCTCATTGTATCTTACATTATCATTGTACTGGTATATTCAATCAAATATCGACCCTTCATATATTATTCAGCCATGCACAGTTTCATTACTTATGTTATTGTTTCTGTTTTTAGTAGTGGGTCTTGGATTATCCTAAGACTTGAGCAATCCTACTGCAAGTAGTAAGTGAATTTCTGTTGTGGCTGCAATTTCTAGCTCTAATATCAAACATTTATTAAAAGTGCACTGAATTATTTATCTAATGCCATTGACTTGGTCTATCAAATGGTCTAAGGAGAGGAGAGTGGGGGATGTAATGGGAGCTGAAAGGCGATTTGATCAGCAGCATAGTTTTAAATTAAGCTGAATTTTTATTTTTATTTTCATTTCTATACCGCTTTGTATTTTTAGGGGGGCGGGAATCTCAAAGCGGTTTATGATCTACTTTAAAATATCAAATAAAACAATCCAGAATAAAACACTGCTGAAGAAAGTCAAGTATACTATGGCATAAAAGAGTAAATTGTAAAAATCCTTTATAGATCCCATGGGCTGCAACCATGTAGAAATTTGTGCTTGGGAATCAACTGAACTACATGCACAAGCTTACCTTGGCTCTTATAAACACTCCATTCCATAATTCCCATCCATTCACCATGTTGGCGTGGACTAATGGGAGCTAGAGTTCAAAAACATCTGCAGGGCATCACATCGGCTATCGCCCGAGTGATAATACAACTCATACCCTCTTCTTTCTATTTATCTTCCCACAGCTAAAAGATTTTTTGTATAATGAACAGGAAGAGGTTACAAATCTTTCCAAGAATGAAATCATAGCAATGCGTTCCCCGTGGAAATTGGCGCTTGCTTGCACATCCGTTTGGTGACGCTACAAGCAGTAATTTCATGACATCAAGAGGATTCATTCCTGCACATAAATCTCAGCAAATTGCAGCCTTTGCCATCTGAACATTTTTTTAATGCTCTACTGCATCCAGTATGCTACATTTGCCTTTTTTTCTTTTTGCCACTGTAACACATGAGTAGTTATCAGATAGCCTTGAGTTCCCAGGTAGCAGATCTAACCAAAAAGCAAAGGTTATCATTAGTCCCTAAATCCATCACAATATACACTCTTCCACAAGATTTCACTATCTTTCTGTTACTCCATCTTAACCTACATAAGCTTGCCACTCCTACTATGAATTAAAAATACTTCCCAGTGTGATGCCATCTACAAATCTCACCAACCTTATCACTATTTTTACCAAAGGTCACCTGTTAAAATATTGAATACATGGAATGAAGGACTGATACCAGAAAAGTCTCTTCACATAATAACTTTTGGATTATGTCAGGCAGTTCCTCACCTATTTGAGAAACCAGGATAAAGCTCACTGAAGCCCATGGGTTGGGCATTCATGAAGAAATCTGCCAGTCTCAAAGCCTAATCAGACACAAAGACTTTGAATAATAGAACTGAACCAATAACAGCCCCAGTGGCAGCATATAGTTTCCTACCAAACAGGTATAGACTTGACCTGGTAGGCAATAAATGGTAATGCAAAAAGTAAACACAGACACCCAGGCCTATAACAGAAGTTCCAAAATCCACATTACCTTTATTAGGTAAATCCACATTACCTTTATCCAGATTACCTTTATTAGGCTGACTAAAATGTCACCATAGGGTGCAAGCTTTCAGGTTCTCCGGAACTCGTCCATCACAGAGTCTGCATCTATTCAGATCCCTAACACAGAATGGAGGAAGAGGCACGAAGCATTCAAATGGGTCTCTATTAGTTGCTGCTCAGGTTTCAAGCTGCACCGAGTAAAAAATAAAAAGCTATTGGCTTTAAGTGATGGAATGATCACATACAGAAAGTTCTGCTATGCATATTCAAATCTCATATGGTCAACCAGCCGTCTCAAGGCACTGTCGCTCCAACAACTCCCAACTATAAAGAGCTTCATCTCTTCAGCAGCCCAGCCTGTGACCCAGTTTTAAGTTACAGATAGGTAGCCGTGTTGGTCTGCCATAGTCAAAACAAAAAAAAATCCTTCCAGTAGCACCTTAAAGACCAACTAAGTCAGTTCTTGGTATGAGCTTTCGTGTGCATGCACACTTCTTCAGAACCAGTTTTAAGTGTTCGCTTCACCACATTCTTACAGAAAGTGTTGCTCTTCACTAACTACATTATGAAGCGAAAGTCACCACATGACTTGCAGCCCATCATGCAGCAAGTCTGCCTGTCTCCAATTTATGTCAGTAACAGGCAGAGGACAGAATTCTGTTTTACACCTTGGCACTGTGGAGGGCAGGGAAACACTTGCGCCAACACTTTACTCCATGGTAAAAGTTAAGTGGAGACTGGAGTCTGTCTGCATACACACCAAACATCTAAAGCACATGACTTCCCCCAGAGAATTCCATGCTGGGAATTTTAGCTATGCGATAGGTAAACTCCAGTTCCAAGAATTCTTTACAGGAAGTCAAGTGTTCTAAATGCTTTTTTCAGGGGGGACACAGGGCTACCCCAAAACATTTTGTGAATCTAAGTTTGGCCTCATTGAGGGGCAATATTTCAATATGAGTAGGAAAACGAGAGTTATCCCTAAACATTTTGGGATATGCCATAACACAGATAAGTCAACAGAGCTTCCTGGGCTAACACTAGCATTAGCAACATAATCATTAGCACAGTAAATGCATGAGCTTGCTTACAATAGTGGCATGTTTCATAGGTGTTGTCTTGCAGGTGTGACAGTGGCCTTTAGAGAGCAGCTTACAGGAAAGAGGTTGCATCACCCGGACTCCCATGCGATTAGGAATACTGCTTGTTAAATGACTTCGCACTTTTTTGGCGAGCTCACAATGAGGACTACATTTAGAAGCAGCAAATTAGGATTTGCGCACACATACAAACCTATAGTTACCGGTGACTTACTTCCCCTCCCTTGCCGGTTTAATGAAAAGATTAACAAAGCAAACACAAAAGTGTGCTTATATAAATGCTCGATTTCTATTTTTAAAAAGGAGGCAATGGAGCTGGAAAAGTACCCTTGGAACCAGATGCCCTCATCTCCTACTCCCCGACGTGTGCTGAAATTATTTGGAGATGAGGGAATTGCACTCTTCACCTGCTCAGAGGCACTTTCATCTATTTTCACTTCATATGAGCAAGGGGAGCCCACATTGGCCAAACTATGCCCTATGGACTGTCACGGAAACGAGCTTTTTCTGCTGTTGCCCCTGCCCTTTGGAATGCTCTTCCTCCTGCTATATGGGAATGCTTCTTCCATTGTTTGTTTTATGTGTCTTTTAAAGACCTAGTTCTTTGTCCAGGGTTTCCCTGACCACTAAATTTAGTTATTGAAGCTGGATCCTGCATTTGGTCATTCTGACTTGAATTTTATCTACCGTTATAGATAATGGCAAGCCGGCCAGATGGGCGGAGTATAAATAATAAAAGTATTTATTTTTTTAAAAAATTATTATTATTATAGTGATGTTGGGATTAATTGTTTTATGTTATTGTTTTTATATACTGAGTTTTTCACATCACTTAAAAGAATGTTTTCCTTAATATTAAGGTGATTACAAATGTTCTTAATACTTTAGCGCTGAGAACCAAATACACATACTACGGCAAAAGGAAAAGGAAATTAAGTTCTGGCAAGACGGAAAGGAAACTAAGTTCTGCATGTACACACAATTCTTGCAGAATGTGTTCAGTTGGGAGCATCATAATGGCCATGGTGAAAATCTTTTTTCTTTTTTTAAGGCGGGAGGGAAGAGACACCCAAAACTAAAAAGATAGCAGTTGGTCTTGACAGCAAAATATTCAAGGAAATAAGTGGGAGGCTGGGTGTTTTCTACATGGAGGAGGAGGAGAAAATGGAGGGGGCATGACAGTAGCGTCCAAATATGTAAATATAGAAGGATGTCAAAAGTTTCCAGCTGCCATATGGAACAATTAGCAAGGGACCTACATAGGGTGGCCATAACATGACTCAGACTATCTCCATGACACCTACATTCCATTCAATGTCACATAGCAGAGGCTGGAAACTTCAAGGCTGCTTTCCCTTCTGGTTAACTTTACAAAAGCCACGCGCCAATAGCAAGAAGAGAAGCAAGAGGCATTATCAGAGTTCATGGACACCATTCCAGCCAGGCAAAAACATTCAGGGTGTGAAGTGAGGATTGTGGCCTGGGAAAAGTTCCGAGGGCCAGACAGAGAGGGGTGAAGGGGCACATTTGTCCCAGGGACATGAGGTCCCCAAACCCATTATACAACTATTCCACACCCACAGAAATCCATGCCACCTCATGATTGGTGAGTTAAAGATTATTGCAGAAAGAGACTGCTGTAATTCCTGTCAGTGACAAACCTTTTGGCAGGCTTTCACAAATTTCAGCTGGGAGGAAGAACCAGTCATTACTGGCGTCACCATGGACTTTGCTTCCCTAGACTCCACTTGCACACACACAAGACTTGGGAATCCGTCCTTGTACTTCTGAGACTCTCCAAACCTCAGTGTGAGGTGAGAAACTGAACGCCTCTTCCCCTGTTACCCCAAATATCCTGGGAGTGTGCAAATAACTTAGAACAGAAGCAGGGACTCTGCTATCCAGAACAAAATAAGACCTCTTGTGCCTCTGAGTTCTCTCTGATGTATGAAGAGCCTACAGAAGAGAAAGGGACTCTCATTTTGTGTGATCAACCAAGAACTGTGGTCACCACTAGTCATCTGCAAAACCCCTGGCAAGCTGGTAGCCGAGGGAGAGTTGTTTATTTAAAGTGTACATTAGACTGTGTCTAGAACAAAATGGAAAAAAGACTGCTTTAAAAATAAGCGGGGTGTGTAATCATTTTTAATTATTCCACTGCTATCCCTTATCAGGACAACCCAATTAATTGCTGCTTTTATGCTTTCCCCTAGAGTAAAACAGTGGCTCTAGAACCTTTCTCCAAAACATAATTAGATCAACTGCTGTCAGTCACCGCAGCATCTCTGTGTTTTGTTATTTGCTGCATTTAAACCTATTATCTTGTTAATCCATTAGGGAGGAGAATAAAGCCAAAATAATTCTTAAATGTGCTTCAAATAAACTTAAATGGCTTAGACTTGTTAAACTGGAACCTTCTGTGGCTGTAAGAGCACATTCACAACCACCCTGGCTATGAAATGTTATTTTTTTTAAAAAAAGAAATTTAAGTATCATTTCCCTTCCATCGCCAATACCTAGCCAACAACTTCTCATCCATTTCAGCTTCCCAAATGTATTTGTTAACATTACCCAACAGCCCTAGAACAGAGCTGGGGAAGCTTTGACCTCCAGATCTTGTTAGACCACAACTGGCATCTTCCCTGACCATGCTTGCTGTGTCCACAACATTGGGAGCAGAGGTAGTCAATGCCACATTCTCCAGAAGGTTTTGACTACAACTCCCATCAGCCCTAGCCAGCATGGCCAATGGCCAGGAATGACAGCAACTGTAGTCCATAATTTATAGATGACACCTGATTGGTTATCCCTCATCTGGAGGGCCAGGGCAGCCAAGAAGTCACTCCAATATTTCATTCAAACTTTTAAAGGTATCCTTTACAAGGGATTTTATACAACAAACCTTATGAAAATATGACTGCTGGGAAAGGGAGTCAGGACCAACACTTACTATAAACCTTATGTGCATTTTCACACTGTTACCTTATTATATATAATTTTGATCTGCATGGATGTTGTTTGAAACACTAAGCTCCTAAACATTCAATTCTTGGAGGAGGTTGCAATCTCAGAAGACAAATCACCACCCAAGCCAAAGCTCGTATCCACATTCAAACTTTCAATTTTCTTACATTTGCTGAGCAAAACTCTCTTCACTATCTGAGAATACACAGCTATTCCCAACATGACATTCTAAGAAGATGACTTACATCCTGCAATAATTACAAGTTGTTCATAATAGGCAAGAAGACGCAGATCAATTCAGACAGTCTAGTCCCACTTACACCAGAAAACCAAAACAAAGCTATTAACGTAAGTAAGGATCACCCATTGACACCATAATAATGGGCCTAGAGCTTCCACCCACTCTTCATTGTGACTCAAATTACCTCTGAGTGGCCACACCCTTTATTAAAAGTAAAGACAGATCAAAGGGTAGTGAGACAATTATTTTTAACTCGTGAATCTATTAGAGAAGTCATTTCCAAGGTATTCACTTTATGCTTATCAAGAGCCACCCCAGTGGACAAGCTGCCCTGACATACAGCTTGTCTACCACTTATCAGTCTTGCTTGACATTGTGGAGTCTACAGCCACCAAGAAGCATAGGATGTGTTCCAGGATGCACAAGGTAGCCCAATGCCAGGGACCGTCTGAACACTGAGGAGTGGTGGCTGGGTACTGATGAGTGGGAGCCGGGAGAAGGGGTGTTGTTGGAGATTGACTTGCAAGAAGGAATCAGTGATCTGGGGAAGCCTGTAGCAGCCAGGAGATGAGAGTCAGAAGCAGGAGAAGCTGCAGGATTGGAGAGTGAAGCACAAGTGCAGGAGTCTGGAGAGATAGGTCAGCCTGGTATAGAGTCTAAGGCTTCCATGCCTCCTCCTCCTGCCCCCACCTCTCCTGCTCCACTGTCTCCCAAGACCATAGAGGACTGAAGAGGGAGGAGCAGAAACAGGTTACATGCAGGTGTAGTCTTCGCCTGCTTGCGTGCAGCTTGGGTGGGGGAAGATATAGAAGCTGAGGTTGGTTGGAAGGGCTCTCTGTTGCTGCATCTGCCTCATTGGGTACACACCTAGGAGTAGCTGAAAGTCAGAGGACTGATGGACCTGCCTTTTCCTTGTAAGTGTGCTTTTATAAAGAGTTGATTCCTCACTCTGGACATTCCTTGCCTGGCAGTGCTGTATCAGGCATGGTCAACGCTCCATGGGAACTAGCAGCATGCCCTGGAACATTCAACAACACACAAGAACTACAGAGCAGCTAAACTGACATGGAAGAGGCATTCTGAAGGTAGAAAGTAAGGAAATCATTGTATTATCTGAACAGTCCATATAGCTTGGAACCCACATTTTATTTTCTTTCTAGCACTTCTCCCAAATGGCTCCCAACAGCCAAACAGCAAAATGATGCATTTTTTAAAAAGTTGATATATTCACTTAGTAATACAAAATGTAGACAGATCACTTCCAACATTATTTCATTTCTTTTCAATGGGAGTGCTACAGGGTGTTCTGGGTTATTTTACTTTCAAAGTCATTAACAGGTGCTATTTAACTTGCCTTACAACTGGGCATGCCCAGGAAGCATACCTCTTGCATGAAAGTAACTTGACGAGCCAGGGATTTGCAAATTAATCAGAACAGCCAATCACTCTGAACCAAACTGGGTAGATTTTAATATGTAGGCATTTCTTGACAACAAGATTTAGTAATGAAAGGAGTTATTACTAAAAATGGTTGTCTACTAAGGAAGCCCAGGTATAGTTTGCACTGCAAAGTTTCTGCCCATACTCTTGCGCAACCTTCCTCAGCCAAGTACTTTCCAGATGCTTCTGGATTTGAATTCTCATCAGCCCCAGCCAGCATGACCAATGGTCAGGACTGATCAGAGCTGGGAGTCCAGAACTTCTAGAGGGCACTCAGGTGTGGGAGTCTGCTTCACTGCTTTTCTTCATTTACAGAAAAGTGCATTCATTCTTATAATTTAAAAACCATTGTATATTAGCCATCAGACACTCAGAATGGGAAACATAAGTCACTGATCCAGCACATTCTCACAAGCTACAGTGATAGACTGGCATTGCCAATACCACTGCCTCAAATGTATTCAGCATAAATATTTAGGACTTGGTTGCTGAGTGACCATTTCAAAGAAAATGTTATTACTGTTTTTATAAGTAATATAAATATGTATCTTCAGGGATTTAATCCTATCCAAAAGGATCATATGGTTATACAATCACTTCAGTGACCAGAAGACTATTCTTATTTTACACATTTGATAAAGATCACACAAAGTCATAACAGGACAAACTGTTTTTAATTAAGTTTGTCATTCAAAAAGTACAAACAAATGTTTGTTTTAAAAAAATAATAACGCATGGGCATTCTCTCAATGCTGCTTTTGTCCAAGAAGAACAGACAGTTCTTTCTCACACAGTACACAAATAAGAATATTTATATATCAACGTATTAAAACAATGTTTTAAATACAATAGCTAAGATCCAAAGAACTACATTAGGTGTGCTCAGCGATCTGGACATGCTCAGTGGGATTTTTAAAAATATATTCACCTCTCCTTTGAACAGTAGATCCCCCCGCACACTATATTACAAATGGTTTTTAAGAGGGGGTTTTTCAGTTTCAGAAGAGCTTTGCCATGTGTCCAAGGGCAGCTCTTCAAAAGGCAAAGTACAAGGCTCATTTGACTATGGGGAAGTAGTTGTCCGGCATCCAAAATGGCACACAATATATTTTTACATAGCTTATTGAGCCAATGTACTTTCTCCTCTTTGAATCAGTCTTCCAATGACAGCCTAGAACTGTACCTCCCAGTTGTTTTGGACTACAACTCCCATCATCCCCAGTCATTGGCCATGCTGTAGTAACACATTGGAGAAAGCTAGTCTAGAGGGATTGACAAACTAATCCAGTGTATCTCAATAAACATTTCCACATAGGTTGCATTCAGTAAAAGGTCTCAAATACAAGCTTTTCAGAAAACAGTGGGGATCATATTCACAGTAGCAAAGAACACTAAAGGGAGCATAAAGCTGGTTCTCTGTCAAATTCAATATTTATTTGGATTTTATGAATATGGCATGGTTTTCCTCGTCACATTTGAATTGGTCCTTTGTCCAAGTTGCTCAAAGCAGAGTTCATTTAACTTTATTCTTGGATTCACCCTGTGGGTTAATTTAAGTAATACACTATGTGGCATTGGGCAAATGAAGTAATATCAGGCAATGTACATTTGTGACTCTTTCCAATCAAAATCCTACGAGTGAACACATCTCACAAATACAAGCTGTTCATTTAAAAGCAATAATGAATATTAGTCTTAACGTTATGGCAGTCCACATGAAGGATGGGAAAGCAGCTAATCGCAGCAGCCGATTACATGGAATGACCTCAAAGAACAGAAGTCTCCAGTTTCAACCTCACCTGTCCTAAGGGGCTTTAGGCAAGCTACTTTCAGAGCATCTGCAATATGGGGGGATATTAATATAGACAGAGTTGTTGTAAGGAATGCAACAATACAATGCATGTGAAGTTCTGTAAACACTTGAAAATCCTATAAAAATGTTAGTCTGTGGATTTCAAAGCGTTTACCATGAGTATGATTAAATGTTAGAGATCACCTTTTATTTCCACTGAAACATCCTTAGGGCCCAGCCACAAATTTTCATTTAGATTCCACAAAGCCAAAGAAAAATGTATTTGGGGTTGTGGTTTTTCTCTTCTCTCTCTCTCTTTCTCCAAGTTGTAGTTTCTAGGTGTATTTTTGCTCTGCCACCATGGGGAACAGTTTTCTGCCTCAAAGAACCTACTTTTTCAGTAATGTTGACTAATATATTCAACACTGTATGCAATTCAAATTAGTTCTCTCACCAGAGACAGATTTATCCTGAGAGATTAGTTGTGCCAAAACAAACAGGAAAAGTCCCTGGATAGTCTTCACTCTTCAATATCATGCTACCCTACCATAAACAGAACTCAAGAACACAGATGATTCTTCCACAACTTTTGTATTATCAAAATTTTATCCAAGCCTACTTGCTATTCTTTTAAGCATTCCATGCTTAAAATGCAAAGGAGATTTCCATTTATTTCCAGCAGATGGACTAAAACGGCTTAAGGTTTTCATCTGCCTCTTAGGATCTCCTAGTCCTATTAGTCTGTTTTCATTAAAAATTTACCAGGCTGAAATATTGTGTTTCTGCCTTTGAGGCCATTAGAGGAAACCAAGTACATGCTCTACCTGACTGAGAATGAAGAGCTACAGTGAAAAGCTAGGTGAGCCACAAAATGCCCTTAGCAAATATACTTATTTGGCAGACGTATGAGAAGAATTGCTTATAGAACTGGTGTCAAAACTGGTTTTATTTTGGCAAATTATGTGCAAAAATAGAAGAAGAAATCTATTAGTATCAGTACAGTATTGTTATTTTCTAAATTTGTATACTGCTTTCATCCGAAGATCACAGGGTGGTTCACAACATAAAAATACAAAACAAAAACAAACCAATAATCTGAGAGCAGACCATCCTAATAGGTCCCCCACCTCTGCAGAGGCTGTAAGGTGCTGAAAGCCTAAACCTCAAAAGGAAGTGATCTGGCCAGGACAAGGGACTAATTACCCCACTTTCAGATCACCCTCTTCCTGCCCTGTTGGGGAAAAAAACAAGGCCCAGAGTGTGGTTTGCCACATCCATTGGGCCAGTGATGTTGATCAGTGATGGTCATCATGGCAGCTATGAAGTTCTGAGCCACCCCAGAGCCTGTAGCCTCAGCAGAGATGTTGAAACCAGCATTCTGGGAATCTTCAACACTGCGTCTCTGCCAGCTCAGGCAGGGAGACTGCTGGGTAATGAGGCGGGTGTTAAACCAGCAGAATCCCTAATCTGTCCCAATTGCCCAATGCCAGAAACACACACTCTAGATCCCGTCTCAGTTGGGACAGAGAGCCTGGAGAAAGAGACAGAATAGACTACAGCAACTCCCCCTCCTTGACTCTCAAGTCTGCCCCGATGCAGCATCATGTACCCAGGTGGGCACAACTGGGTGAGACCAACCAGATCTGTCTCCTCATCAGATAGTGGATGAGGGAGGTTTTACTCAGAGCTGAGCAACAGCAGCTACAGAACCAAGGGCTGGCTGATAGGACAACCACGATTCCCCAGGAACCACAATTCCCTAGCCTGACCCACCTCAACACCATACTTCCCTCTGCCCAGAGCCATTGCGATTAGTCTCACCCCTGCTCCCCTAGCTCTTCCCTTCCCATGTATATCTTACATCCCTTAATTTTAAAAAACAATAACAGCTATGTAGAATCACATGTATACATCATTTAAAACTAAAGAAATAAGACTAAACATTCTAAAGCAGTTGACAATTTTACCCACTCAGCCTTCTTGATACAGATATAAGTAAAAGGTGAGGGTTGCCACTTCAAAACAAGATGCTTTCACTTGAATATGTCCTTGAGTCACAACTTTTTGCATGAAGCACTTTTAACTAAATACTTTTCTATGCCAACTGTACTCACAACTGTACTCACATCTCAAACAGGAAGTGGAATCGCACACAGAGAGTAGAGGCAAATGGCCATCAAAAACCTGCTTCTGATATTCATGCAAAACTCATTTAATGAAACCTATCCCTGCACATTACTTTAAAGTCTAAGGACGCATCACAGCAGCACCTGCAAGATGGGAGAAGCCATCTCCTGGTTCTCAGGTCAATGAGTAAAGCACACCCTTTTTTTAGAGTTTACCGCATAACCAGCATGCAAGTGGTCCCCTCCCACTTCCATGAAGGACTGAGGCTTGAAATACACCAAGATCCAAAAAGGCAACTGTTGGTTTGCAAGATTTGGGAATACCCCTCCCTTTTGTCATTGTGCTTGTTGCCTATTGGTGCTGCCCTCCTACATTACTTGAGGTGTACCACAAAACTGACTCATTTTCTTTGAAGGAGTATACAGAGAAGTGCAAAAAGAAAGAAAAAATAACCTAACCAACAGAGACTGCTCTTGTCCCCATGTAAACACTTCACAGATAAATAGGGGTGGGGGGTAAAATAATAAATGATAATAATAATACATTTTATTTATACCCCGCCCTCCCCAGCCAGAGCCAGGCTCAGGGTGGCTAACAATAGTAAAATTACAGTAAAAACATAATGGGGGGGGAACCAATTTAAAATACAGGTTAAAATGCAATTTAAAATGCAGCCTCATCAAAACCATAAGGGGAGGGAAACATAAGGGTCAGACTGAGTCCAGACCAAAGGCCAGGCGAAACAGCTCTGTCTTGAAGGCCCTGCGGAAAGATGTCAGGTCCCGCAGGGCCCTAGTCTCTTGTGACAGAGTGTTCCACCAAGTCGGGGCCAGTACTGAAAAGGCCCTGGCCCTAGTTGCGACCAGTCTAACCACCTTGTGACCTGGGACCTCCAAAATGTTGTCATTTATGGACCTTAAGGTCCTCCGCAGGGCATACCAGGAGAGGTGGTCCCGTAGGTACATGGGTCCTAGGCTGCATAGGGCTTTAAAGGTCAAAACCAGCACCTTAAACCTGACCCTGTACTCCACCGGGAGCCAGTGGAAGTTTGTACTAAATACAGCTTATTTTAGTTATTTTTCATATCACCCTTCAGTTCAATAACTCCTAGGCTGGTTTACAATAAAAATAATTCGGGGGGGGGGGGGAATAGTTCCAAAGATGTACAAGTATGTGAGTAATGATGAGCGAAATTTCAGAAGCCAGAGAGAACAAAAAGAGGATGCCCAAGAACTGCAGGCAAAACTATGAAACAGTAATGATTCCTACACATTACTAAGGTGGGGGCACCTTTGTTCCACTCATATCTTAATGCAAACTTACAAAATTTGCTCTTCTCAAACGAATACATGAACAGGTCTTTGAAACAGAAATTTGAACTCCTCTGAATTTTGCGATGCAGTTCTCCAGCCAAATCATGCATACAGAAATGTATGCATTTCTAAAAGTGCTTGGAAAATGTAATGGTTTCTAAGGGGTTGCTGATGCGTAAGCAGGCACCTATCTCCCTGGCTGGGTGCAAACACCTGGCTGGGCTGCCAAAGTGAACCTTTTCTGTCCGGACCACCACTCACCCGTGGCTGACTCAGTCACTGGCAGAATCCGTGAGTGGGCGTTTCTTAAACTTCTTCCAGCAAAGAAGCTCTTTGACGCTTAGTCTCCACCTACCCTCTCTGCGCGAAAGCCTTCTGCGCAGGAAGGGCGTAGGCAGCGGAGGACCCCTAGTCTCCCCGCTGGTCCCAGGCAAGGAGTCATGGGACCGCCTCGCCACTTCCCCCACCTGCCCCCCTTCTCCACTGGTGCTATGCTGATTCTCTTCCCCAGAAGATGGGCTGCTTCTCCCGATCCCTGGACACTCTCTGGAATCCCTCTGGCTTTTGCGCTCTCCCTCCAGAACTGATGGCAGTTCCCTGACAGAAAAATAATGCATGAAAATGATATACAAACATGGATTTTATCAGGGTGTGTGTAAATTTCCATGCAAACTATTTTCATGAAAAGCTTTGCAAATGTTCAGCTGTTTATGAATGATATAAATTGCAAATAAAGAAAAAAAGCACAATTAGAAGCAGAGGGGGACTTTGTACTTGTATGTGGAAACGGGACACATAGAATTTAAGATCAGAAAAAGTGGGAAACTGGAAGAATTTGAAACAGAAAGATTTGTTCACTCCTGCACTGACCCCAAAAGAGAATACACACAGACCTCTGAATAACTAAAATTATATTGTTTTAACATACTGCATGATTCAATAATGTTTCCCTAGCGAAGCTCCTCCTTTCTGTTTCCAGCACCACCCAAGTTTAAAGCAGCAAAAGTTTCTACTATTAAACAAGCTTTTTTAAACTGTAGTATCTAATCCAAGGAATATTTAACAGTATAGAGTAATGGGATTAGCACACTTAAGAGTCCAATGGACTACAGCTGTTATTTAATTCTCAACAGCCCAACTTTGCTTTAAAAATGAATTGAGCTCCATTTTTTCTATAAGGCCACACAACAGGGGTAGCCAATGTGGTGCCTTTAAGATGTTGCCGACTCCCACTCTTACCTGCCCCAGCTGGCATGGCCAATGGACAGGGCTGAGTTGGAGTCTATGATATCTGGAAGGCACCTAGTTGGCTACCCCCATCCATTTAAGGATCAATGCACTTTCTGAGTCTTCTGCAGAGGTTTTATTATGAAATCTACACTGACGTAATTACAGGTTTGCTCAAATAAAAAGCCTGGCATTGCAGAATTGCCTGCTCACAACACACATCAGGGTGCCTACGTTAGTCCTCATGCTGGTTGTTGTCAACGCTACAGACTATATATCCTTCGGCATTCAACATCTTGCCTCGGGAAGATAAAGATATTCCACATCAGCTTCATAATGACCTTGTCTGAAACAAGTTTGGCCAAATACAAGCTATATTTTTAAGCAACAGAGATTAAGCATTTGGGTGAGGAGGAGTATGGCAGTTGTAATTTAATTGCTTCTTGCCCTGCTGAAGTCTTGAGAAAATAAACAGAAATTTATTCTCCCTCATGTTCCGCACCTTCCTTGCCATGACTCTCATCAGGACAGAAATGACATCATTTCTCATCTACAGATATAGATATAAAGTGGTACCTTGGGTTACATACGCTTCAGGTTACACACGCTTCAGGTTACAGACACCGCTAACCCAGAAAAAGTGCTCCAAGTTAACAACTTTGCTTCAGGGTGAGAACAGAAATCGTGCTCCGGCGGTTAAAAACGGACCTCCGGAACGAATTAAGTACTTAACCCAAGGTACCACTGTATATTGCTTGCAAAAAGTTTAGTATGTTATGCTAGAAGATGACCTGTCATCTACATAAAGATACACAGAGTGCCTTAAAGCAGCCTTACTCCACCAGGTGTTCTCGAGATGTTTTAGACTGCAACTCATGTGCTGGCAGGGGCTGTTGCAGTCTAAAACATCTGGGGAGCACCAGGTTAAGGAAGGCGGTCTTAAAGAAAAGGAATTCGGCTTATCTTGTATTTAACACAACTGCACCAGCAAATTCTTGAACAACTTGTTTTATTACATACATTTAAACCCTAACATGGTCAGGTATGCTCACCTAAAGGCCTGCTTTTGCCCATAATCACCAGCCAGCATTTCAAGATCACCATCTCAGGCCCTGCTCTCTGTTGTCCCTTTAAATCTGGACTCGTTTGGCAAGAGAAATGACCTTTTTGCAGTGACACTTCAGCTAGGAACTCCTTCCATGGAGAAGCCCACCAAGCTTCTCCCGTTTTCTGGTGCTTTTAAAAAACAAATCTTGGCTACTGCCCATGGTTAGTGAGGGAAAAGTTTAACCACGAGTCTGGGTCTGAGAAAGTTTCTCCGCCAAATATTGGCTTAGCTCAACGCAGCATGGGAGTAAAAAAAATACTCAACAAAGTGCCTGTGGCCTCCTCTCCATGAGCCAACACGTTTGTCCAGTTGCAGCACTGCATAATTTGGTCTACTGTGTTGTGTGAACCAAGCCCATGTTTTTATCCGTGGTATTCCCCCCCCCCCATTTCTTTTTTAAACTGGACGGGTCAACCTGCTTATTTTTAAAACTGGATGGGTAAACCTGCTTTTCAAATTATTTTTGTTAGCTTTGCTGCTTTGATTATGAGAGTTTTCATAATCCACCTTCTGAGAAGATTTCCTAAAAGACAGAGTATAAATCTATAATCTATCCTCCACAAGCGGCGATAAAAATTTCCATAGAAAAAAGGCTAGCTCTCGAGATTGTCGCATCCTAGGAAAAACAAGGACTGAACAGTGTGATGCAGATGAAAGGGGGAGGCCTGCATTCGTGGGAAAGAGTAGGCTTTCATTGCAACCTGGAGGATAAAATAACTATGCCACAAAAACAGGCCACCAGATCTGCCCTATAAATTTCCATCCCTGCTGGCACAAAGTCACCAGGGGCACCCTACAGCTAACCCTTATATGTTGATGGTTACCTTTCCCTGATAAATCACACGGCAAACCGAATGTTTTATTCCATAGAGTTTCTTCCTAGTGTAGGAATAAATCAGTGCTAATCAGAGTGCATTACATATTAATTATAACACTTTAGTTTTACTTCTCAAGTTCTTGTACTTCTGTTGTAAAATCCATGTGATGCCCTAGATACTGGCCCAGTCTTGATTTGTACAGATCACTCAGGGGAGATCAACTGTACCACACAAGGACCCCATTTGTAATATTCAGCTCTTCACCTCCAAAATGATAAGAACAATGCTTGCTGCAGAGTAGGCTTGCCCAACAGCTGTGACATTACCTAGCTTTCTAAAACGAAATTTAAACCTGCGTTGCTGAAGCCAATAGGATCTCACCTTTCACTTGACAGATAAGCTAAAGCTGCAATTCTAACCCCATTTACCTGGGACGAAGCCCACCAAATTCAGTAGGACTTCTGAGTCAGCATAATTAGGAGTGTGCACTAAGCTCCTAAAGCAAACATTCTTTGCACTGTCCTCCTATACTGGAAAGAATGTGTATTCATGAAAAACAACCATCCTTTACTTGTCAACAACTCAGTGGAAAAGCACAGTCTATGATTCTCTGTTTTGCTTGCATTAGGTCTCACATGGAATCCCTGGCACCTCCAGTTAAAATGAGCTCCCATAAGGAAGCGTAGAGAAATTCTGCCCACAGTCACTGCCAGTCACTTTAGGCAATATTGAGCCTAGTCTCTGTCAATCCAAAACAAAAGGCAAAATTTGGCATAGCAAAGGATCTAATATGATATTCAACTGGCAATTCTTACTTCGCTCATATTCAGTTGCCTTCACAGACTTTCACCAAATGTGGAAAAGCATCGCCTTTTCATTCTTTGCATATCAAGCATGGCCATTTTAAAACAATTCATTTTGTAAGTGAAGTACAAGGTAGACTGTAGACTCATGTGTCCAAGAAAAATGAAAAATTCCTCATGAGCTAACATCCATACAGGAAGAGACGGAAGACAAATGCAATCAAAGTGAGTTTCTTTATTTATTATTATGGATGTCAGGGTTTCAGGGACAGAGAGCGAGGGGGAGGGGTCCCAGGGCGACGAGGAAGAGGACGACGACGACCCGAGGTTGTCAGTGAGTCCGTCAAGTGAATCGGAGGATTCCCAAAAGGGAGCCCCCCTGGTCAGGCCAAGGGGCAGTAGAGAGGGAAGCAGTCAGAAGCAGGGGAACGAAGAGGGAATCCCCAGTGGGGGTTGGAGATCGGGACTGGCCTCTCCGTCGGAACGGAGTGAAGGGGGTGGAGTTGCCAGTGTGTCAGAAAGAGCAGAACAGGAAGCAGAGAGGGGAAGGAGTTCGGAGCAGAACGTCCTGCCGGAAGGGGAGGAGTGTAGTACAGAGAGTAGCGTAACGGTCGAAAGGAAGGTCAGAGGCAACGTACACGCGCCAAGTTCAAATGTGGAGGCGCGTGGAAATGAGGAAAGCCCTGAGGAGGAGCCTGGTCCCAAAGCACGAAGGAGGGGGGAGCAGGCGTCAGAAGACTCAGCCTCGGGGGAGTCCCGGAGGGAGGGACCACAGGGGGGCAGGAAGACCCTGCGGAAAAGGAAAGAGAGGAAAAGGTGGAGCAGTACAAGCCTCTTAAGCTGGTGCAGGGGCGGGACTGACTCAGAGGGGACTTCTAACATCTAAGGGTAACAGATGCGGAGCCACGGAGCTTGGATGTAACGACAACAATGTTCTTCAATAAAACCTTTTGTATATAACTTGGACTGGACTTTGGTCTCTTGTGAGCTGGGACCTCGGGTGGCTCTGACAATAAATATTATTATAACACTTAACATGAGTGTCTCACCAATGCATCTCTCTTAGACACAAGTTTATTTTTACAGAAATATGTTTTATGTCAAGGCCTTTCTGCTAATTTGACAATGGGTGAGTTGCTGGGGTGGGAGGAAAGGGGTATAACCATCCATCATTACTTTGGTCAGCAACTGCCTAGAGCACTGTTTCCCAAAGTGGGCAATACCGCCCCCCTGGGGGGTGCTGGAACAATCCAGGGGGTGGTAGTAGCCTTGGGTGCAATTGGGGTGGGGGGGTTAATATAAATAAGGGGGTGGTGGAAGCATAAAGAAAGAATTTTTTGAAAGACCATCCATAAACGCTTCATCTGTTCTGTAATTATGCTTACCAATGTAACACAGAGTTAAAGTCGTCGTGATTACTTTATTTTCCAAATAAACACACAAAATGCAAGTTATAACTCGAAATCAGTGGTCAAGTCCTCCGACAGATCTTAACAAGCATTTTTTTTATTTTAATAGTATCCTTTTGAAATTAAAAAAATTGTCCAGTAGCACCTTAGAAACCAACTAAGTTTGTTCTGGGTATAAGTTTTCGTGTGCATGCACACTTCTTCAAATACTTCTTTGTCAGACCAACATGGCTACCTACCTGAATATTATCCTTTGCGTGTAATGCACTATGTTACTATGGTTGATTTTAATAAGTAATTTTATAATTTAAAGCTTCAAGGTGTCTTATTTACAATAGCATCTTTCTTTACTATGTTGTAGGACATAGGTAGAAATATTGACACATAAAAAAAGCCAATTTGTCACTGCATCTTTCTGTTCATTCACTTAAAAGAGCCAGTGTGGTGTAGTGGTTAAGAGCGGTAGTCTCGTAATCTGGGGAACCGGGTTCGCGTCTCCGCTCCTCCACATGCAGCTGCTGGGTGACCTTGGGCCAGTCACACTTCTTTGAAGTCTCTCAGCCCCACTCACCTCACAGAGTGTTTGTTGTGGGGGAGGAAGGGAAAGGAGAATGTTAGCCGCTTTGAGACTCCTTAGGGTAGTGATAAAGCGGGATATCAAATCCAAACTCTTCTTCTTCTCTTCTTAAAGAAGGCAGATTTCCAGGAGGGTGCTAAGTAATTATTTTTATGAAAAAGGGGTGGTAGGCCAAATAAGTTTGGGAACCTGTGGCCTACATGCAGCTTGAACATTATGATTAAGTCATAAAACCCCATGAAATCCCCCTCTTTGCTGGCCCCTCTCATAGTGCTGTCATGCTGCCAGAATTGCTTAGAGATTTCTCCAGTACCCTTAGGAAGCACTGCAGATATTTCATGGGGAAAGCTACACAGGGTGAAATTCTAGCTGCTCTGCCCTTTTCAATGCACAGTAGCCCTCAGGGCCAGGGCCTGGCAGCTACCTCCCTGCTTAGGCAAGAAAAGAGAGAGGCAAGCAATAGCCTTCCAAGGAAGCCCCACCCTGAAAGCGTTTGATTAAGGATGAAAACAGCTATGACTAACAGTGTAACAATGCAAAGTCCCAATGGGCAGAGCTGCCAGATCCCAGCTGCCAAGCAGCTAATAGTCAACGAGTTTCACCTGTTACTGCCTGGTATCAGGTGCTTAGTGCTCAAACCAGAAGATGATCATCTCACCGGGTAACTTGGCACAATGACAACCGACGGCAAATGCCTCCTGATACAGGCACACTCTAGAAGGCAAGTTGACCCTTCCAAGTGGCCCTTCAACAGAGGGAATCAATAATCAGCTTCCACTTTGCTCTCAGCTTTAGGTTCTCCCATGCATTGTTTGCTTTAATGTTGTGGGTGCCCCAAAGGGAGATATCCCTGAAGAAGCATGGAAAATATCCCAGGTTCGTTCCCCAACATCTTTAGGTGGGGCTGAGAATCATAGAATCATAAACTTGTAGAGCTGCAAGAGACCATGAGCATCATCTAGTCCAACCCCCTGCAGTGAAGGAATCCTTTTGCCCAATGTGAGACTCGAACCCAGACCCTGGGTTCTCATGCTCTACCAACTGTGGGAAAGACCTCTGTTTTCAACCATAGAGAACTGCTGCCCTTCACTAGAAGCTTTAGCTACCTACATCCTGACAAGATTTCTTGACGTAGTCAGTAACACTGGCTACGTTCTCCCCTGCCCTCCTGTGATATTGGTCATTTTTCTTTTCTTTTCTATTTTTAACAGACATGCTGCTCATAATAAATACAACTAAGGGTGCAGCTAAATTACTGTTTATCCATCTTTCTGTGAAACTTTGTTCCGTGTGTATTGTCTACAAAGTTGCCTACAGCTATCCACAATAAGAAGAAAAACAGCAAACTGCCTGGGAAAGCAAGCCTCTCTACAAAAACAACCAAAAAAACACTCTCATTTAAAAAAGAAAACCTCTTTTACTGTGGGGTAAATTGAAGTCAGAAAGGCTTTGCATCATTTCTTTTGTTTTGAACTTTTTGCAAGACTCCAGCCTTGGCCTACTAAGTATTAAGCACTGCAATGCTCTGTTGGTTTTCAATAATAACTTGATAAAAATAAGAACTTGATAAAAACCATTCGGAATGGCACAGACCCCTTCAGTCAACCGGGCCAGTTCCTTATGAGCTCTACTGCAGCAGTGTGAATAACCTGTACCTCTTACAAAGGGTCTCTCATTTGGTGATATGCTTCAGAAAGGCAATTTTCCCCCAGGACTAAACCTGGAGAGATTATTTATACTACTGAATATGCCTTACATAAATTAGGTTTTATTAAGTATGCTGTGAGTGTGTTTTATTTTTACCTTGTCAGCTACCCTGAGAGGGCTTCTGCCCTTAAAAAATACAGCCTAAAACTCTTTCTAATTAATTAAACATGCAACAGTTTGGCTTTTATTCCAATCTTTCTCTTGCCAGTAAAGATAACAATGCATATTTTTTTTAGTTGTTATTATCGCCATAATGCTGTAATCCTTGAAGGACTCTTGAGGGATGTTAAAATAACCACCATCAACAATTTATAGTGTACTTGGGTTTTGGCAGAGCTTGTTACTAAAGCTGAATTGGAGAGCAAGAGTCTCATTTTTCACCTCTGTTAATGTGTCATACTTGCAGCACAAGAAGGCTTGCTTCAGTTGTCAACCTTTGTACTCTCCTGAACTGAGGATCAGGTTCACAGACCATTTTACAACTTAATGATTTCAAGAACTGTGTGAGGGAATTAGCTCATCTCTCCATCAGCATTAGTTGCAAATGACAAGATCTAGTCCTGCTCTGGGATCAGAATCTGTAATTATTCAACTATATTTATTGCTCTGAAAGACACCATATTATCTAGATCTATTACTGCAGTATCTTTAGTTATTTTGCCTCTGGTCTGAAGGGTGAAAGCAATAACACCTGTTAGGAACTGCTAGCATCACATTCACTGCTAAGGGACCTCCTGCATATGAGATTTTCCTGCATCTGCTCATATAGTACACCCAAAACTCACGGGATACAAAGCCCCCATTTACAGCTTGTTGAAATGCCCTTTCTACATAGCACACACAGAGAATCCTGCATTATGGGTGGGTGGTGCCATCTGCATATGGGAAAATATGAAGCGAGAAATGCCATGCTATGGAAAATGCACACATTTTCTAATTCAAAGATCATTCCTGCAAGCAATTCCCTTCTTCCTTTGCCCAGGAAAGTGTAACATGTAAAAATAATGCATTCTGTCCACAGTCCAAAATAATATGTTGCATCTCAGGTTTCCCTGGTTAATCTGCAAAATATCCAGCACCATCTAATTATGTCATATAGTCAAAAGTACTGTCCTTCAACTGAGAAATATGTTGGCAAGTGGTTTTGCACAGGTTACAGGAACATAGGAATACCTTATACCAAGTCAGAACATTAATCCATCTAGCTCAGCTTTCTCAACAATGACTGGCAGTAACCCTCCGCGATTTCAGATGGGAGACATTCCTTACCCTACCTTGATATACCAGAGATTGAACCTAGGATATTTTGCATGTAAAGCTCTACATCTGAACACTTAATAGTTTGTGAAAATGTCCAACTAACAATGGCCAAGATCCAAATAGAGGCATAGGTTTATGCAAGAGGCTTGTCCTAGTCTAATAGAATCTACAGTATAATTTAAGATTCCCTTGCCACCCAATAGCAACATTCTCTAGGTGGCTTGCAGTATCCTAGACAACATTTTAAGAAGCTTCACTTACTGATATACATGTACATGCCTCGTTCAGCTTTGCATAATTCAAGAGACAAATAGCATAATGAAAGTCACTCCCCTCTACCTTAAGGAGCATTTGAAATACCATGAACTAGTCATGTCCCATCACCAACATAGATTTTGTCCAAGGAAGAGGCAGGCATGGTTCTTGACTTTAGCAATACCATTCCAGTGTCTCCACTTTTCCCAATTTCTGTACAAAACCCACACAAAGAAAGGCACAGCTTCCCGAAACAGGGGCCATCAGACAAACTGAAATTTAATATCAACAGCTAATGCAAGACCAAAGACTTAAAATGATTAATTTTCTGCCACACGCCACAAAGGAAGCAATTTCTCAAGACTCGTAGATAACCATCACCCTTCCTTCCTGAATTAATCCATGATAAAATGTATTATATTATCATTTTGCAGCCCAGTTCCTGTTATCTTTCGTTCTCACCTTGCTCACTGTGGGCAGTCAGCACAAGTTACAGTTGCCTGGAGATGATGCCAGAAATTACCTCCTAGCGCCCTTTGTGCTTTCTGTCTCCATCTCCTATTCATTGCGGCCTTGGAGCGGGCCAGGATGGCATAGTTAGTACTTCTAAATAGAATGTATAGCTTCTTATAGTACAGGCATGATAGAGATCTCCATATACAATAAAATACACTTACTACACAGCAGTTGCTTTTAGTAACATGTATGTGGAGACGGCAATGTAAACTTAGGCTCACTATTGTATCTCCATTTCCTTATCTGTGAACCAAGGGTACCCAATCTGGCTCCTCCAAATGTCACAGTACTCCAACTCCCATCAGCCCCAGACAGGATGGTCAGGGGTTCTAGGATGATGGGAGTTGTAGTCCTTCATTATCTAGGGAGCACCATATTGGCTGAAGTCAGAGAGAGAATACACATATACGTATAAATATACGCAATCTACTTAGAACACCTGAGAGATTCAACAAGAGATCCGGGCCAGAGTTTGTGAATCACAATTTCTGCCACAGAGAAATGTGTGCACTCTGTTCTCCATCTAGATTATGAACACTTCCCAATGGGGGAGACCCCCCCCCCCAAGCCTCAGCTTCAGATATTCAACAGGAGTCCATAAGCACCAAAGTACCATTATTGCATCCTGGTAACTTCTTTTTCTTACCTACCAGATATCCAAAGCTGTTCCATTTAGTGTATCTCACAATTAGTTCCTGGCTCTGAAAGCTGATGCAACTTCTTTTTTTTAATAAGTTTTTTTATTGTAGCAGACAAACATAGATATTCTTCTGTAACTTGTACTAATAACCTGTGACTTTTGATCTCAGGTGTGCATTTTGGGTCAGAACCTTCCACCAAATGCTAGTGTTTATCTTTTCCCTAAAAGTCTTGAGGAAGGTTATGTTGTAATAAACATCCAGATAAGGAAGTCTAACTTTTCCCTGCTGCAAAACCCAGAGTGCACCCTCATTGCTTCCTTCTTTAATTATAAGAGATTACTCAGGTAAGGGCTCAGGCCTTCTCTATTAACACCAGAGACTCAGGTTCCACAGTAATCATCACATTCTGAATTAATTAGCAGGCGGCATGTTAATTTAATGAAAGAGGCAGGCAAGGTAACAACTACTGTGTGCAAGGAAACCTTCTTTCGTAGCTATAGTTTCTAATGTTTAGATGTTGCTGTTATTGTTAAAAATAATAATATTTTAAACCTCATGAGTACCCGATATCCTCCCACATCATAAGGCAACACACAGCATCAGGAACTTTAAACCCCACTCCCCATCCTCCAAATACCAACTGCTCTGGAATTATAACTGTCAACTTTTCCCTTTTCTTGCAAGGAATCCTATTCGGAATAAGGGAATTTCCCTTTTAAAAAGGTAAAAGTTGACAGTTATGTCTGGAACATCAGCTTCTTTCTTCATTTCAGAATATCTGATATACCTCAAGTAAGCAAAAAAAACCCGTAAACAAACCCAAGGTAAATGTGTTTGTGAGGAGAAAAATAATTTTCAGAACTCAGAAACCTTCAAAGTTCTCTTTAGGTCAAAAGTTCTGCAGCCTCTCCCAGCTGCAATCACTTCCTACAGAGAGTAATTACCGCATTTAGAAGTTCTCCTAAAGGTGAGCAATCAACCTGCAACAACTGCCACCCAAAGTTTCCAAAATCAGAGAGAGAGAAGCTAAATCATTCCATAAAACAACATGCCAAGAATGACGAACAGGATGGAAAGCCACCCTTTAACCTATATATACACATATATGTAAATTATGACACATACATATGCACAAACGTACTGTGTGTGTAGAAAAAGAGATTATTTGCAATGTACATAAAAAAGAGCAGGCTAGTGTATTCTTTTGGAGGTGACTTTTAATGCGTGTTTGTGGGAGGTGATCTTGGAAAGTGTTAACAACTTCCCCCAACCAAAGCCTATGTTGCTGTTCATATCTATCTATAATAAAACAAGTCGTATTCCAAGATTTATCTAACAAAAGTCAACCAGGGGTTCCCAAATGAACAGCGTCAGCAACAGGAGGGGAAAAGCCCAAGACAGAAAGCAGACCCGAATGCAAGCCAAGGAAGGGAGAGAGGGAGGAAGGGAGAGAGGGAGGGAGGCGGAGAAAGAGAGAAGAAACTCGGGATGGAAAAAGAGGGAAGGGGCTCAGAGATGGGGAGGGGGGAGAGAGCCAGAAGAGGCGGAAGGGGGGACAGGGCAGCAGCGCAGCCGCCGGCTTTCTGAGCCGGGAGGGAGGAAGGCAGAGCGCGGGGCTCTCCGTCTGGCCCCCCAGTTTACCTGCCGCCGTCGCCGCCGCCGCGCTTCGTCCCCAGCTGATGCCGACTCGGCCCGGGCGTTGCGCGGCTGCTGCTGCTGCTCGCAGCTCCGCCCCGGCGCTCCTGGGAGCCGAGAGCGGCCGGGCCGGGGCGGGGCCTCCGCTGACGCCACGGCAGGAGAGGGAAGAGGAGGAAGCGCCTGGTGCCGGCCGGAGTTGCAACTTGGAGCGGCGCTTCTCCGCTCTCCTCCCTGGCCAAGGGATGCTGAGCATGCGCGGACCCAGCCGAGCGTGCTCAGTAAGCGGCGCCGAAGTCGCCTGCCCAGTTCTCTGCCCTTCCTCGGACTTCTAAATCAGACATGCAAGAAGTAGAACGCGAGCGATCTGCTCCGGGGCAGGAGGACTCGGAGGGTTGTTCGGAGAGCAGAGGTTCCCTGCTCAGGGCTCTCGCCTTGTCGTCCCTTTGGCTGCCCGCACGAGTCTAATCTTCCGAGTGTGTTGCATGGCAAAGCATCGCTTCAGCCCCCCCACCCCATAGAAAAGAAGAGAATTGGTACCCACACCACGATCATACGCAAAGAATGCAGAGGTTTTATCTAGCACCAACAAAGCTTGTGCGCAGCTACAGCAGTCCATGTATTTTAATATTTTGTGAAATATTATATTTAGTATTTTATCCCTGTCTTTCCATGTACAGTGGTACCTCGGGTTACATACACTTCAGGTTACATACGCTTCAGGTTACAGACTCCGCTAACCCAGAAATAGTACCTCGGGTTAATAACTTTGCTTCAGGATGAGAACAGAAATTGGGCTCCGGCGGCGCAGCAGCAGCAGGAGGCCCCATTAGCTAAAGTGGTGCTTCAGGTTAAGAACAGTTTCAAGTTAAGTACGGACCTCCAGAACGAATTAAGTACTTAACCCGAGGTACCACTGTGCCTTGGTATTTTGAGGTTCAGTTTGTGATTCAATATATTTAGGAAGTGAAGACTGAGTTTTCTTTGTTCACCCAAATGTGGGTTTCTGATGTTCCCTTCCCCAACCCTTCTTTTTTTAAAAAAAAAAGTTTTTCCTGACCTGACATACAGGTTTCGGAGATGATGAATATCTGTAGCAATAACAAACACTTTTGGAACATTAGGAGAGAAAGGATAGATGTTCAATGTGGGTATTTGTTAGGGAGATACATAAGGAAGGAAGGAAGCTCGGAGCAAGTAGTGAAGGGAAGTAGGACTCATGTTGTTTGAGCAGAGTAAGGCAATAAATCCACTGTCCAGCCCAGAATTTCCTGTGTTATTGAAACCAGCTCTGAGCAAGTTTGTTTTCTTTTTCTTTTCATCTTTGTGGGACGCAGAGTGGCGCTTTCAGCTACAAAGCTGACCTGCACATTCTTGCAAAGAATACTTTCCTCTTTGGCCTAGAATGCAGGAGTGCAAGCTCAATGGAACACCTTCTCTTCCCATGCCCATTGTCACAGGAGTGCAGTAGAAATCCCATTTCTAAAATAAAAAGCTAACAAGCAAAGTTCACAATTCAAAGACTGAATAGTTTCACTTCAGGCTTTCCAAAAGCAGTTTCTGAGATGTGTTTGGGCAGGATTCTTACAAAAGGCATGCTTTGCAGCTAATTATGTTCCTCATTCACATAACATGGCATTCACATAACAAAACAATTATTGCTGGGATGGTTAAAGTGGGTGACCCATTTCTGTGATGTCAGCGCAAGGTTATTTCCGCCTTTCCATGCCACTCCCACTTTTCTTCTTAGTTCCCTGTCACATACCAACAACCTTAGGTGATGACCTCTGTTAGGCTAGAAAACGGCTTCATTTGTTTACTGGCACACACAGAGGGAATCACAGAGCATCTTGTTAAGGGAACTTTACAGGACATAGATGGTCTTTGGTTATTTTTATTTTCCCTTGTGTCAATTGTGTATAAATTTACATAGATCTTGCTCTTCAATACTGAAGGGTTCCTAGAGCAGTTATCATCCAAAAGCTACCAATGACCCAAAAGCCAATGGTTTCACTAACAGAGCAAGCAAACAGCAATAATTTTTAAAATTTTAACAGACAAGGTACCACAGCTACAACCTCACTCCCCAAATTAACCCTTCATACCACAGTACCTTCATCCTTCAGGATGGCACTTAACTATTAATGTCACAAAAATCATAGTAAAACTGCTGTAGCAAGCAAAATATATAAACTGTGGCAGGCAGAAGAGAAAATCACATCTATTTCCCACCACTGCCCCCCCCCCTTTATTTTGTCCAACTCTGCCTGGGCCAAAATTATATCGTATTATCATACAGTAGGGGTGGGGAATCCCATGGATTTGGAGGTCTGGTAATTATTCAGGTTGCCATAGGTGTGGAGAGAGAATTTAAGTCTTTATTAATGTGCTGGAATCCTGAATAAAATTCCTCCCCGAAAGCTACAAATTGGCACCAGGATTTCCTCACAATGCACAGAGCAACAGAGGAGGAATCTTATTCAGGGCTGTAGCACTCAAATAAAGGGTTAACACTCACACACTTGCTGAAACTTGGGTTATGATGAGCTGTCCTCCCTGCACAGTTGATGCTATTAGCATTTGCTTAAAATTTGCCTGTTAAATGCTATGATGCATTTAATGTCATGTGTGCTCTGGTGCTCTTCTCTGCTGCATAGTTCATGAGCAGGCTTCACCACTATGAGTATTTTATGTTACGAAGTGGTATGTAGAGCATCTATGGAATTTAAAAGAGTTGTTTTAAATTTGCTCTATAGTGTTTTGTTTTGTTTTAAGGGCTCAAGCAGGATGCATAAGAGGAAATAAGTTTGCTGCAGCGTAATGTATTGTATATAAATCGCTCAGTTCCATTCTTTTTTTAAGGCCAGAACTGCTGCCGCCCCTGGAACCATCTTGTGTGACAAACCTGTGGTATGCTTGGGGTTATTCCAGTTGTAGCAATGTCCTACAAATATATGCTTCTCCATATACATTTTGGAAGCAGGCCAGGAATGGGTTTTCCCACTATAAGTACAATTATTGGCAGGCACTAACATGAGAGTGCTGTTAAATTGCAACTCATGTTGCACTTCAAAAGGAAGGACAGGGTCAATCCCACTTATAGTGGTGGACTGTGCTAATATGGCACCCTGAACAAGGGCACACTTTGGTACCCACTAAATATTTATGTGCTCTTGTGTGTAGAACCCTGCAAGGGAATTCTTGAAGTTTACATGATCCATTTGCCCCTTTTTAATACAGTCAAACCTCAGTTCTTGAACAGCTCAGTTTTTGAACGTTTTGGCTTCCAAACACCAAAAACCCAGAAGTAACTGCTTCGGCTTTCGAACGATTTTCGAAAGCCGAATGTTCTAAGTGGCTTCTGTTTTGAGTTTTCCTATTGTACTGAGGCTTCCGCTTTCTGTTGTTGAACGTTTCAGAAGTTAAACGGTCTTCTGAAACGGATTACGTTCAACAACCAAGGTTTGACTGTATAGGAAAAGCTGTAGTCCTAAGTTCCTTTCAAGAATTTGACTCAGCACTACTTCTTTTTATAAAGTTTGTATTTAGGAAACAAACAAAACAACTCAAAGAAGGCAAGATGCGCTCCAACCAGATTGGTTAAATTTTTGGACAAAGTACACAATAGTCTGCATTCAACTAATCTTTACTCAGAGTAGACCCACTTAAATTAATGAAACAAGTTAGTTGTAGCCATTCATTTCAATGACTCTATTTTGAGCAAAAGTTCATATTTCTGCTTTTTTTTAAAAAAAAGAAAAAACGTAGTATGCTTTCTTCTGACCAGCTTTGGTTTTAATACTATAAAGGAAAATCTTTGTAGTGCTTTACAAGGAAAGGTGAGAATGAGTAATCTGATGCATTATTTATAGACTTGAGTACATTCTACCCAAAAACTCCAATGAAAAAGGAAATGCTGCCTTGGTTTACTGGCCCACAAGAATGTCTGGTTTCTGTAAAACTTCTCTAATGTTACAGGGGAAGGAACAGATCAAACTAAAGGGCAAAAATGAACAAGAAAATTAGAAATAAGATTTAAGTAGTGAAATGCATGCTAGTTGTACATACCCCACCAACTCAAATGATTCCAAAGGTGCATATACTCACTTTTAACTTTTCGACCTAATACTTGGACTACCAATTCTAACACAAATTGCCAGGGTTGGTTTCTTACGACGAAATGAAATCTAACAGTATTCAGAAAGGCTTCCTAAAATGAGGAAATTTTCCTAGCCAGAATTCTATATACACTGGCACTGTAGCAAGTTCAAGTAAAAGTGTTGGGACTTGCCTCCAAGCAAGATGTGTTTAGATCAGTGGTTCCCAAACTTTGTTGTTTATCTCTGGACCACTTGGAAATTGCTATGGATCTTGGTGGTTTTGCTGCCTGTTTAGCAATTGTAAAGCACTGTACTTATGGTTCACCATACTGGGGGGGGGGGTGACAAGTATGACACCGCTGGGATCTATCCTGGCCCCAGTGTTGTTCAACATCTTTATAAATGACTTAGATGAAGGAACGGAGGGGCTGCTCATCAAGTTTGCAGATGACACCAAACTGGAATGGGTAGCTTGTACTGCAGAAGACAGAATCAGGATTCAAGAGAAGAGTAACACATTGGATAACTGTGTCAAAACAAGCAAAATGAATGCCTTAGTCATACCCCACATGGAGTACTGTGTCCAGTTCCGGGCACTACAATTAAAGGAGGATATTGAGAAGCTGGGATGTGTGCAGAGGAGGGCAAGCATGAGAAAGGGCCTGGAAACCAAGCCTTAAGAGCGATGGTTGAGAAAGTAACAACAATACTACATTCTCCATTTGCAAAACCAAACCAACAGGGAACATCTACTGATAACAAGAGGAAAATATTAAAGCATACAATGCTTGGGAGAATTTTTAGAGGTCATGAAAGCTGGTGCATAAAGTTTCTCAAACATGTGTCTTCCCACTCCCGCCCCCACACTTTTCCTATCATTTTATAAAAACCTGCTTTGAGCACCATCTCACATTTTAAAAGGGGTGTCTGAAATGTTTCTTCAGCTAAACTTGTCATGGAGCCTTTGGGAAAGAAAGATACAAACATCTAAATAAAAAGGAAAGTCCTGTTACACTAGATTAACAGGACCTCATTTTAGAATATTCCCCAAACGTTCTGCACTCTTTAAGTGTAAGCAGGCAATTCTCTCAGCAAGAAAAATAAAGAATGCCACAAGGGAATATTAAATGTCACCTCTCCTTCTGCCTCTAGCAAATGTTTACCAGCACATCATACATTTTTCATGCTAAGTAACCTAAAACTTTTATAAGAATTCCTAACAGTTATTCTATCCAACATGAAAACCAATACGAGAGAGACATCTAATTAGTAAGCTATTTGATAGCTTTCTCTGAGGAACTCATTCATGCTGCTTTTAATGAATACAGGTCATACTGTCTTAAAGGCATTATTATGCAGGCAAGAATGTATTTTTATAAACACACCCACTAAGAGTACACCTCTGTGTATGTCTACTCAGAAGGAAGCTTCACTGACTTCAATGGAACTTATTTCCAGGCCAGTGTGTTCTGGACTGCAGCCTCTATTGGTGCATTCCCTCCTTTGGTTTCTCTGTATAGGATTTCAGCTCGACTTTTATACTTGAACTCAGGTGCCGATTAATGTCAGATGAGCATGTGCTGTTGTTTTTCAATACACTATAGAAACAAATCAAGATTAAAGCTTAGGCAACATGCAGCATAAATTACCCAAGGTCTTCAAACTTGTTTTTGACCATTTTATTAAAAAAATAAATTTCCTATATCAACATGTGTATCAGGTTGCTGCATGACTGATCCATTACCATAATATTAAGAGAAACATTGCATTCTTCACATCTCGAAAAGGAATACAAGCTCCAGGACATTCTGAAAAACAGAACCATGTAATCAGAATTAAAGTATACCACAACCTGTTTGTTTTTGTTTTTTTTAAAAAATCATTTCAACAAAAAACCTTGCACAGGTTGGTATGCATTTTGCTAAGTCTACTCTTCTAATATAACTTGTTCAAGAAGTACTATTATTATTATTTTGCCACACCAACAAATGTTTACATTTGTTGTCAATCCTTTTTAGGTTTTACTCTAGCTAGCTTTCTAAAAAATGACTAGTAATTCTCAATTTTGAGGCATAAATGCTGGATCATTAGTGCCACTTGTGCGCTTTTATATCTAATGCCAAGAGTTGTTTCTTCAGAGTCACAAGTTATCCCTATGAATTTCTTGAGTGTAACACTGACAATGCCATGAGGGTTCTACAGCTGGTCTGACCACGGCAAATATTGGGAAAGTATGGAAAACCTAAGGCTGCAATCCTAAAGCTCGGCTCCTTAAATTGAAGCCAATTAGACAGAAGCAATTTTGTGTGCTGCACTACAGCTCCAAACAGTACTGCACTTGGTCTTCCTCTTTGGACAAAGTAATATCAGAACTAGCTGCACGTAAAAACAAAAGCAAAAAGGTGTACTGAGCGGGTGACACTGCTGTAAAAATCAAGAACCGATGCAAAAGTAAAAAATCCTGTGTATACAGGTTAAAAGGACATACAGAGTCATGATGGTCTAAAACTCAGCATATTCCAACGGTATATTTCCTCCCATTCAAAGTCTCTTTTGGACAAAAGCATTGTTACACCAAAATGTATCTGCAAAGGAGTTTCTGTTCCCCAGTTTTCAATATCAATACCTTGTGAATATTTAAGGAGTTATGGAAGAGACTTGATTTCTTTTGGACTTTTTAGAAAAGCTGGCATCATAAGGCTGTACTTCTTGAAACGTAATTTAAAAATCAAATTACATCATGGAAATATGCCAACAAGTTGTCTCAGTATTGGAAGATAACTCTACTTAAAATTGAGGGGGGAAAGAAGCAAGCAAGCAATGACATCTAGCAATATTTTGGTTTTCTGGACAATACAAAAAAATAGTACTCGTACATTTAAGAAATGTTCCATCAGATAGATAAAGCACATATGAATGCACATTCAGAATTCTGACACAGAAAATGTAATGTGGACAATTTGCTGCTATTTCCAAGCACACTTACAAAAAATACAATTTTATAATGAAAGAATTGTCAAAATACAGTTGAACAACGATCGGGAGCCACGCCCCCAAAAAGGATTCAACAGTATTACTTAAGCTCTGTTTCAGACTGTATTAAATACTGCTTAAGTAAACTTGTGGTCATAAAGCAGCATTATTCCAAGCACTTGTGAAGTTCCTTCTTTCATTATCTGAAGTGTCCTTTACTAAAGATTACACTGCCTGGCACTCGGATTCAAAGTGCAAACTCCTCACCTTGGAAACACAATGCATTTAGACACATTCTTATATTGTTGTACATAGCTGAAGCAGACACATCTTGTATATGGCAACTGTAAATCAAAGTATGGGTTTGATCACCTTGCTACATAGGTATTCCCCGTGCATTACAGAAGTCTTACTGGGAAATGTTCAATGACAACTTTACTTAAACACAGAAAGAGTTAACCAATTCATCCTATAAATATCTTCTTTATTTGCTTTGTGTCTAGAAGTTTCTATTAAGTTCTATTAACAGAAATACATAACAAAAGGTCTTCTATGTAGTGAAAAACTTAATTACAAATATTGAAAAAGGTTGGACTAATTAACATATGTACAGATTTGTCTAGTTAATATATTGAGGGGAATCTGTTTAATTAATGACATACATTTATAAGCATCAACAGTAAGTTTCAGTTGATAGTACTCCAAGTCCTTAGTTTGGGCAATGAGGATATGGTAAATTTCAAGATTGTTTTTTTTTAAATGTAGCCATAACATGCAACAGAAAATATTCAGTCTGAACAGCTGCTGATAAATTGTTCTATTCCTTCCTGAAAAGATTTCTCTGCCAAATTAGTGTCCTTCTGTCCCTTCTTTTCTTTGTTCTGCTGTTCCTGTAGATTCAGGATTATGTTTCGTATTTCTTCCCGTTTTGTTTTCATTCTTGGGCGAGGAAACCAGTCTGTTAAATTCATTGGTAGTTCAAAACTTAGAATAGGAGTCTAGTAGAGACAAAAGAAGTAGGCTTATAGCAACAGGGCCTATAATGTATGACTTTTATATGACGTATTCAAAAATTAAGAATATCAGAAAATGTCAGATTTGTTACATTTTTACCCTTCCTCCAGTTTCCTCTTAAAAGAGCATACACATAGTACAACATACTCCTAAAGAAAACAATCATACAGAAATTCTCAACAAAACAATAAACACTATATTTATTTCCGCTTGCTGAAATGTACAAGGTGTTCATGAGCAGAGGGCATAAACTAGCCTAGCTAAACTAGTTTTGATTACATTGAAACAGTGATTACTATATTTGGTTCTATTCAGCTACCTTCTTAAGGTCCCATCTGCACTATACATTAAAAGCAGTGACATAACACTTTAAACTGTCAAAGCTTTCCCCATGGAATTCTGGGAACTGTAGCCTGACACAGCTGAGAATTCTTAGGAGGACCCCAATACGCCTCATAGATCTACAATTGTGGCTTAACAGTCAATGTATCTTCTCAGGAACTGTAGCTCTATGAGCAGAATTATGGGTCTCTTAACAACTCTCAGCACCCACAACAAAATGCAGTTCCCAGAATTCTATGGAAGAAGCCGTGACTGTTTAAAGTGGCATGATACTGCTTTAAGTGAATAGTGCAGATGGGGCCAGGATAAAGCTGTGACAATGTTCTGTAGACCCAGGGCATTAGGCTAGAATGCTGGCTTAATAATGGAAGCAGGAAGGTTGTCTTGCTCACACCTTACAGATTAATCTATCGTTAGAAGCAGTTTATGGTCTAGATAACTTTTGCACAGGGTCACACAATACGGCAAAAGGGAGTGAGATGCTTTTTTTGGGGTCACAAGTGGAGCACAGGTTTGCTTATCTGCCATTGTTGTAGTGCTCATGATGGATCATCATCTGCAAAGAATTCTACAGCTCCAACACTCAGCACAATACAACATGCATTGGAAAGGGTTCCTACTGACACCTCACTACACAATTTAAATATGTACTTAATCCATTTGCATCTATAAACTTGTTCAAGGCACACTGGGGAACTAGAGTCCCCACAGCATTTTAAAGCTACTTTACATTAAATATGTGTATGTTTATATAACCTATAGAACATTAAATGTGTGCATGTTTATATAAGCTATAGAACAAAACAAAACAAAGTATCAACTGAAGCATTAATCCTAGGATTCAGCCATCAATATTATTCTATGTTGTGGAGCAAGCTACACACTTGCTCATTCTTCTTAATTTAACCTATAATAGGTGCTGCTGCCAGCTAGTCATCCTGACACAGTAACCCACTGAGAATGTGGCAAAGATAGGCAGGAGTTGCCTTATCAAATCCAAAGCAATCATAACATTGGGAACTAACTGGTCTTTTATAAATGCTGTACTGCAGCTTGTTAACTACCTCTAATCATTGTAAAATAAAAGCCATGGAAGTAGAAAAATGGAGACAGGGACAAGAGGTGCATACAAGCACTGCTCCCAATGTTCCTGGGTACATGAGCTTCCGTTCAGATGTCTGGAGAAAGTGATTAGTTCTGCATAAAATGCCATATTCCACAAAGAAAGCAAGATAGTGTGACACTGAATTCCACTATTTTTGGCTATTACGAACATTCCGCCTGACCGAGCTGGCCAGATTGAATGATCCCTCCACCCCTCCCACTGTGGGGGTAGTAGGGGGCAAATGGGGGAAGAGAGTACAGTCATACCCAAATGCCTTGCGAATTGAATGTTTTGTCTCCCAAACACTGCAAAATGAGTGTTCCAGTTTGCAAATGTTTTTTGGAAGCTGAACGTCCGGCGCAGCTTTTGATTGAGTGTAGGAAGCGCCTGTAGTCAATCTGAAGCCATGCCTTGGTTTTCGAACCTTTTTGGAAGTGAAACGGACTTCTGGAACAGATTCCGTTCAAGAATCACAGTATGACTGCATGGAGTTCATTAGGTGACTCCCATCCACAGGCTCCAGAAATGTGCATGGTGGCTAAATTAAACTTGATAATTTCAATGTCCCTAAAATTTTAAACTAAAAATACAAGTAATCTCACCTCAAAAAAGCTCTCCACATACTGTAGCACATAAACTCCACAATCACTAAAGTTGTTCTGCTGTGGCACTTTAGGGTTTGAGCCTTTCATAACATCTTTGGAGAAACTTCTTTTAGTGCCTTTCCTGACTTCCCATTCCACCTCCAAGTATCTGCAATATAAAATCAAGAGGATGAGAAAAATGCTTTTATGGGATGTTCCAGGATTGACTGAAAAGGTTTTGCTTGAGAGGTCAACTACTTACTCCCGTAGTGTTCTAACGACGTTTGATCGGGAAGGCCCTCGCAATGAATCCATGAGCAGAATGCAAGGCCTACAAGAAAGCAAATTGTTTTGGTCTCATTAGAATTTTGCATATGCCACAGTGTTAAAACAAGGAAATGATATTATTTGATGAGGGTTCATATAGCTCTCACAGGTATGTGTAAAAAGAAAGAAGTAGATTTCTTTCATGATCCATACACAGTAGAAGTGTCTTTTTTCTTCTTCACATCTGTGCACCGAGGAAGAAGACACAGGTTTTGTTTCACTCCACCTAAAAGCTATACTGCATTTTGCTTTCATTTTATTGTAAATGCTACATGAATGTAAAGTAAATTACAATGAGATTTAAGACAGGACTAAACACAAATAATTTGAGCAGCCATTTACATGTATTATTTCATTACAATGTAAGACTAGATCAGGAACAGGGAGGGAGCCTGCTGCCCTCAGGATGTTGCTGAATGAAAACTCCATTCTTCTCTGACTACTGGTCATATTGGCCATCCTACTGAGTGATGGAGTCCAAAAACCTCTGAAGGACCACAGGTTCCTTAATCCCTTGTCTAGACAAGACCCAGAACTACACTCGAAAGATCAGAACTTTACTTCATTTTCCTTCTAACCTGTATATCTCAAAGCAAGTGGATTTAGATTTGCATAAATATGCCTACATTTTTAATCACCTACTATTATTGCAAAGAGAAAAGTTTATGTCCAACTCTTTATATTCTTATAAGGCAGATGGGAGTTGAGGTTTTGAAAGAGTGCTGAAGGTAATATAATTACTTCATGATAGAGAGGAAATAACAAGTCAGTCACAGCTCAACTGTAGAGCCACAATGCTAAATAATATACCTAATTCTTAAAGCTGGAAGGTAATTAACAACTATACAACAAATGTAGCCCCGGTGTGTGTACAAGGATAGCTATCCAGCAGCAATTCCAAGGGTCAGATCCTGCATTAGTATAGCAATTATATTCCCCAAGCACTTCACTGGTAGGACTTTTCAAGCATAGAAAAGAATTATGTACAGTTATATTTACCCATATCAGTTACTCTATGTTTGGCCTATTAAACTTTTAAGAGGAACAACATATTAAGAACAGCTTACACATAAGGTGCAAAACAGAAAAAAAATCAAGTGACATAATAATAATAATAATAATAATAATAATAATAATAATAATAATATTTCTATTGAAAAAGCAAATTTAAGGAACTGGTTAGCAACATAAGGAGCCATAGCCTAAAATATGTGGATATTAAAGTAGTTGTGCCCTTTTTGCTAAGCAAAGCTGATATCTGAAGTAGTATTACATCGACCGTTAAGCCTTTGGATTCGAGCTGGATAGAAAGATACTTGAGCCACCATCTGCTTGAGACAATCCATGCCAGGCTGTGGCACAGAGTCACAGTAGCTCTGAATGCGATACTTCTAAAAGCTTAAAACATTAACATGTTTCTCTCTGGTGGAGCAGGCAGACTGTTAAGAATACTTCACTGGTGATGCAGATACTTACAGCAAACATAAGTCATAATAACGTTACAATGTATATTAATTCTTTTGTAAACCCAGAATTGACAAATGAAGAAAAAGAGGTTGAGTAAGCTAAATTCTGAAAGAATGAAAAAGCAGAGATTTTATACAAGCTTATTTACAATGTTCAAATCCTGCCTGACCAGAGCAGGAATTATTATTTTTTTAAATTTGAGCTCTAAATTTGGAAATAACAGAACAGGGGAACAAAAAGAACACTGGATTAGGAAGACACATCTGTGATTATTAATGGAAAGCCATAAATGTGTCACTTCAAAACTTACTGTTTACATATAGTTGGCTTCAGATGCCATTGTCCCAATTCTGAATTACAATGATCATCCGCAAGACCATCATCATCACTGCTGTTGTCCTAAAATAGAAAATATGTATTTGTAAGATTCTATCTTAAGAAACCCAGGAGAAGCTAGAATTACATATGCAGCAAGGTGGCATGATCCATGTGGTTATAGGACTCAGGCAAAATGCTAGCTCCCTCCCCTACTCATGCCCTTTATGTTACAGGCATTGAGGCTGGTGCACATTGGGATTGGTCGGGCAAAGACAGTAGGTGAAGCTGGGACCAATGACAGAGAGAGAACGAGCCAATGAACTTTTCTTCTTTAAGTAACTGAGTTTGGCGGGAGTGGAGAAAAAGAATTTAAACTTTTTCTGCAACAAAGACCGCAACCTGTATTTGAACTACTCCTTGTAATAAAACCAGGAAGCAATTATTCTGTTCCAGGAGAAACATTATCTAGAAATTAGAACTTAGAAACCAAATGAACCTATCAGTACAGAAAACCCCCACATCATATAATGATGGGAGGAAAATTATCACACACAAATAATATGGTTTCCATTTCTGCAGTAATCTCTGCAGCCTGCAATGCAATGTAATGGGCTATATACATTTCTGCCCGTTTTGAAGTTCCACCTTTATGCTATGCTTAGATATTTCACTGTGAATATTTTCTTGGAGGACAACAAATGACCCTTCACCCTTCTGAAAAACTGACCTGTTTACCAAGGCAGGTGCAATCCAAGTACGACTGCAAATATATGAATTATATATGACTATATAATTCAAGCTGCCCAGAACACAGAAACTACACTCAGTAGATTGCCTCTAGCTCTTGAATAAAGGCAGGAGAACTAGCCAAAAGAAAACCTACAGGAAAGGCTAGAAATAACCCAGACAAAGATTACAAAGTATTTTAAGAATATAAAAGCAAGATAAATGGTTATGTTTAGAAATTTCTAGGTGGAGGACTATAAAGCCAAGCCATCTTTCCATTCAGAATCTAAGTATCACAGGATGAGAGTATTTCAAGTGTACCACAAGGACTATGAGGATAGAACTTCTTTCTTGGCTATTTTTATTTCCTGAACAGCTGTGAAAATGCTTTTCAAAAAGATTTTGAAGTCCCTCTAGGTAGAAATTACTGACCTGCATCCAGTCTCACTATGCCTCACATATACAGCTGATGAAAGGAAAAACAACTCATTGGATGAAGGAACAGGACAGCCTGTAAGTATTAGTCTGTATAGTCTTTGAAATTGCAAACCACACTAGTAACTCTTCAAATAAAGACTGCCATTTAATATATAACTGGACTGCCCAACTGTCCATAACAGCCCACCAGCCACAGAAATTTCTCAGGAACAAGGAACAGTTAAGGAAGAAAATCAAGAAAGGGAGGAAATTTTAATTTCCCGCACTTTAAAAAAGAATCTAAAAGATCCACCACTATGTTCCCCACCGAAAGCAGCGACAAACGGCTGTATCTGCACAAGACAAAATCCCTCGCTAGACTTAATAACAGAACTAGAATGACTAAATGCTGTCAACCAGCCACCAACTCAAAAACGGACCCTACGCTTGCTGTCCTGGAATATCGCAGGGTGGGGAAACAAAGGCGGAGACCCAGACCTAATGAACTTCTTTAAAGACTTTGAATTAATACTTCTACAAGAAACATGGTCAACTAGAGATATCAAAATCAATGGCTTCACCTCCTATACGAAACCCGCATTGAAAACAAACACGAAGGGCCGGCCGAAAGCAGGGTTCTGTTGTATGATCAAAGACAACTTAGGGTTTGAAATCAAGCAACTAGAAGAATGCTTACCACTTGCACAAGCTCTACTTTTAACCCAAAACAAAGATTCTTTGCTACTTGTAAATGTCTATATCCCCCCAACCAAAAACAACAGCAGCAGTGAAAACTGGTCACAACTAACCTCTTATATAGAAAATCTGACCGATAAATACCCAAATGCCTCACTGATAATAGCAGGTGATTTTAATGCCAGAGTAGGAACCAACAATGAACAACTATGTAGCAAACTAAATTGGAATACTGATAATGATATCGCACATGCCCTGAAAATAGGACGATTCTCCAGAGACAGGGTTGTTAACAACGAAGGCTTACGCCTACTTGAATTATGTAACAACTTTAATTTGCAGATTGTGAATGGTTCAACAAAAGGCGATAGAAGCGGGGAGTTTACATACTTCTCCCCCCGAGGATGCAGTGTCATCGACTATATTCTTGTCCCTTATAATATTATAAATTCGATCATGGACTTCAAAATTGGAACGCGCACTGAAAGCGACCACCAGCCATTATCGTTGTCTATTAACTTAAAGGACGAAACCAAAATAACTAAGTACAATACCATAGAACCTTCTCAATACAAACAAATGACCCAATTAAAATGGTCCCAGGAAATGAGTGTAGCAGTGGGGCAAAAACTTACAGCCAACCTGAGAAAACAAGTATTATCCAACTTAAAGATCACTAATTTCTACAGTGATATTCCGAAAATTTATAATGAAATCTTTCAAATGTTTGTAGAGCTTAGTACTCCACCTAAAGTTTGGGTACTTAAACATACCGCTAGCCCTTGGTTTGATGATGAATGTTTCCAGCTAAAAAGAAAACTGCGCCAAACATTTAAAAATAATCGCACTAAACTAGAGCCCTCTTATCTTGATGAAAAAAGAAAATATCATTACATTCTGGCCGAAAAGAAACAGAAATACGCAACCCAAAAATGGCTACAATTATTTGACTCAATTCAGAGCAAAAACAACAAAGCGTTCTGGAACCTAGTGTATGGAGGATTGAAAGCCGAAAACCAACTAACTCTACCACCAATTGCAGAATCCAAATGGTTCCAATACTTTACATCTGTATTTAACAATCTACACAGTGAACTTAAAGGAAATGAAACCACCAAAAATAAAATTATTAAACTCCAGGAGTGGCCAAGGGTAGAGGAAGAGGAAATTAGAGAGATAGTTAAAAATTTCAAATCCGGGAAATCTCCTGGACCAGACGGTCTACCAATAGAATTATTTAAGACCTATATCGATTGGTGGGCAGAACCCTTAGCCCAACTGTTTACGCTTATAGATAAATATGGGATCATACCTGAGATATGGCTAAGATCAATAATTATTCCAATCTTTAAAAATGGCGACCCAAAAGAACCAAGGAATTATAGACCGATAAGCCTTCTATCAGTGATAGGGAAAATCTACGCTAAGCACCTCTTATCTAAACTCCTTACCTGGATGAAAAATCTAAATTTACCAGGGAAAGAACAAATAGGTTTCTCCAAAGGTTGCTCCACACTAGACCACTGTCTTATACTTATGCATCTGGTTGAAAAATACAGATCCCAAAGGCAATCTAAGATATACGCTGCTTTTGTAGATTTTCGTGGTGCATTCGACTCAATTGACCGCCCAAAGTTGTGGAGGAAACTCGCAGAATTAAAAATTGATCAGCGCCTATTGATTCTAATGCAAAATCTACACTCTTCCAATACCTGTCAAGTCAAACTTAACATCAAAGGTCACCTTTCATCAGACATCCCAATCTCGAAAGGGGTAAAACAAGGGTGTATTCTCGCCCCCTTTCTATTTAATTTATTTTTATCAGACTTGCCAGATTACCTTCAAAAAATAGAATCACATGCCCCTAAACTTAATCAGAAACCAGTTCCTCTCTTACTATACGCAGACGATGCTGTCCTACTATCCTTAACGAGCTTGGGTCTGAAACGTCTTATATCTTCACTGATCCTCTATTGCGAATGTAACAAACTCTCTATAAACTATGAGAAGACAAAAATTTTGGTCTTCTCGAATGGTTGGAAATTAGAGAAATGGAAAATAAGAGGGCAAGAAATCCAACAAGTGAAAATCTATAGGTATCTGGGAATCTTATTCCAGAGCAATTTAGGGTGGGCAACCCATCGCACAAATGCCATAAAACAGGCAAAGTGCATCTCATCAGCAGTTGCCCGTTTTCATTATCAGAAAGGTAATCAATTTATTCCTGCGGCAAATCAGATATTTCAAACAAAAGTGCAATCCCAGATATTCTATGGAATCCCGCTATGGGTCCAAGCATATAACAATGATTTAAAAAAGATTCACTCTAGCTTTCTGAGACGTATTCTTGGACTCCCAGCTATGATCAAATACGAAACAATGTGTGCAGAAATAGGCATACACACAATGGAATATTGGGCATGGTCCACCTCAATAAAGTATTGGTTACGCTGCCACTTTCGCTGCCCTCCATCAAGTCTGCTCGCTGATTTGCTCAAAGACTCCTATAAATCAAGATGGTATCAGCACCTCGAAAAAAAGATTGAATCTTTAGGCATCGAGCTGGAGCCCCTGTACAATTCTAGTGAGCAATATATCTCCCATAATATCCTAACTAGACTAAAGGATGTCGAGAGACAAAATATTATGGCAGCTGTAAACAAAATTTGCTCCCCCATATTCTATGAATTAAATATCTTAGATAGCAGAGCCAATTACGTCACTAAACTAATAATCCCAGCCCAACGTAGGGCTTTTATGCTGGCCCGTTTGAATGTTTTTCCCTCAGCATTTGTCAGGGGAAGATATCAAAACATTCCTAGAAACAAGAGACTCTGCAGATGCTCTATGAATGTCCCGGACACTGTAGAGCATATTCTCCTTCATTGCCCATTGTACAGTACGCTCCGTCAACGCGTGCTGTCCCCTCTTTTGGGTGGTATGGAACCGCAGCAAGGTGAATGTGTGGGTTTCTACCTATCCGACGTTGACCAAAGGGTAACGGCGGGGGTAGCCGAGTTTTTGGTAGCAGTCCTCCAAGGAGCAGGATAACAAGGAAAACCACTGACTCTATATGTATATATATATATGCATTTAGCAAACTGCTGCCTTTTTATATATATTTCAAGGCTTTTATATGTTATTTTCTCTTTTAAGGTTTTATTTCCATAATGCCTAATAAAGGTTTGATAAAGTAAAATAAAGTAATATAACTGGACTGATATCCTTGAATAACAGAAGAGAAAAAAGGGAAAAGCAACATTCCCTTGGTGCATGTAATGTGGAACAAGTTCCACATTAAAGTGAAACTTTAACACAGTCCGAAATTTTGTTTAACAAAGAAGCACTTTCTGCTCAATTTTTGATGATTACAATGATGGATAAAGCTCGCCTTCTAGTGGCTGGAGTTGGGAACATAACCATGGAAAGTGCTCCAGAGAAGTACTGGAGAAATGCTATGCTGTATTTTATTGAAATAGAAATACAGTGGTACCTCGGGTTAAGTACTTAATTCGTTCCGGAGGTCCGTTCTTAACCTGAAACTGTTCTTAACCTGAAGCACCACTTTAGCTAATGGGGCCTCCTGCTGCCGCAGCAGCACAATTTCTGTTCTCACCCTGAAGCAAAGTTCTTAACCTGAAGCACTATTTCTGGGTTAGCGGAGTCTGTAACCTGAAGCGTATGTAACCCGAGGTACCACTGTAATGCTGTTTAGACTTTTTACCTGGTTATCTTGATCTTCTGAAAAATCTATTAGTTCATCTTCATTTAGTTTAGTGCTGTCAGTTGAATCTTCACTGTAGTTTAGTCTAATTTTCTGTAAACCATCTGCATTAACCACAACGATTAGTAAAAAAATGAAAACAGAATTGCCACAGACATATACATAATATACATCACCTTCTGGACAGGAAAAGTAAACCACAAAGTGGAATAAATGTTTTTTTGTCAGCATCATACATGAGAACAAATGTCTAACTGAAATCTATTATTTCCAACAATGCAATCCTATCCATGCCTATTCAATAATAAGTCCCATTGAGTTCAAAGGGATTTACAGGCAAGTGGGTTCAAGACTTTGGGCTCAGCTATCAACCTAAAAACACTCAGCTAAATTACATCTCACAGCAGTGCTGAGACATAGCTTACTGTACTGACTAGGAAGCAATATAGCACACACAGCAACATAGCAGCAGGATGTCAGCTCGTGAAACAATTTTTTCTGTTGTGTGTTCAACATAACATTAAGCCAAACCGCATTCCCAGAGAGGAGATTGCAGCCACTTTGCTCCTTCCCTGGTCCTGCTAAATTATGACCTAAACTGTGGTTTGGCTTAGTGCATTGTCAGAACCTGGGCTTGTAATTTGTCTTGCTCCAGACAGAGCAGGAATTGCAGCCAAAGTTTGTTCTTGGAGCTCAGGTTGAAATGACACCCTAAGCCAAACAGTGGCTTAGCTAGCAACAGGACTAGAGGAGGTAGGTAGGTAAACAGTGACAATCTTCCCACTCGCATTGAGTCCACCCATTCGCAGTGAGCCAGTTTGGCTATTATGAATTAGGCAGATGAACACTTTCTATACAAGAACTGCTTAAGCGGACAAATCAAATGGTTTGCTTGATCAGAAGTAAGTAGGCAGTTTTACTCTTCGCCAGTTGTGAAATGATATATTTTTGTTTAGTGTGATTTGCAATGTGCACAAGTAGGAAAAAATACACAGCAAACTTTGAGCTCGGACATTCTGTTCTCTCCCTTCTGTGGCCAGTAGGATTTCAGAAGTTTTAGCTTTTACTTTCAGTTTATCCACATCAGCCCAAGGCTCACTGCAGCTTGTGAATGCTGCACTAAAAGAATGCTTAATGAAATGTGTGAAGAGGACCACATATTTCACTATGTGAAATATGTTGTAAAAATGGTGTCAGGGGTGTGTGTTGCCAAATCAGCAAGATGTCAGGGAAAATCTGGACGTGTGGCAGCGCAATAGAAAAAGCTGTGGAAACAGCTCAAAAAGCTTAGGTTTACCCAACAATCTATCTTGGGTAAATCTATCTTGAAAAATGGCAACCCTAAACAAGCTGATCACTTGACTCTAGTTATACAGGGTGAGTCCTTTAAAAGAGGCCCCATGGATAGTATGACATCTTCCTCACACATTTACCCCAGCAACGAATTACTTCAACAAAGTATTGAATGCTGCATATTTTTAGAAACCAGTAAAGCTTAGTATCTTAAGGAGGTATCACTGATTGCATTTCTGATTTTGAAAATGGTGGTCTTTGAATTCCACATCTGAATCTCCAGAAGGAGCAAAACAGTGATGATCTGAAGAAAATCTAAATTTGAAATCTATAACTAAATTTATATTAGCTTTTCTGCGGCTCTAACTAAAGAAAATATAAACGTTAGTTTTTAGTTTTCCAAGCCAAGATTCACCAACCACTGCACATTTACCGTGGATCAGCTGAAATTCTTACATTGGTGTTTTTGCAACACTGAAATGTTACCATTTGATGCACAGCTGGAGGAAAATGTGTAGAACAAATCTTATTAGTGGCTGGCTGATTCTGAAGAAACGGGATTCTTAATGTGAATCTAGAAAGTGGTCTTATAGTGAGCATATACTTGGCTTATATAGCACAGTATTGTTTACTGCCACTGGTAGCTATTTGCCAATGCTCAGAAGAGGGCATTCCCACCAGCAATCCCTGATATGCTTTTTTTTACAAGATATGCTCCATATTGAACTCCCACTTAGTTTTAGCAGTGCTACAGTCTCAACACTCCCCCACTACCCCCATCATTCACTGGGATTTTTTTTAGCAGTTTAATTATTTAAAGGAAAAAAATATAAGTTATATTAGCAGTTATAAGGTATCAAATTCCAAATATCAAACATATATAGCCAAAAGTACATACCTGTAGCCTGGATGTGAATTTTATCTTCGTTCTGCATGCCATTTGCCTCTGAAATCCTATGGTCGTGTTTATGAAACACAGATTCCACAGTTCTCAGTCCTTCTGGGGTGCTGTTTAACTGATTTAGTTTTTTTAAGCCACTTTTCAAAGAAGGGGTTCTTTTGCAATACTGTGATTCAGTCTCCCCGGCTTCTATGCTTGTGTCAGTTAATGCTGCAATATTTTTCTTGTTCAGCACCTTCTTTGTAAAAGATGAAGAGGAGTGATGTAATGTATTCAATTCACTAGGTACAGGAGAAGTGCTTCTTTCTTGATCCAAAGAGGAAGATTTAACCTGCATAGATACGTTTTCGTGGTAGTATGGATTGGTCTCATATATTGCATTTTCTAAACCAGGGAAACAGATGACAGCCAAAAACCAATGGGCCCTGAAAAAAAACCAAAACCAAAACTAAGAATTGACTCAACAGCTATCATCATATATATGTATTACTCATTTAGTATAGATCAAATAACTCCAAAATTATTTGTTCGTTATTTACATTCTTATCATAGACATCTGTTTCACACATTCAGATATGTAAACAGTGTGGTCACATTTAGAGAACAAGGCACAATAATTGTATGTATAAACTGTAAAGGGAAACTTAAAAATTGCCTCCTCCTGGAAACTTCTGGCAAATTGCACTATGTTTTAAACCAGAATCCCTGACCAAGCACAATGCAAAGCCAGGATTCAGTAAAAAGGAAACCAAATGTTGCCGAAGTACAGTGCAATCACATCTTACGCGTTCCATTTCAAAGCTTATGTGTATAGGCAAAAAACACATATACTCAAACCCTTAGAACTGAACCCCCAACTGAACTTCCTAGGGCTTTTGGAGCTGGTACATTGGCTCTTATGAGATCTTGCAGGGCCATCCAAGTTCCCATGAAATCTCACAGGTGCATCCCTGATCCAAGAAGAGGAGACAGCTATGCTTGGGAAGCAAGGCAGAGAGCTTAAAAAACTTTTTTTGCACCAGGAAAACCTAGCACAAAAAAACCTTGCGGGATTTCAACCAGCTAGCCTTCAACTGCATATATTTGAAATTGCGCAAGTCAGATGTGCTAAGATGTGATTACATTGTACTCATCATGTGTGGGCAGGAGGGGAATGGGGGAATTTGTGCACATGTGTGCCTGATGCTTTGCTTGGGCTCATTCAAGCTCATCCTCATAGCACTACATCATGGTTTAGCATTACGTGCAAACACAGCCAATGACCTGTGCAATCCAAGCATGTGTTTCATCATAAAAACAGTCTGTACCAAAAACACAGCTGGTTTTGCCCATACTAGCTGCACTGCTCAGGAGCAAATGTGTCCTTCAAACAAATAGAGAAGCCGCATTGCAATGAAACCACCTATTCCAATTTTCCCAGATAAGTGATTTATGCAAGGATCTCTCTGTAGACCTAGTTTCCCTATTTGGCGGCGGGGGGGGGGGGGGCTTGAACCAAAAGAGAATCTTCAAGGACATCAGAGAGGTGGAAGAAGAATACTCAGTTCGTGGTTCTGACAGTTGAAGAGAAGGGGGGGGGAAGGATAGTTGGGGAAAAGGTGTGTATATTGAGAGAGTAATAACTCAGGCCCCAGAGAAGAGGGGGTTACATACAGATGATATCCAGGGTTTTCTGGACAGTATGATAGTTGAGAACATGGCTCAGATAACAGACACACAGTCCCACAACCAGTCATAGCAGAACAAATTCTACTTACGCTTCATTAAGAGGAACAAAAATAAAATCTTTTTCAAAGATATCAACATGTCGTGTCCATGTTTTCACTCGTCCATGCCGTTTCTGCTGAATTCTGCGAACACATCAATATAAAACAATATAAAACACAAGGATTGATATTTAGGTGATATTTATGTATTCTCCTATCCAACAATGAGGATTTGACTATTATCACAATCTTGTGGCACCAGCTATGTGAAGATGTTTAGGACTTCTCCTGCATCTTCAGTTGTTTGGGCAGAAATAATATTTTTAAAAAGTCAAAATGAATTGCCAAGTGGTAAATCATACAGCTTTTACTTATAAAAAGTACCATTCTGTTCTTCTACTCAATTTATGATAAATGAATTTGTCGCATATTAATCTGGGACGCGGGTGGCTCTGTGGGTAAAACCTCAGCGCCTAGGGCTTGCCGATCGCATGGTCAGCGGTTCGAATCCCCACGACAGGGTGAGCTCCCGTCGTTCGGTCCCAGCTCCTGCCAACCTAGCAGTTCGAAAGCATCCCTAAGTGCAAGTAGATAAATAGGTACTGCTTTATAGCGGGAAGGTAAATGGTGTTTCCGTGTGCTGCGCTGGTGCTGGCTCGCCAGAGCAGCTTCATCACGCTGGCCACGTGACCCGGAAGTGTCTCCGGACAGCACTGGCCCCCAGCCTCTTAAGTGAGATGGGCGCACAACCCTAGAGTCGGACACGACTGGCCCATACGGGCAGGGGTACCTTTACCTAATCTGGGTCAGATGTACATGACCCTCTGGCTTGTGTGCTCCCTCCCTCTCCTTCTCTGGTGCAGCCAGAGGCATATGGGAAATTTTTATTTTCAAGCTCCTTATAACCATATTGGAAGGAAAGGGCCTTGAGTCTGAAGTTCATCTTTAAAAATGCCATTGTCCCCACAGGGGATGGATGAGACATGCTGAAATTGGAATTTTATAATACATATTTTAACCAAACTTACGTAAGTTTTGAGGTTTCTTGGAGATTTCTCCTCTCCCTCTGATTAAGGCGTTTGTAAAAGAAGGAACTGAATACATGAATTCTATCAGCATCTTCTTTTTTCAATTGTTCAAGCACCAGATATCTTTATTTTGAAAAAGAGAAACAGGAACAAAATAAAACAATGCTTTCATTCTTGCCTCTAAAGACCTGTTATTCTTGAAAAGACTGCCACATGCTGGCCATTCTACGTAGACAAAAGTAGACAAATGTAAGAACTTCATAGTTTCGGCAGATATACTTCATTTAGAATTTAAGGTTTGTCCATCGACTATTGAAACCACAAAAGGTTTCAATACACTCAAACAACTTACTTCAAATAGAAATCAATGATTACGTCATTTAAAAATTCTCCTTCATTTAAGCAATGAAGATCTTCATTGGTCACAGAAATACCACCCTTTGCAGGAGGTGGGGGATAAACGATCAACCTGCAAATTAAAAAAAAAAAGTTAAATAAATTCTGAACTTGTTATTTAGGAAATAATTACAACACTCAGAAAGACCTCTTACTTTTCTATAGGACCTATAAAGACTGTATGTGGTTCAACACTTTCATCATCATCAAAAAACTGGAATTGTGTTGCATTTCGCAGCTGCATTTTGGATTCAGAGACCTTAGGGGGGAAAAAATACTTATTTACAATGCAGTACCAAAGTCATAAAATATTAAAATCCTTTCCAATTCCCAAATAGCGCAGCATGTCCCTCTTTCTATAAAACTACCTGTTGAAACCAAATAGAATATGAATTTGAACACAGTGGGCACATAGAGATGTAATGTTCTCAGCATCTTAAAACCATGGTTTATGGTGCAGACAATGAGCACCAGGCCTGCACCCACCTCTGTTACCCCTTCCCCTTCCCTGCTCTATGTCACCTCCAGTGCAGATTTCCTGGACTGTTTCAACCAGATTCCCCATTATGTATGAAACAGGTAATTCAATTTTAATATCAATTTATTAACCAGGATATTAAGTTAAGATCAGAACCTGACTAAATATTCTGTTTAGTATACAGACATAAAATAGCTGAAATATCACATTGACAAAATATGTTATATGGAAAGCATATATTTTGACTTGATAACATTTCATTTTTTCAGTTTTACTATCCAAAAATATATACTTTGGCCCTCTCTTTAATAAAATTTATCTAGAACATGGATGCAGCAGACATTGCAAAGGGCATTTCTGAACAAATGACTTCACAACTTATTTAACATTTTAATTCAATTTTGAAGAAAAGGAGTAGTACATGTTTTGCTTTGCCTTCTTTATGAGCCGTGCTTCCTCTAGAAGTGTCTTCAAAGGATTTTGTAAAGGCCACAAGCCTACTATTTGCTTCTTCAAATGTAATCTTCACAAAAAAATCAGAAATGTTGTTCCTAACACCAATATCAATGATTATTTTTTCAAATATTGCATTTGCATGTGGATCAAGGCCCGTCTCAAAAATTAAAATGATGTATTGTTCTTCAGGATCTATGGAGGGGGGGGGGAAGAGTTAGGAGACAATGAAAGTATACTTTTAAAACCATAATGCTTACATTTTCAAAATATAAAGCTGATAATAATAATTTTATTATTTACACCCAGCCACTCTGGACAGCTTACAGCATATTAAAAATGTTTGATATCTAGGAATAACAATCACAGCTAAGAGGTCCCTAGCTGAACCAATTAAAGAAAGTATTCATAAGAAACCGCCATATAAATGGGGGAAAAAACTAAAATTCAATGCCTCATTCTAAAGAAAAGGTTCTGCTCATGAAAAAGCTAGAGCAGGGCACATTATGTCAATTGCTACTCATGCAAGTTGCTGAAGAGACTGATGGAAAGGGAAAGAAACGGACACCAAACTCAGTTCAGGCACTCCCTTTTTTACTCCACAGCTCAAGTGCTTAACTACTTTCCTATTCTCTGGAATGGTAGCAAAGATCACACAAGTGGGGGGGGGGGAGTGGTATTAAGATACTGACCCCATTTTTATTTTTATTTTGTAAAAAAAGGGCAGCTTGCGCATAACAGCACCCACAGAGTTTTGTGCCGCACACAATTATCTCTGAGTAGAGAAGAGAGAGCTGTGGTTCGTAACCTATTCTGGGCCACAGATCCCTTTAAGAACCTGCCCAGGAAAAAAAGGACATAACACATACCAGGGGTGCCAACTCCTGGGGGCCAAACCCTTTTGCCCCCCTCCACCAATATTCTTTGGGAGGGGTCACTCCCAGAAATGCAGCATAATTGCAATAAAACATTCCAAACCAGTGTGTTACTTAGAACTTCAGGAAGTTGGGAAAAGCAAAATATGCTATGTTGTCTTCAACATGATCTAGACAAAATTTTCTAAATATGCCAGACAAAAATATACAGTTCCATTTATTAACCTAAAAGTACCACTGAATTCTGGTGCTGGCAAAATATGACTATTTTTTCCTAGTGCTATTTAATTGGAGCATTTTCAGAGAAACCAAAATAACGTTTGGTGAAATATAGCTCATCTCTAACACATCTCTGTTTCAAAATATTTTAAACCACCTTAAGTTTCAATACCATACAAAGGTTCACTTACTTGCACCTTTACAGTCATACCAGACATTATCTTTTTGCCTGTTCATCTTCAGTTGGGATCTCAGGCTCTGACAGGCAGCAGGTATAGTTTGCAGGAAAACTACTGGCAACTTGCGAACACCACACCACTCACACTTTGTAAGGTCAGATGTTCTTAAAGAAATATCTCTAGTATCGTTTTCTGATTCTAGAAAGGTTCAAAACATATTTTGGTCAGAGTTACTTACATTAACATTATCTGAAAAATGTAACCGCTTGTATGCATTTCAAGAAAATAAAACCTGTTAATCAAAGACAGACTACGTTTCTAACTCTGAAATTTGCAATAGGTATATTTGACCTACTATCAAATTTACCCTCATAGTGTGTGTCTCTGCCTGGCTTGACAGTTTTAAAACTGAAATTCATGAAGTTAATACTTAAGGTGTGATTATTATTTCCAATATCTTTTTTTTAAAAAAAGGAACCACTGAATAGTCATACAATATTAGATATATTCCCTGCACCATCCAATTTTACTTTACAAGGGGGAAAACTGTCCCTTAAAGAGTTATGCACTATTTGCATGTGATGATATTCAATACCCATTATTTCAATGGGTCTACTATGGGTATGACAAATATTGGATCTTAAGGCTAAAACAATATATTCAGCAGCAAACACAGGAGCTTGGATCTGCAACTGGGCAAGCAGAACTTCCACTCACAGAAGGAGCACATTCTGCGCTTCTGCCATTCTCTGTAGCCCACTCACACCACAACCCGTATCATTCTGGAGTGACTTTGGGGGTACACAGAGGAATGCAGTGGAAGGAGTGAGTGTCACCAACACTTCTTTAGTTCAAATCCAAGATCCCCATTTTGTAACAATGTTTACAAGTCAGGCCATCTGTCTCAGTACTGTCTACACTGACGGGCAGCAGTTCCCCAAGTTTCAGGCAGGACTATTCCAACCCTACCGGGATATATTAGGAATTGATTCTGGAATTGTTTGCATTCAAAGCAGGTAAGTCTACCCCTGTTCTTGCCTATTATATGCAAAGCAAGGGCAGGACATGGTAAATTAGGCTTACCATATTTCAAACAGTGAAAAGGTGCTAAACATTTATCTTCTGTGGTAAGCATATTAAATCTGAAACTCCAAATCCAAATACATATTCTTCCACCATTCTCAGTATTTAGTACAGCTGTTGTGCACACTAATAATTCCAAACCAAGCACTGCTAGCTGCCCAAATTATAACTTTGAATAGGGAAATACAAACCTTCCAGACGTATCTTGATATAGTCTAGGCAAAACTGAAAGAGAAGGTCCAAATTACTGAAGTTATACACACAGGGAGAAAATCAACATCACACTCTTCTGATCGTTCTGTCAGCACGAACTTTTCTGCTTGCCAGATAGAACACAATCTCCCCCCCCCCCCCTCGTGTGTAGTTCTGGGGATTTTCTTGACCCTCCAGAGCGGATTTGGGGGAGGCATGAGGAAAAGCCCCACTGAACAAGTAGGAGTCCTTATGATGGCTTCCACTAGTGCACTGGGTTAGTTGAATGTAGGCCACTGTCTCATTAAGAACCTTCCCATCCTATTTTTCAAAATCAAAGCCCTAGTCACAAACCAGATTAGAAATTGCATCTCCCGATATAAAAACCCCACTTTCTAAACCCCAGCATCATTTGATTGTAAAAGAAATGCATTTTAAGAGGTATGCAGGATACAGCGAAGTAGCATCTGTGGTTGGTATACTAATTTTATAGAAGTTTAGGAATGCATGGCTTTCTAAACCTGCAGGAACTATTCCCTTTTGTGTAAACGGAACTACGTTTCATTGAGGTGGAAATGATAGCTGCTTTTCAATCTAAGTAGAACTAGATTTTTTATGGTGACACAACTACGTCTCCTGAAGCTCTACTAAGTGCTGAACATGGTCCTCTAAAACATTTTAGTTTGAACATTTGTAGCCTGTGGCAGTTCAAACTAAGCACACTTCTGAATCAATATGTACACGCACCCTGAATGTGCAAGTATAGGTAGAATTATCTTTAAAATGGTAGCACATGTCTACAACAGTGATGGTTACCATCTGATTTGCTGCATGCAAGTACAGATGGCACACATGCATAATAAATGAGCAGGTGTCTTTTTGACACCTGCTAAAGACTTTCTTCTTTCAAAAAGCTTTCTAAACAGATTTTTATTCCAGTTGGCATCTGTATTGGAATTGTTTTTATATACATAATTGTCTTAACAATTAAAACTTGCCATTGTCATAATCATCTTCATATATCCAATTGCACTCTTCCCTGCCACCCAGCCCACTAACTGCATTTCCAACCTGTTCCTCAAGGATTTCAAAATTCATCTTGTTGGCCCAGCTATCTTCTGCCTCCCATCCAAATCTCCATATCCTTTGACCTCCATATTTTGAAAGACTTCCCAAATACTGCTATTGTCATTCCCTTGTTCTTAACTTCAAGAACTGCTCTTCGCAGCCTTTACTATGGAATTTCCTTTAAAAGACAAGGTGATAGAAGAAAAACACTTCCTGTGTTTCTCACACTTTGGCTCCTTCCATGACCTGCTATTGATACTGTAGCTCAATCATTTTTCATCACTCCATTTTATCTGCTGATTCCTTAAACTCTGCAAAGTTTCCATTTTCAGCTGCTTCCTACCTTCTACTCTCAACCTGGATGCCCCATTAACCTATTTGTTATTATAAAGCAGGAACTAACCAAGCACAATATTAATTCTTTTACTTACAATTACAGGCTCCACCACCATTCTTCGCAAGGTTCCTATTCTTATGCTTCGACAGTTTAGGATGACACTTTCATAATTATTCTGATATTTTAAAGATACGACGACATCAGTAGCAAGTTCTTGGGAGAGGACTTTGCGCCGTTTTACTGGAGCATTGGCTACAACATTGCCAAACTGAAAAATAATTATCAGAATTCATCAAAACATTTTTACTTCAAAAGTTGCCTTTAAAATGTGCTTTTAAAGATAATCAGGCATTAAAGGCATTGATGGGGGAAATGTGCAACTGAAGCTTTTCTTTCTTTAGAAAAAAAAATCCGAACTTCTGCAAACATTAAAAACATAAATACTGGAAGTATGCAAGAGATAAAAACACTCCAGGGAGGGAGGAGACACACCAGAAGAGTCACAGATGGAAAAATAAAATTCTGAACAAGGACAGCAAAATAATTGTAATGACAAAAGAAAAAGGCACAAAGTTTGTTTGTTCAGAGAAAGAAAGAAAGAAAAGAGAAGAGAAAGAGGCATCCTAGCCAAAAGCAGTTTTTACGCAAGCTACTGCTGTGATGGTCAAAAGAGAATTGGCTGGAAGGCTGGAGCCACAATCTCTTGATACTTGTGTATGGAAGTTAGAGACAAGGAGCCTACCAAGCCCATTGTCTAGCATTAAGAGTTTCCTGAATGAGCTTGGCACAGGCACCAACGCCATATGTAGGACTACACAGAGACTACAAAAGAATATATACATTTTTTTGATCTGGTCTAACTGTTTCTCTGCCACATGCATTTATTGGCTTACTATATTTACCCGCATCAACTGCACTGCCTATTACCTCACACCAGTTATAGCTTAAGAGTCCTACTCAAATGAAGTTGGGGAGACTGAATAGTAGGGTAGCAGAACAGAGGACATGCAAAATAACAAAAAGGAAACACTTCAAAACCAACCGTGAAAATAGGTTAGATCGAAATAATGAAGTAACATCAGACTGCATTATTTTATTGTACAGCAACACCATAGGCACAATCCAAACAAATCCCAGTGATTTCACCACAAGATTTAATCATGTCCTCCAGCTGAAATCAATGGTTAACTGGGAATGAGGGAGTACGATCCAACTAAGTGACTAAAATACAAAATTGGAAGATCAAAAAATTATAGAAAGACAATCTAGTAATTTAGGTTCCCTGCCAGAGGTAAAAGAGATATCATATATTGAAACCAGTCTGTTTCTTCTTTTTACATTATTATAAGCCCTGGACAAACACTATGTGAAATTTATTTCTGTAAAGTTTCTGCGACCCTCTAATTTTGCCAAGAATAATGTATATTAGTGATTTGTTATAATTTCTATTACATAACTTCTAAAATTAATTTACCAGGTTTGCCTGTCTGTATGGGTTGTTTAAATGTTGCCTTTTTGTCAGCGTATGTTTGCAGGTCCTCTGTTCAGCGGACTTCTCTGGAATATCTTTTGCATGTTCCATGTATAATATTTCCACAAATCTCAAGAAACCACATATTTAAGAGCTATAAGCAACTTCAGAGGTTTGAAGATAAACTGTTACATAGAACACGCCCTTTTTAAAGAATTGCTGCCACGACTGTTAAGTCTTAAATTAACATACCGTGAAAGTTGTCCCCATTGACAGCACTGCTCATGGTGCATTTTTGTCTTTGTTTATCCAATTCTTGCAGAGATGCTCAAACTAAAAAACAAAAATCCCCACCACGAAATCCTTATATTAAAGTGCTATTAATTGGGACAATTTTCAAAGTACTTTAATTTTAAGGAAATCATCGTCCTTGCTGGGTGTCACTTTGCTTACCGACAGCTAGTTCACACATACCAGCTGCACTGTTGAAGCCACTTCCCTGTTGCTACTTTCCATACTCCACTGATACTACAGAACTAAAAATAACACATAGGACGAGTGAACCACATGAAAGAAACATCCTCTTCCCCCAATCTTACTGATCCGACACTCAAGTTACCTTGCTCCTCTAAAATGGCTCTGACAATGTAAACTACCAGAACAGTGCGAAAAGCAGTCACAGGAAACTGGTTCTCACATGGTTGAAGCAAACTAAAGTCCCAATCCAGGGAACACTTTTAATGATGCATATGGACCTGCTTGTGCCCAGTGTGCTTCCCCACCCCCCTGCTTTTTGAATGCAACTTTCTCTATTCAGCCTGCTTCAAAATCTTCCAAGTTTCAAAAGCAGCTTGTCACACAGTCCGTGGGATCCGATGTTTTCAAACACCTTGCTGGATTTATACTATTAGCCACACACATTTCCAGATTGTGGTCCAGATTTGTGAAATAGCATTTGAAGATGTTAAGACAATCCAATAGAGAGAGAGAGAGATGAAAACTATAACGTCATATTTTGTTTCGCTCAAGAGTAGATTATTTTCCCATAAGAATACTGCAGAATATTTGCATGTATTAACTACCATATGTTCACATTTATCTATCAATATTGTATATGCGCTTACACAATCATTTCAAACTACATATGGATGGACTACCTGGTCTTTCATTCTTGATTTTCTTGGTAATATGACTGCAGGTTCTGTGTCTGCTGTAATACTAGTTAACCTTTGTTCTAGTTCACAAGTGTTTTCCTTCAAGGCTGCCTCCACCTTTCCTGTGGAAGGGGCAGGAGAAGAGCAGGCTGAATCTGCTGGACGTGGCGATATGCTCTCAATTCTGTTAGTGCTGCCAATCTCCTCCTCCTCTTCGTCATCACTGGATAGGACAACTAAAAGGAAAAGCATTTGTCTCAAGCTCAAAATACTAGTAACTGGAGGTGGTGACCTTTTAAGATCTAGGCTACTGAGGCCATTGTTACCCCACAGCCCTTTCAGGTAACGAACGGTTTAAGACAGAGCTAAAGAAGCCTAATTTTACAGGGTGATAATCCTCCCTACCTTCTCTACTCAGTATTAATTACATTTATATCCCACTTTTCTTCCATGGAACACAAGGCAGCATTCCTCATATCTCCAGCAAAGCAGTGGCAAGTCCAGAACTACTTTGCTTGCACCAAAACCAATAAGCAACATCTTGCATTTTGTTTCCTGTTCAGAAATCTCCCTACCAAGAGAGGGACTTTTTACAAATTAATGTATAACCAGCATTATTAGGAAGTCTAAAGGTTCAAAAGAACTCTGTATTTTAATGTTTGAAATCGCTGTTTTATATGTATGCATTTTTTTCAAAAACTTAGTAACACACACACACACACACACACACACACAACCAGCATTATTTGTTCTATGATTTAAAACTTACTTGGATCATTTAGATCAGATGCAGTTGTACTCTTCTGCCTTAGGTTTCCTGTAATCTTAGAACTGACTTTTCCATTCAGCCGCAACATAGGAGAGCCGATGTTACGCCTCGCTGTGAAATCAACTGAAACTGCCCCAGGAGAAGATCCATAAAACTTCTTTGTATTTAGTCCTGTGTTTAAAGATTTTTGCCCTGTTGAATTCTCATGTATTGGTTCTCGTGCTAAAGGTCCCAAAGAATCATTTAATTGAACACTTTGCATGGTCTGCCTTTGCAAGCCCCCATTACAAAAATTTCCACACATTTGGCATTTGATCTGACTTTCATTTGGTTTTCCTACGCATAGGCAAACGGTGGAGTAAGTATTCTGTTCCAAGCCCTAGAGATTAAAAAGAAGGTGGGGGGAGAGAATAAGCAGCTGTATTTATTTTGATCACATTTTCAAAATAAACACATTAGACATCCTATAAGGCTTAGGCAGATTTGAAGCGATAAGATGGAAATCTAAGCAATCTCTTTGTGAAATTTCAGGTTGAGAACCTGCCACAAGAACCTGGCTGCACAACTCAAATTATTATTTCACATCATTTTACTTGGGCCTGTGCCTCCACTTCTAGTCTTCCCTCAAGTCAGTGTTGTTCAACCAACATTTTACTTTACCTCTACCCTTTACTCACATAGTTTCCAAGTCCTCATATCCTTTTGCCCCCGTCAGCCCCAGAGCTTCTTGCCATTCACCTACCAGGCCTCTAAGCATCACTGTCTACCCAACATCTTCAATAATTTGGAAGCAATGTTAGAATTGTTGAGGGGCAGATGTTCAAAACGTAATCAATATTCATTATGTTTACCATTATTCTATCCCCTCTCCATACAGCAGAGTACATGTATGTGCGTGCAAGCCAAAAAGCAGGAATCAGCAAGTTTACCTTTTGGGGAACAGTACTGGGAAATCAAGTTCTTTGCTTTCCAATTAAGTTTTGACAAGAACAGTTTTCTGCTAAAAACAGTGCCAGTGCTGTTGTGGTAGCAATGGCACCTGCAGCCAAAGTACAACTACTACAAGATATTCTGTAGCCCAAGACCTAAAAATGCAAATTAACTTTCTAACAATATCAACTTCTGAATGAATTTAACAGAATTTAAGAAAATTTCACCATATGACCCACCTCTAAGTGAGTTGCACATTTTTTGGTAGCAGGAGATGGAAGCAAACCGGACTGATACAAAGTGCAGTGACGTTTCAGTTGTACCTTCCTCGTAATTCCTGAATCTGACTCTGAGTCAGACTCTTCTCTGTTCTCCATCACACTTTCTGAAAGGGGAGAGTGAAATCATTAACAACTTCCCAATGTCCTCAGCTGAAGAACAATGTAACTCTAATTTACTCCTTTATATCACTCCAAAAACAGCAGGGAAAGTTTCTAACTGCCTAGCTCCATGTTTAAATGGAAGGTCTGAGGTGGTACTTCTTGAAAGCAACTACTGCTCACCCAAAGTGTGTGAGAGAGAACAACAAGTTTTTTTCTGCCTGTTGTAGCCATTGTAAGCACTGTGCTTGATGCTGTATGATTTTTAATTCATTTCTACAGATATACTGCACACCACCAGAATGAAACTCAGCTTGGAAACTCCTTCAGTAGGTTAATCTGTAGGTAACCAGTGCACAAATGACAATGGCCAGCTATGTGTAATCTTGCAGCATGTATTGCTAACATACCAAACAAAGCCAAGAAAAAGCACTGCAGGCCACAGCTGCCACTTGGAAATCCAGTAACAAATCCAGGTCCAAACTCTGGTCTATACAGTATAGAATAATTTGATCTCATTTAGTACAGGCAGATTTAGCCTACTTAATCTACCCACTTTGATCAACTGTGTGTTACCTGGATGAAGCTTAAGTTTATTCACTCCCATGACGTCTACCACTGATCACCGGCACATTTAATGACCACTGATGAAACCAAAACATACTCCAGTCAGCTCAACTAACACATTTCAGCTACTGACAGAGCGGGCAACATGCGCCATTCTAACATATTTTATCAAGAGTGCTTCTCCTCAGACACCTATTTGACAGACATTTAATGGAAGTAAAAACAAAGTAAAAAACTTACGCATCCCCTGAAGCCGAGACAAATTATCATAGTCATTTTCTATCTTCTGGATGTTAGGAGGATATTCTTTTCTGGGGGGAAATAATTAGAAGCTGTATTCAGAAAATATATGGCTTATTTAAATGGAACAAAAACAAAAGATTTAACACTGCAGAAATCTTAATTTAGAATATTGAAGCTTGCCATGTTCTAAAACAATAAATGTGCATATTCAAACACAATTCCAATGCAAACAAATGAATAGTCAGGATAAATGAGAAAAGATAAGTTTTCCAGCGTTTTTAACGAAATATCTCCTCCAAAAAATGCAGTAACCATATACACACTACTTTTCTGTTTGAAAAAGTATCCATCATACAGCACTGCAAACTAAAAGTTTAGCAGAAAGACTACAACTACTACTAGTTACAGGTAGGTAGCCGTGTTGGTCTGCTGTAGTCAAAACAAAATTTAAAAGTTCCTTCCAGTAGCACCTTAGAGGTCTCTACTGTGCTACTGGAAGGAACTTTTTAATATTGTTACAACTACTACTTTCTTGATAAAGCCCAGCTAAAATTTGATTATGTGCAGCATATTTTTAATTTTCCAAATGCTTACTTACCAGAGCCTGGTAAGGGTCTCCCGCGACCTTCCCAGTACCCAGGAAGTAAGGAAAACCGACTTGGTGCACAGGTGTGTGTGTTTTATTTATTTATTCTCTCTCTACACGTGGTATGTTGCAATAGTATATGTAAAGTGAGCACAGGTTGCAGGCCCACTGTGGGAAGTGGCCAATATGCAACTGATCTATTATGGATGCAGAAAGTTATATGTTGTTTTATCAAGCTTCTGGATGTTTTCACTCAATTCACTGCGTAAAATGTGGCTGTTTTCTCTTGCGACTGTGTGTCTGACACAGACTTTAATACTTCATATCTTTTTATTTGCAAGATGTGTTTATATAGCTGGCTCTACTGTAGTTTCACTTAAGCCACTTAAGTGATTTAACAGAATTCCTGCTTGAAATTTTCTCATATTTAATAATTGTTCAACATCTAAAGAAGTAATGTATTAGACATTTGACATCGTGTCCATAGTGCACATGTTGCTATTTCTGGCCACAGTATAAATTCATTCAGCTTAATTCCAGCAGGGGTGGTTAGAATAAATTCTCAAATAAAGTTGTTTTATTCCATTAACAAGTCACATAAATTACCACTTTAGTATTAGTAATCTTTAATGAGCAATCACAATGAAACCCCTGCTTAAACAAACCCAAGTACTAGGAAAAAAACAATGATTTGAAGATTCCCTCTGCCTGAACAAAACTCAGGGAGGTACATAGAACAATTTTAGTTCTAATAAAATGGGCAGCAGCTTAGTGTGGTTTACTGAGAACAAATCTCAGCTTGTGGTTAACAAGGATAAAGCTTAACCATTAGTCCTGGTTTGGCCCACATGCTAGGCCATACATTGGCTTATCTAAGCACATTTGTGCTTTCTCTCTAAGTCAAGGTGTAGTTAGTGTGTCAGACAAACCACATCAAAACATATTCACATGTGAGAACTTCTGGAGAGGCAAGATGGCGAGCACCACGGCCCCGCAGAGCTCCTAAGCAGCACCAGCTGCACTGCTTGACTGGTCCCCACACTACTAATTCAGCCACTGCCGCCACCATGATCCAAGGAGAGTTGGAGTGCTCACCACAGAAACCAAAGAGGCCACACGGAGCCCCCGGGACTCCCCTGACAATCTCAACCCCATTGGGACCAAGAGTGCTCCAGCAACAACTCAGTGGAGCTCCAGGGCCCGGAGGCTCCAGAGCTGAACTAAAAACAAAGCAGAGCAGCCCACCCACCACCCACCCCAGCCAAGCACCCACCAATTGCCCTCGCTGCCATAGAAACTGCCAAGGGAGAAAGGTAGGAGGGGACCGGGAGAGAGTTGGTGCAAAATGAGGAGGCCGGTGCCCAACTGAGAAATGCGTGCCAGGGTTCACCCAGGAAAGCCAAGGCACGGCGCAGACCTTCACTTGCTGGCATGTGGGTGCTGCTGGCTGCCAGAGATGGGCACAACAAGGATCCTAAGACTAGGATTTTTATTTTATTTTTATCCCCTTTTTATTAAATAAATAAATAGAATATTTTATTTTATTAAGAATTGTAAGGGCGGCGCCCACAAAGGAGGCCTGAACCATCAGAGGCCACTTCCAGGGACTGCTGTCTTAGCCTTGACGCAGGGACCTTCACCAATACCCTTTTTAACTACATATACAAGCCTCCATTTCAACAATACCACTACATTATTACTCATTTTCTACTCATTTTTTATTCACTTTTCTTTTCTTTCTCCCTTTTATCTTTTTTTTTAAACTGCCCTCTCATTTTTAACACATATCCACATGTATAAAAGAAAGAACTTCCCATGTATAAGGAACTTGCAGTTGTTCTGTCCTTATTATAAAATGTATAAGATAAATATCCTCAGAATAAAAATCAAAACTGTACTTTTCCTGACAGAAATAACTCTGACCATTGAAAATTTATAAAGGAAAAATGCTATTTTTATCCACTATACTCCCTTCCTAAATAAGTGAAAAAGCAAACCAAACATGTACTTTTGTGTAACAAGAGTAATACTGTGTATATTTGTTTCATATACTGCTTTAAATAAATCTAAAGCAGAAAACACAATGTTGCAAATCAGTTCTGCTTATAATCCAACCACACACACACACTCACTCACTCTTATATAAACTATGTAAAGAAACAACTTGCACAATGGCTCCAATGGTTTCTTGCACCAACACACTATCTCACCCCCACCTCTAGGATACTAGTGTAAAGGCTCCACCGCACCAACCAAGGCACATACTAAAATGCTTCTTCTTTCTAAATCCAATCAAGGTTGAAACATCTGTGAATGTGAAATTCCCATAGTAGAAAGAGAACTGCCAAAATAATTACAGAACAGGCCCAGCTCATGGTCTCACAGAATGGCCTATCTGCCATCAGGATATCTAGAGCAAGGACTCCCCTTGTTTGATATTAACTGACATGAAGGGTGGCATGGCAAGACACTGTCCCTTACGTAGTGGGACCCATGCAGTTTCTGGCTTTAAAAATTAACACCAAATGATTGTAAAAGACAAAAATATACACCTAAAAAGGAACTGCAACCCTTTCTATACCCACCCTGATGATCTGCACAAGTCAAGTGCTGGATAGAGTAGCAGTCCAGGATGATATAGGACAAAACTGAGCCCTCTGAATCATTCAGCCAAGTCTCTAATGCAGCTTTGGTTAGCTGATTTTTTACTGGCAGTCAGTTTTGCATTTACCAGCAATAACGCCCATTCTGGTAGACCCAGTAATAATCTTAAGCATGGGTGTGGGCTTGGAGCTAGATCACAAGGATGTAAGATATCCCAAGTTCCCTTCCCTTCCCTTCTGAAGCCGTACCTTCTCTTGCTGCAAACCTCCTGCATGTTTGCCCTGGCCAATGTCCTCCTCTGTCCAATCTCAATGGAGACACATTTCTCCTTCTCCATCCACCACAACCAGGAAGCAAGATCTTGCATTTAAGATATTGCTAACCATTTTGCTACACTGGAATTTCTGTTTAAATTAGCATGTCACAGAACACTGTTTTCTTGACTAACAGTGCAATCCTAACAAAGTGTTCACAAAGTCCTGTTTAATTCCATGGTGCGTGCTTCCAGTTAAGTAGAGTTGCTGCCTTAATGCCTGTGCTACATAGATGGACATATGTAGTGCACAAAGATGTATGCATACATGTATCACAGGTATTTAGTCAAGAAAACACACCAATTTAAACAAACAAAAAATCATTACAGCTAAATGTGTGGTAACACACCAATTGTTATTCTAGCAAAATAGTTTTTTCCATCAATGTTGACCATTAAGCTTGCTAGTGGGGATTTAGCTATCAGACACAACTTCATTATTTCCACCACATTTTTATTACCATGCTCATGTCACCATTGAGCTTACCTTTCTTTTCGATCCAGATTGCTTAAAATATGAAAGAGAAAAATATAATAAGATACAAAGCCCTTAATTTGTAGAACATCAGTAGATTTGAAAAAAGAAATCTGTATCTGGATATCCAATATTCAAATTAAATTTGAACTCTTTGCTGTAAGTAGCACTTAGCATCTAAATTTGCCAAAAAAGATCACACTTTTTAGCTGTGTAATACCATATCATTCCAAGTCTGTCAACAGTTACTGGCATAATGCTCCCTAGAATATATGTCAGAATATAACTGAATGTATTGTGTCAGCATATTATAGTTCTGTAAGGTTATTTAAATAACAGCATAACAAACATTCATTAACACTATTGTATAACCATTGAGTCCCTTTTGCTAAGAATTTAAAGGCCAAACTATTAAGATGATCCTAGCGAGATGTCCACTAAATAGTGGGAACACATACAAAGGAGATTTTATGATGCAGCAGCTTCTAGGCCATATGGTGTCATGCACCAGATCACATTCAAGCAACTGTCTCTAAACTTCCTATTCAGGTCTCACATGAATCTGCCTTCTTCCAGGTCTAAATAATTCTTTAGTGTTTTTAAAAAGTGGGGAAAAGAAAGAGAAAGGGGGACAATCAATCTCTTGTGTTTATATTATATGAAGAAAGAATGAAAAGGAATATCCATGTTGGGCAGCAAGGCCCACATGTTCACATGGTTGGGTTTGTAGAAAAGTTTGGTAAAAATAGGATTAAATAATTAAGGATTAAATAATTACCGTATTTTTCGCCCTATAGGACGCACCGTCCCATAAAGCGCACCTAGTTTTTTTGGGGGGGAAATAAAGGGGGAAAATGTATTTCCCCCCCCCCCCAGGCGCGGGGCTGGGGTGGGGGAAGCCCGAGCTTCTCCCGACCCCAGCCCCCAGAACAGGCAACTCTCCGTAAGCCACGGGAGCCCAGCGCAGGGCTCCCGCAGCTTGCGGAGAGGTGCACGAAGTATGGGCGCGCTGCCTTCGGCATGCAGGCAACTCTCCGCAAGCCGCAGGAGCCCAGCGTGGGTTCCCACGGCTTGCGGAGATCTGCGCGAAGCCTGGAGAGTGAGAGGGGTCGGCGAAAGTCTGCATTCGCCCCATAGGACGCACACACATTTCCCCTTCATTTTTAGAGGGGAAAAAGTGCGTCCTATGGGGCGAAAAATACGGTAGGCACAATGGAGTATGCCTATTTGAGCCTCAACATCCCCATCTTATTCCCAGGCTTTGCCATCTTTATTTTGTTTAGTTCCCATCTTGTCTTATCTTTTCAACCTCTGCTTCCTACACCTGCATCCTTTTTCAAAGCCTTGCACCGTACTCTGTCAGTTTCCATTCCCTTAGCCTCTACATACCACGTTTCTAAGACAGGTATTTAGCATTTTAAAAATCTGAACAAAGTAACACTTCTATTCCAAAATGTCTGGCAATGGTGTATTCACATTTGACAAAGTTGCCATTTTAAAAATATTTATCCTTTTGCCTCTTCATAAAAAAACATTTTAAAAACTTTCTAAATATGGCATTCGAGCTGCATAGGCAACCAAACCTCAAGTCACAAAAGCAATATATGATGCTGTCAGGGGCTCAGGAGCAGAGGCACAGGAGAGGGAGGAAATGGAGAGCGATGGGGAGGAATCCGAGGGGAGCGTAGGCGGTGACAGTGGTCAGAGGGATTCCATGAGCCTCTCCAGCGAATCGGAAGATTCACAGAAGGGAGCGCCGATGGCCAGGGCAAGGGGGGTGCCAAGGGGGAAACCCCAGAAGGAAGGGGCCAGCGGGGACTCCCAGAGCAGCAGTTGGAAATCAGGACCAGCTTCCCCACCAGAGCGCAGTGGGGGGGGGAGGAGTCCCAGGCATCGGGACCAGTGTTCTCACCACCAGCGAGAGAAGATGAGTCAGGATTGACCACGCCTCCATCAGAGAGCGGGGAAACGGTCAAAAGGAAAGTTACCGGCTGGGCGTGCGCGCCAAGTTCAAATGTACAGGCGAGCGGCACAGCAGGTAGCCCGGATAGGGAGCCAGGTCCTAAAGCCCGCCGGAAGGAGGGGCAAGACTCAGGGGGGTCAGCGTCAGAAGAGTCCAGAAAGGAGGAAACCCCAGGGGGCAGAAGGACCCAGAGGAGGAAAGAACAACGGAAGAGGTGGAGTAAGGCTAGAGTCTTAAACTGGTGTCTAGGAGGCGGAGACTCAGATGGAGCTTCGCCAGTCTAGGTTCTAAGACGTAGAGTTGCACGCTGCGGTTTGGAAATGGAAACTAATCTTCAATAAAGACTTTTATACGTTATTGCTGACTAGCGTTGGTCCTCTGTGAGCTGGGACCTAGAGGCAACTCTGACAGATGCAAATTTGGGGATTGGAGAAGATAAGTTTTGTTAATCTTACTGAAACTCTTATCAGGAATATATCATTTGGAAAAGAAAAATTTCACTCTGAATGTTTCACTCTGCTTTTCTGTGGGTTGAATCCAGGCTTGGTCATGCCTAGAGTAGATCTATTTAAAGGTAAAGGTAAAGGGACCCCTGACCATTAGGTCCAGTAGTGACCGACTCTGGGGTTGTGGTGCTCATCTTGCTCTATGGTCCGAGGGAGCCGGTGTTTGTCCGCAGACAGATTCTGGGTCATGTGGCCAGCATGACTAAGCCACTTCTGGCGAACCAGAGCAGCGCATGGAAACACCGTTTACCTTCCCGCTGGAGCAGTACCTATTTATCTACTTGCACTTTGACATGCTTTCAAACTGCTAGGTTGGCAGGGTGGGTTAAACCACAGAGCCTAGGAGCAGGGACCGAGTAATGGGAGCTCACCAAGTCGCGGGGATTTGAACCGCCGACCTTCTGATCGGCAAGTCCTAGGCTGCTACCCATGGCTCACTTTGGGAAAATCTGTTAAGATAGGGCGTAGTTACCTAAATTTTAAACTATTTACAAACTTAATGTCTGACTGCATTATTTACATGGTATAAGCATGGAATTGTGGGGGGTGGGGTGGGTACATGAGGGCTGTTAACTTTATTTTAGTTTCTAAAAATATACATAAGAAGAGGAGGGTATATTCTATTACTTCTTCGCCATCCTCCACATAAAGTTTGAGAGCTTCTGTCTCACCAAAAAAACCTCATCAAGGAAAGCAAAACTCAAAACTATTTCCCTCAAAGTCCAAACCTTGATTCCTTAAGAAATGCACTATTAAAACCCATGGTGCAGTAGGAAGACTGCACAATCAACCAGACTTTAAATAAGAAACATTTTTATTTTATTTATCAAATTTCCATGTCACTGCCCCCCCCCCGCCCCCATATCTGAGGTTCACAAGGTCAGACTTTAGATTAAGGCTCAAGTGTGGTTAACAAGTTCAGGACCTGGCATATTATCATACAATATCCAAATTTGTGATTCAGTCAGGGTAAGGAAAGGTATAGATGAAAAACCTACACCACAGACACAGTAAGCAGACTGAGCTTGGTGGACCTTCAGTGCTCAAAATATTTCTTCTTCTAGATTGTTAAATGAGTACTGTAAGTTGGTGAAAACTCAAAGCTTCAACAACGGAGAGTTCCATGTATGGGTTGACCCATAAATAATACAAGTAGGACAGAAGTAAGTAAAAGATGACAAGAGATGCGGTGTCTTTATTCCCCAGTGAAGTTTCATTGTGGCTGCCTTAGAAGTACAACTCATTGGGCGCCATGCAGTTATACTACGTACCACTTACTTGGTCTAGAAAAGACCCTAATTCACTTACTCTATCTTTGCCCCTAGCCAGATAAGGAACAAAATATTCTAGAACCTCTTAGACTGGTTGCAATACATACAATTTAAAGTCTCAGATAATCTAAGTGACTTTTGTGCTGTTTCAGCACATGATGAACCCACTATGGCAGCACTACCCTTTTTCAAAGTTTCTACATTTTTGTAAGGTCTGTAATATTTTCTGATAGATCCTTTTTCTCATCAAGTAGTGTTTCACAAGTCTACACCCAACCTGTTTTTGTTGTGCGCATTTAATGCGAGTCTTTAGCTGTTCTATACTTTTGCATTTGGATAAGGGAAAAACAGGATGAAGCTCTGGGTTAGAAAACCAGCCAATCTGGAAGGAGGAATCAGCACAATTATACTACCAGTGGGGCTTCTCCTGTCCTCAACACTCACTGTGGAAGCACAGGTGGGATATTTGACTAGGAGTGCCTTTCCTCAACTTCAGTTGATATGCCAGCTATAATCTTAGTTAGAGATATCAGGCCCTGCCTCAAAGCCATGCCTTAGGTGATGCAATCAACAAGGGCACCATTGAAGACTGTTTGGAAGCTTCGACTGGTGCAGAATACTGCTGCCCTGTAAGTGGGAGCAAGATTAACAGAGTATGGCACTGATTCTGTACCAGCTGCACTGGTTACCAGTTTCTGAGCCCAAATCAAAATGCTGGTTTTGGTTTTAAAGCCCTAAATTATTTGGGATAATTATTTGAAGGACCACCTTTACCTATATGAACTTGCCTGGGCACCGAGACCTGCCTCAGAGGCACTACTCATGTGGCCACCTGTTAGGACAATTTGCTTGGTTGGTGCTATAGACAAGGCCTTTTCTATGGTGGTTCCAATTTGTGGAACTCTTTCCCCACAGAGGTGTGCATGATCCGTCCCCCCAACACTACTCCATTCTAAGCAGATATTTAAAGAAAGACCCACAGCATACAAAGCTGTTTTTTTCACAAGAGAAATTAAGTATGTCCTTTAAGTCTTACCTTTGTGCTGCTGTTTTTACTAAAGATGTTTGTGCATGAGCATGGTGACAGCGTCTAGCTTGTACTACTGTTGCGGAACAAGGACTATTTTGAACATTTTCACTGCAAACAGAAAAAACAGATAAGAAAAAAATGTTAAAATTCACAGCATGGAAAGAATTATAAGTCTGCTTAGAGAAACTCCTCCATTACTTCACTTTCTAAGTGATACCTGAATCAGCACTTCCACTATGCTACCTAATCATAGTTACACTGACACTTTTGATTAGCCAGCTGCAGCAAGAAATGATGAGTTATTTGCAACTAGTGGGTGCAATCCTTCTTCTCCATAGAGCATCATAGTCCATCATGGTCAAGATTCCAGATCTTAGTCCACAACAACACTTGGATATTACAGATAGAGCATCTAAATCTATTTTTCAAAGGTGCAAATGTAACAAACTTAAGGTCCTTTTCACAAGCAGAATTCTCACAATCACTATTTCCCCCAGAAACAAGCCATTTACTAAATAATTTTTAGTCTATTAGGAATCACTATACCTCAATTTCTTGCTGCTTCCCAACATGTTGAGTCCAATTGGGGTTACTCTTAAAACACCAGGTTCAATTTTGCTTCGTCTAGCATATGTTCTCATAGAATCACCTCTGGCACCAATAGTTCCTGAGTGAAATCGCAGCACCTGAAACAATTAGCAAAAGCTTAATCTGCAAAGCAGCAGCTCTCAGATGGAGACATTTTACATTTTTATTAAGCTTTCAAATACTAAGATATTCTCAATCCTCCAAACACCTACAGCCAACACAAAAGTCCTTTTGGACCTGGAAGAGGACAGAACAGGGGATGGGGATGGGGTCATGCACACTCTGCCAACGCACTTGGGGGCCAGGAACAGAACTCCCACACAAACAGTTGCCACCTGTGATAATAATACAAATGAAACTGGTGGTCAGATGAATTATGTTGCAAACTTTAAATGTGAGAGAATGTAGTGATTTACTATGTTCCTTTGCAGGAAAACAATGATTGTTTATTGTTTTTACACACACACAAGAAGCCAAAAGTTCCACTTTGCCAAAGCTTCAAAGCTGCAAGGCCATATAGTAAGTTGCTGATAAAGTTTAAGAAAGCATGTGTGTGCTCTGTTTTTAGCGGCATACACACTGCATTAGTTTGTAGCAGTCACCTCCTCATATTAGAACTTCTTTTTTAAAAATTGACATACTGAAATGTTTCACTCAATGTGAAATATAAAATATGCATTTTCATGTACATTATATTTGATAAATACTCACTTTTTTCCCACCAGTGGGACTGCAGCTTCCATCACTCTCATCCACAGTCAGCAGACTGGCTTCACTTAACAGGCAAAGAACAGGAAACAAAATATGTATATTGTAATTCAATAATAGCAAACAGGGTTTCAACAACTACTGCAAAAAGGTCCAAGTAATGTTTTCTCAATCTGTTAAACAATCACGTGGTTTACGCTTTCCTCTAAAATATTTTGGTGCTAGTTTGCCTCAAAATAAAGTGTATACAAAAGACAGGGGGAAATACAATGTCAGTAATAGTATTACAAACCTGGTAATATGTAGAATTACTTTAGCAGATGGCTTCACAGTACCACTTTTGTATGGATTTTATGGACATTGTTCTAAGCAAACACAGAATTTGAGATCTAGACCTGAAACTAATTTTGTAACCAGAACATTTGCTTGTAAAGAGGCAGTACAATTTAGCAGTAAATCGAAATATGATTCTCTTCAGAATGCTCAGCAATAAATGTGTAGCTGTTAACCATTTGTGTGTAGATCAAAGTATTTCACACTGAAGGTTGTGCTTCTGTTTTTGGAATATACAGTAAATCTTCTTGGCACCATACTAGGTACCTAGAAAAAATAGTATTCCTCCCAGAGTTATTACATCCATTGCATTTACAAGGGAAGAATAGAATTAATACAAGTGGAAACTGCAGAAAAATGCATCCTTGTATCCCAGTAAGAGTGCTTCTGTCCAGGATTCTGCCATTCCACTTCCTACCCCTTTTGTTTTATCTGTCACTCAACCTTCCATGGCTACAGCATGCTCAGTTTTTAGCGGACTTTTTGGGGGGGCCGCAAAAACATGCTGATCTCATCCTACTAAGTCAGTTCTTGCATTCTTGGGAAAAGGTTCCATTGTTATCTCAACAGAAACTGGGTTTCAAGATCCAGTTGATACAACCACTTGGGCCTAGAACATCCACTGTTCCTAAACTTTGATACTAAACAATTCTCTGCATCTATGCTATGATTTAGGTTCCTTACTTTTCTAAATAATTGCAGTATAAAAGGATGGTGGAAATGAAGCACTAGAACCTGGGCAAGAGCAAACACAAACATTAGAAGTCTGCAAGAAAGTTACTGAAAATAAAAACACAAAATTCTTTTTGTTAATTAGCAGCACAGTGCACAAATAAGTACTATTATTCTGAAACTGAAGCACCCAAAATGAGTACCAACTGTGGTATATTAGAAGGGGATGTCATGACTGCTTCAAACATGACCTTTTTTTTTTTTAAAGGAATGATCCTAATATAAGAAAAATGTGCACGCAATCACCGGAGATGTACAGCATATGTTACCATGTGCACACATCAGGAAGTCATTGTGTACACTGGCCTATACACACAAATGCCAAACTTCATAAGTATAAATGTCTTCCTATTTACAGGATTATCTCTCTGAGGAAAGTGTCATATGGTATAGAACACACCTGACTATGAGATTTGTGAGAGAAAAAGAATCACCTATCCTTTGCGTGAGATCCAGCTATCTGTTGTTATGTTTCACTTGTCACTTTTTCACCCTGGTATTGTATTAGTATTTTTAAACGTTCATGAGACCAAATCCAATTATATTGTTAACAAAAATAATTAGCTCGCTTACCAGTAGTTGTTCCATAACTCTTCTCCACCAGTCTATTAAGCAAGGAGGCTGAATGTCAGTCTACCACTCATCCCCAATCAGTAAAATTCAAAAAATGATATACTCCCATAAATATATAGTGTTGTAGGAGATAAGTGAATGGAAGAATTTGTTGTCTATAAACTTTCCAAGCCAGGATTTTTATAAGACTCCAAACTAAGAAGTTTGCAAGACAGTAGTCTTCAGTTTAGGTAAATAGGACAGGGTAGGGTGGAAAGCCATCTCAAGAGACACATAACAGCATGCATGTAATGAAGTTTCTATATGACCTTCAAGTTTTTTTATTCTAGAAGAAGTGCCAAAAAAAATTGAATTATTTTGCTATTTAAAAGATTTCAAATGTTCCTGACTCGATTGTTTTAACCTGAGCTAGGTAGGCTCCATAACTGAATTAATTCCCCAAGATTCTAGTTATTAAAGATTAAAAATAAGAAACCTACTATTTGCTTCTGGAATAATCCGTAACATCTTTAGGCAATAACTAGCCTGAGAAAAACCTTACATGAATGTGACCCTCTTGTGCGTATGAATTAGTGACCCTCTAGAACACTTCCACTTTAGAGAATTAGAATTGAAGGGGTGCTCAGTTTTCAAATTACTGTAACGTTCCACATTTTACTTTCTGTAGCCTAGATTAAGGTATCCTTACTCTTTTTCTGCATCTCCTTCACTTTCGTCTGAACAATTAAAGCCCCAGGTATTTTTGAAACCTCCATCTCGCTTGGACTGTGATGTATCCAAAGCTGAAACAAAAATAAGTTAAAATCAGTTCAGGATCCAAGCAACACATACTAAGAAAGGAAAAATTACAGCTAACAATTCCACTATTTAGCTGACAGATCGCAAGACAATACTTTAAACACTATTTTACTTTTCTATTTATCAGCCTTGGAACATTTGAAACAACCACTTAAGGAGGGTGCAGAACAGGGCCAGGGAGGTGCAAAACCTGGGAAAGTCTTGAGGGCCAAATAGAGAAGCTTGGAGGATCCCATGTCACCCCAGGGCCTGAGGTCCTTCTCTCTTGATGTAAACCAAAGTCAGGAACATAATGTTGATGATAGCAATAATGTTTAGTTACACTCTGAATTCCGTTACTGTCATGAGAAGGTTTTTAAAAAGCAAGTTATGTTTAACAGTGTTATTTCAATAAAAACTTTAAGGTTTATTTTGGTGAACAGTGGAACATTTTATTGTAGCAGGTTTAATGACAAAATAACTGCTAGAACTTAATGGGTCTAAAAGGCTGATCCACATCTGCTTCCAAATGATAATCATAGAACTCACAGCGCTGCACAAAATGCTTGAAAACTCTAATGTGGTATTTACAGACTTTTCTGTGGAGGGGATATCATTTTTTTCTTAAAAACTGGGGTGGTACAACTGCCAAGACTACACTGCTAAACAATGGCGGTTCCAAAAGGTACTGGGATTCTTCCATTTCAGTGTCACCAACAATGCTCTCTATCTCTACTAGAGTGGTACCTCTGGTTACGAACTTAATTAGTTCTGGAGGTCCGTTCTTAACCTGAAACCGTTCCTAACCTGAGATACCACTTTAGCTAATGGGGCCTCCCGCTGCCGCTGCTCCACCACCGTGTGATTTCTGTTCTCATGCTAAGGTTCTTAACCCGAGGTACTACTGCCAGGTTAGCGGAGTTCGTAACCTGAAGTGTTTGTAACCCCGAGGTACCACTGTATGTATTTTGCTAAATGGTTTGTCTGCTTGTTTTCTATGTGTTCAGATGCCTCTTGAGATACTGTTGCCAAACTCAGTATAAGGTTGAAGGTGGTGGCCTTTATCCCCATTTGGATGCTGGCCACTATTTTGAATCAAGATGGTTGACCAAAACATCACTTTGGTGTGACTTTGCCTGTTTGGGGGCATAGGTTTGATTGCCTCTCAAAATATTCTCACCAAATTCAACATGAGGATTCTCGAGATGGGGATAGAAGTCTCTGTTGGGCACCATTTTGAATCAAAATGGCGGACAAAAATGTGACTTCAGTGTAATTTCACCCAGATTTGGGCACAATGGATCCAAACTCACAAATTATACCATCCATTTAAAAATCACAATATATTTTTGGTTTCTAAAAATTTATGGGCAGCACTGGGCACTCCACACTAGTTGGGACTATATGTGGCATCCAAAAAACTTCCAAAAGAATATTCACTCTATGTATTTTTATCTGCGATGCCACTGTCTTTTACAATATCAGGGTTAATTAATATATCTTATAATTCTTGCAATTTACCACAAAAGCAGTGTTTCAAGTACATTACAGTGCTATTTCAGATTTTGAAATTAAATTCATATGACTCTCACTACAGATAAAATTCATTCTCATGCCCAATTAGATTCATTCATGAAGTATTCTTAAAAATCTATACAACAGCAAAATCCAACATTTCCTCAAACATGTCTTTTTCCTGGGGACTCATACAAATCAAAGAGTCTCCAAGTATTTTGTACAATTTGTACTTTTAGCTTAATAAAGTTGCTCACTGCAACCATGGCAAATTAGGCTGCATACATATGATAATTTTACAAGATTCTGAAGCACTCTTGCATAGCTATTATTACCCATAATATACATAATCATTTTTCTATCCTGCTGTGGTCTCTGATCAACCAGGTTTTCAGGTTTCTGTAGCACTTTAAACAGTATCTGAAAGGGAAAAAACTGGCTCCCAACAACTACTGCAACAGATGCACATACAGCTGTTGCTTAATAGCTAAAAGAAATGTTTAGTAGGCAAAATACATATACATATCCACTGTGATTTCATTTCAAGAGAAAAATAATAACAAAAGGATACCTCCTTCCACAGTGTCAAATCACATTGTTTCAATAACATTTTTTTAGTTTTAATAATCAGTCCCCTTCTTCAGTACTTTATTTTATCCTTAGGAGGGAACATTGTTAGAATAGTAACTGGTTTCCATCTGGGCTATTCACTTTCACCACTCAACTGAGACTCTTCAATCCACATTAGTGCATACATATATCAAAACGACAACTGCTGGTTCAGGACTACTGCCATGGTAATAGTAATGAAGAGGAAGCTCTCACTGTTCTATATAATAGCTGAATGTACACCACCTTAGCATGCATACCACCTTAGGAATGCAAAGAGAGAAAACGCCACTGTTTTAGAATATGAATTAGCATCATGTTCCTCAATTACTGCTGAGAACTAAATGTACTCTGTATTGCATTGCACTTATGCAGGTAAATCATCTGATGATCATTATTTGAATTAAATGTGAGGATTCAGAATGCTTAGCTACTCAGGAAATAAAGTAATTCACAATCCAGCTTCTATGAAGAAACAGTATTGAGTCAGTCTGGCTGTGATTTAAACTGAATACAGGAGCAAGCACAGGTCAGTCTAGAGGTATGTGATAAACAAAAACTAAAACACAGAAAGCTCAGAGGAAAGATGGTTTCAGAAAAAAAGAGAAACATGAAGGAAAGTGGCTGCATCCCCTCAAGGGTAATCTGCTGGGTGTACAGGTGTCATGTGGGGTCAGATCCAAAAGTGAGCAGTTTGTAGCACTGCAGAATTGCATTGTTCCTGTTCTGAAACACTACTATGGATAGGCAAATATGTCAGTTTCAGTCGGTTTCTCATTTTTACCATCTTAAACTCAGCTCTCTAGATCAGATCCAGATTTTTCTGGAGAAAGAGCCTCATGAAAATTTAACAGCATTTTAATGTGTGTTTTTCCTAATACAATGGTACCTTGGTTTATGAACTTAATCCGTTCCGGAAGTCCATTCTTATACCAAGGCGCACTTTCCCTAATGAGGCCTCCCACCGTTGGTGCCCTTCCACTGTTCGGATTCCGTTCTCAGAACGAGGTAAAGTTTTAAAACCAGGACACTATTTCTGGTTTTGAGGAGTTTGTAAACCGAATCGTTCTTAAACCGGACTGTTCTTAAATGGAGGTACCACTGTACATATACATATGTACCGGTATACATATTTTGTATGCAATTTTGCCTAATGTACACCCTAATGTACACCCTAATGTTGCACCCTAATGTACACATTCTTGAAGCATTTCCCCTAATTTGATGCATCATGTTATTTTAACTAATATAGGCATTATACTTTACCGCCCTAATATATGAATTTTGGTACATATTGTTTGGCTGGCGAACTGCACTGCCAAATTCAGAGAAGTGCACCTTTCAAATGATGGCTGTGTTTTTGTTTGCTTATTATTTCAGAAAGCGCAAATTCATCTTCAAATATAAGCTGATTCAAATCCCTCCCATCCGTAGACACCTTTCCCAAGCATACACTTTATGTGGAAGAGGAAGTGGTTCTCAGAGAGGTGGTTCATTGAGCAACAATGGGTACACAGCATCCCAGTGAGCACATGACATATGATGCAAGGCCACAGGCTACCCACCACTGGGTGAGAGAATCAGAAGGGAGGCAAAAATGGGAGCTCTGAAAAAACTTCACAAAGCATAAAAGTAGCAGGTGGCTAGAAGGAATTTGAACTAGGTAGCCAGTGGCTCAAAATAAAAAGACCTAATAAAACTGCAGGAAATAGAAGCATGAGATTAAATGATGAGCCAATGCAGAAACACGGGACAGAAGGGGGGAGGTGCTCTTTCAGGTAAGCTGGCCCTGAGTATACAGTACTAGAACATACAGTATCCTAAAGCAGAATATTTCACTACTGAGAAGAGAGACTTTGCAGAAAACTGCTTAGAATTGGAGGGGGAGGTCACTCTGTCATATTTAACTCCTAATCATGCTTCAGTACATTATCTTATGTAAATTAGAAACCGGCTTCCACCTTGTTCTCTAACTGCTGATGTCCTTATTACTAAACAACACAGAGGGTGGAGAGAACACTGTCAGATGTGTTTTTTCTTAGCTACCCTGCCCCACAGTGAGCCCATTTCACTTCTTTGCCATTCAGTGTCCTAGCTGGGATAAAAAATCTGCAGGAGCGGCAAAACTGAAACCAGAGCAAGTGCTAATGGAATCCTTTTATTCACTTAAGTCTGAAATAAATATATCTAAGGGGAAAATATTAGAAATTGTTTGCCTCCTTGGAAGTCTGTCTATAAACAGTTTTTAGTCCAAAGTGTATTAATACTGCCGTACAACAAACTGCAGAGAATGGTAATAAAGCCATGGTTTTCAAAGTGGGAAGCAGTTTTCCAAAATGTGAAATGGTTGCTAGGGAAGACATTACCAAGCACAGAGAATAAAAAAAAGGGGGTGGGGGATGTGAAACACACACTGCATTTTCTTTTAGATATAAGATCCACTCATCCTACCAACAAAAATCTTTCCTTTTACATATTATGAAGTATGATCTCATCCATCATTAAGTTTGTTACCTACGGCAGACTAGCTTTTCAAAATGTAGTCATGCCCTGTGTTTATCCACAGTGAGCATTCTCTCCAGGCGCTAAAGAGGAAAGCACACGTCCACTTACCTAGCTCAGAAAATATGTTTCAGATATTGTTAGGTTGGTGGCAAAGGCAGGGGAATAAGGGGGAAATAGTTCCTTCACCTGAACTGCCCTCAGAATGGAAATTATTCATGACCAGTGACACTGTCAGAAGTACAAGGCCATCCAAAGTCAGGAGAATAAGACTACCAATGGTTACTAGTCATGATAGCGCTGTATTATCTCTAGTATCAGAGGCAGCATGCTTCTGAACACACTGATGGGGATCATGAGCAAAAGAAGACTATGTTCTAGTTGCGGCCTTGCCATAGGATTTTGGTTAGCCACTGCAGAGATTAGGGTGTGGGCCTAGCAGAGCCTTTGGTCAAATCCAGGCAGCCTTTTTAAAACTTAGAGGAGTACTGGGCAAAGTTACCCAGCAGCTGCATGTGGAGGAACGGAGATGCGAACCCGGTTCCCCAGATTACGAATCTACCACTCTTAACCACTACACCACACTGGCTCACGTTTCTGAGAGGAAGTAAAAGGGATGCTTTCAAAGATCATGAGAGTGGGCTCCTAAACTAGCTCCCTGCTCCTGGTGATGCTGACTACAAAGAAGCGAACCTGCTTCAATCTACATAGCTCCCTCCATCCTATGTTTCGTTTCTTGGGCATACTAAAGTACCAAAGAACATTTGGAACTTGGTTTTATAAATTGATTACATGTAGGGTTTCCCAGAATCCTGTGCCCCATGATCAAAAGTTCCTTACAGACTCAGAAGTGCAGTGATGCTTTAAAGCTACTGAATTTTTGAAATCAACAGAAGTCATTAAAGAATGCAAACATTAATAAATAAACAGGAGCAGCTCAGTAAAGTAAAAGATAGGAAATTGCTACAGAAATGGTTTCATTCTCACTAGAAGTCATTGCTTGCTTGCTGTGGGAATTATATAGAAATACATTTACTCTATTTAAAACAAAAAAAAATCCTTCCAGTAGCACCTTAAAGACCAACTAAGTTAGTTCTTGGTATGAGCTTTCGTGTGCATGCACACTTCTATTCTATACAAAAAAAATTATGACAAAATCCTGATGCCCCAAATCCTCATTTTTGTTCATTCCTATTGGAAATGAACATCATTCATTGGAAACAATAGCAAGAAGGGATTAAACATGCCTAACGTTCTTGACACTGGATGGCCCAGCCACTTTGATAGGGACCATCGCATATCATAGTCAAAATTTGTTCATGCAACTATGTTCCCATAACATGATTGTGTGCACTGTTCAGTTAAGTCTAAAATGTATTCATAGCCTGAAAAGCTGTGCAAGTTGAGACCTATGCCATCTCCTAGAAACTATATAGATGTAGAAGTTTAAAATACTGTTAATCGGGCTTAAGAATACCAACATGCCCTTTCTTGTGAAAGAAAACACTAACTACCAGACCAAGCACTTCCTTCATTTGCAACTCCTGCTGTGGCCACCTGACATAGTCAAATTTTAGTAGCAAGGGACAGGCCTTGCTTTTCTACTTTGTGTTTATTTAAGGTAATTATTTTATGCTTTGATTCTGTTTAGCTACCTTCAGCACACGACTGAAAATAATCACTATTTCGTTTAACTGGAACTGAATGAAATATAGTGTATAAATGCAATACCTAGAAGCCTGCCATACCCCATATATATGAGATTACTAATAAAATAAATTTGTAATCTAAATAGTAATCACCTATCATACATTCCAGACTATTGTTTTTGTTGTCATAGTTCTTAACCACCATCACCAATAATGGCACATCTGCAACAGATGGCTTTGTCTGCATATGTCCCATGCTGGCATACTCTGAACTGTTCTTGGCACTCAGTATCCTTGTTACTGACCCAGTCAATACTTTAAAAATATTAGTCCAATAAACCGTTCTCAAAGAACTGCAAGTCATGGCTTGATTCTGGTTAGCAAGCCAGAATTATAGTCATCACTTCAACCTCTGTTTTCTGATTTAGATGTAAGGGAATAGTGTGGTTTAACAAACCCCAGAAAGTTTTGGATTAAGGAATGTGACCAAAGGGAGGAAAGACTCCTGCCACAACACTCAGTCTTAGCCTGATAAGATGGACCATAGCGATCAGATGGAGAACATTACATCTAAACAGGGACAACATATGTCCACTTTCAGATTTTCATGTGGAAAGGAAATATCTCACTGAGGAGAAAATCACTGCCCCACAATATTCCTCACAACACCTACCAAGACTCTGCAATACAATGCCCCATAGGAATACGGCCTGGAATAGCAAACTGGATTACTTCTTTGAGAATCACAACAACACCCTCATCATCTTGCCAATTTAAGCAAGCAAACCAATTTGCGGAGACTACAGATGCTGGCTAAAAGAGGTTTAAGCTTGATTCACAGTTGCAAGAGTGCAAGCCTGACCTATTAAATGGGATTGCAAATGTGGAAACAGCAGTACTGCAACTTACTGTGGCAGGGTAGCAGAAACTAGTCAGTTTCTTTGTCCTGATAATAAATCTGCTTCTGCAGATATTGGCAATATTAAATGTAAGCAGCCTTCATTCACTTGGAACACACAACTCTTAACAGGCAGCGGTAGACTCAATTCACACATGCAACCATTCTTGTGAGTAGCAACGTGAATAAAGGCTCCTGTGCATGTAAAATTCATTTCTATATTGAGCACCCACTAGTGTAGATAGTTGCATTTGTGGATCAAGCTTAAACCTTTTCTTTCAGCTTGCATCAATTGTGCAGTGTCATTTTCTGACACTGCACTGCTACATCACCCATCCAAAGAACTGTATCGGAGAGATTCTTCACATTACTTTCTAGCCATTGATTTTGCTCTTTGTACATTATAATAAATTAGTGTTTCCCTTAACAGATCAATATGAAAGAAAGCATATGAACTTGTACTCATAATTCTCCATCTCTCAATTTGAAGCATCAGTACTATTTGATTTATGGAACAAAACACTAAAAATAATATGTTTGACAGGATTATCACATATATTATCTCTCTAATTATGTGATGTATAAATGCATACTACCATTTAAAAATAGGCATAACAGGAGAGGAACTATTCTTTGAAATCTATCTCCAAGATAAAGTATTTTTTAGAAGACAGCATGTTGCATTATCACTGTGGGGAAACAGGATGCAAAGCTATCATGCTTGCACAATTCATTAAACTCTCTGTACCCTAAAGAGAAACAGAACAATATTAGAACGAATTATATGAGTACTTGGCAAACTTTTTGCTGTACTTCATACATTTAGTGCTGCAAAAGCTACCTTTTTACAAATAGGACTAATTAAGTCTAAAAACCCTATCTACACTTTGCTAGAAGTAACACAGTGGGCCCAACCAATATGTATAGGATCATGCTCTATATATGGTAAGTCGTTCCCTTACCTTTCCAAGTGAAGCAGGTATGAAAACACAGAGAGAGAGAGAAAGAAAAGAAAAAGAGAAACCTTACATGGCAATATTCCCACGTTAGGATTCCCACCAACCCACCTGTTCTTCCTTCCCAATATATTCAACATGACATTTCTAATTTCCTTTAAAATAGAAAATACGAAGAAGCGGCGGGGGGGGGGGGAGATGAGGTGGAAGGATGAAAAACAGGCCACTGCCCTTAGCAACTGACCACAGCGAACAGCCATACACAAAAAAGTAAAACCCGCTTGAGCTTCTCCCTAAACATTCACCTTTGCCAGTCACCCATCGCCACACACACACACACACACACACACACACACGCTCCCCTTTGAAAGCCCTCGAAACTGCATGGGAAATACCCCCCCCCCCCGCCACACACACACCCAAACGGGGCGGGAGGAAACCTGCCGACCCCCTTCTGAACCTCCAGCCTCTCTTTTTCCACGTCTACTCGGAAGCAAGCGGTGTCCTTAGGCTGCCCACCCTGGGTGGGCTCCCCCCCCTTCCCGGCGCTTGCCATAATAAAACAAACCCAACTCACCCTCCAGGAAGAGGCTGTGTCTGGAGCCCCCGACGCTGCTGCGGCCCACTCCTCCTCCGCCCCCGACACCGCCGCCCCCGACGCCAGCACCGCCGGCCATCTTCGCTCGGCCAGCCCTTTCCTCACACCATCGCGCCCCCGGGGAGCAGCTGCTGCCTCTCGTGCCCAGGCGCCGGCGCCTCAAGAGGCGCAGCTACGGCACTAGGCCTCGTTCCTCCCGCTTCGGCCTGCCTCTTCCGCCGCGGCTGAGGCCCACTCGGCGCACGCTCGGCGACTGGATGCCGGAGGGGGGAGGAGAGAAAGGGACTTCCAATGCCCCTCACCGGCCAACCGCCTATTGCAATGGCGGGCGGTGGGGGGGGGGAGGGAGAGAGACAGACGCCGGTAGACCAGAAACGGCGGCGGCGGCGGCGGCCCCTTTCCCCCTCTCTCTGTCTCTCTCCCGCTGCCTCCCCTTATTGGGTGTCCGGCGTCAGCGAAGCTTGCCCCCGCGAGAGAGAAAGGCGGCAGCCACGCCGGCTGCCCTTTCTTCTCCGCTGCCTGGCACCCGAAGGCGGGGGCGGCGAGAAAGAATGGACGGCAGCGACCGGGTCGAGCCGCCCCTCCCGTGTTGCTACTGCTGCTGCTGCTGCTGCTGCTGTGGTCAATGCCTTCCCTCAGAGCGAAAGCCAGCCTCCCGAAGACGACATGCACCGCTCAACACACCACCTCTCTCGCTCGCTATTTATTTATTTATTTTCCGCTCCCTCCTTTCCAGAGGAGGAGGCCAGCCCTTAAAACACACGCACACAGAAAGAAGGTGTAGTTCGTCATTTGCAAAAGCAAAACGCAACACCTCTATCCCTCCCGCCGCCCCCCCCCCCCAAATGTTTAAAATGGCCGCAGCAGAGCGAGGCTGCTTGCCACTGTTGCAGCAGGGTTGCCCCCTTGGCTTTTCTCTTCTTTGCTCGCTCGCTCGCTCTCTCCCCCCACATGCAGCTGCAGAGTATGTGGAGAAGGCGACAACATATCAGCAGAGGGAAGTCGAGGAAATAACTTTGAAATTGTTCAGGGTGGGGGATAGGGTGAGTGCCTGGTTGGGCAAGCAAGCTTTCCTCACTCCTTTCCCTTTGAAGCATTAGAGCATTTATTTTTAAGCATTATATGCATAAGGCATTTCCTTATATACACATACATGCACAAACATTTACCGGTATTTAGAAACATCTCCCCCCCCCCCCACCTCCAGGCCAACCCCAGTTCAATGGGCTCTGGGCTGAGTAAAGCAGCCTCATCATGAACAGGATAAAATATGGGATGTTTCCAGTGGCATAAGTATAGCAATGCAGTGTGTTTTGTTTATTAAAAAAGAAAGAAAAAAGACTGTTGCAGGTGCAACACCCTGCCCTCAAGATGCCTTCTGGTATAACGGATACAAGTAAATACAGAGTATCAAAATGACATTCTTGAATTTTACTGGATAGAATAGTGTCTTATTCAACTGTTATTATGTGCTATAGTTGAAAGTGCGGAAACATCTGCCCAATTTTGGAGTACATAGCTCTAATTACTCCAATTAGTTTATACCAGAATCAAGGCTGCCTGATCTGCTAGTTCTGCAATACCATGATTCTATGGTCAGGGAGATTGTTTCCTCCCTGCTAGCAGAGGGGCACTTAAGCCAGTGTTTCCCAACCTTTTTTGGGCAAAGGCACACTTGTTTCATGAAAAAAATCTCGAGGCACACCACCATTAGAAAATGTTTAAAAAATTAACTCTGTGCCTATATTGACTATATATAAAGTAACTCTCTTTAATAGGCATCAAATAAACACAAAGAAAGTATTTTATAATTACTTTATTATGAAATAGTAAGTACCGTATTTTTCGTCCCATAGGACGCTCCGTCCCATAGGACGCACCTACTTTTTTTTGGGGGGGGGGAATAAAGGAAATTTTTCCCGTTTATTTCCCCCCCCCAAAAAAAAAACCAGGTCGGGGAACAGTGGGATGGCGGTGCTGCGCCTCCCCGCTGTCCCCCGAGCTTGTGGGGCTGGCCCATGTCTGCCCGGCGCGAGGGGCGCTCTGCTTCAGGGCGCCCCGCGCGTCGGGCGGCAGGCTACAGTCAGCAGCATGGGGAACCCTCTGTTTCAGGGCGCCCCACGCGCCCCCCGGTGCGCAAGGCTTGCCAACACGAGCGCGGAGCACGGGGCGCCCTTCGGCTGCCAGCTGCCGCCCGCAAGCCTTGCGCTCCTGGGGGGAGATCCCCCGGGTGCGCAAGGCTGGCCAACACCAGCGCGGAGCACGGGCGGCCTCCGAAGGGCGCCCCGTGCTCCGCGCTGCCAGCTGCCGCCCGCAAGCCTTGCGCTCCTGGGGGGAGATCCCCCGGGTGCCCAAGGCTTGCCAACACGAGCGCGGAGCACGGGGCGTCTTCCGAAGGGCGCCCCGTGCTCCGTGCTGCCAGCTGCCGCCCGCAAGCCTTGCGCTCCTGGGGGGAGATCCCCCGGGTGCGCAAGGCTGGCCAACACCAGCGCGGAGCGCGGAGTATGGGGCAGCCTCCGAAGTTCACCCCGTGCTCCGCGCTGCCAGCTGCCGCCCGCAAGCCTTGCGCTCCCGGGGGGAGATCCCCCGGGTGCGCAAGGCTGGCCAACACCAGCGCGGAGCACGGGGCGGCCTCCGAAGGGCGCCCCGTGCTCCGTGCTGCCGCCCGCAAGCCTTGCGCTCCCAGGGGGAGATCCCCCGGTGCGCAAGACTTGCCAACACCAGCGCGGAGCACGGGGCGTCCTCCGAAGGGCGCCCCATGCTCCGTGCTGCCGGCTTCCGCCCGCAAGCCTTGCCCTCCTGGGGGGAGATCCCCCGGGTGCGCAAGGCTGGCCAACACCAGCGCGGAGCGCGGAGTATGGGGCAGCCTCCGAAGTTCACCCCGTGCTCCGCGCTGCCAGCTGCCGCCCGCAAGCCTTGCGCTCCCGGGGGGAGATCCCCCGGTGCGCAAGACTTGCCAACACCAGCGCGGAGCACGGGGCGTCCTCCGAAGGGTGCCCCATGCTCCGTGCTGCCGGCTTCCGCCCGCAAGCCTTGCCCTCCTGGGGGGAGATCCCCCGGGTGCGCAAGGCTGGCCGACACCAGCGCGGAGCGTCCTCCGAAGGGCGCCCCGTGCTCCGCGCTGCCAGCTGCCGCCCGCAAGCCTTGCGCTCTCGGGGGGAGGTCCCCCAGGTGCGCAAGGCTGGCCAACACCAGCGCCGAGCACGGGGCGTCCTCAAAAGGGTGCGCAAGGCTTGCCGACACCAGCGCGGAGCACGGGCCGGCCGGCCGAAGCGAGCGGCAATGGGATGTGGGAGCTCGCTCGCTCGCCACCCCGCGTGTGCTCGCCGCTGCCGCCCCGCCTCTCGCCGCCCGACTCGCCCGCCTCCCTCCCACGGCACACCAGGCAATGTCTCGCGGCACACTAGTGTGCCGCGGAACACCGGTTGGGAAACACTGACTTAAGCATCACCAAAAAAGAGGATGTTGCTTGTGTAACTGCATATGCTAACTAAATAGCTATAATTTAAATATAGTGAAAACGGAGAGCTGAGTGCCAGCTTCAAGGCCTCTGCTCTTTCTTATCCTTAATCCTGGCTTGGACTGGTTGTTGTTGTTGTTGTTTAGTCGTTTAGTCGTGTCCGACTCTTCGTGACCCCATGGACCAGAGAACGCCAGGCACCTCTGTCCTCCACTGCCTCCCGCAGTTTGGTCAAACTCATGCTGGTAACCTCGAAAACACTATCCAACCATCTTGTCCTCTGCCATCCCCTTCTCCTTGTGCCCTCCATCTTTCCCAACATCAGGGTCTTCTCCAGGGAGTCTTCTCTTCTCATGAGGTGGCCAAAGTACTGGAGCCTCAGCTTCACAATCTGTCCTTCCAGTGAGCACTCAGGGTCGATTTCCTTCAGTATGGAGAGGTTTGATCTTCTTGCAGTCCATGGGACTTTCAAGAGTCTCCTCCAGCACCATAATTCAAAAGCATCAATTCTTCGGCGATCAGCCTTCTTTATGGTCCAGCTCTCACTTCCATACATCACTACTGGGAAAACCATAGCTTTAACTATACGAACCTTTGTTGGCAAGGTGATGTCTCTACTTCTCAAGATGCTGTCTAGGCCTGTCATTGCCCTTCTCCCAAGAAGCAGGCGTCTTTTAATTTCGTGGCTGCTGTCACCATCTGCAGTGATCATTGAGCCCAAGAAAGTAAAATCTCTCACTACCTCCATTTCTTCCCCTTCTATTTGCCAGGAGGTGATGGGACCAGTGGCCATGATCTTCGTTTTTTTGATGTTGAGCTTCAGACCATATTTTGCGCTCTCCTCTTTCACCCTCATTAAAAGGTTCTTTAATTCCTCCTCACTTTCTGCCATCAAGGTTGTGTCATCTGCATATCTGAGGTTGTTGATATTTCTTCTGGCAATCTTAATTCCAGCTAGGGATTCATCCAGCCCAGCCTTTCGCATGATGAATTCTGCATATAAGTTAAATAAGCAGGGAGACAAAATACAGCCTTGTCGTACTCCTTTCCCAATTTTGAACCAATCAGTTGTTCCATATCCAGTTCTAACTGTAGCTTCTTGTCCCACATAAGAGATCTCTCAGGAGACAGATGAGGTGATCTGGCACCCCCATTTCTTTAAGAACTTGCCATAGTTTGCCGTGGTCGACACAGTCAAAGGCTTTTGCATAGTCAATGAAGCAGAAGTAGATGTCTTTCTGGAACTCTCTAGCTTTCTCCATAATCCAGCGCATGTTTGCAATTTGGTCTCTGGTTCCTCTGCCTCTTCTAAATCCAGCTTGCACTTCTGGGAGTTCTCGGTCCACATACTGCTTGAGCCTTCCTTGTAGAATTTTAAGCATAACCTTGCTAGTGTGTGAAATGAGTGCAATTGTGCGGTAGTTGGAGCATTCTTTGGCACTGCCCTTCTTTGGGATTGGGATGTAGACTGATCTTCTCCAATCTTCTGGCCACTGCTGAGTTTTCCAAACTTGCTGGCATATTGAGTGTAGCACCTTAACAGCATCATCTTTTAAAATTTTAAATAGTTCAGCTGGAATACCATCACTTCCACTGGCCTTGTTATTTGCAGTGCTTTCTAAGGCCCATTTGACTTCACTTTCCAGGATGTCTGGCTCAAGGTCAGCAACCACACTACCTGGGGTATACGAGACATCCATTTCTTTCTGGTATAATTCCTCTGTGTATTCTTGCCACCTCTTCTTGATGTCTTCTGCTTCTGTTAGGTCCTTTCCACTTTTGTCCTTTATTATGGAAATCTTTGTACGAAATGTTCCTTTCATATCTCCAATTTTCTTGAACAGATCTCTGGTTCTTCCCATTCTATTGCTTTCCTCTATTTCTTTGCATTGCTCGTTTAAGAAGGTCTTCTTGTCTCTCCTTGCTATTCTTTGGAAATCTGCATTCAATTTCCTGTATCTTTCACCATCTCCCTCGCATTTTGCTTGCCTTCTCTCCCCCGCTATTTGTAAGGCCTCATTGGACAGCCACTTTGCTTTCTTGCATTTCCTTTTCATTGGGATGGTTTTCGTTGCTGCCTCCTGTATAATGTTACGAGCCTCCATCCATAGTTCTTCAGGCATTCTGTCCACCAAATCTAAATCCTTAAGCCTGTTCCTCACTTCCACTGTGTATTCATAAGGGATTTGACTTAGATTGTATCTTACCGGCCCAGTGGTTTTTCCTACTTTCTTCAGTTTAAGCTTGAATTTTGCTATAAGAAGCTGATGATCTGAGCCACAGTCAGCTCCAGGTCTTGTTTTTGCTGACTGTATAGAGCTTCTCCATCTTTGGCTGCAGAGAATATAATCAATCTGATTTCGATGCTGCCCATCTGGTTTTGATCACGTTTGGTCAAAACTCTCCACTATGACCTGTTCATCTTGGGTGCCCTGCTCGGCATAGTTCATAGCTTCTCTGAGTTCTTCAAGCCCCTTCGCCACGGCAAGGCAGTGATCCATGAAGGGGGCTTGGACTGGACAGTCATTCAAATAAGGCTTGTTTTATATATAAGGTAAAAAAAAGGTAAAGGACCCCAGATGGTTAAGTCTAGTCAAAGGTGACTAAAGTATATGGTTGCCCTACTCTTCACCCAAAGTTTTAAAGGCCACTTGTGTTTATATGTCTGAAGCATATTCCTGTTTTGTTTGTTAAATTACAATCCCAAACCTGGGAGTAAGCCACACCAAATTCATATGCATTTATCAGAAGGCATGACTAGGATTGTACTGCACTGTAAGAGGCCTGTCTCTTCCACAGATACTGAAATATGAAAAAATAAGCCTTTCTATAAATTTGCTTTCTCTTTGGACAGTCATCCCTAGTGCTACTGAAAGTTTAGGTCTTTGCAAGTTTGTCTTCAAAGGCAGTCCCACATAGAGCACAGTGCAGTAATAACCCTGGAAGTTAGTGAACCGAATATCAGTTTATCAAAGTCTAACCTAGCCAGAAAGGACAGAGCCTCTGCACAAAGAGCAGGTGGAAGAAGGTCTTCTAGTACCAACGTTCAGTTTTTGGCATCTCCAGGGAGGAAATAAACTTGTCTGAAACCCTGGAGAGCCCCTGCCAGTCAATGTGGACAATACACACCCAGATGGATGGACATTCCATTCAAGTCATCTGGTTTTCATTTTGTATATCCCTTCCTTGGAGCACACTAAAAGTAATAATAATAATAATAATAATAATAATAATAATGCTGCAACATAGGTATGCACACATTCACACATATTTATGCACCTCTAAAATGCAGGATGAGTAAATATTTGTTAAAGGATAATGTTACTCCTCCAAGATTTATTCAGTAATGGTATTTTTGGCACCATTCCAGTATCCAGCTTTAAGATTCTTTCCCCATGAGAACTTATCACAGAAATCCAGCTTTCCACTTACCTGTTTACCAAGTATTTCTCAAAAGTAACATTGAGTGTGGTTGGGTGCTGCAAATGCTTCTAATGCAGCCATTGATAAAGGATCCATGGCAATGAATAAATTTGACAAATTTTGCAGTGCAGTTCTCCAGCCAAGTAGTGTTTACAAGTTGAACATAAAAATGCATGTATTAGTGGCAATAACATACCAAAATGCATCATATTAAGGGAAGGTGCTTTGCAAAAATGTGTGCATTAGGATAAATTTGCAAGGAAATGTTAATGCATTTTCTTGAAGACTTTCAAAAATCACAAACTGATGTGGAAATGTGAGGAACTGGACTTTAGATTAGAAACTGAGAAACTGAGAGGAACCAAAACTGACACCCACTTATTTCTAGCACGTACACCACACCTTGGTGAACCGAGACAAACAGAATGTACTTTGTTCTCTATAAATGATCTCAGGAATGTGTAAAATCATTGTACTACATTTTTGTCTTGATTAAATGCCAAATTGCAATAGCAACTACTTTGAAGTGGTGCTCAAAGTGAGAGAAAGAAAACAATAGAATAGTCAGACCACACTCAGTTATGTCCACCTGAAAAGAAATGGGTGTTATAGGTCCACCCCATCCCACCCCACTGAACAAAATCTGCCCTTTTTCCCTTATGGGGTATCCAAGAGCCCATATAGAGTGCTTAAGTGGGTTCCCTATCGGTAGGAGAAAATAACAGAGGCCAACCAGAGAATATTGAGAAGCAAAGCAGCTATTAAGCCTGATCTTTATTAAACTGTTGCAACAGGGTGCTCCCCCCACACGCAGGAGAGAGGAGGAGAACCCAGAACAAAGGTGTACCAGCCCTTATGTAGACTTTTCAAATTGCCCCCCCCAAACTCCAGACCACCCCCAGAAACATCATACAAACATCGCAGAAGGGGTGATTCAAAATGGTCTCATGACTGTCTTCCTGTACTGTTTCAGACATGTGGTTTATGTATTTATGTATGTGTATGCCTTGTGCATTTAGTTTACATATTTGAGACCTTAAATTCTTATAGCACTGTTTTGAAAAATAAATGTTTAGGGATTATGTTTTTTTGTGTAGGTGGGGGATGGTCAGTTGTTAGCCTGTGGGTTGGATCTGGCCTTGAAGGCAATGTTTACCTTACCCACAGCGGCCGTACCAACTTTTAGTCAATGTGTAGTAAAAAAGAGGTTTATTACTATTTCCCTCCCAAGGAAAGTTTGTTTTCCAAGTTGTAAGGAGCAGAATGTGTGACGTTATGCTTGAACACCTAATTGTGCAACACTTTCTGCAATAGCTTTAGTAGGGGGCCACTTTGTCTGGCATAATACACTTCTGACATGCATGCAGACCATTTGGAGAACAGAGTGGTCCTCAGGGGCATGAAAGTTGTCCATGTGCTGCTGTTGGAGGCTAAGGATGCTTAGCCTAAACTCTACACAGAGGTGCCTCCTGACCCAACAAGAGTCAGAATATGTGTTCAAGCCATACTTCCAAGTACAGCATCTTCACCATGCTGTGTTTCTAACTGAAATAAGCTTCTTTATTTGGAACATAGCTGACTGGCAAATTGTGCCCCAGAAGATGACAACATTGTGCCTGCTGTGATATCAGTGGCAGAGCCTCGTCACTGCCCATCCCTGCTCATTTCCACCAAGGGTTTATTGGCAACATATAAATGCCTCCCTGAAATCCAATAACAGGGTATGTTTGGGGGTTGGGAGAGAATCTGTTAAAAAAACACCAACCAGGCAAATTATACTACCTCTGGACTAATCAAGTGGGCTGTTGTCATTTATCATGATGCTCTCACCCAGTGATGCTGCTGCCTCTTCTCAGAATAATTACCTTACAATGTGAGTAATCCTCTTTTTTATGTGTGAAGGGCCAGTTATCAAAGTAGCCATGAAAGATATTTGGGGGAAGACAAAAGAGCTGGAAATTCGTGCATCCTTTAGAGGTAACCCGTTTATGCATTGATTCTTTAAATTCTGGTGGTTGTTTTTAACCATTTTGCATGGTTTTAAACTTGATTGTAAGTCTCTTGGAGACCCCCTGCCCTGTGCTAGGTGACAAAGAAATAAAATTAATAAATAGTGTGTGTGTGTGAGAGAGAGAGAGAGAGAGAGAGAGAGATTGGCATTCAGCCTGACATATCCAGGCAGGGTTGGGAATGTCCTTTAATCTGAAACCCTGGAGAGCTGCTACCAGCCAGTGTAGACAGTAATTAACTAGAGGGACCTATGGTCTGACTTGGCATAAGGCAACTTTCTATGTTCCTAATATGCTTTCCTTTTTTATTTTAATGGACAGGCTAGGTTTCAGCATGCATGGGCAATATTCAGGGATTGGTTACAGACTGTGATAAACATCACTGAGCTTGTGAAACTTTTTAAAGCATCATTTTTTTGTGCCCACGAGCTGGCTGAATGTAGCTTCCCTGTTAAAGAGGAGATGATTGATCTGAGAAAACCTATATCCCCACCTTTCCAGTGTAAAAAATAAATGATGGTTTACGACAAATTTAAATTTTCAAAATAATTTATAACTGTTATTTTGCTCTGCTTATTTATTGGTTCTGGACTGATGAGGAATACAGTAATGAATGAAATAATATTAGAGCAGCTAGCTTAATTGAACAAATGATATCTAGGGGCGCTATTGAGCATTTTTCAGCTCCAAGTTGAACAGAGTGGTAAGCTAGCTAGAAATAAAAATGATTTTTCCCCCTGTATTATTTTCATGCTGTAATTCTTTTGCTCTCTTTTTGACAAACATGTCCTACTTAAACTACAGTGTTTTTGTCCATGGCCACTAAACGGATTGTGCTCGTTTACTTATTTATTATGCCGGGCTGTTGGTATAATTCCTCCAGGACGTCTGAATCAAAAACATACGGTGGGTAAATGTTTGTGCGGACCAAAGGTGCCCAGCTCAGTCTCCCTACCTGTTGAACTTTATTAATTGAGCACAAACCTCTGTTTTGATAAGCCAGTAAGGTTTAGTGGTCAGAGCAATTAGACTAGGATCTGTAAGGATTCAAATCCTGAATCAGCCATGAAGCTCACTGGGTAACATTGGACCAGTCATTGTCTTGCACCAGTCACAGCCTAACCTACCTCATAGGGTTGTTTTGAGGAGAAACTGGTTTTGGGAAGACTTGAGTTCTTTGGAGGAATTATGAGATATAATTCCATTTATTTATATAAAAGCTTTTCTAAATGGCTTCCTATTTTAATATCTCTATGTGGTATACAAAAACACAACATAAAAACAATTTAACAGTACTGTAGAAACAGGAATTCAGTAATAAAAAGGTTGACTTGCAGGTCAGGAAATCCTGGGCAAAAAGATATGTCATTACAAGCAGGTAGCTAATGGATGGTGCTTCATGTATGGCAGAGGGAAGGGCATTCCAGAACGCAGGGGCAATGGTGGAAAATGGCATTTTTGGGTCACCGCCCTATGATAGTTCTGTAGGATGTGGTGCCATGAGTAAAACTTCCCAAGATGATCTATGTAAATGATCTTTCGGGTCTACACAGGCAGAGGCAGGTGGTTCCTTAGGTTACATGGTCCTGAGATGTTCAAGGATTTTATACATCAGTAATAAGAATTTGAACAGGGCCTGGTAGCTATTTGGCAGCCATTGAAAATGTAATGATAAAAGAATAAACCTAACAAATCATTGGCATTGTATTAGAATCATATGCAGCTAGATGCTTGTTCTCATATCTGTTCTGTTTTCTGCACTGAAAATTCCTTAATACTGTGTGTATCCATCTGTCTTACTGTTTCCAAGGTTTTCATGATAAAAAGCTTAATAAACATATCAAGAATGCTTTAATTATATGAAACATTTATTCGGTGCACATTTTACGCCTTCTGTTAAGAGCAGTGCTTTATTTGCTGTTTTCAGAATTCAGTATAAGATAAAATTATGCATAGTTTGGATGCAGACAGTACAGCCCACTCTTAAAGAGAATAAAAGAATTCTTTCAGACTCACAGAGCAGTTGATAAACATCCGAAATGCTAGTACTTTTGTGTTTACTGCACTGTGTTAACATATCCTTCAGAATTTGACTATAATTACATTTCAGATGGATTGACTGTATAAATTTTATTTCATTTGACTCAGGATTCACTAAGAATGCCAGGACAGTTTTGGAAGAATATCACTATAGCTCTGGTAAGACACTTTCATTCAGCCATTTCTGAGTAAAGATACTATTCAGTATGACAATATTATCTTTGAGATTTAAGCTTTATGCCATTGCTATAAAGTAACAGTATTTAATGCCTTGGGTTTTATGTAATGGCATTGATAGTTCATTTGCACATAGTTATATGTTACAACATTTTTATACTTTGCTTTCATTGCAGTACTAGTGTTGAATAAACTTCTGATTCTAAAAATGCATATTGCTTCCTACATTTCAGAAAGCACTTTAGCAAGGTGTAGCAAAATAAGAGTTAAATTGTTTAGTTGCAGGAGTAAACAAATCTTTGTGTTGTCACATTTCTTACAACATGAAGAAAGAGCCATGGATATGAAAGAGGAAGCTTATGTAAGGGCTGCAGTTACTTCTGACAATAACTGTTCCTATTTTGAAAACAAACTAACAAAAAACCAATATGTGCAAATTGAGTATTCACTTTAAATTCTAAGGTAGGGTTGTCAAATTTCAAAAAGTAAAAATCTGGACACAAAAGTTTGGCCAAAGTTGTTGAGTTGCTTTGCAGGGGTGGGGGCAAAGTTCTGGAGCGAAATCTCAAAAAAGAAGAAGTTTTTGAGCTATTTTTAAATGAAAATCACCAAACTCTACACTACCAACATGGGCTGCCATATGTCCAGATTTTCTTGGACATTCTGGCAATTTCCATTTGGACACTGTTTACGAGGGCTGCATACTGCCTATGTCCAGGAAATTCTGAGCCTATGGCAACCCTATCCTAAGATCTAATTTCTATGCTCTAAGGATTGTTCCACATGCTATCAAATTACAGGAATGCAATTTCTGGTATTGATGTGGGTGGCGAGAGGCAGAACTCACTAGAGATAATTGGCCAAAGATGCACAGCAAGGCTCAAGGACCTGTGTATTCTTGGATAATTTTGTGCTTTGAAAAGGACACTTAAAAGTATTTGCTGTGACTTAGCTTTTATATGCATCATAACAGAAAGAGGGGTGAGTATGGAGAATAGCCACACATTGTCTGAAGCACAACAGGATGGGGAAGCCACAATGAGATCTCATGTCTTGTTCCCATGCCCTCTTCCTGGCTAATCCACTGTGGCACAGTAGCTTTGTATAAAATTACTGGGCTGCACTTGGCGATGCTGGCTGCTGATGGTGAATCTGTGCTGTGTCACTGCAACACGCTCACTGGGAACAATATCCGCCTGGAGCAGCGTTACTTGTGTCCTGTTCTGAACACCTGCTTGGTAATGAAAACAAGGGGCAAGCCATCATCCCAAACAACATCCTTACCACTTGAGTGGCTCAAGCTTCAGTCCATCTTTGATAGCTTGATCACCACAAGCTGTAATAATGGAGACTCAAGGCATCAGGTTGGAAGGGGGGTAGCTTTGATGTGCAGGACATAAATCTTATTTGTTCATTTTATAAAAAAAAATTAATTGCAGGTGCTATTGGTGCTAGAGATGGGAAGCACATTTTTAAAAAATGCTTTAAATAGCTGGAGAATAACTGGACTGAGAAGTATACAGCTTATTTTGCCTTTTTAAAAAAATAACCCTAGAGCTTCTTTAAGAAATGAGGAATCAGGGTTTTTCTCTCTCTGGTTAGTGATAATTATGCAGAAAACCTGTATAAGCAGTTTAACTAGAGCCTAAGATATTTTTAAAAATACACATACTTGGATTGTGGGTGGTGACATGATGCCATCATACAACTTCCAGCCCTGGGAAATCTTATGTGTGTTTCCACCCTATTAGGCTTTCTGAAATCTGTTATTTGGCCCAAATGAAGCACACTCCAAAGCTGTGTTGCTGTATTTATTTCTGTGAAACCTATGCTCAAGATTCCATTTTGGGTCTGTCAGATGATATTATACTTGTTCTAATCCAGGCTTCCTCAAACTCGGCCCTCCAGAAGTTTTTGGCCTACAACTCCCATGATCCCTAGCTAGCTGGACCAGTGGTCAGGGATGATGGGAATTGTAGTCTCAAAACATCTGGAGGGCCAGGTTTGAGGAAGCCTGTTCTAATCCCAAACAGTCCCCGGTTAGGCGCTTTCTAACATTCCTGGGTCCATGCGACATATATGAACATGTTCATGGCTGGCATCAAAGGTTGGCATGGCTGAGCATGTGCCAGGGGGCTCACATCCCAACATGGGGGTCACTGACAAGAACGCCACCAGACCTGTTCCTTCTCTGTTGCCACCAGCTTGTTTAACCATCTCTCTCTCTGGTCCAAACATTGGTGAGGGGTGAGAAGGTGGGGAGGAGATGCCGTTGTCTGTGTGCTCATTGGCTGTCTGCCTGGCAAGCCAGGAAGCAGGTGATAGCAGTGATGAGGAAGAAGAGAAGCAGCTGGTTATAATGGTGGTGAGGAAGTAGACTCAATGAGGGAGAGCAGCTAATGAAAGGTGTCTTGCCCAAAGGCATTCGAAACAAAGAATGTGCCATGTAGAACAAACTGATGTCATTATTTCCATCAATATCATAATGCCACCACATTTGGAATACTGTGTACAGTTCTGATTGCTATATGCTAATATAGATGGTGGCTCAAAAAAAACTTTAAAACAACTTTGGCTGCCTTTACCATATCCTAGATGTAGAAAAGATTCAGAAAAGGGCAACTAAAAGGTTACAACATTTGGGACTTTTCAGTTTAGAGAAAAAGCGAGTGGTGATATGATAGAAGTTTACAAAATTATTGAGAAAGCGGATAGAGAACTGTTCTTCTCCCTCTTGCATTACACCAGAACCCATGGACACCCAGTGAACTGAATGATGCAAGATTCAGGGCAGATAAAAGAAAGTCCCCCTTCATGCAGCACATAGTTAAACCATGGAACTCACTCCCACAGGGTTGACTGCCAACCTAGATGGCTTTTAAAGAACACTAGCGAGGGCTATCAATGGCTCCTAGGCATGATGGCTATGCTCTGCCTCCAAAGCTGGAGGCAGCTATGCTGGAAACCACGGGAGACGAGAGTGCTCTTGTGCTTGAATTCTGCTTGCAGCTTTCCCATAGACATCTGGTTGGCCACTGTGAGAACAGGATGATGGACCTGATGGGCCGTTGGCCTGATCTGGCCTGCTCTTGCTATGTTCTTGTGTTCTTAGTGCTGCAGCCTGCTTCAGAAGTCATGTGGCCTTAGCCTCAGAACAAGATTCTATTTTGAACTGGGAAGCAAAACCTGCAACATATTAATAAATATATGTATTGTATGTAGCCTACCAGGTACTTGTCAACCTCTTATTTTGGTGGAGTTGGGGAGCAGGCCCCAGCAAGCAGCAAAACCTGGGTGTTTATCAAGACTCTGATAACCTAAACCTACCTCACAGGATTATTGTGAGGATGAAATGAGGATGAGGAGAACAATGTCCACAACTTTGAGCTCCTTAAAGGAAAGGTGTGGTGTAAATGTAAAAAATAACACAACCATTTATGGCTAGTGGACTATGTTCAATTTATAGATTATAAGGCGTACAGCTGCATAGAAAGTTCACTTCTATGAATTGGTGTTTTGTCCACAGATATAATGTATCCATAATTGTGAATACTAACAAAAATTAAAGTGTATGCAAAAATTTAATGAAGAACATTTGACTGAGAATTCTCCCCCCCCCCCCCAAAAAAATATACAAATTTCAGCAGTTTGGGTCCTATTTTAAAGTGGGAAATTCTGATAGCACAGTAAACAACTTAAAATGTTAGTTTAATAATAGTTTGTTATAAGGAATGACAAATCATTGTTGCTTAATCTAATCTTTCTTATGCTTAAATCTTGCGCATGGTTATCTGGTCGTAAGCACAACCAAACACAGCACGACTCGTTTCCAAGTCACCCTCCATAAGATTGCACATTAAATGAACTCATTTCAACAGAGCACCACGAGGTGGCATTGTTTTGTAAGCTTTGGATGCTGGTAAAGGAAAGTCTTAACAAGAATTTTCATATCCCCAAATGTATAGTTGTACTGCAGCCGATCCATATGGAGTGAGCACAATTAATGGAAATTAATGGGATTAGAAGAAGAAATCAATGGGATTTGCAGCCCAGTCCTAATCATGTTTACTGAGAAGTCCCACTGGATGCAGCTAATAATACCTAGGATTGCAGCAGCAGCAGTGGAGATGGAAACAAAAGGAAGCAATTCAATTAGCAATAGTAATTAGAATTCACTAAAATTTAATGGGGAGGGGGTAGTGTCTTCTTAACCTCAATTTGACAAGTGGACATAATTTCCTCTTCACTCAAGCGGCAGACCCACAAAACAGTTACTTTGGACACAAAACAAAAGTTGCACATTGCTATTTCCAAATGACAAAGAAGTCTTAGTGAAAAGAAGGCTATAAAGTCCATGCCAGGGGTAGCCAACATGGTACCTTTCAGATATTGCTGGACTCCAGTTCCCACCAGCCCCAGTCAATATGGCCAATAGCCACGAATAGCAACATCTTGGAAGCAACTTGCTGGGTACACCCCTGGTCTATGAGATAGATCATGACCTGGGGGAATGAACACAAATCCTCCTGATGCGCAGTTGCTAATTTTAGCTTTTCAAAATACAACATGTGATGTAATGGTATGAAAACTGGCATAAACAGGACTAGGTGGTGACTCAATAAACATTCCAGAGATAACCAGAGCTGTTTTATGGCTTTCTGGCATTCTGCACTGCGGTGCTGATCCTTATTTACGTTGGCTTTGATTGATGCAAGAGAGACAGCGGAGTTAATTTATGTCAGCTGACCCAAGTTTAAGATCAAGCCACGGGACTTAATTTGAAAAGTTGGGAAAGGAATGCAATTTGCAAGTGACATCATATGTAATCTTTGAAATACTAGTTATAACTTTAGGTTATTTTTGCAACCCACTGATCATGTATTATTTGGTATAGGGGAGCACAGCCAATTTTTAAACTGGGGATTAGTTATCTGACTGGAATTTATAAAAGTATCTGGCATTCCTCCACGATCTCCCACAGATTGTTTTCCCCATGGAGGCATGATTTTCCTCCAGACGACTCTGGGGACAGCGCAAAAGACGGTTACTGTCAGTTAGCTCTTGCACGTTATATATTTCCCACATGTAAAAATACTGGCAGTAATTTGGTTGGCCTTAATGAAAGAACAAAAATGCTCTGATGGGAGTTTAACACTCATGGAACATCTTATATTGTAAACTGTCCTGTGATCCTCACATGAAGGGCAGTATAGAAATAATAAATAATAATAATAATAACAACAATGGGAGTCTGACTCCCTACCAGGCTTTGGCTGGGCTCCAAGGCAGGCCACAACTGCGGGTCCAGTTCTAAGCAAACAAATGAGAGTTGAAAAGAGTCATGTAACATGGCTGAGGACTATGTCTGAGGACTAGGTGGGGTCAGATTCTGAAGCCAGCAGTGGCGTAGCGTGGGGGTGCAGGGGGGCCCGGGCGCAACATCTGGGGGTTAGGGTTAGGGGGCGCAAATCCACGGGTTAGGGGGTGCAAATTACTTGCCTTGCCCCAGGTGCTGACAACCCACGCTACGCTACTGCTAGGCAGGCAAGGCAGCGAGAGCATTGGCTCAGACAGAGGAACTAAGACTGTAGCTGCAGTTATAGGGAGTCAGCCAGGAGCAGTAGTTATGAAAAGGCAACTATTGGTTCCTAACAGAGGCACCATATTCCAAAGTACATTGAGGGAGGCCGATGCAACGTCACACAACATCCAGACATTACTCTGCTCACGACTCTGCATTCAGCCTCAACAATGCGGGGGGGGGGGGGCATAAAAAAAGATTGAGGGAGCCCAAAGAGCCTTTGTCCCCTGGAGCAAGTGCCTATGGTTCCTAAAAAAATACCCCAAGTTCCATATAGCCACACATCATATAGATAGGGTATCACAGCACCATATTTTTCTGCTACTCTCAAAAAGTACCCATTATCCCACGCATACCAATACCCTGTAATCCTCTCCAAACCTCGAACGTTTCAAACACAGTTTACAAAAGTTTGATCCTTGTCAGAGATATATTACTGATTTTTAGTATCATCAATGGTAAATTATGATGCACTGCATCTTTCAGTATGTAAAGGAAACTTGCTTTGCAGAAGTGACTTATAGGAAAGACTGACTTAGGAACAAAAATGTGTTCTCACTAGACTACAGAAATTCGATAACTTGGCAAGAGAATTTTGGATGGTCTCGGGAGTAGACTACTTTACACTGGTGCTTGGCAGTGAATTCAACAAGTGTTGAAATAGGATTGAAGCTTCAACATCTCATCTCTCTGTGGTATGTGTCAGCTAGTTAGGAGAGCCAAAGGAACTGAAGGTGAAAATACAACTGTTTTGGTCACATAGTAAACAAGTAACAAAAATTAGGAAGCTTGGAGTCCACACTTAAAAGTGATGTGTTAAAAAATTCTAGCTGTAAAAACCACAAAGGTTGCTAGTACTGTGCTAGCGGAAGTGAAACTGAACTGTTCCTCCTATGGAGAGGATCACATTGCCAGCCTAGCTGGAGAAGTTAATCCATGTTCGAACCCTTTCCTTGAGCTTTTGGGCATGTTTGCAACATTCCTGATCTCATAAATACATTTGCCCTCTCCTTGGCTCTTCTCAGCTCCATATCTGTGACCTCCTATCCTCCCTCAGGTGTGGATAAATATAGCCTACACCCACACAATACATTTAAAGGACTCTTTAAATGTGGAGAGCCAGTGTGGTGTAGTGGTTAAGAGCGGTAGTCTCGTAATCTGGGGAACCGGGTTCGCGTCTCTGCTCCTCCACATGCAGCTGCTGGGTGACCTTGGGCCAGTCACACTTCTTTGAAGTCTCTCAGCCCCACTCACCTCACAGAGTGTTTGTTGTGGGGGAGGAAGGGAAAGGAGAATGTTAGCCGCTTTGAGATTCCTTAAAGGGAGTGAAAGGCGGGATATCAAATCCAAACTCTTCTTCTTCTCCTCTTATACCACTATCAACAGCTAAGGCTTCCTCCAATGAATCCTGGGAACTAGTTTGTAAAGGGTGCTGGGAGTGGTTAGGGGAACCTTAACTGACTATGTGTCACAGGATTCCTTGGGGGAAGCCATGACTTTTAAAGTGGTATAATAGTGTTTTTGGTGAGTGATAAGAATGTGACCTCAGAAACCTATTGGTTATTGGACTCCACTTGGCTTGAGCCTAAGCTTTGTTGCTCTTTGGCATGAATATCTAAATAGTTGCTTTATGTTATTTTTCAGTAACAATAAACTGATGGGAGTATTAAGAATTCTTGAACGATTCTCTCATAGCTCATTTCGTAATCTGAGTCATTAATCTGTCTTTTCTTCATTTTGTTTTATTTTACTCATGGTGCATGGGAAACTGTTATTTATGGTATATTCTCCTGTTTTATTGAGCCTGTACAGTGAGTGGGTTGGTGTGTGTGGTTTTTTGCTTAATTTATTTTGGATCCAAATTCTATGAAGCTGCACACAGAGAACTCCTCAAAGGGCTTCAGGTGTAAAAGAGCTGGCTGAACCTCTTTTTTAAATTGTGTCTCATCTAGTGTAATAAGTAAAATGTTCTGCTCATATCTATAAAATTATAAAACTTTTAAATATATCAAGCTTGCTCTCTTGGGGGCTGTTGGTTAAAAGGCAGCAGGCTGATATTGCATTGATGAGAAATATTAGATATGAGCAATAAAATAAATATATTACTCATAACACTAAGCTATTCCCGAGTGGATTTTATAGATGTGAACATGATTCATCATTTTAGGCAAATATCATTCAGAAGCTTCTAAAATAGGATCTAATCCCAGAGGCAACAATAACCTAAACTGCAGGTAAAACCTTTATTACAAACCAAGCAAAAACGTGTCAAACTTTCGAGTTATCTTGTTAACGCTAGTACTACTCCCAAACTAACATCAGTTCAACACACCTTAGTGTGTTCCCAAGCTGGTTCTGCCAGATGGAAACGTTTTGACTGCTACCACTTACAGCAAGCTCCAATCTTCAGGCTGTTTTCTTTCTTTCTCAATATTCTCAAACTGCAAATAGTTAAGCCCTCATCTAAACAGCTATGGTCTGCAAGTTCCAGTGAACTAGGCTGCATACACACTATACATTTAAAGCATTAACTTCCCCTGAAGAATCCTGGGAAATGTTGTTTGTGAAGGGTGCAGGAATTGTAGCTCTGTGAAGGGTAAACTACAGCTTCCAGGATTCTTGGAGGCCGGCTTCTCTAATCCTGAGGTTACATGACCTAGCTGAATGGCATTTGGAGTGTGGTTGTCTCCCCTTGCTTCATCTGACCACACCTCTTATTTGGGACTTACCCCAGCCTTAGTTGAGTCAGGGTGGAAGATATAAGCCCCATTAAGTTTGAACCTCCAAATTAAGGATCCAAGTTTGGAGAGGATCCCATATTTTGGGGGTTAATTTTCCTGAAGATACAAACTGCTGAGGGACTTCAACTGGCATAGCCCTAACCAAGATCTGAGTGTTGTAAATTGGAAAGGGGAAATACTGGTCTTAATTTTTACATCAAAACATCTACTTAAGTCTCACACTCTCTCTCTCTCTCTCTCTCTCTCACACACACACACCCCCCTCAGTATTTAGATATTTTAAAATCATTTACAGGCATCAAGCAAAAATGAAACCAATGTCAGCTTAGGCAATTATGACTTTAAAAATGATTTTAAAATAATAATTTTAAAAACCGCATGTGCAGAAACATATATAAGCCACTGAATAATGGTTGCTTTCCTAAATCTGGACTATTCTAAATCCTTAAAACTATTTGTGATAGCGTAATCTTGCTGAGGTCTGTTTCTTAACAGCACCAGAGTATACTGTGAGTAATTTAGAGCCACCAATCTCCCTTCACACTTTCCACATAATCTTTTGTTTATTGGGGCACCAGTTTCCTGTGTTGCTACACAGGAAGAGCTGCAGGAATTAGAAATTAGCCAATTGTCCATTTCGAATTGTTAATGCAGTTAGCGGAACTGTGCCTGGAACGAAGATTTCGGTGAAAGAGATTTCAACATGCGTTCAATTCTCCCCACTGAAATCAATGGGACTTAAATAATGATCTCGCCTGCATTGTTTCAGACAACATTGCCGGAAATGGAATATACAGTGCTCTATATGATATCATACTTTTTTCCATTACTGTGCTGATAGAAAAGCATTCTATGTTAAATGGCCTCCATCTAGTCTAGAGATAATTGAGTTTTTGTCCTGTTGATGATTGTAGTGAAACTGGAACTTGATTTTGCCTGGACTGAGGCTCAGTACGTATGCCTTACTCCGGCTTATTATACCGCTGCAGCTATGACCACCATGACCACTGTTCTAGCTATTTCATATATATTAGATATCAAAAGTATGCTAGGAACTGTACTAAAAACATACATTATTAATGCCCTGCTCCAGGGCACTTACAATTAATGCAGGGCTGGCCAACATGATGCCCTTTAGATGCTATGAATAAGATTACCCATCATCCCTAAGCATTGGGCAGCCTAGCTACGGCTGATGGGAGGCAGTCTAGTTATTGCATACCAGGTATACTAATTCTCAGTGCTTTTTTTCTGGGGGGACGCAGGGGTACACATAACCCTAAACATTTTGTGAATCTAAGTTTGGCCTCATTGAGGGGCAGTATTTCAATATGAGTAGGAAAATAAGAGTACCCCTAAACATTTTTAAGAAAAAAAGCACTGTTCATTCTTACATTACTCCATGAACTCCATAAATAACAGCCTGTTGGAATGTTATATTTCTACATGTGTCTTGATTCTCTTCAATAAATCTATGTATGAGAGCTTTGTCGAGTTTTGTTGAATACTATCTAGACAGAGAGAAGTCTCAGGACGGAATACACCATGTTGCCTACACCCTATGAACAAGACGATTGTTTGGACAATTGCTTACCTCATAGTCATGAACCAAACATTGGAGAAAAGATAGCAGGCAAATAAGTTTAAGCAAAGGTCTCACATAACACTGTTTTGGATTGTGTCACCCTCATTCATTTGGCTAACCCCAGTGTGCCATTTGGATGAGTAGGCATAGGAAGAATATTGTGTAGGCTTGTTGGTGTCAAAAGCTCTATATTTCTATACCTGACACCCATACCCCCCAAAACTGGTGCCTACAACCCCTTTTGCTCAGAGGGACGTGGCTTTTGCTTAGAGGGATGCTGACTATTGCTCGGGAGTGTGGTTTATCATCTGCACTTGGCAGAGGGTAGGGGATAAATTAATTGAGTTTGCACTTTACTTTTTTTTTTTCAGCTGGAACTTGCTGGAACTCAGTTCTGGCACCTCTCAGGTGTGTGCCATTGCCATTATAAGAAAACAAGGGAGGTGTTCTTGGTGAGTTCCGGCACCTCTTTTTCTAGAAAAATTGCACTGAAGTGAGCCTACCTAATCTGTGCTCAGACACAAACATGGGCGTAGCCAGGATTTTTGTTCGAGGGGGGGGGGGGGAAAGCATTTTCTTAGGAGGGCAGAAACTGAGTTAGTGAAATATACTCGGAGTCAAGAGTGGATTTCATGCTCTTTATTCAGCTCATAGTGGTGAGGAGGAATGGAAGTTCCCCCAGAATGTCTGCTTTATATACATTATTTACATAATGGGCCCCACATGATTGGCTAATTCCGGGATTCACCTGTAGGCCAATCAGGTTGCGGATTCACTTCCACCTGGAGCTGGATTGGGTGGCTCCTGTGGACCAATCAGACTGCTGCATTCTGAATCCTATCGTTCTAGAGCCGATCAGACTGCTGCATTCTGAATCCTATTGTTCTAGGGCCAATCAGACTGCTGCATTTTGGATCCTATTCAACTCAGTACATAACAGTTAGCTATGTATCTTTATTGAATTTTATTGATTTAGGGGGGCAGCTGTCCCTCCCTGCTCCCCCTTGGCTACGCCCATGGACACAAACCAAAATGCAACTATGGGTTTATCCACACTTACCTTTCCTCTGTGCTTTCCAGGTACGGTCTGCACTTTAAAGTTCCATGTTTAAAGCTCTATTTTTTGCCCCAAAGCTTTTCACCATGAAAACCTAAATTGGAGCAAACAGTAAATCCATGGATAACCTGAATTGCCATTTGTTGCACTTCAGCTTTAAAGAGCAGGTTTTCACAGGGAACACTCCAGGGTGAAAAACAGAGCACTGGGACATTGAGCTTTAAAGTGTGGACCTGTGTTTCTTAAGCATAGGGCAAAAGGTAAATGTGGATAAGCTCAAACTTTCAAAATTTGCACTTCTCCAAATTTTGCAATGCAGTTCTCCACCCAAAAGTCGTAATGGGGGAAGCGCACAGAAAATGCATGATATGGTGGAGAATTGCTTGCAGAATTATTAGGATGAATGTACATGGAAATGTAAGAACAGTTTCAGGTTAAGTACGGACCTCCAGAACGAATTAAGTACTTAACCTGAGGTACCACTGTATTGTGTTGAAATTTCTAATAAGAAAAAAGAAAAAAGAAAAAAAAGCCCTGAAATTTTTGTTTGCACAGAATTCAGCAGCCCATCTATTGCTATTTATTAAATAAGTAAACAAATACCTGTACAAAATAGATTTTGCTCCCAAGCGTAATCTAAAGGCCATTCTTCTCTGTTCCCCGTTAGAACCTTGCACTGGCATCTGCTGATTGCACTGCCTTTGAACAATTCAGTTTTGTCAGTGGATATCAAGATATTCATGGCACAGCCAGGTCATAAGTAATTATAGATTAGGAATGAGGATAGTCAATGAATAACAGAAGCAAATGGAGGGACAGTGCACCAAATATGTTCCCTTTTGAGCAGTCCTGTTCGTCTACAGATATTGAACCGTGTTTCATACAAAACTTTAAGAGCAGCCTAAATTTTCAGCCCTTGCCAAGCTCTGCAGTACTGCAGCGTGAGGTAACCCGAGTGTGATCATAACAACATACCTTCTGAGGTAAAGGACATTGGCACCAAGCTATTTATTTCTCATCTCCCATTGAAATATTCGTAGCTAAGCCTATGGCTGCCGTCCACAAAATATTTAATCTGAGTAGCCCATGCATTTGGAGGGGCACCTGTCCCAGAATGAGTCAGTTGTGGTTTGCAGTATTTTAGACAATCTCTCTGCTAGTAGTGATTTATTCAAGACTAACCTTATCATTGGACGACGCAAGGAGGCTAATTATGAGGCAGCATGTTATAAGAGGCAGCTGTTTTGTTTCACTGGCAGATGGAAGGGACATTCTTTTCCCAGAAACAGCAGGATGTGAAAGGTAAATGGAAGATCAGATCACATTAAGGATTTGAAGAAGGACCATCATCATGTATTTCAGAAAATAACGTAGGGGGTGTTTAGCCTAGAGAAGAGGAAACGAAGAGGGAGAACAACACAAGAGAGGTCTTCCAATACAGGAGATTGGGAGTGAGGGGCTTGTGTTCTCTGTTGCTCCAGAGGTTGGAAGATATAGGAAAGATTTCAGCTCAGCATTAGAGAAATGTTCCAAGAGTAAGGGCTGCTCAACAATGAAATAGACTTGGGTGGTGGTGGACTCTCCTTCCTGAGAGGCATTTAAGCTGAGTCTTGGCAGATATCTGTAGTGGTATCCTTCACTACAGATCCTGCAGTGGGCAGTGGGCTGGAATACTAAATGATCTGCAACTATGTAATTCTTTGTTCTTTTCCAATAAAAAAGTCTCTCTCTGTCAACAAGGTCCATCAAGGCAAAGGCAACTGCCAGGACTGAGCTGTAGGTATCGGTAGGTTGGAAGCTATGAAGCAGAAGTTGCATCACAGAGTCAGATGTGGGAAACCTTGGCTTAGGCATTGGGCGTGTATCCCTCTCAGCCCCCTGCTGGGGATCTGAGGCTAGACAGGGTCAGGAATTCAGGGGCATTGCAAAACGTGTGTTCACACAGCTGGCCCCCTTTATCCACACAGCTGAGGGGAGTACTATGACCCACCACTGTGCGCTTGTGGCCAGAGACTCCTCTCAAGACCCCTTTAACGGGTAACCCTGATATCGCTGCCACAGAAGGGGCGAGTCACCGCATCACCTGCTCACTGAATATTGGACTAATGGATTCCACCCAAAGCCTAAAAACACCAAAGTTGTGACAATTGCTACAGGGAAAGCAAAACCCACAGAGCAGGGGAAATTCCTTCCCATCTCTGAAAAACAGCAGCCATCGTCCTACCGTAGCAACGCCCATGAACCTAGAAAGGAAACAGTTAGCCTGAAAGAAAAGATGCAAGTACAGGGGGGAGGGCTGGGGGGGGGGTGATGCCACGGCTATAACGGATAGGGATACACCAGTTTAAAAATGGGTTCTGGCGGGAATCCAGACAAAAGACTCCACAGCAACCATCGGGGGCGGAAACCTCGCCCACCATTTGACCTGGTGAGTGGATATTCCAGTGCATGGAAAGCTGACAAGTCTTGGTAAGACCCTTTTCCCCTGAGATTTAATTTTTCCATGTGGAGAGAACCTGAGGCAGCAGGTAGGGAGATTCATTCATTCATAAGCCCCTACCTTGACCGAAGTGGTACACAACATTGTTCTAGTATTATTTCAGTTAGGGCAGCTGTTGAGAATCTGTAGCCCTTCAGATGATATTGGATTGCAACCGACATCAGCCCCATCTGGCATGGACAATGGGCCTGGGATGATGGGAGGTGTAATCTTAACATCTAGAGGGCCACTATGGCCTCACCTCTGGGCTAAGGCTTGTTCACCCAATCAAGATTTAGATGTTATTACCTTAGGTTATCCTCCTTAGGATAGCATCTCCTTCTAGCTAAATGGATAAGTAATTCCCAGGCAGAACAAAAGACTGTGCTGATTTTCTTGGGTCATTCACTGTTCATTGCAAATGTTCTGTGCAAATATGACCCCCAACCACCAAAGCTAAAAACAACACACCCTGCAGTTTGTTTACGGGATCACTTTATCGCAGGCTGAAAGTAAGCCGAGTCAAGAACTGGTTCTGCCAAGGGTGCTGTCTCTCCCTAAGCTCACCCTGACCTGCACTTCACCCTTCGAATGTAAACAAACCAAGGATTGAAGTTGATTCACTGCGCTGTATCCCAGGATAGTTGATTCTGTAAACAGGATGCTAGAATGCCAAAGTGCCTAATGTGAGCCTTGTTAGCATTCCACACACCAAAACAGTTTAAATTGCTTCAAAATTGGCGACAGATTACTTAAAAGGTCCTTGTTTGTGATAGCTTTCTAATAAATACTGTTGGCTTTTCACATGACGATTTTCCTGTAAATGTTTTTTTTATTAAAAAAACCAAAAAAATCTCAAAATAATTTTTAAAATGACATTGACCTGCTGACCCTTCGCCACAATTCTTTTTTTGAGGGATAAAAGGAATTACACACCCTGTTTGTGTTTGATCATGTTTATAGTCACGGGAAGACTCTTCCTGCAAAAAGTGAGGTTCCTTCATATGTACGGTACATACTGAGCTAGCTATAGAGTGCAGTTCTATATCCACTGATAACTCAGCAGCTGAGGAACTCGGCAAAGCCTGCTTCAAACTTCTCAGCTGTTGACAGGCTTGACTTGCTGAGAACACTGGTTAAATATAGCACGAACGAGCTCAGCTCAACAAAGTCATTGCTCTCTGAACAGTGTGAGAGGAGACCAGGAGAGGGGAAATGCAATCTCAGAACTTGACTGCCAAAGCTTAGCACCACAGAGCAACAGTTGTGGGTGGGGGCAAAACAACAGCAAGAGAGGCTTTCAGACAAAAGCCGGGGGGGGGGGGGAGAAACATAACTGAGAGGCTGTACCTCCTGTTTCTTCTGCGTGGTATTTCTCTTAACAGGAACTACGTTCCTCTTCTGCTCTCTTCCCTATTTCCTGCATTACTTCAGTCACTGATAGATCTAGAAAGAAAGCGAGGGGAAGCTTCTGTCTCTGTGTTCTTCTGGGCCTGATTAATACCTTCAGTCTTGGTCATGCAAGCTAGATTCCTGAAGCCTTCCAAGAGCACAGTGTCTTTGTAAAAGGAAGGCAACTCGGTCTTCTCTTCCACTTGGCAGGTAAGACTGAATTGACTTCTTCAGTGGAGTTTTTCATTGAGAATGATTGTTTTTGCTTCTTGTTTGTGAATGTTCCCTTGTTTCGTGTGTGTGTGTGTGCCTTCTGTGTTTAACATTCTGCTTAATGTGGAAAGTTGAGAAGAGAGACACTCTCTTTACAAAAAAAAGAGAGAAGATAAAAAGACTGTCTTTTTTTGCTTTTATCAGTACAGGAAAATTGTCACGTTCTTTTACGCTATCTGTCAAACTAGCAAGGCTAATAGCAACATTCTAAAACCATAATAGGACAGGAGATGGGATATGGAGGCATGGAATATAACAAAGGCATCAGCTATGTTTGTGTAAGCACATGCTGTCAGAAGGCACATTAAGATTTGGGTTTTATTTTAAGAAGACTGGCTGGGGCTAGTATCACAACAGCCATAAAACCTAGTAATGAAGACTGGCTGGTCAGCAGGATGAAGTAGGCATGCTGTGATATTCTGAATTAATTGTGAGGCTCTTGTCTGATGCTTTCTAGCTCACCTATCTATTTTTCGCAAGCCTGTAAGTGCTTTTGTACACCTGGTACATTTTGTTCTGCCCTTTTGACAATAGTCCCAAGTCCTGCTGCTGCTATCAAGAATATCTATCTTATTAAATCACAGTCCGAATGTTCACTCTGTGTGAATAACTCCATGAGCATTCATAAACAGGATATTTTTGGACATAACAATGTCAGGATTTATTTAGGTATAAATATATCTTTACAGAGAACTGACCATTCAAAATGTTACCACGTTGCTAGAACACACATTCTATTTTTTACTATGACAAAAAATAATCCAGTTATAAAAACATTTACTTCCAGAGTACATGGAACTTACTTCCATGTAACTGATAGTACTCTGTAAAAATATGTTTATCATATTTTATTTTGTGTTTTTGCATTTTATCTTCTTTTTGTAAACCACACTGAAAACTTAGTTGAAGCATATAAACCCTGGAAATAAGTAATGGAGCAATTGTGTTTAAGAACCGCAACTTGATAGGATTGTATACCCATATGACCACACCTATCTAACTATTAACTGCCTAAAACCAGCTAACAACAGAAAAATCAGGCAAACAAATAAATGCAAGAATAATTCATAACTTGTTGGAAAGTGTTGACATTTACCTGAAATACTTCCTGTTTCTTAAAAAAGATTTTTCTAGTAATAAAAGAATGCAGTAACAGAATTTTCTGTTGTGTGCCCAATGCAGATCATTTGCTCAGTCTAAGAATATGATAATTTGTTGCTTTATTTAACTACCGATATCTAAAGAAATAAAATGACAATCTGATATTTCAATCATTAACACATCTAGTCTGAGTTACATCCCAGCAATCAAATGACATCTTAGTGCCATGATCCTAAATTCACTTACTGGGAAGTTTCCAATAAGTGGACTTAGGATCATGACACTAAGTTACGATGCAAAAGTGGTTATTTTTGTTTATGGGTATAAATTATGGCTGATAATGTAACTGCTAAGAAAACAGTGAGAGAAATGAAACAGTAAGAATGAGACACAGTTAGAAAGAGTCATGGGAAAAGTACTGTGCATTATTTATTTTCCAGAGATGTATCAATTGAATATTTAGAACCCAGATGATCTACAGTGCCTATTCATGGTCTTGGTTTCTCTTCTTGTCAGTATGTTTAGGAATGCATGCAGCTGTCTATCTCTTTCTTCTAGTGCATGCCTTAGGCCTGCCCTAATAGGAACTATGACACACCTACTCCCAACCCAATAAATAATCAACTTCCACCCTACAGCGCCAGGAACAAAACTTTCATCCATCCATATGGAACAGGTCAGCCATGTTGATATGTATCTATTCCTTAGACTACTGGCTAGCACCTGCAAGGGAAACTTTTTCTTTTCAATACTGCTCTTTTGTGTGAGTGCATTTCTCTGCTGTGGGTTAAAGCCTCAGCGCCTAGGACGTGCCGATCGAAAGGTCGGCGGTTCGAATCCCTGCGGCGGGGTGCGCTCCCGCTGCTCGGTCCCAGCGCCTGCCAACCTAGCAGTTCGAAAGCACCTCCGGGTGCAAGTAGATTAATAGGGACCGCTTACCAGCGGGAAGGTAAACAGCGTTTCCGTGTGCGGCTCTGGCTTGCCAGAGCAGCGATGTCACGCTGGCCACGTGACCCGGAAGTGTCTCCAGACAGCGCTGGCCCCTGGCCTCTTGAGTGAGATGGGCGCACAACCCCAGAGTCTGTCAAGACCGGCCCGTACGGGCAGGGGTACCTTTACCTTTACCTTTATTTCTCTGCAAAAGAGCTGTTTTAATTGTAAAAATTGAAATACCATAAATGTGCCTTAGAAGCTGATTGTGGGAAAAGGCAGACTGCAGCCTTTCCCCATCTGCATGTTTCCATTGGGAGGAGCATAGAAAGAGGATGATGTCAAGGAGGTTTAACAAACTGAAGGACACCCGTCCTCTTTCTATGCATCTCCTGTATTCCTGTGGAGCTTTTAAAAGGATTTCCTAATGAAAGGTCAACAACTTTGATTTCCTAAAAAAAGCTTAACTTTGGCTGCCCCCCCCCAAAATCCTGGCTATGCCCATGCTAGCAAATATCAACCGTGATGGCTGTCATGAGAAGAGTCCCTCAGTATAACTCTTTGAATGTAAATCACTATAATTAGCAGCATTTTTGTTATTATTATTTTTAGGTGTGTAATGGCTGCTTGCTAAACACAATAAATCACACTGAACAGAGCTGAATTGACTAGCAGACCCACAAAGTTTCATGTAAAGAAAGCAGCAAGGTCTTATCCTGTGGGCTAAAGAACTATAACTCAAAACAAGAGAAAGGTTTGCATAGTCCTGAAATAGCTTGGGTGCTAGAAACTAATTCATTCCACCATTTACCTCTTTATGATAATAAAAAGAGGGGGAGAAGTTAGTGAAGCACCATAAACAAAGAGCTTTGTGGAGTTAACCTTCCCACTTTGTGGGAGGGATCATTTGTTTCCCCTTGTCACAGCAAATAGCTTAATGTGTGCTGGCATTTTTGATGGCTTCGTCTTAATAGTTTTCAAACAGGAGTCTGTCTGAATAAAATTCACCAGCTGATATGTGTAAGGAGCAAAACAGTGTAATGACCTAGTCACCTCTGTATGTTCCCTTCCCCTCCCTTCTAAAGTGGGTACACAGGCTAAAATTACCCTTCTAAACAGGTGCCCACAAAGGGACTCTGGGGTTTTCCTATCAAATCTGTGAAATATGGAACATGGACTTTACAACAGCTGGGCCACAGGGATTGTTAATAGCTGGACTGTTTTTGATGTAGATTTTCATCCCAGGAAAATATATTGACCTAAACACATGTTCTTTCTTCCCTCCTCCTTCTTCCAACACCCCCTGAACCAGTTTGGGGGGCAAACAGTGGGAAGAGAGTGGGGAAACCCCACTGCCCTATGTGGAAATCCTTGTGTGGGCTCTGCTAATGGGACTCATTATTTGAATCTAGCTCACAGCCATCATGGCTAGTCACCATCGATAGTCTCACCCCTCATGAATTTGTCTAATCCTCTTTTTAAAAGAGGATATCCCAACTAGGGGCCATTACTCATCTCATGGGATAAAATTCCGTTGTTAAACTATGCGCTATGTGATGAACTATTTCCCTTTGCCTGTCCTGAATCTTCTTATATTCTTCTTCGTTGAATGGCCCTGAGTTCTACCTCAAAAACTTTCCCCTATCCACTTTTTCTACATCATGCATGATTTTTAAAGTAAACTTATTCAAAAGGCCTGGATGAACTTGGTGCAAAAATGGACACAAAGATGGCAGCAGCCAAGCTTACCTCAGAAGGCTATTATTCCTTATCTGGGGTGCCACTACTAAAAAGGTCTTCTCCCTTAGGGGGTTGACTGCATCTCTTCATCTGGTGGGGCACCCAGAACAGGCCCCAGAACAGTTTTGGCTAGAAGGTGATCTTTCAGGTAGCCTGGTCCCAAACTGTTTCTGGAGTTTGGGACCAAACAAACACATAAAGGCAGGTGCTGCTTTGGCCTCCTATGTCATCAGCTAACATATGGAAAGGCTGTTAACTCAGAGCTCCCACAGCTGCCCATGTAGCTGTTGTCCTGGCCTGATCAAGGCACATTCCATAGGTTCAGAGAGAAACTTGTCCCGACCACAGCCCCTTGGCAACTGTCCACACCTGCTCACAAATGCCTGCTTCACCATTTTAGGCACAAGAGCGCACTGTGTTGGGGATGTAGATGCAATCTGCTAACTGTGTGGAATCCTCTGTCAAGGCTATTATCTAAACACATCACTCACTGGCTACCTCTCCTTATCAACCTTTCCAAAGAACAAATAAAGCAATCTTTGTCATCTACGAAGAAGCCTTTTGCTGGCCTCCTCTTCTGTGTTGTTCCCTATTTTCCCATTGTCCCCTAAGCTTTCTGCTCCTTAACCCATCAACTTTGCGAGCCCTTCCTTTCTCCTTCAAAGCTCAGCATGCTTTTGTCTTGTATTTGTTGCCATTTCCAGCTCCTCGCCCTTCCCATGGGAAAGGCAGCCTACATCTTTCTCTTTCATCTCCTTGCTGTGGCCTTATTTCCTTATGCCAACAGATGGTTTCTACTCCTGGAACAAGCATTTTCTTTTGCTACATAAAATATTAGTAATTTTCAGCTATGCTTTGATATGGGTTTGGTTTTTTTTAGCAGTTTAGCAGTTTTGTTTTCTAAAAAACAAAACAACCCCCCCCCCCAAATAGGTGTAAGGTACACCTGCTGAAATCACATATTCTGCACAAGTATTGATGGCACAGGACAACAGCCCTCTCCTCTTTTTAACCTACCCACCCTGTTCACCAATTTGGGATCTTACCTATTTCCTTTTAAGAACATAGGAACATTAGTCGTTTCATTTTAGGGTTCCTCCTCTCTCATTCATTCTGTCTAATGTGTTACAAAATACTTATTCACTCAAATTTCCTAAAATTCATAGTCAGTCATTAGGATACACAAGAAGTTTCTGTCTTCACTGCTTTTCCCTCAGCTTCTTCCATATCGCTTTTTCTTACAACAAGTTCTAAACAGTGATTTCTTCTTGTGCTGAAGGTCAGGTTGTGTTTATACACTAGAGGAAGGCTGTGGAATAATTTTGCAGGAAATAACACAACAGATTAGATTGCCATCGGCTATTAAATACATAAGGCTGAACTCACTGAAGTGCCCAGACCCTGATCCAGGATAAATTCCTATGACCCCCAAAAGTGCACTTAAAATGTGGATTTCTGGAATGCGAGCCAAATCTGTATGAGCAACATAGCAGTTGTGTGACTAGTTTACATCAAGCCTCCAGAACTGAAAGGAGGATAAGGAACCACACAGATCAGCGGCTGCAGCAAAAGGGATCACAGAGGACAAAGATGACTACTTTATTTTTTGGGAAGGGCGATAAGGAGAAGCTTCCTGATTTCTCAATGCATATTTACTGAATCACCGCAAAGTCTTCCAAGGGTTTGTCAGTTGCTGGGTTTGTGTATGGAGAAAGATGTAGACATCAGAGTCTCCAGGGTTTTCCCACTCTCAAGTTTTCCCCTAAATCTGAATTCTTTCTGAGATAGACATAAACTATTCCATTGCTACATTTCATGGATTTTTAGGTGTGACTATCAAGCTTTTATGGATCATAGTTTGAGAGTTTTGAATTGCTTTTGTTCCAAAGATACTGTAACCTGACCTCTTTGGATAAGGGAGTACAGAATCTGGTTAATTTAAGAAATGGCTAGAGGATGGCAGTGAACAGAAAACCTTGCATTTGCCAAACAAACAAACAAACAAACAAACAAACAAAAGCATCTTGATTGTGGGCAAACTTATAAGGCTACAATCCTATACCCACATATCCGAGAGTAAGCACCATTAAACTCACTGAGATTTACTTCTGAGTAGCCACATGACCTGGAAGCTGTCTGCGGACAAACACTGGCTCCCTTGGCCTATAGAGCGAGATGAGCACACAACCCCAGAGTCGTCTGCAACCGAACCTAATGGCAGGGCCGGATGTAGATGAAGAGAGGCCCTAGGCTACTCCACTTGTGAGGCCCCTCCATATCCCCCATCCTCACAACTAGAAGAAAATGAAAGTGTGTTATAAACGAAATTGAGTGAAGCCAAGGATGATGACGGGTATTTAAAATTCTACAATTCACAATTTCTCCTCTAACGGACATAATATATTATTGTTAAATACCATGGTGATTTTTAAAAATGCGTAAGTTTAACACTGAAAAACTTTTGTATTAACTGAACTTTGTAAACCTTTTATTGCCTGGGCAGGCCTGGAACTAGTTCCCATGTCTTGTTCCTCTCTAAGGAGTCAAGTTCAGCCTTCATGGCATTTAACCATGGCTCAGCATCCTCTGAGGTTAAACTTTGGACCTCTTGGAAGCTTGAAGGTTCCCAAACCTTCTCTGAGTTACTAACAACAGCTGTATCTACTATGACAGTTTTAACAAACTCTTCAGCATACCTTTTGGGTGGTTTACCCTTTGTGGCCCTTTCAGATCTGCATACTATACACAAGTCTTCCATGCTAGGCTTCTCCTATTTAGGGTAGGCCACAAGCCTGGGCGTCCTCTTATATACCTGCTGGGATTAACAAGTCATCTGACCCTCACCTGAATCTCATAACTCTCTGGCTGCCTCTAATTAGTTATCATTTAACTCTTAGGGGAAATAATTAGCATCACACATCATGTGCATGGAAGTTGTCAAACCAATTAACCAACTAGAAGGATTACTGTTAATAACACCAATTTCCTATAACTTGATATTGCTTGATAGTTTTAATGAACTGCAAAAGCATTTTTAGTTTGCTTTTTGTTGCCACACTGGAATATTTCTTTATTAGTGCCACTTTGTTTTGTTCGATTCCTTGCAAATGAAGGAAAACAACTTTTCTGCTTGTATATGTTGATAATATAATTTTGAAACAATATTAAAACAGACCTGCTCTCTTTTGGCCTGTATTTTGGAGCTTTATAATATAGGAAGACTTTGGAAGAACCGGTTGACAAGTCTTATCAGTTGCTGATGTATGTGTGGATTTTATTTGCTGCTATTCTGGGCTTCTGGTGCACCAGGGTTTACACCAGCGTAGTAGAGTTGGACAGGATGCCCGAAGGGATGCAATTTATGAGCTTTCTCCTTTATATGCACAGCAGGGGGTGTTCAGTCAACAGTGCAAAGGCTGAGTTGAAGCATTCCCTGCTAGTTACCTGCTTTCAGCGATAGGGGTCGCTGTTTGGTAGTACCCAATTGGTTAGCTGTCAGATTCTAGAGCTCCCTATTGGTGGCTCTTAGGTAATTCACAAAATACAGAGTCCATTCATAAAACACAGTGTTCATTCATAAAGTGGTAACATAAATCTCCATTGCTACATATTGGGTGTATCTTTCAGTGGTTGAATGCACAAGTTTATGGCCATGCTGTAGTGTAGTGCTTATGTGACTGTGAATAAAAGGTGGCTGGGCTCATTGTCTCAGGGTTTCAGAGGGGGAGAGGTGACAAAACTGATTTCCAAGTTCGCCCCTTTATTTCCATAACAATTCCTTGAGTCTGTACTCTAAATGGTGACACCAGGGATCTAGAAGGTGCAGGGCTTGTCAGCCCAACCCCTGCACAGTCTCATCAGGGTTGACCTTAAGGCTGTTGGAGCAATTGGGCCAATTTGGGCCCCATGGGCCGCTCCTAAGGGGCTCCCTGCACCAGGGCAATCTAGATGGATTTTATTTATATCTATAAGATTTTGCAGACTTTGGCTGTGAACTGGGGCCCTACAAAAAAAAAAAAAAAAGAATCCCCCCCCACTGCTTCAAATTGGGCCCCACTGGCTAGCCCTGAGTCTAATAGTTGCTGGGCCTGAATTGCCCTGCCCTTGCATGAAGTTTACAATTTTGGGAGAGGGGAGACTGCAGCACTGGGGAGCAGGCAGGCTGGCGAGGCCCCCTAGATTTAGAGGCCCGAGTTGTCCTGCCCTCACATGAAGTATTGGGTTTGCAATTTTGAGAGAGGGGAGACTGCCACTGGGGCGCAGGAGGGCTGGCGAGGCCCCCTAGATTTAGAGGCCCTAGGCTTCAGCCTACTTAGTCTATACATAAATCCGGCACTGCCTAACAGTCAGGGGTACCTTTACCTAGGCACGTACACCACATTACTGCTTTAGAATTCTTGCTGCCATTTATGTTACACACACACACCACCCTTTTTCCGAGGATCATGGGGCAGTTTACAACATAAAAACACACAAAAATGCACAAGTGTCCTGCACATGCCTACTCATGGCGACCACCATGTATGAGTGGCATGTGTCCAGGGTGCTGGCATACTCCCTGATTGGTGGGCTTTGGTTAGTTGTTTCTGGGGATGTGGGAGGGGGAGGAGCATCTGTACCCTTTTTGTGCCATTTGGGGATGTTCCAAGATGTAAATCCTTCTCTCCTCCTGGGCTGAGCAGATACAACATACAGGAGCCTTTGTGTCAGTGTAGCAGTCACAAATCTTCCACTCCCAGTGTAACTGGAGAATAGGATTCCTTTGCCTTTCCTTTTTCAACTGTATGAATTCACTAGTGGTACAAATCAGATTTTGCCATCTTTAAAACAGAAATATAAGCGAGGATGGGGAATCCCAACGAGGAGATCATTTATAAAGTAGGCATAACTAGTAAAAGCGTGGTAGACTTGTTGATGCCAGGAAATCATTGAAATCATGCTGTGTAGGATATTGAAACAAACTCCGCACATCACTGTAGCATCCCAAAAAAGAGGCTGTCTTGGTCAATGATCAGTTCATGAGATCAAAACCCAGCCCTTTTCATGCAGTAAGTAGTGTATGGTGCTCATTACAGTTGGCCATGTGGCAAAGTGGTAATCTCCACGGTGGAGCCAGTTTGTTGGGACGTGAATAATCTTTCACCTCAACTTCAGCAAAGGCTGAAAATCAATTCAGCCACGTGACCGAGGAATTAGATGGTTGTGGTGTGGTGGAAGCACACAGAACTATCTATGAGGCCAGGTTTTTTAGGCTGGAATCTGTCATAGAATCATTGGGTTGGGAGGTACCCCAGGGGTCATCAATCCCCTGCAATGCAGGAATCTCAGCTAAAGCATCCATGACAGATGGCCATCCAGCCTCTGGAAGGTCGCTTGTGGTTGCTTTTCAATGTGGGGCAGAAAGTAGCATTGTGCAACAATGCAAGTTTTAATGATACAGACACAGGAAATGCAAAAACACCATTTAAATATAGCTTGTGAAGATGACCTGTATGTGTGAACAGTCCTGAGTATGATTTAAATGTCTCCAGGGTTGAGAGCAACCGCTTGTCTTTCCTTTTTGGGGCAAATTATTACATACGCAGTTAACACTGTTCTGAAACTTTGTACTACAGAGACAGATAAAATTATATTCTAAAAGTACGGTCAGTTTTTGTTTTGTTTTTGTACAGAAAGATATGTGAATTCTTTCAGGCTCATGGGAATTAAATGTTTCAGGGTTTATTAGCCTAATTCTTCTGTGGCACATGGGAAGAAAACAATCTTTTCTTCATAAGCAAAGGATCCTGGCCTTGAAAGAATGGTAAAAGTAGCAATGTTAGTTGCATTTGGTTAAATGGTTTCTACTGCTGTATTTTTGTGAACTCTTATTGTATGTGGGTGGCGTTCTCACCTTGCTCTCATGGTAGTTGCCATTACAGTTTATCAGACATATTAAACCCCCCCCCCTTAAAACAACAACAGAAGAAACATGCAAAATAAACAAGGATGTGATTGAAAGCAGTAGCGAACTGACGTCATCCTTTTAAACTGCTGCCAGCTTGCTTTGTTTATTGATGAGATCTTTGTGAAAATAAGGTCTTTTCTACGCCCAGATGAGAAGCAATGGGGCTAAGTAGTCTTTACTTTTGTTTTTCCACTCCCATTTCCCTCTCTGCTTCTAATGCACTTAGGCTAAAAGTAACCTTGTAATGGGCCGAGTTCCGGGAACTGAGTAAGATACAGGCTGAGAGAAGGAAAGAAGCATTGTAGACTTCATGACGAACTATTTCAGCACAGCAACCTGAGTGTTTAAGGAAATGAAGCAATGCCCGTTTATTATATTTGCAGTTACTGTGACAACAAACATATACTCCCCCCTCGCATCCCCCAAACCCTCATACATCATTCCTGACTCCATTCAAAGCCTTTGAGTCCGGCAGACAGAATTTTCTCTTAAGCCCTTTTGCATACCTGACAATATAGCTCACATGGTGTTATTATTACCTCCGTTGCAAGGACTGAATTAGGCTGTTTATGCAAGTCGTTTTGGAAGGGTAGCAGTTGTGCTGTCTGTTGACACCTGAGTGCTAAGCCTAGCAACGCAGTGTTTAGGTAAGAGAACGGCCATTTCCAACTGCAGGTTCTACAGTCTTGTGGCTTTCAGGATTTTGAGAGCAGCTGCTTTCACCATTATTATTATTATTATTATTCTAAAAACACTGCTACTTTTACCATACTTTTTTTTAAAAAAAATCAACTGTCTAGGCATCATGGAAGTGGAGGGAATTTTGAAACGGTTGGCAGGAAGTATCTATTAAAAGAATTAAAAAGAAGAGATATTTGAGATTTCTCACCCACCACACCATCTCCTGATCATGGAAGTATCACAGAATCATAGACTTGGAAGGGACCACAGGGGTCATCTAGTCGAAACCCTATAGTAAAATACCTGCAAACTACAGATTCTATAATCAGAGTGCAAATACAGTAGTTTGGTTATCCTAACTAAGCTTTCACCAGTAAGATTGGTGGGAAATGCCCGTTTATTTTATTGGAGCTCAAAGTGATGTATCTGAGTTCCCCTCTCCGCATTTAATCCTTACAACAACTCTATGAGGTCAGTTTAGGCTGAGAGATTGTGACTGACCCAAAGTCACCTTGTGAGCTTCGTAGCCAAATGGGGATTTGATCTCGGGTCTTCAACACTATCCACTACACCACACTGCTTGGAAGTCACAATAACATCTGCCTTGAGAATAGATCTGACTTGTGTCACTCTGTTCAACATTTCTTATCACCCAAGTGAAAGAAAGTAGAATGAACAGGCCTTAGTTCTTAATGGGGCACACTAAAAGCAAACACTGTCTGACTTTCAAATCTGTTTTGAAGCTAGGCTTGCTCCACTCCCCTACTGGTGGTATGAAGCAGCTAATGTTTCTTCAACGTTTCTGCTGACAGTTACAGCTGACAGCTACATCTTGGTGAACCGCAGTATAAACCCTGCCTTCAAGCTGTTGCTTTGATTATAAGTGTTTAATTCCTCTCATAACATATTCCTGCAAACTCTGCATGAATCCCCTCCCTTCCCAAGATAATGGTGCTACAGTTCCCTAGTGCTGATAGTCATGTCTTTGGAAATAATTGTGCTGATTTCAATTAAACTGCCTTTCATTTAAAGCAGATTAGGATTGTAGCCTTGATCAAAATAACAGTCCAGTGCAGCGTGGACAGTGGATTCACTTAAAGGGTTTGTCGTGTGGGAATCAAAAGAGAATGATGCTGATTGAAAATGATACGAGCTATAAGCATTCCAAGAAATGCCATTTGGTGAAAGATGGTGAAAGAGCCTGTCTCTATGCAGTGCTGACATTTGCAGCAGGAAACATGTTGATCTGTGGCTGTTCAGAAAACAAAACTTCATCCTCCATCCATATAAATTTTACACTGTAAGGACTAAATGCCACATCTGTTACTGTAGCAGATGAAACTGAATAATCTCAGTCTATATCCTGCCCTCTCCAACTAGACTTCATGTTGAGGCCTCAACTACAGGATACGCAGCACAATCCTATGAATGTTTACTTAGAAGTTATTCCCATTGAGATCAATCTAAAATGGCCCTAGGGCTATTTGGACTCATAAATATGCCCAGGAAATTTTAACAAATTGTATTAATGAGAGAGATGGAGATCATCCCACTACACATTCCTCCTGTCACCAGTGTGCCAAGTGACCAAGTGACAGGAAGATGAGCAACCATCAGATAGAGCCCCTGAAATTATTGAGACGGTGAAGATGATAAAACAGGAGAGTTCTTGTTGCTCACTAATCTGCATACATCTTCTTTCACTTTATTGGCTCTCCCCCACCTTCACCTTGCCATGAAAACAGAAACAATGAGAAAGAGAGAGAGACACTGAGAGAGAGACATGGAGAGAGTGCACAGGCAGGTAAGCAACTGTTCCTCCCTATCTAGTCAATTCACCCACCCATTCCTCCATTGAATGTCCAGGAGAAGCAAGAAATGGGCAAAGAGATTGCCAGCAGGGGCCCAAGGGGAGTACCCTCCTGAAATAATATGGTAGCAATGAATGGATGCAGAAGCATGAAGTTCAGGACAGCTGTGGATGTGGTGACCCACATGTGTCATTTTGTCCTGGCTGCATCTGCAGTCCTGCCAGTGAAGTGAATTTTGTAGCTCTGTTGTGTTCTGGTCTGATGCCAAAACCCACAGGGAAACCAGTGAGATTGCTTGTCCGTGACAAAGATTGGAAACAGACTAAGGCCTTTTATGCCTCTGTCTCCAGACTCCACCAACTTGAGAGAGCTTTGGAGTCTCGATGGGTCAATCCTCTGGTCTGTAGATGGGTACACCTCCTCCTCCTTCTTTCCATAGCCTCCCTCCTGGTGTGCTCCCCACACTGCTGGACTGGTGGTGTGCAGTGAGAGGCATCTAGTTTTTGGGGCTCTGGGGAAGGCGTCTGTGAGGGCTCTGGCCTGTAGGCCCTGGTGGTCTGGGAGGTTCCTCTGGGAGTTCTCGTCCAACCACCTTGGGCACACTGGTCTCCCTATCTTCCGCAGTCTTATCTCTGAGTCCTGATCCAAATTCTGCTCCCTATCTGGTTCCCCTACAGCCTACAGCATGGGTAGGCAACCAAAGCCTGGGGGCCGGATCTAGCCCAATCGCCTTCTAAATCTGGCCCGTGGACAGTCCGGGAATCAGCGTGTTTTTACATGAGTAGAATGTGGTCTTTTATTTAATATGCATCTCTGGGTTATTTGTAGGGCCTGCCTGGTGTTTTTACATGAGTGGAATGTGTGCTTTTATTTAAAATGCATCTCTGGGTTAGTTGTGGGGCATAGGAATTCGTTCATATTTATTTTTTTCCGAAATATAGTCTGGCCCCCCACAAGGTCTGAGGGACCGTCCCCCTGCTGAAAAGGTTTGCTGACCCCTGGCCTACAGCTCTGTGTCCACATCATTGCTGGGCACAGAGGTCATGACAGTCTGTGCCAGCAAGCACTTCTTTTCCTACTAAACTCCTGTAACAGTTAAGAAATGTATCTAAAACTGCTCATTGACACCTGGGCATCTCAGGCACCCCTGACATAAAAATAATGTTGTTTTAAAGGATTGCCTAATTCCACACACACCCTTTTGTCTGTCTTTTATTTGTTTGGATGTGTGTAGATGTTTTGCCTGTTTTGAGGGAGTTCCGAGCATTGCTAGTCATTCTTCCATGAAATGGATATTTAGTGGTGCCCATAACGGTTTCTCAGATTTTCAAATGTGCCCCCAGGCCAAAAACAGTTGAGGAACTCCTGATCTAGAAGGTAGTTTATGAAATCAAACTTTAGACAATGTGATATCGGAGCTGGGCTTAAGGCCAGGCAAGGCAAAGCTAGGCCTCTGAAAAGCTCACACCGTGTGTGGGTGAATTGTGTGAACTGCAAATTGGTAGAACAGATTTACACCCCCCCCCCCATATAGTTCCTTGAGTTAAAACAACATTTAATGTATATGATTGTGAAAATAGCTTTTCTTGATCTTTCTGTGTGGCTGAAACAGGGCTAAAATTCCAGAAGATATAGAAGATAACAGTGGCTAAGTGTCAAATAAACACGTATTTTAAAATGCTATCATAAAACATTACAGGAAGGAAAACAAACTGTAGCTGTTACATTGTTCTTATATGTTTCCAGCACACTGCCAAAATGAATTCTTTTGGAGGTTAAGAAAGGGGCCAAATTCAAGCAAAGTCTGGGTATGTTTTTGCTTAAAGTGGAAATATCTTTTGACAGGACATGAGGTTCTCAACCTTTCTTTTTATAAATTAGCCATTGTAAGTGGCATGAAGAGAAGGTAATGGACAACTTCACAGTCGACAATAGCTTCAGAGTAAAGGTAAATTAGAATAAGGAACACTAAAACTGAAATTTATGCATAATAGCTTGGAAAGCTACAGAGTCTTGTTTTATGCACAGAGAGTTTGAGGTCTTCACTGTAAAGTGTTGTGACATTCTGGCATGAGGCTGATTTGAATTCTCAGTGACATTGTTATTGCCCATTTGCTGATACAGAATCAGCAGCCTTGATGTTTAAGTTAAAGAACCGACAAACACCTCTTATTCCCACTCTTCTTCTTGTAAACACTTAAAAAACTTCAAAAGTGACAAGTATTTACAAGAAGGAGTTTTTGTGTGCTTGCAGGCATACGGATCAGGCCGGTTTAAATTCCTCAAACATCCCTTGCACCCACTCTGTAAACAGTCATCTGCATACTGCTCCCAAGAAATTTGCAGCAGAAAGAGCCCAATTCTTTAAAAAAAGGGGCTATATGCATGTGAATTTTAACATAAAACGTGTGCTAAATATGCTTCCTAATCGGTGCAAATAATGTATACACCCACAATGGAACCACTAAATAGTTAACACTGTAAGAAGTCCCTCACTGTCTTGGAACGTGAGGAATATTTGTGGCAGTTGATAAAGGAAAGGCCACAATGCATACAGGACACATGATGGGTTTCCCCACACTTCCCCTTAAGAACTGAGTCACCGCTGTGGCCGACATTCTGATTGATTGATTATTGATTGATTATTGATTAAGCATGGATTAATTAAGAGGAAGAACCATTTGCCCTGCTGCTTTTTCTTTCTCGTTACCTTGCTCAGGGTGTTTTAAAGAAACACTTGCAGAGTTGGTTCTGTGTGGTTCAATTACTACTTTCTACAAGGCAATCAGTGTACAATGCATTGAATGGTGGGGGTGTAACATGCAAATGTAGTAAACAAAGAAACAGCATAATTTGTAAAATACAGAATGTTGGGTAGTATTCAATGAAGTTTTGCTGAGAGTAAAGGTAAAGGTAAAGGTAAAGGGACCCCTGACCATTAGGTCCAGTCGTGCCCGACTCTGGGGTTGCGGCACTCATCTCGCTTTATTGGCCGAGGGAGCTGGCATACAGCTTCCGGGTCATGTGGCCAGCAGGACTAAGCCTCTTCTGGTGAACCAGAGCAGCGCATGGAAACGCCGTTTACCTTCCTGCCAGAGCAGTACCTATTCATCTACTTGCACTTTGACGTGCTTTTGAACTGCTAGGTTGGCAGGAGCAGGGACCGAGCAATGGGAGCTCACCCCATTGCAGGGATTCGAACCGCCAACCTTCTGATCAGCAAGTCCTAGGCTCTGTGGTTTAACCCACAGCACCACCTGCGTTCCTTCGCTGAGAGTAGGCAACTTCAAATTAATGAACATGGCTAAGTTAGGACCATTCATTTCAACAGGTTTACTTTGAGTAAAACTTAGTTGAATTCCACCTGATGTGTTTAATTTACTCTAGTCATTACCTGGGTTATCTTGAAGAATGCAATGGATGGAGGTTACATGCCTTGCAATACAATATATTGATGTCTACTTCATTCTGATTCACCTACTGCAGGTTCAATGCAGAAGTTCATCTTTATTTTTTTAGTCATCATTTAATAATGACATTAGTCTGTTTAAGATACTTGGTGTATAGAATGAAGGAGATAGGCAAACATGTCTTGCTGTTGCTTTATAACCTTGAAAACAAAATAAAAATTGAGTGTGGCCCAGATACAGCCTTTACCACATCTTGGCCTAATAAAATTGACGGTTCGTGACACAGACTAAGCCTTTAATGGATCTCGGCTTTAATGACAGCATAATTTTATTCAAGCTTTCTCTTTGATCATGGAATTGAGAAAGTATTTATTTAGCATGCTATTTCGTCTCATGTAATAAGACACAGGTTTACTTTTCTGGTACCCAGTCCAGGCCAGATGCAAAAATAAACATCCATGGACTATTATATTCATAAGAAATTCTATGGCAATTTTGTAGACAATTTAAAAAATGATAGATGATAGATAGATGATAGCTAGATAGGTAGATAGCTAGATAGATACTGTATTTTTCTGTGTATAAGACGATTTTTTTTGTTTTTTTATGTTAAAAATTGGGGGTCGTCTTATACACGGATAGTGCAGAGGGCGATTGGTGGCTGCTGTGAGCAGGAGATTGTCTGCGGTGATTGGGTGGGTGAGTGGTGGCTGCAACAAGGCCTGCTGGCGATTGGCTGCTGCTGGCGGCCATCGGGCAGACGATTGGTGGCTTCGGCGAGGCATGTGATTGGCAGTGGCAGGCAGGCAGGTTAGCGATTGTTGGCAACCCCCCAAAAAAGCTCAACAACTCTGGGCAATTTCCCCCCATTTCCTTAATTTGGGGTCCCAAAAAATAGTCTTATACAGGGGGGAGTGTTATACATGGAAAAATATGGCGGATAAAAAGTGAAGTGTGTGCCATAAATGTCTTTGTGTGTGTGTGTGTGTGTGTGAGAGAGAGAGAGAGAGAGAGAGAGAGAGAGAGTGAGTGAGAGAGAGAGAGAGAGAGAGAGAGAAAGAGAGAGAGAGAGAAAGAGCGAGCGAGCAGGGCAGACCCTCAGGCAGACCAGTGAATAGTATTCTCTTTTGTAGGGTACCACTCCCTCTTTCTATCAGTAAAAGACAAACAGATAAAATACATGGGGGGGGGGGAATAACAGCAACAATAACGCATTAACTAACTAACCATTGGTGGCCCTTTCATGACATCTGAAATCAGGTACCTGAGGTTGCCTCCTTCACTTTACCTAATGGTAGGGCCATTAGTTGTGTATAGTCCCAGATACAGAAATTGAATACGTATAATTTCTAATGAGCTAAGCGCCTTACAGTGTTCATCTTGATAAATATCAGAATTGTGAAACAGCTATTCATCTGTGTTTAACAGGTGTTGAGGCACAATAATATGACCCATTGCAACCCACCCTGGGACCTGCTGTTGAAGGGTGGGCATTGGGTAATAAATGTGATGACGACGACAGGCATTGTCATGGTTCAGCCTGTGTGTGGCTGGCTCCCTCCATGTCCACACTGCACTGAGAGTCACTACAACACAGTCCCTTTTGGGTAAAATGTGATGGCATTCCCTGGGACGACTGAGATGTGCCTTTCAAATTTTATTTTGTTTATTTTTGTATTTTTTGCTGTTGTGTGCCTCCCTCCATCCCCACCCCACCCCCTGTCCTGGTACTGGGCACACCTTGGGTATTTCAGCCATTTTGTCAATGGCTTATATCTCCAATCTTGGCACAATGTGATTGCATGAATGTTCTGTGAGGCAGGTATCGGGTGATGAAAAAGCATAGAAAGAAAAGCTTCAGAACTGGACAATTGGAGACCAGGCAATGTCTTATTTAAAAGTGGATCCAAATAATGGCAGGAAGTCAAAGGTCTGAAGTGGTTCCCCTTGGTTTCCTGTTGCTGCAGGTTTCTATTATCCAGTGGTGTCTGCTGTAGTCAGACAACACCAAGAGCCATGCTAGAAATCTTTCAGAAGCACAGCAGCTGCTATTTCATGTGCCAGGAAAGCAACTCCAAATATCTACTGCTCTGTGGTGGCAAGAGGATTGAAACTTGGGATTTTTGGGACTTCTAAACCACATGGCCATATTTCCCATATTTCCCCCATTTCCCTGCCACAAGTGACATTGACTGCTTTAACTGGTTTGCTTCGCAGCACAGCGGGAGCAACAATAATTCTTGTTCATGTTGTTTCATATCCTGAAGAGCAAAAGCTTATGGAGAAAGTGTTTTGGCTCTGCAAAGGTATGTGTGTGAGAGAAAAATTGGTTTGATTCCTCTTTTCTTTCTGTCAGTCTCATTCTGCTATGTCAGGTCTCTGACGTAGAAAGAGGCCTGATACTTCATACTTGAGGATGAGAGACCATAACAACACAGGCTGAAGTGGCTACAGAGACATGCAGTGATAAATAGCAGCAATTAATAATATATAATTAAGTAACACCCACACCCCATTTGTTAAGCAAACTAAGAAAAACTTACGACTTGTGGAAAACAGTTTTGGAAATAATTTTTGGTGAAAATAGTGAACTGAAGAGTTTCTAGGCAAGATAACTTTATCAAGAGCCACATGCATATCACATGTATGTGTTAATTGATGGAACACAGGTTCCACCATAATGTTTAATGAATTAAAACAACAACTTCATTTGTGAGGCAGACATATCCTTAGACCAATCTGGAGTCTTAGGATGGCAGACAAACCCAATATTGACCTTTTCATACCTTCCAACATATCTCTGATGAAAATAGGGACGTCCCATTCCATAATGATAATTTTACTATTTATGCCCCACACATCTTACTGGGTTGTCCCAGCCACTCTGGGCAGCTTCCAACATATATAATAACATAATTAAACATTTTTTTAAAAAACCTTCCCTGTATAAAATTGCCTTCAGTTGGCTCTGGGGTCAGATAACTCCATACCCTCCAACATTTTCCCAATGAAAATAGGGACACCCTGAGGAAAATTGGGACATTCTGGGATCAAATCAGAAACCAGGACAACTTCTCTAAATCAGGGACATCTCTGGAAAATAGGGACACTTGGAGGGTCTGTCTTATTGCCAGATTCTATCACAAGATATATATTTGGCATAAACAGCAATGGTGTTGCAGAAAACAAAACATAATGTCATGGTAGCTGTGACTGATGCCTGAATCTTTTCACCAAAATGCACAGAATAAAAAGGTTAAGTTAGTCTCCCTTCTAGTTCATTTTGCACAGGGGTAAACTTAATGAAAAGCAGGGCCTATGGATCCACTGAACAAGACTGCAGAGTGCCAGAGAGTGAGTAAAATATCATTACATCATCATGGTATTTTTGGCCAGCTCACATCCCCATGGAACCTGCTTGTTTGTATTGGGGGCCTTTACGTAAATGTCTGTGACAGGTTTTAATTAATGCATTATTATTTTTTGTGTGACCCTGTGCATTATTCTCGGTGTGTACAAAATACGCTGCATCCTTTATACTGTGAAGAAAAGGAATTTGGGGTTTCCTTATCACTTCTGTTCTTATACTGACTTGCCTTTGTAAGACTGTGTGTTGCTTCTTCTCTTCACTAGAGGATGTGGGGAAATGGAGGAGGGAAGGAAGAGAATATTCCTCAAAATTACCTTCGTAGGTGGAAAAGAGGACCACCCACTTCTTAAAATATCTCTGCGCCTCTGGGCAAGCTGTTATGAAGTTTCAGAAGTGCAGCTGCAATGGGTGGGGCGTGTAAGAAAATGTCACTGCATTAGTACAAATCCTTGCGTGTACCTAAATGGGGGTTTTTTAGATCACGGCCTGGCTTAGCCCATCACAATCCCCTTATAACCACTCTGACCATTTGCCCATCTAGGCTAGTGTTGTCTGCTCTGATAGTGGTTTGGCATGATCTTAGGCAGTGCTTTTCCTCATCACCTGCTATTCGGTCCTTTTATCTGAAGATGCTTGGGGTTGAACCAATGCCTTTCTGCTTGCTCCACTACTGTGCTGTCTCTCCCCTGCCCTCAAATGCAAGCCAATGTCTCTGGCATCATTGGTCCTTGCATCAATGGCAACTGCCCCACCGAGTATGCTGGACTCCAGCTCCCATCAGTCCCAGCCAGCACAGCCCGTGATCAAGGATAATGGGAGTTGTAGTCCCACATTTGGAGGGCCATAGGTTGCCCCTGCCCTGGACACAATCTTATTTTTCTGCTATTGATGAAATCATCATAATCAAGTTTGATCAGCTGAGTTTGAGGTTTACATTTTATCAAAATTTTAATAAAAAGCATATGGCAAGATATGTAACAGCCATTGTATGATCTCAGAGGTATCTGAAACATAATGGCCAAAACTGAACTATGGTGAGATGGAAAATATGGGTTGTATCCAACTAAGTTCTAATCGGACTAGACCCTCTGTAATGAATGGACCTAAGTTAGTCATGCCAATTAATTTCAATGGATCTACTCTGAGTAGGCTTAGCATTGGCTATAACCCAATGCATTAAAAACAAACAAACTACAGTTCCTTACCATTTATCCTTGAACATAGTACTGACAAATATTTTTTATACTTATATTCCCATATCCAAAGAAGTTTCTGTGGAGCATTGTGCCAAGTTAAAATTGCTCTGAGATCAGATTTTGCACTATTGCCATTGCTGTTCAATCAGAATATCTATGTACTCTCTGGAGTGCTCACATGGTGGTATAGAACAGTACTTCTGGGATGTATTTCAGAGATGTATATGTTTTCTTTTAAAGTATGATGTGCTTTCCCCCCTGGTTCTTACATTGTTAAGCATGCCCAGAACACGCACAACGTATAGTCAAAACAAAAAAAAATCCTTCCAGTAGCACCTTAAAGACCAACTAAGTTAGTTCTTGGTATGAGCTTTCGTGTGCATGCACACTTCTTCAGATACAAAGAAGTGTATCTGAAGAAGTGTGCATGCACACGAAAGCTCATACCAAGAACTAACTTAGTTGGTCTTTAAGGTGCTACTGGAAGGAATTTTTTTTGTTTTGACTATGGCAGACCAACACGGCTACCTATCTGTAACGCACAACGTATGTTAACAACAGTGTTCCCACTCCAGACACAGTTTCGCACAATAATGCAAGCTTGAAACAATGCCTAGGGGTGGTTGTGCCATTTTCTTTGCAAACTCTAATGTGCTAAAGAGCGCTGCACTAGATGTGTTTGGTAATATATCCAGATGTACATTCATATACAGCCTGTGTCAGGCAAAGGAATTTGCAAACAAAACCAGTCTCTGCCTTTGTATCTCCCTTCCTCAGAATTATGACAGTGAGATCCCTTCCTGGAAACAGTGAACATTTAAATATCTAGTTCAATAGACAGAGAGCAAGATAAGAGACCCAAGTTCAGTTTGTAAGGGTTATGAAGTCCGTTACTCAGAGTACTTTCCCAAATGAAAAGAATGCACAACTCAGTGGGAATTGCAACAAGGAGATACAGATAGGATTGGGTTCCAAAAGGCATATTTTGCATTTACTGTACCGCATCTGCCCAAAGTGGTTTTCAAAATATCTTTCTTTCATTTAGCATACCTCACAAGCATAGACACCAATAGCATAGGTCCTCTAATGAACTGGTAACTAGTTAAGGAACAGGAAGCTGGGAATATGAATAAATGGAAAGTTTTCACAGTGGAGTAAGGTATGCACTGGGGTCCTTGAAAGATCTATATTTGGATTGGTGCCCTGGAGTCTGGAGTGAGCAGTGAGGTAGTCAGGTTTGTGGATACTAATGTATTTATGATGGTAAAATCCAAAGCAAACTGCAAAGAACTCCGGGGGGGGGGGTGTCTCTGCAAACTATGGAATTTGATCTTTGCCAATTCCAGTATGAATCAACCTGATCTGTATCTCCTAGTCCAGCAGGTTAGACTTCTGCTCTCCATCAATTTTCATACTTCCTGAATGCTCCAATGTATTTCTTGGCTTTAAAAAAATGAATCAAAATTTATATTTGGAGAGAAAGTAACACACACACACATGCAAAATTTAAATATGTAGATTTCCTTTATCACCTCTTAGTAATTGAGGCTGCAGTCCTATGTTCCCTGGAGAAGTATCCCAAAAGCCATAGGATATCCCCAAACCATTGGCCCAACTGACCAAGGGCCAAAAGGGGGGGGGGAGGTTCTGGAGGTGTGCTGGTGAGACTAGGCAGCCCATGTACTAGCCACTCAGCCAGATATATGTCAGCATCCTTCAGGGGCCAAGATTCCAGCTGGCTAGCCCCCAGCTGGATCATGCCCTTCCAGCCATGATGAACCCCCAACCTCTGGTGCGATGTAAATCAGCAACTCAGACTTCAAAAGACTGAGCACGCTATATCAGCAGAGCATACTGCACAAACAGAACAGGCATGAGGCTTGTGGAAACATACTAACAAGCTACGGATTTATTAAGCATAAATCAGGACAAAAGAAACATGTCGTCTCACTTTCTTCTCCTCAGAAAGACAGTCAAAAGCAAAGGCTATACACACAACGGAAGTTCCCAGCAAGCTGTGCTGGTATGTAAACAGACATGTGACATGCAACAGTTCCATGTCTGCAACTAAAGGTGGAATGGAATTTTCCAACAATATATTGCTTTTGAAGCTTTATAGGGGATAATGGGGAGGAGGGACCAAGGCAGCATACAGCCCCCACACTACCTTGCAAAGGAATCTGCTGGACTGCAGATTCTGAAGTGGACAGTCATCCTCTTTAGCCTAGCTAAAGGAAACTGCTAGGCCTAAAAGGCTCCCTTTTAAAAAATAATAGCCCATCCCAAGACAGTGGGGCCTGCTTCCGAGTAAACATGCATGGGACAGCATTGTGGGATAGCAACTCCAGCTGCTGGTGGTGTGGGTCTAAGACCAAGGCTTGTAACAAAGGACTCAAATTCCAGGGAGTGGGGAGGGAAACTGTTAGCCCCTTGTGGTTAAAAATGGCGAAGAATTTTGTGACACCCTAAAGACCAGCAAACGGATTTTACATGTACTACAGTTCTAAGTCAAATCTTCCTGTTGATTAGTTCACCACTGTCAACTTTGTCCAGTCTTTAGACTGCCACACAACTGTTGTTTTTATTTAGAAACAGAGGGTCCTGGAAGTAGAGAAGTTGGCTTTTAAATAAATTATGCCTCGATTTTGTTCCTTATGAGGTTAGATATCAAGCAGACTCTGAAAAGCAAAACATATTACAAAACCACCCAGGAGTTCATTCCCTAGATACTCACATTATCCATCTCCTGTACTGTCTCTTTTAAACCATCACATTCAGCTGAAGGCTGATTTTGAGTTATACCTTTAAAGTAATATATGGACTTGGCGGGGGGGGGGGGGAATGGTGTCTTTTATGAAAGATAGCACCGTTTTATTCTGTAACTGGTCGTGCAGGATTGAAGTTTCCTGCTTAAACGTTCCAAAATGAAAATTTTTATTTCATTATCTGTGAAATGTTCTGCTTTCATCCGCGGCCAATATCTTCCCCTTTCTTACAGTGTTGCAAGCCTTCTGGTTTCAGTAAAACTTGAGTTTGGCTTGGATTTTACCATGGCTCTCTCTCTCCCCCACCCCTCCGCTTTTCAATTACCCTTCAACACAGACTTTTTTGAGCGTGCTCTTAGATTACATGTTGATTGTGTTGACTGTAAATGTCAAGTTGTTTTTCAGCTCTTTCCTAGCACTATACAGCTTTCCCCAGCCCCTCCTCTTTCCTTTCCTTTCCTTTTTTGTTTTGTTTTGTTGCAAGGTTGCACAAACAATTCATTTAGAAAGGACATGGGGGAAATGTGTCTTGTGCTATTATAACTGCTACTACCCTGGGTGGCTATCCATTATCCCCAGGGCTATTACTTAAATGGTGACTTCATTTGATATGACCCTGCCACTGTTAAGCAAAATAGCATTCTCTAGAGGTGAACAAACAGTGCAGGTCCTGTTAGCCAGTGAAGAGACAGCTGGCACTGAGTTAGCGATTGGAGTCAATGGACTTGACTCTCGTTATGCTTCCAGGCAGAATGTCTGGAGCCAGTCACCATCCAAGAAAGTTAATCTTGAGGGCTTGTGTACATTCATTTTTAGCGCTGCTGTTATTGTACCAAGCATGGTTTGGTAGCATTAGTGAGACAACTGTTCAGACAAAATGGAGACAGAAGGCTGCCAAAGGGGCTTGCCTTGTTCTTCTCCAGGAAATGCCCGCTCACACTAGAGGTGGGCACAGCCCTGAAGGGGTGAACGGCACCTCCTTAATTTTTAAAAAAAAACCAAGGAGGGGAAGCCACTTCATGCACTAGAACAGAGAGGCCTCTTGGGGAGAATGCATGCTTTTCCCCTATTAACACTCATCTCTCATTGCATGTTAATGTATATTGTGTATCACGGTGTTATATAGGAGCCTAGGATGTTGCCTTTGGTCCATCTAGCTCAGTATTGTTTACCGTGACTGGAACATGTGCAGATTAGGGCAACCAAGATGACAAAAGGGTCTGGAAACCAAGCCCTATGAGGAACAGTTGAGGGAGCTGGGTGTGTTGAGGAAGAGGTGATTTGATAGACTTCTTCAAATATCTGAAGAGCCATCACATGGAAGATGGAACCAGCTTATTTTTTGCTTCTCCAGAGGTTAAGACCTGAACCAATGGATTCAAATGACAAAAAAGGAGCTTCTAAATACAGTGGTACCTCGGGTTACATACGCTTCAGGTTACAGACTCCGCTAACCCAGAAATAGTACCTCGGGTTAAGAACTTTGATTCAGGATGAGAACAGAAATTGGGCGGCAGTGGCGTGGTAGCAGTGGGAGGACCCATTAGCTAAAGTGGTGTCTCAGGTTAAGAACAATTTCAGGTTAAGAACGGACCTCCAGAACGAATTAAGTACGTAACCAGAGGTACTACTGTATTAGGGATAACTTTCTGGTGGTAAGAGCTGCTCAACAGTGGAATGGGCTGCCTCCAAAAGTTGGTTGACTCTTCTTCATCGGAGGTTTCTGAGCAGAGGTTGGATGGCCATCTGTCAGGGATTCTTTTGGTATGATTCCTGCAACGCAGAAAGTTGGACTAGATGACCCTTAGAATCCTTTCCAAGCCTACAATTCTACTATTCTATGAGCAGCAGTAGCTCCCCAGGGTTTCAGAAAGTGTTGCTGAATCCAAGGCTGCATACATGTTATACTTAAAGCACATTTAAAGTGCATCCACCAAACAACCCAAAGAACCATAGCTCAAATCCCCACAGAGCTACAGTTCCCTGTTACATAGGGATTAGTCTGTTTTTCCAGAATCTGCCTTGCAATTCATAAGTTCACTGGAGGCAAGGTTGCTTGGACTGGATATTCATACAAAATGTGGCTTGGATGTTCATACAGATGTTTGCAGAAGACTCAGCTCATGCCAGAATCAGCATGGTGGTGAAGTCCTCTTCTGTGAATTAAAATGACCCCATGTTGCAGAAAACATAGTGGATTAGTCACATTCCAAGGAACAGCAATTGTGCCCCCGGGGATGCCTGTCTCATACTCATTTGCCTCTTCAGACCAAAAGCACTTCCTACCAGCATGATAAGGCAACCAGCTTTATCAATATCTAGCAAATTGGGGATCTTTAAAGAACATTCCTATCTGAGCAGATAGGGATCCCTTCTTTCACTGACACACTTGACAATTGCTTCAAAAGTAAAGGTAGCTGTGCTGGCCCATAAGGAAAATTCCAAAATCCATATCAGGGAAATACCAAATCTCAGTTTTGCAGTTAGTAATTAACAATATACCCGAAAGGGTTTGCTTCCAGCTACCTTCCTCCTTTGTTGTTGTTGTTTAGTCGTGTCCAACTCTTCGTGACCCCATGGACCAGAGCACGCCAGGCACTCCATTCTTCCACTGCCTCCTGCAGTTTGGTCAAAATCTTCCTCCTTAGCTGAGCCCAAATTCATGATATTTCACCTTGGCCCCCAGGCTCAGTTGACCTAGGTGATATGAAAGCTCTGTTTATAGTGGTTGCTGAGTGATCACTGTTTCAACACATGCCGATTATCACAATGGTTGCAGGTAGAATTTGAGAATGCATCCATAATTTACCTTATGTCAGCCTTCCCCAGTCTGTTGCCCTCAGAATGTTTTGGGGTTGTATTCAAAGTAGCACCATGGAGATTGTTTCATCTGGCAAGTATTTCTGTTTCCAGATAGGATGAGATCTCCCCTCTCCTCCCCACAACCCATGCTCTTCTGGGGGTTCTCCCGAACCCCTGGAACAGATTTGGGGAGGATGCAGAGGGTGTGTAGGGGGAGAAGAGGGGGTAATGTCCCATTACTGCAGCGTGACTCATTGTGCAGGCTTCTGCTAGTGCAGCAAGTTAATCAAATATGGCCCATTGACTACAACTCCCATGATCCTTGACCATTGGCCATGCTGGCTGGGACCAATGGGAGTTGTAGCCCAAGGCCTCTGAAGGACAGTAGGTAGGGGAAGGCTGCCCAGCGTTCCAGCTTTGGAGCCTTTGGGGTACATTTCATTTGTACAATTGTACAATTAATTGACTTCAGGCACACATCAGTAAAATACTGCATTGCATGAGCTCAGGAAAGCTGTAATTAGTTGAGCTGGTAAGAGATGAGCGAGTCTTGAATTTTAAAATATAGACTTTGATAAGCTGCATCACATATGTGCAATAGGTGACCAGATGGAAAAGGAAAAATGTAAAAACTGAGCGTGTGCCAAGGTTTGAACATAGTCCAGAAATTTGCATTGACATTACTCTTCCAACAATATATGGACATTTGAAACCACAAAATCTGTGAAGGGACTCAAAAAGAGGGAACCTCATAGGATTTCTTGCTCTCCTGGTAGTTTAATAAATAAAGCAGTTACAAATATAACATCTAATAAACTATGGCTCCAGGAATGGACCGATTTTGAGGACCAGTTTCTTTAAGAAGACATTCATACAGAACCATTATGTCAAAATGTGATTAGCACTGATTAGCGTGTTAATCTATTTCAATGTGTCCTAAGAAGGGCTGGAACTCTGCAGCAACTGAATGGCTGAGTTATGAATTAAGAATTCTCTGGCTCACGTCTCACTTCTGCCATGACCTCAGTAAATGGCTTGAGACAAATCACTGTTTCTTATGCTATGTAAACATTCCTAACTTAAAAACCAGTGAGATTGTTCTTTTATCGCTGCATTTCAAACCACATTTTCAGGTTGTTGTAAGGTATTATGTATAGTGTTACAAAGGTTGTACACTACTCCCAACCTCTGCCAAGAGGTGTCAAAATTCAAGTGGGGTTCCAGTCGCTCACCCAGAATTGTTTTTCTGTTGGGAAATCAAGGCACAGCAGAGGCTAGTGTCTTTTAAGAAATATGGTATATTGTACACATATTTACACCTGGGTCTACTTTGGAGTTCAGAGCATGGCATCTCAAGAGGGGCTTGTTCCCCCAGCATTCTAGCCCTGGATTCTTGAGGCATCCTGACCGCCATATCTGATTCTGCCCCAGCCTGCCAAACTGGTTCCGGCCTCCACAGCAGCTCATGAAGTCCTGCCTACTTCCTTTTATCTTCCCCAAAACCCCTGCTCCAAGCAACTCCTCCCCATCTGTCTTCTCGCCTCCTTTATCCAGACCTCTGTTTTTTAAAAGGACAGCATTTCTTTCTGTGCGACACCCTCTCCATCACCCAGGCAACCTCTTCCTCTCACCTGCAGAGCCTCCTGCCTGGTTGATGGTTTCTATTGATGGCTTAATGACTTGTTTCCATAACCTTTTCTAAAGGACTTCTGTCTCAGGTCCTCACCCTGGCTTGGAAGAGAAGCTTAGCCTGTATTTTTTACTGGCTTGGCATCTTCCCTTCAATACTCCAAATATTAACTAAATTCTAACATTTATTATTTTCTAACATTCACTAACCCTAGCAGTTATGGGGAAACTCTGTTACCCCAGATCTGTAACAATAAGCTTAGTTTCATCCTCACATCTGCAGTATGCAGATAATACTGATGTGTTCCCAGGTTTACTGAGGGATATGCTTGGAACTCTGCTATAGAAATGATAATTTAAGAAGTAATGTTATGCGATTGGAAATCTGGCTCTCGTTTAGCCATTTCAGTAAGAGCTGTGTGCTGTCGAGAATTTGGCTCTAAAAGTGTTATTCCCACTTCCTGCTTTTTTATCTGTTATACAGAATGCTGATACATTTGTGGTTTGCTTGGGTGTGCTAATAGGGCATATGGTTTTGTAACAACACCATCCACTTTGTAGCAGGTTCCACTAATGCTTTTCATAATTTAGGAATATAATTAGTTCTGATAAAACATTATTTTTTAAAAAACAACCAAAAAAAGAAGACCAAACCATATGCCAGGGAATGAAAGAAACATAGCCTTGTTTATAAGATTGAAAACAAACTACATGGTGTACATGGTGCCTGGATCATTGTGTTGTGTAATGTTTCTTCATTATTTTCTTGCCTGGAAGCCAGTTTTGTTTTATCTTTGTTGGTAGCTGATTCATTTCTGAGTACCGTTCGAAGTGCTAGTTCTTATCTTCAAAGCTCCTCATGGTCTACACTAGACTATCTGATGAACTGCCTTCTCCAGTATATACTCTAGCCCGCCTGGTCTGATGAACATCAGAAGGCCTGTTCTGGGTCTGCCCATAGACTGAAGGACATGCTTGGTGATGGCACCTATGCTGAGGAATGTCCCTTCCTAGGCTGACCCCTATGACTTTGTCAGGAGCAGGTCAGCAATAAACCACATGGAGTAAGTGAAGTTAACTCTTTATTAGACGAAACAAAGTATGCTCAGGAGTGCCTGGCCTAAAGAGCACAGGAGCTCTTCTTGGTAGGTCCTGCCCCTATGAAGCAATTGTGGAGACAGAAGGTCTCCACAGTTTTCCACCCCTGCCTAAGTCTCCTCCTCCCCCAGGTCCTTACCAAGCAATCTGAAACTATGCTACCATTCCTGTCTTTGCTCCTCTCTCTTCATACCTCTCCTAGTCCTGGGAGACCAAGGGTTGTAGCAAGAGGGCGAGACACCATGGCTTCTTCACCAGCCTGATTCATCTCTGCCTCTGGGCTTCCCTCCTCTCCTGCTTCTGTTTCTGGACTTCTCTCTGCCACAGACTCTCCCTGCTCACCAAGCCCTATTACTGCCTCAGCTTCTGATGCACCCCCCCCCCCACAATTTGACCTCTGACTATTCATCATCATCCCACCAGCAATCTGCCCAGGCTCTGAGCCTTCTTACCTTGGGGGTTCCCCCATTGCTGTCTCCCACCAATCACAGAATCACAGAATGGTCGAGTTGGAAAGGACCACAAGGATAATCTAGTCCAACCTCCTGCAGGGCAGGACTCAAACCCACAACCAGGAAATTAAGAAGAGTCTCATGCTGTACTATTCTTTTGCATCCACCCAGCCCATGACAGACTTCTTCACTATAAGAGGCCAGATATCTCATGAAGTCTAGCAATGTTCACTAAAGGCCGACTCAAAGACACGTGGCTTTGCCCTTGTGTTGGTTTGTATTACTACAGCTTTTCACATAAGGAATTATTTGTGGAAAGTGCCCTGCATGAATTCAGTCCTTCTCAGTAACCTGACCACTGACTGCAGTAGCTAGGAAATAAAAGTTTGTGTCATGTACACTGAGACTTATCACAAGTTTTCTCTAGAAGGTAGGATGTTCTCGTTGTATGATTGGTATCTATTTGACAGTGTGGGCTCACCCACACTTCTGCTAGACACAGGTCCTAGCAGTTTTCCACTTGCTCTGCTGCTCCCCCCAGAAAACCTGCTCTTTAGTGCTAAATTGGAACAAATAGCAATCCGCATAAAACCCAATTACTGTTTGTTCCAATTCATCATTAAAGATTGGGTTCTGCTGGGGGAAAGTGGTGGGGCAAACAGGTATGGATAAGCCCTATGTCAGGCCTCAAATCCACTGTGGATCCTGAACCCAGAACCTGGCAGACTACTGGAAAGGATTTAGCCATGAGTTTGACCAAACTGTGGGAAGACAGGAGTGCCTGGCGTGCTCTGATCCATGGGGTGACGAAGAGTCGGACATGACTAAACAACCAAACAACAATGCTATTACCAGCCTCTGACCTAAATAAAAACATGAGAAGAGCCTGTTGCATCAGGTCAACGTCCCATCTGGTCCAGCATCCTGATCTCATGTCTTTGCCTCTGTCTTACCCTTCTCAGCTTAAACAAGTGCTGGTGTAATACTCTATGTATCAGTTCTCACAGAGGAATACAGTTATTGCCTGTGGAAGCAGATGGGTCTCTGCAAGAGGTGTTGAACATTACCTTACTGGGGTTGGAGAATTAGAATTAAGTTTCTGCACAAAGTGTGGCAATGATATAATATTTTGATGGGGAAGTTGACAGATAGGGCAGTGGAGCCAGAAATTAGAGCCAACAGCTGTGTATATTCCCAGCATGTTGTGCTGACCACATAAGGTGACATCAGCAAGTTCTTGCCATATTGAACCAAGACAAGACATTACTGTGGGAAGAGTAATGACCATTAAAAGCTGTGTGAGAGTACAGTGAACAAATGCATGGTACACTTGGATGACAGTACAGAGTCAGATTCCTACTGACAATAGAAAAAATGGCAAAAGTTTCCTAATACTGAGGATTAGCCATTTCAAGAGCAAAGGAAGCCTTTTGTAGGCAAGCTAATCTATCTGGTAACTTGCCAGATACATTCCTGCTGAAGTTGTCATCCTTCTTTGCTGACGATGAAGCAAATTTTGGAGCAAAATACAGTTTGTTCATATTAAGCTAAACTTCAGGAGCCGTGCTCACAGATGAATGTGATGACATAAAGGAGGAGAGAAAAAGTAAGAAACATCTTACATATACAGAGCTACCTTAAAATGGCTTTCCTGTTGTTCTGCTCCATGCCTCTTTAGTAGAGTGTGGAAACTTGAATTGTCAGGATAGCCCTAACCATGTCTGTCATTCATTCCTGCGTCAGTGACCAAATGGTTGTCAGTTAAGCTGATTGCATGTGACTTGAACATTCCTTGCCAGGCAGGAATTGTGCTTTTCAGTGGGTACCATGCTGCCATGATACTGTAAGACCCAGCCTGGAAAATGTTGGACTAAGACCTGAGAGTCCAGGGTTCATTCCCTGGGTAACTGTGGACAAGTCACAGTCTCTCAGCCTAACCTACCTCATAGGGTTATTGTGAGGATAAAATGGGGAGGAGGAGAATCACAAGCTCTTGGTGGAAAGATGGGATATACAGTGGTACCTCGGGTTAAGAACTTAATTCATTCTGGAGGTCCGTTCTTAACCTGAAACTGTTCTTAACCTGAGGTACCACTTAGCTAATGGGGCCTTGCACCACCACCGCATGATTTCTGTTCTCATCCTGAGGTAAAGTTCTTAACCCAAGGTACTATTTCTGGGATAGTGGAGTCTGTAACCTGAAGTGTCTGTAAGCCGAGGTACCACTGTAAATGTAACAATCAGTGCTATTTTTCTAGAGAAAGAGGTGCCGGGACTCATCATGAACATCTCCCTTGTTCCCTTATAATGGCAACAGTGCTCACTTGAGAGTTGCTAGAACTGAATTTCAGAGAGCTTCAGCTGGAAAAAAAAAAGCCCTGGTAACAATAAAATTTAAAAAATAAGACTTCAGCCTCTGTTGATCTGTAGGAAAAATGTGCTACCACTGGTGAATTGGTACAGATTTTTTCATCTGATCAATTTCATCTGAAATCAATTTCAGCTATGGACACTTCAACTTCTCTCATATGAACATATTTGCATTCTATTAAAGCAGTAGAATTGGTAGCTATTTCGATGTCAATGGAAACAGGAGATGGGAACAAGGGGTTATTACTTACATCACTGTTAGGTTAAGCCAATTCATAGAAATGAGGTGCTAGTCAAAGCCAGCTTGTCTGACATGTGCCTCTCCGGTGGCTTCCTATCTATATGTAATTCCGACCAGCCTCTTTATCTGATTCTACAAGTATTACTGATGCCACAGCATTATCTGATTTGGCCTGTTTTCCCAAGAGCTCTGATGAGTATATCTTACACTAGATGAAAGAAAACAAGATTAGGTTGATCCTCTTCTGACATCCTCCGTGTCAGCAAATTCCATGGAAATATTTCTTTCTGATCTCTGCAAAACCAATGTAGAAGTCATGTAATTAAAAGCACACATGTTGATAATTATTGAAAATTGAAGCACTGTTTCCCAGAACAACAAAGGTTTAAGTAAATAACCAGAACACTCATGCACCTACCACATAAAATGAGACAAAAATTCACTGCCTTGAAGAGTTACGCAATATTTTCTTCATACTGTTGAAAACAATGTAAACACTAACCTTTTAATTTTAAATTTTCCCCTTTACTTTTATCATCTTGGGTGTACGATATATATCTAATTTTACATATGAGAGTGGCTTTTGGTGGTTTGTGCATATTGTATGCAAAAGGATGCTGAGGTAGTGTAGTGTTGGTAAAATTATTATTGCCAGGCTCATTCAGTCATGAATTTGCAGCATTTACCAAATGAGATGCTTTAAAGCAATGTAGTTATTTGGCTGCTTAAAAAAAAGTGTGGACTGCTTACTGTTAATAATGCTGGTTGGGTATATATTTTGTTCTGGAACAACTTTTATTAGCCACATCAATGAAGAAACCAGGTTTTGTTTGTCCTGTTCTGTTTTCATGCTTGGAACACCATGAAATCAGTGTTCTTGTAATATTTCCCCTCGCCCCCTTTTTGCATCTAATCTCTCCTGGTTCCACTTTACTGGAATTCTGCACAGATTTCCTTGTGGGGGGATGAAGAATTTGAAGCAGTGCAAGTCAAAAATCCATTCTGTGTGCCAAACCAGCAAATTCCATTTGTTTATTTCTCATACTTCTTTCATTTCACTCGTATGCAAATATCTAAAATAGCAAGTTTGCTATGTTGATTTCCCTCTCATCTTTTGTTACCAAGTTAGCACAATCTACCATAATTTTTGAACTCTCAATTAAATAATGTGGAACAGAGATGGGAAGATTTCAGGCTTGTAGGATCTAATTTGCTTTTCTACTAGGAACCCTGTGGTACATGTATTTAGGAGAGTGTGTGTACTTAACACATGACTCTAAAACATGATTATGAGAGGTGAAAACTTTCCCAGAGAAGCAGTCAAGCATCATACTATTGTGTGCCTAAACAGGTTGTTCACATCACACTGATGGTTTATTTGGGACAATCAATAGAGCATCCATTTATAACAAAACAAAACAAAAAGAATCATAAGTCATATGTTGGCTAATATGGTGCAGCATAAACATAAAATCACAGGTGCATTTAAACTCACAACTTAACACATTTATACTCCCAGCCTAAAGAAATCAGAGATGCTAATCTCCAATATAAATAAAGCAGTGGAATTATGAAATTCCTAGAAAACAGAGAAAGATCGCAAAGTGCAGTCTCCTGTGCTTGGAGAGGCTCTTGAAGCTTTTGATTATGATATGCATGTGAAACAGCATGCATGGAAGTGCAAAAGTATTTGCCTGAGTATGTGCGAACCAGAGAAAAGTCAGGTCAAGCGTTCTCCCATTACACCCCAGATACCACTGTTCAGAGCCAGGTGCACTCTAGTGGCTCTGGAGAGTGGACCTCCTCGTAGGATTAAGAGACAGGCTGCCTCTGAGCACATGCTCAGTTCAGGAATTGGGCCCAGTTACAAAGTGAAGCTCAGAGACATTCCTTACATAAACCCACTCCTGGTTTTATCCCCAAGCTTTTTTGTGTTAGAGCATTCATTCTGTTGTAGTCCACGGAATAAAGCTATTGGTCATGTTGGGCGCGTGTGGTGCCCATAACAATTTATCCTGTTTGCAAATGTGACATCAGGCCCAAGCTAGTTGGCAATCTTTGTACTAGGAGATCCTGCTCAGCCTTCCCCCAAGAACTGCTCACCAATAAAAATGTACTGCTCATCAATAAAAAGCATGTTCTACAATCATTAAGTAATTGGCCGACCCACCCTTAAACTATGTGAAATCTCCAAATAGGTTATTATGTGATGTTCATGTCACTTACTGATGGGGTGGAGTGAGATCCCACAAAACATCTGGGTCACCATGAGAGCCAAGTACTTTTTCCTGAAAAGGAAGTAGACTGAAATGCTCATGACCTATTACAGTTCAGTAGCAAATTGAATTGGCCTGAAAGGAAACATTGGCCAATGTTTATTTTTCCACCACAATCCTGAGACACCAAGTGTTTCCTAAACCCCACAGGTATTGTTCACGTTCATAATAGATATTTATTTTTAGAGTGGGGGCACAGATCTTCTAAGAGAGAAAAATGCCACTGGTTGAGTGAGGATATTCTGCTTAGGTATTCAAGAGCCTAGGAGCCAGTGGGTTGGATTTCAGTGGGACCAACTTAGTCTGAACCCATAAACCTTCATATGATCATTTCCCTAATGGAAATAAGGCTACTAAGAAGAACTCTGTGCTTGATTTTTCTCCTTCAACTGGGGCAAATAAAATGGTGAAGCAGCTACAGAGCTTAAGGATGGCAATGGAGAAGGAACCAGGGTATTGGAAACTACAATAGTACATAGTAAGCTGCCTTATCGCAAGTTAGACCTTGGTCCATGCAGGCTATCTCAGTATTGTGTATAATAAATGGCCACAAACTAGTTTCAGGTGAGGTCTTTTTTAGCTGCCTCTGGAGATGCAGGGTGGGGATTGATCCAGAACCTTCTGCATGCAAAGCATTTGTTCTGCCACTGAGTTAAAGCCCTTCCAGCAATAATGCTTCACAGTTGCATGGCACATACTGAGAGCTCAAAGTGCTACGCACATGCTTTATATCCGTAATCCTTATTCAAACAGCTCTGTTAGGAAAGACAACAGCATTAGCCTTGTATTGCAGATGTGAGGCTCAGGATGGAGAAAGAGTGGTTTTCTGTGGCTCACAGCTACTTCTACCAGGGAAAGCTTACTGAATTCATTGAAACTACAGCACTGTGATAATGATGGAAATTTGAGAAGTAATAAGACCTATGTTTAGGAGACAAGCATAGCACTGTCTAACTGCAAGCCCTTCTCTGCTGTGTTGTTGTTTAGTCATTTAGTCGTGTCCGACTCTTCATGACCCCATGGACCAGAGCGCGCTAGGCACTCCTGTCTTCCACTGCCTCCCGCAGTTTGGTCAGACTCATGTTTGTAGCTTCAAGAACACTGTCCAACCATCTTGTCCTCTGTCATCCCCTTCCCCTTGTGCCCTCAATCTTTCCCAACATCAGGGTCTTTTCCAGGGAGTCTTCTCTTCTCATGAGGTGGCCAAAGTATTGGAGCCTCAGCTTCATGATCTGTCCTTCCAGTGAGCATCCAGGGCTGATTTCCTTCAGAATGGATGTCTGATCTTCTTGCAGTCCATGGGATTCTCAAGAGTCTCCTCCAGCACCATAATTCAAAAGCATCAATTCTTCGGCGATCAGCCTTCTTTATGGTCCAGCTCTCACTTCCATACATCACATCTCTGCTCTGTAGTTTCCCCCAAACAGATTTGTTAAAGTGCCTTAGGATTTACAATGTCACTATTAATCTGGCCTTATTAAATTCCTCATGGAGACTAGATGGTCAGTTGCACCAAACCATGTTGTCCTGTGTATGGTTGACAAGTCAGATAAGATTGCAAGCATCAAACTGAACATTAAATTCAGAGGAAGAGGTTATTAAGAAAAGATCAAAATAATATTATTTTCACTATGCATTTGCATGTTTTTGGTCTTAATAATCACTGTAATTAGATTAAGTGCCTAATTAATATTACAGAGGGTTTTTTTTCCCCTTGCGAAAAACGTTGCAAGAACAGAGACAGAAGAGGATAACATGGTGAGATTTTAAGCCACAGAGGATAATGGTCTTTACTGATTAGTTCAAGAGAGGAGCTTCTACATCTTACAATAGTTTAGGAGAGTCTGAGAGGTGCAGTTGGAGAGAAACTGGTAATGATTAGGTGGATGAAAGCCTTTTCTGAGGGCAGGAAAGCTACATAGGAAAATGGAAATTATGAAGGGAGGGAAAGAGAGAAGTATGAAATTGTGACAAATGTTGCATGTGAGAATGAAAGCCAGAAATTGAATATATTTGTATGGACAAAAATATTAAATATTCTGCAGTGGGAAACTTGGGGGGAAGCTACAGTTCTGTATGGTCTTGCCAAGTCCTTTTAGTGACTAAGGAACTTGTTGAAGAGCTAAGCATTTTAATTGTTGCCAAAACTGAATATGGCCCTGTTATTGGAGGCTGCAATCTGGTACCAACTTACCTGGGAGGAAGTTACACCAAACTTAATGGGGCTTACATCTGAGGAGACTTAGGACTGCAGCAATAGTTTTGCCATCTTCCTCCTTCACTTTTAAAATGGTTGCCTCTCATAAAGTTTGGCAAAGTTCTGTTTCATTGTGTATGGCTGGCTGACAACTGCAGTGAACCTGCCTGGATACTTAAATGAGATATCAAAGTACTTTCTGCAGAATTTCATCGAAAAAGGTGTTGTTTATAATTATTATGAAAGTATCTTACTTAAAAAAAAAAAAAAGAATAATACATTGTTACTGGTTTGGAAGTTCCTGTGCAGATGGCGTAAAAATAAACAAATATTTTCCCACATGATTTCAAATTTTCAAATAAAACTAAAAGCCCTAGCATTCAATTTTATTTTATTTTTGGTTTTGTTTTATCCAGGTCAGGATGAGATCCCGAAATCAAGGTGGAGAAAGCTCATCCAACGGGCATTTCTCCAAGTCAAAGACCATTATAAGCAACACAGAAAACCAAAACCTTCCGGAAGATGCAAAGAAAAAGAACAAATCTAACCGGAAAGAAGATGAAGGCTCAGGCTCAAGCAACGTCAAGCAGCACAGCAGACTGCCAGGTCCTAGTGAGCGGAAAAGCAAGAAATCAATAGATCTTTCTAAAGAGGATCTGATTCGTCTCCTTAGTATAATGGAAGGAGAACTGCAGGTATATCAGAAATTCTCTGCCCCACTATTTTTTTGAAATATTTTTTACTTCTATGCTATAGAAAACATTTTTGCCTTGACATATATAACACAGAGTTCATGTGTACATGTGCCATATAACCCAACCATTTTGAAGACATATGTCTGGGCTCCTTTGGTAGGAAGGCCTTATAAAAAATTAATAATGAATGAATGAATGAATGATCTTAGGGAGAACACTTGGACTCTCCTTCAAAGGCTTAAAGTCCCAGTTGACTTGGAAGAAAGGAGAAGCTGAGTCTCCTCTCTGAGGTCAAGAAAGATTGAAGGCCAAACTACATCCCTGTGATCTCTGTAAAGGAAATGAGAGCCCAGTTAGTCAGCATCTAAGTCTGTATGACTCCATCTGTCTCATAACAGCATCCAAAAATCACTAATTAGGAAAGAAAGAAAAAATCCCATTGTACAAGACAGCATCACACAAACAGAACAGGGAAGCCTTTTGCCAGAAAATACACAGAAACATATAATACTTCTCCGCCCAACAAAAGCAGTACTGAAACTCAGCACCTATTATACCAGCATTTGTTGATATTCTCAGGGGGAAGGAGCTATTGAAATGAATAGAGTGAATGATCCACAGGGTGGTTGTGTGTCTGTTTTAAAGAAACTATTGCCCCCCCAAACCTCCCCCCCCATGATGACTCCATGATGTCAAATCAATGGATAGAGTGGCCCAGATGATAATAAGCAAAAGGTGAAGAGTCTGGCAGGACTGTCCAGCTATTGCAGTGACCTGATACAGTGGTACCTCGGGTTACAAACTTAATTCGTTCCGGAGGTCTGTTCTTAACCTGAAACCATTCTTAACCTGAGGTACCAGTTTAGCTAATGGGGCCTCCTGCTGCCACTGCACCACCAGCAAGCAATTTCTGTTCTCATCCTGAGGTAAAGTTCTTAACCGAGGTACTACTTCCAGGTTAGCGGAGTCTGTAACCCGAAGTGTTTATAACCCGAAGCGTTTGTAACCCAAGGTACCACTGTACATTGTAGCATGTTATATATGCTTTTCTTTTCCTTTGCTGTATGCAGTCAACTCCTTGCTCGGTGTTTTGAATTATGGAGCTTTAACCATAGTCTTTTCTCTCTGGGTCTTCCTATACGAAGAGCCAACGGCTGACTAGCCCTGTAGCTGTTTTTAGTGTTACACTAATGCCAGGCATCTGCAAACAAATCTTTATACATTTTGCGGTGATGAAACAGGGAGGGGCTAGCTTTGCTATCAGAGTTTATCCTGTTGTGGAAGAAGGCAGCTGGATTTTTATAACGTGGTTGAAAAATTCACTGAAATGTTTGACAGACTGGGTGAGGGGAGGTAGGAGGCAGGAAGAAGCACCACCTGACCAAAATAGATAAGGAAAGGACCTTTCGAACACATGAGGCACGAGATAGGAGAGGAACCTCCTGCTAACAACACAAGTGCCACCCAGATACCTCTTCGGATATCATAGGGCTCCAATTCCCATCAGCCCCAGCCAACACAACCAATAGCAGTCCAGCAGCATCTGGTTGAACTAGCTACTTCATTCCCCTTCCAAAATAAACGAAACCAGGCTAATCGACAGCAGGGATTTTTCTTTGCTAGCAGCTACAAATGGAAGGATAGTTTTGCATTAAACAGCCATCATGTCACAACAGAAGCACTTGCTAGGGCAATGCACACGATGTGACTGATTTAGTCATAAGCAGGGGTGCCTGGTTAGGGGGGTAGGGGACAGCCCCCCAAATATTTTAAATGAAGTGGCCAGGCCTCTTCAAAGTTCTGTGGTGGTTTCTCGCAGCCCTACCTGGTAATGCCAGCGATTTAACGCTATTCCATTGGCCTATGGCCCTTTCCTACGGTATAATCGCTATGCCATAGTGGAGCGCCTCTGCTCTGTGAGGGAATGCGTGTCTGTGTGTGTGCTCAGAATAAAGGAAATCTGACACAATAATGCCATTCATCACATACCTCTGTGTTCTTGCATTGCCTATCAATAGTTATCAATAGATTATCAATAGGCTGGGATCTCTTGGTCTTCTTTTCAGGTGCAGGCCACACGGCTTTCGCAAAATATATGCCTTCTTAATGAGAACAAATGCAAAACAGCCAACTTGGAAAGGATTTGCCTTTCTAGTTTTGTGTGTATCTGGTTTAAAGGCTCCACCTGTTGGCCAGCTCAAATGGAACAAGTGCTGCACATCAAAGTACTGCTGTTCCTGTCTTTTGCTCAGTAGGCATTTAACTTGATTTTCTTTTCTTTTTTTAATAACAATTGACATCTTTAAAAATTCCATTAGATTCTTGCCAAACAAGTGTGTCGTTGGGCATATTCCCATCAGATATCAACACTTTGCAAAGAACTTTGCAAATTAAATATGTGGCAATAAAAAATGAGGGACAATTTGCATTCTTAGTTATGATACTGCCACCAAAATTATGTGGGAACTAAATTAAGTCCAAAACCCATTTTACTGACGCATCTGTTTACCACAAAATAGATACTTGTGCTGCTCTTCTTAAGTGATCAGTCAGGGCTTTACAATAGCTCAAGCATAGGAAACCTGTAAGCCTCTGGATGTTCTTGAACTCCCAATTCCTGTCAGCCCCAACTAGCATGGGCAATAATCCGGAATAATGGGACCTGTAAATTAACAACATCTGGAGGACCACAATTTGCCATTCCTGCTGTAGATGAAACTAGGCCTGGATGGTGTGGAGGGGTGAGATTTTACAAAGGGGAAGGCTCCCCCACTGAGAAGGCTCTCTCACATGACACCACAATGCGAGCAGCAAGCCTCAGCCAGAGGTTGTAGAGCCAAGAAAGCACAGCCAGTTTTATGGGGAGCTAGGCCTTGAAGTGGGCTTCACTACGCTATGACTTGTGAACGTTCCTTGCACATATAAACAGTGGAATAACTCAGTTGGCAGAGCATGAGACTCTTAATATCAGGGTCATGGGTTTGAGCCCCACGTTGGGCAAAAGAGTTCTGTGTTGCAGGGGGTCGAGCTAGATGACCCTCGCGGTCTCTTCCAACTCTACAATTCTATGTTTCAAAATACAACAGGCCCAATCCTTTCGTGGTTACTACTTTTTTGCAACTCAGTATGACCTCTTGGTACTTGTACACTATTTGTGTCTTCTACTCTGGTATCTGTATCCAAGCAAGACATGGACCACCCAAAGCTTGCCTTTTTCCCTGTCTCCTGTGTGTGTTTATTCAGTGATTCATTTAGGTAACACTGGCTTGGATCCAAGGAAGCATTTGAGAGAGTGGATGGCGCTTTCACTTGCGCAAAGGGGTGCTGGTCTTGGATTTCTGCTGTTTCCTCCATACAGCTGCAGCCCCCAGGCCACATCAAATGCTATTCTGGAGTATGCCCCTGACTCTCAAGAGAAGCTTCTTTTTCGGGTGGCGAGGAGGGGATGAGGCTGCAGGAAAGCCTCTTTCCATGAGCAGAGCAGAACTCACAGTTCCCAGGCTCTACACCTCTCTGTGAGAAATTTGATTCTTAATCTAAGGGCAAAGCTAGATTAGATGTAATCAGTTTGACAAGGCATGTCTGTGATTTTTGGTTAGCAAAAATGTAAGCAGGGATGGTGACTGTCAATTTCAGTTTCTCTCAGTTTCTCAGCCTTAAGTTCCTTTATCCACCTCTTTTTATTTTAATATCTTTATGAAAATTCACCAGCGTTTTAGTGCAAATTTCTCCTTATAAACACACTTGCATTCAGTTTCCTCTAATACAAAAATGCATTGCAAAAAATGTGTATCTTATTTTCAGTAATACGTGATTTTTTAAAAATGCATTCTTTACCCCCAGTACATGCTTTTCTGAACATGACTTGGCTGCAGAAATGTATTGCAAAATTCAGAGATGTACAAATTTTGAACGGAAGGCTGAATTTTGGTTCCCACGTGGTTTTGGGAAGTATGAGTTAGGTAGATTCACCTTTCAGTGACAGATGAATCAATTTTTTCCACCATCCCAACACAAGAGGCTCTGAGCTGAAACACGACCAGAGTGTGGAGGAGGAGGGCTTTAAGCCTTTGCCCCTGCTACAATCCTGGTTGGAATCAACACACACACTCCACCGCTAGCACTTGCAGGTCACAAAGGGAAGAAAGCTCCTGGTGCCAATGGGAGCTTTTCTCCCATTGCAAATTTATTTTGTTTAAAGCATTTCCAAACCACTTAATATTTCAAAATTTCTAAGTAGTAAGTTCTATGTACAATATAAAAATGATGCCTTTTAAAACCAAAGTACAGCTTAACACCAAGGAAACAGTGTAACAACATATAAAAGGTAAAGGTACCCCTGCCCGTAAGGGCCAGTCTTGACAGACTCTGGGGTTGTGCGCCCATCTCACTCAAGAGGCCAGGGGCCAGCGCTGTCCGGAGACACTTCCGGGTCACGTGGCCAGCGTGACATCGCTGCTCTGGCGAGCCAGAGCCGCACACGGAAACGCCGTTTACCTTCCCGCTAGTAAGCGGTCCCTATTTATCTACTTGCACCCGAGGGTGCTTTCGAACTGCTAGGTTGGCAGGCGCTGGGACCGAGCAGCGGGAGCGCACCCCGCCACGGGGATTCGAACCGCCGACCTTTCGATTGGCAAGCCCTAGGCGCTGAGGCTTTTACCCACAGCGCCACCCGCGTCCCGTAACAACATATAGAAGCAACTAAAACAGAAATTCAAGGGATTAATACATGGAAGTCAGGTTGCTCAGAAGGGAAGGTGGCCCTCAAGCTGCAGAATCTTCCCCACCCTTGCTCTATCCACACCTCCTGAACTTCACAGCTGCAGTAGTTGTTCCCCCACCCAGTTTTCCATGTTCACTGTGAGAATTGTGTCCTCCCCCCAATTCAATGGGATGGCACAGAAGCTGCACTGCTGCAGGAAGCTGGATAATCTGAAGGACAAAACAGACAATACCGGTATATTAAGTTTTCAATGTGTAGTTTTTTTTCTTTTTAACAATGCCAGTTCCTTGGGATTGGAAACTCAGGATTAAAGGATTGCCCCAGAGCCTTGTTCTTTCCTTCTTCTTCTTCCTTTGGTCTTGGTCAAATGGCTGCAGGCTTTACTCAGCATCATAACACAGTTACTCGACTTGAGCACAACCAACAGATGCCCATGGGCGTCCTTTCGTTTTCCTGAGAGCCTCCAGCAATCGCTGGAGAAGAGAATAACACTGCTCTGGTTCCCCTCAGCAACTCCAGCCGCTGATAAACCTGATGGACACAATATCTGCAGATGGCTAAATTTGGCCATGAGAGCATTTATAATAACCGGCGAGGGCAAACCGCGAGTCAGCTGGTTTGTCCATTGTGATGCCTTAATTCCTGAAGCATGTAAGACATATCGCAACACACTTTGATCTGTGTACATAATCTACATTGACCTTTCGATTTTGCTTCTTGTAATGCCAAGGATCACGGAACCGTAGGCTTGCGACTAACCTTCCCCTTTGGTGCGATAATAGAGAACAAGGCTCCTTTTCAGTGTCAACAAAACAAGAAATGATATCTTTCAGCCCTTAAAAAGTCTGACAACATCAAGCAGTGTATATAGTTAATTCCTGGTCATGGGAATTTGCTGTCCCCAGGCCAGACTACAGATAATGAATTATGTCAGTGAAAAGGCTCTGGTGGCCGGTTCTTTTCACAGAAAAAGTGACATCATCTGTGCAGCTCTCTGGCAATAAAGCCGAACCAAAAGCTATATGGCAGGAAATAACAGACAGATGTCTTCCAGGGTGCATTTGATCTGTTTCAAAGCCTGATGTAAGAAGTAACAAAGTGGGGCTCTGCTGCATCGCCGCAGTTCTCGCCTCCTCATTTTGTCTTCTGAACATTTGGAGGCAAAGCCCCCAGCCCCATTGGAAGTGCAGTTTATATATATAGTTGCATGCACACGCACACACAGAGAGAGAGAGAGAGAGAGAGAGAGAGAATAATAGGCTCACTGGTTTAGATCAGCGGTCTGACTGGCCCAATATCCTGCCTTTGACATCAGACTTTATTAGTTGCTTGAGGGTGTGTGCAAGCCAGCACAGCATTATTATGTAACAGAGTTAGTCCATTCATTGAATTGGTATAACTGGTACTTCACTGGGCTATTCATTTGTCTCTCCTGAATAAGCAACAGGGATGTTGTTGTGTTGCTGATACATGGGGAAAAGTTTTAACTGTATATTTTATCTTTTAAAAAGACATCTAAGTAGTGGGGTGTGCCTGGTGCTGCCTGGGAATCTGTAGAAACTATTTTTTTAAAATGGATTGTGTAATTCATGAGTTTGGATATGTCACACCAAAAACCGGGCAAAGTCACAACACAGTTAGGTCTTCCATCTTGATTAAAAATGGTGCCCAGCACCCAAACTTTGATGAAGACTATAACCCCTGCACCTCGTGAACCCTCATGCTGAGTTTGGTGACAATATCTTGAGAGGCGCCCAACAAATGGACAAAGTCACATTTTTGTCCACTATCTTGATTCAAAATGGCACCCAGAAACCAAACAGTGACAAAGCCTGCCACCCCCACCTCAGAAACCTTGATGCCAAACTTGGCATTGTCATCTCGAGAGGTGGGTGGACAGACAAGCAAACCACTTTCCAAATATATAGTACAGTACTTAACCCGAGGTACCACTGTAGATGCAAGTGGAGAACCTCGAGCCTAGGGGCTGAATGTGAGCCTCGAGACCTCTTCATCTGCCCCTTGAAACTCTCCCCAGCTCACATCCCTCACAGGCCTTGCTCCATACCCAGAATTGGCTGTCCTTGAGGCCTTATAATGCCTCATGACTAGATGGAGGATGGAAAGTGGCCTTTGTGAGTGTGTGTGGAAACTCACATACTGTAGAAAAGAAACATTTGCATGTTTTTCTCTGCCTGCATTTGCTGCTGGCAGACCCCAGAAAGTTGCTCAGAAGCAAATACAGTCCTCAGGTTGAAAAAGGTTTCCTACCCCTGTATTGCATCAGGGCCGGTTCAAAATATGAGGCGTGCCTGGGCAAAGCATCATCTAGTTGGCCTTCTGTTGTGTTGATGGGCTCCTTGGATTTTCTTGGTGGCAGCAGCACTCCAAAGGTGGAAGCCGCCACTTAAATTTCCCACAAAGCCCTGGGATACCCAATATTCCAGTGTATTGTGAGAAATTAAAATGGAGACTCATGGTCCCAGTTTCTCATTGTGAAGTGTCTAGGACAGCTTTTAGTGGTGGTGGTGAACAACCCTGTGGGGAGTCCAGAGGCCCTAGCAGCTGCCCCAGAATACTGAGCCTGTATTGCATGTAGATATGTTGTCAACATGGATGATGAACATCTGAAAGACACATGCCATACTAGCCTAAATTGCCAGAAACTGAAGAGAACTTTTCTTTTGGCTGTGAGAGATAACGTTTGCAGCTTCCTGAGAACAGGCACCTGAAATCCTTTAGAGGGCTACCTTGTGAGTTTTTATTTACGTTCTGTGTCAGGCCCAGTGCACAGAGTCCTTTAAAATTTAGAAAATGTACCACTGGTATGACCACAACACTGCATTGGGGATCCATGACCTTATCTTATTTCTGATCCTAGTACGCAGCAGCTGTTGCACTATTAATAAACTGAATGAGGACTACAGAGTGCTCGTGTCCAGAGTTTGACAGTTACAGGTGTAGCATAATCAGAAGAAAAAGTCTGGACTTAGTAAACTTTGATCCCCTGTTTCATGGTGCCTGTAGTCATGTACCCCAAGCTGTGCACCATAAGGGCTTGGAGAGTCATCTTGGGAAGTTAATAATATCCAATAAATCTTGAATGATTTCATGAAGAACTTTATTTATGAGTGGTGCTATTTGTCTTTAGCATTGCTAGGCTCTTTCCATGTGCAATGGTCATTATATAATTGAAGTAACAGATCTCTTTTAACAGCAGAGTTCAATTATTATCTTACACGGCTCATCAGTCAGCTAGGAAACAAAGTTGTTGGTGGCTAAAAGGCAATGATGCTTTTAAGCAAAGAAACAGTTGGGCTTCATGAGCATCTTATACTGAACCTAAAATTAACTAGCTAATGGGCTGTTGCTTCCACCCAGGGAATGCTCAGATTGCTGGTGGTTAAACAATTATGTATGTGTTGCAAATCAGTACTTTTAACCCAAATAATTACTACAACAGCATCCTATGCAAAGCAGGTATGCCAGAGCTTTGAAGACAACATGCTAGGGACTAGGAATCCCCCAGAAGTATTTGCTTTCCTGGATCAGACCAGAGGCCCATCTAATCCAACATTCTCTTTCTAACAACAATCAGTAAACCTTTTCTGGAAGCCCAGCATGCCCAGGTTCTTTCAACTAGACTACTATCATGTGTTCAGTGTGGGGCTGCTCTTGAAAGCTGTTTGGAAGGCACAATTACTGGTAGTTCAGAATTCAGCAGCTGGATAAATAGCTACAAGGGGTATATAATGTCAGTTCTTTATGAGCTCTACTGGTTGCTGATCTCCCCTAGGCTTCCTCTTTCTCTGGGGCCTTCTGAGGCTTAAAAGACATCAGCCTGAGTCTGGAGGCTTGAAACATCTTCCAAGCCCCACCCTTACTTAACTGAAACCAATCCTGGCTGACAGGGCTACTCATGAGTAAGCCATGAGTTTAACAGCTTCTTCCCCACAGCATGGCAAAACGATGATAGCCATTCCTTGTTGCTTGTTCCCAGCTTCTGCTTTTCTGAGGTAAACTGCATCCAAACATGGAGGTTTCATATAGCTATTATGGCAGTCAGTAGATATGACCACTACAAATATGTTAAATCCCGTTTTTCAAAGCCTTGAAGCTGGCATCAGTGATCAGCCCTTGGGTCTGCAGGCTTCTCAGATGAGGAGCAAGAATGGGGGGGTGTCTCATTGTATGGGGTCTCCTGTGTAAACTGCTTAGAGATTGCTGTCATTAAGCTTTATACAAATTGTTGAAATAAAATGAATGAATGAAAGGAGTGGGACCCTTCCCACACTAATGATCCTATTGGAACTGGACATCCCTGCACCTTCACTGGAGGTCCCCACAGAAGCTGCCTTGGTTCCTAGAGGGCTATCAGATGCCTGGCTACCACCCACAGGGCCTCAGATGAGGAATTCAGAACTGCCCCCAAAGTGCCCAACTTATGCATGGACACCATTGGATACAGCCCATAGTACGTCAGCAGTCGAAAATGCTGCTATTTCATTGTTTAAGTAATTAAATAGTAGTAGTAGTAATATTAATAATATTGTCAATTTGCAGGCTCGAGAAGACGTGATCCATATGCTGAAAACAGAGAAAATAAAGCCTGAAATTCTGGAGGCGCACTATGGCTCTTCAGCTCCAGAGAATGTCCTCAGGATATTGCACAGGGATGCGACCCTTGCCCATGAGAAATCAACAGGGGAAGATGTCTATGAGAAACCAATTTCAGAGGTAAGCAAATTACTTTAGAAACCTTGAGTCAGGGTGTCCTTTTCATTTTGACTTGCATTTGCAATTTGCTTTACAAAATACCACGACTGAAGGCATGGGCACATCCCCAACCTTGCATGTCTCTGTTTTCCTCTCTTACACCACATGTTGCAGTGGCAACACTTGCGTACGTAGATACCTAATCTGATCCTCTACAGTGATAGCGTGTTAGCGCTCAACACGTTGCATGTTTGCAAAGTTTACGAGAATTGAAAATCTAAAAAGCAGACTTTGAGGCTGTGATTGGAGAAACACATGCCTTTGAGTAAGAGAACACTGTGAGAATTACCTCTGAGGAAACATGCATGTTCTGAATGTGGAACCAAGGGCAACAGTATGTTACCATTTGCAAATTCCACAGCAGCACAACACACCAGTGACCAAACCACTGTGATATCTGTATATAGTCCTGTGAAGTTGACTGTGTTTGCTCTCAAACAGGGATGGAGAACACTAAGCCCAGGAGCCAAATGTGGCCTGTTGGCCTTGAAAGCATAAGCCCCAGGGATATTGTGGGGTTTGGGGTGTGTGAATCACCCTGTGTTCCAAATCCCATTTAGTTATTCCACAGAAACTTCTAGATTTCTGATTAACTTGCTGACTCTATATAATGGATGACTATTATTACAGAATGGGTCTCTGTGCTAGGCATAGATGCCAAAGAAAGACTTTTTCTCCTTTTTTTTAAAAAAGAGAGGGGTAACTGTTAGCTGTCATTGAGAACATAGTGATCATGAAGTATAAAAGGGCAATCACAACTAATCTTCTTAAACTGCTCTGTACAGTTTAATTCTGAAGAGATTTAAGAGTGAGCCTTTAAACCTCACTGAGAATCTTCCCTTCCTTCACATTGAAATCTCTTTTCTCCTTCCAGTGAAATCTGAAATAGTGAGCCGAATAATCAGTCCCTTCCTTCAATCTAAGCTCTCATCAAAATCAAAATGTCAGTAGCTCATTGCTGAAGCAGCTTGGTATGGTTACAATTTTAACTGCTGTCCTCCTCTACATTTGATCTGTCGTGGGCAAAGCTAATGGGTATCAGTGGTGTTTATTACTAGTGACTGCTTATAGGCAATGAAAGAGGCCATGCCACGTTTACAGTAATGCAACATCCTTGTTCAGCAGATGTACCAATGTCAGCCAACACTGTATTTAACACAGTCCATTTTATATTTCAACCAACCAGCTGGACAGACTGGAAGAGAAGCAGAAGGAAACATACCGGCGCATGCTCGAGCAGCTCCTCCTGGCAGAGAAATGCCATCGGCGCACAGTTTACGAGCTGGAAAATGAGAAGCATAAACATACAGATTACATGAATAAGAGCGATGACTTTACCAATCTCTTGGAGCAGGAGCGTGAAAGGTGAGCATTAAGAGACAGCCTGTTGAATAAACTCTGCATTTCGGGGGTTATTCTGATGGGAAACAACGGGTTTTTCAAATACATTTTTCAGCAGAACTGCAGAATTCCAGATATCAGAGATATTGTAGAGAGGGAATTAACATTTTTAATATACTGTTTCTCACCACTTATTGAACTTTTTTGCCCAACCAAAACCTATTGTCAGTTCTCTTGTACTGTTGAATCTGTATTACAGATATGGGAATAATTCATTCAAGGCTGCAGGGCTAGTCTAAGACTTAAAAAAATAAATAATAATTTGGGAACAAATATACAATCAATTACAGTTCCTCTCTGTTGCTGCCACACAAACCCTATGCCCAGCTGTATTAGTAGTAATAAAATAAAACATTAATTCAACCGCTGCCCATTTAAGATGTGTACCAGTTTCCTGTGGGTCTGGGGTGGTCTATATGCATGCTCTTTCTTTGTTTCAAATGAAATAAAAGTGGACCACATAGTCCAACACTTTTTCACATCTGAAGCAGAGTGGCAAATGGCACCCCCTACTTCTTCAATAGTTTCCACAGCCAGCCAAATTATTTTGGCACCCAAGAAAAGAAAATCCCACATATGCCTCTTCCCCACCCCTCTGACAATAAAACTACAATAATAAATTAAAGAACTAACAACTTGGTGCCCTTTCATGATACCCAAAATCAGATGCCTGAAGCAGCTGCCTCACTTTGCCTAATATTAGGACCGGCCCTACACACATTTTTATATAATGAATCCAATCCTCACTGATTCGCTCTGTGATTTCAGTGTGAATGTTTCAACATGCAAAGATACCCTTGGAGAAATAGTTTGGATTGGTATGTGCTAAATCATGATCTGGACATATGTTTAGTCATTGAAAAAAATAGTTCAGGATGCACACTGGAAACATCAAGCAATGTCAATTTCAATATATAAACAGCAGCAATCTGAATAATCTCTAGGATAACCAGTAAAAGAAACTGACTGGTTTATCCTAGTTTATCTGCTGTTTTGGTAGTGGTGATGGTACTCCATAGGGAATATATAACCCAATGGACTTATATCAGTTTTATAGCACAGTCAGTCATGGTTTCACCTAAAGAATGCTGAGAATTGTATTGCGATGAACTACTGAACATTTTATGGGGAATCTTCATGACATCATGAGAAAAACATCCTTCTCCTATGTTTTCTCTGTTCAGCCTCTATTCCCCATCCATAGCTCAGAAGATTTTACTTTTTTGAAGACAATAGGACAGCTGCACACTTTCCCCAGGCATAGATGACCAATCAGACAGCTGTCCACATGTTTGGTTGGTTGTAGCCTGTATAAATTGTTCTAGAGATTCTCTCCTCTGAAATCTGTCTCTCCTCTCTAGGAATCATCTCTATTGCTTTTATCTCTCTCAATTCCAAATAGCAGTGCTTTTATATCAGTTTCCATTAGAGTCTCCCCTGATGGGAGTCTACTTAGCTTGAACTACCATGGCTTTCTCTAATTGCTTTGCAGTGGCACCAAGATTATGGGTCGGGGACAAAGCAAAAACAGACACATAATTCCAAAGTACGTGCAGAGTTCAAGTGGAACTAAGCTAGCAAGTGTTTCTCTGTGTTCACATATTCAACGTTTGATTTTGATTTTTTCATAGTCTCTTACAGAGGGACTGTCCTGATTGGTTAAAGCAAATCACTGAAAATACAGGCAATTGATGAAATATATGACATCAGTTTTCCTGTGTAAACTACAGTTCCCATAATTCTTCAAGGGAAGTCATGTGCTTTAAATGTGCAGGGCCAGTGAGGATGTGATGGCTAGGGAGGAACAAATACACAATGCTCACTCTCCAGCCTCGCAGTTGTGAGAGAATGTCCCCAAAGGGCTTGAAAGTGGAAACACTGGCTTGCAGTTCTTGGAGCCGCTGTTTCGGAGGCCTTGGAAAACAAAACCAATGGAGCAACACTCTCCCTTATATTTCCCTGTATACGAACTGCTGGAGTTATTTAGCCTAGCGTAATCAGTTAGCTTTTTACGTAAGGCTTCTTTGTAGGTTAAACCGCTGATAGTGATTGGATGTTTGAATTTTCTTAGCTCAGTATCCTCAAAGTTCTTTTCTCCAGTTTAAACAGTAGGGCCCAGGTATAGAGAAACGCTGATTAATTTATTCCAATACAGAGTACACACAACACACACACACACACACACACACACACACACATTATCCTGCTTCAGTGCTAGCGTCACAAATATGGTCTTTGTTAATGCTCCTGGTTCCACCCCCTCTGAAAATGCACGGCTATAATTGTAGGTATACGCAGGGGATCCTCGGACCCCCGGATCTTCCTCCTATGAAAACTTTCGCTCTTCTAATGACATTTTCTGCTCTCCATCCCAGCACCCCCAGCAAAGAAAGAACTGGCGAGTTTCTCAGTAGCCTGTGATAATACATTCCTCTCTGCTTCAGTCATCCTGGCACTGAGATGCTCCTTGGCTGCTCTTCTGGTGATGTAATGCTGGGACCGCATCACCTGCAAAGGAAACTGATCTGCATCTAATAAAGAGCGCAGGCCTCTTGAATCAGAAACGGGAGCACTGATGTTAGCGGATTTCAAACATCTCTCTCGTACCCCCCACCCCCCTTTGTGCTTTTGTTATTCAGGTTTCCTTCGCTTCCCTTTCCCATGAGAAGCCAGCCCCAAGCCTTTCTTCCCAAAATGTTTTCATTTTGCTCCACTTTATTTCATATACATGAGATGCAGAGCGACTGTGGAGGTCTAAATTCAGAGAAAGGCCTTCTCCTATGATGGGCTTAAAATCTGCAGACTTCTCTCTCTGGGTTTGTGTGTTAAACAGAACGGTTGCTTTAAAAAAATTACAGCAACAGAGAATAAAAGGGTTATGCTAGTGTCATTTTGCTGTCGACTAGTTGAAGCTTTGTCAGAGCATGTAGGCCGAGATATAAACCACTGCTTAGACTCGCGCAAGTGTGTTAACCCAGGAATAGAGACAGATTGTGTGTTAGCCCAGATGGAGGGGGTGCCAACTCCCATCCGCCCCAGACAGCACGGCCAACAGTAGCTGACCCTGATTCCTGATCAAGCAGCTTTTGAAAGTTTGGTTCCACATAGGCAGTGCCTAGCGGGGGGAAGGTAGCTCCTCATACAAACAGCTCCCCACACCCCATTGCCAGACTCATGTTGCTTCTTGACAGAAAGCCGTTTTTCATAGGATTGTTTCATACAGATAGAGAAATGCCATCCTGTGTGGGCTGAAGGCTTCCTTCCAAGCCACTAGAGTTCCGCTCTCTCCTCCTTTTCTGGGGAGGGTTCTGTAGCAGTTCCTCCCTAACACTTGTCTTTGGCTCTCACCTTGCAGCCCCTTTGGGGGGGGGGGCTTCTACCTTGGCCTACACCCCCTTCTCTGTTGCAGGAACCACACACCTGGCCTGTGAGTCAAACCAACTGGATTTACTTTAGAGAAACCTAAAGTGGGGCAAAATTCACCTTCACATAATACACTTGCCCCTTTCTGTTGCCCCTTTTTTCTGGTGCCTCCACTGCTTTTTAAAAGCATTGCTGGGAGGCAATAGAGGCAGAAGGTGCTGTTCTTCAAGAAAAACAAGTTTAGAGTACCCTTGGACCCAAGAAGCTAATTTTATGGTTCTTTGTAATCTGATCATAATTGGTAATTTCTAATAGCAATACACCTATAACAATATTTGAAGACCAAAAGCCAGAAGCTTATATTAGGCCTACTCAGAGTAAACCCATTGGCTTTAATGGATGTGACTAACCTGGGTCCATTTATTTCAGTGGTCTACTCTGAGTACGGGACACGGGTGGCGCTGTGGGTAAAACCTCAGCACCTAGGACTTGCCGATCGCATGGTCGGCGGTTTGAATCCCCGCGGTGGGGTGAGCTCCCGTTGTTCGATCCCAGCTCCTGCCTACCTAGCAGTTCGAAAGCACCCTTAAGTGCAAGTAGATAAATAGGTACCGCTTTATAGCAGGAAGGTAAATGGCGTTTCTGTATGTTGCTCTGGTGCCGGTTCGCCAGAGCAGCTTCGTCACGCTGGCCACATGACCCGGAGGTGTCTGCGGACAGCGCTGGCTCCCGGCCTCTAGAGTGAGATGAGCGCACAACCCTAGAGTCTGGCAAGACTGGCCCGTACGGGCAGGGGTACCTTTACCTTACTCTGAGTACAACCTAGTAATTTGGATACAATCCAGAATTTTCATCTCATACAACATGATAGATTATATGTAAACATAAAATCTGTCACTTTAATTGTGCAAGGTGGTGTTTTTTAAATGTTCAGATACATTTTCTGCCCGTATCTTCTGAAGGTTTTATACGTTCTGTTCGTTAGTTTTTCTCCCTTGATTGTAAAGCTATGATCCAGAGCAGCAGTGAAGGGTGAGGGTGAGCAGGACAGCACTATTGGGTGTTGTGGGAATTTATAGCATTGCAATTATTACTCCTCTGACTGTACAGTGATTAAAATCTGCAAGAACAAAAGAGCAGGAGAATCAGTGTAATATTCTGAGAGTTCTGGCATAACAAACCCTCTTTCATAACTGCTGCATATCACTGTTATATCTACAACACTGATATATATATTTCTATTTTTCTCAGGGATACCGTCGATACGTTGAATTTCTTGAATTCAAAGACAATAATTTAAATGAAAGGGATGATCTTGGAAAAGACACCCACTAATTTCATTCAAATGTTTTCTAATTTCCATAATGAATATTTAGAAACTGGTAAATGAAAGGGAAACAACAACTCCTAATCCAGTTGTTCTTACTTCCAGCTGATCTTTAAGACAGCAGTTTATAGATGCTACTAAGACTGGATGGAAATGGTTTCGAGCTTCTGTATGGGTTGAACAGCTTTTAAGATTAAGGAGGGATAACTAGATAATTGTAGCCACATGATAACTAGACAGGGAGAAAGGAGGATGTCAGGACAGTGCCTCAAAATAGTTTTGCTGCAGGGGACCACAACTCAGCAGGACAGCACATTCTTTGCATTAAGAATTCCCAGTTGCCAGGTTCAATGGCAGGCATCTCCAGATAAAAGGATAAAGTGATGGGAAATACTCTCATCTAAGAACTTGGAGAGCTGCTGCCAGTCAGAGAGTACGATATTAGTCTAGGTGGACAAATGTCTGATTTGGTATGTCAGCTTCTTGTGTAGTGAGAATTATGGCCTGCCTGATACTGTTCTCATGCTGAAAATAAAATCTATTGAGCTTCCATTGACTTATAAATTACAGCTGATTCATCTAATATTGTGAATGTTGTGAACATTTCTCTAGCGGAGAGCGAGTTGATGGCTTTAACAGGAGCTGAGAGTAGCCCAAGGGTATTGCACTACAAGTTCCATTGACCTCAGTATGACTTACCGGTACTTCTGAGTAAACATGCCCAAGATTGCCTGGTAAGAGTGTGATGTATGATTCTGCAAAATAAGTATAAAAAGGAAATGGATTTAGGCCGTTTCAGAACACCACAATTATTTCTCTGTGTGTTTAGCATAAGGATTGATTTAGTGCCAAGTAACATAAAAGCGCATGCAGCGTGGCTGACATTTGAAAAGGTAAAACAGCTTTGATTTTATCTGGAACCAAACAGATCATACAGCTTACAAAAATAAATAAATACATTGGTAGGGTTCTGTCATATTATGATTTGTAACTAACAGGGGCGGCTGTGGACATTGCAGGAGGCTAAACTAAATGACCCTCACTGGTGGAGGAACAGGGGTGCGGGGGGGAGTGCACCACCCGCGGCGGCACGATCCCAGTGAGGTGCCATCGCGGCTGCCCCCCCGTGCTGGGTGCCACGCCCCTGCAGGCGGTGCACCATGCCCCAGGACGTGTGCCACACCCCTGCGGTGGCACGGTGCATCCATGCGGGTGGCATGCCACACACCCCAGGACATGTGCCACACACCCCGGGACGCACGTTGGCCATGCCCCCGCCTGCTCTCTGCCCCACCCCCCACTGGAGCTTGAAGCTCTGCCACTGGACCCCCAGGGTCCCTTTCAATTCTACAATTCTATGAAATGTCTGCCATAAGCTATAGTTTATGGTTTGCTCTTTTTGAAACAGAAATTTTTGGGTGAGGCATGTGACTGACAGTGCAGTTCTCTACACAGAAGTAAGCCCAACTGGGTTCAGTGTGAGGTATTCTCAGGTAACTGTGTAGAGTTTGGTATTGCAACCTATGATTTCAAAGAGAACGGCACTGTATCATTGATGCATTGATGGAGGAAGAGGAATGGGACCCAAACCCCCCCCCCCAGGGCTTTCCACACCACCATCTGGTCATATGCTTTGAGAAAAGCCTGAATTCTTCCCAGTCAAACAGAAATGCTTTTAAATAAAAAGTGTCTAAGGTCATTATGTTTAGTTCATGAATCATACTCCATAAAAGGCAATAAATGCATAACAGGGAGATATAGAACAATTCACGGCGTGATTTAAAGAAGAAGAAAAAGCAGCGCCTCAGCCCATCAATTCAGAGGGAGAAAAAAGCCTCAAGAGAATAATATAATGTTTTATAACATCTGCCTGGAATGACCTGTTTTAAATAAAAGCACGGCTGGTGACTACGGCCAGTTGTTCAGCTTAAGTTTACTAAGTGAGGGGTTTTTAGGGAATATGATGTAAGTAATATAAAATGTATAGCCCAGAATCAGCACAGCTTGCAATCCTCTTCCCTCTTCCAGCATTCTTTTTTCAAGGATATGTTTTATTTCTCTTTATTGAATACTTTCCCAAGAGGCACAACATGAGTAATGCAATATATTTATATTAAAAACAGCTAGCTTTCCTTTTTCCCATGATTAAAAAAACCCACCCTTCCCTCCACCAAATGGGTTCTAGGAACTCATTAACATGCATTAAGCACTGCACAGGTGGAAATCTGCAGGTTTGCATAGAAATATGATCATTATCTAGAAGCCTCACCTCTGAGCATACAGTAACCTGGAGCGGCATTAAGATACTGCTTCTTTAAGGATGGTGATTCCTTGTTTGCAGTGCACTTTTCATGGCAGCAAGTAAACGGGAATCCTGGGGAATAGTTGTTTGTTCTTTTGCAACAAGCATCTGGCTTTGTTTGTAGAGGATTTAAGTAATGTAGCCAAGGAATCTAGGAGCTCTGTGGGTGTTACCTTTACTACATTGCATGAGTTCCATTGCATGAGATAAGAAGCATGAAAAGAGGAGCCAAAGCAGGGTTTAATTGATGCAAAAGCACAGTCCTGAAATCTATGTTTAAAAAGGGGCTGAATCCTGGAATATAAGCAGCATGGTTGCAAGAAGAAGCTACTGCTTGTAAGTATGGAACCCAAAACTGGTGGCCGTCATCTCCTCATTTAATTAACGCAGACCATAAGGCACAATGCAGCATACGGCATATATGATAGCAAGGTAGTTTTATGGAGAGGGTGGATCTAAAACACCTGGCTTCAGTCAAACACAGTTGAAAAGATCTTATCAAGATCACAGCCACACTATAAATTTGAAGTACTCGAATGCTACTTCAACAGCCATGGTTTCCCTCAAAGAATCATGGGAACTGTAGTTAAGGGTGCTGAGAGGTAGCAGAACTGGGAATTACAAAACCACTTTTTAGCGCTCAGTCGGAGCAAACAGCAATCTTCCAGACTGACATTTGCTCTAATTTAGCATTGAAGAATGGGTTTTCCCTGGGAAAGGAGTGGGTCAAGAGGAAAACTGCTTGGACTCACTCCTTCTAGTCATGGGACAAGTGGAAGTGAGGACAAGCCCTAAGTGTTGCAGTAGTAAGTCCTTGGGGTTTGACCAACCAAGTCTGAGTTTTTGAGCAGCATGAAATACAGCTTAGGTGGATAAATAGGTGTTTGGTTGCTACTGATCTAGTTCCTAATTATTTAATTATTGTTTATACAGTAATTTGTGATTTGTTTTTACTACTGCAATCTGCTTAGCGTTCTCACAGGAAGGTAGGGGGAAAATAAAGAATCAAATCTGTCAAGAAAAATACCTCTGGCAGAAATTAAACAGATGAAAACTGATAACTCACTCAGTAGAGCACAAGACTCTTGATCTCGAGGTCGTGGGTTTGAGTCCCATGTTGGGCAAAAGATTCCTGCATTGCAGGGAGTTGGACTAGATGACCCTTGTGGTCCCTTCCAACTCTACCATTCTATGATTCTGCGAAGTTTTTGCTAGCATGAAGATGCATTGATGGGGGGAAGCGCTGACCTGATTCATCTTCTAAATTGCAGCTGTTAAAAATAATTTAATTTCAGATGATGCTACCAAACTTCCAGAAAGGTAGTACACCCACCTTCTGCCTAGCTTGGGGAAAATGCATATCACCATGTCTTTCTTCACTGGTCATGTGAATGTACACTAAATGACATTTAATTCAATGACAGTGCAACCCAGATTTAGCTGTTGTAGGATGACCCCCTGGAGACTCATAAAGTGGCTGATTCTATATAAATCAGGACTTGTTTGTAGAGTGATGCTGTTAGTCCAACAGCAATCTCATACCCTGAAGCATTATGTCACAGCTGTCTCTTAAATACACAACAATTGTAGACTGGATTTTCAGTGTTGTTTTTTAAAATTGCAACCCAGTTTTTTTCCTGAGTTATAAGCAGACTTTGGGCATGTAAATTCCTAAGATAGTTAACCTAGTGTCTCTTTAGGAGATGTATAGCAACTATAATAAACAGTCTCTAGCAGAGAGCATACCCTTCCTGTAATTTTTAGGTGGAGGGGTTCATTTCAGCTTCCATTGTCCTTTGTGCTGCATTTAGGATGGGAATGCATAATAGATAAATAATGGTTTTACTTTACTTTCATGCTGTGTGATTTCAGCTCCTTAGGCTGATTCTGAAAGGATTGCAATTGCAGCTTGAACACATGTTTGAATGGAACTGGCTGGAGTTCAATTAGTTTGGAAGAGGGGGGGATTTTAGGGGGGAGGATGAGAATACACTTCTATTGTACCTACCTTCCCCCCTACTCCCCCCCAAGCCTTTCTCTAGCCACTGTTTTCCTTTGCTTTCTGAAGTAGTGAGGCTCCACCCCCCCTCACTGCCCAAAGTTAAATCTGCACAATAATGAACCATATAAGGGAGGGATGACATCATCAGTGAGTGGTCCCAAGCTGTTTTGCACAACATTCACCTTTCATTGTTCTGATGACATGGCTGGAATGTGATGGCTAATTCCCTGTAGAGCAGGGGCTAAGCAGGGCCTGCAGACTAGCAAACTCTTGCAAAGAGAGGCAGGGAGGGGGAATCGAAAGTGCTCCTCATTAGGAGAAGGTAAGAAAACCACACTCTGCTGTTTTGTTTGTTTCCAAAATGTTGCTTCTTGTGTATGCACATTTTTCAGTACTTGCGCTAATGGATTTGCTTGGCAAGAAGACTCTGCGAAGAGCCTGTTGCATGTAACAGGGAAGTACAGACATGTGCTTCGTTACAGCGGCAAATTAACTGCAGCTTTTAAAACTAGAACAGCTCGGATCTCCTTGTTGACTGACTTGGGGAGGGAAAGCTCTACCTTGCATCAAAAAATAGCCTGGCTTTCAAGGTATGGCATGTTCTGACCTTGTAAATAGAGAGATGCTATGAAACTGAATCTTTCCTTGGAGTTACTTTGTGGTTCGGTTTTCATTTCATTGTGCAGAAGACAATTCACAAGTTCTTAAGGGAAGGATAACCTAGACCAAATACAGCCTTGGCAGAGCTTTAAATCTTTTGCTTCACATTGGCATAGATCTTTTTTTGCTGAACTCTGTACTGATAATTTCTTATTATGTAACCAAGACATTGAATTGTTTGGTCCTATAAGCATTCTGTGTTGTGAGTACTCTTTAGGTAGTAATCCTGTGCTTACTTACCTTTGAGTAGGACCCACTGAGCTCAGTGGGTCTTACTTCCAAGTAGGCTTGTGCTGTTAATGTGATTGCTACAAAACAGTGTGTTGGAAAAGCCTTCAGGGCATTTGAAACAAGTGAGATATCCCACTGCTCTAAAACAGGGGGAATTTGTCTTGCACTGTATTCAACAAAAGCAGTTGGTGTTCATGCTGGATTAATCTTTAACTACTTTGTAAAATGATTTTCTAGTTCCAGTGAACTGGAATTGTTTATTTCTTTGGCATAATTTTTTATAGGGCAAATCCCAAGGCATGTTTTGAAAGCACGTGGTGGCAGCCACCTTAAAAAGGTCACTAGCCTGGATCGGAGTCCACCTTGGAACCTCATTATTGCATCTTGAGTTTATTAATGGAAGAAAGGTGACATATAAGTAAAGGTAAAGGGTCCCCTAACCGTTAAGTCCAGTCGCGGATGACTCTGGGGTTGCAGCGCTCATCTCACCTTACCGGCCAAGGGAGCCGGTGTTTGTTCACAGACAGCTTCCAGGTCATGTGGCCAGCATGACTAGGCCACTTCTGGCGAATCAGAGCAGCACATGGAAATGGTGTTTACCTTCCCACCGGAGTGGTACCTATTTATCTGCTTGCACTTTGATGTGCTTTTGAACTCCTAGGTGGGCAGGAGCTGGAACCAAACAACAGGAGCTCATCCCATCACGGGGATTCGAAACGCGACCTTCCAATCAGCAAGCCCTAGGCTCTGTGGTTTAAACTTTAACAAACAAGGTTATTTTCAATGCTACCTTCTTTATCTGACCAGTCAAAAAACCTAGTGGTGAATTGGGCAGATCATGCCTGCTTACCCAGCGTGCGCACATGTGTGTGTGTAGACACACACGCACACATGCACACACACACACGTGATAGTGGTAGCATGTCCTGCGTCACAGGGTGTCACATAAGCCATCTTAATCTTTACAGCAACTACATAAGTTAGGGCAATACAATTATTTCCATGTTATAGATTACTGGGGGCTCAGGTTGAGGGTTAGCCTAAAACAGCATGTCTTAGCCTTGTTTGGGGGCTACAACTTCCATCAGCCCCAGCTAGAATAGCCAATGGCCAGAGAGGACGGCAGCTGAAGTTCATCGCTATCTGGAGGGCCACAGGTTTCCCACCATTGCCATTTCTCATACTTATGTGCATTTCATTTACTTGCAGTGCAGTCTCAAACATGTCTCCTCAAAGGTCTCATGCATGTTAGAACGTGCATTTGTCTTTGTATGGATGTAGTCTATCCACACCAGACTGCTTTTAGTTGGATGCTCAGCTCTGTCCACATTATGGTACAGATAGTCATGCAAACATTATCTTATTTAAAGTGTGACGATGGCTGGATCGGTGCACCTGAGTTTCCCCCTACATATGGTGTCGGAAATAAACTTGTGCACATAGTCATGTGTGCAGATCATGCAAGCCCTTGTTTTCTTGTGGAGCCCTCATCCCAGATTGTGGTTTTTCAGGGAATCCATACAATCCTTGTGTGGGGAGAAGAAATGTACACCTTTGTAAAAACACAATGTGGGCCAGAACCTTTTCATAGATTATAAGCATATGAGCAAGGATTGTGAATTCCTATTTACGGTCAGCTGCTTAAAAGCTCTTGAAGTAATAGATGATGTTGATGATGCACAACTACTAAATATGATAGCTTTTGCACAGAAACAAGAGGCAGCTAGGACACAACCAGAGTTTGTTGTGCATTTCACAATAAGCTGTTGAAATATATTTACATTCAGCAAGACAGCTCTTAAGAGCAAATGCTGGATAGCTCCCTGAGGAAGTTTACTAAGTTTAAGACTGGCTGAGGTGAGGGCCATCAAGTTTTTCTTAAATGGAGAACTCTTCCATATGGGACAAGGTGAGGGCTTCATTATCACTCTGAAAGTTGTTGGAGGCTGTATTGCAGTACTGAGTGAGCTGGATCTACCACAACCCCTCATAACAGTTTCCCAAGAGGAAACTCTACTCAACGTTGATCTTTCATTTTCTCTATTGACTTTTTGGGAAAATAAAAGAGAGAGAGGAGTTTTTAAAATTGATTGATTGGTAAGACTGCTCTTCAATAGAACTGCCTTGTCTGGGCAAAAAAAAAAGCCAAAAAGAACTCTGTAATCCCAACAGAAGAATTCAAATAATGCCAAACCACAGCTGTATTGCAAGCTATGCCACATTGCTATTCAGTGCCTCCATCTTCAAAATCCAACTGCAGCCCCCAAACTTGCAGGCATTCAGTTGCAAAAATGCATGGATGGCCTTTTGCATATCTGCAGGGAAATCCAATCTCTCTTTGCAAAGACACTTTCCCCTCTGCTTTCATCTCCTTGTAGCAGATACCGGTAATTGCAGAGAAAGAGCTACAATTGAACACTATTCACAACATCAGAGCCCTTTCTCCTCTCAGCTGTTCATTGGGGAGCAGCTGTTGCTTAGGAGGGGACCCAGAGGGTGGGTGCTTGTGCAGCTAGGAGTTCCTTACTTCATTGTAAGAAAATACATACAGTCCAGAAGTAGATTATTTTGGGTTTTGCACGCTTATCCTCCATGAAAGTGCTTTCCATGTCTGAAAATTCATAGTAACCTGAATTGTTTTGTGTAATCCCTAATAAGGGGACAGGCTGAACAGTTTCCTCAGTGATTCTTTAGGCAATAGTTTTACACATGCTTTAGATATGTGTCAATTATTATTATTTTTTAATCCATGACTGCTTGGTTTGTAGGTTGTAAAAGCAGAGTTATAAAAACCTCTTATTACTTTCTGGAAATTTCTTTAAATATTTCTGGTAAGAGGAAACATGAAAATATTATGTGAACTTGAACTTTAAATAGCTTTATAGAGAAGTATGTGCTTCTACTCTAAAGAGTAGTAAAGTTGGCTGTTTAAGGAGAAAACTTCATTGAATCTGGAATGTTCTAAAGCCTGCAGTGACGTACCCACTGATGACAGTTAATACAAGCAGAACAGTAATAATAGCACTGATACTGTTCTCTTCCTGCAATAATATAGGTTTATACTAGTGAAAATATTGCTCTGTGTTTGGATTCTCCTTTTCAGAACCCTTATTCTTGACCAACTCAAAGCATGGTAAAAGGAACTCAGATCACCTGAGGAATATCGATCTATAGTTCATTTCAGAGAAGCGATAAACTCTGGGCTAATCTGGAAATTTCTGAATATTCCAAATTAAGTGTGACTCTTTTGGTTTTTTATATTCTTCTAATTAAATGACAAGGTCTGGCTAGTTGAGACTTTGAGTTGAGGTAATCTCAGAGCGTTAAAATTCCAGAAGCAAGAAACACCTTGTTCAAGCCAGGCTTACAAATATTTTAGTCTGAATCAGTAGTTGCTAGTCGGGTGGTGTTTGTCACCGGCCTTCTGAACACTGAGCATCCCTGGTGGTTCTTGAGAAAGGTTGTGTTCAGCATGGGGCAGGTGTGATGGCAGGAGTGCCAGATTTGTTTCACCACTGAGTTGCACCGCACTCTCTCTGTCTCAGGAACTAGCAGTGATGCTCAGTGTTTGGAAGGCAAGTGAGGAACGCTACACTCCCTGCCCCACACCACTAACTGGTGCTGATCTCAGCTTAATACCTTCAGTGAAGGAGAGCACTCTACCTCCCTAGACAGTCTTTGCCACTGTCACAAGGTCACAATATGACCAAGGCACAAATAACTGGCCTATGTGGATTTGATACACTGACTTCTACTTTAAGCTATGCTCTCAGCCATTGAACAGCATCAGCAAGCCAGTGCAACATTATCCTGAGCCAGAGATGCCTGATGTGCCGATGCTGCATGTGAAATTGAAGACATCCTCCATGAATTTGCCTAACCCTCTTAAAACCCCATTTAAGGTTGTTACTAATGGCACTTATTCTGCTTCTTCAAAATAATGATGTGCTTCCTGAACCTACTGCCAATCAACCCCATAGCATGTCTCTTGAGTCTCGGGTAGGAGAACAGATTATGACAAACTACCTCAGGGAAGATGGGAGCACGGCAAGGTGACCGAGTCTGTTTTTTAACCTCGGTGACTCCCTGTCTATTAACAACTGATATAATATAAATATGCAGCAAGAACTATCAATATTGGGGTTCCCGTGACAGTTTACTGGGCATAAATTAAAGCTGGGCCACAATGGAAACAAAAACTATATTTTTATGAACAAACACTCAGTGGAACATAAAGCTTGATAGTTTCACTATTAAAGGCACAGTACTTGTTTTCTGTCAGAAACACTGTTTCAGGTTTAAACAAGATTAAAAAAAAAATCCCAGCAAGAGAACTGCTTCTATGAAATCTATTTCATCCCAGAATGGCTATCTGCTTTTACTCTGCCTGTAAAATACCTCTAGCCCCTTTGTAAGCCCCTCCCCCTTCACCTGAGAAAATTAATCAGGTTTATCCTTCCTGATAAACCCCTATGCACCACAAGCTGCTTCCGTTGCCATGCCCTTTTCTGCTGGTTAAACTGTCAAATTATCCCTTTACCATCCTTACTCTCTCCTGATTGGCCATTTCTCCTCCCTGCCATGATTGGCTAAGGGTCACCAGGAGGGATAACCCAAGGGTTTGTCAGCTGCACAAGCATCTCTAAATGTGTTCTTCCTAGTTCAGGGATGGGGAAAGTCCATGAGATGGCCCTTCAGATGATGTTGGGCTCAGGCTCCCATCAGCCCCAGCCTACATGACCAGTAGTAGTGACAGATAATGGGAGTTGTAGTCCAGCAACCCCTGGGAGCCACAGGTTCCCATTCCTGTTCTAATCATGCATACTTTTATAAATCTTTGTGATGTTCCCTCTTAGCACACACTCTCTGAAGCTCCATGTTCTTGAGTCTTTCCAAGGAAACTGTTCCAAGCTTTTGATGATTGTAGTTGCTTTTCTGTGCCTTTTCCAGCACTACGGCATTCTGTTTGGGTAACCAGAATTGCACACAGTATTCTAAATCTGGGCACAGATTTGTATAATGGGATTATACTTTCTCTGTTTCTTACAGCTGGGGGGCAGGGGGCGGGATGAGCTAAGCCTCTGTCCACTGTTCCTACTATGCTCATCAATGTGGAAAGAACATTTGGGGACTGAAATTCATTCTGTTGTAGTGAGCAAATAGGACTTATAGTTCTAGATGAAGTTTGGGCAAATGGCATATTAGAATTTTTTTATCTTTGAATTATACACTGCAATAGTAAGAGTGAGATAATAATTTGTATTCTTTGGGTTTGAAGTTACTGATCCACGTTAGTGTCTGAACTGGAACTAAGCCAGAGTTTTCACTTATATATACACACAACCCCCTGCTAATTAACATGAACTCTAATCAAACCCAGTTTTTTGTGGTTTAAGCCTTGGCTTTCAATATATAGAAGACCAGGCATCAGATGTGTAGTCATGTAATCATTGCTACAAGATTTCTCTAAAGAGGCAGAGAGGCATAAAAAATGTTTCAACTTTACAGTGATGGAAAAGGGTAAATTTAAACCTTTGGTCTGATCCATAAGAGATCTTATGTTCTAATGTTACCCAAGCATTGGATAACATTAGAACAGAAGAGGATCCTGGTTGGACTAGACCAACGACTTACATATAGTACTGATAGATGCCATCTATAGGGAAGGTAGTACATGTTTCAATGACAGTATGTACATTAGTTGAGAAATTTTCTGGTGAAAAAAATTGGGTGGCTGGGGAAAGAGAGGGTCAAAAGGAGAATTTCCTTCCTGCCCTTTCTTGTTAAAAGTTGTGCAACAATATGCACAACAGCTCCCAAGGAATGTACTTTTAAAAGAACCCTTAATGTACCCACCCCTTAAAGGAATAGCATGCTGCACATTTTGGCAATTTTGGGTGTACTCATATGTACAAGCACCTAGAGAAGGGATGGGGAACTTGTAGGGATGGGGAACCTGTAGCCATCCAATTGTTGCTTGACCCCAACTCCCATCATCCCTGGCCATTGGTCATGCTGCCTGGTGCTGATGGGATTTGGAATCCAGCAACATCTGAAGCCCTACATGTACCCCCCTTGCTTAGAGATATGCATAGTTTAGGTAGTAGGAATTATTATTGTGTTCTTTTAAAAAGAAGCTTATAACACTGTGTGTTTTCCCCATCCTCAGATTAAAGAAGCTTCTTGAACAGGAAAAGATCTACCAAGCCCGAAAGGAAAAAGAGCATGCAAAAAGGCTCAACAAGCTAAGAGAAGAATTGGTCAAACTCAAGTCATTTGCACTCATGCTTGTGGATGAAAGACAGATGCACATTGAACAACTGGACCAGCAAACCCAGAAAATACAAGATCTAACTCAAAAACTAAGGGAAGAAGAAGAGAAACTTAAGATTCTGGGTACCAAAGGAAAAGAGGATGGGCAGAAGCTAAGGAAGCTAGAGGCAGAACTTGAACACAAGACATCCTCCTTTTCCCAAGAGCATGAGGAGATGACTGCCAAACTGGCTAGCCAAGAGTCGCACAATAAACAGCTCAGGCTGAAACTGGCTGGTTTAACCCGGAGAATTGAGGAGCTGGAAGAAACCAACAAAAACCTTCAGAAGACTGAAGAAGAGCTTCGGGAACTGAGAGACAAAATAGCCAAAGGGGAATGTGGCAACTCCAGCTTGATGGCTGAGGTGGAAAACCTCCGCAAGCGGGTGCTTGAGATGGAAGGCAAAGATGAGGAGATCACAAAGACTGAATCTCAGTGTAAGGAGCTTAAAAAGAAACTACAAGAAGAGGAGCATCACAGCAAAGAACTGAGGCTTGAGGTGGAGAAACTGCAGAAGAGAATGTCTGAACTGGAAAGGTTGGAGGAGGCTTTCAACAAAAGCAAATCCGAATGCACTCACCTGCGTTTGAACCTGGAGAAAGAAAAGAACTTAACCAAAGACTTGATCAATGAGTTGGAAGTGGTGAAGACGCGAGTGAAGGATCTTGAGTCTTCAGAGAGTAAGTTGGAGAAAGCTGAATTAAACTTGAAAGATGACCTGACAAAGCTGAAGTCTTTTACTGTCATGCTGGTTGATGAGAGAAAGAACATGGTGGATAAGATAAAGCAGGAAGAGAGAAAAGTTGAAAGCTTGAATAAGAACTTCAAGGTGGAGCAAGGCAAAGTTATGGAAGTGACTGAGAAACTAATAGATGAGAGCAAAAAACTGTTGAAGTTGAAATCTGAAATGGAGGAGAAAGTATCCAGCTTGACAAAGGAAAGGGATGAGTTAATTGGCAAGCTGAAGAGCGAGGAAGAAAAGTCCGCTGAGCTGAACTGCAAAGTGGATCTGCTGAAGAAAAGGATTGATGGCATAGAGGAGGTAGAAAGGGAAATAGCCAGAGGCCGCGTTAAAAAAGGGACTGGGCTTTCTGGACAAGAGGACAACAAAATTAAAGAGCTAACAGTTGAAATTGAAAGACTGAAGAAGCGTCTCAAGCAACTGGAAGTTGTTGAAGGAGACTTGATGAAGACGGAGGATGAATATGATCAGCTGGAGCAAAAATTTAGGACTGAGCAGGATAAAGCTAACTGTCTTTCTCAGCAGCTGGAAGAAATGAAGCTCCAGATTGCAAAAAACAAAGCAATAGAGAAGGGAGAGGCAGTGACTCAGGAGGCAGAGCTGCGGCAAAGGTTTCGACTGGAAGAGGCGAAAAGCAGAGACTTGAAAGCCGAAGTGCAGGCTCTCAAAGAGAAAATTCATGAGCTGATGAACAAAGAAGACCAGCTTTCTCAGCTCCAAGTGGATTACTCAGTCCTTCAGCAAAGGTTTCTAGAAGAAGAAAACAAGAACAAAGCCATGGGCCAGGAGGTGCTGAATCTGACGAAAGAGCTTGAGCTGTCTAAACGCTACAGCCGTGCCCTGAGACCCAGTATGAATGGGAGAAGGATGGTAGATGTGCCTGTTACATCCACCGGAGTACAAACTGATGCAGTAAACAGCGAGACAGCAGAAGAGGAGACACCAGCTGTGTTCATAAGGAAATCCTTCCAGGAGGAGAACCACATTATGAGCAATCTTCGACAGGTTGGGCTCAAAAAGCCCAGCGAGAGGTCATCTGTGCTTGACAGATATCCTCCTGCGGCAAATGACCTTACCATGAGAAAATCCTGGATCCCATGGATGAAAAAAAGAGAAAATGGCTCTCAGGCGACTCCAGAAAAAGGAGCCAGAATACAAACCAGTCCAGAGCGTCCTGGGGAGGTTGTCCTTTCTCCGAAGCAAGGGCAGCCTCTCCACATTCGGGTAACTCCAGATCACGAGAACAGCACTGCTACTCTGGAGATTACTAGTCCAACAGCTGAAGATTTCTTCTCCAGTACCACTGTTATCCCAACCTTGGGGAATCAGAAACCACGGATTACCATCATTCCCTCTCCTAACGTCATGTCCCAGAAAGGAAAAGGGGGTGAGAGCCCAGCGGGCCCAGAGCGAGCCATGTCTCCAGTAACTATAACTACTTTCTCCAGAGAGAAATCTTCAGAGAGCCCAAAGTCTCCATTCATGGAAAGACCCGTATCACCAATTCAGATAATGACAGTGTCTACCTCAGCAGCACCTGCAGACATTACCATGTCTCCAGAATCGCAGGACATGACCATGGGGAGGGCTGTGTTTAGAGTAACGCCAGAAAAACAAACCGTCCCAACTCCCGTCCGAAAGTACAATGCCAACACGAACATTATAACGACCGAGGACAACAAAATTCACATCCACTTAGGGTCTCAGTTTAAACGCTCGCCTAGCACTTCTCAAGAAGGAGCAAGCCCTGTGATAACGGTCAGGCCTATGAATGTAGCAGCAGAGAAGGAGGTGATGACTGGGACTGTCCTCCGTTCCCCCAGGAATAACATATCCTCAAGGCCTGGAGCAAGCAAAGTGACAAGTACCATCACTATAACTCCAGTTACTACGTCATCCACACGAGGAACACAATCCATGGTAAGCAATAGGGAATCTTGTGGAATATGTTTGCATGCAATATGGTAGGGGGAAACATGATTTTTGAGAGTTGGGCTTGGATCTGAGAGATCTGGGCTCATCCTCAACTTGGCTTAGGAATTTGGTGGCCTGACTCAAGATGAAATGGAAAACCGCAGTTTTTTTACGAATGGCTGCAGCAAATCTTGACGTCACTCTCCTCCTTCACCTCCTCTTTTTCATACCAGAGGAGAGATTAGAAGTACCTTTGTTGAGTGTTTTTGGCAGGGTTGGAGAATCTTTCTCTTCCCTAAGGGCCAAATTCCCTTTGGGAAAACTCATGGGGGCCCAAGCTCCCAAAGAATGGCGTGGGGAAAGGGATGTCTTAGGGCAGGCATCCCCAAACTCAGCCCTCCAGCTGTTTTGGGACTACAATTCCCATCATCCATGACCACTGATCCTGTTAGCTAGGGATGATGGGAGCTGTAGTCCCAAAACAGCTGAAGGGCTGAATTTGGGGATACCTGTCTTAGGGGAAGCACTGTGGGGCTATATAAAAAGAACTGATGGGCCAGAGATTTCCTATGCTTGCTTTTTAGGGCATAGCACTTAGCATATATCCCTTTAAAACTCTAATCTTCACACACCCACACCCCCCCTGTTGCCTATTCTGAGACTCCTTGGGAAACATCTGGGAGAGGAGGAGCCATAGAAAGGGTGGACAGCAGGGACCTTCAGTCCTGGCAACTGCTCTGTAGGGGCAAGGTTTGCTGAGTTTCCTTGAATAAAGAGTTAACACTCTGGCACCTTACTCTGCTTCTTCATGCTGACTTCATCTGACTCCAGCCCTGACAGTGGGTGGTGAGTCCACGTGTTTCTTCCTGTCCTTTGAGCACTGAAATACTAGGAGGAGTGTAAAAAGACTGGGGCAAATTTTTACTTTATATGAAAGAAAACTGTAAACAGTTGAAAATGCTTGTAGGTTTGAGTTGAAATGTTTGGTAATGAGAAATTAAGGAGCTGGTTTACATATAAGAAGGGGATTGCTAAAAGATTAATATAGGGTAAAAAAGTGGATATAGGTATGCGAAGAAATTGGTAATGGTGTGTGGAAGTCTGTCAGAGGGAGGGAAGGAAGTTGATGCTTTATTTAAGCAATGCTTTAAGTTATGGATTTTTTATTATTATTTGTAATGAAATATAGAAAACTTAATAAAACTTATATGAATAAATAATAAAAATAAACTTAATACAAATTATATATATATATTTTAAAAAGAGATACTAGGAGGATTACTGTTCTCTCCTTTTCCTCACAGAAGGCATCTCAGATGACACCCGGGGCAGATACAGGAAACTTGACCAAAATCTGTCTTTATTCCACTGCTATTTTTTTTCTTCCTTGTCTTGCAGACGGGACAGGATGGGTTATCCCAGAGACCTACACCCACCCGAATCCCTGTATCTAAAGGTATGAAAGCCGGGAAGCCAGTAGTGACAGCCCCAGGATCAGGAAATCAGACCAAATTCGAGCCTCGAGCCGAGACTCAGTCTATGAAAATAGAACTGAAGAAGTCTTCAGCCAGTAGCTCTGCCTCCCTTGGTGGGGGGAAGGGCTGAGGGCAGTGGCTAAGGGGGTATGTTCTGCAGGTTTTACTGCTACCATGGAAATAAGCCCCCTGTCCTGTTTAGTTGTTAATGTTTGCACATACTAATTAAGTCTGCTGAAGCTGTCACTTCTACTAATGCATGCATGTTTTACCTATTGAATGTAATAATCCCCTCTTCCTTTCCTCTCTGCTGAGTAAAAAAAGAAACCCCCCTTTCTTTTTTAAAAATGGTCTAGTTCAGCAAGTTCTAAAATGGGGCTGCTGTTGCGATTTACCTCTTTCAAGCAGCTGACCTTGTCCCCCTTATTTTGCTGCGCAAGATCATTTTAGTCAGTAGTTTGCCAGTAAAGTTGAGCACTTTACTGTTGTTCCTTTTCAAAGCCACATCTGTCTAGTTCGAACTGTTCTGAGATAGCAACAGGCAACATACAAATGCCTCATTTAAATACAACAGGTATCATTCCTGCAGTGCAGGAGGGGTTAGGAGTGTATTCTAGGTGTAGATCATTAGGGTTTTTGATCTTGCAGATCTTTTTATTCCCAAACTCAGGTTGGACCTAACTGAAGGCTCAACAAAATCAATTAAATCATTTTTGTTCATGCCAATGACCAATGGTTAAAATCTGCAGCAAGTGAACAACCTTATATTTATGCCTTCTACCTTTTGATCTGGGATGGTCCTAATGTCAGCATGTTGGCAGGGGCGAGAGAGAGGTCCTGCTGGCAGACTTTACTTAGAGAGAGAGATGATATCTAAAACAATGAATAGGTTTGAGCCTCAAGATCACACCTGTATTTCTCTTGTCAACATCTGGACTTAGGGACATCTGGCCAAACTGTGTGTCTTCTGCCTGCATTGGAGTGCTTTGCTTTTATTTCTGAAAGCATGCTTTGAGAGTGGAATTTCGTGTGAATATGGCTGGCTGCCATTATAACTGTGTTTGTCTATTAGAACCCCAACTGTTTATGAGCATTTCTGTTGAAGGAAGTAAACAGCTACAACCAAAACCTTCAACCTCTGGCAGAGGTGACGTGACATGCAAAATCTTCTGCCAAGCTGCACTTTTCCCTTTCTTTTCTTCCTTTTTGTTTTGTAATGATCTAGTTGAATGACCTGCAGAAATTCAGCAACAAATTCCTCAATGGCTCCATTCTGGAGGAAAGGGGGAAAGTATGCACAGTACCAAAAAGGACCTCCGTGCAACCAGTGACAATAAAAAAGATGAAGTGCTTAAAGCAGAGTGAATGGATTTATCCATTAGGAGACGAAACTGACCTGCAGAGAGATTGTGTACAGTAGTTTAAAAGTAGTCTGAGGTAGAAGTCTATAAAAGGAAGACTGCCATCAATGGCTGTAAGTAAAATACAAATGCAGGAATGAATTGTAGGTCAAATCATGTCATTAACTATACCTTCAGCTGCTAAGGGCCACAAGTATTGATTTTTTAAAACAACAACAACTCTAGTGCAAGGACAGTGCAAGGCTCTCCTCTCCAGATGCTGGTGAACTCCCCATTCCCCAACCAGCATGGGGAATAGGCCAAGGTTATGGCAGTTGTAGTCTGACAACAGCTGGAAGGCTACAGGTCCCTCATCCCTACCTAGTGGAACAGAATTTTCTCCTTCTTCACTAGTGTGTTTATGGGCTGCAGTGTTTTGCTGGCATTTCAGATTCCAGGTGGGCAGCTGGATTAGTTTGTTGCAGCCCCGAGGCACCTTTATCCATGGTGGACGCTTTCATGGGGCCAGGCAGACACTACTTCATCAAATTGTGCTCTGACCTACAAAAAGCTTATGCCACAATAAATGTTTGGGGTGTTTTTTTTGTCTTTGAGGTGCCACAGATCTTCGCTGACATTTCGGTTTACTTGTCTAGCCTTTACCTACATCAATAGCAAATGCCTGTTATGAGAAGGAGTGAGGGATGTGAGGCTTGTATATTGCAATGACACAACCTGTCGTAGCCAGTGCCAACCAAGTGCCAAGCTTGGAGGAGGTTTTCTCTCTCTTTTTCCCACCTTCCCTCCTCACGGGTGCACACAATAGCTGACTTAACAATGCTTTCCACTTTTCCCTTCTGTGGTAAGGCTGTGGCAGAGCCAGCTGCTTTTCTGTCTCTCCAGCCAGGAGCAGAGAGAATGCTGCTTTATGCCAGAATTTTCTTAATGCAATGAATGGAAGGAATGACAAAGTGTGTACAAATGATTAATGCAATCCTTCCTCCTCCTCCTCCTCCTCCTCCAAAAAAAGGGGTGGGGAAATAACTCACTTCTACCTCCATCTTCCCCTCTCCTCCCACCTTCATGTTTGTTTCTGGTTCAGAAAATAAAGTGTGACAGAGTGAAAGAATCCAGGAACGGGCTTTTGCCTACATCAGCAGCAAAATGCCCCTTATTAGAATGAGTCAGGTATATGTGGCTTGTATATTACAGTGACACATCCTGTCCCAGCCAGTGTCAAGCTCAAGCAAAGCTTTTCTTTATCCATAGGAGTGAATGGCAGCCATTCACTTGCATGGGAAATAGGAAAGAAGTGCATTCAGGTGGTGACTAAACCCTGCTTCCTACACCCAGTCATTTGAAAAGTTTCTATCCATGTCGCCACTCCTAGGATCTGTTTCTGGCTTGCACGTTGACACAGTGTGGGAGCTAACTTTTCATGAAGCAAGAGTAGAGACCTTGTGGCCCACCAGATGTTGTGGGACTCCCCATCAGCCCCAACTAGCATGGCCAGCGGTCGAGGTGATGGGAGTTGTAGTCCAATAATATCTGGCAGTCTGCAGGTTCCCCATCCCTGCTAGAGAAAGAGGGATGCTGATTATAAAGGACCAGATCGTGCCAGGCTGAGAAACCTGAACACTATTCTCCCATGACTTTGCTTCTTAACCGCCTATATTCACTGCTCCTGCACAGCCTATGGTGGTGCTGTGCAAATAGGAGAAAGCTATTCTCCTGCTTTGAGGAGGGAAGATTGCATGATTTCACGTACAGAAAAGCCTGCTCGCATAAGGAGGAGGAAATTGAGCATGCAATCACTAAATATTTCACTGGGTGCCAAAACAATGCATATTATTTCTGCTTTCAGGATTACATAAACTGGTACGCTTGTGCAAGAGCCATCTGAGCAAAATCAGACTGCTTTAAATGGAAATTTGGTCACCGGACACTGTCCATTGATGTAATTAAACTTTTTGCTGCTGCTGCAGTAGCCTAGATCATTTTTGCAGCTATTGCTGTTACTTCAGTACTCTCAGTGCCTTATATTAACTTGAGGTTAATGGACTAAATACACTGCTCATCCGCTGAGGTACTCTTTTGAGATTATCAGAGTTTGGGGTCATTTTGATTACAATGTAAGGACATTACACTTGCATTGTAAACTAACACGTTCCTGTGTTTTAACTGGCTTGTAGCACAGGCTACTACAGTAAGGGTTATTTTTAAAAGACCTCTTACGTGCTTTTTATTGCTTATCTGCTGCTGATGTTCCTGGGTTTGATTGGAGCTGTCATTTGCTGGCAGCTGGATCTTCTTTTGGGGCTTATTTTCATTGGGAATAATGTTCTTTCTTTCCCAGATCAGTGTGAGTCCCTTAATCTTGACTGATCTTTAAGAAGAGCTTGAGCGAATAGTTTGCACTTGTAAAAGTTGACTTCATTTTAAAATCATCTTACTATTTTATCTATGTTCAGTTTTGGGGATACATAAAATTTCCAAATGAGTAGCAGTCAACAATTTACAAAGCCAAATAGCAGTTTATTTGGATTTAATTTCACCTGTTTACAGGAAGGGTGGCGGGAGATATGCTCTACAAAGGTTCTAGTCAGATAAGGATTTTAGTTAAACAAACTGAGTGGCAGCCAAAATATTATGCATTTTGTCACAGGGCCCTACAAAGATATCGCCTTTTGCACACAATAATCTCAGTTGTAAAGAGAGCTAATTTAAAATTATAATTTAATCACTAGGATTTAATGATACTTAAGCCTTATGCAAACTGTTCAGTATGAGCCTTATTGTGTGTGATCTCAGGGCTATTACTTATTATAATTGGATACTGAACAATTGTGTGCTATTGTATCTGTTATAAAAGAGCAAATACGGGTATAAATTGTAGGTTCCTTTTTTCAAAACACTCAGTAATGGCAACCTGGTAAATAACCTTCAAGATTTTTGATGGCTATTTCCAAGCATGCTAGGGACCAATTGCTGTTTAAGTTAAATTAGAGTAGTGCCATCTAGTGACAGTCTTCTAGAATAGCTCATTCTTTTAAAGATCATGATTAGTTTATTTGTTTATTTATTTCTGCTGTTGCTGTGATTTAACTAATACACATTTCGGCTTGTGCACATAGGTAGCTTGTTTTTTTTAAAAAAATAAGTAAATAAGAAGAAGCATAGCCAGGGTAGGATTGGGGATTATATACAAGCCAAAAATGGCTGCAAATTTATACATTTGCAAATCAGTTTAATAAATTCTCAAAATTAAACTAGGAGAAACAATGAACAGAATGGGGACTATCAATGCATCCCTATAATTTGATTCCTTGAGTATTTCAGGTTATAGAGCCTTTGTTCAGTGGAATATTTAGCATCAAATGTAGCTACCTGAAAAGGAGAAATATTCAGATACATGTCTCTGGTTTTATGAAGCTTCTTGACTTTGATCTAAAGAACCAAAACTCTGCATGTTTATTCAGAAGTCTCCTCTGTTTAACGGGGCTTACTTTCCTAGTACTTAAGGATCAGAATCTGTCGTGCCTGTTCAAATATGCGTACCCTGTGGCTATATTTGGTACTAAATAGTTTTTTCTGTAGAAGGCTTGTAGAACTTGAAATTAGTTTTTGGCTTATTCACTGTTTTGAAGCAGTCAATTTCTATCATCCCTTTTATAGTCATCTTTGCATCCAACAAAATATCTCCCTTCTTATGGAGAGAGACCTACACTAGAATGCACAGATGACTTAATATATTGGAATTAGCTTTTTAAAAAAGTAATATAGAAGAAAATTTGCCATATAGAGAACTAAACCCCCTCCCCCAATCAAAACTGTATATAGCATCATGATAAAGCTAATTATCTTGTAGAAAGACACAAGTTGGAAAACCTTAAATTTGCTATTACCAACTGCAGTTTGGAACTGCAGAAAGGACCAAACTCTCAGTCGCTGCTCAGTTTTTAAAAAGAAAACTATATGGGTTGGAACCAGACGGACAATGCAGTTTTCATTACTCAGAAGTAAGTACCATTGAATTTAAGGGAGCTTACGCCCAGGTAAGTGGATACAAGATTGCACCCAATATTAGTTCTCATTTATTTCAATGGGACTTCATGTTGGTCACAGCTAATCTTTCATGTTAAATATCAGTAGGACCTAAGTGTAATTAAAAGAAATGTTATGATATAGGGATACTACACTTCCAACTAAAGATATGTAAGTAAGTGCTGGAAGTATTTGAAGCAGAGGTTTGTTTGCTTTTTAAAAAGATAAGTGAGGAGGTCTCAAAGTGGAAGCATACTGGGAAAAGAGAATTCATAAGATAATTTTTTAAAAAATAACTACTTTTAGATATAGGAGTGTTTCTTTTAACCAAACTATAGTTAGTTCCTAAGGAAAAGGAAGTGTTTCCTTTTTATGTAACTCCCACAACAAGTAATATTAGCCTGCTGGTGGCAAAAGATGATTTCTGAAGCTCAAGAGTGGATGGAAATTATTGGCATTTTCGAGCAGCACAATAAATAATTTCGAAGAAAATCGATGTGTTAATGGATTGGACTCTGCTTTCAAGATGTCCACAACAGAAAGTGTTTTCACTTTAATGTGAGAAAGGGGGCTTACATCTGCGATGTAAATAAGATCTGAAATTGTATGAATTTCTGAATTAAAAATTATTTTAAAAGCTAAAGACATCATCCCATCCTCTCTTGGTGTGGTGCCTAAATATGGAGGATCCCAGTTAAGTCTCAGTAGAGCTGTTTCCTACTCCCATTTCCTATGTGATTATAACTGGTACAAGGGACCATTGGAAGAATGGGAGGTTTGTCCTTTGCCCAATACAATTTACATGTGACCATGAGGAACTTATGCTGAGTAAAGGGAACAGATGGCAGAGGATATGGGAACCTTCAGTTCATATTAATTGGCTCCCTCACTGGTTGAGTGCACATATGGTGGAGAGAGGAGGGAGAGCTGTACAGTGCTCTGCAGAAATACTCTTGAGAATGAGTGGACTGGATTATGCTCCTTCCATTTACATATGACAAGCAGCTTCGTACCCAGCAGTGCTCAGGAATTCTAAGAAACCAATGAAATCAGTGTGGCTTTGAAATTAGTGGTTGAAATCCATGCAGTTTTGAAAGGTTCAGTCCCTTGATTCAAAATGGCGTCCAGTTGAATCCAAACGTAGGCGAAAACCTGTTCCTTGATCTCAAGGAACATTATGCAAAATTTGTTTGCGATATCTTAAGAGGCATCCAACAGCATGGCAGGCAAACAGCTTTCCAAAATGTATTGTAGATGGGGATAGAGTGCCCTCAATTATACTGCTAATTCTAATCTCTTCTTTGGCCATCTTGATATGAGTAGTTCTGTTCTGTCTTTCTTGTTTGAAGTGGCACTTTGAAGTTTCTGTAATGTAGCTAAGCTGTTGATGGGATTAAAGATTTAACAGTGTGGGTCCTCATAGACCTTTCATGTATTCTCATGGTAACAGCCTATGCTTTGCTATGTTTCTTTTCCCCTTTAGAGAGCATCATCATCCATCAGTTACGCATGAACTCAAGATGAGATGCCATGCAAGCTCCATCCTAGGTACTTGCACTTCTCCTCCACACCACTTGGTTGGATCACTGCTGAAGCGCCACCTCATTCCCTGTGATCTTACCTGCTACTGATTGCTTGCGGAAGTATTTTATTCCTTCCATCAGAATCTGGCTTTTTGTGTGTGCAGATCCATTTAAAAAAAGTTTGATCTTTGGAAATTAGGTGGAAAGAGAACGTCTTCTGTGCCAATTTTACTCTTTAATTTTGCAAAGCCTTTGAATCATGTGTGCTTTTTGTTTGGTGTTTCCTACGTTATTTATTTTTATAATACAATTTGTAATGAAAGACATTTTGTGGTTGTTGTTGGTTTTTTTGCCAAATCTGACTTTGGTGGTCTGCGGCACATTTGGTAGTAGAATACACTGTCAAAGATTTCAGAGTGCCGGTTTGTATATTTTTTATTGGAGTTTATAAAGATGTTGACTTGACCTCAATAATGGCACCTTTTAGAAAACTTTGCCACGTTTCCTAGCCATAATGTGACTGTGAGATTAATTGCCCTAAAGACTGCTCTGTGGGATAGTATTATAGTATGTTTTTTTGTTTTTGCACTGTGCTGTGGTTTTAATACAAAACTGAACACCAACAAACCAAAGCCTTGAAACAGTATTAGACTGAATAATTGTTTTAAAATGTTGTACGCTGATTTCTATTATGCCATGCTCATATACTGTGTGTTTTTACATATGTCTGTACCAAAAAGGTTCGTTTTTAATTACACTGTAACAAATAAATTTTCACAAGTGTGCAACAGTAATATGGTGTTCCAATTCTAACCCTAGTGTTAGAAAAGGGTGCTAATGCTGAAACTTACTGATCATTCACATTGGTTTTTATGCTTGTTTCCTTGTGAACCAAACACTGATCCGGTTAATCCTGTGCACCCAAAACCTTTTAATTTCACTGCGCTCAAGTACACCTAACTCTGCATTGTATCAGGCTGCAGATCATTTACCAACTGCTTCACCAGTTGAATCACAAGTTTGCAGCACACAATTTGGGAGCATAAAACCTAGCCTTATTTGACTGTGCTCCTCTATACCTCAATACTATATTCTAGATGGAACACAAAATTAGTACAGTTTCTCTGAGTCAACAACACTGGTGAAACATTGTGGGAATTGCATGGAGATCCTGTGGTATCTGCATTTTTTTTTAATGATCTATTTTTAAACATGCCTTTCCACCGAGATATAAACCCTACATTATTAAACTACTTCTAAAAATAGTTATGGTTTCAAATTGTTCCCATATTTGCAGACTTTCTATGATGCTGTATAATGAATGTGAAATTGTATATAGCTGCAATAAGGAGTGTGTTGATAGAAAGAATATGAAAGGGTATCAATACTATTTTGCACCCGTACTGTGCAGAACACAGAAGACATGTGATTTAGGGGCTTCTAGACAGAACAGCTTGGGTAGTGTAAGGCACATTGAATTGGTGCATGTGGTACTCACAAACAGCTGCGGGGGTATTCCTCCATTATCTGCTAATCAATGCTACTCCAGATGCACTAGCAAGGTGAGGGCAGTTGGTATAATTCATATTTAGCAACCATCAACCCCTCTCATGGTACCAGCCAGCATGGACACTGTGTTAACAAGGGAGAGAGGGTGTAAGCAAAAGGGGAGGGAAAGAGTTTGATAAAAGCAGTAGCGAATGAGGGTAAAGAAAGGTTATCTGTTGACATCAAGGGATAGAAGCTGTGACAACATGAGGAGAAAAAGGAAGTAGGAAGTTGTGGCGAAAAGGGACTTTTGTTCATTTATAAAATGCAGGGAAAGGAGCTCACCACGATGAACAAAAAGTTTCAGACATGGAGAAATGGTATGAGGGCAGACACTGAGGTGTACTGTATGTTAGATCATACAAAGAGATGGAACTGAATTGCAGTACAAGTACATTGCCAGGATATTTCTGCGAAGTACCCAACAGGTAATATTTAAGCAGCAGGAAACCCAGGTTTGCCAGCAAGTGTACATTTGAAAAGGAGCTGCAGCCAATCATGATTGGCTGCTTGAGTGTACCTGTGTGACAATATGATTCACACTTCACATTCTTAGGTGTACACCTAATTTTTTTTTTGATATATAATATGTGAAGTCAGTGGCCCTGTAGTTAACGTCTGTGAAAGTAAATGCCAATGAAATGAGGAAGACTTAGTTCCCCCTAAAGAAAAAGGACAAGCCAGGAGGAGGACAACAGACAGGTTTGTTGTAGAATTCAACTTCCTAGTGAGATAAATAATCCAACCTGCCTGCCTTGAAATTCCTACTTCAGGTTCCAGGTAGACTTCAGAAGTGTTTGGATTTGTACATAACGAGTTGTTTGTAATTTACTGTTCCTTTGAAAATCATAAACATTAAAAACAATCTCTCTGCGTGCACACTTTGTTTTTCAGTAATCTTTTGATGCTGAGGCAACAACTGCTATTCTCGTCCACATTCATAGTCCCTCCATCCCTGTGATTCAGTTGCTTTGGATTTTTATTAATGATGTCGTCTTCTTCTTGTCCCACAATATCTTCCTGAAAAGATAACAAAGCACGAATATTCTTACAGCAGTGTGTTTACACCTGGAGCCAATGAGCTAGTGCCATTCCCTGAACTATAATGCTGAGGGAGGATGTGGACTGAGCTGTATATCCCAACTTAGCCCATGGACGGCGGCTATACTGTGCTGGTCTTTCTCCCCATAGTGTGCCTTAAGGCACCTGTGCCCTAAGATGCTGATAAGGGTCACTTGAAACAAGGACACGTGCATGCCTATTTCATCACCAAGATGAGCGTTTTTTCTTCAGGCTATGCGAGTTGCTAGTGGAACAGATTCCTATCTGGTTATTATTTGGTGATGTCGACCAGCATCTTACAGCGAGCGAGGCTTGGAGTTATCTATCACGTCTCGCATTGGAAACAGCCCAAATTTTATACGGTATGACGCAAGATAGTTGAAGACTCTAATCAGATGTAGAAGGCCAGTGTAACTTTCCATCCTTTCAAAAAAGCTGGTGTTATGGCTTTACTGATTTCCAATAAAGTGCCTCTGAATCCACTTTAGAAATAAGACACAAAGGAAATTGAGGAGGAATGCTTTCCTTGTCCTGCATCAGTTAAACTGCATGTGCTTCACCTGTAGTGGGGAAAATGAAAATAGACAAAGCATACTTGGGGTGGGAAGCACCTTTGTTCTTTCTCTCTGCAAAATTCAGCATGACAGAAAAGCAAACTCACTGTAACAGAGTAAATTAAGAGAAGGAAGAGGACAGAAATTAGAATGAGAGAGGGGTTGGGGTGTGGGTGGGGTTGGCCTATGGGACTCTAGCTCCTCTCAGCCCCAGCCCGGAAGGCCAGTGGTCAGGGGTAATGGAAGTTGTAGTCCAACAATATCTGAATGCCACAGGTTTCCCACCCCTGAATTAGAGAGAGGAGTTAGAGGGAATGGACAAGGTTGAAAAAGAAAGACTGGTGGTCAAGACAGAGGAAGTAGATAGGTATGTTGAGTCACTAGTTTGAGTAGATACATTTCCTGTTCTTTATTGAATGGCTGCATGTTAACAAATTGATTCATTTGGAGTTGTGTCTAAATGGTGTACCGGATATATATAACGTACCGGATATATTCTGGTGTGAGAGAATCCTAGAGTAATATATTTCAATCTATAAACATAGTCAAGCATATAGGGAGGTTTCTCAAATGTTGAGTGGTTTGCTGGGAAAGGCTGCTCTTCATCACATTATTTTCTCTGTCATTAAGATGTATCGGGAGCATTGATTAAAAAAGAACTGTATTACAGTACAGTATGTTCTGCACCAATTCATGCTTCATAACCAAGATTAATCCAGCCTTCTATAGGCGCCATAAATCTGTCCTGATAAATTTTGCCTAACTTCAGTTAATTCCAAAGTGATAAGCATAGGATCACAGAACTGCGGTGTTGGAAGGGACCCTGAGATGATAGAATATGCAGCCGCCCAGAGTGGCTGGGGAAACCCAACCAGATGAGCGGAGTATAAATAATATGGGGATCGAAGCTACAACCTTGGCGTTATCAGCACCACACTCTAACCAACTGAGCTATCCAGGCTAAAACACCAGGTTCTTCATACATTTCTACATCTGTGTATACCGTCTGATAGCTTGTTTTGTGAAATATACTCAGAGTCGCAAAGTGATTTCATGCTCTTTATTCAGCTCATAGTGGTGAGGAGGAATGAATGAAAGTCCCCTCAAGGTATCTGCTTTATATACATTATTTACACAATGGGCTGCACATGATTGGCTAATTCCGGAATTCTACTGTAAGCCAATCAGGTTGTGGATTCACTTAAATCTGGAGCATGATTGGGTGGTTCCTGCCAACCAATCATACTGCTGCATTGTTCTAGGACCAATCCGACTGCTGCATTCTGAATCCTATTGTTCTAGGACCAATCAGACTGCTGCCTTTTGGATCCTATTGTTCTAGGACCAATCAGACTGCTGCAGTTTGGATCCTATTCGACTCAGTACATAACACCCCTCCCCTCTAAGTTCCAGTCCTGCCCGGGAGGTCGCATTCATAGTCCTCAAGGTACGCTGGCGGCCTACGTGTCCGTTGCGGCCTGTGGTGTTCCCTGGTCCGGTGTTCAGGTTCTGGCTTGTGTTCCAAGGATGCTGGCTGTGATGGGGCTGTTTGGTCTGGCGCAACCGGCTCGCTCAGTCGTGGTTCTGGTTCCGGTGTCCTTTCGGCCTCACGGGTCCTCTCTGTATTTACTGATTCTGCCTCTCCTGCTGGCCCCTGCTGCTCTATGGGCCTCACTGCCCCACTGTTCCCTTGGGACTCCTCTGCCCTTTCCTCCTCCTGGGTTTCTCCCGGGAATCGTCGCCGTATCTGGTCGCAGTGGTGGCGCCAGCATTGCCCTCCATCCGTTAGCACCTCGTACGACACAGGGCCAGTGACCCTGGTGACTGTGGCGGGTACCCATGCTGGGCCTGCCCCAAAATTCTTTGCGTACACTGGGTCCTGGGCCTCGAAGGTCCGGGGGTTCCTGCCTTCCCCCACCACTACCTCATCCTGAGCTCTATCGGGGTGAAGGCGGTCCAATCTGATTGCAAGGCGCTGACCCATTAGTAGTTCAGCGGGGCTCCGGCCAGTCGTTGAGCTGGGGGTGCTGTGCTGTGCTAGGAGGAATGTGGCAAGGCGGTACTCCCAATCCCCTTGCGTCATGCGGCGAAGGGTGTCCTTGGTGGTCCGCACCATGCGTTCTGCTTGGCCATTGGTGGCAGGGTGGAATGGCGCCGAACGGATGTGGCGGATGGCGTTCTGCGCTGTGAAGGTTTGGAATTCTCCTGACGTAAATGCAGTCCCGTTGTCTGAGACGAGAGTGTCAGGGAGCCCGTGGGTTGCAAACAGCCTGCGTAGTACCCGGATGGCTGCGGACGTAGAAGTGGACGGTACCAGTGCGACTTCCAGCCATTTGGTGTAGGAGTCCACCACTATGAAGAATGTTTTCCCCTGAAAGGGGCCAGCGAAGTCCACATGCAGGCGTGACCATGGTGCTCGGGCGGACTCCCAGGACTGGACTGGGGCCCTTGGGGGATCTGGGCGGGATTCTTGGCAGGCCTGGCAGTGTTTGACCCAGGCCTCTATCTCTCCGTCGATCCCCGGCCACCACACATAACTCCTGGCAAGGGCCTTCATTCTTACTACCCCTGGGTGTGTCTCATGTAGGGCTGTGAGGACCCTTTTGCGGAGGGGCTGGGGAACAACGACCCTGCTTCCCCATAAAAGGCACCCCTTGTGGGCCGACAGTTCATGTTTGCGGGTTGTGTAGCCAGCGAATTCTGGCCCAGGCCTGCTGCTGGGCCATCCCCTCCACACCCAGTCCAGGACCCGGGAGATGACCCTATCTTTCTTGGAGTGGTGTGCAACTTCTTGTGCCTGAATGGGGCGGTCGGGAAGCAGCTCCAGGCTCATAACCTCTTGTGCAGGTGCTGGGTCGGGGCCTGTTTCCGGTAGTGGTAGCCTGCTGAGGGCGTCCGCATGGCCCATCGCCTTCCCCGGGCGGTGAATCAGCGCATACTGGTAGCTGGCAAGGAAAATTGACCACCTGAGGACACGAGGAGACAGCACTTGGGGGGTCTGCTTTTCGGGGGCAAACAAGCCAAGCAACGGTTTGTGGTCAGTCACCACGGTGAAGGGCCGCCCGTACAAGAAATCATGGAATTTTTTTTTACTCCCTTCACAATTGCCAGACCCTCCTTGTCGATTTGTGAGTAGTTCCGCTCGGTTGCGTTGAGTGTCTGGGAAAAGTATGCCACCGGTACCTCTCTCCCATCCGGGAGTTGGTGTCCCAGGACAGCGCCAATGCCATAGGGCGAGGCGTCGCATGCTAGCACCACCGGCAGCCTCTCGTCAAAGTGTGCCAAGACCGAGTTTGAGACAAGCAAGTCCTTGACTGCCTGGAATGCGGCCTCCTGGCGCTGGCCCCACACCCAAGGGGCCCGCTTGTCCAGGAGTCTGTGTAGGGGCTCCGCTACCGCCGCCTTGTGGGGAAGGAAGGAATGGTAAAAGTTCAATAGTCCCAAGAAGGCCTGAAGTTCAGTCTTGCTCTTGGGCGCTGGGGCATCACAAATGGCCCGTACCTTGTCCCCAGTCGGGTGGACCCCTTCTGAGTCCACCATAAATCCCAGAAAGTCCACCTGAGGCACTCCTAGTAGACATTTTTCCCGCTTCACCTTGAGACCCGCTGTCTGGAAACGGTGCAGAACGGTGCGGAGGCGGTCCTCAAACTCCTCTGGTGTGGGCCCGGCAATCAACACATCATCGAAGAAGGGGGTGACGCCAGGAATCCCTTTAAGGAGCGAGTCCATTAGATTCTGGAATATGCCTGGTGCCACGCTGACACCGAATTGCAGCCGCTTTACCCTGAACGCTCCTCTGTGCGTCACAATCGTCTGTGCCTCTGCTGTGGCCTCATCTACTGGCAGCTGTTGATATGCTTGGGCCAAGTCCAGCTTGCCAAAAATTTTCGACCCAGCCAGGGTAGCAAGGACATGGCTGACCACTGGCACTGGGTATGCATGGGCCGTGAGGGCCTTGTTTATAGTACATTTGTAGTCTGCGCAGATGCGGACCGAACCATTAGGCTTGACGGGTGTGACGATTGGGGTTTCCCAGGGGGCATTAGGCACCGGCTCCAGCACTCCTTGCTCCACTAGCCGGTCCAATTCCTCGTCTATACGTGGTTTCAGGGCGAACGGGACCCGGCGGGCCTTGAGCCTGACTGGTCGTACTGCGGGGTCAAGCTGTAGAGCAATGGGGGGGCCCGTATACTGTCCCAATTTCCCATCGAAAACCCCTGGAAATTCCTTGCATATAGCGTCCACATCCACTTGTAAGGTAGTGTGGTTCACTCCGGTGATGGCTAGTCCCAGTGGTCCAAACCATGCCAATCCCAGTAAGCTAATGTAGGGGCCCTTGACCACAAGCAAGTCCAGTTGCCGCGTCCGCCCTCGGTATTGCACCCTGAAGGTCCCCACCCCCATTGTGGGGACCTTACGTTTCTGGAAGTCCCGCAGGGTGAATGGGGCCGGCCTGAGTTTGGGACCCCCAGTAGGACACAGTTTCCTTAAGGTCCTTGCCGAGATTATGGATAGATTTGAACCCGTGTCAAGCTCCATGCGGCATGGGGCCCCCTCTATCCGTACCTCTACATAAATTTTCTCTATGTTGGGGTAGGGCAACTGGTATACCTGGAAGTCCGTGAGCTCCGTCGAGTTGCCTTGGTGCGTTGGGCCCCGGGACCTGGGGCTCTTGGATTGGTCATCTGATGCCTGGCGTCGGGTGGGCCGAGCCCGACACACCCGGGCGATGTGTCCCAATTTTCTGCACTGCCTGCACTCTGCATTGCGGAAACGGCAGGTCCTCCTCTCGTGAGTTTCCCCGCAGCTTGCGCAGTTCCCTCCTTCTCGTCGAGGCAGCTGTGGTATGTGGGCTGCTTGAGTGCGCTGCTGTACTCGGTGCACCTCCTCCCTGTCAGATCCTGAGTCGTCAGTGAGGTCTTCGTGGTGGACCCTCGGTTGGGATGGCAGGCTCGGCTGTGCCTCTTGCGTCGACCTCTTGGCAGCTTCCGTTGCCAGGGCCTCCTCCAGAGCGACCTGGAACGTTAGGTCCTTCTTAGCGTAGAGTCGTTGTTGCAGTTTCTCATCCCTCAGGCCACCGACGAGGCGGTCACGAAGCATGTTCTCCAGCTCTGAGAAGTTGCAGAACCGGGCGGCTTGGCGGAGAGAGGTCACAAACCCAGTTATGGTTTCCCCAGGGGCTTGCCGCTTTGCATAGAAGGCATTTCGACGAGCCACCACTGAGGGTTGCGGCGAAAAGTGCCCCTTCAGCTGTTCCATTATTGTTTTGTATGGAACAGTAGCGACGTCTTCAGGCGCAAGGAGAGCCCGGGCGATTTCAAACGTCTCCTCTCCGCAGACGCTGAAGAATATCGCCCTCTTCTTGGCGTCTTCTTCATCGGTGACCCCTTTGGCTTCTAGGAGGAAAGTGAAACGGGAGGCGTACGCTTCCCAGTCTCCCGTTGCTGGGTTGAACGGCGAGAAGCTGCTGTCGGTTGCCATTCTGAGTTCCTTGTGTCCTGGAGCTGAAGCCTGGATACACGGTGCGAGGCAGCGGTGCGGCAGGTGGCGGTGCTGCGGTGCTGTGTGTGGCAGTCAGCTCAGCGGGATCCCACCTTCGTCGCCAGTGAAATATACTCAGAGTCGCAAAGTGATTTCATGCTCTTTATTCAGCTCATAGTGGTGAGGAGGAATGAATGAAAGTCCCCTCAAGGTATCTGCTTTATATACATTATTTACACAATGGGCTGCACATGATTGGCTAATTCCGGAATTCTACTGTAAGCCAATCAGGTTGTGGATTCACTTAAATCTGGAGCATGATTGGGTGGTTCCTGCCAACCAATCATACTGCTGCATTGTTCTAGGACCAATCCGACTGCTGCATTCTGAATCCTATTGTTCTAGGACCAATCAGACTGCTGCCTTTTGGATCCTATTGTTCTAGGACCAATCAGACTGCTGCAGTTTGGATCCTATTCGACTCAGTACATAACATTTTGCATCATCAGCTCTATGTTTCCAAGATCTTAAAGTCAAGTGTTTCTACAATCAAGTCCTTCTCTATGACCGCCCCAACGCTATGTTTGGAAGGGCCATTCACTCCCCTCTTTTATGGGGTTTTGCCATGCCTTTCTGTTTAAGCAGCTGTATTCTTTTATCCCGTGGCTTTTTGAAATCTGCTGCACTGATCTCCATTCGCCAAAAGTTAGTGAAATTTAAAAGGTGACAGATACCGGCTAGCGACAAGATGACTGACAAGATGGCTTCTCCGCACTCACCATTCCCTCCTAACCCCCGAAGGCTTCATTTTATATTTCCAATATGTTATTATTAATATATGCTTCCTACATAGATCACTTACACGACACAGTAATCATACTTTTATTCAATTTGAAAAACAGTAGATAAAATAATGTAAAACTATCCAAAAGAGTTAAAAGCAAACTACAAACAACACTATTGATGCAAACAAGGCGTTTCTGCTTGCGCACTATGATCCTCAAGCACAATTACGCTCCATGCGGGTCCGCTCCTTTTTTCCACCCAGTCGATGCTTACTACGCAGGCGTGTCTCCGCCATCGCTCGCGGCCGTCCGACTTGTTAAGCCGCTCCCACTGGTTCTTTAACCCTATCAAGACCCGGGCGGAGGAGGAGCTGGAACCAGACTCCGTTCCGGAGTCGAGAGTTACGCGGCAAGTTCGCGCATGCGCAGGGAGCCTCCGTGCGGGCGATGCGGGAGAGGGCATGCCCATAAGGAGTCGCTGGCGGCGGCGGCGGCAGCGTTCGGAATTCCACCCCTCCCCACTTTGTTTTGACGTCGTCGGCGTGCTTGCGCAAGCGCAGTGCGAGCTGCTCTTATACCGAGCGAGTGGTGGTTCCGTAGTGCCAGTTCCTGCCGCCTCCTCCTCCTCCTCTCTTTAGCGCTCGACCCAGAAGCCCGGACTCTCCATGGCGATGAACTTCAACGCGAAGGAGGAGGTGGACGGGCAGGTTCCCGGGAGCAGCGGCGTGGGGGGAGCCGGGGTCGGGGTCAGCGTGGCCGGTGGGGCCGGAGTCAAGAGCCGAAAGCCCGACAACACCGCCTTCAAGCAGCAGCGCCTGCCGGCCTGGCAGCCCATCCTCACGGCCGGCACCGTCCTGCCCGCCTTCTTCGTCATCGGCCTCATCTTCATCCCCATCGGCATCGGCATCTTCGTCACCTCCAACAACATCCGCGAGTACGAGGTAGGCGGGGGCGGGGGGGCAGGCAATGAGGGGGGTTACCCCACTTTGGGGGGGGCACGCCCCCCCTTGTCAGAGGGGGAAGGGGGCAGCCCCCCACTTCTTGGGAGCAAGCGCCGTGGGTGGAACATTATAAGCCAGTGAGTGGCATGGCAACAAAGAAACGAATACACTTTGATTTTGGCTTATATAGAAGCCTTAAAAAGAAAAAAAAATCCTTTAAATGTCTTTCAACTTTATCCCTTTCGACGTGGAAGAAATATGCCGCCCAACTGGATAGGGCAGTTTTTTTCATCATCACAGGTATGGCACCGTCAAGCACCTTGAAAGAAATAATAAGCGCTTGTGGTGATGATGCAGAGAACTTGAGGGTGGCGAGGGCACCAGGTAGCACATCTGTCTCCAACCTGGTGGTCTCTGGGTGGTGTTGGGATACAGCTTCTGTCAGTGCCCAGATATTGGTGCCTGGTTTGTGGCTGCAGTGTCTGTGGGAACTTGGGGCCGATTCACGTTTTCTGTCATTTTGGGCTGACTTGTCCAGGGTGTAGGTAAAGCCGTTACCTGGGCAGGCATATCATGTGTGCTGTTCCACACCTGTTATGTGCTGGCACACTGGCAGTGCAGGCACCTTGGGCACTGATGAGTTTTATATTACATGGGCATGGGTCAGCGCATGTGTACGCTAAACACAAAGAGGCGTGTGGGGAACACTTACACAAATAAAGCCTTTACTAACAACCTAAGGCCTGTCTAATTCGTGGCTCCTAGTTGTTTTATGGGTTTGAGAAGTGTGTGAGGTGTATAGGAACTTTCAACTATAGCAACTTCCTGTGGAACAGGGAACCTCCATAAAATTCCATAAAAACTGTTATGGTTGTACTGCCCCGCCCCCGGCTGTTACTCTGAAGAAGAGTTTCAAAGGAAAATGGGTCTTTGATGGTCAAGTTGGATAGTTTGTAACCATTGTTTGCAGTTCCGGTTTAAGAAAACATATTGGAGTTTCAGAGACTATTTCCAAAATGTAATTGATCCAAGGGATGCAAAAGAACAGAAGTGTTTCCATAAAGCGCATATTTAAGATGGACAAAATGCATACAAATAGAAATGAGCAACAATGTACATAACTGGTGTATTAAATAGAATGCAAAACAAGAGAAAATAAAAACTGCTTCTGCAGTTGGATCTTAACTTTTTATAAAGGAGCAGTTGTGTCCCCCCCCCCCCCCGCCTTTTCCCCAGACAGGGGAATCTTTGATCTTGCAGAAGTTGCTGAACTATGATCAGCCCCAGCAAGCATGACCAGTGGCCAGGGATTATGGGTGTTATAGTTCAGCAACATCTGGAGGGCCAAAGACTCCCTACACCTACTACAGTTTATTGCCAGTTGTTGTCTGAAAGACTAGTAAGCATTGTACTTGGTTCTCGGTTTATCACAGAGGTAGGGAACCTGTGTCTCACCAGATGTTGATGTACTACAGCTCCCAGCATCTCTCACCATTGGCTATGTTGGCTAGGGCTGGTGTGAGCTGGAGTCTGACAACAGGTGCCACAGGTTCGCCAACCCCTGGGTTATTAACTTCGGTGTTTTTCCTACTTTATTTTTCCTGCACCAGCTGCTATTAAGTTGTGAGTGGTCATTATTTTTGGACACTTTAAGTATATTTTGGTGGAGACTGTTGTTGTGTCTTGAGTAAAGTTGACTGAGTATTTTTCCTACTTTTTAATGTTTAAATGCATTTTTGTGTTCATTCTATGTCATTTCATTTTGGTTAAGCTCTGGCTTTGCCATTTACTGCCAAGTTCCTGGTGTTTTGAAATGCTGATTTGGCAAGCTCTGCTGATGCAGGAGGAAGATGGTGCAGGTTAAGCGAGAAGGAAGTACTGAAGATGTGTGTGGGAGATGGAGAGAGAAGAGAAGCAAGAAGTAGCCAGGGACTGGGAAAAAACATTGGGAAATGCAGGGATGAATAGGGAGAAATAAGGCCTGGCTGTGAGAGGACAAAGGGGTGAGTGGGTAAAACCAACAGTGCAAAAGAACTGATGCCAGGAGAGTGCACTCTTTGAAATAAGGGGGGGGGGGGTAAAATCAAGAGGAATTAAAGCCACTCTTAAGGGCCACTTAAGACAAATCCTCTTTGTATTTTGATGCAAATTGAGAAGGAAGGTTTGCCCCCCACAAATAGACACCGAAGAGTGCAAAGTTAAACTGTAGAATTTGCTCCCACAAGATATGGGATGTAGTGCTGCCACAAGATGTAGTGATGGCTTGAAGAGAAGATTCAACAAAATCATGGAGGATAGTTGCTACTAGCAACTTTGGCTATGTACTCCCTCCACCGTCGGAGGTAGTATACTGTTGTGGTCACGTCCTGCTTTTGGACTTCTTGTAGGCATCTAGTTGGCCATTACGAAAAGAGGATGTTGGACTAGATGGGCCTTTGGCCTGATCTAGCAGGACTATTCATACGTTCCTGTCCAAACCACAAAGCCGCACCTTTGGCCCCAATAAAGCTGAAATATTGTGGGCCAGATGCAGACAGCTGACCAGAACTGTGTCCATACCCGCATAAAACCTTTTACATATTACGATAATGGGTGCAGGGCTTTCCCACCTTTTTATTTGGGGGGGGGTGTAGGTATAATTGAGGGAGAAATGCACAGTGAATGTCTTGGCAGATAACTCCTGATTCTATTCAACAGGCTTAGAAACCTATAGGAGTCTTATTTTGTCTTGGATGTAGCTGATCAGTGTATTGTAACGACAACTACATCATTCTGTTTGATCATCCCAAGAACTCACAAACAGTTGCAGTTCTTCCTACTTCTTCCACCCCTAGTTTTCTGTTTGTGTTACTATGTCAGTGGGTACAGCAATTAGGCAGGTTAACCCCCAATGCACCCATCATTATTTCTGTACACTGACATAATTGCAGCCTGAGAAAGGCATTGACAGGTACATACTTCTCTGGCTGCACACAGTAGTGTTAATTAGTTCTCTGGTATTCTGATTTGAGAGTCTTGTGGGCCTCAAATGGACAGCAGTGTCTTGAGAAATTAGCCCTTGGGCAAACTCCACTCCGTCCAGCGGCTTGCTTTGTATCTTGCAATGGCTCTTGATTTGGATGCATTTCATCCCATCTCCAGTATTTCCTGCCTGTAGCAATTCATGGGAAAATGTAGAGCTTAGGGGAAGTGGCCTTGCCGCAAAATGAGCACCAATGCTTCTACTTTTAGAATTGCGAAGGTGACTTGAAATGCAATAAATGTTCAGGAAAGGGAAGCAAGACTCTTAAAACCAAACTTGGCATATTGCTTGAAAAAAAATGGATGATGGAGAATGCCTCATGAGCTAAAAATACATGGTCCGGAGGAGGGTGGGGTGAAGGTACTATTGGTTCTGTTTTCCATTGGATTGTTGCAAAAAAAAAAAAAAAAGGTGGTTTGCTTTCAAGTGACTCCCCAAAAAAAGAATCCTTTATCATAAGATGGGGAAGTGGATTTAATCAAAATTCCTTTGGTGTGAGGGGCAGTTCAGGTATTATTCTAGACATGCTTGCTTGTACAATGACATTCTTCCCTGCAACCTCTCCCCCCCCCTTCAAGTATCCTCAAAATCTGCTTCTGAAGGCCGAGATACCTTCTGGAGCAGATCTGAGCTGTGCACAGGGATAGGAAATGGTAGTTGACATGTGCAGTGCATGATACAGCCCATAATGAATATGCCAAAGTTGAAGAAAAAGATACACAGATGTAGTGGTAGTTTTCTGTCAGTGTAGACTTCAAGTATTGTAATTAATCTAGTCTTTATAGCTTGGGCCAAAACCTGGATACATTGCTAAATGTGCTTTTTTTTTGTTGCTGCAGCAAGCATACATTATTGCTGTGGCAAACAAACATTTAAAGGGGGAGCATTGCTATGGTATACATTGATGGTTTGTGTGTTAAGAGAGACTATGGAACAACAGTCTCAAAATTGTTTTTTGTAAATTTACTATTCTTTAGGACTAAATACACAGCTGTTTTGCTTCAAACTGAATACATATATAGAAAACAAATAGGGGACAGATCTCATGTGATGTAAGTTCATAATGGTAGTCCTGAACAAATACTCTGTATTGGTCTCTAATATTCATCTTTAAACTCTGAACTTCTTTAAAACCAAAGACAAGGTTGACATGTACTTAATGTCCTCCCTTACTCACCGTGTGCTGTTAATAGCTTTCTAAAAATAAGCACCTTTGTTTCCATGTTTAAGGATACAAAGCAAATCTGTCAATATTGAGATGTTGCTAGCTCCAGTACGGTTACTAAAATGAGACCTTGTTTTAGATTTGCTTTAGGACAAAAATATAATGGACCATAATCTTGTGTCCAGTACATCACAGGTTTTCTCCCCTCTCTTAGTATCATCATTTAAGCAGAGTATCCGTCAATGTTTCTGAAAATATTAAAAACCCACTGCAAATATTTTAAGAGTTTAAGGTGTTAAGGACAAAACTAGGAAGTACCATTGACTTGCTGTTTTATATTGTCCTCTTTTGGTAAAACTTGTTTGTGTAGTTCCTTATTTTCCACTAATAATGTAGCCCTGATATGCACACCAGAAAACAAAAGTGAAGCTTTCATTTTAAATAAATTATCAAATGGTGAGATTTTGTCAGTACTTCCAAGACTGTAGGTGTGTCGGCTTCCCATAGAGAAGCATCTTGGGATAAGCGTGAAAATGAGACTTCTTTAAGCCAGGAGTGGGCAACTTGTTCCACATCTTTTCCCTCAAGCTCAGGTGCTCCTGTAAAGTCATGAGGTCTGGGAGTTATTCCACTTAAAATGTGGAGCTGTTTTGAAGATTTAGACAAGAGGCAGTGAACTGCACCAAAGATCATCCCATTATGAAGTGCCAGCTAAGCTTTCTTCCCCAAACTGGGCAGCTATTGAAGTTCCTGCCAATAACTTTGTGGCATTCCCAGGACCAGATAGATATAAAACACCTACATTTTCTTATTTATTTTACAGCATATAAACCTTGCTTTCTCATAGAAATCTAAAGAGTGGGGTTGGCTCAAAGCAGGCATCTCTCTGGACTTCTGCAGTTTGGTCATGTAGATGGTTTCTTGTAGTGCCTTCAGGTGTGCTATGGCCTAGATGCCACCACCATAAAATGTCTGCATAGCCAGCCCTCAAAACATGATCCACATTTGATGTATTATCTACTGATTACCGTAGTCAACAACTTTGGCTTCAGCAGTGAATCAGCTTTCTTTATGTTTGTGGTTTGGTGCTCTTGTATTTTATAGTAAACTTGTTTTCTTCTTTTTATTTTTATCTGTCATTTCTTTGCAGATTGATTATACAGGAACAGAGCCAGGTAGTCCCTGCAACAAGTGTTTAAATGTGTCCTGGAACAATACACCTTCTTGCACGTGCACCATACACTTTACACTGGATCAGCCATTTGAGGTATGTTACCTTAAATGTGTGTATATATGGCAAAATAACTGTTTGACTGTCTGTGCTCATGTACAACTCTTAATTGGAATTCTTTCATACCGGCCTCTTTCCACATTGCAGACTGTCTGCAAGACCATATATATATATGGGACATCCTAAAGGTTTTGGGTGGTATTCAGCTAAGTTTTACTCATGGTAGTCCCATTGAATTTGATGACCATGACTAAGTTAGGTTCCTTAATTTCACTTTCTGCTCTGAGTAAAACTTAGTTAAATACTATTCATGGTAAATGAGAATGGTTTGGGAAAAATCTCAACAGCTGGTTTAGTAGTAAGAAGAAATTCAAAATCAAATAAACCAGTGGACATACTGTAGTGGTATTGGAATATACAGGATACAACATTATTAACGAAACTTGCTCTAAGACAGTGGTTTTCAGCCAGGGTGCTGTGGCACCCTGGGGTGCCTTGAATGATGGCCAGGCAACACTGGCCTCTGTCCCTCTTTCTTTCCCTCCCTCCTGTGATGCCTCTCACGTCTCTGCCTCCCAGAGGCTTGCACAGCTGTTTAGTGCAGCAGCCCTGGCTATAAGCTTTGTAGGCAAATGGTGCCTCTGGGAAGCACCACTTTTTGGGTGGGGGCAGCTCAGAGATCAGGGACAGCAGCAGCTGCTGCCCAGAGAACTCCCAAGGAGAGGAGAGTGAGGGAACACTCCACAAGGGAAGGTGTTTGAAAAAAGTGTGAGAAGCTGCCAGCTCTGCAGGCAAGGGGTGACATAAATGGGCTCCTGAGCCCCACAGGGGGTGCCACAGAAAGCAAGTAGTTGGTTAAGGGAGCTTTGGACTCAAAAAGGTTGAAAACCTCTGCTCTAAGAGATTGAAGGTGTACTCCTGTCCCACAATCTCCTCCCGCAACCAGATATTAATTGTAGCATTTGAAAAAGGCTTTTTGTTTCATCTGAAGCCACCATTAACTGTACACATTGGTGAAGCATCTTAATTTGTGTATGGCAGAGCAACGTGTTTATGTACTATGGACTGTCCAACTTTTATCAAAACCATCGTCGCTATGTGAAGTCTCGGGATGACAGCCAGCTAAATGGAGACAACAATTCTTTACATGTAAGTGAAACTCTTTGCATATAACGACATCGATTCTGGCTTCTGATACATAAAACACAATAGCTTTTTAAATGTTAAAGGGAAAATGCCCAGACTGTCATTTGATGTCTTTTTTATGTTGTCATAATTGAACGCTACATAGGCTTTGCTATTTGACTCCTGTCCACCATCCGTTCCCTCTCTCTGTGTGTGTTAAATAAGCCTTCACCAAGGTCCCACTTATATCACTGAGAAAGCTTAAGAGCTGCAGGTGGGAAAAAACCTGATGGAAGGCAACATTGTCATTCACTCCTGTGCTCTCCAGTGAAATCTTGAACTGTAGTGGGGGTGGAGGGAAGAGCCCCCTTCCACTGAGAATCCATATGATGGGAATCATCCCTGTGTGTTCAATTGATCCCTTAAGGGTTTTTAAAAATCATTTTCAGTTGACCTTAAATAACAAGCTAGGCTGTTTTGGGGCGCTGTATCTGTCTGTTGCCTAGTATACTATACCTGATGTGTAGAAACTACTTCAGAACGCTTACTTTCACGTTAATTACAACAATACAGACTCCCTCTGTCTTAAGGCATACCCAGTTAGCTTCTTATTGGGCAAGCTTTTCCTTATTGGTCTTTGAAAGTATTTCCATGCACTCTTTCTTGGAGTGTGCTTGAGAGAACCTCTTACTGCTGGGTGCGAAGGCTGGCTGCTACTGTAACTCCTTGCTTCCTTTGGCATCTGATGAAAAGGAAACAGGAGCATTCTAAGCCTCGCTGACTGTCCAAGCTGTTTTTCTATTCAATAAGCTGATGATAGATTTATAGAAGCAGTTGGCTATAAGAAATTTATATCTACTTTAAAGATTTTCAGAGTGGATAGTTTGTTTTACTACTGTTTGAATGTTGGTTTTTAGAGTTTTATTTATGTATTGTCTTGTGATTGATGTTTATCATAGCTAGGCAAGATACAAATGTCCAAATAAAGAAATTGCTTGCTGGGTGTGGGCAGGAAATAGTGCTATTTTTTAATGAGTGTCCAGATACTATTCTTCCTTCTTGGTAGTGAGTAGCTACAGCAAAGGACACTTGAGAGAGTGTCAACACGCTCTCTCTCTCTCCCTCTCTCTCTCTAACTGTGATGAGATTGTAGGCTACTCAATGTGTCCTTCACAGGGCAAGAATTACATGTGATTAGATAGCTATAAAAAGATTAGGCAAAGGGGGGAACAATGCACACTTGCATAACCTCATTCTGCCATGCAGACTGAAGCCTGTGTGGGCTGTGTGTGCTTTGGGTGTGTTTAGAAGTGGAGCACCTTCTTTTAAGATGTCATGTTACAGCCACAATTCAGAGAGATTACATTCTCAGATTAGAAGATAAATGTCTGTTTTCTCTTATTTACTAGAAGCAAATAGCTTGAATTAAAATTGGTCATTATCTCTGTAATCATTATTTTGGTTACTAGTAGTCAAGTAGCAAGATGTGAATTCACTGAAAGTGTTAACATTGTTCAGCTTTTACAGTGTTTGATATACAGTGGTGCCCCGCAAGACGAACGCCTCGCAAGACGAAAAACCCGCTAGACAAAATTTCCCTATGGGCTTGCTTCGCAAGAAGAAAGCCCATAGGGAAATCTCCGGGGACCTCTTTTAAATGCTAGCGGTGGGGAGCAAAGCCTTCCCCCCCCCTCCGGCCTTCAGAAGAGGTCCAGGAAGGCCGGCGGGGGCCGAAAGGCTTTGCTCCCCACCGCCAGCATTTTAAAAGCAGTCCGGGATAGCAGGGAAGTGCTTCCCGCTATCCCGGATGGCTTTTGAAGGCAGGCGGGGGGAGCAAAGACTTTTGCCCCCCGCCCGCCTTCAGAAGAGGTTCTGGACCTCTTCTGAAGGCCGGCGGGGGGCAAAAGTCTTTGCTCCCCCCTGCCTGCCTTCCCGGGGGCTTTTAAATTGCCCCGGGACAGCGGAGAATTCCTCCGCTGTCCCGGGGCGATTTTAAAATGCTGGCGGGCGGCAACGCTGCCGCCCGCCAGCATTTTAAGATCGCCCCAGACAGCGGAGAAGTCCTCCGCTGTCCCGGGGTTTTTAAAATGCTGGCGGGCGGCAGTGAAGGTTTCGCTGCCACCCGCCAGCATTTTAAAATCGCCCCGGGACAGCGGAGAAGTCTCCGCTGTCCCGGGAAGGCAGGCGGGGGGGGAAGCAAAGACTTTCGCCCCCCGCCGGCCTTCAGAAGAGGTCGGGGGACAGACTGTCCCCGGACCTGGTCTGAAGGCGGTTTCCATAGGAACGCATTGATTGATTTTCAATGCATTCCTATGGGAAACCGTGCTTCGCAAGACGAAAAACTCGCAAGACGAAAAGACTTGCGGAACGAATTAATTTCGTCTTGCGAGGCACCACTGTACTAATAGTGTGTTCAACTGCTTTCTCTGTAACTTGTGGTTACATTAATTTCTTTCCACCTTGCATCCAAGAATCACAGGGCAGTTTACAATATAAAAACACAAAAAGCTTGCCTTCCCAATTACAATACCCTTCCTAGTCTTCCTTCCAGATCTATCCTTAAATCACCAACGATGAAACCCTATTGCACCACATTGGCTTTCTCTTTTGTAACTTTATTTATCTTGCAGAACTGGGACTTGTAGCGTTAATTGCAGGCAACTGCTGACTGAATGCTTTATAGTTTTTGGCGTGTTTGCCAAAGCATTTCGTCCTGTAACTTGAAACCGTATTTTGTATTTTATTTTTCTGCAAAGGAAAGTAGGAGGAAGGGTTGTTGTGGTATCGGTTAGGCAGCCTGATGTGTCGATTATATTTCTGACTAGTGTGTAATCAAGATTGACTTTTCTTTTCTTTTTTTACCAATTAGCACCCCAGTAAGGAATGTGAGCCTTACCGCACCAGCGGGGACAAGCCTATTGCTCCTTGTGGCGCTATTGCCAACAGCATGTTTAATGGTATGATTTTGTAAATATGATATAAATATTGTGTTGGATATCAACAGCGCGTGCGCATAGATTGAGGCACCTGAAGGGAGCACTCTACGTTCCCCCACCCCAGTAGTGCTGATAGAAGCCTTGGCCACAGCAGTTAGATTTCTTAAGCGTTTACACATCTTACGGCAGGAGCGGTCATAGCTCCATGCACCTTATCCCAGGTCCAGTCCCTGACACCTCCAGGTTGGTTTGGGTAAGGCTCCTGACCGAAGCCCTAGAGTGCTGCTGCCAATCACCGCAGACAGTGCTGAGCTAGCTGGACCAATGCTCTGACTTGCTATAAGGCAGCTTCCTAAAAATGGCTGCCATGCTAATTTCAGTAAACCAGTTGGCTCAGTTATGTGTCACACTGAGGCTTCTGGAACACGTCAGCAGCCCATGATGAGGGAGGGCCTTTAGACTGGGCTGACAGTCTATATTAGCTTTAAGTTATGAGTGTGTGCATATGTGTAAATAAAGACATGCCATTGCTGCTTGTTGTTGCTGTTTTACAAAGTTGTATATTCTGTGCTTATGCACCTTGAAATAGCATCTACATGCAGAATTTGATGTCTTATCTGAACACTTAGGTCTTGTATATGATGCATTGAAGCTTTTGGATACAGCAGGCATGGAATGTGAAAATGAACCTTGAAAGTGATGCACGTCTATTTGTGTTTCCTTCTAGATACGTTGACACTGTTTCGTATTGACCGTAATGAAACCAAATATATACGTATTCCTTTGACTAAACAAGGCATTGCTTGGTGGACAGACAAAAATGTGAAATTCAGGAATCCTACTGGACCTACAAAGGATCTGGCAATACTTTTCCAAGGTAAAATGATAACACAATGAATTGACCCATGTATGAGAGAACATAAAGACTCCAATCTGGATCAAGACCTTCCTGGGAAGGTATTGTGGAGGCTGAAGTAGAAATTGAATTATTTTTCCAGAAAAATAATAAAAAAAGCCAATTCTCAGTTTATGTGGGGGTTACAATCCAAGAATAGAGCATAAAGCCAAAATTGCATATAGTCAAAACACATTAGGTTCAGTTGTGGGTGGGATTGCCAAAGTCTTTTTTCCTCCAGGTGATGGTCCCCTTTCTGCCCCCTTCTTAATTTTTAAAATAAAATTTCCTGCGCTCGTAAAGCTGAAGGCATGCAAATTAAATGAATCTAAGTTGTGAGTTATCTGTAATGTTTTGAATGGGATACACTGTATTGATTAGTACAAGTTATTGGGGAAACTGTAAACAAAAGTTAGATGTACATTCTTGTGTGCCAGCTCATTTATGGGTTTGCTTTGCTTGATTCTCTCTCCTTCCAAATGTCCAAAATTTCTATTCAAACAACTTGTTACTAGCTTTCTTCTTGTTCTGCTAATATATTCATACCTCTTGTCTCTCTCCACCCCACTCCCAAATTATTTAATAGCAACTATGCTTGCGCTTGATTGCTTGGCTGTGTTCCCCAAGATGCATGCTTTCTAAGAAAAATCATAATCTCATATTAGTGCTTTACATTTTTTGTTTTTAAGGCACAGCAAAACCTGTCAATTGGCCCAAACCAGTGTATGAGCTAGACAAGGATGCAGACAACAATGGATTCATCAATGAAGACTTCATTGTGTGGATGCGTACTGCAGCGCTGCCTACATTTCGGAAGCTATATCGCCTTATAGAGAGACCAGATAACTTACGGCCTACTCTACCAGCTGGGAATTATTCCTTGGAAATAGAATATAGTATCCTTTTATTAAAAGGTCTAAGAAATTGCAGTCAGTAAACCTTGTACAGTCATACCTCGGGTTGAAGTTGCTTCAGGTTGAACGCTTTCGGGTTACGCTCCGCAGCGACCCGGAAGTAACGGAACGTGTTACTTCCGGGTTTCACCGCTTGTGCAGACGCTCAAAATGACGTCGCACGCGGAAGCGGCAAACCACGACCCGCGCAGATGCGCAGCGAGATACCACTGTAATCGTCTTTTATTGATTTTCTTGTAAACCTTGAAGTCATTAAATAGGTAACTGTTGGTAGCATAGCAGGCTGATAAGAACCATTTTAGGGCTGAATGAAAAATCTACAAAGGTCACAATAGGAGCATGCACAAAATTGTCTCATTCAGCTTTTTTTTTTTTAAAAAAAAAGGTTGCATTAACTGTTGGGTTGGTTTATCTGTGGCCCTTGCCTTCATGTCAGACATCTCCTGCAAGTAATCAGTTCGGACCTCTGGCCAGAAGTCCCTGTCCCTCCGTCAGCATCCCGTGTGGAGAGGGGAGAGAAGGATGTGCCCTCTGCACTCACTTTTTGTACTTCTGGTCCAAACCCTCCCCCCAAAAAGGGAATGTAGTTTTCTACACACCCCAAATAGAATTCAATCCCTGTGTATAATTCTCACCCCTTGCAATCTTTTCCAAGAATTAGGTCAAACATAAGGTCCTTTTGGGGGGATCTCCATGGCAGACCTCTGCTTCTCAACACCCTCTCCTGGAGCAGAAAACTGTGTTTTCGGTAGGGCAGAGGGGCCAACTTACTGAGGCCTGCTATTCTTTGTCAGCTTCATTCACTCTTTGCCACTGTTACTTAAATCTGCAGTGTTGGTGTTCCGCATTTTTGAGTAGTTAAATTTGCTCTTTCCTCAGCATTTGCAGCTCATGCAAAGGTGGAATAGGAGGTGGTGACTTTTTTGGTTAGTAGGAGAAGGAACACCTTGATATTTAGGCTGACTGGATGAGCAGGGGCATTTGAGAGGTATTTGGAAGGGACAGCATGACCTTGTGAGGAGGAGAAGAGCTCTAAGGCTTTGCTCAGCACAGTGGTGGTGCTGATGCAGTTTTAGCAGGTAAGCTATGGCTGAATGGTACAAGGCTATTGGATGCAGAAGGGTGGGTGTATTGAGTAGCTAATTACTGGTTCTTGTACTGATTTCCTACCAGGTCAAAGCCCATGGGGGTTTTCTTTGATAAATTCTGCATGTGGCATTTGGAATAGGAGGTCTGGCCATCTATCTTTCTGCAAAAAACAACAGCAACAAAAAGCCTTCAAAAGTAAAGAGACACATAGCTTCATGGCTGCTTTAACAATGGTCATGGTTCGGATATTATCTACATCTTTGGTAGCCCCCTCTGCCCGTTGGTTTCCTTGTCTTGAAACTTCTTCAGCCAGTAGACTTGTGTCTGAGTAATTTGCTTCCCAGGTGTTGTTTTTTTTTTTTGTTGTTGGCTCGTATTTCGAGTAATAAAGTGTCCCCTGGCTATCAAGCCTTGACTACGATACAGCATGTTCTTCAGAACACTTGCTGTTTGTTTGTTTTTAAGTAACCCAATCTCCTTCCTTTGTGCCGATACGAAGCTTTCTTGTTAGCACTGTGACGCCAGCCAGTCACTGTTGGCGAATGTTTTTCCTATACCCGAATCAGATTATCCTGTGCATAGCTTTGACGGGCGGAAACGGATGATCTTGAGCACCATTTCGTGGATGGGGGGCAAGAATCCATTTCTGGGAATCGCCTACATCACCGTTGGCTCCATTTGCTTTTTCCTCGGAGTAGTGCTGCTAATCATTCATCACAAGTACGGGAACCGGAACAACAGTGCAGACATTCCCAATTAATCCCGCCTCTCCAAACCACATGTACTGCATGTGCATCAAGGCCAGTCCAGAGCGGACACAGCTTTGGAAAGCTCTATCCCTGGTATATATATATATATAAAGTTGCTTCTGACACAGAATGCATAAGTATATATGAAGCCTTTTGTTTTCCCTTACGGTGGATTAACTTGAAGATAATGGCTATAAAAAAGTTACCTATGTAAAACAGTGCTGCCTAGAGGACTTTTTGAGGCTTGGCCTCTGGCTGGACAGGTGCCATGATGCGCATTTAGTCTTTCCTCACCTAATGCATCTGCTGCTTGTGTGCTTTGTAACATGTCCATACCGTGTATAGACTGCCTGGCGAGAACGTGTTTAGGATAGAGTAGCTTCACGTTTCAAGGATGTCAGGTGTGCTGGTGCTTTTGGAAGGAGAAGAGGCCTGCCTGGTTTGTTGTTTGGTTTTTTTGGTCACGCATGGTGCGCATGGGCTTTTGTGTTCGCGGCTGAAATGTTTGCTGTATTAAACCTGTGCAATTTGTTCTCTGAGCCCAGCTTCACGTTCAAGCTTCTCCGTATGTTCCAACAGGTGTGCTTGCCATGTGAACGTGTGCAGCAGCAAAAGGCTTCCTCATTACATTAAAGCCGCTTTTCCCCCACACGGAAACAACTGCTGCCTATACAAGTCTTGCTTTAAATTCTTCCGCGTGCAGCTCTGTTCTGTGCCCAGCACCTTGTGTGGTCCAAAACTCTTAGCGTGGCTCCTACAGAAATGAAGAGCTTCTGTCTCAAAGGCAGGAACAGCTGTCTGTATCGGTACAGAAATGTCCATCTCTGGTTAAAAGCAAGGGTTCGACCCCTTTTAACATTCCTAATTGGGGAAGAAGCATTAAATTTAATTCAGAAGGTGCTTGAGCTCCTGAATTCAAGTACTTGAGGGTCAGCGAAAGAAACTTGAAGTGTCATGCAAGTCTGTTACAGCTTGCTTGCGGTGGGGTGTGGGGGACGTCCCCTTCTTGCAAATTTTCACTGAAGTCTTTCCGGATTGTAAGAACCCAGCCCGTTGATCTTAAATTATTAAATTGCTATGTATATGGAAGTTGTTTTATGTGAAACTGATTTGTCAATCTGAATATTTGCTATTGAATAAATGCTGTCATTTGTTTTATGAAACAATCTTTTAGCAGAAGTGTCTCAGTTTTGGGTGGCAGTCATGAAAACTTTCAAGAGGACTTGAAAAGGGATAATGCAAAAACCTCATGCCTTTGATCCTTTTGGGAACCAGAAAAATACAGGAACGTTAAATGCGGAAATAATTCTGTAGAAGGATTTTGAAAGCTGAGATCACTCAGTTGGAGGCACAGTAGAATTCATTTCCTAGAAAACCAAGTGTCTCACAAATAAATGTGCAGTCAGTTGTGTTAGTTTACACTACTACTTTCCTTCAATACACACCCTTCCTTGCCAAATTGAATCTTACATACACCTGACTTGTATGTTTGCTATAATGTGCAAATTGAATGCCAGATTTGCTGTAAATACTTGGCAGTGGCTGCCTATAAACTTAACTGTCTAGAACATGCATTCCAATTACAGTAGGGATTTAATATGAATTGGTTTAATCTGAACCAGTAGAACTAAAACACCCTTGAATTCCGTTCATTTAGATCACATTATGAAAAGCTATCTGAGACTTTTTTAACCAGAGGGGTTTTCCCTGTTCCAAACTCAACACTCCTTAATGAGATACCTATTTTATTTATTTAAGCATTTGCTACTTGCCCATCAACCATCTCCTCAACATTGTTTACCCTCTGCCCATTAAAAACATTTAACAATCCAAAGTTAGAACAGTGAGATCAATACAAATTACCACTTAAAAATCAATGCAAGCAGCATAATTCCTTCTAAAAATGAGTTTTAAAAACAGCTGACAATTGGTTTATTTTAGCCCTTGGAACAAAAACATAGTCCTAAAAAGCTTGGGAAAATAAAAAGGTCATCTGGCACTGCAAATAATTTGGTGTAGGCATTAGACAAACCTTGCTAGTGAGAGCATTCCATAACTGGGGCTGCCACCACCAAAAAGGGTATCTTCTTGGTAGATAACTGCCTCACCTCATTTGATGGGAGGTGCTGGAGAAGGGCCTCAGGTAAACATCTGAAGGTCCAGAGAGGTATGTATGAAAGACAATCCTTTAGAAAACCTGACTCTAAGCTGTATCTCAGGTCTGTTCTCCTTGAAAACAGTGATGTAGACAGAGCGTGTCTACCCAGTTTGCACCAGTTTACCCCAGTGCCTTGCTGTCATGTTAATATAATCTCAGCTTCAGTGTTGGATCATGCCTAGCTCCAGTCATCCTTTTTTGTACATGTCAAAATCTGCAGCTGTCTCAAACACCCCTACGGAAAAGCAACCCAGTAATAATAGCATAGGCAAAGCTCACCTGGGGTAGCTCAGCTGGTAGAGCAGGAGATGCTTAATCTCAGGGTTGTGGGTTTGAGTCCCACATTGGGCAAAAAGATTCCTCGGGAGGGGGGTGGACTAGATGATCCTTATGGTCCCTTCCAACTCTACAGTTCCGAGAAGGCAAATTCTGAGACATATACATAAAGTGGTTTGGAATATAGATCAAGAGCTTTTTAGCTCTAGAACAAAGCTGTAAGATGAACTGCTAAATTTGGCAAAGAAAAACCTCACTGGAACGAATTTGCTAGCAGCTGACTTTCCTATTTCATGTTGACTACATCTGACTACAGCCACCTCCTGAGAGTTATTCCTAGACAAAGCTGGGAAGGGTTAGGGTTCTTCTGCTGTCACGTGTCCAACAAGAACAGGGCTTGGTTAAACAGGTACGGTGATTTGGCATCTGTTTCTCCATGACTGGTGTTCTTTGTCACCTGCTTCCTGTTTAACCACATGCCACTGTTAAAGCAGATTTAACTTGGGTTATCCAGTTAGTCTTTTACAGAGCAGAATTACTGTGTGTTGCACAAGCAGGATATTGTTCTTGTCACAGAAATATTGTTCAGCAGTTAGTCAAATGATTTCTTTCCAAATTTCCTGCTATCCAGCATTTAATCTTGCTCCAACACAAAGCACTGCTGTTCATGGCAAGTAACTGCAGTATAATACTGACTTATTTCCGAGTCTTGTGTTTGCTTCACATATGGGGAAGAAAAAACTTAGAAGACAATCCAGAAACCCAACTTCCAGTAACTCTGTTGCAGACTATGGGCTTAATTAACATTTAAGCTTGAAAGTCTGTTAGTGTTGTGGCACTGGTGTCTTTAAAGCAGCAAATTACCTAAGAGCTGTCATTCTAATTTGTTGTACCTTCTGTAGAAAAGATGAATAACAAGTTCCCTGCTCTAGTTTTAATAGAGACTGAGGTTAATTTAGGATTACCTTCGTTCATTTGAAACAGACGCGGCTGCTTTAATTGGTAAGTTCCTCATACTTTCATCTGAGAGGTTTTGGGATTTTAGTGGATGGAAATCAAGACAAAAGGCTTCAATGAAGCAATGTGAGATATGATTACTTTAGAGACCAAGGTACTAGTTGATTTTGTTCTTTGTAATTTGAGTCAACTGTTAAGTAAAGATTTTTAAGAGTTCTAATTGGCTGCTGATCTAATTAGCTCCATTGTTTGGCTGTTTTTAAGCGAGTACCGTAGAAGGAAAAATACAGTTAAGAGTTACCTATCTTCAACTGCATGTGGCTGCCTCTCTCCCCCTGAGGTGTACAATGTTCTTGCTAACAAATGATTAGCCCTGGTTTCTTCTTCCTATTTCTATGCTGTGAATTTTTCACCATGTCCGCAGTTGGTACTAACCACAACTCCAGGTGTTCTTAGCTACCGTTGTGCATAAATGTGTTACTCATGCGAAGTGTACAGTCTGCACATGGGTCCTAAAGGCACTGCTTATGCCCTAATGAAAGGCAAACTGTTGTCTTCAAATCATGAAGATAAGTGTTCCTGGATTCTCTTCAGAGAATCAATTTCCTTATCATTTAATTCCAAATTAACATCCATTGCAACCCTAAAATGTTCTGTTAAGTCAAAATAAAATTACCAGACCCGGAAAAGTCATTCTCATTTTTATATCAGAAATAACTTAATGGTCAGAGCAAATTACAAAGATGCATTTATTATATTGAATACCACATCAGACAGCATGTGAGTGATAACTAGAAGCAATTTGCATTTGCTGGGAGAAGTCAATTTTCTAAAAGTCTACTAATTTCTTGATACCAAGGATTACTTAGGAAAATAGTAATATGAAAAAAGATTCATAACAGTAACTAGCATATTCATATAACAGGACATGGGAAAATAAACCCACCAATGAGGTTATATATTTTTATTGGCAGGAGTTTAACCCCAGTAAAAGGGTCATATCACCTGTTTTGTTTACACTAATGGTAGTGTAATGTCACAACGTTCAAAATGTATTTCAAGTTGTGTTAGTAATGATGCTTGTTAACAGTCATTAGGGACAATTTGTCATGCAAATAACTAGTAGTAAGTTCCAGGAAACTATGCCATTGTAAGGCCTCTTCTTTGAGCATTGCTGAACTAAAATTAAACAGCAACAAACCTTGTCAAACTTGCATGATGACAAAGATATAACAAATAACAGCCCTTATTATATGGGTCCAACATGATGGTGGCTGCCTCTTTTCTTCATCCCACTACAGCCTCCCCACTTTCTCCCCCTCAGGCTTGGGAGAGACAATCCTAAATAAGCGAGTGAGGAAAGAAAGAAAGATGGATGGATGGATGGATGGATTTGTACATTCTTCCAAGGAGTAAGTTGAAGTGAGAGTTGCACCTACTCACACAAATATGGCTCTAAGCCCTCATGTTCCAAGACTACCTAATAATGCATCTCCAACTTGCCTAGGAATTATGGGCCCCAATACATAACCCTTCTAACGTGACTACACTTACCTTTTGACGTGACAGCAGTGGCAACTTGCTGCCCTCTTTTGTAGGCTCTTTAGTGATAGGTGCACATCAGTGTTGCTTTTGAATAGGAGCCAAGTATGTATCTCATCTGTGGTGGCTGCCCACTGTTTTAATTTAATATATATATGAAATGGGGCATTGCATTTTGGATCATTTAAAATGGCAGCCAACCACTGCCATTGCTGCCAAGCTTGGGGCTCTCAGGAAGCGCCAAACCACTGGCACCAGGTCAGGTGCAAAAGTAGACTCTTCTGAAGACTGAGAGCTGGTCAGATGTTGCATCTACTAGTAGGTCATTTGGGAATGTAAACCCCAGAGGAAAGAAGCTAGAACAAGGAAACACTTTTATCTAAAGTTCCATACAAGAAATTGCTCAAACCAAGTCAAACAATGTCATTCTTCTAGGCTAAAGGAGACTGTGGTTCTCCAGATGTTGAATTTCAACTCCCATCTGTCCCAGCTAGCATGGCCAATGGTCAGGGATGATAGGTGCTGTAGTCTTTAGCGTGCTAATGTTTTCTTTGTTAAAGCCAGTTGCAGCAAAATCTCAATTATTGGTTTTTATACTTTGGTTATTTTACACTTTCATTTTAGTGCCCTTGTTTATTGTTTTTTATTTATCCTTTACAGTTTTACCTCGGGTTACATACGCTTCAGGTTACAGACTCCGCTAACCCAGAAACAGTACCTCAGGTTAAGAACTTTGCTTCAGGATGAGAACAGAAATCGCGCGGCGGCAACACGGGAGGCCCCATTAGCTAAAGTGGTGCTTCAGGTTAAGAACAGTTGCAGGTTAAGAAGGACCTCCGGAACGAATTAAGTTCTTAACCTGAGGTACCACTGTATTGTTAACTGTCCAGACCCCATTGTAAGGTGGGTGGTGTACAGATCATAAATAGGAAACAACAGTTTCCCAATTGCTGGAAGGTTGCTAGTTCCCCTTCACCGTCTTAGGCTGTAGGATTCCACAAACCAAATAAGGATGGAAAGTTATGTGACTCTGGTGTGGGCAATGGCAAAAGTGGAATAAAGGATTGCTAACAATTACTGAGATAATGTGAAGTGCCTCAAACACTCAAAGCACAACTGCCCTCTCTAGTTGCTTATTGAAAAACACTCTGGGCTTAGAAATTTTCCAGTGAGGGTGCACTGGAACTATCCAGTAGTCTGAAGTGGAAGTTCTGTGTGTTCAATGTCCTCTTCTTGGGAGCATCGCCTGCATCTGAGCCAGCCAGTTAGCTGCTTGGTTTGCCTGGAGCAATCTCCCTGTAGCTGAACCTGTGGCAGGCCAGAAGAATTTCATAATTTGTCCCTAAACTGCAAATTATCCAGCTGAACTCTGCCCATCCACTTTCTTTCTCGGGCCCTTCTTGCACCCTTAAAAGTTACCCGCCAGGCAGAGGAACCAGCAGCGGCAGCTACAAAGCAAGACCTTCGCCTCTTTCCAGCAGTCAAGCGGCGCTTGCGGGTGGGGATGCTGAGGAAGGTTTAAGGGGCGGTGGCCGTTTTCTTGCATTTATGGGAAATATAATAACCGCCCTTGAAAGGTTGCAACGTCTGTGCAGTGTTTTTAAAAGGAAAGCAAAACCTCTCTTTAACAAACGTGCTAGGGAAGAACGCTATACCCACCCTATCCCTATAAAACAACTACTCAAGAGGGGAAAGGGGGGCATAGCCATTTTCTGGCCAAGTCCTGAAGAAGAAGGGACCGGGAGGGGAGGAGAGTTGGGCCGGCATCTTTTTGCAGTTGAACCTGACCCTTCTCTTCAAAAGCGCCTCCCTCCCGGCTTCGGGAGGACTTGGCTGCCCTGCCCAGGGATGCGCTTAAGAGCCGGGTAAATCAAGCAAGCAAGGCGGCGGGACACTGCAGGTCACCCGCCAGCCCGCTTGTGGCGCTCTAGGTTTCCCTCTGGCTCACGACTCCGCAGCCTAAGAGGAAGTCCCGCTCTCTCTGTCTCTCAATGACAAGGAGGTTCATAGGCTTTACAAATAAAGACGGCACCCGTCCTGGTTATATATGATACTTCCGATCTCAAACTGATCTGCCTTTCGCCGCTATGGAGATTTTTTTTAAAAAAAGAATACTTAACCATAGAGGTGCCAACGGCTAGAAAGACTGGAACGGCGGCTTGTTGATTAATACCGGAAGCTCTCGCTTTGGATGCGCGCGCCGGTCGCCATGGTCGCCTAGGGATTGTGACGTCAGGCGGCGTCGAGCGGCGTCTCGCTTCCTGTTTCCGGTGCCCTTGTTCCTGCGTTGAAGGCGACGGCGTAGACGAGGAGGAAGGTGAAGAGGAAGAGCTGCCAAGATGCTTCGGAACCTTTTGGTATGGCCGGAGGAGGAGGAGGGTCTGGCCTGTGACTTGGGTGGCTTTTGCTGTTGGGAAAGTAGCCGCGAAAGCAGCGAGATAGACGAGTGAAGGGAGGCCCCTTTTATTGCATTTCCTGCGGTTGTGAACTGCCTTTTTCAAGGCTGCAAATTCCACGCAGTGTTAAAAGCGAAAAATGAAAACACAGCGTAGCAAATATGCAGCAAAAGTGAACCCCGCACCCTCAGCAATTCCCACAAAAACAGCTATAATAAAATAGTATTATTTGTCGAAATGGCTGCTTAAAACTAAACTACGCCTATTTAAAAAGGAACCATACTTGAGTTAAGTTATCGGGCTTTGGGGGGGGGGTCGGGGTGGTCATATTGTGGCTGGTTTGGGCCTTGTAAATGGTCAGGGGGCGGGATCTGGAAAACCTCTTTTAAGAAGGCTGGGGAGGGTGCCATGGAGGATGGGTTGAAGGGAAAATTTGCCAATATCAGGTTTCAGAAGTCTGCCCAATTTGGGGCAGTTATTTCCTCCACGGTGGCTGTCACACATTAATGGAGGAGAGGGCATCTGGGGAGGCGTAGGTGGGCTAAGGTGGCTTCCAGGAGGAGATGAGGCATTTTATTTCCATGGGTCTTAAGTTCACATATTGGGATCCAAGCCAATGTATTTTACTTTATATTTTCATTGGTTGGTAATGTTTCCATGTCAAAGTCCTTTGATTTTCAAAGATAGGTGTTGGTCTATGGTCTCCCAGTTTGGTGGTTTGGGTATTGTTCACTTGGTGCACCAACTTCCTTTTTTACATGGTGCAGATTAAGAAGCAGAAATTGGGTTGGGAAAAGCAGGATTTCAACAAAGTAGCTGTTAGCTTTTGGCAGAAGCAACAGGTTTTTTGTTGGTATCTTAAAGAGGCATGTGACACAAGCTTGTGTGCCTTTCATCAGAGTTATGTAGATTTACTGTATTTTCAGTTGGTAGAAATGTGGGGTGAAACAGTGGGGCCTAATGGCCATGCAATGAGAGAGGCAGCAATGGTCAGCACAGGTTAAATATATACAAGAATAGCTGCTTTTACACATAATAGCAAAACATGATTAAGCTTTATGTAAGCAAGCCCTTGAACAATACACTCCCCACATCCAGCACTGACATATAAGATCAAACACTTCCTTTCATTCTTAACTAACTACAGTTTGGTAGGTTCAGAACAAAAATTATAGTGTTAAGTATGGCTTATTAAAACTAGCCAGGGTTGTTAGCCATAGTCTGAAGTAGGCTTGCCTCATTAAGCTATAGCTAACATTTTCGTTTCAGAGAAAACTGTGATTATCATTCTGTGTACACTAGTGTGGTCACTAACTACATTTGGTCTAAACCACTAGTGTTTAGTTTACTTGCTTCCCAAGTAATTGTGCATATGAGTGTACCCTTAACAAAAGAAGCACTACTTCCAATAATAATTTAAAAAGAAATTTTTTTGTTTGTTTTGCAGACACTTCGGCAAATTTCTCAGAAATCCATAAGCACTGCCTCCCGCAGGCAGGTTACAAACAAGGTTCCGGAATTACAGAAACATTTCCAGGTATGGTTGCATGCATACTTTGAGAACAAATGACATTGTAATGGAACCTCTTAATATTGTTTTTATCTATCTATCTATATAAATATATATATATATATGATTTTTTCTTTGCGATGAATATACTTTACGTAGCACCACTAATGGCATTTAGCGTCCAAGCCATCTTTCTTTTTTTGATCTTTTAAGACCACACAGTCTGATTGCTGTGTGATAGCTGCTTATTTTCTCAGTAGTGCTAAATTATCTGAAATCCAATAGCATGCTTGTATGAATGAATTTATGCTTACGAATGCAATTAAGTTACATGTGAAAGATACAGCAATAGCTGTTGAAGACAAATCAGAATTTTAGCTTCTGGGAGTATCTTAAAAAATATATGCAATGTCCTACCTGGCTAGCAAATTGTGACTAGTTAATAAATAATCTATGTGGTGCTGGGTATCATAAGTTAGAACTCAAACCTTTTTGTGTGTTCTATAGACAGCTGTACTAACAGTCTTTGATCATTCTTGGTTGTCATGCTGAACAGTACAGGGTAGAGGTGGGGAACCTGCAGCCCTCCAGATGGCATGACTGATGGTCAGGGTAGGCAGGAATCTGGATGGCTACAGATTTCTATCCCTAATGTAAGAAGACACTATTCTGCTTGCTATGAGTAAAAAATGTGCTGTAATATTTTTACTTGATAGTTTGTTTTATCATCTAGGTAGTCTGATTCATGACTTGGTTTTTCCAAAGTTGTGATTTCAGCTGTGTTGTCCTTAATGTTAATGTTAATAATCTTAATGTTAATAATCAAATACTTTTCATAAAATAGTTTTTCTTGGCCCCCTCCCCCCTGCATCCCAAGCCATGCCCACTAAAGCATCAGCCCATCTAAGTTGAGTAGTTCAAAATGGGACATCTTTTCAAAAGTGGTGGGTACATTGTGTTGGCATTTGACTAGTCAAAAATTGATCAAGAATTTTAAAGGAATAAGTTATTTGATCAACCCCCTAACCAGTAAAACCCTAGCAAAGCATGCTAATTACAAAAAAGTATTTTCCTTCATTATTTTATTCTAGAAGACTTCAGAGTCTAGTCCCTCTCTCAGTCTTTGCAAAATAACAGCAAATTTCACACTGAATGTCATCTCCCTTGGCATGTGAAATGTGGCTAAACTTTTGCAGAAGGATTAAGCAAAGAGTGGTATGCCTTGATAAAACGGGTGCTTCCTTTCCTTGTGGCCATTGTGGAATCTGCTGGCTGATTTCTTTACTTGCTCCCTGGGGGTGGCAGTGGCCCCACAGACTTTGCACTGCCTGAAAAGTGGCATTGGGCAGTGACAGGTGGTCATTTAACTGAGAGGGAGAAAGTTGGTCTCTAATCTTGCTGGCTGATCTGTGTGTTAACTGGAAAATCAGAACCACAAGTAAGTAGTGTCACCATTGTCTATGAAATGATGTCTTCCATGACCCTTTAAGGCAGTATATTGCAGTGTGCATACATGCCTTCGTCCACAGTGCTGACGTTCACTGCACCGCTGCTGTCCTGTGCTACAGTGCTCACATTCCCTGCACTATGTAGGCTGCTGACTCAATCCTTATTGACTAGCTAATTTGCTCACCCTAATTTATGATTATGTATGCACATGCTTTGTGTTTCCTCTTTACTGTTGTGCTCCCATTTAGAGATGCCAGGAGTTTAGCAAATGGCCAGAGAACCAGGACATGTTGCTTAACTGGAAAGGATGAGGACAAAAATTCTTTATAGAGAGAATGCAGGTGATACCTGCTCCTAAAATTTATTCAGTAGATTTATAGCCTGTTTTCTGATTTGAGTTCTTACAACAGTTAATAGCATTTATGAAACACAGCAGGTGCACCTAAACTCACATGCTCACAAAACAACCAACCCCACTGAGCAGGAGCCAGCACCAAACATTTTCCACAGAGTAGATGGGGTTGGGACAGTTTGACTGGAGCATACCCTCATAGTGGCTGAATGAGAGATCTGTGAGTGACACAAGCTCTGATAAGGGTTGAAGAGGGAACAGTTCCTTGCTTTCACGGTTGCTGGTTGATTAACCAGTTCTGCACTCAATGTATTGCCACTTACATAAGGGCATTCTTGACCCTTTAGAAAGTTTGATCATATTTGACTAGGGTCAATAAAAAGAATATTGTAACTAATCAGTTGAACGGTGTCCCAGTACACACTAAATTTAGGCTGCAGTCCTGTGTATGCATACTTGGGACTTGAGTTTTATTGAACTTGGTGGGATGTTTAAGTAAACAAGCATAGGAATGGGCTGCAAATAGGCTGCTCGTTAGAGCTGGTTGATTTATTCTTCCACTCCTTGCCTTTCCTCTCTGGTTGCTTCCTTGCAACTCATTTTAGCCTGCCTGGGCTGAGGAAGTAATGTATCTCTCCCCACCCCCAGAAATATTTAGGGTATAAGGCTTATCCTTAGGAGAATACGGATGTGGGGGTTCCCCTCTTCTGCTTTCCACCTCCACTCCACCCCATCCAGTAATCAACACAAGGTTTGGCTGCTTCTTCCTCCCCACCTTTCTCTGTCTAGGTAGCAGTTCCCAGGACCTTAGCCCATTTGCTTCACATGGTTCTATCCTTATTTCAGACATCATTATATATTGGTTTATTGTGATGTTGAGCTGGTTATATACTGTGATGCTGAAAACCAGTTATCGCCCAGCCGTACTGCTCATATGACATATATAGCTGAGCAGTAGAGTCTCTTTTTACAGTATATGGTAGCATGCTTTCAACAGAGGGCTGTTTCAGTATTGGTGAACTTTCAATATCAGGTAGATGTTCCAAATTACAGAATTTAGCCTTGAATAACTGGCAGCTATGCAGGAAATAACTTTTTGTACTTTTTGCCTGGACTTGAGTAAAAAGAGCCGGAGTTAGCTTTCTAACATTGTAACTCTAGCATAATCGGTTTCAATTTTAAAAAATAAATCCTAAAAGAGAAGAGTCTTAACTCATGAATTCTGCATCTTTGTCATTGTTATTAGGAAGATAATGGCATTCCAGTGTACCTAAAAGGTGGAACAATGGATGCAATGCTGTATCGAACCACCATGATCCTTTCCGTTTTTGGTAAGACTTTAACAGAGAAGCAGCAGAGCTGTCATAGATGTCTCTGGTTATGTGTTCATATTTCTAAGAGAGAAAGTACCACTCCTCTGCATAAATCTAAAACAGGAACTTGGGAACTTGGAAATTCTGTGCTGTATGTTACCGTGTTATTAAAAACATGCTTAGGAAAACCAGTGTAAAAGCACAAGAGATACCAGACTGCTGTTTGTGAATATTCTCCACATTATTTTCTCCTCTTTCTGTTGTGAACATCACTTGAGTCTATAAGAGCTCTGTCTTAAAGGAACCCAGATCCCCACTCTGTTCAGTAGGCAAATTTGGATGAGCGTTTACATTCAAGCTTGCAGGTTTTCCTATGCCACTTTCCCATAATGCCTACTTTACTTAGCTATTTGACTGAGTGGGTTTCTGACACCTTTGAGAATGCAGTCTTTACAATCATTTGTTGGGAACCTTTTTAAAGCCCAAAACATGAGGCAGAAGCCTCTGAATGGAAGCTCAGGTTAAAATGCAGCTGCCAGGAAAATGATGGGGGACCTGTGCCCCTCCATATGTTGTTGGACTACAGCTTCAGTAATCATTGACCTTGGCCAGAACTGATGGGGCCTAGAGTATACAGTGATATATGGAGAGCTGCAGGTTCCTGATCCCTGTATTGAAAACAGCATGCTGGAAGCACTTTAATTTACCAGAATTTCTGAAAGCTCAAGAGTTTAAGATGGCAATTTTTATCAAAAAACTTACGGCATTTTGAGAGTTTTGCCTAATAATAATAATTTATTTGTACCTCACCCATCTGACTGGGTTGCCCAAGCCATTTGGGCGGTTTCCAACATATATGGCAACATAATAAAGCATTAAACCTTAAGAAACTTCCCTGTACAGGGCTGCCTTCAGATGTCTTATGATGGTTATACATAAAGTTATTCATCTCTTTGACATCTGATGGGAGTGTGTTCTACAGGATAGGTGCTACAACTGAGAAGACCCTCTGCCTGGTTCTCTGTAGCTTCACTTCTCTAAGTGAAGGAACCCTCAGTGCTGGATCTCAGTGTCCGGGCTGAACGCTGGGGTTGAAGACGCTCCTTCGGGTATACAGGGCCAAGGTCATTTAGGGCTTTAAAGGTCAGCAGCAACACTTTGAATTGTGCTCAGAAATGTCATAATCCTCCCTTTATGTACTTAATTGGTCTGGCGATATAAAAGGAATGGGAAAACAGGCTCCTTTTAGCCTGAAGAAACTTAGCATATATTGTGTCATTTTCTGTCAGTCTAATAAGATTAGAGCAAAAGAGTGGCATGAATACTTTTAAAAAAAGAGAGCTTATGCTAATAAATTGCCATCATCTAAAGCATTTGTGCTTGATCTGACCTAATGTTGTGTGTCTTCTCTTCAGGAACAGGCTATCTCCTTTATGTGCTCTTCAATGCAGCAATGCCCAAGAAAAACAATTGACCCCAGTTTACAGGATGCATCTTGGAGCAACACCTCTCCACACCATTCCAAAACACACTTCAGGGACCTACTTTGTCCTTGTCATAAATGATGTCTGTGTTGGGGATCAATATTTATTGAGTTGAAATGTTCTATGCTGTGACCAATAAAGTAGTTTTACATTCCTGTGTGCTCGAATCTGTTGAAAGTTTATTTGCTGAATTTAATGTGCTTTTTGTGAAGCCTGCAGTTTAATCTCAAGCAGAAATAATAGGCTCAAGTTTGAATTTGTAGGGCTTGCTAATTTGCCATCCTTTTTGTCTTCAGGATCAAAGATAGCTAAACATGGATTAGGTAAATGTCATACTATAAACACAGTCTTAATATGGATCAAAATTCATCTCCTGTAGCTCTTCACAGTTTAGCCAATTGAAGTTTATTTCACCAATAAGGACTCACTTATTTCCCTGAGTACTCGCACTATGATGTGATTTGCATAAAGCAATGTCTAAGCTAAGCACTTGGATTCTTCCTACAGACCATTACTTTTGCAATGAAAGGTTGTCTATATAAAGTATTTCTAATCACGCTGTGAGCCAATTTTGAGGCAAAATGCAACCTAGCCATATGTGCCTTTAATCAGAAGTCTTGCTATGTTCAGTGAGCCTTACTCTCGAGTAAGGGTTCTGCAGGAACTTGGCAATGCTTATTAACTGCCTTTAGAAGAGCATGGAAGCTACAGTTAGTAGGAGGAAGATACCTTCCCTGTGTCACAATCAACTGAAGTATCACCACATGATGTCACTGTTGAATTTCTGTTTAAATACCGTCCCTCTAAATACATTTTCTTAAATGATACAGTCATGTTTAAAGGTCCTGTTTTCTCACCTGCAATGGGACCATGCCAAATAATTTTTCTAATAAGCTATAAAATTGGGTAATTGCTATGAAGCCTAATTGAGCAAATGTTTTCTGTATTCGTCTGTTTTTCCAGCTGCTTTAATAGTCCTGTTATTATTTTCCTTCATGTGTGACATATACAAGAGAATGGATTTCGCCTGCATAACTCCTACTGAGTCAGATACCTGAAGTTATGCTCAAACACATCACTGCCGTGAAATCAGACAGTACATAAATAATTGTTGTGGTGAGACTCCTTTATGACTCAGTCGAAAGTCTCTCTCCTGTGTTACACATCATTTCGTGTGTATGCTTGTACACAGTTTTCTAGAAAGTCTCTTGCTTTTGTTAAGCTAGTCTGATTTTTTTTTTCTTTTGCAGAGGACAGAGGAGAGAGTCTAATGCATGAGCACTTCAAATTGTAGATGCCTTGTGCGGTCGAGGGCCATGGGGAGAAGAATGACTTGAATCCAGGCTTAGAACTCAGTCCTGTTCATATCTGTTCAGAAGTAGGTCCTGTGGAATTCAATGGGGCTTACTCCCAGCTAAGAAGTTTGCAGCCTTAGTCTCATACAATACAGCAGAGCCACTGAAACCAATGTGATTTAAATCATTGTCTAAGGCAGCACCGCTTACCTGAGAGCATAGGAGCCAACTCCTAGGGGCCGAGGTCTTTTCAGCCCCCACTAATAAAATGTTTGCCCCCCCCCCCCAAAGTTGATGAGCATTGTCATTCAAATGGTGTCCATGCCCCACATCGTGTGAGCAATTATGCAGGGTGGCGCTTCCCCCCGCCCCATGCAAGTTAGCACCCCTGCCTGAGAGTAAGTTCCCTTGCATGCAATAGAACTTATTTCTCACTAGATAGGATTGTGCTGTAACTTAAGTCCCATCAATTTCAAGTGGGGTTCATTTTTTCTCCAGTCCAAAACAGTACAGGCTGCCCATGCAGGAAAATCACTACAGCTGCCCTCCTGAATTTTGGCAGGATTCACCCCCTTCAGGTGGGTCTAATATGCTTGCAAATTTCATTAAGTACTTCCTGCAAAATTAAAAGGTATATGTGGTTATGTTTTAAAGAATACATTTTAAAGATGCCCAGTCTCAAGCTGAATGAAGCCAAACCAAAAACAATCCTTGACCTATTTGCCCATAATATATCCATTTCTGTCAAAGGTGGGGAAAGGTATAGCCATTTTTAGATTTCCTAATATGGAATGGGGGGAAATGAAGGCCTGAATTATGGCCTAAAGCAAGAAATGGAGCAAATATTTTGTGCATATATCATACGATCAATAATTTCATGTGAGCACTAAACTAGAGGGGATTTAGAAAAAAAGATGGAACCTGCAAGGTCAGGTCAGCCGTGCTGAGAACTGGAAGTGCAATGCTCAGAAACTGGAAATGATCCTTGAGGGGTAGGCAGCAAATAAAGGAGGTGAGATCAAATGGCCTCCAAACACAGTTCCAGGGAAAGTATGAGGAATCATATTTTCACAGCAGTTTAGGAAGCGGGGATCTCGTCAAACCCAATTCAGTGGTAAACATCAGGTTTTAACTGGAGCAAGAAGTGTGAGGGGGAAAGCTCTCAGGCCTGGCATAAGAGATTGACACAGAATATGATGATAACATGGGTCAAACGAAAGTGTGGGTGGGCCCTTTGTTTTTTCACTAAATTCCCCCAATACATTTATCCTTTCCTCATGTGAGTAAGTTAGGGTTAAGGTGGCATTCTTCTGCACACTTACCTGGCGGTAAGCTCCACTGGGCACAGTGGGATTTAATTCTGTAGAAATATTCATAGGATTGCACTGCCCTATCCTATATTCATAGGATTGAATGCAGTGGATCAGACTCAGCCATTTTTTATTTTTTTTAAAGTGCACCTTTTAAAATTGAGATGTTGAAGAGAAATATTCATAGGATTGCACTGCCCAGTTCATTGAATGCAGTGGATCAAACTAAACCATAAAAAGTGCACCTTTTAAAATTGAGACGTTGAAGCAACACTAGAATGGCATTGCAGGCAAATATGTTGCAGCACAAATGACTATTATTGCTTGTTAGGGTACCACCTGCATAAATCAAATTAGGAAACTAGATGGAAAAAGAGTTTGAGCTGACCTGAGTTTTCCCTTTCTTCCAAGTTCCATGGTCTGTCTGATTCTTCAGAAAAGTGTTATCTTTTGACTGTCTCAGAACAAAATGCTGTGCTGTCTTGTCTCTACGATGCCTGGAATTTTGTTTTTGGTTCAAAAATACTTGTTTAGCAATATGGTTTTGAATATTCACAGCTTTGGAATTCCACTGGTGGATTTTTTTATTTTATTTATTTATTTTTGCTGATGGAGCAAATCTCAAGTCAGGTCAGATCTCCGTGTGTGTTAAAACCTCAAATGTTTGGAGGACACAAAAACCAGATGACAAGGAAGAAACAGGTAAGAACGTGTTCTTTATGTGAAATAAGATCAAGGTTGTTCAGAGATTATGTGTAAGGTGATCAGAGAGATTTTTTTTTTATGGGGAGCATGGGTGTTTGAAGTTGGAAATAGAGGAGTAAAGAATTATGGGTGGAACATCTGTGGGTATAGCTAACTCACTCAGACAAAAGTCATGGTCATTTAAACTTTATGGATGCCAAGCAGTTGTGAGTTAAGGTATGTACATCCAGTTTTACTTGTATAACAGACTGCGTTCTTACAGAAATACATAAGAACTCTTGCACTGTGAAAGCTATAGAAATACAGCTTTAGTTTAAGTGTGATGGGAAAAGAGAGAAAACTGTGTACTTATCATATTAAGTGAAGTGGAAAATGCCCTTCCCATTACAAAAATATATATATCTCAGTATGGAATAAGTAGAGGTTGCACAAAAGAGTAAATGGTGTCACTAGCACTATTTATGCTATTTAGATGTGTGGCCTGTCCCACCCCAAAGACTCAGTGGATCACAAATCCTAGAATGTAAAGTTGAAGGGACCCAGAGAGTCGTCTAATCCAATTGTCTGCAAAGCAGGAATCTGAACTAAAGCATCCATGACAAATGGCCATCCAACCTTTGCTTAAAAACCTCCAAGGAAGAAGACTCCATAATCTCCCGCGGGAGCCCATTTCACTGTTGAACAGCTCTAACTGTCAGAAAGTTCTTCCTGTCGAAATCTCCTTTCTTGTAACTTGAAGCCATTGGATCGAATCCTATCCTCCGGAGCAGGAGAAAACAAGCTTGCTCCATGTGACAGCCCTTGAGATGTTTGAAGATGGCTATCATATCTTGGTCTCCTCTTTTCCAGGCTAAAAATATCCAACTCCCTCAAGCATTCCTCATAAAACTTGGTTTCCAGACTCTTTGTTATCCTCCTCTGCACATGCTCCAGCTTGGCAAAATCCTTAAATTGTGGCACCCAAATAGGACATGGTATGCCAGGTGTGGTCTGACCAAGGCAGAATAGAGCAGTACTGCTGCTTCCCTTGATCAGGGCACTATACTTTTGTTGATGCAGCCTAGAATAGCATTAGCTTTTTTTTTGCTGCTGCATCACACTATTGACTCATGTTAAGCTTGTGGTCTACTAAGACCCCTCAATCCTAACGGTTACCTCATCCAGACCACATTTCACCAGCTTCTCTGCAAGCATGTCATGGGGGACAAAGACCAGTATCAGCAAAATAATAAGATTTCATCTAATTCGAAGACTCTCTGCCAAAGGCCATCTTAAGCAGGCACTTAAAATTCTTCTGAAAAGTGCTGTAGCTAGAAGGATTTGCAATGCATGTCTGTGACATATTCTCTTTTCCTTCTGGGCTTTCTTTCAGCCGTTGAGCTTTAGGATGGAGAACCTGTAGGTTTACCGCCAGATCCTGTTGGATTACAACTTCCATCACCCCTGACCATCAGCCATGCTGGCTAGGGCTGAGGACAGTTGCAGTCCAACAGCACCTGCACTTCCGCACCCCTGCTTCTGCACAGACTACAGACTGGCGTGTCGTTAGCAGTTGTCACTCTCCGTGCAATGAGCTAAGAAACTCTTTTTAAAAAGCATAATCATTGGGAGCACATTAGAAAATGGAGCATACACTGCATAGCCGCAACTAATCCAGGTAGGTGTGACTCAAAAGGCAGATGTTACAAAAGCTATATATAGTTTGGGAATGTTGTGGACGGTATCCAAAGAACTACTTAGGTTCATACAAAGGCCCAGTAAAATGTTTTCCTTTTTTGTGCCTCCCCATATGTCACATTATTGTCTGTTTTTGAAACTCACGTCAGTTTCAGAAGTCCATTTGCCGTGTGGCAGGGGGAGGGGGTTAAGGTTTTGAGAAAAGCAAGTTTAAAGTCAATTTGGACTCATCATACTAGTTTCATAGTTCTTTGGATCCTAGCCCATAAATCCAGTTTGATACTGAAATCCATAGGGTGAAAAATTGGACGACTTCTTCTTCTTCTGTCACAGCAACAGCAGTGTTTAATTCCCATGTCCTGCCTCAGAAAATCCAAACTTTTTCTAGGGAATGAAACTGAGAAAGAGCAGCAGTCAAGGCATGTGACTTTTTTAAAAAAAACAACATCCAAAACCAAAATGGTGGTTCCACTGTGGTATAGTGCTTGGAACAGGACATGAGAGATGGAGTACGTATGTGCATTTAGCTGCCTAACTGCACCTGCGTGACCCAGGAGATCACAGCTGCAGAGATAGTTGATCCGTTGTTTGGAGAGGTCACATCCTGGTTTGCATGGAGAAACTGTTTTCAGCGGAGCCCAGCAACAGAAGCGCACAGCTGTATTGAGGCAGCACTGGGTGTTGAATTTTTTTGCCCCTAACAATTTTGCACCAGGGCAACCACCCTGTAGACTCCCTCACGCTATGCCATTGCTTAGATACAGAGTTTCTATAGTGGAACTTTATTTATGAGATGCTCCCACTGGAGGAAGATGGGGAATGAGCTTCTCCAGCAGGTCAGTGTGCATCCCCAAAAGCGGCTCCAGGGGTTTGCAAGACTCTCCAGATCAGTGTAGGAGGTAATGTGAAGGCTGATTAGGAACAGCTAATTGTCTACCCCTCGCCATTGTCCAGCAGGAGCTTATACATATTGAAGGAGTCCCTCTGTTCATGAAACAGACACTCTGGATCCAATCCAATTTAAGTTCATTTTTAAAACTGTTTAAAACTCCCTAATGCTTCCCTGTCAAGTTGACTCATGTTGTGATTTCTGCCCCTCCTGTTATAATTTAAGCATTGGAAATGTTGCTCTTTTTTAAATGGAAAGATTGACCTTGTATTTCATCTTATCTATAGCTGTTTTATTTATAAATGGAAATGCATGACTAAAATATTTTACTGATCTGTGCTCAATGGAAAAAATGAGTATTGGAGGAGCCATGCTGGCGGCTGTCATTTTTCTCATTGCTCTCTCTCATTTAATGTCATGAATTGGACACACTGCAAAATATTGTTTGAAGTCATCTCCATAGTACGGATGTTCTTATCTTTATAAAAGATACAATCTAGCTCAACGGGAAGTTAATGCTTTTGATGAAGGAACTGCTGCACAACTCTCCATGCCTCCTGCATAGCTCATCCCGTTGGCCAATTTGAAAGGTCCCTTGTGGCTTCAAAAATGTGACATCATGAACCTAAATTTACACGGTGCTATAATCACGTAGCAAAGCTAGGGTTGCAGCAGCGAGCATGTAAGCTTAGAAGCTTTCATGCCATATTTGGGTGTCTAAATTAATAAAAAGCTCTCCCCTATTGTGTGCTAAGTTCACACTCTTCCATTCACCGGGCAGCAGGCTTTCACAAAGCCATCCTTAGAATGCCATCCTGTGCTCCTAATGTGCTGGTTGGGGAGCTTTTGGATTTTGAAGCCACCAGCAGCCATATATCTTGAGATACTCCCCAGTGTTGATGTCAGGGATATAGGGGCTTTATGCTGGTGTAACTGGCCTGTCAGCAGGGTGGAGGAACCAGGTGGCTTGGCCTGAGTTCTTGACATAAAATGCCAAGGTACTTAAATGATATATAGTGGTACCTTTGGTTACAAACTTAATTCGTTCCGGAGGTCCGTTCTTAACCTGAAACCGTTCTTAACCTGAGGTACCACTTTAGCTAATGGGGCCTCCCGCTGCCGTCGTGCAGTTTTTGTTCTCATCCTGAGGTAAAGTTCTTAACTTTACTAAGGTACTTCCGGGTTAGCGGAGTCTATAACCCGAAGTGTTTGTAACCCGAGGTGTTTGTAACCCGAGGTACCACTGTATCTTGTCCCCACCCCCCCCAAAAAAAGCAGCAGCTGCTGCTGCAGTTTTCAATTTACAGGAAAGGGGAGGTGAGCCCCTTTGGCCTCTTCCCTTTTGCGTTGACCCGCTTAGCTACTTTGGGGTGATATGATTTGTCCCCCAGACCTCTGTTCAAGATTCCCCCCAGCCTGGATCCCTCCACCATCTCTTTCCTTGGCTAGAGACCACAACTCATCCAGACGCACCACAGATTACATTTCATGGTGGTGAAGGCAGGGGTAGCAGCACTGCACTATTAACTGGAACCATTTTGGAAAACCAAGGACACGTTAGCTAGAGCATGTGCGTGAATGTTGGCACTACAATAAAGGAGGTTCTCTAGGCAGCATGCCGTGTTGACGAACCCATTCTCCAGGAGGTTCCAAACTTAAACGTAATTTAATGCAGAGCAAGTTGCTGATCTTACTTAACTGGGAGGTGGCGGCGGGTGGGGTGGGGGAGAAGGAGAGCAAACCAGGATCTGCATCCATGGTGTTCTGTTCAGCTTCAGTGGAAAAATAGCATGGGTTGCATTCAGTGAAATTGTGTGAGGGAAATAACTTCTGCTTGGGCAATGGAACTCCACCCTCCGCCCATGGTGCTCTCACATTTTAACAGTGCCCAGCACAATGCTAAAATTATATGCCCCCTGCCTCTCTTGTTTGTTCTACAGCATTTTTGTGGCACCCTCTGCAGCGCAGCACCCAATACGGCTGAACCGGATGCACTACCCTAAAACCGTCTCTGCACATGCACCCATAGCAGCTCCAGAGGGCTGAAATAATAATAATAATAATAATAATAATAATAATAATTCCTTCCAGTAGCACCTTAAAGACCAACTAAGTTAGTTCTTGGTATGAGCTTTCGTGTGCATGCACACTTCTTCAGATACTCAGTGTGCACACGAAAGCTCATACCAAGAACTAACTTAGTTGGTCTTTAAGGTGCTACTGGAAGGAATTTTTTTTGTTTTGACTATGGCAGACCAACACGGCTACCTATCTGTAATAATAATAATATTTGTACCCTGCCCAATAATGGATCTTCTCAATTTTGTGCCCCCTTCACTCAGTGCCGTGTTTGGGGAAACCACTTGCACGGCCCTAAATGCAGCTCAGGTCCAGTGTGTTTATCCAAAATGACTTTCCAACTATAGGTAGCTAAATGATGGAGAACAAATTCCTAAGGTAATTGCACTGAATAAGTAAGGAAACACCACTGAGTTGAATCGGACTTGGTTCTAGGTAAGCGAGTAAAGGATTGAAGCCAAAGTCTGAAGTTACTGGCAAACCTTCTAGGCAAACTGATTTTGTAAAAGAGCTTTATATAGATTTTCATACATTTTTCATTCTGGGCATGCTGCGAAGTTAATTAAGTGTTAACTGCGTGTTTCATTGACACATACATCCAACTTTAAAATTTAAGCCTATTTTCTTAAACCATTGTGTTCATTTTAGAAGATTCAGAAAGGTAAGTCAGAGCCAATGCAAGTTATTTAATTACATGAAAACAAATGTTCACCTACAGACAAGTAAGTATTCATGAACATTGTCTTTTCTATTAGTGGAACCGTTTTGCCATGTTTTGTTTCCCAGGCTTTTGATTTATTAGTACGTTGGCGTATTCCTTTCAGAGCATTATGTAAAGGAAAGATCAGATTAAAAAGCCAGAATGGTATAATAAATTGTCACTAAGGGAAATAATTTTCCACTTTAAAAGAAAAAGAAGAGAGAACATCTACAACCCCCATGACTGTTAGTCTGTTAGTGTTCCAGCATCCTGTTTAAAAGATTAGGCTAATGCTGGAAGTTTGAACTTCATTATTCAGCATGTATATCTGAAGGAGCGTCTCCACCCCCATCATTCAGCCCGGGCACTGAGATCCAGCGCTGAGGGCCTTCTGGCAGTTCCCTCACTGTGAGAAACAAAGCTACAGGGAACCAGGCAGAGGGCCTTTTCGGCAGTGGCACCCTCCCTGTGGAACACTCTCCCATCAGATGTCAAAGAGACAAACAGCTATATGACATTCAGGAGACCAGAAGGCAGCCCTCTATCTGGAAGTTTTTAATGTCTGATGTTTCATTATGTTTTTGTATTCCATTGGAAGTCACCCAGAGTGGTTAGGGCAACTCAATCAGATGGGTGGGACATAAGTAATACATCATCATCATCAATTCGCATTGGTTATTTTATGCAAATAGGGTAAAGAGTGCTGACACCTTATAACAGGCACGTCCAACAGGTAGATCGTGATCTACTGGTAGATCACTGGACGTCTGTGGTAGATCACTGGCTCCCTCCAAAGAAGCCCAATAACTTTGGCTTCCCTAAAAAAAGCTAAACATTTTAGCCCTGCAGCCCATAAAAAGAAGCTCAACAATTTTGACCTGAACCCACAAAAAGGGGGTAAATCACTGTCAGTTTTTAACTCTGCAAGTAGATCACAGTCTCTTGGGAGTTGGCTACCCCTGCCTTATAGGAATAAAATGTAAATATCTAAATGGCCCATGATGCAGTTGTCCTGCTTGCTTTTTTAAGCTGCTAAAAAAAGCACCAAAAAGCATAGTTTGTTTCATTCCTTTTTTGTATTGCAAGAAAGTGTCTGGAAGGAATGGATATATTGTCAATTAAAAAGACCTGAACATGGCAGCCATGGAAAAGGTGGGCTTCTCTCCTTGTCTGGGATACGTAGAGTGATAAAAAGTTTGTGATCACATAACATGCTACACCTTTCCAGGACATCACCTACAAAATCATAGTAAACTTGGATCAGGGGGGAGGAAAAACCACGATCAGGAGGACACTTCCCACCAGACTGGGACTGGTAGGGTGGAAGACAAGGAAAGCAGTAGTAAGTTTAAAGCCAAAGACAATGGCAGGTAGATTCAGCTAATTTTACTTTTGTCCCCATCTTCCTCATTGTTGAGTTCTATAAAGACAATGAGGAGGAGGAAGGAGCTGACAGTCACTGCCACTCTCTGGGCATCTTGCAAGAAGGCAGGCCAGTGGGAGCTGGCTGTGGGGAAACTGAGGTGCAGCAGTGCTCTGTTTGCTCTCTAGGAGACCAGCCTCCCCTGGTATTCCACTATGAGAAGGCACAGAATTTGTGTCGGTGTGAATATTCCTAATCGGCATGCCTATATGTTGGCCTGCCAAGCCAAACACTCCACTCATTATGGACGGTGGCCTGCCAGGAACAATCCTCCTCCCACCCCTGTTTTTGTCGTTCCAGGCAGGAATCACAAACAGAAGGCTTATCGAGCTCCTGATCAGCTGCTGGACACTGCCCCTGGCTACATTCCGCTCCATAGGGGAGATCACACATTGCTCAGGCCTGACAGATGAGAAAATACCCGTGGTTCCAAGCTACATGGCCAACTTGCACATGTCACCCTGAAAAAAAGTTTTTAAGAAACATTGGAAAAGATGCTGTGAGAATAACTATCTTTTGCTGGATTCAATTCCAGAGGCTTTTTCCTCCGTGAAGAAAAACATTCTTTTAAGTTTATCAAAATAGAAAATTAAGCATGTGGATATGTTAGATGTTACATCTAGATAAAAGTTCTCCGCCTGTCTTGTTTACTGAATAAGAAGAAAAATGTTGGAGCCACATGTTCCTTCCTAGAGAATCTTACAATACTTTATAAATGCATTTATTTGGAAGTAAGACGCATAGAGTTTAAGCAAATGACTTCTGCATAGGTGGATTAAGATTCCAAAGTAACATCATTATCCAAGATTCAGGCAGACCAGAATATGCTGGTAAATGTTTGCGCATTTCAGGAATGCCTTCTGAATAGCACATTGTGTACTCAGCACGTAGGCACACAGTAAACAGAACAAAATAGTTTTCAGTAACGTCAAATATGTTTCATTAGACTAGAATTTCAGCATATTAAATGCAAAAAACCAACGTTTTGCTACAAATAGCCTTCGTTGCACATTTGATTGTGCTAAAATAGCCACAGGTAGGTTTACCTGCTCAAGTGGCTAAAGGATGTGGGAAATGAAAAGAATGGGACCCAGGATAATGATGGGCTCCTAGAACATACATAGAAAGGCTGAGTTTGGGATTAACAGCAAACACACAGTAACAGCCTGGTAAAATACACAGCACATTCAGAAGTTTCCGTTCCTCACTTTTACTCATGCAACAAGGCAGCTATACTCAGGTGAGGCCTTTGCTGACTGATGGGTTTAGTTGATGCTACCTACTTGGGACAGACCCAATTGAAGGTCTAAACAAAGTCCTCTGAAATAATTTTTTTGTATTAGGTACATATCAATGTTTACTTAGCACTGCCAATGTATGCAGTGTTTTACAGAGAAACATAAGCAGCTAAAAAGTTGTGATTTTTCCTTATCATGAAAGTGAAAAAAATGGAAGTTTGAAGTGCTTGTGAGTCATTTATAAATCATATTAACTTTCACCCTGAACACGCCTCTTGTGAAACAGTGTGGTGTAGATCTTAGGCAAGCATTACAATATGGTTCATTCATTTTTTCTTTTAATAGCCAGGGAAAATCCATTCAAATGCTGCATATCAGAAACACATGTTTGAGAAGGTACCTAGATCCCTGTGCTTTAAGACTTCTGAAATGTAGTCAGACTTTCACAGTCTTTTCTTTCTTTCTGGAGCTCTTTCCTCACTTAAGAGTGCTGCTTCCTTCTCCCAACTAACAATGTCCAAAGCAACCATCAATGCTTTGGGATTAACATGCTGGTTTATTTCAGGCTAAAGGCCTGTGCGTGGTTGTGCAATGCAGATCTACGTGTATCCACCCATGGTTATCAATGTATCTTCAGATTGTGACACATTGCACAGTGATCTAGACAAGGTATTTTAAGCATTCTGAAGACTGGTTCAGCACACAGAAATGCAATGAAGTAATTTTCTTGGGTTGACTTGGGTGGGTGGGGAGAATAGTTGTGCGAACCACCCATAAAGCATGGTGTTGGTAAATCATAGCAATGGCAAGTATAGGAATGACTACAGAGCAGCCAGGTAGTCTGCAGAGTGCTTTGCAAAGGGCTTTGCAACGATTGACAATCAAGTGATGGTCAAGTCTTGTGAAGTCATTTCCCACAGGGCTTTGCAGGCACCACCAATCAGTTGACAGCCAAACAGGGAGGCTTGGTGGGTCCATGGGCTAATTCATGGGTAGACAAACTAAGGGCCAGGGGCCAGATCCGGCCCAATCACCTTCTAAATCCAGCCCACGGATGGTCCAGGAATCAGCGCGTTTTTACATGAGTAGAATGTGCTCTTTTATTTAAAATGCATCTCTGGGTTATTTGTGGGGCATAGGAATTTGTTCATCCCCCCCCCCAAAAAATATATTCCACCCCCCCCAAGGTGTGAGGGACATTGGACCGGCTCCCTGCTGAAAAAGTTTGCTGACCCCTAATTAGTACAAGGTCTTTGGGTAAGCTCAAAATTGTTGGAGCAAGCCCAGAAGGTTCCGACGTTGGGACAGTCTAAGTCCCCATGATGGATATATGATCTGATAGATTCCCGGTCAACGAAATAACTCTGGTTGCCTTGCAAATAGATATCTAGGCTGTTGGGAATAATGAGGTAGGCAATTTTTTTGGGGGGGTCCCCTGGAGCACAGGCTCTTGAATCAGTAGCTTGTTGGCATCCATCTGTCTCAAGAGACAATGGAGTGCACTTCTGGAGGTGAAGTCAAAGCAGACAATGAGACCCATCCCACCCCCTTGGCCTTGCCAAATGTGGTCCAAAGAAAAGCAGAATTATACATTTGGCACCAGCTTGGCTGCAGGAGTTGCCAGAAAGAGGCACACAAGACACCAACTGCCTTAGGGGCTCCAATCTGTTCCAAACAAAAACATCATTCTACTAAGTCGATGCCCTCAGTAATATAGTTAGGAATATAGTGTGACAACCTATGTTGTGTTTTTTTACCCACCCCCAAGCTGTAAAAGCTGCCAGTGTAGGTGTACTGCATTGTACTCCAACCATCCTGATGAGATTTGGCATGATAGTTCATGCCCTCACAGGAGTCTATGGTACGTGTCAATGTCATCCAATTCTACCCCCGCTAGACTTTTCTTTAAGTTCTTGCCGTGTAGTGAGGGGGGTGGCGGAAGGAAATGCGGCTTTGATGCTGTTGCGCCAGGCAACAGCACCCCAAACCTAGCTGTTAGGTAAAGGTAAAGGGACCCCTGACCATTAGCTCTAGTCGTGGCCGACTCTGCAGTGCTCATCTCACTTTATTGGCCAAGGGAGCCGGTGCACAGCTTCCAGGTCATGTGGCCAGCATGACTAAGCCACTTCTGGCAAACCAGAGCAGCGCACGGAAATGCCATTTACCTTCCCACCGAAGAGGTACCTATTTATCTACTTGCACTTTGACGTGCTTCCAAACTGCTAGGTTGGCAGGAGCAGGGACTGAGCAACGGGAGCTCACCCCGTTGCGGGGATTCGAACCGCCGACCTTCTGATCGGCAAGTCCTAGGCTCTGTGGTTTAGACCACAGCGACACCCGCGTCCCAACCCAGCTGTTAGCAACCCGTTATTGACAGATGGAAAGGTGAATGGATATGGCAAGATTTCCTGTTGATTGTAATAACAACAGTGGCCACTAGGGAGGGCTATTGGACAACAAATGGACCTTGCTCCGCTTTCCCCCTCCTACGCAGAATTCCGCGCAGAGGAGGGTTAAAGGGAATCCCTTCTAAACGGTCTCTGGCAAAAAGGAAGCCCATTTCTTTTGGGAGCTCTCTGGATGTGGCAGTTCTGGGCAGCTGGGACCTCTCGATCTCGGAAGGGCGGCTTATCTTTCCCTCGGTGGGCGCAGCAGATGCAGCAGCAGCAGCAATCCTGGAGATAATCTTGAGCCTTAACCCACGCGGAGCAAAGGACCGACGGCGGCGAGCAGCGCGTACGTGGTTGCTTTGAATGTCCAGGCGGGAGTCGGAAGGATCGGGGAGTCTGCGCCAGGAGACGAGGCTTGCTGGGCCCGGGCTCTCCTCCTTTCGCGTGTCTTCCCTTCTTTCCCCCTCCCGGGTCTCGCCCTGCCCGCTGCACCCCCCTCTCTCGGGTCCGCCCGACTCGCAGGCGCTTCCGACGGCTCGCTCCTGAAGGCCGCGGGGGGCGCGAAGAAAGGCGTCTTTTTTGATGCTGCGCCTCCTCCCCGCCTGTAGGACTGCGACGCGGCCCGGCGCTTGGGTGAGGGGCTGGGAATCAGAATCAGGCACACCTGCGCGGGGGCGGAGGCAGGCGCGCAGCGGAGCCTCGGGGCCACCTTTTCCTGCTCGCCCCGCGCTTCCCGTCTTCTTTCCAAACCCAGGTAAGGTGGGGGGGGGGCGCTGGCTTGGGAGAAGGAGCCTCGCCTGATGCATCGTTGCGACCGAGAGAAAGCACGGGCAGGGTAGGGGTAAACGGGCCTCGTTTCTCCCAGGTGCAAGGGAGGCGTATCTACACCATCCTGCGCGACTGGCTTTTGTAGTCGTTTAGTCGTGTCCGACTCTTCGTGACCCCCTGGACCAGAGCACGCCAGGCACTCCTGTCTTCCACTGCCTCCCGCAGTCTGGTTAAACTCATGCTGGTAGCTTCAAGAACACTGTCCAACCAGCTCGTCCTCTGTCGTCCCCTTCTCCTTGTGCCCTCCATCTTTCCCAACACCAGGGTCTTTTCCAGGGAGTCTTCTCTTCTCATGAGGTGGCCAAAGTACTGGAGCCTCAGCTTCACGATCTGTCCTTCCAGTGAGCACTCAGGGCTGATTTCCTTCAGAATGGAGAGGTTTGATCTTCTTGCAGTCCATGGGAGTCTCCTCCAGCACCATAATTCAAAAGCGACTGGCTATAGGTAGGCAAAGGGCAGCAGATGCTGCTGTGCGTCAGAGCCTTTGAGGGACTGCTTCGGAGTGCCTGGCTGTCCTCCTATCCTTTTTCTTCCAGGATCTCTTTCCCTTTCTCGCCCACTTTCCCTTTTCTGTAGCTGGATGCACGTTGCGGTTCAGGACTCGGCCCGCGCATCAAGGTGGACTCATTCTGAGGTGTGCGCTGCGCCACCAGAGACATACAGAATCCTTTCGCTTCCCGGGTAGATTCTGGACACGAGCTTGGCCAAGATGAGTTGCGCCTGTGTCTCATGGAAGGGGATTATTTCAATTTTTTGGGTAGTGTTGCGAGGATTATAAACACCCCGCCTCCTATGGGATTTAGTGCAAAAGCGCGCCATACATTGAAAGCGCTTCCATGATTGTTTTGGGGGCGAGGCCATGCGCCTTACACGTGCATCGAATGTGCTTTAACTACCGGTATATGGTGCGGAATGGATCTGCCGCTGTGAGGAGCGACACCCTTTGCTGGGCTCTTGCGCTTCTTTGTTTTTAGCCTAAGGAGTGTGAGGAAGATAAAGGCGTGCATTTCCCATCTTTCCAGGGCTGAGGCTGTAGACCCGTGTCTGGGCTGCACCAGGTGGAGGCCTAACTGATGGAATGCTTGTCCATCATCAAGTCAATGGATGGATCCTGCACGCAGAAGGCTAGAGGCCCGGGAGAAGTGGTCTAGTGTTCCCCGCTCCCTCACGCCCTCCTTTTCTATGAGCAGGGAGCGGGTCTCAGTCAGGCTGAGCCCTCAGCTCGCAGTCTGAAAAAAGCCAGGAGAGCTAGACCTTCAGAGAAGGCACAGGCCCGTAGACGAGCTTGTAGATGACTGTTCTGCAGCGTTCTCCAAAAGCATAGCTGTTCACTTTGGTTTCTTCACGAGGCAATTGCGGGCGCTCCCTCTTCCCGCGCGGTCCTAATCAGGGCTTTTCTACCCCGAAAGCGAAGAGCGGCTGCGTTAAAGGTTCTTCGGTGGAGCAGCCTAACCGCAGGCCGCTGGGTCCTGCCTAGGCGTCCTGTTGGTGGAAATAGGAGTCCACTTTCCCCGTTGCCTCTACGGGGATAAATCCTAGGGCACAAGCGGGCGGAAGCCATGGAGTTCGACTCGCTTCGCCTCTTCCTTTCTCACCACTTTCCCCTCGCAGGGAGACAGCTGCATTGTTCTAGCAGGGAGACACACAGTGGCAACCTTTCTTCTCTCTTCAGCCTTTCCTTTCAGTGGCACATTGTATATGTCTAGGGATACTTTGGGCAGGGGCCAAACTAGGCTTTATTTCACCCGGGTCAAAGACCCAGTTTCGGCAGCGCTCCCTCGCGCGCCCCTCTGGAGGCTTCCCAATGCGGAAGGGTCGTAGCTCAGCGGCAGAGCATCTGTTCTGCAGCACCCAGATTCAATCCCCGGCATTTCCAGGTCGGCCTGGGAAATGTCCCCTGTCGGAACCCACAGAGAGCAGCTGCCAGTTAGTGGACGCAATACTGAACCAGACGGACTGATTCGGTGTGAGGCACCTTTTTTTGAGGACGATACTTTTTTGGTTTTTCTAATGCTTTGCTGTGGAAGGAAAGACCCCCCTCCCCGAATGGGCTGTAAAAATCGCACGAAGGGCTGTCAAGTAGTAGTAGTAGTAATAATAGTGTTTTTATTATTTGTACCCCGCCCATCTGACTGGGTTGCCCGGTGTGCTTTGCTGAGCTGATGACTAGAAGCGCTCTCGGAAGGCTTCGCCCTCCCCCCCAAACTTCCACGAATGTCGGGCTTCGCGCAGCTCCTCTCGTCAGGCTCTTTCCCGCCCAAAATCCCGGGCTGCCCGGCCGGCCCACGTGCCGGCGAGCAGAAGCGCGCTCTCCCTCCGAGGAAAGGCGCGGGAGGCGAGGCGCCACATTCCAGGGTCTGAGGAAATGATGGCTGGTCAAACTTGGACGTTGCATTCCTGCTACTCCTTCCTTCTCCTTCCGCCTCAAACTAAACTAAATGAAGATTTAAGTCGGGTGGAAGCCCCGCTCCCTCCCCCGTGGGACTTGCGAGTCGACAGGAATCCAAGAACTTCAGCTGCAGCGCGCCAGTTTCAGCCAAAGAAATGCACTGGGCAGCCGCTTCCTGAGTTGCGTTTGTTTATTTTTTATAGGTGATGACTTCAAGGGTGGGTGAGTGAAGGGCGGCCTTGCAGTAGAAGGATTAGTATACACTGGTTAGAAATGGGGGAGCAACGTGTGAAAGAGGGCGGAGATGAGAAAACCTCGTGCGTTTTGGTCTCTCCTCAGGGCGTCCCTCAACGTTTAATTTCGCCGCATGAGAACAGCATTCTCCGGGTTCCCTGCAAATTTCACACTCGAGTGAGGGTTTTTCCCCCCTCTCTCCCCGATACCAGGGAATGCAATCCTGTGCGCTTGGGACGGCCCGCTCACCAAGTACAGATGACGGCTTTTGACTCAATTTCGCACCCGCGAGTTTGCAGAACTTGTGAATGCCCAAGGAGACTTTGGACTTTCTAGAAAGGCGCGTGGCTCACACCCCTTGACTCCCGAATGCGTGAGCTCCCCATACGAAATAATCCCCTCGCGCATAATAATAATAATAATAATAATAATAATAGTAGTAGTAATAATAATAATAAAGAAATTCAGGGTCACTTCAATTTCCCGCAAGTATTTCCACTTCAAACTTCTCTCAGTGAAGTCCACATCTTTCCTCTTGTGGATTCAGGGACATCCCCCCCCCCCGCCAGCCTCCCGGGTGCGAGCTAAGCGCCGGAGGTCCCCAGCCAGCGGCTGGCTGCTTCTCTGCCCTGGGCTCCCATCCGGCCCCCGCCTCAGCCAGAAGCCACTGCCGCGCGGCTGCTGCTGCTGCTTGGCTGGGGCGCGGAGGAGCCCGGAAAGCAGCAGCTACGTGTGTTCTTGGCTGGGCGGCCGCTGCCCCCTCCCCGCCCCCGCCCCCCGCGCCTGCCTGCCTCCCCCCTCCTTGCCCCCTCCCCGCGAGCCCTTCCGCGGCGGGGGCTGCGGCTGCGCTCGCGCGGGACTCCTCATGCCTCAGGAATGCGGCGAGGTATGCGCCCCTTTCCAAGCAGGCGAGCGGGCGCTGCTCGCTCTTCCCCTACTAGCGAGGAGAGGGGAGAGGAGAGGAGCGCCTAGCTCATCCCGTGGCAGCCGTCCACCTTTTCCCGCCGCCGTTTCGTAACCGCTTACGAGAGGCGAGCGCAGAGTTGGGAGCAGCCCTCTCTTAAGGAGCGCGCTTGGCGAGAGGCTCTTCCCACTCGGAGAAGGCGAGGCTTGCCGGACGGAGCGACCCCTCGCAGCCCAGCAGCCGCCGCCTCAGCAGCAGCCGCTCCTCTCGACGCCGCCACCGCGCCCTGCCTCAAGGTGCCCAGGACCTTTTCCCTCCGCTGCTGCCTCCTTCCTGAAGCCGGCTCCGTCGCCGCCGCCCTCCCCGCCAGCCCTGCCAGCCCAGGTCTGTGCGCGCGCGGCGGAGAGGGAGCCCTTTCTCGCCTCGTGCCGGCCGAGCCCTTGCAGCAGCAGCCCGCGCGCGAAGGCGCCCCAGCCGAGAGGCGCTGCTGGTGCGCCGGGGCTGGCGGCGCGGGCGAGCCGGAGCGCGCGGGCTCCCTGCGGTGGAAGCGTGGATTTTATAGGGCGCGCGCGCACGGGGGGGGGGGCGATGTCCTCGGATTTGATGGCAGGAGGTCGTCGAGGGTCTCCGGTCAGCTTTCCCCCTAAAGGGCAGATGATTCAGGAGGGAGGGAATCAAATACGAGCGTGGCATCCGACGGCTTCTCATCAGCTCTTGCTTCTGCAGTTCTGGGCTCCGAAAAGGCTGCACACGCAAATAGTTATTGGTTTGCTGCCTTTTTCTCTCCGTTGGCGATTGCTTAGAATAGTGGCGTTTAAAAAGAAAGGCGCGCATCGTTTGTCCCTGGGGATCTTTAGTTCCTGCGCCCCATTTTTATCAAGCTGAGTGGGAGTTGGGGGTGGGCAAGGAATCCCCCTCGACGTGGGCAAGGGAAATCCCAACTGCTTCACACTGGCTGGGCGTCGGAAGCTCTTTCTCTGCCTCTCTGTCTCTCTCTCGCCCTCATACCGCGCCTTCTCTGGCTGGGTAACAGCTCCTTATATGTAAGTTTCTCCTTTCCAGTTGGTAGTTTTGTTGTGGGGGCAATCGCTCACGTTTGCAGGTTTGGACTCGAGTTTTTGTGTGTGCAAGATTGCGTTTTGTTTTCATTGTGTGCGAAATGATTCTCTGGCCGGGGATCGACGCGTCTGAAAGAGATCTGCTTCTGCTGCTTCTTTTTTCTCAAGGTCCGGGTGACTGCAAATAAACTGAAATAAATTCAGAGCGGCGGCGTTTCTTGGCTGCTGCCAACTCAAGAAAGGCAGCTCATAAATTGTGCAGTGGAAAGCAGAAAAGTCAGCGAAACTGTTGCTAAGCGATCGGATCAGCGTTTTGGCCAAACTAAAAAGAGAAACGTTTTCGAAGGGTGTTGGTGGTGGGAACTTCAGTCTGGAAGGAGCGGCCGGGGCGGGTTGGGGGCGCTGGGAATATATCTCCTTATAATGCTTTGGCTCCGCTCGGGTTCTTTGGGGGGCGAGTAGCTGCGTTGCTGCTTCTGCCCGGCAGGTGGCGCTGGAAGCTCAGAAAACACACCCCGGACAGAAGCCGCGTCCTCCTTCGAGCTCGCTGCTTTAAATGCCTGCTGGGTGCGCACCGGCCGAGGAGCAGACGCGCTCACGAGTGGAGCGCTGGAGAGGAGAGCGTGCGCGTGCATGTATGCAGGTAGGCAGCGAGAAGAGCAACGAACAAGATCGCTCACGTTGGCTGGCTGCTACAGAAGCGAGAGATTCTCGGTTGCATTAGCACCGCGTGTGTGTATATTGGGGTGGGGGTATATTTATATATATTTAAAAGCATCCGTCGAGCGGGCGCTTCTGCTGCCTGTGCGCTTCTGTTGAGCGTCAGGTCTCGGGCAGGAACTGGGAAGGTATTGTCGAGTCTTGTCAGTTTCGCAGAGCGATTAAACGTACCTTCTGGCTGTGTGTGTTTAAGAGAACAAAACAAAACATCTCTTTCCATAGCCCAGAAAATATTTCTTCCTCCTGAGCTGTTAATCGCCTAATGATTTACGCCAACTGTTTTGCTTTGTGGTTTGGTCTTGGCAGCGCTATAAGTGATTCAAGTCTATTGCTTAATTACTCGCGCCTTTCCTTCTCGCGGGAATGGGTAAACGAAAAGCTGAAGCTAAAAGTTGCTGTTGGGTATTTCCTATTTTTTTTAAAAAAATACACCAGATCTCGGATGTTTCGTTTATACGGGATACAAACGTCTCCGCTTCTCATTTTGGGCTATGTAAGAGCCTTTTAGTCTAGACTTGTGTGCGAAAGTTTCAGGGGTTTATACCACTCAACACCCCACCCCCCTTATTGGCTCCCTTGTATTGCTTCAGAGTGAAGACAAGGATGCTCTGAAAACTCTGCAAGACCATTAAACTTGACTAGATTTGCCTATCAGGACAATGAACTTTGGCTCAAGGCCCAGTAGGAAGGCTACAGTTAAATGCAGAATTAGGCACACTGCCAACCTGGTCCTATGGATGGGACTTACTCCCAAGTAAGTGTGCACTGGACTGCAGCATTGATCACTGTGGATTTAGAGTCTGTGCTGGATCTTCCAATCTCGCAGGTCTTAAGCAAGTAGATTTTTAAAAACCACCCATATAGCTTTTTTCCAGAGAGGAAATACAAAAATCTCCTTGATGCTAAAATATATATTTTACTGCTGCTTTTAAACATTTATAATGTGGCAAATGTGTTGCGGGTGCCACCCAGCCTACAATAGATCGATAAATCAAGTATTGACAAGGAAAAGCATCACTTAACTCCCCTATACCCCCCCCCAAAACCCTTCTTAGTATACAGTATGTTCTGCCTCAGTGCAAAATTCTGAGTTCTGCAACCGGTATAAATTACACAAATGTAATATTTGCATAGATTTTCTTACTTTGAAAATATGTTTTGCTGGATGCAGGGAAGAGCAATGCAATGTACCTTGGCTACTAGACATCCTCTTAAGGCTTTCTCTCCCTTCTCCTCAGGAGATTTTATCAGACCACGGGACCCACAGTTTTGCGTCTGTGTTTTCAGCCAAAACAACACCCCGCCAACCACTTTTTTCTTTTGGTTAAAAGTGAAATCTGAGATTTGTAAAGCTTCTGAATTCCACGCCCTTTGCTGAATTCCGCACATTTCTCTTGCTTGCTTGGAATACACACAGAACGCTCCGTTAACAATAAGTAGGGCTAGTTAATGACTTCTTTCAGAACTGTTCAAAGGAATAAGTAGAGTTAAGTGGTTTGTAGATTTGCAGCCAACTGCATATTTCTAGACCAAATACATCTTCTGTTGCTCACCTCCATCCTGTGTTTTTAGAGTTCTCTTCCTTTCTCTGCATCTGTCTGAACAAAAAACCCCCAATCAAGCTGCTGCGTCAGAGGGGTGCTAGACCTAGGCGTTGGGTTTCACTGGTATGTTACATCCCCTTGTGTATAATTTGTTTCAGACCTTACTGCAGGCAGGCGAGGGGGACAGGATAAAGGAGCTGCATATTTGTAGGCAGAGTGTTTTTATTGCAGTTTCCAAATTACCCTAGACTTCTAAAGTCATCCTTAAGTGCTTCAACAGTTACGAAAAAGGAGCCAAATAAAATTCCCAGCTGAATTGGAGCCAGTGAAGGGGAAGGCTGGGAGAGAGATGAAACTTCTGAATTAGCAGTTGCTGGAACTCACGGCTGGCCTCTACATTTGCTCTGGGTCAGGGGTAGGAAGGAGGATACAGATGGAATCCCCCACCACTTCCAAGACCACGGATTTCATGCATGCCAGTTGAAGTGCTTTCAGTTATCTCCCCTATTGTTGGTGTGCATGTGTGAAGGGCAAAAAATGCTTCTTGCTCGTGTCTGTTTTTTAGAAAATCTATAGATGACCATGTCAGGAAGTTGCATGCCTGTTTTTCTGGGATATTGGTGTCAGTTGCAAAGCACTTCTTTAAAAAAGCAGAAGTTGTGTATGCTTGGGAGGATGTGTCTTCCATTTAATAGCCTCTTTGGTCACTTTCTTTTAACAGGCGTTGCATTTTATAAGCTAGACATTTTTGCCCACACACTTCTGCCTCCCTAAGAATGAATTACCCTCCAGCCATTCTAGTGGGCAAAGTTTTTTGAAAGAGAAGGGAAGTGGAAGGGAAAAGGGAAAACAAACAAGCACCAAATCCTGCTTTCAGGCTCCCATGCCTCCTAAGGATATGCTCCAGCCCTTCTATACCGCTCCCTAAAGGATGCCTGTCTTTCTCAACACTGAGGGCTACAGAACCTCTACATTTCTCTGGAGATAATTTGTCAGGAGGCTTGGGGTTGTGGTGGGAAAAACCAGAAGTGGGCATGGCCAGAGTCAAAACTGGGTGGGGCCCACCTTTCTCTCCTTTTTGTCTCATTCTTTCTCTTTCTTTCTGATACTTCCTTCTCTCTCTGTCTCTCCATCTTCCTACCACCTACAAGGCTGCCAAAGAGGGACAGGTTGCTCTTGCCAAAAAGCCTAAACTTACTACTTAAAGAAGACTTTCTTTCCTCACTCAGTCTGTTTCAGCTTCACTCCATATTTCCCTCCTCCTCTCCTTCCTGGCTCTCCCCACCTGCATGAAATCTGGCCCTTGAGCCATACATTGCTGGTCTCTGATCTGTCCACGAGAGTTTATCTATTAATCATTCATCATGTAGCTCAGTGGCACACTTTGGGGACTCAAATTTCAGCGGCGCCCTGTGTGACACCAGAATTCAGTGTCTTTTCTCTTCTCACGCTCCATTCTAAATAATCGTTCTGGGGTCCTCTGCAGCATCCACTGCAGTGCTACTGAGGTTCCCCTGATGCTCCCCAAACTGGTTGTGCTCCCCTAAATCTACCACTGCACAGCTGGAAACCAATTCATGTAACTTTCAGCAGATCTTCTCCCTTATGCCACTTTCTGGTCACTTCAAATACTTATTTTTACAAAAGACTGCGTGAAATTGACATGGATGATGGTTTTGCACTGCCAGTAGTAGATCAGATGGGATGAACAGGCAAGTTGGAAGGACAGGAATTTTCCCCACCCCACCCCACTGCCAATGCAAATTGAAGATATGGCATCCTAATCTAGATGGGAACTGAAGCCTGGGGATAGAGGGGTTACCTACTCCCTCCAGAGCCCTGCTACATCATGCCAAAGGCCCTTCTAGTCCAACGTCTTGTTTTCACAGTGGCCAACCAGATGTCTATAGGAAGATGGAGGACCCGAGGGCAACAGCACTCTCCTCAATAGTGATTCTCAGAGCTGGTATTCAAAGGCATACATAGCCATCTTGGATTGTTTCCCCTGCCCCCAGTTCTAGTGAAAATTCCCTGCACTTGTGGGCATCGATACATAGCTAATATATCTTCTAGCTTGGCTCTAGCTGGCAAGACATTATGGATATTTAAAGGGAACATAGTATGTATGGTGGCAGTGTGCATGAAGCAGGGGAAAACCCCAGCTGATCATTAAAGCACTTTCAAATAGAGATGTGATCCATATCTTATGTATAAAGGTAAAGGGACCCCTGACCATTAGGTCCAGTCGTGGCCAACTCTGGGGTTACGGCACTCATCTTGCTTTCTTGGCCGAGGGAGCCAGCGTACGGCTTCCGGGTCATGTGGCCAGCATGACTAAGCTGCTTCTGGCAAACCAGAGCAGCGCACGGAAATGCCGTTTACCTTCCCGCCGGAGTAGTACCTATTTCTCTACTTGCACTTTGAGGTGCTTTCGAACTGCTAGGTTGGCAGGAGCTGGGACTGAGCAACAGGAGCTCACCCCATTGTGGGGATTCAAACCGCCAACCTTCTGATCGGCAAGTCCTAGGCTCTGTGGTTTAACCCACAGCGCCACCCGCGTCCCATCTTATGTATAACACTGGGTAAAAAAAAAGAGCTAAGAGGGAACAGAGGTGTATAGTAGCTGCTCAGTGCTCAGCAGCTTCCCTTCTGGTGCTATGTGATTTCTTCTCTTCATCCATTTAAACTACTGAAAGAAATGTATGCTGATTCTCTTCCTTCTTTTTCTTCCAATAGATTCATTCATGTGGTTGTGATCCAAACCGACAACAATGAAGACGAGGCTTCCTGCAGCAGTTGCTGCCCTGTGTGCTCTTCTCCTCTGTGTGACAGAGGCTGAAGGTAAGTCATTCCTTCCTTTATTCCTTGGAAAAAAGTGATGGTGCAGAATTAAAGAAGGAAACAATTTCTCTCTAAGTGTGAGTGCTTCACCAATACACCCTTTCCTCTCTCTCTCTCTCCCTCCCTCCGTCCTTTTCCTTCCTTTCTGTGGTTTGTTTACTTCCAGAGAGCAACTCCAGCTGAGTAGCTCCACTCTCCTTCCTCTTCTCTGTTGTCTTCCCAGTGTGCTGTCCACACTGGATGTCTCCTTGCAACCAGAAGCTGGCCTCTGCCCTCCCGTGGCCTCCTTTCCTTTTTCCCTCCCTCCCGGGAGAAGGAGAACACCTGTACAAACTTGAACCTTCTCCTTAATAAGCCAGAGAAACCCTGGAGCGTTCGCACACACCCTCCTGATGCTTAATTGCTTTGCTTTGTACTGTGAATACATAATAGACACATGCACAGTCCCCCCCCCCCTTCTCTTCTTAAAAAACAAACCCTTTATAAAATAAAGTACTCCAACAGAATCTGGCTACCTGTGCATCTTTGTCTGAATGGTGGTGGGGCTAAATGGGTGAGGAAGGTGGGAAGTCTTTCCTAATGAGTCAAACATGTGGGGCATCGCACTTGCTCCCGTGTAGGGAGCAATAACCGGATCCCTAGAATTAACATGACATTCCTGCCATTCTTTCTCACACAGAGGAGACTGGCCTCCAGCAAGGCACCTCAAAGCTGGTTTGCTGCCTGGGATAAAGCTATTGCAGGTTTTTCCAAACTTGTAGTCCAGCAACAGCTGGTGACCCAACTCCTGTCATCCCTAGCCAGCAGGACCAGTGGTTAGGGATGATGAGAATTGTAATCCAAAAAAAGCTGAAGACCCAAGTTTGGGAAACTCTGGGCTATTGTTCCCCAGTGCCGGCAATGGCTGTTTACTGCAGGTGCTGCAGAGAATTGATCCCAAGTCTCTTGAGGTCATGCCAAAGTGCCTGGCCAGGCAGCTGCTGGCACCAGGAACTCAGAAAGCATGCAAATAGTCACACTCATTCTGGTGGTCCAGGAGGGCCTTGGGCATATGAGGGAGGGTGTGTGCATGTCGTTCTGATGTCTCTCTCACATTGCCACCTGAGGCAAGTGGCTCCTTGAGGCTAAGGACAGTGCTGGCTGTGGTCCTCACAGTAAGTGTTGTCAGATTAGTAACTTGGAATCTTCATGCCAGAGCCTCAGAGGTCTTAGTCCTGGTTTAGAACGTGTGCTCATAAAGGAGAAAGAAAATCTCTAACCTGGGATTTCCCTTTCTCATCTCAGGCAGTGCTGAATGACCCCTGGCATATCCACTGTCCCAGGGGTGGGACTAACCTCTGGCTCTCCATATGGTGGAAGTCCAGCAACATCTGGAGTGCCATAGGTTCCTCATCCCTATGCTGCCATCACACACAACATCACACATAACATACTTTAAATAGGTGAAGGGTTTTCCCTTCTCTCCTTTCAACCTCTCAGATTATTAGTATTATTATTATTCCTTTTCAGTGGCAACACCAGTGGTGAACAGTCTACCTAAAGCTGGGATAGGGAACTTAGAGCCCTTCAGATTTTGCTGGATTCCCAACTCCCAACAGCCCAAGGTACATGGCCAGTGGTCAAAGATGATGGGAGTTGTAATCCAACAACAGCTGGAGTGTAACAGGTTCCCCACCTTTGGCCCAAAGGAAAGGAGAGGTGGGAAAGCCCTCTCCCCATGCTTTGCTGCTGTGAAGGAGGGGATATTCAGATCAAACATGTGCACAGCAAACCATTGCTGGCTGGGGAAATAGAAATAGAGCAAAGAAAACCTCTCCTTAATTTATCCATGAACTCATCCATCACATTCTTCCACTCAAAACTCTTCATTGAGATTTGTTAACCACACAATTAGCATTGTACTGGGCAGCACTGAATGCTCATAAATTTTCATACAAGAGTAAAAATGTAGTCTGGTAACTTGTATGGACCCTCTTGATTCTTACACATATATGAGAATTTTTGCATATCTGTTCTTAATCTGCATAGCTGATGGAAAAAACCTATGTACTGTTGCTGCTGCATCCAGAGGGAGGTAGTAGCTAATATTGCCAGCACTGTGGATTTGTGCTGATGGGACTTTTCCAGGATCTTATTCTGTATAGATTGTAATTTGCTGCATCCAGTTTTGGAAGCTTCAAGTCTGTTTAAACTTTGGTCATCTCTGTTGTTGACAACTGCACCCTTCTCTCTAGCCTTGCCTTGTCACATCTCGGTGCCATCACCACTATCCAAAACTCTGCTGCTTCTGTTTTCTCCCTACTATTAGATTCCACCCCCTGCATACACCCTGGGGCCTGGACCTTTCCTTTTCTTCTGTGTTCTTATGCTATGAAGTGCCATGTTCATTGATGATGCTCAAAAAATGTCACGAATGAAATTTCCAGGATGCAGCCTCTAGCAATCTATGTGCAGCATATTTATCCTGGCAGTGCCAATAAATAGTGTTTAAAGAAAAAAAATACTTTAGGTTAAGAAGAGACTTAGGGTAAACTGCATTTAGGCAATATGTTTACAAATCCTGGTGAGGGGCACATGTGGCCTCTCATTGTGGATGTGTTTCAAGACAAGCCTTTGATACACTGGAGCAGATTTCAGACCTTTTGCATGCTCCATTCTTTCTTAATATTCCATGGAGGAGGGTGGTGGTTGTGCTGTGCCACTTCCCCATTTGATCTGTTGCGGGAGGTCCTGCTGGAGACTTCAGCTCCATAACATTATCCTGGCTACAGCCGAAGACAGTAAAGTAAAGGACTACTTGTGGACATAGCACCACGATGCTCTCATGGCATGCAAGAGTACAAACTGAATGCATGCAACTTGGGAGTAGCGTGTGCCACTCTGATGGGATATGCATCAAGTATGTATGAGGGTAACATTTATCTATCTCGTTCAAGTTGCTTGGGAGCCTTTGGAAATCTGTGTTGAAGGATAAAATGTGGTTTAACTGAATGTGTCGAAATCCAAACCAACATTCCAATCCATACATGACCTCAAATGTCTGACTTATACTTATGGTTGGTTCTAACCTAAGGCCACAATTCCCAAATCACTGACCACAGAAGTCATTGAGACTAGTCCAGTATAGTTGGTTTGACCTTTTTTTTTTTTTGCATGCAGATCTGAAATGATTACTGCTTTTCAGCTTCTAGCTGGCTCCTGTTTTTATTATAGGTTGCAACAAAACCAAAATATTGGTATCTCATAAAACAACACAGACATTGGGTTTTTTGCCCTGCTACAGACTGGTTTTAAAACAGTTCTTTCCCTCAAAGGAACCCTAGAAACTGTAATTCTTGGTGGGGAGGGACCGTGTCTGTTAAATGGGTATAAAACTGAAAGAAGCTTGCTGTTTTAGATGTATCTCCTAGCAGCCCAAAGCACTGTAATTTGATAAAAACGTGTAAACCCTCCCAGCTAAATCCAGACTGGTTTACTTGTTTCTACAAGGCAGTAATTAATTTTGAAATGTTTTCAGCACCCTCCCCCCCACCCCGTTCTAGAATTACAGTTCTTTCTACCCCCAATGCAGAGCCAACGTCTGGGTTATTCAGGCGAGCATGACAATATCCTTCTATGCAGTTCTGTGCCTTTTGGTGCACACTAGGACCTGCAGATGGGGATACTCATCTAGCCTTAGAACATCAGCTAATAACACCACTCTCTCCCTCTGAAAGCCACACACAGCGGGGAGGTGAAACATAAGGCGTAAGAAGCAGCTTTTTCTGAGCTCTCTTCTTCCCAACTTGGGACAGTGGGGCAACAATAGGTGCCATTATCCCCCTCAAATCTGATGATTATCAGTGGGGCGCCTCTGACAGGGTTTGGTTTCTGTATATATTTGAATATTCTTTTTTCCTCCATGAGGGGAGTATTCCACCATGTGAGTTTTCACCTGAAATAATGACTTGGCACTGAACAGACTTTCAGAGAGGTGATAAATTTAAGGTAAGCCTCCATGAGTGGGTCTCTGACTGCTGGCCCTTCCCCCCCCCCCACCTCCCCAGATGTCTATGCTTTAGGGGAGCATGTCTAAAGCTGTGCTCTTCATGTGTAGGTTGTTTCCTCTTTGATTAGAGCTCTGATCATGTGGAGTATAGAACCAGAAGGTGGAGGCACTTACCTGACTTCCCAGCAGGTGAGTTGCTGCTGCCTACCTGGGGTGGGGGGGCAAGATGGTGGTGAGGTTGGGGAAAGGCAGATGGCGTTGGCTGAACCACCAAGGTAGTACATTACCTTTCTTGATGCCTTCCCCTCTTCCTCCTGGTAAGTAGCAGCAACTCACCTGCTGGGGGAATTATAGAATTGCATTGTTGGTTGGGACCCCCCCCCAATGGTCATTTAGTCCCACCCCCTACAGTGCAGGAATACTGCCTATAGGTGTCCCTGGGTGGTTTCGAACCACCAACTTTCTGATTAACAGCCAGAGGCAAGGGCCCATTGCGCTACTGGGGGCATGTTAAGAAGTAAGCCAGTATGCAACTACTTAGCAGCTATATAGCAAATTACATCTTCTTTATTCCTTAAATATTAAATAAAAACACACACATACACACATGACATGGGCATAGTCCACTATACATTTCTGTCATGGCTTGGTAGCTTGAGTCTAGCCTTCTTTTAAATATTGCTTTCCTATCTCGTTAGATATTCACTGGGAGTAGCCAGATAGTGTCACCTGTAAAAATGCTGTCTTTTGATTAGTTTTTATTGCATTTGATACCCAAAGCAATATGAGGAATAGACAACCTCATGAAGGGCTTGTGTTCCTCATCTTAACTAGTCAGCATATGTTTACAATGCTAATAGTTGTGTGAACTTGATCAATATAATGACTACTTTTGCTTATGTTTATTTTTGTGAGAGAAATATGCAGAAAACAATATAAATCATACCCCTGTTCTTGGCTTTACCACAATACTTTCAGTGGTATAGAATAATTTGTGAGGGAACTGAACCTGGGAACAAGTTTCCTTGATTTCTGTGGGACTTGTTTCAGAGTAGACACGTGGAGGATTGCATTGTGGGCTCCTTTTTTCAGTGTATTTTATACACTGGTACAGCTATTTGACTAGAAACAATCACACCGTCAGGAAGGACTCAGAAGACTCTTCACAACGTAATAAAAAAGTAATTAAATTGGCTCATAGAAGACTACATTTTATTAGTATATTACTTACTTTCACTATTTTGAAGTCTGATTTCCTCAGTCATCCATAGTAGTGAAGTTAAAAGACAGGTTTGGATCCAACATATCACTTTATGCATGATGAAGGGCTTGTGCATGTCTAGTGGGCTTCTGAGAAACAGAAGCAGACTACCTATGCCACATCAGAAACTGCTTTAGAAACACCACTCTGTTTCAAAAGTGGCTTGGTATGATGCATAGGGGAATGCTGTTTGAGAAATAGAAGATCTTTTAGTTGCACAGAAATGGTTGCATGGTACTTTGGATCCTAGCCAGAGGCTGCAAGCCTGCCTTTTTGTGAGAAACCAATAGGTTCTAGATTCATTGACAAGAAGTAATTTTTTTATATATATATAAAAAGTGTGCCCTTTGTCCAAATCTAGCAGAAGTATAGATTGCAATCCCATCGCACTTCACTTGCAAGTAAGCCCTATTGAGCTTGGTTATTGAACTTTGAATTTCTTTGGAATAAACTCATGTATGATCAAGTTCGAAATAAACTCATGTATGATCCATACTCCTATGGAAGTAAATAATAATTGCGCCGTTGAATTTGCTACAAACAGATGATCTCATATGAGAGTTAAAAGTGATGTTCACACTATATATATATATGCCAAGTGCCACATCTGAGTTTTCACGAAGCAAATTACAGTCTTTTGAAATGTTAAAGACTTTTCCCCACAGTTAGTTTTTTCAGTTTATCTGGAATCCGGTCATTTGGATATCATCAAGGTGGGCTGCTGCTGTCCCTCAGCAGTTACAGCCTAAGACCTCTGCTGCTTCAGGTCAATTTACCTTCAAGGTTGGTGGTGCTATTTTTTTCCCATGTACTGATTATTTAAAAAAGAGCATGCTCAGGTCAGTTGTCTCTGCCTTTGCATTAAATTTGTCCTGAGCCATTGCTATGGAAACAATATTTTATAATGGTATTCTTTAAATTGTTGTGCATCCTACTATTAACACCTATTGCATGACTTTGGTACAGTATATAAATGTATGCTTTAAGTTTTGACTGCAGAAGTGTGACTGGCTTAAAAAGAATGAAGAGTCAATTGTACATGCAGATTAATATTCTAATCTCACTGCCTGTGTATGGACAATAGGAAAAATAACATGTATTCTAGTTACTACTATATCTACTACAGCAACAGCACAAAGCCATATTATCCCATTTTCATTGGAAATGACCATACGTTAAAAAACATTCAGTATTTATTCAAGACCTCAAGCTCCCCCACATATAACTGTATGAAATTTTGTTATGCATTTTTAAAGCTGTGAATCATTTGGAATGCACACCGATGAAGTGCTTCTGTGGTCAATGGAACTGCAGTGTCATAGGTGATGAGTGAATTATCTCCCTGGAAGTAGTTAACATTTTGTCATTGATTGCTCAGAGGCCCACTTTTCAGTAAGTTGGGTTTTTTAAAATTTAAACGGCCAAATTAAGTAAAAATGGACATCTTCCAAGAAAACCACAAGATATGGCTCATTCACAATGCTTGCCAAACAATCTGAGGTATTAAAGGAAAGCACAGCTGTATTTCATCTGCCTTTGTTAGACTTGTTTAAATAGTTATTTATAGAACACCTACCATGCACTGACAGTGAATCAGTAAAATCCTGCATGACTCAGCATGAACAGTTTAACCACGAGAATATCATTATAAAATATTACTATGAAACGTCTTTGTGTAATGATCCTTGTACATGGAAGCTTCCGTCCATTGTGGGAAGCTAAACCAAAATAAAAAAATTGACTTTTCATATACATACATGCATGATGCTGCAAGATAGCGTATGTAAACTATTCCTTTCTGTACTGTTCCGTTCATCGTCTCATTAGCTCCCACAAATTTATTTGCAGTCATTCGTTTGGATCACTGATGACCTTTTCCTTGTGTCCCCCCCATACATTCTGTAAATAAATGTCTATAAATATACCTTGATGTTGTCTTTCCATAATTAACCATTGTTGTGTAAACGCCATACTGGCATTTTGTGTTAAAATGCCATTCTTTAGTATGGATACACCTGCTGCAAAGGGGACATGATAAAAGATAAACAAAAAGTTTACACCTCAGGAATAGTATAGCAAAGGTGGTGTAAACAGAAAATGTGTGGGTTTTTTTTAAAAAAGTTATACATAATAGTTCAAATGTGATAGGTAATAATTTCTAATTTGTTAACCCCTTCATTCCCAATTTTATGTATAAGCAGATTCAAGATAAGCCACTCGGGCAGCTTTTTGGAACTGAGGGGTTAAACTCCAAGAACAAATATATGCATATATATGTGTGTATGGTATAAACTGAGCTCTGAACCGCTCAAATCTTTACCACATTCCAAAATACATATTTCTCTTTTTCTCTGCCAAGCTTTTATTTTATAAAAAAAGTTTCAAATGTGCAGAGACCATTTTTAAAAAGACCGATAAATTCTTTGATGTCTTATTGAAAGGGATTATTGTGTTAATGTCAAGTGATCTCATGGTGTTGTAAGCAGGTTGTGATTTGGCATGCTTCTACGAATTGCACCCAGCATGTTAAAAACATTCTTTTAATTGTTATGTGAAATGTTTGCATATGTGGTTATTATCTGTGAACTCATTGTACATGTATCCAAATGTGTTTTCTATTGTGCTTGATTTTGCTGGCCATTCTTGAATGACTTGGCAATTCAAGAAACAAATGTTCTGTGCTGTCCTCTGTAATGTGTATTCTCTTTGATGTGTTTTGTCATATTCCATCAGCTTGTATCCTCCCTTTGCCAACAGCATATCCTTATATGTGTTGGAAACAAATTTATGCAAAGACATATCTTAGCAAGCTTTGCTTAATATACATTTTTTTTAAAATTTAACAAAATGTTCATTTGTTCAACATTTAAACACACTCTTGCTTGGTGTAAATCTTTTGCAGTTAATCCGCCGTCAGACTTGAATTTTAAAATTATAGATGAACATACTGTTCAAATGTCATGGACAAGACCATCTGATGCAATAGAAGGTTACAGGATAACAGTGACACCTGAAGCTGGTAAGTTTTGGTGTTCTAATAAGCTGAAACCTCAAATAATGCAGTCTTGCTCTATTTCATTCATTTTTCCTAGCTGATTTTTTTTTGGGGGGGGTATGTCCAAATACAATATGAAAATACATACCAGGGACAGCTGTAATTTGTCCTAAACGATGCCTGGTAATCATGTTCAGAATGGTTTCCTTGCAGGTGCACTAATTCTAGAGGGCGGAGGCATCATCTGCCCTCTTAATATTCCTTAAAGGTAAAGGGACCCCTGACCATTAGGTCCAGTTGTGACTGACTATGGGGTTGCAGCGCTCATCTTGCCTTATTGGCCGAGGGAGCCAGCGTACAGCTTCCGGGTCATGTGGCCAGCATGACTAAGCCGCTTCTGGCGAACCAGAGCAGCACACAGAAACGCCTTTACCTTCCTGCTGGAGCAGTACCTATTGATCTACTTGCACTTTGACGTGCTTTCGAACTGCTAGGAGCAGGGACCGAGCAATGGGAGCTCACCCCGTCACGGGGATTCAAATTGCTGACCTTCTGATCGGCAAGTCCTAGGCTCTGTGGTTTAACCCACAGCGCCACCCGCATTCCTTAGCACAAGCCTAAGCCCCCACTAGCGAAATCACCTAGCCAAGTGCAGCATCAAAGGCAGGCTCCTCCTAAGCATGAGAAAAGGGGAGCAGCAGCTATTGAAGCTGTGAGGCGCTGGGCAAGGCCTCCTCCTGATCATGTTCCCACCGTGGCAGCGCCAGTCTCCAGTTTGGGAAACCCTGCTGAATGTGATAGAACGTGGCAGGGGTAACTGCCATTAGAGTAGCTGGGTAGTAGGCAGAAGGGCCATGACAGCTTTGCCCCTATGGCCACACTCTGATATCAGTGCAATTCAGCCACTTTCTGCTGGGCCACTGTACTATGGACATTCTACTATACCTATTTCAGGAAAAGAAGTGACCGTGAAGTTTCTACATTTCTTTCATTGTTAAATAGGTAAAAGCTCTCTTTTATTGTTTTGAATGAAACTTTGCAACTATGACGTGTTTATTGTTCTACATATATTGTGTTGCAGATGGACCTACTAGAGAATTTACCCTAGCACATAGCGCTACCCAAACTTTATTAACAGATCTTACACCTGATACTGAATACGTTGTAACGATAAGTTCATATGATGACAGAGAAGAGAGCATATCTGTCTCTGGACAACTTACAAGTAAGTTCGCATTATTGATTTAGATTTATCCAGAGAGTCACAAAGGTCTCCCTTGGGAGGTAGTGGACTCTCCTTCCTTGGAGCTTTTTAAGCAGAGGTTGGATGGCCATCTGTCATCGATGCTTTAGCTGAGATACCTGCATTGCAAGGAGTTAGACTTGATGCCCCTTGAGTCCTTCCAGCTCTACAGTTCTATGGTTCTATGACCCTGGTATTATTTGGGCACAGTTTCCTGTCCCCATATGCTTCTGTCATGTAATGAGCAGCATTCACCTGAAGCATCCATCATTCCCCCCGCCTCCAAAATAATATTTCAAAAACCTGAAGGCATGCAAGAAAACTGTCACTTGCAATGAGGTTATCAGATAAATGGGGTTATCAGTATGTTGGCTGAACCCACCCTTGCTATGACTTTGCTAGGCTTTCTCCACATGTTGACTTTTGTAGTAAATGTGCCCCCATCTGTTCTGAATTTGAAGGAGAATAATGGGATGTGAATCACTGGAGAAGCCCAAATGTTTTTTGGCCCTATTTACATACTCTCCCAGCACATCCTTAGATTCTGACAGTTTATCAGTGATATGGGATACTTCTTAATCCTGTGTTATTTTGTTGTTCCAGTTCAAACAGGTGGTTTAGTAACAACAGAAAAGAAAATCGAAGAAGTTCAGTTACAGAGTAAGTGACTTTGCCCATTTAAAATCACTTAAAATGACATTAGGAACGTGAGACAGTTCTTTCTAAATCAGCACCACCAGTTGCCCATTGAGCTGTGCAAATTCTTCCTTTCCCTTTTCTCAATAGGTATGTCTACTGGACAGGGAAAAGAGTGTTTAGTTGCACCCTGTCCCAATCACTGTATTACAGACACTAGTCTGTATCACTCCTTGTGCTGACTGCTAGGTCTGGTAGCTAAGGAGGAAAACATTTAATTATTTGTTGGTTTGCTTGCTTGCTTGCTTACTTATTTTTGCAAGCTTTTGTTTCCTTAAACTCTTAAACTCTCCATTTTCCCTTTCTCTTTTGATCTTCCTTTCTCCATTTATGGACAAAAGTGAATTTAGCCTGGTGAGCTATCAGCCTTTGTTTTATTCCTCAAGCTTTCCAACCATTTAAATTTTGGTTCAGAGTGTGGGAATTAGACTCTAGTTCCCATTTGCAGAGTATGCGGAAGACAGTCCTAGGTCATTTGAACCTTTAAATTAATTCTCTTTCCCCCCTCCTATAAAAACTACGCAAGACACTCTCTTTAAATAAAAAGAGTATTTACGTTTAAATAACACGTAACTGTTACTTAGTGTAGTTGCAGATTAAAATACACAATGCAGATGGATGATACTTAAGTGGCTAAAACATGTTATATAGATTAAACCAGTGATGGCCAAACTTGGCCCCCAGCTGTTTTGGGACTACAACTCCCATCATCCCTAGCTAACAAGAGCAGTGGTCAGGGATGATGGGAATTGTAGTCCCAAAACAGCTGGAGGACCAAATTTGGCCATCACTGGATTAAATTGTTACAGACTAACTAACTCTGAGGCAGACAGCAGCAGAACAGTTCATACCTGCTGCTCTGACTGTTAAGATTGCTCCTACTAACTGCCATAACTGTACCAACTGCCATAACTGCCACAGAGTGTATGATGTCTTAGAGTTCTACTGCTCTTGCCATTAAGTCTTTACATATGCATTTTGGATACTAACATTCCACACAGAGGACTTCATTACGGTTGCTGTAAATCAGGCACCCCCAAACTCGGCCCTCCAGCTGTTTTGGGACTACAGTTCTCATCATCCCTGACCACTGGTCCTGTTAGCTAGGGATGATGGGAGTTGTAGTCCTAAAACAGCTGGAGGGCCGAGTTTGGGGATGCCTGCTGTAAATGAACAAGAATCTGATTCTAACTGTGAAGTGCCAACAAACAATTTTATTTTTAGTCATATATTGCCTGTATAGTAAGGGGCTTTATACATATTATAGGTTGGATTCAGAGATCCTGTGGGTGGAGTTTCACTTATGGAGTCTCCTGCTTGTGGAAGGAGAGGAAATATGTGGATTCTTCCTCTGAAAATCTATCCCTTCTAGTCAGTGTGGGAGGTGGTGCAGGAGTCAATGAAAATTGTCTCATATTTCTTTGTAGTGCATTACTTATGCTACATTACTTGTGTGGGTGTATGGCAATGGTCATTAATTTTGATAAAATTATATTTCAGGATGTTCCCTCAGTGCTGTTACAGATCTAGTTTTTCTTGTGGATGGCTCTTGGAGTGTGGGCAGAAATAACTTTAAATACATCTTGGATTTCATCGTTACCCTTGTGTCGGCCTTTGATATTGGAGAAGATAAGACAAGAGTTGGAATAGTTCAGTACAGCTCTGATACAAGGACTGAGTTCAACTTAAATCAGTATTTCAAAAAGAGAGATCTCATTGAGGCAATAAAAGGAATACCATACAAAGGAGGCAATACAATGACAGGTATGGACTTTTAAATATTATAGTAACCAGGGATGTGCACCATTCTCAAAATTCACCTTGTATCAGTAATGTTGGAAAGCAACCTGATCTGTTTTGGATGCTCTCATTGTTTTTCTGATTTGACTTGTTATTTGGGTCCAAATTAGTTCTGTTAAATCTGAAGCTCACATTCCCTCCAATTGACTATAAGAGGAATCTAGAAACTGATGGATGAAAATTGCAGGCAATAGATCTGCCAAGTGATAGGCAGACCCAACCAGGTTTTTTTCTATGCAGGGAACCCTTAAAATATATTTTGTTATTTTAAAAACTACATTTTTTCTTTTTTTCTGCCAGAATTAGAGACAGTTGGTAGGCATAGTTTCCCCTTCTGAGGGGATGAAGCCTGAGAATTATCATAATGATAGCTGCAGTGGTTCTCCCATTATCATTTGGTAGGTGGGTAAAATAGAAATCACTTTTGTGAGTGTAGAAAAACAGAAGAATGAAAACAATTTTATTGTAGTGTTTATTTTAAATTTTGTTAGAAAACAGAAAGGATGCTAACACTCCTCCCCCAAATTATTGTGGTTTGAGTGCCCTGGAGAAATAATCACTTTGATTAAAACCAGGACTTGCCCTTCAACATGAAAATATCCCGTGACCTCTCTACCCATGCACTGCACCCTACACTTCCTCCACATTCAGGGTGTTTCCCTAGTCAGTTTTTTAAAACAAATGCAGTGATAGCTTTAATTTTACAGCAAAATGCAGTGTCACAGAGCTTTAGGGAGTTTGATCCAGCTCAAGATGCATCATTAATGGTGCAATCCAATGTGGACATATGAAAACCTCATCAGAATCAACTCAGTTTGCCTTGTCATTTTGGGCTGGACACAGAGCTGAAAACATGGATGAGTTTCAAGAGCTTATAATTTTTCTTCATTGATTGTGCTGCCTTCTTGATTTTACAAATTTTGAATTTAATCTAAACTTGGAACATCTGTGGATTTTTAAATCACAACCCATTTTTCCAAATTTCAGGAGAAGCAATAGATTATCTGATTAAGAATACATTCATTGAATCTGCTGGAGCAAGAAAAGGCTTTCCTAAAGTGGCAATCGTCATAACCGACGGAAAATCTCAAGATGAAGTAGAAATCCCTGCAAGAGAACTTCAGGGCATAGGAGTTGAAGTGTTTTCTTTGGGTATGTCAGATTTCTGCAACAATATTAGTACAAATATTATGGAATTATATTAAAATTGTGTTAAAAGACCTGGGGAATAGTTTGGAAAAATGTATGCCTGCCAATTAAAGGATATAAAAGAAGTCACTATGTGAAGCTCTCTAGGGAGGTTGTCCCACAACCAGGAGTGGGGTTCTCTGCTGAAATGGCCCTCTGAATCTCATATCGTGGGGGACACTCAACATTAGCTGGTGATGTTGGGGCCTGGGTAGGTAAAATGCTATCTGGAGCATTGGTGTATCACTGGCAAACATATTCACATATTGTTACTTTCTTCTTTTGAAGGAATCAAAGCTGCGGTCGCCAAAGAGCTGAAGTTAATTGCCTCTCAGCCCTCACTGACTCATGTTTTTAATGTGGCCAACTTTGATGGCATTGTGAATATACAGAATGAAATAATCTCGCAGGTGTGCTCAGGTGTTGATGAACAATTGGGTGAACTGGTCAGTGGAGAAGAAGGTAAGGGACATTTTAAAGTTTCACAAGAAGTAGACTACTTGTGTACATAATCAAGCATTTCGTCTCCTTGTTCTTGAGATCCAACTGGATGTTTGTTTTTATTTTTTTTCAGCTATAGAGCCTGCCTCAAACCTGGTAGCTACGCAAGTCTCATCAAGATCCATTAGAATCACTTGGCATCCATCTCCTAGTGAAATAACTGGCTACAAGGTGGACCTCATTCCAATGATAGCTGGTGCCAAGCAACATTCATTGAGTGTAGGACCTCAGACTACTGCTTTTAATGTAAAAGACCTTTCACCAGACACTGAATACCAAATCAATGTGTATGCAATGAAAGGACTGACTCCCAGTGAGGCAGTGACTATTATGGAAAAAACTCAGGCAGTAAAAGTTCAAGTGGGTAAGTTATTGGCTACTAAGATTGCAGAATCGTGTTTGAATTGCATAAAAACAAAGCATTCTTGGGAAAAGATAGTTGATGTAAAATACATAAAATATAATTTCATATTTTTCTTTTTAACTGTATTTTAGAAAAGCTTTGGGGACTGCTGTTGCAAGGCAAAAAAATGGGCTTCTATTACTTTATCTAAAATGCACAGAGAGAAATAAATGGAGGACAAAGGTTCATATCCTATACATACTTACCTAAGCATAAGTTCCACTCAACAATAGGACTTACTGCTGTGTACATATTTTACATGATATCAGAGAGAGAGAGAGTTTGATATCCCACTTTATCACTATCCGAAGGAGTCTCAAAGCGGCTAACATTCTCCTTTCCCTTCCTCCCCCACAACAAACACTCTGTGAGGTGAGTGGGGCTGAGAGACTTCAAAGAAGTGTGACTGGCCCAAGTTCACCCAGCAGCTGCATGTGGAGGAGTGGAGATGCGAACCTGGTTCCCCAGATTGCGAGTCTATGGCTCTTAACCACAACACCACACTGGCTCTCAATGCCTAATAAGATATGGTTGGGCCTGATGCTGTCAACTGATGGCAGTGGTGCTGGCTTGGGATTTAGCAGATCCTGGACCAGTTCAGCCTCTCGGCTTCCCCACCATGGAATATTAGAAATCTAACTTCTGTTTGCCATCATCTAACTTGTTGCAGAAATGGCATGGGAAATAAAGCCTATGTACTAGACTATTATTCATACCAGGAATCTCTACCCCAAAGTGTACACCCCCCCAAAGCTGTATGACTGCCTATTTAGTAGGTGATATCGGAGCTCATGTAGTTAGCATAGTAGCTAAGAGAATGTGAATCTCTCTTCAAATCTTGCCACCCCTGTGAACACAAGAGACAAGCTGCTGTCTCTCTGCCTCATCACCACCCCTGAAATATAGGAATAATTCATGATGGTGATATGTAATGCTTTGAACACTCTGAAGTGCTAAATATATATTTAATACTAAGTGTTCTCCCCCCTCCCCCTTTCCTTTACACAGAATGCTCAGAAGGCGTGGATATAAAAGCTGATATTGTGCTTCTGGTTGATGGCTCCTACAGTATTGGCATCGCCAATTTTGTTAAAGTACGAGCATTTTTGGAAGTGCTGGTTAAAAGCTTTGATGTTTCACCAGCCAAAGTCCAAATCAGCCTTGTTCAGTACAGCAGGGATCCTCATACAGAATTCACTTTGAACAGATACACTAGAATTGAAGATGTACTTCATGCTATTAACACCTTCCCCTACAGAGGTGGATCTACAAACACAGGCAAAGCAATGACCTTTGTAAGGGAGAAAGTCTTTGTTCAAAGCAGAGGTGCAAGACCAAATGTCCCAAGGGTCATGATTCTTATTACTGATGGGAAATCGTCAGATGCCTTTAAAGATCCTGCTGACAGACTAAGAAATTCAGATGTAGAAATATTTGCAGTCGGTGTTAAAGATGCAGTACGATCAGAGTTGGAAGCAATTGCTTCAGAGCCTACAGAAACCCATGTGTACACAGTGGAAGATTTTGACGCTTTTCAAAGGATATCGTTTGAGCTTACACGGGCTATCTGCTTACGAATTGAACAGGAACTTGAGGCAATTAGGAAGAAAGGTGAGTCGCTCTTGCTGTGCAGAATTTTTAATTTAATATTGGTTGATGAAATATGAAATGGTATGCAAGTTTAAACAGAAAACTCTAAAACTGAATATAGAAAACACAGTACTAATTCTGAACTAGACACTGATACTACTAATTTAGTGAAACATAATTATGCAAGGATAAATATCTCAAAACAATGCTAGTAAGTAAAATAAGAACCATTAAAGGAAATCATGCAAAAAAGTAAAAATGCAGCATCAAAATATCATTAGAGAATCCCATGTATATTGCAGAAGTGCCCGCTATAATGCAATCGTGATAATTACCGTAACAATGTACACAAAACCACACACACCCAACTCAACAATCACACTCCCCTTATGCATAGCACATCACTCCATACTCTCAATTCCACTTATTCAGAAGCATTATAGCCTCCAGCTGTGGATGCAAAGCATAGCCCTCATGGCTAGCCAATGATAGCTTTATCCTCTCCCCAGCTCTGCCCCCTCCCCCAGTAGGCTTTTAGGCTAGGAGTGGGGAACCTGTGGGTTTCTAAGTGTTTGGCTGTAGTTTCCATCAGCCACACCTGTCATGGCCAATTAAGAGGAATAATGGGAGTGATTATCCAGAAACATATGGAGGCCACAGGTTCCTCTGTAACAGCCTGTTAAATCAAGATGTTTCTGTATATATAGCAACCAATTGTGTTTATACACCTTACTGGAAATTGAAAAGAGATTTTCTAAAGCCTTCATTTGTTCACTATGTGCTTTTTTTCAGCAATTCACTTGGGAGCAAGGGATCTGAAGTTTTCAGAAGTGACATCTAACAGCTTCAAAACGAGCTGGTCTCCAGCAGGACCTGGTGTTTTATCTTACCTTGTCAAGTACAAGGTGGCTATTGGTGAAGACGAATACTTTGTTTCTGTACCAGCTCCGCTTACTAGTACAGTTCTTACCAATTTACTACCACAAACCACATACACAGTCAGTGTGATTGCAGAATATGAAGATGGCGATGGACCTCCTTTGAATGGGGAAGAAACAACTTTAGAAGGTATTGTTCCTATTGTCCTGCATCAATTCTCCTTCCTGAAAACCAAGATAGGGGCCCTATGTATGTGTTACCATAGAGATGTGTTTGCTGCCCCACCAAACACACACCATGGCTACTTTGGCACACACCAAGTAGCCATGGTTGAATATGAATCAGTATGTATTGTGTTCAGATAACAGCTGTCTAAGGCAGAACTGTATATGAGGAACATACCAAGAGATTTACCATTGGTAAATGAGAAAAGGTACAAGGCTGCAAGGTGTATTTACTAATCTAACAGATACATTAAAACCCTTTGGTCATTTGAGTTTCTTGGGTCCACTTCCCTGTGTTTTCTAGAGAGAGGCTATACATTGTATCTTTCTTATTTGGAAAGTCCTGTATCACAAACCAATTTGGCGTTCCTGAGGTGGTAGAACAAAGACGGATAACTCCATATTGAAGCTGATTTTTCAGCACTTCAAATGGATTAAATTTCATATTTATGGGAAATCCCACTTTCCTGCCAATGCCCTTTCTTTCTCATTCCTCCTACATATTGATAATACTATTTGATAATACTATTGATGTAGAAAGTAGTGGTTTTATTGTGCTATTTTTTGGGTGGAATCTCAAATGATGTCGAGGAACAGTATGTGCAGAATCCTCTGTATCCCAGTTCTGGTTGAAAGGCATAACTTAATATAGTACTATCCCCCCTCACCCAATGAGATAATCTGATTTAAAATTAAATTTATTGGTAAAATTTGGACCCTACCTTTCCACTGGTGTTCAAAGCAGCTAATATAAAAAATGTTGTGTGTTAAATTTTTGTTGCTTTGTATTGTGTAATCTGCTTTGAGCATTGTTTTAATAGGAAAGCAGGGTATAAATATTAAATCTAACCAGCAAAACATTAAATCTAACCAGCAAAACAGCAATAAAATATAAGTAAAAAATCATAAAAACCAAGACAGATAAAATTTTATTAAAAACAATAAAAACAACCAGATTAAACCATTTCATTTGTGCTTTTATATTTTATATTTCTTTTATAGTCAGGGGATCACCACGAAACTTAAGAGTAACAGATGAGACAACGGATAGTTTCAAGGTTGGGTGGTCACCTGCTCCAGGCAGTGTTCTCAGATACAGGCTTGCTTACAGGCCAGTCGCTGGTGGTGAGAGAAGACAAGTGACAGTCCCAGCAAATGAAAGAGCAACAACACTACAGAATCTGAAACCAGATACAAGATACGAAGTCTCTGTTACTGCTGAGTACCAGTCTGGGGCTGGAAAGCCACTGAATGGACATGGAAAAACTGAGGAAGGTAAGCCATTAATGTAATTGTTTTTTGGGACTCCACACAAAACTCAACAGCAGAAGAGTTGCTGTGACATTTAAATATGATAGGAAGCAATAATAAACCCAGCTGGCTCCCTTGTGCATGTATCTCTGTGATTCAGGGTGTTTTGGCACTTGGTATATATTAGACCATTGTATTTAAAACTTCAGTGTGTGAAGTGGGCTGAAGCTGACCCCCCTGCATTGAAAAAGAGTGTGTCTAGCAATTCTTACCACGGCAGCAAAGCCTCAACCAACTATGTTCTTTGTCTAGGGCAGGGGTGGGGAATCTGTAGTACTCCAGGTTTGTTTGGACTACCAACTCCCATGATCTCTGACGTGGACCATGCTTTCTGGGGCTGATGGGAGTTGTGAACATCTGGAGGGCCACAGGTTCCCCATCCCTGTCTAGCCGTTTGAGGCACATTTCCCCCTATCTCTCAGATTTCATTCAGTTTCATTTGCATTTCACTCCTGTCAAAAATGCACATATTGCTCTGCTTTCACTCAGCTAAAAAGTGACACCTTGCATTATCAGGCTGCTTCAGGAGGTTGTTGTCCTGACTTGGCTGCCATATTTAAATGCTACCCTGTGTCGATTGATTGCTTTCCTAAATGTTAGTTGCGATTAATAGTTTACATCACAGACATTTCACAGGAGACCTTAAAGATAGCTAATTATTATTGCAAGGAAGTTCTTTGTCAGTTTCTAATGTTCTTCTTTTTTTAAACATGTGCAGTTTTGGGAAGACCAAGAGACTTGAAGGTTTCTGATGCTACGACATCCTCGTTGAGATTATCTTGGAGTCCAGCTCCTGGCAAAGTACAGAGATACTTTGTTACGTATACTCCAGCAACAGGAGGTGAAACTAAGGAAGTGACCGTAAGCGGAACTACCACCAGTACAGTTCTCAGAGACCTGGAGCCAGGAACAAGATACGATTTGTCTGTGGCTGCATTGTACGCATCTGGAGCAGGCGATGCTCTCCCTGGACAAGGAGTCACTCTTGAAGGTAAAACAGCTGAATCACATACCTTGCTGCTGATGCTGGTAGTTGGTACTGAAGATACACTTGTGAACAGATATCCCTCTTGGATTATGACATGTGGAGACCTAGGATTTTATTTTTATTTTTTTGCCATAGTCATTTTCAGTTGTTTCAATGCAATCTTTCTTTGTATAACCATTAATGTAGACATATGACTGAAAGACACCTTGGATCCCGAACCCCCTGGTACTCAAACGTTTTGGCTCCTGAACGCCACAAACCTGGAAGTGAGTGTTCCGGTTTGCGAACATTTGTTGGAACCTGAATGTCTGATGGGGCTTCCGCGGCTTCCGATTGGCTGCAGGAGCTTCCTGCAGCCAATCAAAAGTTGTGCTTTGGTTTGCGAACATTTTGGAAGTTGAATGGACTTATAGAACAGATTTTGTTTGACTTCCAAGGTACGACTGTATTGATATTGGACACATTCTTAGCATTTCACTGTCTGGATGTATGATTCTTCCACTGATTGTGAATTGGTCCTAGATCTTTTTCCAAGGCAAGGCTATGTTTCTGGGGAAAAGGAGGGGTACAGTTGTGGGGAAGGGGCCATAGCTAAGTAACAGAGTGTGTCTTAGATGTATAAGGGTCCCTTTCATCTCCCCCTGGCTGTTGTATGCATAAGTCCTCTAAAAGGCCTGGAGGAGAAATGGATAAACCTGGCCGGGGGGCTGCCAGGCAGAGTGTACAAGGTTGGGCTAGATGAAACCATGGTAAGACATACAGTTTCCTATGTTTATATTGCCATGCTTACCCCACAGTGGGGGTGGGGGGGTGGAGCAGGGTGTGTGGCTCTGCTTGTCATTGTGCAACATAAGGAACCACTTTATTTCTCTTTGCTTCTACTGTTTGCCAACACAGCTTTGCAGTGGTACTCTGAATCTGTGTAGGTTTTTGGTTTTGTTAGTAAGGTGTCAGAAATAAAATGATAATGAATCATTATACTGTGGGATGCAGGTTACCACACAGGATGTGAGTTCTCAGTGATAATATTTTCATTGCTAATGATATGCGCAATGTCAAGGTAGTGCATGGGCACATTAATCATGTCAGAATTTTAAAAACAAAACAAAACATATGGAGGTTTTCAAATCAGAAGTGTGCCATAGATTGGTTAAGCGAGTTAGAACCTTATCCTCCGTGATCCTAGCCAGAAGAGGGAGGCTTTGTTTGCAGCTCCCTTTCAGAATGCAATGTTTCTGTTTGTGAAGGATATAGCCTGGTGTGCAAAGAGAAATGGTTTATTACAGTGCTATCCCATAGTGATCCCAGACATCTTCCAGGCTACAGGGGTACCTTGGGTTAAGAACTTAATTTGTTCTGGAGGTCTGTTCTTAACCTGAAACTGTTCTTAACCTGAGGTACCACTTTAGCTAATGGGGCCTCCTGCTGCTGCCATGCGGCCGCCGCACAATTTCTGTTCTCATCCTGAAGCAAAGTTCTTAACCCGAGATACTATTTCTGGGTTAGTGGAGTCTGTAACCTGAAGCAGCTGTATCCTGAGGTACCACTGTATTTATACAATTATTATTTTTTATTCCATCAGAAATCATGAGCAATATCCTATTTCTCTTTGTATCCCCACTAGGGCTGGGGGAGAAATTTGATTCAGTTTGCATTTAGAGATAAATCTATCAAATTCACACATTCTGAAACAACAGGAAAACCAAAACGCATCCATCCTTCAAAATTCACACTTGTCCAAATTTTGTGATGCAGTTGTCTAACCAAATAATGCTTACAAAAATGCACATGTGCTTGCAAAATGGTGTTTCCACCCCTCCTCCCACTATGCATGCCCTACGTCTTCCCCAAATATGCTCTGGAGGGTTGAGAGATTTTTTTTACTTTTTATTTGTTACTGCTCACAATGGCACAGAGTAGGTCGTCGAAGAGGCTCTAGCTTGTCTTCGTCGTATCCCGTGCCATTTTTCTAGAAAAAGAGGTGCCAGAACTCACCATGAACGCTTCCCTTATTTTCATAGAATGGCAATGGTGCCCATCTGAGAGGGGCCAGAATTGAGTTCCAGTGAGTTCCAGCTTTAAAAAAGCCCTGGTCGTACCCACCCTGAGTTTTCCGCCAACTTCGCTGTAGTCACTGCCTCACATGTTTAATTGTTATCAACTCCCTAGAGAACCAGGGGGCTGATTTGCCTCTACCCCATGAGAGGGGGTGCTAAGGAGCAATTGTGTCCACCGCCCTGGTCATTTCTCCATTATACAGATCCGCCAACGCTTCAGCAGAATTGCCTGCCAAGGCAACAGGAAACTTCCCTTTGTGGTTCCCCCTGCTGATTTCACCCCTGCCAATGGTGTGCCAGCCCCCACTGCAGCCTGGCTTTTATGTCATCAACCCAGCTAGATGACCCAGTTCAGCTGGGGGTGGAGCAGGAGGGATTGTTCAGCAAGGGCTCCAATCCTGCAAGGAGAGAAGAATAGTTCAGGCATCCCTCTGGGAAGCAGGCAACGCCAGACAGCTGGCTCCTCTTCTGAAGTTCTTGGGTTCTCACTATCTTGCACAGGGGTGTCGCCATTTACATAGTAAAGATTATGCAATTCTTTACATACAGCGTTACATGCTGGATCAAGCCAAAGGCCCATGTAACCCATCCTCCTCCTTTAATAATGGCCAACCATATGTATACAGGAAGCCCACAAGCAGGACCTGAGTGCAACAGCTCTCTCCCTACTTGTGTTTCCTAGCAAGCAGTGCTTCCTTCTACAATGGAGGTAGAACATACCCATCATAGCTAGCAGCTGTTCATAGCCCTATCCTCCAAGAATTTGCCTAATCCTCCTTTAAAAGCATTCAGTTGGTGGCTATCACTACTTCTTCTGGGTGAATTTCATAGTTTAACTATGCACTGCTTATGAATGGCTGTTTCTTACAATCCCATTTTATGGGGTGAACTGCTATGCAGACACTCCCCTACAGATGCTTCCACATGCCCCCCACCCACCAACCAGCGAGAGGAATGCAGAGAAGCAGGAATTGCAGCAGTATCAAGAAATAAGGATAAACTTTGTATTATTGGGGGATTAAGAGTGCCAATAAAAATCTGACAGAACATGTCAAAAGATTCAAGCACAATAGAATGAAACAAGGAAGCACATCCCAGGCCATATAAAACTGAGTTTTATTTCCAGACTCCTCCCCCCATCCCCATATCAAAGAAGGTAGTGAACAAACTTATTTACTCCTAATATATTCATAAGTTGGAATCCTAAGAGGCCTTTGCACATGCACAATGCCATGTCTAGGGTGCATAATTTTCGATTTTCTTTTCTGGGAGTAGCTCTTTTAAAACACACAATAAAACAATCCCACTAAAATATCAAACAAAGAAATCCGATTAAAACAACACACTGATTTAAACAGGAAAGTCAGGCCAAGAACTCAAGGGAATGCATAAAAAACATCCTTGATGCCCTAATAATTTATTCCCTAAATACTGATTAAAATAAACAAACCCCCAGCTGCTACAAGTTAACTTTTTAATATAAACATTAATATGACTCTAATCAAAACCCTCCCTTCTCCCTCCAATCCTCCAATTTTTTTTATCTCTGTATATACGCATGTTTAACATAACTATTCAGCTTTATTGATAAGGCATAATGAAGTATACATCCTACATATATTTGGGTCTGTAGATGGCCTGGCTTCCATCTTCCAGACTTAAATATCACATGTTGTGCGAACTTCTCCATTATCGAAATATAACTTGGAAATCCCGCTTGCCTCTTTCGGTGGCGGATGATGACGACTTCTATAATTTATATGAATAGTTTTTAGAATGTTCATCCTCTGGAATGTGTTTATTCTTCAGCTGGATAAGAAAGCTATGCAAACATGTTGTAGCTGAGTTTTTGGAGCTCTTGAGAAGTTTTTGATTCTGGATTGTTTTATGATGAAAGTGAACAGAGCTCTGGCTGAGCACATAAAAAACAAAATGTCAAAAAATATATATGATTAAATTGGAGTGCCAGAGGAGACGTGGCAACGTTTTGAACTGGGCATGATGATTACAGTACAATTAACAGCACAGAAATAGAGTTAGTTTTCTCCCCAGCCCATCCTGTATACTCTTAGAGCAAGCTGCCTTCAATGGGTGGGATGAAAGACTTGTAGGCTTATTGTGTGTGAGAGAACACCAAGTTACGGTATAAGGATGGTCTTGAAAGAACAAGGGGTGGAAAGCAAAAAGTACTAGAATAGGATGGATTTTCACAAAGGGCTAATTAAAAAACCCTTAGTGATAAGAAATAACATAAGAAAAGATAAAGGTTACTCCTAGCTTGATAACTTAATGGAAACTTGTAAGTGGGATGGACACATGTCCTACTTTTCAGAAGACAGTCTTCTGTTTAAAGGACTGTCCATTCCAATTCTGGTTTAGAGAAAGAGCCATAAGAAGGGAGGTAAAGTACCATAAAGCTGCCCATCAGCTGGACTGGACTGTGGACTGAGCAGGTACACAAGTCGCCAAGGCACAATCTTCCCTACCATGGTGAGATGTATTGTGTTTGCAATTATTTCTAGGTTTATTTCTATACTCATTAGTATGTGCAGATTTATGCAAGTTTGTCCTCTTGTTCTCTTTTTTTGACAATGCAGTTCCTTTTTTCAAATGGTGATCTGGAAATGTCCAGCCCATGAATAAGAGATGCAGAGTCTTATCACCTTCCTTTATAACTCCACTTCACTTGCTTAATTATTCGTTATTAATAAATATTAACCTTTCATGGTTTAATTTTCCTTCAATACCTGCTGTGGCCTTTTTTCCTCCTCCCATCAAACTTAACTGTCTCTCAGTCATCTTTTCTTAGCAAGCAGTCATCTTTTCTTGGTCCAGCTGGAAAGCTATGACATGGCTAGAGGGCAGGCAAGGCCTATGAGGAGACACTTTATGGGCTGTGCCACTGAGGCTCATCTGAAAGTGGCTCAAGCCCAACTGGTGGAAAACACTGGGTGGTATCCAGTGAACCAGTTCTGTTAGTGCAAGGATTTCTGTTTGGATGATCCATTGTGTAGTCAGAAGTCTGTGTGCTAATGGAATTGGTTGGTTGGACACCTCCCACTGCCATAATTCATTTAACATAAAGTTTAGTTTAATGGAAGGTGACTGCTTGGAATGCCGTAACTGCCCAGAGGCCATTGTTGCGCAACGTCACATTTCTAGCTATCTAGTTGCTTATGTTCCTAACTAGCTACGCATCTTGTCTTCCCAACACTGAAAACTCTTCGCTATTGAAACCTGAAATGGTGTCCCTGTCAGTCTGGCTTCATGGACAAACGATGCATAACTTTGTAAGAGTGATCCATGTTACAGCAGATGAACTTTTAGATCTCTGTACTGACCCCACAGAGTCACACACAAACTTACTTTATAGCGCTTCTAAATTCACCCCATAGTATGGGACTTGGTGTGTATGTCTGCATTCTTTGTCTACCCACCTAGACCCTAATATAACTTTGTTCCCCACCCCAAGAATATTCTGTTTCCTGGAAGCTGCTCACTGTCTGGGAGTTAGAAGCTGCTAAAAGTACAGTGGTACCTCAGGTTAAGTACTTAATTCGTTCCAGAGGTCCGTACTTAACCTGAAACTGTTCTTAACCTGAAACACCACTTTAGCTAATGGGGCCTCCTGCTACTGCCACGCCACCGGAGCACGATTTCTGTTCTCATCCTGAAGCAAAGTTCTTAACCTGAGGTACTATTTCTGGGTTAGCGGAGTCTGTAACCGGAAGCGTCTGTAACCTGAAGCGTATGTAACCACTGTAATGTGTTTAAAATGTATAAAGAGTGTGTTCTCAGGGTCTGTTAATAGTTAAGGCATAACTATGTTAAGTGATCCTGAGTGTACATTCTTGCTTATTAACGTAATGCAGAGGTTTTCTAACTTTTTGAGTCTGTGGCTCCCTTGACCAACTACATTCTTTTTGCGGTACCCCAGTGGGGCTCAGGAGCCCAGTTATGTCACCCCTTGCCTGAAGAGCTGGCAGCCTCTCACCCTTTTTTGAACACTCTCCCTTGTGGAGTGTTCCCTCAGCCTCCTCTCCTCTCCCCTTGGGAGTCCTCTGGACAGCTGCTGCTGCTGCCCCTGGTCTCTGAGCTGCCCCCACTGCCCCAAAGAGAGGTGCCTCCTCACACTGCCCCACAGGGGCCTGGGAAGCACCACCTACACACCACCTATTCACCTGGGGAGCTTGTAGCCTGGGCTGCTGCAACCAACAGCTGTGTAAGCCTTTGGGAGGCAGAGATGCAAGAGGGCATCAGAGGAGGGAGGGAAAGAAAGAAAGAAAGAAAGAAAGAAAGAAAGAAAGAAAGAGGGACAGAGGTCAGTTTTGCCTGCTGCACCTCTGACCATCATTAAAGGCACCCCAGGGTGCCATGGCACACTGGATGAAAACCACTAACGTAAGGGATGCCTCATGTTGGAAATCAGATTAAAGTTCATAGAGTTCAACACACTTTGCAGAAATCCCAGTAACCAGCAGGTGCTAGCTAGAAGCTCTACCACAGGGTTTCCCAAAGTTGGGTCTCCAGCTGTTTTTGGACTACAATTCCCATCATCCCTAACCACTGGTCCTGCTAGCTAGGAGTGATGGGCGTTGTAGTCCAAAAACACCTGGAGACCCAAATTTGGGAAACCCTGGTCTACCAGAAATTGGCCAGTGGTCCACCAGAGGACTACATTGTACCTGACACACATCCTTCATGTAACCAATACTAAGATTTCGTCCTGAAATGGAACATAATATTGCTGTTATTATATGGCAGATGCACTGCCATATAATACCATATTCTACAAAGCTACTTACTGCTTTTCCTTGCAATTGTTGGTGCTGGATCAATTTCAAATTTTGGCATAGTTAGCTTAAAAAATGAATTGGAATATTTCACCTCATCATTCTCCTTCCTATGCCCCAACCCCCCTTGGAGTTTTCCATTTCCCCCTTTTTTTTCATAGCCTGAGCCAAAACCATGGGTCATACACTAGAAATAAAACATAATGATAAACGCAGCAATTGTAATGAATGGAAACCCAGTAGATGGCTAACAATCAACTTTTTCTGAGAGCTACTGTTTTTCTAATCTGTTTTTCCCATGGAGAGGAGGTGGTAAGAGCAGTTCTGGCAAGAGCTAACTTGTTTGCCTTGAGGTATTAATGTCAAATGACAAGAACATGCTCTATACTATATCTGTTAAATAGATTAATTTAAACAGAATATAAGATTATTATTATTATTATTATTACTGCAATTTTGGGACAAAAACTTCTGACAGAAACTATACTATTAGCTGTAATTTGCATAACCATTCTTTGAAAAATTGACAACTGACCTATGTCTGAAAATAATATCCCAGCATTGTCTTAAAGATATTACAAATATTGGATATCAGGGCCTCAGAATAACTGATCAAAGCAGAGGAACCAATTTACCATTTAAAGTACTCCATGTCATTAAAAGCAAGTCATCAGAACAAGCACTCAAACATTTTATACTTGTTTTGTGAACAACTGCATTATGTTTTGAATTGAAATTAATGCACAGTGTAGTTTTTGTAGGTAAACGTTGATGTGTTTTGGGCCAGTTTATTCCAGGAGATGATGTAGCCTACCTTTTGCAAATGCATTTAGCCTTCTGAGGTTACAAAACTTAGTTTAACAAAGTTATAAGAGTCCAATGCATCTCTCTGTAAATATTGGATATTTTTTCCTTCCCCCCCCCATAAAACTGAATAATGATTTATACCTCCAATGCTGAAGGAAATAGCACTCATCTTTTCAATCTCTGAGAACTGCAACGCTCAAAGACTTACTCTTTTGCAAAAGAGCTCATCATATTTTATGTTTTAGTTACAGATTTTTTTGCAGCATGCCTTTTTAATTGTAGAGAGTTATCAATCTCTAGATATTCTCTATTCTTCTGATATTCTAACAGTTAATTAAAAATGTTCTAGAGATTGTGGACCTCCTACAGATTGAATTGGTACCAGCACAAGTGACATTTCTTTACAATGAAGTTTTTAGCATAACATAGGAACGTTACGTACATGTTTTGAGTCGCAAAGGGCTTGCACCACACAAAGAGACTCTGTGTCTGCTGAGGAGATTTAGTGCTGTCTCATGCATTATTTAAATTTTGCATACTTAGTTTTTTGGATTCTGACATTTTCAAGAGACTTTTGCCAGTTGTCAAACAATCACGTCACTTGTCCTTTCTGTGGGAATGTCATATTTCTAGGAAAAAACAAATCAGCCTAGAGGAAGTGATCCATTCTGTAATAAAAGTGTTACTGGCTTCTTACAAATGCCTCTAGAATAGAAAGGCACGTTGCATAACTGCTGGAATTTTATGTGGTAAGGAAATGGAGGCATTTCCATGTAACCTAAATGATCCCAGCCAGCAGAATGATAATGAATAAATTGAGGTTCTGGACCAGACTTCTCTTCTGTCTTAATTCCACAAATTATGTATTATAGGCAGCCTCTACTCACCATGAAAGATACACATTGTTTCCAGAGGATGCAGAACATCCTCCCTGGCACCTTTCCAGCAAGCAGTTTGCTTGGACCAGAAGGCATAGTGCCTCCTATCCATTTGCCAGTGCTAGGAATCAATGTTGTAATGCTCCTTCCTTTCCCCCATAGCTTCTTGTGGCTACTCCATATCCCTTTCTATTTTAACTTCCTTGTTCCTAGATTGAGGGCATCAGCCAGAGGCACCAGGTATACAGTTCCTCCTTGTCTTGTTACAATCCTGCGTAGGAGATAACATTGATCATTGCATTTGTGGTCAAAGCAGGTTCACCAAGACAAAGCTTTGCATTTGCCGAACTGAAATCAATAGACTTAAGTTAGTCATCTCCATTGATTTCCGTGTTAGCCAGTTACAGGCTGCAGTGTCAGGGAAGCTAATATATAAAAACGGATTTGCAGTAAATTAATTTGCCCAATTCATTCCAATGACCCTATTTTGTGCTGTTGCCAGAAATGATGTTCATATGGAGATTGACAGTCCAATTCCTAGGCATGTCTACTCAGACATACCGTAAATCCCACTATATTTAATGTGGCTTACTCTCAAGGATTGTGCCTTGAATGAAAGGGAAGTGTGAGCCAGGTGGGACTGGAGGGGATACTGGCCGCATACTACAAACCATACATTTAAAACACATTAAAAGCACTTGCATCCTGGGAACTGTGGTTTGGTAAGGGTGCTGAGAATTGCAGCTCTGTGAGGGGTAAACTACTGTTTCAAGGATTCTTGGGGGGGGGGTGTACTTTAAATGTATGGAATGTACATAGTAAGAGAACGATCTCTGGGAGAAGATGCATGGAGTTGTGCAAGGAGAACAGAGGAAGCCCTGTTAGAAGATTCACTTGTAACTTTCTGTGGTTTCTGAGGCTTGTATAGATACAGATACTGCCTATCTAGTGATAGGAAGATGTTAACCTAGAATAGGGAAACTACTTAAAGAAAGTTATGGTTTGTGGCTGGGTAAGGTGGAAACAGTGGATATGGAATTTTGGAAACATTTGCATCTAGCTGCAGCCAGGCCTTTATGAAGTGCTTCAAATATTTTCCATATTTTAATGTACCCATGCTGTGACACAGATGAAATGTTAATGATTTCTAGTTGCATGAATGATGGAGACTTTGACTGCTCCTGGAGTCATTTGGCACATTGACTCAATGCTAATAGTAGGTCTTGGCCTTTTTGCCTGCATCACAATGGAATAGCTTTTCATGTTGATAATGCTTGTAAATTCTATCACTTATCTATTTTTCAAAAGTATACGCTAATGTTTCAGCCAAGATAGACCCCTCCCCATGGCAATTTTGCCTCAGTGGACCTCCAGAGAAGATTGGGGGTGGTGGTGGTGAGGAAGGAAGTCATTGTACTAGTGAATTCTATTCTGCAGTGAACTGACACCATTGTGTCTAAGCCTGAAAATCAACAACATAATGGGAGAAAACCAATCAGTTGGATCAAAAGTCCCCTGAAACGGAAAGGTTTTTGTGATCTTTGTAAAACAAAACAAAAACAACGAAAAAGTGAGCTTTATAAAACATTGTAAGTTGTGCCTTCAAAACAATATGTTGTGCAACTTAAACAGCCCTGTTCCTCATATTTGCCAAGTTCACCTCTGAAGGTTGTGGTAGTGAGAGCAGACCCTCATTTGATGATCTTCACATATGGGAATCTAACTGGGATCCACTGGAACTGCTTCAGAATCAATGTAATATGTTCTCAGTGGTTGATGCCTGCCTATAACTGAACTATCTCATTCTGGGGCAAATTCTGATATGTCTTTGCCTCAGTCTCACAGTGCATCTCAGATTTCCTTGGGACACTAATGGTGAGGATGGAAACATCTGGCATGTTTCTAAGGAATAAGAACCCTTCAGAAGAAAAGAATACTGGTGAATACATTAGTGTGTGCTGACCACAAGACTTGGTTCAGACCTCAAGCTGGTGTTTCATAAAGCTGCTAGATTTAGTTTAGCTGATGATCTGCAACTGAATCCCAGTTTAGAAAATCAAAACTTCATGCTGCTACCATTCACTCCTATGGGGAATTGAAAGAAAGGCTACAGGCTTTTTTCATTTTGACAGAATTGGGTGAAATTTACAGGCATAGTAGTCCTGCCTGATTGGAGAAAGTTAGCTAAAGTAGAGACAAATAGGTTCAAGGAATTTTATGCTGGACCTTTGCTTTTGTTTAAAGAACATTTTAAAAAAAACTTTTTAATTTTTTGGCAGAGTGGAATAAAATTTGCAGGCACCATGGCCTCTTTTGAAGTGCTGAATCCTGTCACATTTCAGAATGATGGTTTTATTGCAAGGATCAACCCTTACAATTTTGAGATAGTTAAAAAAGGATTCATTTACCCTCCCCATTCTTGTTTTACAGGCATTTTGTATGTGTAAATAACCCACACCACAACAGTACCCCTTGGTCAGAAACTTGCCAAGTTACAGAGCAATAGATCCAGGATTTTGTATTATTTTTTGATAGGTACCTTTGAAGTTGTTCTTTTTCTGGTGGAAGATTAAAAGAGATTTACTTCCCTTCCTGTGGTTTTATGGATAGCAATGTTAATATGAAAATGATGTACTTCAGGGTGGGGAATATGTGACCTGCCTTATGTTGTTGGACTCCAGTTTCCATCAGTCCTAGCCAATGTGCACCATAGAAGTGCCCCTAGAAAAGTAACCTGCAAAATGTCAGAAGCATAGGTGAAGCGGCTAGGGAGTTATGATGAATGGGGAAAAAAGATGGGCCAGGCTCTGGGGCCCAGAGACCCCCAGAGGTAGGGACTATACCCCCTGACCCTCCCCACACTGTGTCCCTGCCCCCAGGAGCAAATTTGGGACTGTGTTCAGGGGAGGAGATGGGGAAAGTCCTGTTGCACAATGCCACAGGTTTTAATTAGTTGGAATTTAGGGGGATATTTATTTCCATGTAAAATGTGTTTAGCATCAGGCTGCTATTCAATATGTTTTTCCTAAATGTATTATTTGACTTGAAAAGCAAGTCAACTTTCTTAGGAAAGGTGTCTTGCCACCAGTTCCCAGTTATCTGAGGTCAGCATTTTCCACTTAGCCCTTGTGGCTTTCTTGGAAACTCACAGTAATAGTTCATTCAACAAAAACATGGTATTTTTAAAACCACAGAACATCTTATGACTCCTGAATTATTATTATTATTATCATTGACATATATTATACTTCATTGGAAATAAATCACTTCTTCTATCTAATGGTACATATCCTAGTTCAGGTGACAATTGTTTCAAACATACAATTATTTTTGCAGTATGTCCAGTGTATAGATGTAGTCATCCAGATTTCCATAGTTAATTGTTGAAATATTATTATAACTGCAGATAGTTTAATCCTGAAGGCACACTATGGCAGAGGCTTGAAGTAAAGTAGTCAATGTAAAGTGGCCTATGTATTCATATTACATTAAAATATGGAAAGAAAAGCCATTTATTTTGAGACATCTGTACATTATATCAACACAATTTTTCCATATTTTTCCATTTGGATTGAAGTCATTTTTTTGAATGAATGAAAAAGCCATATTTTGAGAGCTGAAGCTTTACAGAACAAAGTAAAAAACAACAACAAATAAATTGTGTGTTTCTTTTGAAATCCAGCACCTTTCACTCCTCCAGGAAGGTTGTTCTCCTGGGGTTGTAGTCAGGCAAAGCTGGAAAAGCACTAACTAGGCTTTGTGAAGGAGTTAGGAGGACTCTGGGACCCTGTCAGAGCCTCACTCCTCTTTCCCAAAGCCCCAGCACCTTGCTTACTGGGCTTTGAGAAGATGTCCCCAATGTCCCCTCAACTCAGTGCCCAGTGCGTGCACATCACTCACACACAGCCCTAAATCTGCCCTTGTTGGAAGTGAAGCATAGGAAATGGCCAGTGGTAATAAGTAGCTATCCCCATAACTGACAGCAGGTTCGCACAGTCAGGTTAAGTAAAAATTAAAATAAAATGGATTGTATCCAATTCTGGCCTTACATCAGTGGATTGGATTTCTCTTAGTGTAACAGGACTTCCCCATATGCTCCTCCCCACTGCAGACCACCTGGAGCAGATTTTGAGGATGTATTGGGATCTGCAGGGGAGACGTCCACTCACAAAACATATACACAACTTTTAATAGACATCTGAAATCAGCCTTGTATCAGGAAGTTTTTAATGTTTGATGTCTTACTTTGTTTTTGCATGTGCTGGAGGCCTCCCAGAGCAGCTGGGAAAACCCAGGCAGGTTGGCGGGGTATAAATAATAGAATAATTGTTGTTGTTTATTTGCTACCACCCAATGTGAACTGAACTATCTGCTACTGTATTTTTGAAAATAGCAATGGAGTTTCAAAGTCTATGATCTTCATAATAGAGATGCGCCAAATTATTTGTAATTCAGACACTTTGTATGTTTTATTTCAGAACAATAATTTATTGCAGTATCTGTGAGAGTCACTAGATTTACACCCCCATTTTGAAGCAAAACTGCTTTGAGATCAGGAAAGTAGTTAAAATGGACTTTGGCCCAATGTATAGCTAAATTATATTATGTATATTCATTTAGTGTGTGCAAAAGTTTTCTCTTGACTTCAGGCACCTGGAATTCAACTTCTAAATGAATGAATTTAATATGCATTAGTTTTGCTGTGTTTTATTTCATGGCCTTTACTGTTCTTGGTTTATTGCAGCATTTATTTACTGTGTTTTAATCTACATTTCTTGCATTTCTCCTTTGCAGAACGTGGCTCCCCTCGTGACTTGGTAACCAGAGACATAACTGATACTACTATTGGAGTGTCATGGACAGCAGCTCCAGGATCAGTTAATCAGTACAGAATTATATGGAAATCACTTTATGATGATCAGTCTGGAGAGAAAACCGTTCCTGGAAATGTAATAAACACTGTACTGGAAAACCTTCAGCCTGAGACCAGATATAAAATTTCAGTCTTGGCTTCTTACAGAAGTGGAGAAGGAGCTCCTTTAGAGGGAGAAGCTACAACTGAAGGTAGATAGAATATAGAATCACTGGTAACAAAGATTCAAAACTTCTCATTTTCTTATAATTTATAATTTAATGTTAATGGGAAATATCTAGTGTAGTGCCAGAAGACATGCAAGGAGATGTCCTCCTTACACTCTGCATCTCCCAATCTGTGCTGTTGAGTTCCCCCAAACCCCCAGAGCAGATTTTGGGGAAAACATTGGGGAAGAGAAATAGAGCATGTGCATTGTACAGGTAAGTTTGCAATAGTGATGTTACTCAATGCACCTAATATTGGTAGGGAACATACTAGGATTAAAAAAGGCAGGGCCTGCTGGAATTGCGCCCTATCTATTTAGTTCTTAAATACCTAATTATTAGTTATACTATAATTCTGAATCGTGGAGAATTTGCACCCAAGTTTGGAATATGAAGCAATCCATGTTGCCTAGTTGAGTTCCAATTCAAGGATTCGTCGAAAAGGACATTAGCGCCTCAGAAGTGTTTCCATAGATTTTTGTCTTAAAACTTGAACTGAGGTTTGGTTGTGGGCATAGTTCAATGAGATTAGCAGATGGAGTGTAGGTGGGCTACCCGCTTCTTTTATCAGACAGTCCTTGTATTCATGACAGCAGAGAATTGTTCCTTTTGCTTGCTTCCATTCATCCTATGCCAGAAGCTATGGGTTGGAAAGTTCAAGCTTGTGCCAACTTTGCTGCTGCACCATCAAACATTAAAGTCATCCAGGAGGAGTTGACTTGCCCAGCAGTGCTGTAGTAATTAATAGAGCCACCTGCTATGGCTTCTTTTATTGTGCTGAATGAACCAACAGGAAATGGGAAACAGTGTTTAGTGTGGCATAAAAGCAGAAATTCCAAAGTTGCAGAGAAACAGTATACCCTGTGTGAACCTGGAACTATTTGTTCAAAGCACTGAGAGCCATTGTTGCAGCATTTTAATTATATATGGGTGAAGAGTCTGTGGTTGTGAGAAGCCAAGAAGGCCTGGTCTTTCCAGAGCCAAATGCAGTTGGATTTTCTAAATACTGAGAGCACATTTCCCAAATTTGAGAAATTTTTGCTCTTAAAAGGCATATTTACCAACTTTCACATGGGGAGATAGTATAGAAGCATGGCATAGAATCATAGCATTGTAGAGTTGGAAGGGACAACAAAGGTCAATTAGTCCAATCCCCTGCAATGCAGGAATCTTTTGTCCAATGTAGGACTTGAACCCACAACCCTGAGGTTAAGAGTCTCACTATTACAGAGGGTTGTAGCAGCAGTTTATATGTCAAGTTAAGTTTCACCAAAAACAAAAACAACCCACCCCAATATGTTTGCTTTCATTTTATTTTACACTGAAAAGTGTCTCCTAGCTCTAGGACCGTGAGAGTGGATGAAGAGAAAGAGACCACCATGAGAGTTACCTGGCAGCCTGCACCTGGAAAGGTTGTCAGCTACCGTGTAGTTTACCGGCCCCGTAGAGGAGGAAGACAAATGGTCGCAAAAGTGCCGCCTTCCTCCACCACCACCGTCCTGAAACGGCTCCAGCCACTGACGACTTACGACATCTCTGTCATTCCAATGTATAAAACTGGTGAAGGAAAACACAGACAAGGCGAAGGAACAACAGGTACATTGATTTCTACACTGCATGAATGTAGAGAGGTGTGTGTGTGTGTGTGTGTGTGTGTGTGTGTGTGTGTAAATTCACTCCTGCAACATGTACAGGTGAGTCTTTTAAAACAGGCCCCATGCAACATGTGTACTCTGTATCCACAGAGCTTCTTTTAAAGGACTCACCCTGTATGAGCATTAGTAAGGCTGCCAAAGACTGTAAATGTTAGTTTAAGATGTCATATTTTGTCATCTATGTGTGTGTTTACAATATTCTAGCTATTTTTAAACATGCTCCCTATCTGCTCCCAAGGTGACATGGGAGGGCCAGCCTCGTCAGATGTGGTATAAGCCGCTTGTCTCCTGCAAACCACACAAGGATTCTGCTGATCTCTGTGTTAATTCTTGGTTAAGCCCAGTGACAGAAAGGGAGATTAGCAAAGTGGCACAAAGAGCAAACAGGGAATTTATATGGGATTCTTTTGGCACACATTTTCAAGCAGCTTTATACCTCTTTTTAAAGTGCTGCTTCCTGCATGCCTTGTTTAGCAGTATGGGAAGCTGCTTGACCGTGTGGCAGTTAGAAATTACCTACTTGGATTTCTAACTGTTTTGTATGGAGTTTTAGTGGTGCTCAAAGCTTTCAATCTGAGCCAGAATTATTCGGTAACACTTAATCTCAGGAACATTTTCAGTTCCAGGGCTCCACAATGGAATATGTATAAATTATGAATAAAGGACAGATAACTTGAGCTGGTTCTCCTGGGAGCCAGCCTTTAACACACACCTGGAGAAAGTATTTTACAGAGCAACTTCCACAGGGTTTTGAACCCTCACTCCTCTGATCTTAGAAATTAAGCGGCCTTTATGTTAAGCTTCTATTGAGGCTGCTTCAGCCAAAGTAGAATAAATATTTTTAAATGGCTTTCCACTAGAGATCTAGGTTTGATGCTCTTCTTTCAGAGGCTCTGATTATGAATCATCATAGGAGCTATTAAAAGAGCAGCCTTTTGCAGTAACAGTGGTTTGAAAGGATGTTATAATTATGTCTTGCTATCAGTGATCCAGGAAGTGGGCTCACATCATCTTCTCCCCTAAGATTCTGAGTTTAGCGAGTTTAAAAAGCCAAGAAGGTGTGTCTGTTTCATCCCCTACTAGAATACTTGGCTTTTGCTCATTGAGATTAGATTGCTGCCCTTTTAGCTAAAAAACAAACAAACAAACAAACTGCAAATGAGATAGCATTCAACCCACTAGGAAAAATTGGCTCAGGAAGGAATCTATTGCTTGTTAAACCAGTAGTATATTATTCCAGTGTTCTTTAATCTGCATTGGCTGCACTGCTTGCCGGTTTCCAGATACAGTGCAAAATTGATGATGAGTGTTAACTAGCTTTAAGGTGCTCTAAATGGTTTGGAGCTTTAGAGACTAGTTCTCTGCTCCTGTTCCTCTTGGCATGGCAATGATTAGGTCATCTGAATTGCTTCAAAAATGAGAATGGTTGAGAGTTTTGTGGCACCTTACAGGTGAATAGAAAACATAAGAGTTTACAGATTAGAGCCCCCTTCATCTGAAGCATAGAATGTAAGAGTTACAGTCTGTGACATTTCAATGAAAACCTAAAATGTATACAACTTTGTAAGAAATCACTTATATCAGCTATAATGAGTGATAGCACCACCTTCATAGCTTTGCTCATTAAACAATCATAATGTGTGTGTGTGGGGGGGGGGAACCTATGGTGGTATCCATTTGGTAATATTGTGCATATGCAAGGGCTTTTGATCCAATAGAGGGATCTGGTAATAGAAGAGGAAGGGAGGGTTGTTGTTTTTTTACCATATCTCCTTCCTCCTATGCCACATTCTACCCTGTTCTGGAGGATCCCTCAACTCCTTGGAACCAATTTTCTTGGGCTGTTAGGGCAAAGCGTACAGGTGCTATAATGCATTCACTTTTAAAAAACTGAAATGAGGATTTTATGCTTGAATATAGCAAACACTTAATTTTGTGTGTTTCTTGACTGTTGCAGCTTCCCCATTTAAACCTCCCAGAAATCTGCACACTTCTGATTCTACGATGTCAAGTTTCCGTGTAACCTGGGAGCCAGCCCCCGGTGAAGTGACGGGTTATAAAGTAACTTTCCATCCAACTGGAGAAAGCAGGCGCCTTGGAGAATTAATAGTTGGGCCATATGACAACACTGTTGTATTGGAGGAGCTCAGGTATTGCCACTCATAATTTCCTTTCTTATCAGTATTCCCCCCCCCCAGGTATTTTTCGGTCAACTGCATCTCTTTCAGCATATAATAACCAATTCTCTCATCCAATGTTTATTTTTTAAAGTCTGTTTCATTAGCTGCCTTAGATGCCAAAGGCAGAAAGGCATGGTAGATATACTATTCAAATAAATGAATTAAAATATGACCCTCAAGAAAGCTTGTAAAAACCTTCTGCTGGGTCTGTAGTAGTTGTTAGCTGTCTTGATGGTCAAGCTTGGCTCAAAGCTAGGAGATACAGCTATAGATATTCAGTTGTAAGGACCAATCTCTTGCTTCTATAATAGTTTCTTGCTCAGTGCCATTTTTCTAGAAAAAGAGGTGCCGGAACTCACAATGAACACCTCCCTTTTTCTCTTAGAATGGCAATGGCGCTCACCTGAGAGGTGCCGGAAAGGAGTTCCTGTGAGTTCTCTGTGAAAAAGAAAGCTTTAGATTTCAGCTCCTGAAGACTTACCCTGCCTTAAAAATCCATGACAGGGAGAATCAAGAAGACCCAGGTTCCAATCCACACTTGGCCACAAAGCTTTTTTGGAAGATCTTGTTGGGCCAGCCTAACCCACCTGATATCCTTCTTAGGATAAAATCAGTGGGGAGAGAGCCATGTATTTTGCCCTGAGCTCCTTTGAGAAATGGCAGGATTAAAAACAGAGTGAATAAATCTATAAAGGTGTCAAAGTAAGCCATCCATTCAGTCTAATTTGCTTCATGTATGCATTTAAATCACACAGGGCAGGCACTTCCTACAAAGTCAATGTTTTTGGAATGTTTGAAGGAGGTGAAAGTGCACCACTGATTGGAGAAGAAATGACTACCCTTTCAGATACTGCTGAGGTGCCCTTTTTACCTGAAGGTAAATATGGTTTTAATGAGAAGCCCGTTTCTTATTTGGATATTCTAGCTGTAGATCTTTACCTTTATAAAACTGGTAAAGCGAACTGTTTTCAACACAATTAACTGATACAGTTATTTACTTGCAGGAGTAATTGCAAAAAGAAAAAAGGCTGCTTTTCATGAAGACCACTCCTTGGTCTTTAGTGACCATTTTTAAAGATAACTTCCCTCTCTGTTAGTTTCCATCTTTATGAAAAGGCGCTCTCTTATTTGTGAAGACTTAAATGATTATTGCCCCATTTCACATTATAGCTATGCAGACTTATACAGTTACTCTTGCATTGTCAAATACACGATTTACACACACACACACACACACACACACACACAAAAACAACCAACCATACAGCACTATATGGATTCAATAAACAGCCCATATGGTGCCACCACTGTCCTTTTCTTTGGAAATTAGAAAATGCTGTAGGAAGGATTTTGAAACCTTTCAGAGAATTTAGGGCAGGCATAGGCAAACTCGGCCTTCCAGATGTTTTGGGACTACAACTCCCATCATCCCTAGCTAACAGGGCCAGTGGTCGGGGATGATGGGAGTTGTATCCCAAAACATATGGAGGGCCGAGTTTGCCTATGCCTGATTTAGGGTGAATAAAATTTGGCCAGGATCCAAACAGCTATTTTATATGTGTCCAATGACTTCACCCATTGAATTTTTAAAAACATTTTTCTTTGACCCCTGTGGTGAATAACATACCATGTTTGAACATTCCCCAAAATTTCAAGAGGTTTACTCTATGGCAAGTGTTTGAAAAACTCCAAGCAAACATGGACATCTGGAATTACTTTCTTCAGTTCTTTGGATCCAGGACTGTTTCTGCACTGTATCTGCTTGATAGTGCAATCTTAAATACATTTACTAGGGAGTAAGCCCCAGTGCACACAGTGCAGCTTCTGAGTAAGCGTGCATATAATTCACTGTGCAATAGTTCACTGGCCAAAACTGAAACACTGTCAGAAGGCATATAATGCTGCAAGTGAAATGGGAAATACAGTGGTACCTCGGGTTAAGTACAGTGGTACCTCAGGTTACATACGCTTCAGGTTACAGACTCCGCTAACCCAGAAATAGTGCTTCAGGTTAAGAACTTTGCTTCAGGATGAGAACAGAAATCGGGCTCCGGTGGCGTGGCAGCAGCAGGAGGCCCCATTAGCTAAAGTGGTGTTTCAGGTTAAGAACAGTTTCAGGTTAAGTATGGACCTCCGGAACGAATTAAGTACTTAACCTGAGGTACCACTGTATTTAATTCATTCTGAAAATCCATTGCTGCAGTCTGCTGCTGCTGCGCCGCCGGAGCACGATTTCTGTTCTCATCCTGAAGCAAAGTTCTTAACCCGAGGTACTATTTCTGGGTTAGCGGAGTCTGTAACCTGAAGTGTATGTAACCTGAAGCATATGTAACCCAAGGTACCACTGTAGTAGTTAACTCCTCCATATAGAAAATGATCAGTGTTCTGAAACTTCACAGTGCTTCCCCTCAAGAGGGTGTGGGTGGGCATGAACGTATTTTCAAAAAGTGAAACTTGAACAAAATTCACAGGACAGGCATGTACAGTGGTACCTCGGGTTACATAAGCTCCAGGTTAAATACTCTTCAGGTAACCCGAGGTACCACTGTATGTGTGTGTGGCAGCAGGGATTGCATCTAGCAGTGTTAGGAAAGGCCCCCGCCCCCGCTCACTCGCAGGGCTTTTTGCAAGCAGTCTTTCAGCTTGTGTGTGTGTACTTTGTAAACATCTTAGAAGCCCATTCTGGTATTAAGTGGTATATAAGTAAAATTATATATATATAATCAAAATCTGACTTTGTGCTGTTGCATGGTTACATCGCAGGCTGGAAGGCAGTTTGTACAAGTGAGTGTAGGACTTTCTTAAAGCCTTTCAATGCGAAGCAGCAAGCGCAGCAGCAACAACAACAGATAACACCCATTGGCCACTTGACTGACATGATAAGCTAAATACAGTCCTCACCTCCATCCTAGGATTTATTTTATTTTTTTGCAAAGTTCTCTTGCTCCCTGCAAAAGAGGCAGAAAAATGAATTCCTCCTTTGAATGGAGTGAAAGAAATGCAGGGTTCAGTGCAGCACTATAATTCCACTGAAGTCACTTATACTGAGTTATACTGTGTTCCATTCTTATGGAGGAAAGAATACTTTTGAGGATGGAAAAGTCCATCCTTCACAGCAGGGAACCCTTGGATCCAACTCAGTAACTACAGTCTGGCTAAAACTAGGTATTTTTCAGTCTTATTTATTCTTAGGGGACAGTTAAGCACATGAGCTGCTATTTGACTAATTTTTACTTAGAGTAGGCTAATTGGAATGAATGAACATGACTTATGTCAATCTCAGTGGGTCCACTTTGATTAAAATGTAGTTAAGCACTACCCATACTTAACTCTCTCCCATTGAAATAAGTGCACCTTAAAAACTTCCTAATGTTGGCAGGATAATACCCCGTTTATATCATTGCAATTTCCCTTTATTCCTGCAGTTATTCCCTACAACCTAAGATGCTTTTCTTTCTTTCTTTTTTAAATAAATTGAGGTGAAGTGGCAGCCTTTATGGAAAATTGTGCTCATAAAAATCCATATGCTGCATTAAAACATATAGACTTTCTGCCGTGGCTTTCTGGTTGGAGACTAAATTTACAAAAGATTTGATGGCATTGATATTTCCAATGTTTAAAATTAAGGCCAGACTCCAGATAACCGTGTGTGTTGCTTTGCATTCACAATTATCAGGGCTTTTCTGGTCCCCTCCTCTCACACAAGGCTCTTAGAATCCTGAACAGTGTTAGCAAGTGCATGAACTTTAATATATACCCTATTTCATAATTGATGATTGTGTTGATTAAAGACTAGTGTTGTATTTTCTATGCAGAAGAGGATCATGCTTTTAAATCCTCAGGTACCTGGAATAGTTCTATTCATGAATCTACAGTTTTGGATCAATTATGTGGAACATAGATGAAATCACTCTGATGAGTGTGCCTGATTTTACTCAATGGGATTTCTTCCATGTAAAGACCAGAAGCTATGATGGCATGAAGCCAGAAGGTTTTGCTGCTGGTAACATGATCTCCAGAGGAAAAAAGGAGGAAGAGCACACATACACCCATTCAAACGGCTAATGAAAGGATCATATTTTAAACCCTTGTGTCTTTCTGCTTTGTATAAACACACTGTGATTTTCAGCATGTAGAAAGCAGTTCTTATTTTTATCCTACAAGTGGACAGTCCCCAATATTTTATTTACTTTCTCTCTGAAGCATTTAAAACTTTGTATAAATGTTTGTTTTTGTCACTTCTGATTCTTTTGTGTTTATGTGTGTTTCTGTATCTTATATGTGTTGTGTTCTTTCTCTTGTTGTGTTAAATGTGTAAAAGTCTGCACCATCTTCATTAACAGACCACAAAACAGTATAAAATTAATTTTATCATTTATCTCCACATATTAAGCATATGGACTAATTTCTAAAGATTCTTGTTTAACACTCCTCAGATTTTATCAATGCTCACACATATTTAACTGGAGAAGATGTGCAATTTTGAAGTAGTCATTGTCACTGGCTACCTAACTTAAGTTTATTTAGTTTTTCAATAATTTAGCTGTGTTGATTCTCACTGCCCTTGGGCCCAGGTTAAGTAATATTCTAATAGATCATGTCAGTGTTACGGGCAGCACTCACCAGAATATGCTTCACAGCACACCTTTTAAAGCAAATATTAATAATACATAATCTCGGAAGTGTTATTGGTAGCACTATGGAATGCTCCTAACAACTTTAAGTTCCAATTTATATAGAAGAACACTAGTCAGTTACTTAAGCCATGCATGCTGGACAATGTAAAAGAGGATAGGATAGAAAACAGCTGTTCGTTTGCTGCAACTAACACACTTGTATTTTGATTGCTGTGACAGGCCTGGAATGCAAAACCAAAGTAGAAGCAGATATTGTGTTGCTGGTGGATGGCTCGTGGAGCATTGGTCGGCAAAATTTTAAAACAATCAGAAGCTTCATTGGTCGCATTGTTGAAGTTTTTGACATTGGTCCCGACAAAGTGCAGATTGGTAAGCTTTGAATGTCATGAAATAATTTGGGGGTGTTGCTGTTTCGGAACCTTTTGCAACTAAGTTATATTTCTCTCCCAGCTCTTGCACAGTATAGTGGATCTCCTAGAACAGAATGGAACCTCAGTGCACACAAAACCAAACAGAGTTTGATGGATGCTGTTGCCAACTTGCCTTATAAAGGAGGGAACACCCTCACAGGTAACATTCTGTTGCTGAATTCATCATAAGGTGCACTGGGGAAATTAATACAATGTTATATGGTCTGAAAAGATTTTTTGTTTTGAATATATTATACTGACTTTATAGAGTGGACAAAGAAGTGTTTCTTTAATCTCCTCTGTTTATCTGCTGCCACTCAGTCTCTTCAAACAACACTCCACAGAATCTCTTCACAATGCTTCCCCAATTTCCTCAGCCAAGACCTTCAGTCCCTTATAGTAGCCCTTAAGGAACAACAACAACAAAGTCTGTGCTACAGATATCTCACAGGGAGCATCACTGCATAATCTTACTCTGTATAAGTGATCTCCAAACTAAGAGGGAAGTCTATGGTTACCAGGCAGAAAGTTGTCTCGCCAGTGCAAGTAGATAAATAGGTACCACTGCTGCAGGAAAGTAAACAATGTTTCTGTGTGCTCCGACACTCGTCACAGTGTCTCATTACACCAGAAGTGCAATGTCATGCTGGCCACATGACTCGGAAAGCTGAGGACAAACGCTGGCTCCCTCAGCCTGAAGCGAGATGAGCACCACACCCTATAGTCAAGTTTAACTGGACTTAACCGTCCAGGGGTCCTTTACCTATGAGTGGTAACCGTTAACAGCTGGAATGAAGTAAGTACTTAGGGCAAAGCTCTTAATGAAAGTAACCTATCCTACTTTAGGGACGTCTACCCTCTATGCTGGAATCTATGGCTAATGAATAATGCGTACCTGTGTGTGCTGTGATTTCAGGAGATGCTTTGAAATTCATCTTAAACAACAACTTTAAGATAGAAGCTGGCATGAGGCCTGGAGCTCGCAAAATTGGTGTCCTCATCACAGACGGCAAATCACAAGATGATATAGTTGTGCCATCTCAGTCACTGAGAGATTTGGGAGTGGAGCTGTATGCTGTTGGTGAGTATTATGTGGAGAGGTGGGAAATATAGAAGTTGGTTGGAAAACTAAATCACTCATTCTCCTTTATATGAATTGGGAAACAGTCTAACATGCCTAGGTTATTTTAAACTGTTTTATTTTTGTGACCTTTTAAAGGTATCAAAAATGCTGATGAAAATGAACTGAAGCAGATCGCAACAGACCCCGATAACATTCATGTTTATAATGTTGGAGATTTCGGCCTCCTTGTTACGATTATTGATGACCTCACTAATAATTTATGCAATAGTGTAAGAGGTCCAGGTATGTTTCTCTTTCTAGTTTCGTTTTCAACTTCTTTTTACCTTTTATATGATGCCTGCTGAATTTTTCCTAAATTACTTACTTGGAACTTTGTTTTTGCATTACTCCCATGGTGTTCTAGCTGTTAAAGCCCATCTGCTTTCTGAGCTCTCAGGTAGCATCTGAAGCTCTGGATCATGTGAGAAGCAGCAGTGTGGCAGCCCTTCTTCACACATGCCAGCATTACCACATTTTCTGTGAATGGGGAAATGCTGAGTGAGAACAAGTCATAGGATGGACTTCTCCCACATGACCCAAGTCGCCAATGTTTAGTTTCACAGTCCAGGAAGGAGTTGTACTACACTGGTGACTCCATCACAGAGTAATAAGAGAGAAGTTCCTTGGGAGGAAAATATATTCTATAGCCATTTTAAGACAGAGATACACATGATCATCTGTTGACATATTATTTAACAAGATAAAAGGGCAAATTCAAATGTTACAACAAGTCCTGCACAGAAACAAATATATGAAATAACATGCCCTCAGCATGTCATTTGTGATTTTTGCACATCAATTGGTTTTTTTGCTCTGAAGTTTTTACTGGCTGCAGTTTCTCAGTGCATGGACTTAGGTTTGCCATAACATCTCAAGTGTGATTACCACAGATTAAAGAATGCATCAGATTTTACTATAAATTATTTTATGCATATGAATCATATACATTTCAGTTCAGTAAGTAAATAGATCCAATACTTAAGTAAAAACAAGTTGAGTTGACATCTATTATTGTTTTGCATTTCCTTCTTTGGTAACCGTCCTAATGAAGATTTTATATTGTTCCTTTTTTTTGCATCACAGCTGATTTGGCACTACCACCAACCAATCTAAGAACCTCTGAGGAGACACCTTATTCCTTCAGAGTATCATGGACACCACCTACTGAGAGCGTTGATAGATACAGGGTTGAATATTATCCTGCAGATGGAGGCCCACGAAAGGAGGTCAGCACTGGACATCCAATTTTATTATTTTTAATTTATGTTTGTGTATGCCAGGGATTTTGCAGTGGCTCCGCTCCTTCCTCCTGGACCATATCCAGAAAGTAGTGCTGGGGGATGAATGTTCAGACCCCTGAGCTCTCACTTGTGGGGTGCCTCAGGGCTCTGTTTTCTCCCCCATGCTTTTCAATATCTATATGAAGCCACTGGGAGAGATCATCGGAGGGGAGGGCGTTTGGACTGGGTGTTCACCAGTATCCGGATGATACCCAGCTCTACCTCTTTTAAATTGGAACTAGTGAAGGCAGTGAATGTCCTGTGTGAGTGTCTTTACTAGAAGTTGCTTTTGTTCTATCAGGGCCAAGAGCAGAAATAGCAGTAGATAGATTTATGCACAATTATGTCTCCCGTTTCTTGTTTTCATGCAGGTGTTTGTAAGTCGTTCAGAGACGACTACAGTTCTGACTGGCCTCAAGCCCGAAACAAAGTATGTTGTGAATGTATATTCTGTGGTAGAAGGTACCAGTAGCATACCTCTAGAGGGCGTTGATACGACTTGTAAGTGTCAATTCAAATTCAATTAAGATATGTGATAATTCATCAAACTTCCAAACTGTTTTTAAAACAAAGTTCTGCATAGAATGTTTGTGGGAATATGGAGTGGAGATGAGAACTCCAAGCATATAAAAAACCTCTATGGATATTTTTAAAAATTGCAACCTCCTTGTAGATAGACATTACCTTACTGAACAACAAAATCATTCACTCTGGGAACTGTAGCTCTATGAGAGGAATAGGGGGTCTCCTAACAAGTCTCAGCACCCTTAACAAAGTACTGTCTCCAGGATTCTTTTTTTGGGGGGGGGGAGCCATGGCTGATTAAAGTGGTATGACACAACTTTAAACATATATTGAAGAAGGAGCCTACAATGAGAAAGAGAACATTGGGTACTTAATATTCTATGATATTATAAGCAATATGACAGGAGACTTTTGGTTCTTCAGTCCAGAGGGTAAAGTTATGAAAAGGATGAGTGCCAATCAAGCTGGGTGACCCTGAGAGTGTGATTCAGCTTTGTCAATATACATTTCAGATTTACCAATTTGGGATTGTGGCTGTGTAGATTAAGTCCAGAACAGATGAGAGAAACTATCCTGGACAGTTCTGTGTATTATGCTCTCATAGGATTAAAACACTGTTCACTGAAAGTCATGTACAGTTTGTGACCCACTAAACTAAGTTCAGACTATTAGCTATGCATCAGAACCTGCCAAGTACCTAACATCTCCCCTGTTCTTACAAACCCTGGGAGACTGCAAAAACAGGAGGTTTCTTAAGCCCTGTTGGGTCAGTATGTACAGCTGGTGGGCTGTGTTCAAACTAGTTGGTTATAAGTTGTGCGGGCCTGGTTTACTGCAAAAAGAATACAATAACTAAAAGCTACTCTCCATCTGAAAGCTGAAAGTTCAAGCATGTTTTCAAAAACAAAGACGTAAAATATGTTTATGGACACAAATAACTGATGTGAATCACATTTATGGTTCTGCAGTGCCAATCCCTTCAGTCAGAAACTTGAATGCGTATGACATCACCTCAACAACAATGCGTGTGCGATGGGAACCTGTCAGTGGAGCTACTGGCTATGTGCTGCTGTATGAACCTGTCAATGCCACAATACCAGCAACAGAGAAACAGGTAACAACAAATTTAAGAAAGAGAGACAGACAGAGAGAACCTGAATTTGCTTCTATATGCCAAAGCAGTGAGACATTTATTTGTTGTGTGCATAGATTATAAAATAAAGCAGCTTGATTGGAAAGTTATATATGAGTCAGGAAGTTGTAAATACATTATTAAACATGGAAGCTGAATTTTTTAAAAAACAATGTAAAGGCCCAAGCATTTTATTTTTCTTTCTAGTGGCTTCTTCTAAACTTCCTTGTTTCTTTTTCTCTTTTTCCAGATGCGTGTTGGAGCATCAGTGAATGATGTACAGCTGCTTGACCTGATTCCCAACACAGAATACACTTTAACAATTCATTCAGCTTTTGGTGACCTCATCAGTGATCCACTCACCACTCAGGAAGTCACCTGTAGGAATAATATCTTGCTTGTTTTATATCTACCTCCTCTTGGTTTAGTAATGCCATGCTTCAGTATATTAAATGTATACTGTGATTTGTGTACAGGCAACTTCTCACTTGCCACTTATGCATGACCGTGTACATGCACAACTCTCATGAACTGGATGTGCCGCGTGACTTTGTTGAGGCTGCTAGGTGTCCCTGCCTAATAGCTGACTTGTGGGGTAGCGCAGCAGGAACAGCAACAGCCACTTTCCTGTTCACTAGCCATTAGGAGGGGAGGCTCAGCAGTCCCCTCCAGCTCATTAGGGGCCCTCCCTGGAGCCCAATGAGGATGTCCTCTGGGCTCTGGGGAGGGTCTGCTCATGAGCTGGAGGAGGAGCAGTGCTTTGTTGAGGCTCTCCACCTAAAAACTGACACGCAGGAGAGAGCTGCTTTGCTGCACCTCATTTGTTAGGCGGGGAGGGTCAGCACTCTCAACAAAGCCCTGCTGTTCCTCTGACTCATAAGGAGACTCCCAACAGAACCCAAAGAGGATGTCCTTGTTGGGCTCTGGGGAGGGTCTCCTCATGAGGACTCTACAGGGTTCTCCCCACTTATGCACATTTCACTTATGGATGTGGAGGGCCTAAACATTACCCTTGGGTAAGTGAGGTGTTGCCTGTACATAGTTACACTGGCGGAGGAACAGGAGTGCAGTGGGAGCGCATTGCCATGGCAGCGCGATCCCGGTGGGGTGCCTTGCGGCTGCTCCCCCACCTGCACTGGGCACCACGCCCCCGCAGGCGACATGCCATGCCCCCAGGATGCTTGTCACACCCCCAGGATGCATGCCAGCCCCAGCCCCTCCTGCTCTCCGCCCCCCGGTGCCGGAGCATGAAGCTCCACCACTGCATAGTTATACCATTACTCAGTTATTTAGACACATTCTAGGGGCTTGGATTATTGTCACTAAACCCTTCCACTAATACATAAAATGTGATAGTGCTGCTGTACCCATACAGTGCTTGAAATTTGGCTGCTAAAAAACAATTCCAAAGATGTTCTGAAAAAGGCACATATCATGTTATTCTCCCTGGGAAGCCTTTAGATATGGCTGTTCATATAGCACAGGCATAAGGCGTATTAGGAATAGATGATAGTTTTTTCCCCCTCTGGAGAATTGAAGGTTTTTATGAGAATAACCATTTCTTATTGTGTATATATACTTGCCCATTTTTACCTCCCATAAGCATGTTTTTCTGGTTTACATATTGTATCAATAACTTGTAAAATCTTTTTGAAAGGTGGCATTCTTACTTCAATTATTTTTTTAATATGAATGTAAAAGTTACATGGACTAGGAGATTTAAAGATAAATATTTGCCAAAATATAAACCTGTTTGGGGGATGGCATTTAATATTCTTGCCGGTATGTCTGATTATTCGACAGTACCTTTAAGTGGAGCAAAAAGCCTAATGGTAAGAGATATTACTCACAGCAGCATGAGAGTCGTTTGGGAACGTGCTCCAGGGAAAGTTCGGAAATACATATTGAGATACAAAGCAGCTGGGGAAGATGACGTGAAAGAGGTAGGTGAATTTTAGCTAATATGTGAAGATAGCTTAAGTGGAGTATTACAGCATGACCACCTGCAGCAGTGTTATTAAGGAGCAATCCGATGCCTGAGTTCCTGATACGTAACATTATTTCCCCTCTTAAACAAATTTAGATCCTTTGGTTTCAGTGGTACTGAACCAACATATATGGATTGTTCTTCTCTTAGAAGTTAGCATTGCTAAGCCACAGGATTCTTATGTTATAGATACAAGTGGTAAAAGAGTGACAATGGCTAGCATGTGTACTTTGCTTGCAAAAGGAATATTTTAAAAATAAAATAAAAAGTGACCAAGGAATATAGAAAAAAGCTATGTGAAGCAAGCCAGTATGAGGATACAGTTGTACCTTGGGTTACATATGCTTCAGGTTACAGACTCCGCTAACCCAGAAATAGTACTTTGGGTTAAGAACTTTGCTTCAGGATGAGAACAGAAATCATCCAGCGGCAGTGCAGCAGCAGTGGGAGGCCCCATTAGCTAAAGTGGTGCTTCAGGTTAAGAACAGTTTCAGGTTAAGAACAGACTTCCAGAACGAATTAAGTACGTAACCAGAGGTACCACTGTACAGGACTGAACGGCTGTGAATATTGTACCACAGCAAGACTGGTGAAACAGCTTGGCAAAAAGCACCATCATGAACATTAAATTGAAGGCTGGGAAAAGTTCAGGGCTTTGTCCTTATAGCAGCCTTCCCCAGCTTGGTCCCTCCATATGTTTTTGGACAATAACTCCTTTTAGCTTCAGCCACTAGGGATGATGGTCCTAGATCATGGAGAAGGATAAAAGAAAATATATTCAGGTTAACACACTTTGATGCTGTTCATTTGTAAATACTGAAAACAGATTAGTACCAAGTTCACCACAAGTCGTCAGTGATATCTATCCACCAGGAATAGCTTTGTAAGGATAGTCCTGAACTGTCAACCACATAGAAAACAAAAGTATGAAAGTGATGTTGTAAGGAGAAAAGCAGCGTTTTAATAAATCTCTTTTCTTTATGTCTAGTTGGAAGTGGATCCGTCTCAGACCAGCACAGTTCTCCCTGATCTTTTTTCAAAAACACTCTATAATGTTGAGCTCGTTGCAGTATATGATGAAGGACCGTCTATGCCAGTAGCTGCAGAAGGCACCACTTGTAAGTCAACTCTATTGCTTAATAGGTTTTCTTAGATCAGGTGCAGAAAACCTTTGGCCCACCAAATGTCACTAAACTAGAACTCCCACCAGCCCCAGCAAGCATGGCCAAGGATGATAGGAATTGTAGTTTGGCAACATCTGGAGTACCAAAAATTCTCCATAGTTGTGTCAGTTTCTTAAAGAAATGTAGGGTTTAAAATGTTGAGTTTTTGGCCTAGACCGGAATGACTCTAGATGAGGAGACTTAGGTTGTTCTCCCAATCATCATCCTAGGTGGGAGGTGCCAGCAGGAAAACATGAAAAGATGAAGCAGCAGCTCCCACCTCTATAGTATATGTAGCAACCACGAATTGGGCAGTAACAAGCATGCTGCCATTAACATAGGAACTGTATTCACCCATGAGATCATGGATTCAAATCCAGACAGTATCCCTGGCAATAGCTCCTATCAGGCATGCTGCCAGAAATTGCATTGTAGAAGCGATTAATTAGCTCTCTGGCACAGCATCAGGATTGGCATAACACCCACTGCGGTGATTAAACAGTGTCTTTGGTACAGTTTTCCTCAGGTATATTGTTGTGAATAGTGCCTTTGGTTCTCAAGGAGAAAGCTGCAAAGGATCACCTTTTTCATTTGCCAGTTCATGCCACTGCCCACAGGCATGGCAGACTCACATAACAGTGGGAGGACACTTTGTAGGGCACACCTGGCATGAACTTTTGCACCCCAGATCACTTGGAGGTCTGGTATTTAGGACTCATGAGGAACACAGGGAAAGAAAACACAAAGTTGGATGTGCAGTATGGGAAAAGCAGCAACATAAATAATGACAATAACATAGGCGAGGACCAGAAACCTGAAGAGGTTTCATAAAGGCAGAGAAAAGGGCCAAAGGGGACAACATAGAATTGGCCATATCCCAGCTAGAACACTGTGGACACTCTCAGTCCATGTACACCGAGCCCCTGCACACCCACCTTAACAGAGTTCACTGGGGTAGGATTGTTCCAGTAGTCATCTGCAGCGCACCACTCAGTTTATAAAGGAAGCATGTTCTTGAGACAGCTTATATCCACATACAGTCTCTATAGATAAAAATCACTATGATGCCATTTCTGCGACTACCCCTGACTGGAAGCAGTTAAGATGTGACTAGAGACTTCATAACTGGCACAAACATGGGGTGGGTGGGGGAAGGATGTTGAACAGATAGAGAAGTACACTATGGAAGATAAAGAAGAGGTTTTAAAACTCCTGTTTCCATGTACAGTATTGTAGTTTGAGTGAAAATGGGCTTGTTGAGCTCCTCAACTACCCATAGGCCCCAGGCGGATATCCAGTCTTGCCATATTCTGATTCTGGGCATGGCAGATGCAGTAGCATTCTGCAATGTGCAGACTGTGGAGCCAAAAGACTGAGCCTGACAATCCTACTGTAGGAAAAAAATCTCTAGTGCTCTAGAGAAATTAAGGATTTCACCCTATGAGTATATGGTATGTAACTGTTCTATATATTCCCCATGTGGTTTGTGTCCAAACTCCAAATGTCTTATGTGGTGGATTAGTCTCTGCATATAACCCTGCATTTCCAGTGGTGTTTAGGTTGCAGGGTTTTTCCTCTTGTGAGGTAATTTCTCACTTCCTTTTCCCTTCCTGACAGTACCGGTACCAGCACCACAAAATCTAAGAACTGATCAAGTAACCAAGACAAGTTTCAGAGGTACTTGGGACCATGGAGCACCTGATGTAGCTCTCTACAGAGTAGAATGGGGACCACCAGGTGAAGAGAAACTACAGGTAAGAATTTTTCAATAACCCCAAAATCAATCACTTTAAACCCTTTTTGTGTGTTTAATGCTGTTTGCTGGAAATGTTAAACTGGTCACTGTGTTTTCTAAACTTTTGATACCTAGGGAACCGGTTTCTTCATTAAGTCTGGAGACACACTGAATCCTTTTGTATACAAAAGTGACTGTATGTGTTCTCCTCCTTGCAACTATAGATTAGCTCAGTTAATATTGCCTCCTGGAACCCCATCTTCCTCACTATCCAGTTAGGGAGTTCTCAGGGATAGTATTGCACTTTTTGTGCAATGGTCTATTTGGCGATCAATTTTAGTGGATAGTATGGTGGCGCTGTAGGGGCGCGGGTGGTGCTGTGGGTTAAACCACAGAGCCTAGGACTTGCCGATAAGAAGGTCGGTGGTTTGAATCCCCACGATGGGGTGAGCTCCTGTTGCTCGGTCCCTGCTCCTGCCAACCTAGCAGTTCAAAAGCACATCAAAGTGCAAGTAGATAAATAGGTACCGCTCCAGTGGGAAGGTAAATGGCGTTTCCGTGCACTGCTCTGGATCGCCAGAAGCAGCTTAGTCATTCTGGCCTCATGACCCAGAAGCTGTACGCCAGCTCCCTCGGCCAATAAAGTGCGATGAGCGCCGAAACCCCAGAGTTGTCCGTGACTGGACCTAACGGTTAGACGCCCCTTTACCTTTTTTATGGTGGGGTTGCACTGCTCACTTAACCACCCTCTGCCTGAGTTGCTGCTATGTGCTGATCTTACTGCCATCTCTTCCTTCACCTTCTTCATTTCAGTGTGCCGAAGGAACTCACTTGGAGGGAGGTAAAGTGAATGATCCCCAACAGAGATTTAAAATCACAGAACATGCAGTAAAGTAAAGCATGGAAGTATAGGCTGTTAGATCTTTAAAATATCCCCTTCTAAATGGCTTCCAAAGTTACTTACTTCCTTTAGTATAGAAAGAGACCACAAGTTTGGTAAGTTAAAAATGGTTTACTTAAAAACTCTTCAGAGTTCAGATTCATGCGCTTTTTCATGCAGTAGCAAGAAAAGACAGGAAATACAACTTAGTTTCAAAAAGTAGTAAAATGTTTATAAATTACTTGTATAGAAACACAAAGATGGCTTGTTAAAGCCATGTGGTCTAAGCTTGGAGCATCTAGCTTTGACATCCTTACTAGAGTTCACGTGGTGGAAGAAAAAAAGAGCAAAGAGTTTGGAAAAGGTTCCTCCAAGGGTGAAGAGGTGTGATTTAGCTAAGCCTGGCAGAGCAGCTTACTCTTCTTAACTCCTTCATGCATTACTTAGAGTTAAGCATGTTGGTTATATGAGGCTGGTTTATCCGTCACTGCCCATATAAAATGGTTCATTATCACATAAAGCTGACCATAAAATCATGGTTGGATAAATTAGCCTGTAGACACGCTGTGTGCTGGTTCATGCAGCTCAAACAGTCCCCATCTTACTCACTGTCTTTCTATAATGGGGAAACAAATGACAGAGTGGCTGGCATAGTGTTATGTGTGAATCAGAGCTTGTGGTTTCTTTATGAATAAACTGGAAGCAGAAGCTGGGGTATGTTCATACACTTCCTAATTTCCCTCAGTGTAGTTTATGAAAAGTTTTCTGTCATAAAGTGGCCATTGGCAGAGGTGGGGGAGACTAATACTTCATAGGATGATGGTCTCCTTGCTCTGAAAGACATAGGGTTGTAGATTTATCCAACATGTTGGCTTAATTTTTCAAGGACATAACAACCTCTTCCTGTAGTGCACAACTGTGTATAAATCACTGTTGATCAATTGTCTGTAGATGGATTTCTGTATTTAAAGAACTTAAAAGATCTATTCTAGTCCATGAAAAATGTTAATTATTAAATATATTGCCTCAATGAGTAACTTTCTTTCTCCTCCCCTCCATCCCCTGTCACTTTCAAAGACAATTCTTAACGGTGATGAAAATACTCTAGTTTTTGAAAATTTGAACCCAGACACACTCTATGAGATTGGAGTTACTGCAATCTATCCCGATGAATCAGAGAGTGATGAACTGATTGGCAGTGAGACCACATGTAAGAAATTCTGAAATGCATTCATTCATGGATTACAATTTGTAACAATAGTATTCAAATGAAAGACATGTTTTTAATGCAAACTTGCCCTGTTTGTGCTTCTCCCCCTCCTATAGTGCCCGAGGTGCCTCTGACAACAGCAGGTAAGAGCCTGAATTCATTAATAACATTTTATATTTGAGGATTATACAGATACCAAAAGACAGAGCTAGTCGAAACCAAGCCAGGATGCAGAGAAGCCAATGTTTCTGTACAGTATACTTAGTGGTGACTCATAAAAGGGGAGAGAGGCAGAGGCAATGGTGTCATTCTGGCAGTGGCAGCACTTAGCTAGTCAGGGTGAGGTGGAGATGAGGTCAAGTGACCTCTGGGTTGGTGGCAGTGCATACACCTGTAGATCTTCTGCCATCCTAGAGTTCCCCCAATTCACCACTGCCACTTTGTTCCCCCTGCCCCTGCCCCGAGTTCACCATCACTACTGGGAAGATACTACTGTCTTAATCTCTACTGCTGAAAGTACTCCTGTGTGTACACAGACTTTGTCCCTTCTTGAGTTTCTCTCATGCATTGTGGGATGTTGCTCTGGAGGTTTGCCTGAGCTTCAGCAGGCTTTTCAGAGGGTGTGTGGTTTGAGGTAATGCAGCCAGAAGAAAAAAGTTGCTGCCACTACCCTATGTCCACTGAAGTACTTTCCACCCATACAAAGGATAGGGTGGCTTTTTAAAAAAGTGACAACTTGGTGAATTAATAGCAACTTTTGTATATTTGGTGATGTTCTATTCCCCATTAATCATGTTTAGCTCCATGCAACATTTCCATTCAATTCTCCTTTGCCACTTCTTGTATAAGTCATTTTGATATAATCTTGCCCAAATTCTGCAGTTGGGTGGATTTTATTGTTCTCAGCAGGCCCCTATATGTGTATTGTTATTCCAAGGTGGTGCTGCTGCTGCTGCTGATTTTCAGTAATGTCATGTAGAATGACTCATTATATGTTGTTTGTTATATCTATTTGCTAAACAACCCTTTAATAAATTCATTTCAGCTCCAACGGGTCCCCCAAGAAACCTTCAGGTATACAATGCAACGTCCAATAGCCTGACTGTCAAATGGGATCCTGCCATTGGTCGAGTGCAGCGGTACAAGATCACCTATCGACCTACAACTGGCGATGGTGCTGAACAATCGGTAACCAACTCTGAAACTATTCTCTAATGGGGGGAAAGCAGCATTGTGCTCCTGAACAAATATCTGCTTTTGAAAACATGAGCTTGTCAGATTGTTTTGTTTTTATGTTCTACAGTTCTGCAGAAAAGTATTTATATTACAAAATCAAAGAAAGTGGATTTGTTTCCTGTATAAGTAGAACCCACAAGATGACTCATGGTGGTCTTTCAGATGTAATCTGGCAAATATCAGTTTCTCAGAGCCTGCAGAACAAACAGTTGCCAGGGGTTGCTTTTTACTGGGGTGTTCTGTCCAAAGGCTCTTTCAAACACTGCAGATTTCTGACATACCACGGTGAAAAAGCATGCAGATTATTTTAAATTGTCATGTGTCACAGTTGTATGCAATATGGTTGGTCACTGTGGGAGCAGAATGCTGACTAGAGAGGCATTTGTTCTGCTCCAACAGGACTCTTGTATTCTTATTTTGCTGTGTGTATTCACAGCTTCCTAGTGTGTTTATATTACTTGTTCATTTATTACTTGTACATGCTTTTCTCTTTATGGAAATGCTTTTTATGTAGGAACTTTGTTGCGTCTGGTCTTTGTAAATGCTGACAATATCTGTCCAACTGGCCACAACAGAAGCCAAAGATATTTCTTTGGAGCCCATAGACAAAGCATTTAGATCATGAGACAATGTGGGAATCATCATGTTTCGCTGTTCCAATAAACATCAAGGTTAATTTTCTTTGGGTAGCAGAATTGGCCTTATATGCCCTTTAGCTGTAGATTGAGGACTTGGAGATCTGTACTCACTAACTAATATGTAGAAATAAGAAAGATGATCCATAAAGAGCTCAGATCATTTAACATTTAATATTTTATTCACATGGGTTTAACAAATGACTAATGCAGTTCTGGTATTTTTTCTTTAATCCACTGAAGGAAAAAGTCAAACAATGTATATTGACTTAGGCAGACAGTATTGTCTGGAAAACAGAAACTTGTATACTTGTAGTATATACAAACTGTATCCTTTCAGCATCTTTGGAATTTAGCTGCCTGCTCCTTCAATTTACATTTCATTCCATTGTTTTTTAGACCACAGTAGGAGGGAGGCAGAACAGTGTTGTACTACAGAAGCTGCAACCTGAGACACGTTATAGTGTTACGGTTTCATCCATATATGCAGAAGGTGAAGGGGGACGAATGACAGGCAGTGGCAAAACGAGTAAGTAAAACAACTTTGGTTTTCTCATTTGTGAAGAATTATGCAAGAGTAATGCTAAATCACTTATAAAGTTGGCAGGCTTTGCTTTTCCTTTGTTGAAGTCCCCACAGATATTCATTTTTTTGTGTGCAAACCCCCCCCCTTTTTTGAGAAATGCCAAAACTTGCTCTGAAAGTGAAAATATCTTCTTCTTCTTTCACGTCTGATTTTATATTGATAATTATATATAATTTCATATTGAAAATATCTGTAATCCTTATCTTAGAGGTTTGGCAGCTTTTCTTTTTGTTTGTGTATAAAACAGAGTGTGAGAGAGATAGTCTTTCTGGATGATTTTTTTTTTTATTGCACAATCATCACACAATTCTTACTCATCTGTAGTGCAACCTTCCAGACTTATTTTTCCAGGTTTGGACTGCTCAATGCATTTACACAGTTTTCAGGGAAACCTGCTGGTCAGTGACCTTGTTGTCACTGGTAATAGGTGGCAGAGTTCACATCCCAATACTCTGTTATTTTTGTTTAAGTAAGTAATACAACATTAAGCTTAAGGATGAACGTCTGTCAGCTATATCACTCAGACTGGGAGCACACATGGAGCCTGTTAAATCCAACAAAAAGAAGCAAAACATATCTACCAGCATGGCTACCTGCTCCCACTGCTGTAGTGCCTGGCCCTTTTATATGAATATTTCACATTTTCCTCTTTCCCCTCTATTTAAATTTAGTTCTTTCAAAGACATGTGCTCCTTTTATTCCACATTCTGGAAAGTCCCTTGGTGTCAACGTTATTTTGGATGCTTATCATTACCACTCACTGGATTTCACTCAAGGATAATAAATCCCGGATATTTTTTTAAAACTGCAGCCAGTATGTGTACATGTTCTTCAAAAACCGTGCTCTTGATTAATTTGCCACAATTATCTTTTGAAATTTTCAAACTTTAGTTTTATGCGAAAGAGGAACATTCTGAATGTTCTGACATCGTTGACATGGTTGGCTAGAACAAGAGAGATGAATTTTATTAAGACAAATTATACTTCGTAGTTATCTAGAATAGAAATAACTTTTTTTCTTAACAGTGGGAGACAAGTAGATAAGTACACTAGTCCAAAGAGTGGAAGGCAACATGGTAGGAATAGTTCAAGGGGTATGTGTCATAAGGGACACTGTATTGTTGAGAGTGGGGAAGAATATTTATTAGTCATATTTTAATCCTGTCTTTTCACTATGACCACAGGCCTTGGGGACAAATGTGGCCCCCAGGCATTCTGTCTAACCCTTGAGGCTCTCCCTAGGCCATTCCTCAAGCCATGTACCTTACTGGCTCTGCTCTATGCTTTCCTTAAATGTTCTTGCCTGGCTGGAATGTGTCTTTGCAGTGTGCTAATTCCTCTCGTTTGCCTGAACGGAGGGATAGAGATTTGTGTGTCTACTGAAGCCTCTGATTTTTGCATGGCTGGAATGTAGCTCACTAGACACAAATCCATTGCTTCTGCACTTTTGCCTCTAGCCCTGCCTGTTACTGGAAAGTTCCCCACAAGGGAAAGCAGCCCTTGGGCCTGAAAATAAACCCCCCATCTACGGATGGGGGAGAAATTCAAATCAGTTGTCATTTAAAGGCTAAACTATCAAACTGGCCCTTTCCAAAACAATATGAGAACAGCCATCCTTTGAAATTCACATATATCCAAATTTTGCGTTGCAGTTCTCCGACCAATATTTTTGTTTTTGTTTTACCAAAATGCATCTATTGTAGAAAGTGTGAATAAAAATAAACGCATGAGTGAAAAAAACATACAAAAATGCAGTAGGGATAATTGTTTGCAAAAATGTGTGCATTAATCAAAATGCATATAAAATCTATTTATTAAGAGAATTTTAAACTAAAACGTTGATGAATTTCATGAGGGTGTTTTTTAAAAAACAACAAATGAACACAAATTTCTGCAAAATGTGGAATTTAAGTCGGGAAAAGTGAGAAACAGAACTGAAACTGACAAATTCTTCTCTCTCTATCCCCATATCTGCATTATGGAGTTACATCAGTATTTTACACCTGGATAGCTCAGTTGGTTAGAGTGTGGTGCTGATAATGCCAAGGTTACAGGTTTGATTCCCATATGGGACAGTTAGAGTAGATGATCCCCAGGGTTCCTTCCAACTCTTTAATTCACATTTGCCCCATCCCTTGAGAGTGAAGACACAAAACAAGTGGCAACTCAGTCATGCCATGAGCAGCATGCCAGGCTAAATGTTGGGTTGGAAGGATGAATAGCTGTTCTTTCCTTCCTAAGCCTCCCTGTGAGTCAAACCAGCAGCAAGGAACTGCATCTCCTATTTTTCAACTCCCTTTGTGCTCAAGTATGGCAGACTAGATTCATCTTGCAAGTGTTTGTAAGTCCAAAGAGTAGTTTTTGGACAAAGTGTTACTTGTCACTGACCAAGGCTAGGCACAGCCACTCACATAAGAAGGCAACATGATGCACAATAGTAAGATTCTCTGAGCCTGACAATGAATTCTGTTTATCTCAGAACCTCTCAACACTGTGAAGAACCTCAGAGTCTATGATCCAACTACCAGCACATTGAATGTTCGATGGGATCATGCTGAAGGGAACCCTCGTCAGTACAAGTTGCTTTATGCACCAGTGGCGGGAGGTGCAGATGAACTGGTATTCCTTTTTACTTTTGTATACTTCATACTTGCCCTGCACTTGCAACTGTTTTTTGCTAGAGGTGGTTTCATAATTGGGCTGGGACACCACTTAGAGCTGAATTTTCCATTCAGAAAATTGTGTATGGTACAACCCTCTTGGGACTGTATTACTTAAGTGTACAGTTGAGGAGTTCATATGTTTGACTCCTACCCTATGAGCATAGAGCAATGGCAAGCCAGGGAGAAAGCTAGGGCACAACCCTTTTTGTTGACATCTGGCTGGGCAGATTAAAACATGCAGCAACCCTTTCCCTGCATGCAGGAAACAGCTTGCTGGAGTGGACAGAGCTACTACTCTAGCCTCCTTGTGGGTAAATTTGTTTTGTTTACCAGCAAGGAGATGGGAAAGGTTAGAGTGGTGCAGACACACTGGCAGGGCTGCCAGATTTGCTCTGCTGGAGCATTTGCACCACACCAGACTCCCCAGTACCATGCCCCTCTCCCTTCCAATAAGCAACAGTGACCCACCTGCCAGGTAGCGATTCCGCCTCACCTAGTGAGTTGCTGCTGTTGCATGCTGAACTTTCATAATTCTAGGAAGGTGTCTTGTTGTCCTTAAACAGCAGCAGCAACAACAACAACCACCACCACCACCACAAACCAGCCAGTACCCGATCCAAGCAATGCATTGGTTGATGGAACCGCGGGGCTAAGCTGGCTCGTCTTGTTGTCCTTTGAACATGAAGATCAGTCCTTACATGGTAGAAAGTAGCCCAATAAAACCATTCCCTCTTCCTTTTTTCCTTTTGTAACCCAACAGGCAACTGTTCCAGGCAATACAAATTATGCAGTTCTAAGAAATCTCCAGCCTGACACACAGTACAAAGTAACTGTGATTCCTGTTTACCCAGAAGGTGATGGAGGGCGAGCATCTGACAATGGGAAAACTTGTAAGTAACACTATGTTGTTTTGTCTTTTTCATAAAATATTGAGGCATTGGGCGTTGAGCCACAATTCAGTGCTGAGCTACTTAAACCCACTTATTTTAATTAACTTAGTTAACTGCACCATATTATACTATTGTACAGATAGTTAAGATGAAACCTTTTGAGGCCCTTTTGCACACACTTCCCTCTGTGGACAGGGACCTGTGAAAGGGTATTTTGCAATTCTCTAATGCAGAGTAGGATAAGAACATGAATTTAGAGCCCTCTGAGTGATAAGGTCTCTGCCACCATGTATGAGTTTTCAATGCAATCTTATTTGTGTCTGTGTAGTTCAGTGGGAAGTACTGCCAGGTTAAATATCTATAGGATTACACTATTTTACATCCCAAACCTATCCATGTTTACTTGGAAGTAAATGCAATTTTATTTGTTGGAACTTATTTCCAATTAACTGTGGTGTTAAAGAGAAAAAGCCTTTCCTCCTCCCAGGAGGGGAGGGGTTGTGATCGGGAGACGATTCCTGCGTCATGCAGGGGGCACTCCGCCCCCTGCTTCAACTCCAGGGCTGGCGTGCCACGCCCCTCCCCGGTTGGGCACCCAATAGGGAAGCTTGGAGGGGGCGTGGCTTGCTGCTCAAACGCATCTGTGCCAGCCATCCCCACCATTGCACACACATTTTCTTTGAGTCACCCACCCTCCACTCCCTTTAGATTAGCTGTTCGTGAGACTTTGCTATGGACCTCTGGTTGGTCGCCCTGTTTAACCAGGGGGCCTGGTAGGAGTTTTTTCCAGTTGGCTAAATTGGCCCGGCCTCTTGGTTTTTTTCGCCTACCTCGTAGCAACCGTCACAACTTTTGTGGTATTTGGCGGTTAGGCATTCGAATGTGTTGTTGGTGTTTCAGGGGGGCAAGGTGTGGCCATCGCCTTCCTTGGCAATTTTGGGTATTCCGCTAAAGGAATCCGGCGGTCGTGGATCCTGTCCGATGCCCGTGTGGCGGGGGGCCATGGCACGACCCTCGGTGACATCAGGAAGAGAGCCTATAGTTGGATTAGCATCAACAGGCTTCCCCTACTGGTGGTTAACCCCTCCTCAGACCCACCCCTCTACGAGTGGGTGGAGTCTAATGTTCCGTGGTCCAATGCCTAAGCCAATACCTTCTCACATGCTGTAATCAATAAAGTTGTGGCCTTTACCTTACCCATTAACCTTACATTCTGTGTTCACGTGTCTTTATTCCCCAAGCGGAGATCGGGTCCTTGAATCACAATACAGGGTTGGAGAACTTCTAGCCCTCCAGATGTTGCTGGACTCAAGATTCCATCATCCCTGAACATTGGCCATGCTAGTTTGAGCTGATAGTAGTTGGAATCCCAACAACATCTGAAGTCCACTGATTCCCCACCCCTTGGCAACAGCATTCTTAGAATAGTCCATTCATTTTATAGCCACTCTCTCCTGTTACCTGGCTCTGCAACTAAGGAGTTATTATTTAGTCCAAAACTATCTGACATTATTTTTGATTCAGTAATTAGAGGAACAGCGAGAGGCATCCAAGTTTACAACCCAACACCAAACAGCCTTAATGTCCAATGGGAACCTGCACCAGGACCAGTGCAGCAATACAGAGTTGTCTATGCTCCATTGGTTGGCACACGGCCATCAGAATCTGTAAGTAATTTAACCTCCTGGGCCTTTCCATATATGAATTATTGGGTATAAAAGGCATACTACAGAGCGGGGGCACCACTGCCTCCTTCAGTTCCCCTGGGATATTCCCAGGGGAACTGAAGAAGGCAGGGGTGCACCCGCTCTTAAAGAAAACATCATTAGATCCCTTAGATCTATCCAATTACCGCCTGGTTTCGAATCTTCCATTCCTGGGTAAGGTGATTGAGAGAGCGGTTGCTGAACAGCTTGGTAGGTTTCTGGATGAAACATCGGCTCTGGATCCATTCCAGTCCGGCTTCCGCGCTGGTCACCCTAACAGATGATCTCCGTAGGCTGCTGGATCGAGGCGGGTCGGGTCTGCTGATTCTTCTAGTCAGCAGCCTTCGACATGGTCGATCACGAACTCCTGGACCACCACCTTGCCGACGTGGGGATCCAAGGCACAGTCCTTCAATGGCTGTGCTCATTTCTCTCTGGTTGGGGACAGAGGGTGGCGCTTGGGGGGGGGGAATTGTCATTGCGCCACTCCTTGGTGTGTGGAGTGCCTCAGGGTGCAATACTCTCCCCGATGCTTTTTAACATCGTTATATGTCCCCTCGCCCAGCTTGTCCGGAGTTTTGGGCTGGGTTGCCATCAGTATGCCAATGACACCCAACTCTATCTGTTGATGGATGGCCATCCTGACTCGGCCCCAGACACACTGACCAGATGTCTGGAAGCTGTGGCTGGATGGTTATGTGGGAGCCGGTTGAAGTTAAATCCTTTGAAGACAGAGGTCCTCTGGCTGGGACGGAACGATATGGGATCAAGAGGGCAACTCCCATCTCTTGCGGGGGTGCAATTAGTGCCAGCACCGTGTGTTAAGAGTTTGGGTGTAATCTTCGATACCTCCCTCTCTATCGAGGCGCAGATTACAGCTATAACAAAGGTGGCATTTTTTTGTCTCTGCCAAGCTAAGCAGTTGGCCCCTTATCTCTCTCGCCCTGACCTAGCAACTGTGATCCATGCAACGGTCACCTCCAGACTGGATTATTGTAACTCGCTCTACGTGGGGCTGCCCTTGAGACTGACCGAGAAACTCCAGCGGGTGCAGAATGCCGCGGCGAGACTCCTTATGGAGTCTTCGCTGTGAGATCACATTCATCCGGTACTATACCAGCTGCACCGGCTCCCGGTGGAGTACAGGATCAGGTTTAAGGTGCTGGTTTTAACCTTTAAAGCCCTATACGGCCTAGGACCCTCGTACCTACGGGACCGCCTCTCCTGGTATGCCCCACAGAGGAACCTACGGTCTGCAAATAAAAACATCCTGAAGGGCCCAGGCCTCAGAGAGGTTAGGTTGGGGCTTTCTTGGCTGTGGCTCCAATCTGGTGGAACGCTCTGTCACAAGAGACTAGGGCCGTGCTGGACCTGACATCTTCCCGCAGGGCCTGCAAGACAGAGTTGTTCCACCAGGCCTTTGGTCAGAGCGCAGCCTGACTCCCTCCTCTGGCAACCTGCACAGAATTTTGCTTAACGGTTGCCATCAATTTGATTTTAATTAATTTTTATAATGAAATATTTTTAGAATGTTAGATTATATGATTTTTTGATTTTTTGATTGTTGTAAGCCACCCTGAGCCCGGCTTCAGCTGGGGAGGGCGGGATATAAATAAAATTTATTTATTATTATTATTATTTATTTCTAGTGAAAAAATAAATATCTATGTAAAGTGTCCTATTCCATCCTACTTCTCTGAATGTCATTCTATATTTGCTGCACATATTTTTATTTAACTGTAAACATCGGTAGATCAAAATCAGAGAAGGTAAACGTTAAATGCAAGGTCAGGATCATTTGTTAGAAAACATTAAATTTCTAACTGCCAGTTTTATTTTCGACCTTTGTTGAAATCTGGGAGGAAAGTTAATCAGCTTATTTTGGGAAGCAAACCAATTTCGCCACCTAATAACTCTCTCAGATGACTACTTGGCTGCACCCTATAACATGCACTGAACTTGCTGCATGATTGGGGGTAACTTTCTCTTACATGAATTTATGATTAAAGAATACATTTTCCCTCTTAAAATGCTACAGATTCTCAGTATTCAGCAGATACCCTGTTGTATTGCTTGTTGCCAACCTGGTGCCCTCCTGTTGTTTCTGGAGCTGAAGGGAGTTGGAGTCCAAAACAACTGGAGGTCACCAGGTTAGGGATAGGTGACAGCTGGGATAGCTCAGTTCATAGAGCATGAGACTCTTAATATCAGGGTTGTGGTTAAAGCCCCATGTTGGGAAAAAGATTCTTGCATAGTAGGGGGTTGGACTAGATGATTGTCCCTTCCAACTCTACAACTCTATGATTCTATGATTTATGAATGGGCAACTTCATACATTATAGCTACCTAGTAAAGGATGGCGAGAAATGCTTCTGCATGATGGTGGCTCCATACAAGAACCATAGTGTGTAAAAACAGCTTACTGTGTAGACTGGCACCTGCCACAAAGTCCCCGACATAGTGGTGGTCTGTGGTACTGTGGAAAATTAAGTGGCAAGCACATTACAGCTCTGCTTGTTGCTGCATTCAACAGGCAGCAAATAAGTCCACCGGTGGGCGGGCACTGGTTTGAGAAGAGGACAGCCAGAGGGCACTTTGCCAGGGTGCTACTTCAAATCTGGCCCTGGTTAATTTAGTCTGAGAAATTAAGGGAAGTATTTCATTTAAAAAAAAAAAAAGCATTCCCCTAGTTCATTCAAAAATTACAGCAGCAACAACAAAAAAGCGTTCAAGTGTAAGGAAAGTTGTCTAAGACCAAGATTGTTTGTGAAGAGCTCAAGAAGCTTTCTTCTCATACTATCAAGCTCAGATTTTTTTAAAATTTAAAAGAAAACAGCAGTTTAAACTTCAGTGTTGCTTTCTTTTTAGGTTGTGGTACCAAGCAACACCCGCAATATTTTACTAGAGCGTCTGATTCCTGATACACCCTATTCTGTCAATGTTGTTGCTTTGTATGCTGATGGAGAAGGAGATCCAAGTCCTGGACAGGGAAGGACATGTAAGCAGAAAACACATGTTTTATTGCTAGGATATAGTTGTATGTTATGAATTATTATTCTCTCCAAGCTCTGCCGGTATTGTTCAGTTGTCACTTTTCTGCATTAGGTCTTACTTGCAGATAAGCTATTGCACAGCTTCACACAGTGAAGAAGGGTTACTTTCTAGACTTCATTTTCCAAATTCCATTTCATTTTGTGCCCTTATTTATCTCTCCTTTTTCTTTTAAGTGCCTCGCAGTGGGCCCAGGAACATAAGAGTCTTTAATCCTACTACAAACAGCCTTTCCGTTCAATGGGAACATGCTGATGGACCAGTGCAGCAATACAGAATCATATATTCTCCCACGGTTGGAGATCCCATAGATGAATATGTAAGTGTTCTCATGAAGGCATGTTAGAAATATATCACAGCTTATTTACTTCAGTTTAAATATTTTTGGCTTTAGCTTCCATAGGAAGTCAGTTTATCAGGAATTCTGCATGTTCACATTCCTATTGAATCGTTTTGTTCTACTTTGTAAGCTTGCATTTTCCTGTCCCATAGGTATTGATGGATTGAAAAATACATTACTTGTCTGCTGTTTGCAAAAATATGAGCATGTGCAATTAACCAAACCATAGTGTGTATAGTCTGTGTACAGACAATAGCTATCTTTGGAGATGGTGTTTTCTTTACCCTTCAGTGTACACACTCATTATTTCATATTTCCTGGGGATATCTGATATTTGACAGGCTTTAGTGGTGCTACAAAAGCAAAACTAGGGGGGGGTCTACTTTGTGTTTTGTTTTTTTTCCAAGCCATAAGATCCACCCACCAGATCGATGTGAAAAAGAATTCAAGAATGCCAAACCTTTGAGTCTGTTTTGAGCACCAGGCCTGAGCTCAGTAGTCCTTGCCCACCCACAGTAAAGGCACACCCTTTCAAGAATATTCCCCTCTCCCAGAATGTGTCCTTTGGACAGAGTACACTCTTTCCTCTCTCTAAACATTTCCTCATTAGTTAAAAAAATAAATGCACAGGTTTCTTATGGTGTAGCAAAGCTCCTCCCTCTTCTTTCGATATTTTTGCATGCATACCAGACTACTGAAATGGAATTAGTACTTCCTTAGCAGCAAGTGGTAAACTTTATTCTGAACAACATTTGTCTGTACAGAGCTTTTTGGTACAATCCAGTGCAGATTTAAGCATACACAATGACATGTTTAAGGTCTTTGATACTAATGGACTTAAATTTGCTGAACTCTGTGTTGGATTGTATCTTAAGTATAATCTTGGTTCCCTTTGACAATTTCTAACTGGCCTTACAGTACACATTCCTCTTTTGTGGAGCTATATATTTCTGTGAGCCTGTTCTGTGCAGTTGGGGAGATCAATAGAGAGTGACCTTAATTGTCATCTGTGTCTAAAGACCATCATGTATCTGACTATTATGAGCGGTATTGGCAGTCTGCCGCTTTGATCTTTTTTTCTTTTTTCTTTTGGTTTGTTTGGAGTTCTGCCAAGATTTTTATAATTTGCAAGTGAACTTCCTTCTCCTTATTTGGCAGCACAACTTCGGTGAATGCCTGCAGAATTCTCTTAGAGATGCATAGCGCAGCCAAATTATTTCCCCATAGGGAGGTTGATGGCATGACTTCTGACTTCTGTGGAAACTTAGTTCAGCCCATAAAAACACCACCTAATTGTTCATGATGGTTACTTACTTCTGAATGATAATATATTTTGCTACAACTTGGCATTATACAGAAAGCACATTGTACTGAAAATGATGCTCATGCAATAAAGAAATGGTGCTCTCCATTTCAGTATGGGAATTTCACTCACTTGGGGGAGGGGAGAGAAATTAATGGGAAATCTTCCCAGAAACATGAAGAAATGAACTATTCAGAGGACATTTTAACCATCACATTTAAATATTACTTATGATGGTTCCCACCCCTCACCCTCCATAATTCTCATCTTTTATCATCTGGGCTGTGTACATATTACTGTCTTAAAATGTAGTTAAGTTGAGTCTTGTTCTCAGTTCTGATCAAAGCTGATTTGGAGCACAGTGTATCAAACTCAGTATTTCATAAGAAACAACAGGATAGATTTAGGATATATATGGACTTTGGCTATCATGTGTACAATGCTTCCCAGACTACTATTGGGAGTATGGAGAATGCAGAACTAATGGGAGTATGTATACAGCCCTACTTTCTTCCAGGGCTGTCTCTGTCTTACACATTTTAGATCAAATGCTTGTGTAATCCAGTTCTACTGAATTGGATGGAGTTATTTCAGACCACTAGTTTCTTACCAGAAGCAGAGATATGGTCCTCACATTCTCTGTCATTCTGTTTCCATTCAGACAAAAAGTTAAGGACAAGAGTTGTCACTTCTTCTTCAAACCATTGTCTTAAATATATTTTGAATGAAACAATTTACAAAATGCAGTTACTAGACTTGATCCACAGATAGCCTCATCAGCTGCTTGTCTGCTACCCTTCCCTGCTGCCAGTCAAGACAGCACAGTACAACCATGGTAGTGTGATTATCTGGTTGGAAGGGATGAAGGAACAGGGTTTGTGAATTCAATCCCCCCTTCCACTTTGCATTCCAAACTGGTGAATAGTTTACTGCCACAACTCCCCAGTCCCCTTAAAACATGCATTTTCCTCCCACATCTGCTGTTTTTCTAACAAAGGTGCAGATCTAAGAAAGTGATCTGAGTATGGAAATAAGCAGGGCTTAGTCATATATGTACAGGACAGAACTAGTTGGTTCTACTGTACTTCTGCATTCTCTTCCTGCATCAGCCCCTGGTTGCAGGCTGTATCCTGATTTTTCTACACAGTCCTGTTATTTTCACATGCCGAAAGAAACTGTAGTTGTTACACACATTGGAGGCTCACTGCACCATCCCAAGGGGTTTTCTGGTCTGCCACCACTCTCTACTAGTTGCTATTTTGCCATTCTTTCTCTAAATGTGCATGTACAACAGTAGTACCTTCCCCCACATGCAGTTTGTTCATATAAATGGATGTTGGGCTATCCTTGAAAGAAAGGCTTTGGTTTCCTGGACGTGTGCCAGACATGTTTGGCAATATGCTTGAGTGTTGCCAGATGCTGCTCTAAAAAAATTCTCATTGGTAACAAACATCACTTTATCCACATTACAATGGCATTTTAAAATATAAATATCATAAATTAATGTCCCATCTATTACCCTAGGCAGCCTAATTTTGATGGGGCTGAAATTATTATTTAAAAAATGTTTCTTTATTATAAATCCATGTGCTCCTCATCCTTTTCCTATTGTGTTCTTTTTACTTTATTTTCATTTCTATTCTTTTCTTTTCTAATTACACACACAAACACCTATATAAATATTACAGTGAAAATATTTTCTATCCCTAATGCCCATGCATTGGTTTGGATCCAGAACTGCCCTTCATTCATGGTAGGATCAGATCCTTCTGCTAGTGAAGGCTGGAGATGACAGAAATGATCCTCTCCATTTCCCCCTGTGCCACCTTCCAAATTGTTCCAGAAGCTCCCCATATGAACTATACAAGGAGCTTCAAGAGATATGGGGAATAAAAGAATGCTATGTATCCCTTTCCTCAGCAGGAGTGTTTTATGTGAGTGGAACCTTGCTAATGGGCCTTATGGAACCTATGAATAAAAGCATAGCTGCTTGTTCAGTGTGGAGTCGAACTCCAAGTTGTACTACTACAGCTTTGAGCAATTTAGGGTTCTACAACATTTACTCGATTCCCATTATGTTCCAGACAACAGTGCCTGGCAGAAGAAATAATGTATTGCTACAGCCTTTGCAGTCAGATACACCCTACAAAATTACCGTTGTGGCAGTTTATGAAGATGGAGATGGTGGACAGTTGACAGGAAATGGAAAAACAGGTACATCTGATGTGCTGTTAAATAATATGCAAACAACTGAGGTGCAAATGGTCCTTAACTATAGCCCCCCCCCCCCACCCAGAAGTAGTGGTAGAGGAGTTGTTGCCATGGTTGATATTTGCCAAATGGACCTTCATTTGAGATCCTATCTCAGCATTCCTCAAATATTTGCACATGCAACATGAAATGCTGTGTGTCTGCATAGGGAAAGATTGAATGTCCCAACACAGAGACATGGCAGAATTACAGCCATAACCTGGATCTTTGTGAACACTTTGGGTTATCTAATCACTATCACTGTCCAATCCATTCATCTGCCAGGAACCCAGTCTGCTAGATGTCATACAGGCATAGAAATAACATTTTATGCTACCATTCTAACTTTATACTCAATTTTTGTCTTCTACAGTTGGGTTGCTTTCACCTCAGAACATACGCATTTCAGATGAATGGTACACACGGTTCAGAGTTGCCTGGGATCCTTCACCATCTCCTGTTCTTGGGTACAAAATTGTCTACAAACCTGTTGGTAAGGCTGAGCTTAAGATATTCAAGTACACTTGACATTATTTAATATTTGTTCATTTCAAGACTTAAACACTATGAGAATGTGACTGATATAAATGTGAAAATGAGTCTTCTCTCTGAGCTCTTGGAGATCTGCTCTCATTAAGGCAAATGAAAATTCATTTTTTCCTTTAAGGTACCAATGAGCCCATGGAGGTGTTTGTTGGAGATGTGACTTCATATACATTGCACAACCTGTCTCCTAGTACTTCCTATGATGTAAATGTTTATGCTCAGTATGATTCTGGACTCAGTGCACCTCTGGTCGATCAAGGCACTACATGTAAGACTACTTTTCATGCTTTTGGTTTCACTGTATATTAACACAGAGGAGCCTTTTCTGGGCTAGTAGATGTGAGAAAAATAACCTCAAATGGGAGGTTCCATCAGTTAGAGCATGCCTACCCCATGGGACAGGTAGTGTTGGAGGATTATGCTGGGCTTTCAGAGAAACATGGCATTGTTCAGGAAATGTGCAGCTCTCAGTTACTGTGTGGGAACCTAACACCATTCTGCTATCTTGTGCTTTATGTTAGGGATGCAAATACATTTCTCATTTTCATAAAATCACATACTCCAATTACTAAAACTGCAACTTGCTGTTGCTGAGAAAATGTGATTCTTGCCTCCCCTCAGTACACATACAGTACCTGTCAGTTGCAGTGTGAGTTCAAATAGCCTATTACTTGTGGTAGAATAAGTGATATTTTAAGAATAAAGACATTCGTCATAGTTTCATAATTTGCTTTTAGCTTTCATCTTGTAGTTCATGGAAATTTTTCTTTCATGCTTTGCAGTGTATTTAAATGTCACTGACTTAACAAGTTATAATGTGGGATGGGACACTTTCTGCATCAAATGGACAGCTCATCGGGCAGCTACTTCTTACAGACTGAAGCTAAATCCAGCTGATGGTAAATATATATATATATTGGGTTGTGCATGCAACTAATGTGAAGACTGTAACACATTTCCACCTAAACCTTGAAGAGCAAGGAATCTCCTGTCAGTGTGCCTCTCACAGACCCCTACTGTCATTTGTTGCATCCATAGGTTCCTCTGAAGATGGATAACTTTAACAAATGGGTTGTGTTCCCAACCTGGGATATGGCAGATGATCTCATTAGAGATCTTGATCATTGAAAGGCTGGAGGCAGCAGGAACACTTGGGGCAAATACCTGTAGCTCTCCATAAAACAGTACCAGTGTTTGATTGCTTATAGGAAGTGTTATGCTCCTATTGTTCCCCTCCTTTCAACATATTCTGCCTCAGGCTATTCCATAGTTGTCCTTCATTTAAATAATTTTTGCTCCTTGAGAGTTTAGTAGCTGAGTAGTATGGATAATATCTCTTTCCCATTATAACATATGCCCCTCCTGTTTGTTGCAGGATATGAATATATATTTCTATACCACAGCTACTCCCACAATATCTCTACTACAAAACAAGAAAAGTTTGTTGTTTTTTAATCCCCATTCCTTTTATTTTTCACAAATGTGGTACATGTGGACATTAAGAAACACTAGTGCAGATCAAAGGAAGGATTGAACTTAAATCTCGAAGCATGTTGCCTGCTAAGCATCCTTCTCCTCTGTTGTTATGGAGATCAGTTGTTCCACACCTTTCCCTTTTCATATCCTGGCACTGTTCTGTACCCGCCTGCAATCCAGATGCTCCAAACCTTCTTCCAAAAGTTCTGGAAGCTAAGCAGAACACTCCATTGACGCAACCATTCCCTTCTTTGCTATATGTACTTTAGTTTTCCGCTTTCAGCCATTCAGCAAGCATTCATAAGCTTCTACGTTCTAAGCATTTTAAAGTCATTATTTTACCTATTTGCAGGATCCAGAGGACAAGAAATTACAGTGCGTGGAACAGAAACCAGTCACTGTTTCACTGGCCTTTCACCAGACACAGAGTATGATGCTACTGTGTTTGTTCAGACTCCAAACCTTGAGGGGCCTCCGGTGTCTACAAGAGAACGAACATGTAAGTGGCAGATAACAATAAGAGTAGTAGTGGTGGTAATGTTGATTTAAAGTACATTGAATGAATGTGGTCAAAGTAATTGTGCTTGGAGATATTATCATTTTTGAGCTTGTAAAAATGATATTATCATTTTTGAGCTTGTAGTATTTTTAAGGAATCCTAGAATTGTAGAGTTGGGAGGGACTCCGAGGGTCATCTAGTCCCCCTATAGAAATCTTTTGCCCAACTTGGGGCTTGACCCTGAAATTAAGAGTCTCATGTTCTATTGACGGAGCTATCAGGCAGCATCTAGTTTTCCTTTGTTTCCTATTTGTGAGATTTCAGGCATGAATTGGGCAACAGATATATTTTCCATGGGGGTGGGATCCTAAAACTTTTGGATTCTAACCTTCTCTTGTCTCAAAATCTTTCACCAATCATGTATTGTTGCCAGCCAGGTTCTTGGCACTTCTTGACCTCCTGCCAGGATTTTGCAGTCCCAGGTGGGATGATTAGAGTTTTTTGAGTACAAAAGGTGAATTACAAATGATTTTAAAACACCACCTCTCTTATCTCTCTGTGTGCATATGAAGAACAATAGAAGTTTATTTTCTTAAAGATGGACATGTCAGATAAGTTGCAACCAAATGAACGTCTATCAATTGTATTTCTCTGCAGTGGATATTACTAATTGCAACTCTCAAAGTTAAGAATATTGAATATGTAAAATATTTTAATTCAGTATTTTTGTTTCAGTGATCAAGCCAACAGAACCACCAACTCAGCCACCAACTCCCCCTCCTCCTCCAACAATCCCACCAGCTCGAGATGGTAGGTGCTTACGAAAGCATTTATCTTATTTCTGCCATGTCTATGAAAGCAGGGCTTTGAGAGTACTGTTGAATAAAGGCTCTGATGTTACTATAATTTAGGGTGCTCATGATAGCTTGTGAACAGAGAAGTAAGTTCTGTTTAAAACTGTGTTTGACTCTTCCCATATATTCCCTTGTCTTTTACGTTTCCAGAGCGTTCATGTTTGTGTTCTTAGTTTGAGTTCTATAAACATGTGCGTTTGAGCCTTTGAATGTATTTTTCATAAATTCCAATGGGGGAAATGGTTTTTTAGATGTATTCTATATGTTACATTGAAAAGCTTGACACATGCTGTTCTTCAAATTATCATCTCAGTTTCCTTAATTATTCTGTACGTGTCAAATGACTTAACTGAATCCAATGAACTTTTCAGTATGCAAGGGTGCCAAAGCAGATATAGTCTTCTTGACTGATGCTTCCTGGAGTATTGGAGATGACAATTTCCACAAAGTGCTGAAATTCGTTTTTAATACAGTTGGAGCCTTTGACCTAATCAACCCTGCTGGAATTCAGGTTTGTCTATTTTTCCTGTCTAGTAATAAACAAGAGAAGCCAAGACTCTAAAGATTCTTAAAAGAAGCTGCTAGATTTCAATTTCAGCCAAAGCTAGAAAAGTGATTCAGTCTATAGCCCATGCTTCCAGATTCTGTCTTCATGCTTGCACTATGGATTGCATCATCCCCTTTCCATGACCATGAAAGAGTGGATCATAGGTGTTCTCCAGCTCATGGATGGGCATTTTGCTGATTCCAGGGAAGAAGATACAGTAAGAGAGAGACACTTATGCTTCCCTAATGGCCATAAGCCCCAGTCACCATTGCCAGTAGTCTGAGATGATGGGAGTTGCAGTCCTCAGCATCTCCGGGTACCACATTTGTTATCATTGCATTAGTCAATTCACTAGACCTTCAGTTTCCCCACCCTCAACAAATGGCAAAACTGGCTAGCTTGAGGCAAAACTGATTCTGACCCTCATAGGATTGAATATTCTTTAAAAGAGTAGCACAGGTGCACAATATTTTCCTACATTTTGCCCTTTAAACCCTTCTACCCTGGACAAATTGCCACTCTGTCCTTGGTGGGTTGGTTCTTATCATTTTTCCTACTTGCAAGACATTCAAAGTTTGGGGGGGCTGATTTTCAGCAATGTGGGGTGTGGGTGTATGCTTCCTTTACTTTGTAGTATGGTGAAATGCTTGTTAGACTGTAGAAACTGTACCTTGCAAATGACAGCTTGGCTGTTTGAAAAACCCTTTCATCACATGCATGTAATAACTGCCAGTAAGCAGGTAAGCCTATATGTGATGCAGACTGTTTAACTGACTACCACACCCACATCTTCCAAATCCTGGACTAGCTCATTCTTATATGTGCCAAATGCTTCATTAACATTTCCTGTACCCCCACTCCCCTCCCCCCGTGGTATTGAACAAAATTGCATTGTTGGAGCATTCATCCCAATAATTCCAGATTTAATTTTCTGTTTCAGGTTTCTTTGGTGCAATATAGTGATGATCCAAAGTCTGAGTTCCATTTGAATACATATGATGATAAAGCACAAGCACTAGGAGCAATTCAGAATATTCGGTATAGAGGAGGGAACACGAAAACAGGTACTTGTGGGAGGATTTAAGTTCAGTTTTTAAAAAACAAACAAACATGGTCTCTATGCTTCACAGACTTGGGGTTGTGTCCAATGTCAGTCCTACTCAGAGATGGAATCTAGACACATAAAAAAAGTGAAAATGCTTTTTTTAAAAAAAAGTTTTGAAAAATATATTGAATTTGCCATAGCTCACCATCGCCATCTAGTGCCACATTTGTATAATGCACTTTACAACACACTTAAAACAATTTATTTGCAGCTGTATAGCTGAGTCCAAAGTTCAGCCATTGAAAATAATGGACATGAGTAACTTAGGCACATTAATTTCTCTTGGTCTGCTTTGAGTATAACTTAGTTGGATACAACCTTTTAATTTCATTCCAATGTTAATGTGTGTGCTACTAATATTATCACTTTTGTTTAATCACCACAATGAATTTTGTTTCACCATCTGCAGGCAAAGCACTTACATTTATCAAAGATAAGGTCTTGACATGGGAAAGTGGTATGAGGAAAGGAGTTCCCAAGGTACTTGTTGTTGTAACTGATGGCCGGTCACAGGATGAAGTGAGGAAAGCTGCAGCTGTCATACAACATTCTGGTAAGTTGCTTTTATGTGCCGTAACTTCGTACAACCATAATTCCGCTAACTTCATCAAATGTCAGATTCTGTATTGTTAGGAAGGCTGTAATATACACAGTTCAAATAATCAGTGAACATTTGAGAGTCTGATATCTGTAAACCAGTGCTGTTCATTTACAAGGAGGGCAGATTTCCACTTGTACATCAGGGGATCCTTTGAAGAAGATTTGGGAGGAAGGGGAAGCCATGTAGTGCAAGTGGAAATCTGTTCAAGCAGTGTTGGATTTCACCCTGGGTAAACTCTGTTGTACTTTTTATTTGAACATTTATTTACTTATAGAAATATCTGCCTGCCTTTCTGATGCCCATGCACCACAGATTTAGTCACTTACCCTCTTCAGGATATGATGCTTTCTTTTTTAAAAAAAGAAATGATAAACGTACACACTTTACACGTCTCCCTTGAGTTGTATGTCATCCCCTCATAACAGATTGCTTAGATGTTATCTTTGAGAAGAACATGTAGAAATATACTTGTGACGACACTAACTCAATCGATACTACATTTGCAGGTTTCAGTGTCTTTGTTGTTGGTGTGGCTGATGTTGATTACCATGAACTGGCCAAGATCGCCAGCAAACCCAGTGAACGCCATGTCTTTATAGTTGATGACTTCGATGCTTTTGAAAAGATTGAGGATAACCTCATCACCTTTGTTTGTGAGACAGCTACCTCAAGTAAGTCAAATGCCACTTCTCTCTAATCTTCTTGAGAATAAATTTACCTATTGGATTCTAGTGATCAAAGAGCCTTCCATGAGTGGAGGGACACAATTAGATACAACCCCCTGTATGCATTCTTTCCGGTACCACCCTTTCTAGCACATTCCCTCATGCCTCCTCCGCAAAAATCTGCTCTTTATGAAGAGGGGTGTCCAGATTGTCCTCTGATGCCGTGAGATGGGCTGCAATGGAAAGGGAATATCAACAGAAAGCCCCATGTACACACAACAGCTTATTAGGTGCATGCTGAAACTCTTAGAATACCAGGCAAAGCATCTGCAATATATAAGCTTGTCTAGTCTCACTCTGAAAACTTCCAAAGGAGGAGATTCTGCAGTAACCCTGCACACCTTCCAACAACAATGCTCCTGGCTCATTCATTATTTCATTTGACATGTTTCTTTTTCTGTTTCAGCTTGCCCTCTCATGTACTTGGATGGGTACACTTCTCCTGGTAAGAATTTATACACCAGTTTCCCAGCCTAGCAAAGTGTCTTCACATTTTCTAAATTCCACATGTCTCTTTCCCTTTGAACATAATAATAGTGATGAAAAACATGTTCTCATTTATGATGCAGGCTTCAGGATGCTGGAAGCTTACAACTTAACGGAGAAGTATTTTGCTTCAGTACCCGGCGTTTCCTTGCAGTCAGGATCCTACCCCAGTTATGTGGCATACAGGCTTAATAAAAATGCCTTTGTTAGCCAACCCACAATGTAAGCTGTGCTACCTTTCTTCTTTTCTTTTTTTAACTGGGGAAAGTTGACTTCTCTGTGGTTACATGGAACACATAACTTTCTGGAATGATGGGTGATATATTTTGCTTAGTCTGCAACATTAAGAAAAATGCTCAAAAGGAACTGCAACAACTTTCTTAAACAATGTACCACTTTTCTTATTGCTTAAAACATTTAGTATTTCCAGGCCTGCTTTTTTTCTTCATTCCCTATAGAGGCTTTTATTGACATGGCAATTGGAATCTGTTGCAATTATTCAGTTTCAAACTCTGCTATTAGTGGTTAGTGGTGGGGAAAAATTTAGCTATAGATGCATGATGGTAGTTGTTCCATACAGTATTTTGTTAGCTGCTAGATATTCTTCACCCAGACTCACCACCTCATTTGCCAATAGGAGAGGAATTCTGAAGGTTTATTAGAATAAAACAGTTGCATTGTTTGGAGAGGCTGAAGCTCCTAAGCCCTACAGAAACATGCCAGTGCTCTGTATATAGCCAAGACAAAGCCATAGTTTTTGAGGGGAGCAAATTGTACTAAGTGAGAGGAACTTACATTTGATTCCCCCCTTCCTGAATTGCTCTCCTTTTTGAATTGCCTCCCAAAAGTCATTATTGGCATCTTATTCCTAGCTAGTTCCCTGACAATATTTCTGCTGCTGCTCTTTCTCCTCTCCAGGCAAATTCTAAGGGTCCTGTTGCTTAACCCTGAAGATTACACTGCAGTTTCTGTCACCATTGCCTATTACCCCTTACAGCAGGCATGGGAAAACTGGGCTGGGGCTGATGGGAGTTGTAGTTTAGCAACATCCGAAGAGCCAAAAGTTCCCCACACCTGCCTTATAGGCTCAGTCTATGGTCTAGATAGCTATCTCATTTGGTTATCGAAAAAATAGAATTTAATACACTTCTAGTGAATGATTAAGAATCAAATTATGTACCCACCCTAAACAGTTCAGATTCATAATGCTTTTCATTACAGTGAGAAGGAAAAGCAGTCAGATAGGCAAAGTGAAGAATATTGGGAAGTTTAAACAAGCCTTTCCTCCCTTTCTGGCAAGAGCTTCTTTAAGTCTTAAATACAAAGTAGCCCTCTCAGAATTTCTTTTTGAATCTTCTTCAGTACAGTCTTTGTGAGGTTTGAGTGGAGCGAGTGATCAACTGCTGAGCAAAGGTCTGTGTGTTCTGGATCTTGAGTGAACCACAACTTTGTTGTGAAATTTGTAATGCAAATGTCAGTGTGTTGACATTTTCCTACAGTCTTTTCTGTGTTTCAGATGAAACATTATGGTGTTCTTTAGCCTTTTTCATGCATTTTCAATGAGCAGTAATCTATGATTTCTTTAATAGGGAGATTCATCCAGATGGATTACCAAAGGCTTACACTATCATATTGTTATTCCGCCTTCTCCCGGACACCCCCACTGAACCATTTGCAATTTGGCAGATAACAGACAGAGATTACAAACCACAAGTTGGAGTTGTTCTTGATTGTAAGAATGATTTCACCTGCTTATAGTATGAATAGAATCTCTAAATGGAACTTTATGGCTAAATTTCCATCCTTTCTTCCCCAATCTGTCAAGCTCAGAATGTTATTGAAATATTTATTGTTGCAATCCAATATTTGTTCAGCACCAGAGATCAACAGGGAAGAAAATTCTGAGGTAGACTGAAACTAATTTGCACAGTTATGTGCAATTTGCATAATATTTGCCTGGACCCTGTGTTTGCAAAACCGCAGCTGATTGTGAAATCTTCTATTTGGATGAAATCATCTAGGAAATACTTTAATCTGAGGTTTAAAAATAGAAGTTCCTAGGAATGGATCAGCCACTAACTTTGAGAAAGATCTTGCCATTTTTATTATCTGAAATTATACTTTGCAAACTCTAGCAATGATCATACTGCTCACCAAAGTACACCAACTAGAAGGATGTTAAGTCAATGCTCCTATATCGGCATAATCAAAGGCCAGGCAGAGTTCCAGCAGTAGATATATTGTTTGTTGGTCAGCATTTGTGAGCAGTCAACTAAGCCAGATGTTTCTCTAGTTCATCATATTCTGGTGGCATGTGAAAAGAATAAGTAAATACCAGGAAGTTTTGCTTTCATCTTTATACTGAAATAATCTTCCTTCAGAGTTAAACTGCCATAAATCATGCTACTTCTATGTGGTGTCTGAGTTTTGAGGGAGGGAAACTGGCAAGTTGGGAACTGCAAGAAGCCATTCATCTCTCAGCCACCTGCAGCAAGCATTGGCACCAGGTGTTTTAACACAGTGTTTGGCTTATCTCAAAGCGTACTTACCCAAAGTGCTCCAGTAATTGGCTTGCATTCTGTGCCAGTGAGCTTTGCTGTGTCCTATCCATTTGAAGTTTTATGATAGGTTGATATTTATTTGGGCCCCGAGACATCAAATAATGTACTTTACAATGTGTAATGACCACAAATCTGGTATTTCTGTTTATTTTTTATTAGTAAACCTGAGACAAGTGGATAATAAGCATTCATGATTTGGCCCTAGTAATACATTCTTTGCTGCTTGTGACAAGTTTAATCAAATTAGACTGCATATGTTACTGGGGGCATGGAGTGTTATAAAACTGTAACTAATTAACCATGCATATAGTCAATAAATTTTTTTTCTCCCCCAGCATCCAGCAAAGTATTATCATTCTTTAACAAGGACACAAGAGGAGAGGTTCAGACAGTAACATTTGAAGGTGATGAAGTTAAGAAACTCTTTTATGGAAGTTTCCACAAGGTAAATGCTGACAATTGTGTGCAAATTGTTATGAACAAAAGCATTTTTCTTGAGAACAAAAACCATACTTGCTAGTTAGTAGATATAGATAGATTTAATAATTTATAAGTCAATTCAAGCAAATATTCTTGAGCTTTTACCGTTAATGTAGATTGAATATTTATGATAGGTTAGCATATTGAATATGTCCACTTCAATGGGGCTTGATTGCAAGTAATTGAGTTCAGAATCACAGCTAAAAGATGGTAAATACTATAATATGGGCCTGCTATGATTTCTGAATGCCATTGTATTGTTTGTCATCAGTAGGAGATTGGGTAATTCATTAGAAAGAATGTTTCAAAGCTAAAGAGAAGGGACCTTCAGAGCTGGTCTACAATTGCACTTCCTGCATAGATAATGATGATGATTAAAATTTGTATAACAACCATAGATCTTAGGGCGCTTCACAAAATCCAGCACCCCATATTTTCTGTCATCTGCTTATTATGTGCAGCACAACCTCAGCACATGAGTTTGGATAATTATGCAATGAATTATCATGTTTGTTTGTGTGTGATCGTGTGTGCGCACATGAAATAAGTGACCTCGCTATAGCAAAAGAGAAAAAAATTGCAACAGATTTTGTATGGTAATTTTGATGTTAAAAAATATCCAATATTAAGAATATGCCAAACTTTTAAAAATTGGATTGAACCCTTCCAAAATATGAAACATTTTTGTGGTGTTCATTCAACGAGTTATACGTTCACTCAATGAAGAATAGCTAACTTAATATTGGCTACTTGTGGAAAATTTGCTTTGGCACAGTTCTTTGGATGTTGAGTAGCATTGCTGTAGTGATAGTGGATGAATCCAGCAAGACTCTTTGGGAAAGTGTTGGCTTAGTAATACAGTAATTAAAGCAGTATCAAAGAACTCTTACAGAACCATATGGTTTTTATTCTGTGTCTTGCCATTATGAACCAAACTACATGTGATAGAAGTTCCATTACTCTCCCTTGCAGCACTTAAAAAAAAATTAAAAATAGCTGACACAGGAAGCTGGAACTGGGGGCAGATGGCTGACAGAAGGGAAGAGCTCCTAAATGCTTTTGCTTTCTGCTCTTTACATGCTGAAAATTGCCCCCTGCAGCTACTGTCTCATCACCAGGGGAAGAGATATAAGGTCCTCATATCTATTCCCTTCCCGGGAGAAAAGTATTGGGATGGGTTACTTTGCACAGAACAGCAGAAGCAGGAATGGTCATGTAGCTTCTCCTTTCAGCCAGTCCTCAGTTTCTCACAGCTGCTTTAAAAATATGTAAAAAGAAATTAGCCTCTAATCTGTAGGTTGGCCCTCAGCCTTTGCCTTAGCTTTCCAGCAGAAGAAACGCATACTCACTTTCATTGATAAAGGGCAGGCTATAGATTTTTTTATATAAACCGACTACAAACATGGACAGCTCTATATAGCTATAACACCATGGAGAGCTATTTAGATGCATCTACACACATTTTTTTGCAGCAATTTAGTGCCACATAATATAATAACAAATATTTATGGGATTTAATTCTGGATAAACAGATGTTTCACCTTTTATTTGTAATTGTCAAGAATGTTTAAGAAATCATAAATATAATCATCTATGATATATAGTTTTCTTTCCTGCTAAACATGACTTAATTCAGCTATAGAAATGACATTATAATTACAAATAAACTATCAGAAATTGCACCGAAATACAGATCCAGATCTTGAAGTGGTAAAATGGCAGGAAACCCTTGATGAGGTTTCAAGCAATTGAGGAAGGGAACTTTAATAAACTTCTGTTTGAAAGCTGGAATGTATTTCCATTTCTCAAGGATTTGTGGTCCAAATGTATTACTCAGCTCTTGGCGCTGTCCTGTGATATTTTGTTATATATGTATTCCAACAGAAGCATATCCCTTTTATCCAAGCAAGGCCTCTGCTAGATACTCTTTCATTCCAAAGTGTACAAAACAAACAGTATAACTGTTACAAAGCTAGCAGAAGTATAGTATTATTGGATAAGAGAGATACATTGGATAAGAGAGATGCAAAATGGAACTCTTAGTATACCTTTTGTGAAATGCTAGTACGTGATGGTAGCACAGTTTCCCCCCAAAAATAAATAAATGAATAAGTAAATCTAATGTTTCAAGTTCTTAGTCTAGTCTTGTAAAAATGAGAAATATTATCCTCTCCACCCCATCCCATCTATTCCACCCAGTTTCTATGAATGGGAGAGATGTTTGGAACTCTTGTGCACTGGAACTTCTACTGGCTGTGGCTAAATCCAAGACATTGGACAGCTGCAGAAATAATGCTAAACCATATTTTAGGGACCACAAAAAAATTAACATTACAAGAATGAGCTTAGCTTTTGTCCAGGCCTGTGTGCTCTCCCAGCTTTTGCACCTTTGCTGTTATATGGAATCTGGAAGCCTTCCCACCCACTTTTGATTAACTGTAGTTTTGTCATGTTGCCAAAATCTAGACAACTGATTATTAACTATAGTTAGGGAAACATGCTGACTTCAAACCATGGTGAAGGAGTTGATGAGCTAGTCTTATTTTTATTAGCAATAGTTAAATTTAACTACAGTCTGGGGTTTGGACAACACACTAATCTGTGTACAGATAGGTAGCCGTGTTGCTCTGCCATAGTCAAAACAAAAAAAAATCCTTCCAGTAGCACCTTAAAGACCAACTAAGTCAGTTCTAGGTATGAGCTTTCGTGTGCATGCACACTTCTTCAGATACACTAATCTGTGGTTAATCTCAGAACAGAAGTGGAAGCTTTTGATCTCCTTGTGGTCATGCCAGAGGAGGAGAGGGGGTGGGGGGAGCGTGTGAGCCCATTTTGTTCAAATGCAACCACTGTTGTGTGGAAAGGAAAAATGGAAAAATAAAGTTCTGGGACAAGAAAGAACAAAACAAACCCACCCTCACTTAAATTCTTCTATCTACAGTATATCTTGCAAGAATGTTTTACTCATATGGTCATAGTTAGTCTTAGCCACCTCAACCATTTGTATAAATAATTACATACCTTGATCCAGACCTTAGTGCCTGAACCAATGCTCACCAGCTTACTTGGGCACCCACTTTTAAGTCCCATGAACAACTTTGTATATGGAGCTGTTGCATTTCTTAGTAAAGAAGCCCTTGCATGTGGAGAACCCATGCATAGATCAGTGCCCCTATTCCTTCAGAACAGTTAACAACTTTAAACAGCAAATCTAAGGTGTATAAAAACATACATGCATTTAGTTATGTTTCTAATAAATTTTCTACAGGTTCATATTGTTGTAACTCCCACAAATGCTAAAATTTACATTGACTGCGTTGAAATAATGGAAAAACCAATTAAAGAGGGTGGAAATATCACAACTGATGGCTATGAAATACTGGGTAAACTACAGAAAGGTGACAGGAAAACAGCAACAGTAAGTAACAAGCTTTACTTTATATCAGTTCCAAGCACATGCAAAATGTATTTTGATATCCTTATTTGATATCCTTATATCCTACTTACAACGTTTAGGATATACTTAATAACCATCAAGACTCAAGTGGCATCTTAAAAACAAATATATTGTGGCAGGAGTTTTCATAGTGATGCCCTACTTCACCAAATAATGCTCTTTGGATTACACACAAGACACTATCACAAATCACAAAAACTACTCATCTGCCCAGCTCTGGACCAATTTTATGCCATGAAGTCAGTTCCTTTTATATTGACTTAGGATAAATGTTCAGTCCAAGATGGATGAATTTGGTTGCTCCTTGTTACAATGTAAATGGTAAGTTTTAGTCAAAATTACCATATGAACCGGGACGCGGGTGGCGCTGTGGGTAAATGCCTCAGCGCCTAGGGCTTGCCAATCGAAAGGTCGGCGGTTCGAATCCCCGCGGCGGGGTGCGCTCCCGCTGCTCGGTCCCAGCGCCTGCCAACCTAGCAGTTCGAAAGCACCTCCGGGTGCAAGTAGATAAATAGGGACCGCTTTCTAGCGGGAAGGTAAACGGCGTTTCCGTGTGCAGCTCTGGCTCGCCAGAGCAGCGATGTCACGCTGGCCACGTGACCCGGAAGTGTCTCCGGACAGCGCTGGCCCCTGGCCTCTTGAGTGAGATGGGCGCACAACCCCAGAGTCTGGCAAGACTGGCCCCTACGGGCAGGGGTACCTTTACCTTTACCTTTACCATATGAACCAAAAGCTGTAGCTCTGAGAAGTTGACTGGAGTATTCTCAGACCAAAATATAAATGTAAATAAACAAGTTAGCGTTTTCTGATCTCCATCAAAAACCCCCACAATGTATCTGTGTGCTTAATAAAGATATTCCCATGGCATTTGTTGTAGAATAGAAGTTGGCCTTCTGATCTAGTAGCCTCAACATATGAGTCAACAGTAGCATGACTCAGTCATGAAAGGGCTTGAGTCACATAATCTTTGGCTGGGAAAATATTTCTACTATCTGAACAACTTTCTCCCACTGCTATTTTTATGTACTAATATATAAAGCTGCAAGACATTTATTGCATTAAACAAATCTTATGTGTGCTTTGTTAAAAATGTCTTTGATCCAAAGTAAGCAATTAAGTGACCATTTATTCAATGTTGTCCTATGCTGTATTGCTGAATAGCATTTTACTGCCTTGGCTGAATGGCAAAAATGATTCTTGCATAATATCACCCTGCATAACTATTTTTTTGAAATTTCCTACTGATATAACATTGAAGACATTTGTGTTTTTGTCTTACAGTTAGAGATCCAGAGCTTCGACATTGTATGTAATGCCGTTTGGACTAGCAGAGATAGGTGCTGTGACATTCCTTCTAGGGTAAATATAATATTTAAAGCCTCATGTCAACAATCTGAGCCAGTCCTGCACAGAGGACAATGCGGAATAATGTTTGAAAGGTCCCTGTTGGGAATGACAAATTGCTTATGTGACTCTGAATCATCCTGAGACTCAGAGGGCAAGAATGCAGATACTTTACCAGAGCCATATTATAAATGCTGCTATTTTGAACTTAGGTACAGTCAGGCCACATTTCAGTCCAATTTTATCCCTTCCAGATATATTTCCCATACGTATGACAAGATTTGAGGGTTTATTTTTAAAATAAGCAATAAATTTGCCCTATTCTACTCATACATATCCTCATAAATGCTGTTGGGGTTTTTTAAGTGAGTGTATGTTTGAGTCGAATTAGAGATGGAATAATGAGGTAGTTGGGCTATAGGATGGTGAAATAGTCATGTTTTAGTTACTGCTAGTGTAAATTAGCAGGCAAAACTCAAAAGGGTGAATTTGCACTAATCTGTAATGGGCTAAAGATGGAAGAAAAGTTCAAATAAGGAAGGCAGAATGGTTGAGCGATGGTCAAGTGGAGGACACTGTGTGGCTTCTGCCCAGAGAGAGGAGAAAAGATGAAAAAGAGATGTAGTCTTACAAGAATAACAAATTGAAACCTTGTGCCCTGAAAAAATGTTTCTTCTAAAATATGCTGGGCAATATACTATCTTATTAAAGTTCTCCATGTTTTTTGTTTCAGTACCATTTTGAGACTTGCAACTTCTTATCGACTTCTGCCCCGAAGTTTGTGTTTAAGAAAACTCAATATCCATCTTCCCAAATGAGTGCAAACAGTGTCTACTCTGAGTAGACATATGCTCTCTTTTTCCAGGACACACCCTCTTTTTCATTGGTAGAGTCATCATAGTAATCCATAGTTAAAAGTAAAAGTTGGCAAGTGTCCTCTTTTTTTTTGTTCTTCAGAATGGTTTTCTGATACAACTTTTTTCTGAAACCCAAGCAGCCCTGAAAATCTGTTACAGAGGTTGGGAACACTCCAGAAAGTGGCACAGGGGACTTCTAGGGGAAAGAATGATTGGAGAATATTGTTTCTCCCTTCTCTTCTGCTACCAGACACTTCTGTTGGATTATTAACTGTTTCAGAAGCAGGATGACAGCATTGAATTTTCCCTCATATCGATCACAGATTATATGGAAGCTATAACTCTGGATGCACCTTTAGAGAAACCCCCTATGGCACACATAAGCAACCTGAATTTCTTTAATTCATATGTGTAGATTACTATGTGTATGGGTAAATCGATTTATCTAAATCTGTTTTTAGTCCTAAGGATAAGTCCTACAATACAGGAAGTCATAAAAAGTGTAGCAAAACATCTGCTGAGTATTTTGCTCCATCCATGAGCAATGTGCATTTGGGACTAAGCAAGACTTCCACACCAGCCATCATGGTTCCCAGGCAACCTTGAGTCTCAGTTCTCTCTCCTGTCTGTCTGTCTGCCCTTAAAAATATAATTTAAACATGCTACAGACAATAAAAAAACATATTTGAAACCATTCTCTTGGTGATCACCCTTTAAAAAATATTCAAGGGAAATGACAGATGTTTGTCCTTTAATTTTCAGAGGGATGAAGCAAAATGCCCATCGTTACCAAATGCTTGCACATGCACACAAGACAGCGTGGGACCTCCAGGACCTCCAGGACCTGCTGTAAGCAAAATTATTGCATTGTGATTACCAGACATGTGACTCTGTAGAGTACCTCAGATTAACAAACTGGAATCCATAGAACTCCAATGACTTCAGGAAGCAGAGGTCAATGATGATGGCAACAACCTCTCTGTTCACACTAGCACAGGGAGCCAAATTAGCTGCAGCAGCAAAATTAGTATAGCAACAGCTTTTGTCTGTTGATGCTCTAGCACAGGTGTAAGGAAATGGATCCCTTGCAAACAGCCCTGTATGGCACTTTGAAGTCCTCCTGACCATTGGCACTTCAGAAGCCCAGCATTTGGATTGGTGGCAAGTCTGAAGCACTGCATATGATCAAAATGGGCTGGTGAGCCAACTGAGGAGGCCTGGTGGTTGATAATTATACAAAAGTATTGGGGGAGGTGGGTAGAAGAAGTGTTGCAGGGGGGAGGGAGCCATTTCCCTCTATTTCCTAACCACGGTGACTTCTACTACTATCATGCCAGTCAATGAAGAGGTGAAACTGATGAGATTGTATCGTCACACTTCTGATCAGATTAATTTCACTCCTAAGAGGTAATTTAAGGAAGGACAAAGAGAAATTTGTTGTTGAATGTGCTGCAGAAGGGGAAGTGCGCACCATTCAAAGTAAAAGTGTATTTTTAAAAGTGAGATCTTTCTCTTGAAATAGTGAGACATTACTGTGTGGGAGCAGATACCCTTCCACACTATATTTGTAGAGAGTTATACGATAATAGACATGCAGCGTGAGGAGGTATATATTTACAATTTCTTTACTGTGTTAAAAATTATTAGCAAATGTTTAAAAACACCCCAGGCGTGCATGTGGGTTTTCTTTTGTTTTTGTGCAATGGGGGTGTGCTTCTTGTCACCATGATGATGTTACTACCCAACACATTCCTACAATAATAACTACACACATGACTATGGCAGCAATGCTTGTTGTACTATTGGGAGCTAAAATTGGCCATTCTAGGTACCGCTTTCAATACTGAAACCATTACAGCAGTATTGATGCACTGGCAATAATCACTGTGTGTACATTGGGCAACAATATCACTGCAAAGTCTGGTGAAAAAAAACACATCTATGCACAGCTAGACTTCATAGCTTTCTTTGTTGTTTTTAGTATTTTTATCATAGACTTGTAGTGTGCAGTTTGACACCCGCAGCCCCACAGTCTAAAGTTTGTTAGTCTCTATTTGTGCATTGAATGAGCCCTTAATGAACCTTCTGCTTCACCATTCAGCTACTTGCGAGAAGTAACATAGCTACTTGCAAAGAAATTTGCATTCATATATGATTTTGGACTTCCACATCTATCTATCCATCCATCTATCTATACTCATTATTTGCATGTTTTTGTTTTAGGGAGGCCCAGGTGCTAAGGGACCAAGAGGCGAAAGAGGCTTAACTGGGCCCTCTGTGAGTATCTGCCTAAAATACACACTTACGTGGATGTAAGTCCTATTGAACTCGGTGGGGCTTACTCCTGAGCAGACGTACACTGGATTGTTTTGTAACTGTTTTGTCTCCTCCCTTGTGTTTTTTTTAAAAAAGACTTTTAACCAAGTAATTATTTAAAGTTAAAGTATCTGTATTTAGTTCTATATATTAGGACCACATTGTATGCTACATTTTTAGTATACTGTGAATGCAAGAAATATGTTTGCAAATATCTGTACCATCCCACACACCAGGGAGAAGTAATCTTACTGAAAATTCACTCTGTGACAGTTTTCCCTCTGAAATCAACCTCATTCATGTGAAATTATAATATCTGTATCTCACTTTGCTTCCCTTCAATTGCCTTCAGTTTCTATCATTAGTACACATGTGAGGAAGATATAAGAGAAAGGATGTCAGTTCTGCTGCATTCTTCTTCCCTGTCCCAGGAAGTTATGTGGGGTTGGTTCATCATCTATATTTTGTGGAGGAACCTGAGGCAATATTTGTCAACATCACAATGGAGGCACCAATATTTGTATCAAATAATGCCACCAAGCAATAATGCCAACACTCTTGGCTTATCATCTTTCACACCTTTAAACTACATAATATTTTGATAAAGCTGCTACAATGTGACAAGCTCACCAGCAAGGCAAAGTTTTACCTCAGCTGATGGCTACCAGTGTTTCTAAATGCACTAAAAAAAGAGTTTCGGCAAAGAGCCGAAACACAGTGGAACCCTCAGATTTCTACACAAGCCTTTTATAAATGCTGTCACCTTGTGAAAACATATTATGTGAATCCATCTTTTACGTATGTTCTTTAAGATAACCACTTTGGAAGAATAAAAGTGGTTACCTGGAGTACTGTGTCCAGTTCTGGGCACCACAGTTCAAGAAGGACACTGACAAACTGGAACGTGTCCAGAGGAGGGCAACCAAAATGGTCAAAGGCCTGGAAACGATGCCTTATGAGGAACGGCTAAGGGAGCTGGGCATGTTTAGCCTGGAGAAGAGGAGGTTAAGGGGTGATATGATAGCCATGTTCAAATATATAAAAAGGATGTCACATAGAGGAGGGAGAAAGGTTGTTTTCTGCTGCTCCAGAGAAGCGGACACAGAGCAATGGATCCAAACTACAAGAAAGAAGATTCCACCTAAACATTAGGAAGAACTTCCTGACAGTAAGAGCTGTTCGACAGTGGAATTTGCTGCCAAGGAGTGTGGTGGAGTCTCCTTCTTTGGAGGTCTTTAAGCAGAGGCTTGACAACCATATGTCAGGAGTGCTCTGATGGTGTTTCCTGCTTGGCAGGGGGTTGGACTCGATGGCCCTTGTGGTCTCTTCCAACTCTATGATTCTATGAAAAGGCTAGCTAGCAAATGGGTTTCTCTCTTTTTCTACTTTAAGGGGCCACCTGGTGCTCACGGAGATGTAGGACCTAGAGGACCTCAAGGACCACCAGGACCACAGGGGCCAAATGGACTTTCCATTACAGGAGAACCAGTAAGTAAACAGGCATTCTAGTTTTTGGAGAGAGCAAGATAGCCTGCATAGCATATTTAGTGCTCTCAGATACTCTTTAACTATTGCGCTTTGACATTGTTCGTCATGTAGTAGAAAATACTGGGAATAAGTGCTTTAACACACGACATCATATTTACAAGCATTGCGATCCTGGCAGATTACACAAAAAAATGATAGCCATACTATTGTTGTGGTGATTTAGAAGGAACATTGCTATGCCTTTCTGCATTTCCAGATAAATTCTTAAGCTTTCAAAAGGTTAGGCAATTATCTGGCATTCTCTGAACTATTTTCTGATAGTTAACCATGTCACTATTCTGAGAAACTAAATCATGTGTTGCAGGCTGTGTAGGTAAATCAGAGGAAAGAATGACAAAGGGGCTGGAAGAAACAGTCCAGCCTTCCCCAGGAGCCCCCCAGTCTGGTGAATGGGATGGGTTGTACACTGTGGGGCTGGGATTCAAGGGGGAATCACTCCAAGTCTTCCCAGCCCAATGTGCATGATGAATGGCACCTTCTAAAACTTGCAGTATTTCCTCCTCCTAGGGTCGTCAAGGGATGAAAGGTGATGCTGGAGAGCCAGGACTACCTGGTCGCTCAGTAAGTTTCCTTTTAAAAAAAATAATATGGTCATGCTACTTATGCTGCACACGTCCCATAAGTGCTAACATATATTAAGTTCTCACTTGTAGCCTGGTATGCATAAGTTTCCGTTTAGTTTCACTTGCTCTTCAACAGATGAGACAAAATGCTATTGAAGTTCAAAATAATAAAACAAGACCACACAGGTACAAAACCACATCATGTATCAGCTGTGAATTGGTACTGAGAAATGGGACTAGGTTTTAAGGAAACAAAGAAGGCATCAAAGTTCCAGGAAAAACTGGGCAACAACACAAGAAAAAAGACTCTCAAGCTCAGAGGCCTCACTATCCATTTTTTACATCCCTTCATTTGGAGAACTGTTCCTTAATTCCTACTCTCTGCTTCTTTCTACTTAACCTATTCCTGCTCCAGAATAGGACCTCTCCTTTTACTCTGTGGCTGCTAGGCTTACTCAGGAGTCTTTGGTGATGTACCTTGTCAAAAGATTTTTGAAAGTCCAAGTCAACTGTGTCAACCAGATCACCTCTGTCTCTATGCTTGTTAGTACTCTCAAATGTGTGTCTTGTATTGCATAACTCAATAATTCTCTCTGATTAATACTTTTCTTCTTCTGTAGGGATCTCCAGGCTTACCTGGCCCCCCTGGCCCAATGGGACCTCCAGGTGATAGGGTAAGCATTTTTGTTTTATATTTGTTGATGATCACAGTAGGTCTAGGGCTGTGCCATTGGTGGACAAAGATTCCTAGTTACACAACAATTTCCTACATGGAAGTCTACTAGTTTTGAGTAGGACATCCTTTTTGAGTACCAAAAGTAGGTGAGCTGGTGAGGGGCTCCATTTCAATGCTTGTACATGAACTGTGTTTTAACTTACATTGTTTTTCTTCTTTATGTACTCATGGCAAAATAAATATATGGATGACACTGCTCCCTTTGACGGTGTATAAGCAATAGACACATATTTTTCCTACTTGGTAATTATTTTCATCATAGAACATTGTGTAAGGAGAAGCCACCTGGCTTGACTTTAGGAATAGCACAGGGTAGAACTTCCTCAGCAGGACTTCACAGGGTCGGGGTGAATGAATGAAGAGAGCCTGCCAAACCTACAAAAACAATCCCTAATGGATGGGTGCAGTTAAAAAATGGCAATCACCATCACCCAAATGCTTAAGGTTGGTTTGGTTGTATGTGAAAAGTTAAACTGTGCAGACCATCAGAGTAAAGACTTTGGCTAAGTTTAGACTGAGAGAGGAACAGTAAAGTTTTAGTATTAGAAATAAACTACTCTCCTGATATTGTCTGGTTAATTTCTCTTTGAAATTAATATGACAGCTATGACCACTACTCTTGATTAGTTAATATTTCTCTTTCTTGTGTGACTTTTTGGATGAGTGCTCATTATTCTCAGCCATTTTGGGGGGTGGGGGTGAAGGGGCGCATGATGTGAAGAGTGGGGGAAGCTCCATTCTGCAGACGTCCTTGCAGAAAGCTTCCGTTGAAAAGGCTGGTTAGGTGAATCCTGCCAACTAACAAAAAAGGCTGGATGTGAGAAAGCAAACAACAGAAGAAAGAGGGACAACAGAAGATGATGATGTTGGAACTTCCTCACAAGTAATTGAGCTTTAGCATTCAGCATGAATTCTTAACCAGAGAAAAGCCTTGATATATTCATGTGATAACTAGTTGATGTTAGCATAACTGAAGCACAGAACTAAATCACACCTAGGCTGGCAATATCTTTTAAACATATATATTAATAGTTAATGGACATTAGCCTAAACAAGTCATCATGGAATTAGCTTATCTTTTTAAAGAAACAAAACAATAATACATAAACTTTCCCTTTTCAACTAGGGTTTCACTGGAAAAGATGGCCCAACTGGACCAAGAGGACCCCCTGGACCATTAGTAAGTGTTAGCTTGACTGTTTGTGGGCTAACTGGGGGGCTTTGACATTGGGGAGGGATTAGCTTTGTAAAAGCCAGTTTGCTGTTATGGTTCTCCCTCTACCTCCTCATTGTTTGTGTTAGCAAATAACTACCTGAGCAGGTTAAATCATACAACTATGTAACCTCTTTTGCCCCAAACCCTAAAGGTTCCAAGGATCTTCAGACCATTTGGTGAGCGTGGTACTCATTCTAAGTTCAGGGCTCTCGTCAACATGCCTCTCTGTGGGTTTGGTACAGTAGTTTACCTGGACAGTAATGCTTATGGATCTGTAATATAAGGACCCTTACACACACACACACACACACACACACACACACACACACACACACCACTTTTTAGCTTGCCCCGAACTCTCCACCATGTCTTTCTTCCCTGTTGGGTGATGCTCATTTGAGGCAATGCTTCTCAGCTACTTACTTCTGTGCTGCCTTTTCCTTCCTTGTTGTTTCTCTGTTTCCCTGCTACCTTTACTTTTCCCCTTCCTTGTCTCTATATCCAATATCCCTCATGTCCTTGTCTTGACCCCCATCTCCTTTTCACCCTGGTCTGCTCCAATTATACTCCTCTGACACCATCTCCTCCTCCCCCCCCCCCCCGCCACAACTTTTATCATGCAGCTGGTTGGGCATTTCTGTCTTTCCCATGACATTGCCTTGACCCAACCCTTCCACTCTGCCTGCCTTACCCTTCTGGGCAGATCATCAAGCAAATGGAGCAACAGAGGAATCACTGCTCACAGCATTCACAACATACTATTATATAGGCATCATCTTATGTAGCCAAAAGAAGTACCAACCATGCATGCACATACATACATACACACATACACACAAGGGGTGTGTGTGTGTGTGTGTGTGTGTGTGTGTGTGTGTGGTATCAACAGGCTTGGATGAACTGTAGGGCTCGTACATATACAAAAAACTTCAGGAAACAAAACTTACTTAGGGGAAACTCTGCCCCCTAGCCCAATGATGACCAAGCATGCTCAGTGGCTATGGAATGCTGACTGATTCTTGACGGGGAGGGAGGACAGAAAAAAACCAGGGGAGGGGTAATATAAAGGAGTATCCTGGAAAAGGTCATGGCTGGCTGGCTGGCACACTTCATTTTGTTGCAGGCCTAATTGGTTTGATATAATTATGCATATTATTCAGTGCCAAATTTTGCTGTAATATCACTCTGGCAAAATGTGCACCCTTTTGACTCCCCTCTTGCATTCTAAGTCCTATTCCTATCAATCCTGTATTGTTTGTTATCCAGTTAGAAGATTTGATGACTACAGATAGTTATGCAGGAGGTTTTATTAAGAAAAAGATCTGGCTGTGTCTAATGTGGTCTGCACATGTTCATTATGCTGGAAAATAGTCAAAAGGAAATCATTTCGAGTACAGTTAAGCTTTGGGAATACTAGAAGCTTCATAATGTTTTATGAGGCTTGAAAATTTCTCTTATGGAATTTGTTCCTTTGATGTGATTAGAAAGATGTGAGTGTTTTGCTGCTGCAAGGAAAATCTGTTAAAAGAAAGCCTGCTAGTTGCTAGGACAATGCTTTTTCATGAATGATCAATAGGCTAAGCATTAAAAATTATTTTCTTTTAAGATGCTATTTAATTACTTCCATACTAATTGTTAAATAAGTAAGTGAAAGACCAATCCTTTGCTCCCTAGGAAGGTAACTCATGAGACTCCCTCTGCACTGACAGAGAAGATGGTAGTGGGCAGAGAGATGGCCAAGGATGCCAACTTCCAGGTGCAAAATATAGACATAGGACATATCCAGTGCTATTTTTCTAGAAAAAGAGGTGCTGGAACTCACAAGGAATGCCTCCCTTGTTCTCTTATAATAGCAATGGTGTCTACCGGAGAGGTGCTGAAACTAAGTTCCAGTGAGTTCTGCCTGGAAAAAAACCATACATATACATATACATCATATATTGAGCTCAAAGCATTTAAGACTCCTCAGATGAACCTTGGATCAACCAATTCACACTGTTGCAAAACATTTCAGAGAGCAAGACTGAAATTGGTTTTGAACTTAGTTCAAAACACACTGGGCTTAATTAACTTTTTTAAAACCTTTTTTAATTAACCTGGATATTTCCTTCCTTTTTTATAGCAACTGAGTGTCTCACCCAAGCTTCATCAACCTCAGCCCTCCAGATGTTTTGAGACTACAGTTCCCATCATCCCTGACCACTGGTCCTGCTAGCTAGGGATCATGGGAGTTGAAGGCCAAAAAACATCTGGAGGGCTGATGTTGAGGAAGCCCGGTCTCACCTTTCCACATCTGTTGGGACCTAGAGCCAGTTCAGCAGTTCCTCACCAGTACAGATTGGACAGGTGGTGGTGGGACAGGGGTTGAGATGACCAGAAAAATAGAATTTTATTGCCAGATGCAAGCTTAACTTGTTCATAGAGCATTAAAGAAATAAAACAGAGACTCACTGTTTATGTTACAAGGTGTGTCAGATTGTGAGGAAATGAAAACAAATAGTAGTAGGAAAAGTTTTCACATGCATTCCCTGCATTTGGTGAGTATCATGTTTGTTGGATTTAACAGACTATTATTATGTCCTCCTTAGTATACCTTCAATGTACATTTTTGCAGGGTGCCCCAGGAGTTCCTGGAGTTGCTGGCCCAACTGGAAAACCAGGAAAACCAGGAGATCGTGGCTCTCCGGTAAGATAACCAATGATTGGCATTTAGTGCATCTGTTATTAAAGATAACATCAAACGTTGAGAGAGCCATTGTGTGATGTGAGTCTGAGAAAAGTCTATCAGTACAACTAGCTAATATCTGAAAGTTAAGATGTTAAGTCTAATTTTCAGCAACTTCACTCCTTACAGCACATCTTTTTTTGCAATTTAAGTCAGGTCTGGAAATTGTGGTCAGGGCTTTCCACTAAAAAGAGAGCAGAAGCTGCACATGCCAAGGCTTATATTTCTGCACTATGTAAACATCTCAGAGCAAAATCAGCAGAATTACTGGAATTATTCTTTTTTAAGCACAGTCAAGTATGATGTGCTTCCCTAAGGTGGAAATTTTTATATGTAGCATTCTGGGAGCTTGTTGGTTTGAAAAAGTTTGAATGTTTACAGTGGAGCCTCGGTGTTGTGTTGTGGGTTCTGTCTAGAATCTTATACCAGATGAGGGATCAAGAGATTGTCCCAGCAGCATTTGCCAGAGCCAATCTGTCTGATTTTGTCAAGGCTACTATTAGAAAATTATGCATTTGGTACCAAAGGTTGCAACGTTTGCATCTACTACACTGGTCAGCATGGGAAGGCTCTCTCTCATTATCTTAGCTTGTATCAGTACCTTTGAGGCAATGAAGGGTTGTACTTCCTCTGAACGAGTGGGTACATAGTTTAGAAGTACTTCTGGATTGATTGCTGTCGCTTGAGGCTCAGGTGGCGTTGGTGGTGCAGAGTGCTTTCCGTCAGATACATGGCCCAACTGCACCTCTATCTGGACAGGGATAGCCTAACTACTATTGTCTGTGCTCTGGTAACTTCTAGGTTAGATTACTGCAATCTGTCATACATGGGGCTATTTAAGGCTTTATAGGTCAAAACCAGCACTTTGCATTAGGCTAGAAGCTAACTGGCAGCCACTGCTGTCAGGTTAGAATTGGCATTATATGCTCAAACTGTCCTGCCCTGGAGAGAAACCTAACCGCTGGCTGAATGGTTTGGAACTTCAGCCAGCGGTTAGGTTTCTCTCCAGGGCAGGACAGTTTGAGCATATAATGCCAATTCTAACCTGACAGCAGTGGCTGCCAGTTAGCTTCTAGCCTAATGCAAAGTGCTGGTTTTGACCTATAAAGCCTTAAATAGCTCAGAATCACCATACCCCAATGACTGTCTCACTCCATATGAACCAACTCAGACCCTGTGTTCATCATCTTAAGCCTTCTTTGTGTGCCTCCTGAGCAAGAGGTCAAGAGGGTGGCAACATGAGAAAGGACCTTTTCTGCAGTGGCTTCCCATTTGTGGAATGCTCTCCCCAGGGTGGCTCGCATGCTGCCTTTGCCACACAGCTTTAGGCACCAGGCAAAAACAGTCCTATTCTCCCAAGCCTTTGGCCAATTACACAATCTAAGGCCTTTTAAAGTGGAGGAGGGGTATTATTTATGTTTGTTACTTTGTTGTGTATTTTTATGTTTTTATATTGTCTACCACCCTGTGATCTTTGGCCAAAGGGTGATAAATTTTAAAATAATAATAGTAATTATAAAATAGTCTTGAAAAGGAGAAAGAGGAATTTTCTATATGGCCCCAGATAAGTCACATCAAGGTTTTTCTGCCCCCCCCCCCCCGCTTTTTAGAATGCCATGCAAATGTTTGCATGTAGTTTCTATGAGATTACGCAGTCTCATATTTGGAGTCAATTGGTCACATTAGCTTGTCCCACTGATTTCCTTAGATCTTAATTGTGACTAATTTTCTGTACTTCATGTCTCACATTAGCACTTATTATAAATGCTGTCTTAGTAAGGGAACAGGTTGGGTTACCAACTGGCCACCACCACCACCACCAACAACAACAACAACAGGGCTTGGCCTGCTTAATTGTCTAATAGTAGTTATATCCAAAGTCATAAACAGGTAAACCTCTGCACACCTTGAGAGGCATCATTGCTTCAAATTTCTGTGTATCAGTAATGGATGGTACGTTGGAGCTGTGCTGCATGCCTGAACTCCCTCCAGCTAAGTCACTGAGGTGGCAACAAGGTCAGTGCAGTGCAATTGAGTCAGCAGGAGTGCTGCACTGGCTGCACCAGCACTTTGCACCACCCCAACCTTGCCACCAACATGCAGCAGTGACTCAGCTAGAAAGAGGTTGACCAAGTGGCACAGCCCTACTACACCATCTGCTACTGCTGCACATCAAGCTGCTGTTAAGAGGCAGAGGAGCAGTGACCAGTAAAAAGTTGGCTCCATTCAGCTTAGGAGCTCTGTATGTAATGATAACTTCAAGGCGTCTTCATAATAATGGAAAATAAATAAATAAATAAATAAATAAATAAATAAATAAATTAAAATATTTATACCCTGCCCATCTGGCTAGGTTTCCCCAGTCACTCTGGGCGGCTTCCAGCAAAATATGAAAACATAATAAAACATCAAACATTCAAAACTTCCTGATACAGGGCTGCCTCCAGGAGTCTTCTGAAAGTTGTGTAATTCTTTATCTCCTTGACATCTGATGGGAGGGCATTCCATAGAGAGGGTGCCACTCCCGAGAAGGCCCTCTGCCTGGTTCCCTGTAACTTCTAATATATATATATATATATATATATATATGCAGGTTTTGGTGTCCTCGGGTGTCTTCCCGTGTAAAAGTACTTTTACACGGGAAGACACCCGAGGACACCAAAACCTGCATTCCTGTACCCGTGAAAATCTACGAAAGCAAATATATATATATATATATATATATATATATGCGCTTCCCTTTATCCAAATATAATGTTTTCAGAGTGCAGTGTTTTGCTTTGGTTGTCCCACTCTCCCGCATACTGTTTCTCAGCTTTTCAGATCAAATCCCAGCAGGAATCTGGCATACAGTCTGTGCAGATGTTTTGTCAGACTCATGTGGTAGATGGGCTTTCAGCACCTATATGTATGCTATCAAGAAATGCCAAAGTGGCAACCTAAGCCCATGTGTGCAAGCGGTGGGCCAAATGTAGCCTGCAGAGTTTTAAAGGTCATCCAGACTTTTCCTGTAGCTACATGGCTGTGTTCCAAAGCAGCATTTCCTCACACAGCTTTACATATTTCTTGTGATAATGTAACCATCTAAGGATCTTTGTTAGCACTGGTAACACAAAGATCCAAATCACACACTTTTAAGCCAAGCATGGGAGAATAATATCATGGTCACAGGTACTATGAAATCATTTCAACATGAGTATGTCATCAAAAAAGTTTAGATAATTCTGGGCCATAGTGAACAGACAGCTTTCCTGAGTTCATTGGCCTATCAGTGCATTTTTAAGTATCTCTTGAGAATTCTAAGTTGGTGAGAAGAAAAAGTTCTAAGTGGGTGACAAGAGAAAAATGATTTGTATGCATGTTTAGAAGACAGACAGACATACAGGAAGCAGCAGCAATATCCTGCTTGCTTTGAGCTTTTGCTTCCATGGGGACAAACTTGATAATTTGCTAATTAATTACCGTACAAAAAGAAAAGCCTATTCTTTAGACAAAAATAGCTATAACACAATAGACTAATTAATTCAATAAGGAGGAAGTATCTAAGCAAACAATGGTGCCTCTTAAGTATTTAGAATGAACAAGAACAAATAATGTAACTATACTTCATAGACACAAACATTATTTAAACAGCCTTCCCAGGGTCTCCCATTGGATCCATTTCTCACATGTGGTTGACATTACTTCTGGAAAGTAAATGCTGCCTCAGGCTAAGACAATCGACACATCATATTCTGTGTAAGGCTGGTCAAAATGACGAGAGAAGGCATAAATTACTTGCCTGATCCGGGCATGTGGCAGCTCTGTACAGCTGCTAGAGATGTTTAGTGAATTAGAAGAGTCCTTTTCTTTCACACCCTTGCTTTGACAACTCAGGTAAAGAGTTTAAGGGTCCCTTTATTTGCAAGAAGAGTGGTTGATGTTGCTGCACTGAAAGCAGCCTGGGGGATAACAAATAATCAGAGCCATATGTAAACAAACAGACTTTTGCATGTTTGGCAGCAGCACCCAGGGTCACCATGACCCTAAATTCTGCACATCTGAAATCATCCCTGGTGTAAACTTCTCACTTTCACAAATTAAATGTTCATGATCTCAGTGCAAGATTGTTGAAATGTTGCCATATTCAGTTATGCTCTAGTCCTGCAGAGTAATTTATTGGTGTGTCACTGAAGGAGCTTTTTAAAGAAACCACTTGTGGCCAGATTTGGTTATTACTTTTGCTGACAACAGAATATTAAGCATGATTAAATAATAACTAACGATTCACCTCTGGGAGCTTACCAGTGAAAATCTGTTTGGTTTAATAGCAATTTCTCTTTTGTTTGTTCATTTGAATGCCCAGAATTTCCACACATTTCTGATCATTTATTTCAACAATTGGAGTCCCCACAGAAAGGAGAAGGGAGGGAATTTAAAGGAAATTCAGCAGTTGAGGTTCTGGTATTACTGATGCCAATCCGCCTTTGTCATCAAATCAGCTTAGTACAACAAAAGTGGAGGACATTACTGTGGATGGTGCACTAGAGGTATAGGGTGAAACATCTCTGGTTTGAGATATTTATTAAGTGCCTCTGGAAAGACTACGGAACTTGTTCAAATGACTAAGATTTACTAGGGTGGGTTAATATTTTTCTGATAACAGTCCAAGGGTTCAGACAACACTGTCTCCTTTTTGGATGATTTGAAAAGGGAAGTCAATGTTGTTGACAGATGAAACTACGTTAACTGCTTTCAAATAGGTAATAAATATATTTGTGTGACAATTGTCATGCATTTTTGAATATCTGCAAATATACAGCTTAAATGCACTGACTATGTTTATTGAAATCAACCAGGAGATAATTTAATTTTTAATTATTTTTGTCTCTCCGCTACCCCCCATGGCTATATATTCTAATGAAAATAATTATAAGGGCAACTTATTATCAAGTCATGTTTTTTCCCCTTAAGAAGCCATGCTGGAAGATGTTTCAGTAAGGAATACAATAAAAATATTAATATAGGTTATGTTGTTCTTGTTCATGGGGTTATATTATGATATACTTGGAAAGCTATTATTCCCAAGGAGACAATTTTTTTGCAGACTGATGTTCACACTCACTGAAACATTAATATTGCCCGTTTACTTCCTTAGCACTGTTATTTTAAAAGGACAGATAATCACCCAAAGTGTTGGTGGGGTGGTTAAATGAAGGCTACGTATTCTAGTAAATGAAAATAATCACCATAGCAACTTAGAGATAGGCAGTTGTAGCTTATTGGTACACAAAATGTGGTGCATGTAGAAGTGCCCAGGTTCTGGCATTTTCAGGAAAGACTAAGATTAAAGACTCTTGCCTGAAACCCTGTAGATTTACTGCCCGTCTGCTTAGATGACGCTGAGCTAGATGGACCAGTGGTCTGATTCAGTATAAGGCAGACACTTGACTTTCATGGGCTGACCTTCCATGTTCAGGCCCTGGAGTGCCTGGCACACACTTTTGCAGTTACTCCTGTTAATCCTCCCTCTTTCTGTGATGCACTCTGATGGAGTTTAATTTGTTACAGGGGCCAGCTGGAATAAAAGGCGAGAAAGGTGACAGAGTAAGTGCACCCTTAAAATGAATTTGTTTGCATTTTCTAATGCCTCCTACAAAAGAGCACATCATGTCTAATACATGTTCTGTTTCTTTTATTAAGGGAGACATTGCTTCCCAGAATATGATGCGAGCTGTTGCAAGACAAGTCTGTGAACAAATGATGAATGGTAAACAATGCTTTGAAATATGTGCAACAAAACACATGTTTCCGTGTACCATATTGTCAGACTCTGTTGTGAACTTAAAGCTTAAAGTCACATGGGTTAAGTGTTTCTCAAATTAGGCAGAGCCTAGGCTGGTGGGTGAAACTGCAAATGTTTGGCCTCTTGCTAGCTGGATCACCAAATCCAGCAGAGTCTGATCAGCTGAAAGCAACTCTGAGTTACCAAACCAATGGCTGTCACAACAAGCCTAGGTTTATTTGCTACTTTTCCCATTGGCATATTCAATGTGGCAAACAAGAACTTCATTGTACCAAATCAACACAAAATTAGTCAGTGGTTGATATTCTGGATTGAAATATGGGTTTGAGTTTGATTCCTTGCTTTGCTGTCAGCTGCTGCCTTTCTGTAGCAGTAGTGATAATGATTAATGAAGGCTAGGTCTGATCCCACCTTATGCTGTTGCCACTTTGTGCTCTTCAGTGGCAGTAGCAGTGATGACAAGTTCAGGTCCCATTCTCCAAATGCTGGCAAATACTGAATATGTTTTGCTGCTCCTTCTGGTGTTTGTCATACATGGTCTACTAGAGAATACAGAAATGAAAATAAATGGTTATGCTTAAAAGTAGGGGCATGGTCAAGTCCACTACAGGCATACTGCCCATACATAGAGGTACCATAGGGCATTAGAGCTTGTCTTCAAACTTGCCTTCTGTTGTGTACACTCAGTACATCAGGCTATTATGGGGGCTAGGAGACAGGTACATCACACCCATAGCTCTGCCTTACATTCTGTGCCTTACATTCTTAGGCAAGACCTTATTGATAAAATATGTGTTCTTCTGGGGAGCTAAGTTGTACTGGTTTCAGCTTTTTTATAATACCATCTTGCTGCCAACATTTCTCCTTTCATTGTATTTATTGGATCTACAGTTGCATAGAGTGGAACCTCACAAGCTCTATGCCTCCATGGGTAGAAAAGAGTGGAAGAGATTTTGGCTGACTGGGCCTCCCCACCCCCACATCCAACCATCTGTGTCCCTCTGCAGTCAGAACATGATTTTCTCTGTGGAAGCACCCAGTTTGCAGAGCAGGTGCCTACACTGGCTCTGACTCATTTCCACAAATAAATCTAACCCTATGGGTGGTATTAAATGCTAATCCTACTCAGAGTAGACCCACTGAGGCTAATGGGCATGACTTACTCAGGCTCATCAATTTCAGTTTGCTAAGAGTGGAATTTAGTTGAATTTATTTATTTACGAGTTTATACTGTTTGTTAATCTTAGCCTAAAGTCGTGTACCAAATTAACCAATAGTAGTCAGGAAGGTGCTTTGTGGCACCAGGGAGCAGTATTCTGTTTTGTTTTTCACTTTACAGAAAATGGTATTGTGCATTCTTATATTATCCTGTTTTATTTCTCCAAAGCCAATATGGCCCAGTTTAACCAGAGGCTGAATCAAATACCAAATGATTACTATTCAAACCGTAACCAACCAGGACCATCAGGACCACCAGGGCCCCCTGGACCTGCTGGGCCACCAGGAGAACCTGGGTCTGGGGGCAGGCCAGGCTTCCCAGGCACACCTGGCATGCAAGGGCCAGCTGGAGAAAGAGGTGAGTTGTGCTATATATGTATAAAATGTGTGTGTTTGTGTGTGTGTGTTTCGTCATCCTAGGTCAGCTGCTGTCAAGCAGATGAATCCTTTGCTAATGCTTCAGTCTAACATCCACAGGACAGCCTTTAAACCAAACAGAATGTTTTAGTATAAAAATGGCCTGCATATGCTAAGTGGTTCATTGGATGAATAAGAGCACTATTTAAAAATGTGCTGTTAATTATATGCTTCACAAGCATGGAAAATTATTTCTTCAGCATCACTTTCACAATTACATGGGGTGTTTCCCTTTTCTTTTTATGTGTGCTTTAGGGCTACCTGGAGAGAAAGGTGAAAGAGGGATTGGATCACAAGGGCCCCGAGGTTTGCCTGGGTCACCAGGTGAGTTTTCTGTATCACATGGCAGCAAAAAACCGTAAAAGATAATATTGACAGGCTTTATTATGTATGCAAGTAAAATTTGATCAAAATGAGCATCAAGTCTTTTTAGCTTGTATCCAGCCAGACATTTTACATTCCCCCCCCCTATTTCAGGGGAAACAAAATGTTATTTTAGCCTTTTGATTCAGAATTAGGTTTTATTTGCAATTGTTGTGCTCTCTTTCAGTTGTAAATTACTCTATAGTATAGTTACAATTTGTCAGAGCCACCCGTGGTCCCAGCTCACAAGAGACCAAAGTCCAGTCCAAGTTATATACAAAAGGTTTTATTGAAGAACATTGTTGGCATTACATCCAAGCTCCGTGGCTCCGGATCTGTTACTCTTAGATCGTATAAGTCCCCTCTGAATCCGTCCCGCCTCTGCACCAGTTTAAGAGGCTTGTACTGCTCCACCTTTTCCTCTCCTTCCTTTTCCGCAGGGTCTTCCTGCCCCCCTGTGTTCCCTCCCTCCGGGACTCCCCAGAGGCTGTCCTCTGACGCCTGCTCCCCCCTCCTTCGCGCTTTGGGACCAGGCTCCTCCCCAGGACTCTCCTCACTTCCGCGCGCCTCCACATTTGAACTTGGCGCGCGTACGTTGCCTCTGACCTTCCTTTCGACAGTTACGCTGCTCTCGGTGCTACTCTCCACCCCTCCCGGCAGGACGTCTTGCTCCGAACTCTTTCCCCCCTTTGTTTCCTGTTCTGCTCTTTCTGACACACTGGTAACTCCACCCCTTTCACTCCGTTCCGACAGAGGAGCCGGTCCCGATCTCCAACTCCCACTGGGGGTTCCCCCTCCGCTCTCCTGCTTCTGACTGCTTCCCCCTCTATCGCCCCTCGGCCTGGCCAGGGGGGCTCCCTTTTGGGAATCCTCCGAATCGCTTGACGGACTCTGAGACAACCTCGGGTCGTTGTCGTCCTCCTCCTCATCACCCTGGGACCCTTCCCCCTCGCTCTCTGTCTCTGAAACCCTGACACAATTTATGATAGAATGCAGGGCCTTCACAGTTACTTTTTCTATCAGTACAATTTTGATCATTTACCGATGTCCTGGCAAGAGTAGTCAGACTGTCTTGGCACTTCTGTCTTTAATTTACTAGTTGAAACATACCTTTCTTCATTACAAGATCCATAAGAATTTTGCAACAAATTTTAGCTCCACTTTGTTAAAGCTCTCAACATTTCTGTTAACCATGAATATAACTTGTTCCAAAAAAAACACCCCATGATCTCATCCATTCTAAAGCTGCAGGGTAGCAGAACTGAAGCAGCCCTACACTTTAATTGAAATTTAGTGTGCTTGTCTAATACCAAAGTGCCCCATGAGATCCCTGAATCGTACACAGGATGGATAAAACCACTAAGCTCAAATCTTGCCACAGCAGTTTTCTTTGCATAAAGACCTTAAAATTAGGGAAGCAACTAATGATGAGTTACATCTTGGGTTCCCTGCGGTCGCTTCATTGACACCATATGTAGAACCCAAATGGAAACATTTCTTAACCATATGTCTGAGTCTAGACTTTGACAGTCACTTTATCGGACTGCTGCATGTTGAATTATATAGATATATTATCTTCCTTTTCCTTCTATAATTAGGTCCACAAGGAGAATCCAGAGTTGGCCCTCCAGGTGCTACAGGCTCACGGGGACCACCTGGGCCACCTGGCCGTCCTGGTAACTCTGGTATCAGAGGTCCCCCCGGGCCTCCTGGATACTGTGATTCATCCCAGTGTGCTAGCATTGCTTACAATGGTCAAGGATATCCAGGTAGGTTGCTGAGAACTTAAACTTAATTTTGTACCTCATTGATATGCCAGTTCCGTCTGAATTGCTTTGTGGAAGGAGACCTTCTAGTATAATGAACTGAATCCAGCTCAGCTGTTCAGTAGTCGTAACTGAGCCAGCCTAGAACTAATAATTCAGGTACTATTAAAAGTACTTTTTTGGTATTTACGGAACTACCCCAGTTTGATATGTGTTTTGTGTTAAGGGGAAAATATTACCTTTCAGAAGCAGTTTATTTCTAATAAATATCGTGATAGAAAGTATTATCTTTGCTTAAGGATTTAAATGACAATTTTCTTCTTCTTCTTCTCCTTGTGCTCCTCCTCCCATCAAACTACTTCTTCTGAACAAGGTTGACCTCTCCATCTAAAGTAAAAAGAACACAGTTGTTTGCCATTTTGTGTCTTTCTGATTAATGTTGGGATTATCTATACAAAATTAGTACCTGAAATCTAATATCCTGAGAACAAATGCTATTCTTTGGTACAGTGCAGACAACTGAAAAAAGTCACCATAGCACAATTTTGTGTTGGGTTAAATTCCATGGCATCTATGATTATATTACTCAATGGCACACATTTCTTCTGAGAAGAAGCAGTTTCAGACAGTGAACTGCCAAAGCAACAAAAATGCTGGATAGCTGTGGCCACTGGGGCACCAATGAAGCAATCCTATACGTGTCTACTCTGAAGTAAGCCCCACTGAGCTCATTGGTGCTTACTCCCAGATAACTGTACTGGATTGCAGCCAAAGTCACTGTAAACTGGGAAGGGGATGAGTCCCAAAATTGTGTGTGCCATATAAATCTAGGGCATCTCTCAAGAAAGGAGTTCAGGCTCACGGTATCAATAGTTTGTTGTGTGCACTGTAGCACCTTATAATTCATAAACTTGATATGTTGTTTGCCACTATCATAATGTGCATGTATACATGAATGAATATATATATATATATATGTACACACAAATTCGTGGACTTTGAGCTAATGAATGAAACAAATTTTATAATCATGCAGAACTTGCACAAGATCAACAATTTACATGAATTAAAAAAAAATGGGAAACAATATTGCAGTGCTCTCCTTCCCAAGAAAAGCCTTGTATACATATATAGATATATGCATATAATTTAACCCTCCATAGATGGATTTAGCTGAATGAATATATATATATTGCACAGCTGTTTGACCTTGGAAAACTAACATCCTCTTTGACCTGTTTCAGGTTCCGGCTAACACATTTTCTAAGTCGCCAGTGCTGCTTACAGTTTGAAAACAATGAAAATCCTGTTTCTGAGATGTTTGCGCACGTGCTTATTAGGAAGTGAATCTGTATGGATATTTCACATAGATAATGGCTAACTGAACACCATAAGATGGGGAGATTCTTTTTTTATATACTTACTAACAAGTCTTGAATACGATAAAGGACAAAGATGTTGGTAATGCCAGAGGGGAAAAGTCCATCTTCCTATCCTTACTTTTCTCTCCAACCCCATACCTAAAAAGTCCCTAAAAGACTCAGTTGCATTGGAGACTTATAAAACTACTAACTAGTGAATTTAAGACCATGATACATTTAACTTCATGAAAGAGAAATGACTTAATGTAAATAGTAAACTAATTGTGGCTTGTAAATGATTTGTATGGGATCATGTCTGCTAAAATTAGTTAACATTACCATCATGCTTTCGCATTTAAGCCTGCTGCTGCTGCTTTTTGCTGCGTGCTACCATAACCACTCTTAAACTTGTTGAAACCTCTCTCTCTGGTGCTTGTCTTCATCATTCTCATCATCATCTTATCTGATTCAGGGCATGGGTTTTTTTGTATATGTAATCTTTAAAGCACTCAAAAGAACAATTACTTTTGCTTCTGGTCCTCCTGCAGTGTTAGGTATTTCTCAAGGACAGCTATTAGTCCAATATAAGGAACACTGTCATGAAATAATATTTACTAAATATGATCACCACTAGTCATACTTTTTGTAGATGCCTGCCATAGTAGAAAACTATTTTTAAAAAACAAAAACAATGATACATGTGAGTTTTCCCTTCCTGACTCAACTGAAAGCTAATTAAAGAAGTTGGCAGGTTAAGTGCTAATGTAAAGGATTAATAAATTGTGCACCAAGGTCTGATTCAATTGATGTTAAGTGTTGAGGTTTCATTGCAACAAGAAGTTGGTTGTGATTAACTTTTCCCATTGCTTTAATGTAACTTAGTTAAGACTTAAGCTGTACTGAAGCCTAAATGCTTCTTTAGAAAGTTCCCCAAATTTCAAGGCATCATATTAACTAATTTTTATCCAAAGTAGACCTGCTGAAATTAATGGTGTTAACTAATTAATTGTAATGGGTCTAATCTGAACAAAGGTTAGTTGAATATGACCCACTATTAGTTTTCTTTTTATAGCATTGTATTTTTGAAACTCACATTACATTTTACATCAAGTTTGTTTTATACCTTTTCTCCTTACCCCCAAAGAAACTAAAAATAATAGTTGTATGTACTCTGCCACTTACTCTCTAACATTAATTGTACACAGTCTTCTGCTTGCTTGCTTGGGATTGAAGTTCCTTTGAACTCAGGGAGACTTACTTTTGAGTAAATATGATTGGGTTAGGCTGTATCTGAGCTTTGGTGCAGTTAGGGTGATCTTGCACAAGAAGCCTTTCTCATTCACTTCAAGGGCAAGGAGCAGTTGCACAAACAGCTCCCTTTTTCTGAAGGGAAAATCTTTCTGTGTATTAGAATTCCGGCAGTAATCACTGGCTTAGTATCATTTACTTGGAAATAAGTTGCTTTTTTATGAAAACTCAGTTTGCAAGTAAATGTACTTAGGATCATATAGATTTACACCCCAGAATCACTAAAATGAAAATATTTAATTTTTTAAAAAAAATCTGTGGATTCAAAGGCATTTGATAACTATAATGTTCAATCGGACGACTATTTTCAACCAGAGCCATATGCACCTGAAAGTGGACCTTATCCGCCTGAAAGTGACCCCTACATAGTACCAGTGGAATCAGAAAGAAGAGATGATGAATATGAGGACTATGGAGCTGATATGCATTCACCTGGATACCCCGAGCATATGCGCTGGAAAAGATCGTTATCAAGAAAAGCAAAAACAAAACCATAAATGATTGACTTCCTTACCTTTCCCCTCTTTTTGGCTGGTGGTTTTTGTTGTTGCTATTCTTACATATGTAGATTCATCGGGAATTGGTTGGGTGTGCCTATTTCTCCACCACCGTTTCCATTGCTTCTTCTGAGGGTATCATGCTTATGTGGGAATAGCAATAAAATGTTACCATAGATTTCATTCTTGCTCTTACAATGCTTGTAAAATACCTGAGCTTGCAGCAGCTTCATAGAACTTTAACAAGTGCATTAAAATTACCACAGGGCTGCGTTATCTTTAAGTAAATTAAAAGAAAGAAAACCCTACACAGTTGCTGCCAGCGATCTGAAGGCTGGATGCTTCAGCAATGGAGCTTGCTTTATGCTTTTTCACCTCATCCATTACTTAACTCACACAGTTCAGTCACATGACAAATCTGCAGTCTAGTGAAACAAAAAAACTCTGCTTTTGATGTGTTCAGTTTCTCCTATCCTTGCTCATATCTTGCAGGGCATATACTGCTCTTATACATCTCTTTAACAACCACAAATCTTAAATAATGTAGCTGACATCATTGTATCAACTGGATACAGGTTTTTTTTAAAAAAAGAAATAATGGCTTAAATCTCCTTTTAGAGACATTAACATTTATGCCAAATTGCAGTCAATCCTGCAGAGATGGAATTGCATGTTTGTGTTGTATATTTAGTATGATTCCCCTCCCCCCCAGAATATAATGTTTCGTAGTTATCAAAAAAAAAAAGCAGTTGGAAATTGTTTGCAAGACTATGGATATAGAATTGCTGCTTTTATATTTTAACTGCAAATTGTGAATTTCACTGCCTTATATTATTTATTTCTGAAACAAAAGAGGCATTTTTCAATAAAACTACTGAAAATTTATATAGGCTGTGAGTATTATTGCTGGGAGGCTTCCAACCTTCAGAGGTTTTATTGTCATGGGAAATAAATCAACAGAAACATTAAACTACTTTCAGAATAACCTTTTCACATATAAAACTTGCAGCACATTGCAGTTTAGAATGTTGAACAATGAATACTAGATTGTGTTACAGGCTGAGGTCAGCATTATATATCAAGCAGTAGTTTCCATACTCTGATAGTATAATACTTCATTTCCCTGCTCTATGGAGGCCCCAACCATGATAGAATTAAGATAGTGGTTCCAAACTCAGGCCATGTACATTTTTCACATAATCTATGAACCCATGGCCTCTATACAAGAATAATAGCTCTCACATTGCCACTTCTGCAGCCAGGATTTCCAAGACATTAGTCTTTAGAAAAGAATCCCATGCAGGTGAAAAGTGAAAAACAAAACTGGCAAACATGTAAATGATTGAACTTTCCCCCTTTTTTGATTGTATCGCCATTGAAAATTACCCCCTTTGAAGCTGCTTTTACTTAATGGTTACACTTTTCCGTTACACTCCAAGACTAGTTTTAAAAGGGATTAGACAAATATTAAACAGAGAATGACCGCTCCCCACTTAAAACGGGGGGCGCCTTTTGCGTGGACGCGTGCAGCCCTGGATCTGGAGTGGCCCCATCAGCATAGGCTTTGCCTTCCCTCAGGTGGGATACCTGGAGGTCCCCGCCTACCCCAGTGAGTTGTCCAATCCCACCTGGGGGAAGCGTTGCCAGGGAAACCAGGCCAGGTAAGGGGAGGGATTACCTGCCCACACAATAGAGGGTAGATCTTAATTGGTAATCCGTCTACCCACATTGAAATTTAATAAAGTTGTGGCCAATTTAATCCCATAGCACGTTGTCTAGAGTCGTTATTCCACATGACGGGGGGGACCACTCGGGATCTGGGGACTCCGCCTGTCCACGCAATAGATCTACCATTGGCTATTAGCGACAACAGATAAATGGAATCTCCAAGTAAAAAAATTGTGTCTCTGATAGGTGTGGAGGGCAAATATGTTTCACTTTTCATTTTCATGCAAACCCACCTAAGTTACACTTCCTGAACCATAAAACAAAACAAAATGTAAAAGACCCCTGACAGTTAAGTCCAGTTGCGAATGACTCTGGGGTTGTGACACTCATCTCGCTTTACTGGCCGAGGGAGCCGGCGTACAGCTTCTGGGTCATGTGGCCAGTATGACTAAGCCACTTCTGGCAAACCAGAGCAGCGCATGGAAACGCCGTTTACCTTCCTGCCGGAGCGGTACTTATTTATCTATTTGCACTTTGACATGCTTTTGAACTGCTAGGCTGGCAGGAGCAGGGACTGAGCAACGGGAGCTCACTCCATCGCAGGGATTCCAACCGTGACCTTCCAATCGGCAAGCCCAAGAGACTCAGTGGTTTAGACCACAGCACCACCCATGTCCCTGGTTCCTGAACAAATACACAACCCAAAATGCAGCTATCCTTTGATGGGTGAAATTGAGAGAGGGGAGCTTATTAGAGGAAAGGTGGATTATAAATGAAATTGTGTGTATCTGCAGAGCGGATACATATGTACAGTAGGCATATGGGAACACAACCTCTGCTTTTCCCAATTATGGAGTGATATCCAGAGTCTATTTTACTTGGAGTACAGGCATTGCAATCAATTGACATACATGGGCATATGTTGAATATGAAAGAACTGTGGGTGATAACTAACATAAAGGAAAACTTATCTGAGAGAGGTTGCCCAGCTATCATGGAATTGCTTTGGATGCTACGCAGGGCTGGGGTTTGGGAAGACTGAGTACAAATGACTTCTATCAATAATATCAGGAAAATAATATCAAGCAACACCCGCTATCAACAACACTCCTGATCTAACTGACTACATCTTACATGTGCCATTTTCCCAGCCCACACTTCACCTATCCAAAGGAAGAAGGGCATGAAGACAAAGTGTCATATTGAAGCCTAGCATGCCTATTACTGCAGCCATGAATCTGAGCAGGGCACTGTTCCAGAGACATGCAGGTTTCCTTGATCATTCCTAGCCCTGCAACTGATGGTTGAAGCTGTCAGATGTGAGAGTGCTGGTCAACCGACTGGAAAGATGAGCTGGCCGTGACCCCCTTTCCTTCTGAAGATCCACCTGTATCAAATGTATGGAGTGCCATTTTCCATGCACACACTTTCCAATTCATTCCTTATTGTGCACTTGTGGCTCCTGCTGGATTGGGTAAATAAGAATATAAGAAGATGTTTCTGAATGCTCAGTTTCTGAATGCTTGTTGCTCAGTTTCCTCCAATATGATTGCTACTCTTGTTTCATCTTGTAGTGATCAAAGCCCACAGCTACACCTGAGAGCTTCATGCCAAATTACACCTTAGCTGGAGGCCACGAAACTGGTTCTCTTCCAAATATTAGGAAAGAGACCCTTATGTGCAAGCAACCTATGAACATCTCTGGATTGGGGCCAAGATCTTCCACTCCGTCTCACACCAAATGCTCACCAACATAGCAAGTGCTGAACTCCCAAATATTCTTGAAACTAAATTGTAACAGTGAAATTACTTTTGGGCGTAAAGTTAATAGTTTCTGATATGCCCCACCCATTCCTAATTCTTCTCATCATAAGAAATATTTAACCTATTTCTTTAGATTCATCTTGGCATGTAGAGTCATGTTACACTTAAATTCCTAGCTTTGCAGATTTTCCTCCCTACTCATCATGTTGCCTTTAGAGTATCCATCACTCTTCTCATGGTACTGCAATGCTATTCTAGGTACTAAGGGCCCATTCAACCCTGTCCATTTTCCACACACATAAAAGCAGTAACAAGACCCCAGTCAGGCCAATGATCAACTGGCTTGGTATTGTCTACACTGGCAGCAGCTCTCCATAGTGTCAGGCAGGAGTATTTTCCAACCCTACCTGGAAATGTTGGAGACTGAACATGTCACCTTCTGTTTGCAAAGCAGATGTTCTTCCACTGGGCTACAGTCCTTCCTTGGCCTTCTCAGCCACACAATTGCACAGGGAAACATTGGCTTGAATCTAAGCCAAGCTCTGTACATGCAGATATAGATGGAATTATTCCCATGATCATGGCAGCATGAAATGATGCATGAGCATAGTGCTGGCAGCTGCCTCTGTATACAGAAAAGTTCATATGAAACTTTCTGTATACAGTCACAGTCCCTTATCTCCTTGCATGCATGGGGAAATCTCACCGGGTGAACTCATACCCTCCAAGTGTCCCGTTTTAAGCATGACACCACAGATTGACAGAATCAGAAGTCTGATTCCAATGCCTGATGTTCCATTTTGACTCCTGTGCTCTGGCCGTGCCAGAGTGCAGGACCAAAAGACGGGTGTTTTCTGGTTCCGCGCTGTAGCATGAGTCAGGTGCTCATACGCAGGACCAAAAAACAGAAGGAAAACTCCACTCTTCTTCCTACTTCTGTCACAGCACTTCCAGAAGAATGTCTGCAGAAGAATGTTAGTGCTTGGCTGCCCTAATTCCCACACCACCTGCCAGTGCTGTGCAGGCTGATGTGACCTCACGCCAGTCCCTGCTGTGTCTCCTGACCAGGGGCCTAGGAAGGGGGGCAGTGGGGGGGCGACCCGGGTGTCATTCCTGACGGGGGTTACAAAATCCCCCTGGGTGGCTCGCCCTGCCCCCTGAGTGCCCGGCATGTGACAAGATGACCAAGCAACTTGCTCCGCTGCTGCTCCTGACGCCACACAGACCGGTGCATGACGAATCCATTCTATTTATGGTTGTCACTTCAGAAAACCAAACTGCTCCTGCATTCTGTGTGCAGCTGTGCACATAGAAATCTAGCAGTGCAACGATTTCACTGTCTTCCATCAAAAGCTTTGCCTGTTGCATTTAGATCTGTTGGGTGGCTATAGCAGATGCAACAAAAGCAAAGAAGCAGCAGGTTATCCCTGTTGAGAATGGCAGCTCATGGCTACATGAGAAAATAAGCTGACGTGCAGCTGGATCTCCAGCTCATCCCCCTGCCTCCATGCACTATAAGAATAGAGAGAGCACTGCTCAGTGCTCTTTTATACCAGACTAAATGTTTTCTAGGGACGTGGGTGGCACTGTGGGTTAAACCATAGAGCCTAGGACTTCACGATCAGAAGGTCAACGGTTCGAATCCCCTTGACGGGGTGAGCTCCCGTTGCTCAGTCCCTGCTCCTGCCAACCTAGCAGTTCGAAAGCACGTCAAAGTGCAAGCAGATAAATAGGTACCACTCCAGTGGGAAGCTAAACGGCGTTTCCGTGCGGTGCTCTGGTTTGCCAGAAGCAGCTTAGTCATGCTGGCCACATGACCCAGAAACTGTACGCCGGCTCCCTCGGCCAATAAAGCGAGATAAGCGCTGCAACCCCAGAGTTGGTCATGACTGGACCTAATGGTCAGGGGTCCCTTTACCTTTACCTTTTTAAATGTTCTCTCTTCTCCCATTGCCAGACAGCTCAGCTGCAGAAACAGAAGTACCCACCGGCTATATTTCTTAAAGAGAGCTTCACTTCCATAAAATAAACTATGATTAAACTATAAACAGCTTCATCATCCATAGAATGCAGCAATTTGATTCAAGTGTGATTTGACAATTCTTCCCTAGGGCTCTAGGGCTCTTTCCTGTCAGAGAGAAAGAGATATAGAGCAGTCAAGTGCTCAGGGCACTTCGGCACTTTGATGAGAAGGGTGGTGCCTATCTACAAAAAAGATGCCCAAGGTTGCTTCAGCTTGCTTCTGGGCTGCAGTCCTTTTTCCAGGTGTAGAACATTCCCTTCCCATTCCTTTGGTCAATATGAGCACGTTAAGTAATCACTCCTTTTTCCAGTGCATTAAGAGGAGGAGCAAAGCTCCACCCCAATTCCTGACTGCTTATTTATGGAAGGTGGTATTAAGCTGTCAGTTGCTCACCCTATCTAACCTTTACCAAATGCAGCACGATCGGCTCAAGACAAAGGGCGTGTTCATATTATTGGTTTTAAGCATAGTAAAAATTCTTTTTCTTTCATAGCTCTTCCTTTTTGCTGCGCCCCCCCCCCCCGGTTCATATCAACATGTGTACACAACGGGGTGGCATGGGGGTTGATGGGAATGTCTTTATCCCAACGGCTTTAGGACTCCAATTGGTGTGAAACTGGTTTGAGAAACAATGCATCAAAGTAGAGGCTACGTATACATTTTGGTCCTGTAAGCAAACATTAAAAACCCAACAATGGAAATACAGTGGGTGCGAACACAGTCAAGTTTTGTCACATCTAAACAAGAGGATTATCTACTGTGTTTCTTGCCAGATATAATTGCCCCAATGCAGATACTAGTAAGAGCTTGCAGATCTTACCCAAAGGATGATTTGCAGGAGGGGAGAAGGATTTGTCTACATCAATTTTTCTCCAAATAATAGTTGGAAATGCTGGGAGCTTCATCAGATTTGCAGGTGTGGTAACTATGCTGAACTTATGTTTGTTCGCTCCTGTACTTCTCTATTGCTGAAATAGGAGAAGATGGGATTCTGCAAAACAAAGGCATGGGATGGATGAGAGGCAGTTGCTCCTCAGCTTTTCATTAAGTTTAAGAAAAGCCCTGCAGGATCCGACTAAAGGCCCTTAGTCCAGCAATTCTGTTATCCCAAAGTGCCAGCCAGATGCCCATAGGAAGCCTGCAAGCAGGACATGAATTCAATGACACACTCACCACTTCCGATTCCTAGCAATGGGCATACGGAGGCTTACTGTTGTTTATGAACCACTGTTGGCACACTTTTACCCTCAATGCAGCTCGATCCAGGAAAAGTTAAGCATTTGTAACAGTGCGGTCCTAACCAGTTTAGCTGCTCTGAGTGGTACAGGAACACTGGAAGTGCAGGGCAGAATTTTAACTTTGAAATAAATAAAATGCTCAGCATCAATCTCTATTATATTCAAAGGGGCTTCTTTTCGGGTAAATGCACTTGATTGCATCCTCAGTGGGGGCATTCAGACAACACGTCATTCTGCAGACTGAAGTGGAACCATCCAGACAACATTTTACCAGCTGATTTTGTTGCTGGTGTGATACTGGAGAGTCATGGAACCCAGGACTGATATATGGTGGGGGGGGGGGATGGGGATATGAATTTAAGTTTCCAATTTAGTTCTGAAAATAATTGCAACTTCCAAGGATACAATAAGTGTTCCCATCAGGACAGAACTGAACTGCACGGAATTTAAATTATCATCTTAGATAACATAAAACAGGGCAGCCTATTTAAATAGCAAGCCAAACATTACATGAAATCAAAACAGATCCTGTTTCAGACAGGTAATTGCACGCACATAGATGCTGTATCTTGGTCTGGCGGTTGCATTTGACTCAGAATTCATTAATTCAGTGTGGTACTTTTGTCTAAATCACCAAGAATGAGTAATCATGAATAGGTAATAAATCTGAGGTGCAGATATCTGTTGGTAACACAATTACTTCCTGCAAATTTGTTTGGAATTGAGGCTTAAACTAGGGGTGTTCTTAAACACTGAATTCTTTGAAGTGGCTCACCCTGTCACAAAAGGATCACCCAGTGAAAATGGTAATCCCAGATGTGCTTATGGTGCTACTACAAAGTTCCTTGCATAAATATAATGATTTATACAGAGAGCCTTCTGTTCTGAAATGGTGACTCACTGGGTATATGATGCAGTGTCTCTTCTTTAATCTAATATGATTATATTACTCATATTTTGATCATCTCACTCTAAACCATTGTGTTCTTCCATTCCCACCTCTGAAGCCTGACTTATTCCTCCATATATTCAACTCAAAGGGCTGCAGCAGGAAAATCCCCTTAATCCAAAAGAATCCATGTTGTCAGGACAATAACAGAGTCATCCTCCTTCCTGATGGCATAAAATGCTGTGATTCTTTCCACAGGAATGTCTTTTGGGCATGGAAGACAGCTTTTTATGGGCCTAAAACGATTTATGTGATTTTCAAAAGAGGATTGCCTAGGAATGGCCAACCTTTCCTTGCCAGTAAGAGGCATCCTATTTCTACACCATTTGCAAAGGAAGATTTTGCTCAACGTCACTGAAATGATTTAAAAATAAAATAAAATAGAAGACTGAGCCCCTTTCCCTTTCAGTCATAAATTCATGTGTTTATTCCTTATTTATTACATGATGAATATATTACACCCTTACTCAAAGGGCAGTATTTCCAGGGTCAGCCCTTTCATGAGATGAGTTTTATTTTTATTTTGTATGGGACTTCTGCCTGAAGTGCCAATTTGAAGCTCTCCAGTGAGTCAGTTTTACATATCTGTTTTTCAGGAACACAGTCTACGTAAGAGAGTTCCAAATGATATGGATATCTCAAACAGCTTGAATCAATTCATCTTTGGCAAACTGAACCCATACCCCTAATTTCTCTTCTCATTTGTATACACTGGAGTGTCACTGTGCCTAATCTTATCCATGGTACTTTGGGATGTGATAGACTCATCTGCACTTTGATTTCACTTGCAGCACAGACAAACCCAGCTTTTAGAGCAATTATACAAAAGAGACAGTCCCCAGAGTTAAAGAAACTTACTCATGAGGTAATTCCTACCATGACCACATTAAAAAAAAGATCAGTTGCCTTTATTCTTTTACTCACTGAACACTTTTCAAAACTTGAGCTATATTTGGCTTTATATACTGCCAACAAGCCTACCTCCCCACACCCTGAAACTGCTCTACACTTATCACCAGATCTAAGATTTCACTCCTGTTTGAGAGGAAAGGGTTTTGGCTGAAACTTGATATATGTATGCACATTAGTGTCTGTGTGCAGGGAAGGGGGCCTGGGCTCATATAGATGGGTATCTTACAGCATCTCACAGATGGAATTAGAAATATTTTATTACCTACTTTTTAAAGTCAGTTGATTTTATCATTTTCAAATGAATATTTTATGCTTTATGGAAACTGCTTAAGGGTTGCTTTAAAAATTAAGGGATATATAAACCTTATTTATATATAAACCTTCAGAAGACATCTGAAGGCAGCCCTGTTTAGGGAAGCTTTTAATGTCTGATGCATTACTGTATTTTAATATTTTGTTGGAAGCCACCCAGAGTGGCTGGGGAAGCCCAGCCAGATGGACGGGGTATAAATAATAAATTATTAAATAAATAAAACAAATGCTTGAAACACACAATACTAAAGATCAATTAGTACACTTCATTAGTACACATTGTTGGCTTATTTAAATACTTACAAGTCACCTCCCTGACCTTGGTGACCACTGTGGAGATAGCACTGGATGGATCTTTGTTATAATCCAGATTTGGCTGTATGTTTTCAATTGGCTCATTTAACTTTGGTGGGCAGTCCTGCCCTGTGGACCAGCCAGGAAAATTTAGTGCTGGCTAAACTCACGTGCATAGGCTGCTGACCAAACGCGAGGGGATGCAACTTCTGCTCACCCAGGAAAGCTATAAGTGGCCATTTTTATCTTAGTAAGCAGACATTGTATGTGAAATGGCAGGCTGAACACTACATAACATCTTAGAGTTCTTGGACATGCATTTTGCCTACATTTGTGCTAGACAGGGATGGGTGCACATGTCAGTTTTTGTTTCTCATTTTGCCAATCTCAATTTCAGTTCCCCATCAATCTGCAACTATTTTAAAAGTCCTTATAAAAATTCACCAGCATTTTAGTGTGAATTTATCCTAGTAAGACACCTTTTTGTATGCACTTTCCCCCAATACATTCATTTTTGCAAAACTGGCCTCTAACATAATGCATTTTTATGTTATTTTCACTAACATGTGCATTTATATGCACATTATGATTTTTTTGTACAGATTGCTTGGCTGGTGAACTGCACTGCAAAATTTGGATACATACAAATTTCAAAACTGTGTCTTGGTTCATTTATTGTTTTGGAAAGTGAAAATTAGATTCATCTTGAAATGTAAACTGAATCAAATCTATTCTCCATCCCTAGTTTAATTTCTAGAGACCTTGGAAAGCAGGTAAACACTGAAGAATGAAAATGCTGGAAACCCAGATTAACAAAAAATGTAACAAGCCATCTATCTCCCCAAACAAAGCAGGAAAAAGGTTGCGCTCTCTCTCTCTCTCTCTCTCTCTCTCTCTCACACACACACACACACACACACACACACGGGGAGAGGGAGAGAGAGAGAGAGAGAGAGAGAGAGAGAGAGAGAGAGAGAGAAATTGGACCAGTGATGCATCAGGGAACATTGACTGTCCCTGGTAAAAAGAGACTCTTGGAGTCCTGCCATTACACTAGTGACATCTCGCAACATCCTGACATCGTGGGGGGAGGGGGCTTTGAACACTGAGGAGCCCTGGCCCCCTCAAAAAAGTTCAGCCCCCCCAAGTGCCTCAGCCCCCAGAAGCCAGTGTACTCACTGGAAGTGTATTGTGTTAGCCGATCTCTCGTATTGTTTTAATGGGATTGTTTCATTGCATATTTTATTTATGGATGTTTATACTTCAATGCTTGTGCACTTGTGAACCAATTAGAAGCCTATTTTGGCATTAAGGAGCATATAAATCTAATAGTAGTCGTCATAGTACAGTAGTACCTTGGATTACAGACGCTTCAGGTTACAGACTCCGCTAACCCAGAAATAGTACCTTGGGTTAAGAACTTTGCTTCAGGATGAGAACAGAAATCGTGCTCTGGCGGTGTGGCGGCAGCAGGAAGCCCCATTAGCTAAAGTGGTGCTTCAGGTTAAGAACAGTTTCAGGTTAAGAACAGACCTCCAGAACGAATTAAGTACTTAACCTGAGGTACCACTGTATGAATAATAATTCAGATAAGGTTAGGTGGTCTGAGAAGCAATCTTAAGACGCTAATGTGAACACGAATGGATCACATCTTTGTTTTACACTGGTCTCTGAAGATTCCTATGGAGGCATGCTATTATGTCATGTGTAAATAAACAAAGCACCTGAGATGGTTTCCTTTGTACATACCGAGGTGTGGTGGCAGAGTTTGTTGTAGTGAAGCTGGCATACTCCAACACGTAGTGGAATATCTCAACCCTGTACACTTTGTGTGAAAGATAGAGATATTAATTAAAGACTTAATTAAAGACTAGAAATGCAAGAAAATGGCACAGGTGGTCATATGGTTCTCTCGTGGACTGCATTTAGCAGAACAAGGGTCCCTAAAACCGCTCATCTTCTAGTTTCCTGGTGTGCTGTATAATTCTTGAGTTTCAGTAGAGTTTTCTAGCCAGTGATGACTCAATGGAAAAGGAGAAGGTGGCCAAGGATTAGTGGAAGTGTCACCCAGTTTATTACACACAAAGTGATTAATTTTTCATTCACTCATCACTCTCTTGGTTTATTGGCGCAGAAAAACATTGTAAGCATATCTCTTAAAACACGAGCCTACACCATTTCTGCCTTTTGCATTGGCAGTCCCTTCAGGAAACACAAAATTGACTCCTATAATCTTACACAACGTCTTTTCTGCAGAACTGCACTAGCCCATACTACAGTTTGTCAAGCTTTCAAGCCCTTTCAAGTGCATGGAGGTTTTATTAAAAAAAATAAAAAAATAGATGGGCTCCTTCAACACCTGACACCTTGCCAGGCAAGTGAGTTCTCACACCTTTTATAGTAAACTCGTAAAAAAGGAGAGAAAGAAATTGCATGAATATTCTCCTAGGTTTTCAAAAGTTCTGACATGAGTCATACAGCTTTCTTAGGCTCCCATCAAATCAGTCAGAAGACATGTGAGGGCTCAAAAAGTAATCCACAGAAAATGCTTTTTTTAAAGTGAAACACACACACACACAAATGAGTTTAAATGGCTGCTGTTGGATTCTTTGGGTAAGAACATACAGTTGTGAGATACCTAGACATAAATAGCTCTTCAGGAGCTTCCAAAGACTGAATAATACTTCAGCCAGAAAGCTTATTGTATGACCTTGGACAAATCACTGCCTCCCGGCCTCTGCCACAGCACAGCATTGCTGTAAGAGTAGGGCTGGCTCCAGACATTTGGCTGCCTGAGGCACAGGAGAAGCTGGAGCCTCCCCTCCCTGTCATAATAGCAACTGAATCTTAGGCCACATTCACACCACACATTTAAAGCCCTATTATACAACTGTAACAGTCATGGCTTCGGCTCAAAGAATCCTGGGAACTGTAGTTTGCTACACATGTGCCGAGTTCAGCCCAACTTTGGCAGGCGCCTGGCATGCGCACACTTGTGGGAGTAAGAACTGTCCCTATTTTCATCAGAGGAATGTTGGAGGTATGCATCTGTCCTCTTTCACTATTTTTCATTGCTGTACTAATGTGATTTGCATGTTTCCTAGCTACTCTCTTAGATCAATCATTTTAAAACATCTCCCAAGAAAGATTATGCCCTTATCCAATACCTTGGGTTACGAACTTAATCCGTTCCAGAAGTCTGTTCTTAAACCAAAGTGTTCTTAAACCAAGTTGTGCTTTCCCATAGCAGCGGGGGACTCAATTGACAAATGGAACACATTCAACTGGAAGCGGAACATGTTCTGCTTCCAAGGCAAAGTTCACAAACCAAAACACCTACTTCCAGGTTTGCAGCGTTCTTAACCCAAGTTGTTCATAAACTAAGCTGTTCTTAAACCAAGGTACCACTGTACTTATTATGTATGTAATGGCATGATAAGAAAGTGCTGCTAGAGCCTCTATTCAGGCCCAGCATGGCAACCATTCCATGGTGTGGGCAGGTCCCTCCTGCTGTTTCTGCTTAGTAGTGGTGATTGGGAACTGCCATGCGCTACCTACAGCATCACCCCATTCTGAAGTGCGGCCATATTGTATCAACAAACCTGGTGAATAATGAAAACAGTCCATCTTAAAATATCACACACATTCTGGGTTACTCCAAATATGTGCAAAATTTGTTCTGGGTATCATGAAACTCGGCTCCTAAAGTAAGTTGGATTTCTGCTCAGGGAACATTCCTCAAGGTTGTTCTAGGGAGTTTGTGGTATGGATGACTTGGGTGGAATCAACACACATATAAAAAACGTTCTGAAAATGCTTTTTTTTTTAAGTGTTTTAAGAAATACACTGAATTTTCCATAAGGCTCACCATCGCCATCTAGTGTCACATTGTATATTGCACTCAAAACATTTTATTTGCAGCTGTATAGCTGAGTTGAATGCTCTTTGCATTCCCAAGTACTGCAACCTACACATGCCTTTATTAGGTTGCTTTCTATATTCTTGGGTGCTCAAGTCATATTCCTGCCAGGAAGGGTTTATCAATAGGAATTTTCCTTTTGATCTCCTATTTATATGTACTTAAGGCCGTGATGCTGTTTTGTTGACCTTGTGCCAGGTCTTCCTTGGCTCAGATATGACCCCATCAAATCGGAATCAGTTTTGCAGACAATGGGCAAAGATCCCATGGCTCACCGCGTGCCTGGAGTTTGGCACATGCAGGTTTGCTATGTTGACCTGGGACTGCAGAGCTGGAGGGAAGCACACTCTGGCCGCTACCAATGGTCAAGGGAACAAAAGCTACCGGGCAGCTGTGCAATCTGCTTGCCAGGCCATGGCAAAAGGAAGAGCAGTCTAGCCTCATCCATCAATCTGAGAAGGAGCAGCTGCAAGGAGCTTGTTCCTCTACGATGGAAAGGATAGATCCTGATAGATTCCGACAAGCCTTGCGGAACTCTGCTCCTCCTGGCGACTCATTAGATGACCTTGTTGAGGACTGGAATAACCGGCTCTTGGCAGCCATTGATGAGATCGCGCCTAAGCGCCCTCTGCGACCCCGTCGAAACCGGGCCCCTTGGTTTACTGAGGAGCTCCGGAAAATGAAGCGGGATCTCAGACGGCTAGAGTGAGTATGGCGACGGATTCGTGACGGAGCCTCAAGAACATCTTATAGGACGCTTATGAAAGCCTATGAGATGGCTATGAAAGCTGCTAAGAAATCTTACTTTGCAGCTTCCATTGCATCCGCTAGCTCTCACCCGGCACAACTTCTTAAAATAATTAGGTCAGTAACGTCCTTAGGAGGACAACAAAATTTAAGCACAAATTCGACCCACAGCTGTGAGGCATTCGCGAGTTTTTTTGCGGAGAAAGTCCTGTTGCTCCGCCGTGACCTCCCTGCCAATTTAGATACAGTGACTGAACTGGAGGCCCCTCGACTGACTTCAGGTCCAGTGAACTTCATTAGATCCCTTAGACCTATCCAATTACCGCCCAGTTACCGCCCATGGTCGATCATGATCTTCTGGACCACCGCCTTGCAGACGTGGGGATACAGGGCATAGCCCGTAACTGGTTGTGCTCTTTTATCTCTGGTCGGGGACAGAGGGTGGCACTAGGGAGGGAAATGTCGTCGTGCCACTCCTTGGTGTGTGGAGTGCCGCAGGGCGCAATTCTCTCCCCGATGCTTTTTAACATCTTTATGCGCCCCCTTGCCCAGATTATCCGGAGCTTTGGGCTGGGCTGTCACCAATATGCTGATGACACTCAGCTCTATCTGCTGATGGATGGCCACACTGACTCAGCCCCGAACACACTGACCAGATGCTTGGAAGCTGTGGCTGGATGGTTTCGTGGGAGCCGATTGAAACTAAATCCTTCGAAGACAGAGGTCCTATGGCTAGGTCAGGATGGCATGGGGATGAGGGACCAACTCCCTTCTCTTGCGGGGGCCCAATTAGTGCCATTGCCTTCCGTTAAGAGTTTGGGTGTAATCCTTGATGCCTCCCTTTCCATGGAGGCGCAAGTTACAGCAACAGCCAAGGTTTTCCACCTTTACCGCATCAAGCAGTTGGTCCCTTACCTTTCCCGCCCCGACCTGGCCACAGTGATCCATGCGACGGTCATCTCCAGGCTTGACTACTGTAATTCGCTCTATGCGGGGCTGCCCTCGAAGCTGTCCCAGAAACTCCAGCGGGTACAGAATGCTGCAGCGAGGCTCCTCACGGGGTCTCTGCCATGGGAGCATATTCACCCAGTGCTTTTCAAGCTGCACTGGCTCCCGGTGGAGTACAGGGTCAGATTTAAGGTGCTGCTTTTGACCTTTAAAGCCCTTCATGGCCTAGGACCCTCGTACCTACGGGACCGCCTCTCCTGGTATGCCCCACGGAGAGCCTCAAGGTCCATAAATAATAACACCCTAGTGGTCCCAGGCCCTAAAGAAGTTAGATTGGCTTCAACCAGAGCCAGGGCCTTTTCAACTCTGGCTCTGGCCTGGTGGAACGCTCTGCCTCATGAGACCAGGGCCCTGCAGGATCTGATTTCTTTCCGCAGGGCCTGTAAGACAGAGTTGTTCCACCTGGCCTTTGGCTTGGAGCCAATTTGATTCCCTCCCTCTCTTTTTTTCCCTTTCTTTTCCTTCTCCTCCTGCGATGAGGCTACATTTTAGTATTTTAATGTTCCATTATTTTAATGTTGTATTTTATTTTTGTTTTTAAGTTGTAATCATTCATCTTGTTTTTATTATTGCTTGTAAGCCGCTCTGAGCCCGGCCTTGGCTGGGGAGGGCGGGGTATAAATAAAAAATTATTATTATTATTATTATTATTATTATTATTATTATTACGATAACAAATACTCCACGCTCTCATCTTGCAGTTGCTCCAAGACTGAAGAATGGAAGAAAAAATGGCCTCTATGATCCAACAAGGGGTGTTTGTGCATTGTGTTCAAGAAATGTGCAGCTGCGTATGCAATAGCTGAGCTGTTCACATCAACCTGTGCACACTCTTGCACACAAACACTTGTACATGTGTAGAGACAACTTGTACCTGTGTTCTGCGAAACACTTGAACAAGTCGCTCAGAGTGGCTGGGGCAATCCAGCTAGATGAGTTGGGTATAAATAATAAAATTATTATTATTATTAAGCACATGTTATACCTGTCTTAACTGCTGTCTGTTGCAAGCTTCCCTGAGGATCATTTGACCAGAGGGTGGGATAGAAGCCTTCTAAATAGAATGAAATGAATATATCCAGAGCTGATAACCCTCATTTTCCTAGGAAGCATTTCCTTCCCCAGAAAAAAGCAGGGCATCTCTACGCATACAGACTCAGAATAACAGACAGCTTTTATTATTGGAGAAAGTAGAAAGCAAAGAAATCAATGCCGGGAAAACTTAGTGGTGTATTTGTCACTGATGAAATCAGCAGTTCTGAGATGGAAAGGGCTATAAATAGCCATGTGGTAACTAAATGTTGGGAAAGTCATTTTAGGGGAGAAGAGGAGGGACACTTTGCCTTGGCAAATGTAAAGGAGCTGTATTACTTCTTTAAAAAAAATACCTTTGCTTCTAAACTGCAGTGGATGTTTTTATTTGCAACCTGTTCTTCTGCATCTCCTGTTAAAGGTAGAGAACCTGTGCTGTGACCCTCCAGATGTGGTTTGGTTATAGTTCTCATCAGCTCCAGCCAGCATGGCCAATGATCAAGGATAATGGGTGTTGCAGTACAGCATACCATCAGATGGGCCACAGGTTTCCAACCTTTGTATTAAAGGGTTTTGACTAACTGGGCTCAGAAAGTCTTGATTGAGTCTTTAGACAACTGCTGATCAGTTTGCAACACATTTTCATTCTTTTTTGCAGAGGCTACATAAAAATTACATTGGCACACTAATGTCATGTGTATATAAGTCCACTGAGCATCAACCTTTTGCTGACTAACATTTTCTTTGACGCTAAGCGTCATCACAGCACCTAACATTGCTTTGCCATTTATATTCTATGATAATTGAAACCCTGGCTGAGTCCATGTAGTAGAAATGGAATGCACATCTCCTTGGCACTAGACATTAAAAACTTCCATGAACAGGGCTGCCTTCAGATGTCTTCTAAATGTCATATAGTTTATTTCTTTGCCATCTGATGGGAGGGCATTCCACAGGGAGGGTGCCACCACCAAGAAGGCCCTCTGCCTGGTTCCCTGTAGTTTTGCTTCTTGCAGTGAGGGAACTGTCAGAAGGCCTCAGCATCCGGGTAGAATGATGGGGGTGGAGACGCTCCTTCAGGTATACTGGGCCGAGGCTGTTTAGGGCTTTAAAGGTCAACACCAACACTTTGAATTGTGCTCAGAAACGTACTGGGACGTACTGCAACAATCAGGAAATTACACACCACTGCTTTTGATAACGTTAGCAGTAATTCTCAAACTGGAGTTAACAAACTCAGCAACTAACCCCATACATCAATGACCATCTGGAACATTTCCTTTTGAAAAAATGGAGAGAGCCTGGACTTAATTTTTTAAAAAAAATCAAATGGTTTTGGTTCCCATTTAATTTACTGTTCACCAGTCTACTTGATTGCAGACTGGATGCAATCATAACTGGAAAATCTTCTGCATATTAGTGGGCTGAAGTCCAGCCCACCAAGAAGCTAAACAAAAAGTAATGACGTATTTGAGGAGTGAACTTGTCGTCAACCATGAATACAGCTGTGGGTAGACCATTGTGTTTATAGAGAATTGCAATGGTTATTTTTAGAAGCCAGCATGCTGTTTTCCAGAAAGGGTAAGAGATTATAAATGAAAAAAGGCAAGGAAATTACTTAAAAATGAGTGCAGTTGGTGTTCCTAAAAGAAGCAAGGAGCACAAAATTCTGAGGTGTTTAGCAGTGCTGTGTCGTGGGTGTGGCCTGTCTCTTTAAGAAGCATGTCAGGTCTATAATAGAAACTCCACAGCCCAGCCTGAGTGAGGTACCCTCCATAGCGCAGTAGGAAGTAGTTGGAACCTTAGTTTTACATATGTAGCAAGTCTTAGCTGCTATGCTGAGTAGCTGCTCCGTTGTTCAAATAATACTGGTCTTGAAAGACCTACATTGGCTCCCAGTACGTTTCCCAACACAGTTCAACGTGTTGGTGCTGACCTTTAAAGCCATAAACAGCCTCGGTCCAGTATACCTGAAGGAGCGTCTCCACCCCCATCGTTCTGAAAAAGCATTTGATCATATAAAATGAATGTATTCATATTCCCCGTTATAGAAATTAGATACTGGTAAACAGTTTCAGGATAATGTTAAAACTCTATAATGATCTCTGTGTTGTATTATGTCTGAACAGCCAGTACTCAAATTATTTTCAAGTAAATAGAGGAACAAGACAGAGTTTCTCCCAGCAGCACTGTTTTTTGTTGTATGCATTGAACCATTATGACCTTAATTAGATCAACAGAAGATGTAACTGGGACAAATTCTGAATCTACCCATTACAAAATTCATTTAAACACTGATGATGTAATGCTTTCATTAACTAATCCTTTAAAATATGTCCCAAAATTGCCTGGGTATAAAATAAACCCACTAAAATCTGAAAATATGTGACTTAATAAAATCTGATTAAAGCAAGCAGAATTAATAGAAGTTAAAATATATAAGAATCTGGTTATCTTCAAATATAGTATAACAGTGTATTATAAAGTTGCACATCTAAAAGTAATAGCTCAGGAAACTCCAGGTTGTCAATTAGAGATGAGCATAATTGATAGCAGAATCCTGCTATCAATTATTTCATGGTAGAATGAGAGAAAAGGACAAATGTTTAGATGCAGACAAGTTTCAGCATCAACACACAAACTCAACCCCCAAATGCAAGCTAAAACTCATTGACATCTGATTAAACAGAGATTAAAATTAGAAATGTTAAGATCACATTAAAAGACCCAGGTGCCTAGCACTAAATATACAGTAGATTCCAGATTTCACAAAGGGGGGGGAGGGTCCACTAATGATATTTATCAACTTTGAAAGTTTCTCTCCCTTAACTTTTCATTAATCTTGTAGGTTGTAAGTATTGTTTAAACACTGACAAATCTCATTGAGTGAAGTGTTTGTCAAAAGTTCTATGTCACTGGGAATCTTTGCAGTCTGAAAACATAGCATAAAAATTAGCATAGAAATAGGAGGCTAATTAGGACAAATGTCCCCTGGCCTACCTGGCCGCAAGTCAGTATGTCAAGTCCTCAGTCCAGAGTCAATCCACATGTTCAAACCAAAGTCCTAAAGATATCCTGGAGCAGTTGAGCAGACAAAGCACCTCAGCTCTGCTTCCCTTTTATACTTTGCATGCTGATTGCAGCATCTGGGTTTGACGAGGCATTAGGCCCTCACCTGTTCTAAACCTACTCTAGCTGAGGACTCATAGACCTCCTCCCAGAGCTAGCGAGCCCCACCTGGCCAGCTAGGGAGCTGGACTGTGGGCCCTTGATTGCCTCAGCCTCTTGGAGCGCCCTGCCCACTGCTCCCTACACCTCAGAGCTCACCTTTGCAGAATAGAACACTTGAAACTTATGACATATTTTTAATATCTTCATAATTTACAAATATACCTAGTGGAAGAAAACATATAACTGGTAGCAGGTCCCCAGAGACTGTACTTCAGTTTTTCAATAAACTCTCAACAGATATCGCTAGATAAACAGGGTTAATCGCTACTATGGGAAGCTATATTTCAAAGCACTCACGTGTTCTAAAAAATAAAATACAGAACCAACACAGCTATTTGGTTTTTTTAAAAAAAAATCTTATTTGAAAAATGAAGTTTGTATGTGCCAATGAGAACTTGTGCAGTTTTATTCAGTGGTAGCTAGACAGCTGGTGATAGATTCGACAAAGGATTTTCTGTTACTCTAAGAATGCTTTGAGGCAAAACAAAGGTGGGGGGGCTACATTGCAACACAATTCTTGTAGCAAATGTTTGCCACAAATAAGCAGGACAGGCTGGAACTGTCCTAATTTGCAAGCTCCTTTGCTCACTTGCTATACAGTGGTACCTCGGGTTAAGTACTTAATAATAATAATAATAATAATAACAATAATAATAATTTATTATTTATACCCCGCCCATCTGGCTGGGCTTCCCCAGCCACTCTGGGCGGCTTCCATAAAAACCAAAAATACAGTAAAATATCAAACGTTAAAAACTTCCCTGAACAGGGCTGCCTTAAGATGTCTTCTGAATGTCAGGTAGTTGTTTATCGCTTTGACATCTGCTGGAAGGGCGTTCCACAGGGTGGGCGCCACTACCAAGAAGGCCCTCTGCCTGGTTCCCTGTAGCTTTGCTTCTCGCAATGAGGGAACTGCCAGAAGGCCCTCGGCACTGGACCTCAGCGTCCGGGCAGAATGATGGGGGTGGAGACGCTCCTTCAGGTATACTGGACCGAGGCCGTTTAGGGCTTTAAAGGTCAGCACCAACACTTTGAATTGTGCTCGGAGGTCCATTCTTAACCTGAAACTGTTCTTAACCTGAAGCACCACTTTAGCTAATGGGGCCTTCCACTGCCGCCGTGCTGCCAGAGCACGATTTCTGTTCTCATCCTGAAGCAAAGTTCTTAACCTGAAGCACTATTTCTGGATTAGCAGAGTCTGTAACCTGAAGCATCTGTAACCTGAAGCGTATGTAATCTGAGGTACCACTGTACTCCTTTCTGTTCAGATGACATTTTGTGCGTATATATATACCTGGTTAAGTGAACTTGTTTGAATTTTTAATTTTTTTTAATTTTAATTTTTTTTCTTCAGAAACAAAAAGTTACCTACCTCTGATTTTTAGACCATATTGTAAGACTCAACCATATATCCCTGTGTGGATAGCAGGGCATCCAGGAATGATCAATATGTGATGGGAACTCATGAGAGCTGGCCCCACTGCCAACTTTCAGTGTTGATTTGACAATAACGTCCTCCACGTGTTGGACACACAATAACTAGAGTTATTAGAAGAAGAAGAGGAATTTGGATTTGATATCCCGCTTTATCACTACCTGAAGGAGTCTCAAAGCGGCTAACAATCTCCTTTCCCTTCCTCCCCCACAACAAACACTCTGTGAGGTGACTGGGGCTGAGAGACTTCAGAGAAGTGTGACTAGCCCAAGGTCACCCAGCAGCTGCATGTGGAGGAGCGGAGACATGAACCTGGTTCACTAGATTAGGAGTCTACCACTCTTAACCACTACACCACACAGGTAATGATTGATTTCAAAATCATGAATCGGAGTTAGACCTCGTTTGGATCCTAGAAATTCTAATTGTGTCAAGGATGTGAATGTTTCCATGAGCCACCTAAAGCTAGTCTTTACTAAACTCCATTGAAACCGATGGAAAACATTACTTATAGCTAACTTAAATTCTATAGTGTTCAGCAAGACTTTGTTCCAGTGAACTGTAGCTGGATCAGAGCCTGTATTTTTACAACCCAGGAATAAAGAGTTCTGTGTCCCATGTCTTTTTCCACCACAAATAAAAGTACAAGTTGATATTGTTGGCAGCTGGTCTCATGTACTCAGTGCTTTTATTCTGACTTGGGGGCTGGTAACACATCTCTTTTCCTGTCATGGACATGAAAGGAAAAGCCTGTAGTATTCGAAGGGCTTTGTACATGGGTGGGTAGTTGCATGGCCCTTTTGTGACATGAAGATTAATCTCCAGAAAGTGCAATCTATGGTCTTAAGAAATTACCACTGGAGATGGCTGGATGAACAACGAGCCATGATGACACAGCACTGCATTTGGGTGCATTTGGAGAACTAGGTCTTCCCAATAAGTGCACCATGAAAGCCATGCTTCCAAGGAGTAAATGTTGCATGCATCCATGCTGATCCATTATTATACACATGCACACCGAAGAACAGCCGTATATGGCATAATACCCAGGTTATTACAATCAGCATGGTTTCAGTCTTATGCATAGTTTCTTGTGAGGAAGATTCACTAACAGTGCTGCTTGTTTATGGCTCCACAGATTCAACTTGTGAAATACATTTTAACAAACAATCCACAAGACTCAACCTTTGATGTTTATTTTGTATTGGTTTTGTACTCTATTCTTCAGCTCTTTTCTTTTCCTGTCTTTATAACTATTTTAAAATGTTTTTATGGTATGTTTTCAAATTGTTTAATTGATCATTTTGGAGACTGACGCAAAGGACTAGATGTCTCTCCACATTCCACAAACATAGGTTGGTCAGATGGGAACAGAATCTTCTTACTTGATTGTCGGTGACGTCTGCAGAGCACGAGACTCTTAATCTCAGAGTCGTGGGTTTGAGCCCCAATAGGACAAAAGATTCCTGTGTTGCAGGGGGTTGGACTAGATTACCCTTGTGGTCCCTTCCAACTCTACAATTCTATGATTATCCACTATCTATGATTATTTGAGAACAGCAGGCTTGCTCAGGGCTCCAGAGCAGGGCTCCAGCACCTCATCATTGCTCTGTACCTGCCAGGGTCTGCTGCCAAAAGTGGCTGCCACCTTCTACCTAATGTTAAGTCCAGCCTTGTATCACCTTTTTATGCCAATCTGACACAAACAAACCTAAAATCCTCATTGTTACTTCCAGAGCAAGGAGGGTCAGTCAGTTCCTCTAGCGCTCCAGCAGATGATGTTTGTTTCTGCTCTGATAAAAGCCCTAGAGCTGTGCTCCCCTGTCTCCATCTTCCCTCCGCTACATCCCTGTTCCTGACTTCATCAGGGCCTATTTCTCCATCCAGTCTTGTCCACAGGCTACAATCGCCTTTTACGGAGAAAGAAAATCTGATCTTCTGAAGCTCATCAATATTTTAAAGTACTGAACACCTTCTAAAGGAGAAAGTCATTGCTGAGTCTCTTAGGAACATATGAGCGTTAAGAAAAAGAGAAAGTAATGTCAGCCGCATCTGCTGGTTTTGAGGTAATTACAGCACTGCAGGAATTCCACCAGTGTAGTTATTAGCTAATAACTACCACTGAAGATGTGAGTAGTAGGTTCAAATGGTACAACAGCTATTAGTGGTGGAATGAAGAAGTGTGGTCACTCCTTCCACAATCATTTACATGTCAACTGTAACCAGTGGGATGGAAAACAGCATTCACAGAAAGCCAGTAATTGACCAGCATCACTGAATTATATCACCTGTGGTATTCTGCTCCTGGTTCCTCCCTATTACTCTAGTATACTTATGTATTACAGTGGAAAGAAGAAAGAACCAAACTATGAGAATTCTCTTTCCCACTAGTTGGGCTCCCTATGTAATGTGTGTGAGTGGGCGCACAATGTATGTACAGGGAGAGTACTTTAAAAGAGGCCCTGTGGATACAGAGTACACATGTTCCACGGGCCTCTTTTAAAAGATTCACCCTGTATAAGTGTATATATTCCCCATGAAGAGTGCATTTGAAAACACTGGCCATTTATTTCTTTCATTTAGCATGACCGATACACCGCTTAATAAATAAAAAAGCAGCCTCTAAGCAGTTTACATAAAACAGTATAAAATATTTGTAAGAAGGTACCAGTAAAATTGGCATTAAAAGCAAGTGGATAGCATAAAATTATAAAATAGATAACAATCAGCATTTTTGTTTCAGCCTGGGGCTTAAAGAAAAGAAGCAAAAGAAATACAGGCATGCATCTCCAGAGCTTATTCCCCACACCCCGGAATATTATTTATTAGAAATATTTTTTAACCACTAAGCTTTGAACAACATCATAAACGTAGAAGAAAATAAAATAGATAAAATGCAGTGCTCAAAAACTGCCAACACAAATACTGCCTTTGGATAACTCCTCCTTCTGAGAAAACCTGCAAAAATAGAAAGGCTTTAAGCATCTAAAGTGATGCACGTGGCACCAGTTTCTTTCAACTGTGAGGAGAAATTCTTCATCTAGAGGAAGATTCTTTGGCTGTGACCTGGTTCAGAGGTCACATGAAGCCAAATCATGGCTTAGCATGAATGTGTGAGCACGCAAGCTCCCTGAGAGGAGACTGTAGTCAATGTATTACATGTCTTGGATATATTTGAGATTGCTTGGGGCAATAATGTTCTGCAGAACATACAAGCACTACATATTTTTAGATGTTCTTAACATTTTTAAATGATTACAGTATTTATTTTGTTTTAATTTTATTCATGTAATACCCGGGGTTTGTTTGGGAGAAAAAGCAGGATAGAAACAAACAATGCTATCGATAATTTGGGCATTATTGCTAGACGTAACTACAGCTAGTGGGAATAAATCTACCCACAAGCTCAAACCGATCTGTTCTGACATCTAAAATGCAAATGGAGCAACCTTTTCTCTAACTGTCATGCCTTCAGTATGAATCAACAACCGAGAGACACTGAGGTCCAGACATTATACAACTCTTTCTCGAACTCCAGATACAAGATTCTTCCTCAAGTTACTTCAAAGATTTCATGCAAAGCCTGTGTGAAACAGGGGATACATGGCTGTTGCCAACAACTTGCTGGTAAATCATGTCCTCACATTCTATAGTTCTTCAACACACCTTCATATTGCAAGAAACAGCAGGAAGGAAGAGAAAAGCAAAAGAGAGATATAGGGAAGGGTGATGCTGGAAAAATAGCCAACTGGCAAGAAGCTTTGTGCACTTGGACTTCACAGCCTTCTCAAAATTGCCTGCCAATGAACCTATGAGTTGCTGACAAGAGGGTCAGCAGTTTCTATAGCAGAATAAGAGCCAACGTCTCACTTTCAGGGACCTGGTACATTGGAAAAACCATGCCTTCTGCTTTGGCTTTGTACAGTTATTTTGCTACAGGTTTCTTGGGAACAGCAGAAATTAGCATGTGACATAACTACATGGTTTTTAACTATTTCCAGTCTTTTAGTAGGCAGAATCCTAAACAAATTTATGTGAAAATAGGCCTCACTGAAATCAGTGCAGTTCACTTCAGAGGAACTATGCTTCCTCTTACCATTGGAAGAGTGTGTTTCCATGTTCATTTCCCCCCTCATAGGACAGCTGTAAGTTGCATTTCATACTGAAGTGCTGCAATTTGAGAAAACAGAGGAACAGCCATCAACTGTATATTATGCAGAGCCTTATCTGACATTCTAGCAAAAGAACTAAGAAGAGCCAGATGAGTCATCTGGTCAGTGCTCAACCAGATGCCCATAGGAAGCTATATCTGGTTGACTTCTCCTTACCAATAGTGTGGTGTGGTGTGTGTGTGGAGAATAGGGGCAGTTGCTCTGGGCGCAAAGTTGTTAGGAGGGGAAAATTTCAACACCCGGTGCTGCCTCAATACAGCTGCGTACTTTTGTTGTTGGGATCCGTTGAAAACAGCTTCTCCATGTGAACCAGGAAGTGACTTCCCCAAACAATGGAACAAGGTCTTTTCTTATCTATGTGGCTGTGATATCCTGGGTGATGTGGATGCTGTTGGGCAGTTGAATATGCATATATATTCCCTCTGTTTCCCTCCCTCCCTCCTTCCCTGCTCTGTGTGGCCCCATGCCCTGGCAACCCACACTATGCCACTGCTCCTTACTATTAAATTATGGGACAACCTAAGCTGTTTGTTTATTATCTCAATTGTTTCAAATTATCCAGGTGCCTTTCTCTTTTAATTGATATTGTTTATTTATTAAATTTGTCAATCACTTTATCTTGCCCAGGGCAACTCAAAGCAACTTACAACCAAACAAACAGACAATAAACCCCATACAGATACCTTAAAAGAGAAAGAGGAAAGAGAAATACATTAAAAACATCCCACCCACTTCTAAAAGGCCACAGATAGTTAAAAGCTTGTTATAGAGGAAAGTTTCTGCCTGGGGCCTAAAGATGAACAATGATGGTGCCCAGCGAGTCTCACTGGAGAGAGCATTCCACAAACACAAAGCCTCCACAGAAAAGGCCTGCTCTCATGTCGCCACCTTCTGGACCTCTCATGGAGGGGACACATGAAGAAGGCCTCAGACGAGTGCAGGGTCTGGGCTGGTTTATATGGGGAGTGGTAGCCATTGAGTTATTGCGGACCTGAGCTGTGACATAGTTGCAAACAACAAATCATTTGCTGTTGTGTACTGATTAAAGATGTGGGTGGCGCTGTGGGTAAAACCTCAGCGCCTAGGGCTTGCCGATCGAAAGGTCGGCGGTTCGAATCCCCGCGGCAGGGTGCGCTCCCGTTGCTCGGTCCCAGCGCCTGCCAACCTAGCAGTTCGAAAGCACCCCCGGATGCAAGTAGATAAATAGGGACCGCTTACTAGTGGGAAGGTAAACGGCGTTTCCGTGTGCTGCGCTGGCTCGCCAGATGCAGCTTGTCGCGCTGGCCACATGACCCGGAAGTGTCTTCGGATAGCGCTGGCCCCCGGCCTCTTAAGCGAGATGGGCGTGCAACCCCAGAGTCGGACACAACTGGCCCGTATGGGCAGGGGTACCTTTACCTTTACTGATTAAAGAGATGGGCTTCCATCATGCAGCCAATAAGTTTGCCCTTATCTATATCTAGAGGGTCATTGTCCTTATCCATGACTGTACCTTATACTTTACCTAAGAGGTACTGGATGCAGACTGTCACTGTCTTGCTGCGGGGTCATGTTTGTTCATTTTAATGCATTTCAGCCAGCTCTTGAGTTGAAGAAACTTGAAAATGGAAATTGTTTTAGTGGCAATATTTGTGTGTTCCGATAAATTCAAATAATGTTGTGGTGTTCTTCAGATATGGAGAAATCCTATCCAAGAAAGGAAATCCTTCTCAGGAATGAAAAATAGACCTCCCAAAGGGCTGAAATGGCACATAAGCAAAGTGTATTACTCATTTAATGAATCCCATGTGTCTATTATCACTGCTGTTCAATGGGTTTGCTACTGATAAAGAAAAACAGTTAGCAGGAAGTCAGGGGATGCTGAGCAAAGTCCATGAATATAAGTCAGGAGCAAAATGGGCATTTGTTCTCTTCCAAAAGCCCAGTTTCTGTTGGTTAATATATTTGTGGTTTTGGCCACAAACAGACATATAAGCAAGTTAAAACTAATTTTCAAACAATGACTACCATACCCAACAAATGAGAAGCAGTCTATTCACACTCAAAAAACTTGGTTTGAACTGAAAGGCACTCCTACCATATTCACTGCACAGTGGTACCTCGGGTTAAGAACTTAATTCGTTCTGCAGGTCCGTTCTTAACCTGAAACTGTTCTTAACCTGAGGTACCACTTTAGCTAATGGGGCCTCCCGCTGCTGCCGTCGTGAGATTTCTGTTCTCATCCTGAAGCAAAGTTCTTAACCCGAGGTACTATTTCTGGGTTAGCGGAGTCTGTAACCTGAAGCATCTGTAACCTGAAGTGTCTGTAACCCAAGGTACCACTGTAACCAAAAGGCAGCGGCAGGTTGAAATCAGGACTTCACAGTATGCCACCATCCTCCAAATATGGTTGACCCAGTTTGCATATTACATTTTGAGTGTTGGCATGTGTCTACTTTTTAACCAAGAAATGCAGGCGAACAGTTATTAGGTTACTCTGTCTCAGTCAAATTTCATGCAACGTTACACTCTGCAAATATTTACATAAAATAATATAACAAATAATTATATTCTATGGCCTCCCTGCTCGTGCTCATAAAATGTGCTGACTTATATGGTTTTAGAAAAAGAAGAAAAAGATTACGGTGGCAACACTGACTCAGTTAAAAATGCTACATTTCGTTTCCATGTGCTAATAAACAAAAACCACCCTGTGCTTCCTCTAGTTTCTTTGTATTCAGCAAAAATAGTGTCCATCTTGTTTGTTTTGACTCCCAAAGAGGCGTATAGGCATTCTCCTGCCTGTGTTACAATTATGCATCAACATAAGAGCTCACAGATTATAAATCTACAGCACAGCACTTCAAAGGTCATGTGGTTCAGGAGTGCACAAACTTTAGGCTCATCAGATCTAGAACCCCAGAGCCTACCAAACTTAGCTGTAAGTGAAATCCTAACTTACAGTTAGCATTATAGAACAGTGTGTATCTGAGCACATTCTGAGCCTCAGAACTTGTTTTCAGTATTGTAGCTGAACAGAGTCCAGAGTCCTTGCAATCAAATGTCCATCACATCCAAACTATGCATTTAAAGCACAAAGAAATCCTGGGAACTGTAATTTGTTAAGAGTGCTGGGAATTGTAGCTCTCTGAGGGGTAAGCTACAGTTCCCAGGGTTCTTTGAGGGACGTCGTGTGCTTTAAAAATAGGGTGGGGATGTCATTTCAGGAGCCTAAATTAGATGGGAAACTTTCCCCCCTTACTCTTTGTTATTGGAAACCCTTAGCAATCTACTGCAAATCAGCCAGAGATCTACCAGTGAATGCTACTGGACTTTCTCTCCATTGAACTCCTTTCTGATGTGGGAAATCCACTAGAACAGTATGTATCCACCTATTGCTCTAATGAAGGACAACCCACCACTTTCTAAGGCAGAATGTTCAACCATTAAACAGCTTGTACTATCAGGAAGTACCTCCTAATGTTTAATCCAAATCAACTAGAACCTGGCAGGCTCCAGATGCTGTGCTGTTGGGGGCTTATGGGAGCTGTAGTCCAAAACATCTGGAAGGCACCAGGTTAGCAATAGCTGGGCTAAATCCTTTCTCTTCTAATTTCATTCCACTGCCTTGAGTGGCACCCTCTGGAGCAGCAGAAATCAAGTTGCTGAATATTTAAACCTCACTTGTGAAGACAGCCTTAACTTTCAAATATCATTATCTTATTTATGTCCAAAGTGACAAAACAGGCAGTCCAGGTTAATAAAAAGACTAAACAGTCAGATACCAGTTTGCTTGCATCAGATTCCTCTCTTCAGATGTACTACTGGCTCAACCCTCCCACCTGTAATTCATTTGGAAGCTCCTCAAACACAACGGCACTAGGGGAATATCCCACCCTAATACATGTGCGCACCTCATGTTTTCTCTTCCCCGGGATCCTTTGTTCCTTAGATGATCCCTGGAGTTTGCCTGCTATGACTTGCCCTTTCGTGGAGTGCCTGCATTCAGTCCTTCCCACCCCATCACATGTATTTTGACAAGACATGTGTTCTCAATGAAGTTCCTTTCTGCATCATCCAGAACAACCTGCCTCTTATAGACAGATGACTTGACTGAACCTTTCCCATTTTCAGTTTCTCTGGATTTGTTCTGAGCACACTGCACATCTCCTGCATTCTTTCCCCAAAATGTTCTCCGGTACATACATATGTGAAGGCCAAGCAGGAGAGGTTTAGGGAAGGCAGGGCCAAAGAGATGACATTAATGAAGAAGAAAAAGAGAGAAAGAATAAACTGTTCGCTGAAATGTTGGTATGTCGTCAACAGAGCACAAGGTAATGCTCAACCTTTCATGATCTTTCATGCTTCTGTGGAACACTCATGCAGTCTTTGAAGAAGAGCCTTGTTTCCATAATAACATATGAGAGCAATTATTCACTGACAAGGAACCATGGTTTTAGTTGAAGAAGAGAGTTTCTGAAGCCAAAAAACCCCACCCCAAATATTCATTGCAGCAATTAATTACTGTGGATCAAGATGTTCTGTTGCTACTGCAGTGAAGCAAATAAACAGTTTCAGAGCAAACTTAAATAATATGACCAAGTATGCAAATTAACTCTCTGTTCTAGTGAGCAGACATGTATATTCTCAAAGCGTAGCCACATGCTGATGAGTATAACTAAAGTGTGTGCATGCATCTGTATCAATGCCTATATCTTTGCCTGCTGAAGAAAGAGTCAGGTGCTGAGCTTCAAAGCAATAAAGCAATAAACATATTTGCATTTACGTTCAGATAAATCAGGGGTAGTCAGTGTGGTACCCTCCAGATGGTGCTGCTATGAGCCTCCATCATTTCTGACCATGCTGGCTGGGGATGATGGGAGTTGCAGTCCAACAACATCTGAAGGCCCACAAGTTCCCCATCCCTGCTATATATAGAAGCCAGCTGGACTGGCTGTTAGCGCTTTAACATTGCCAAGTAGAAAGCACACCTTGGGAGGAGCAGCCTTTCTTCGGGGCTCCCTGCCTTCTAGTGTCTGCCACAAGCTCATGCTTCCTATAGTAGAGAAGCAAAGCCAGAATTTCTGTCCAAACTGTTGAAACATGATTGATTAATTAGGAAAGAAGGAGCACCCAGCAGAATGTGAACATGCCGGCCTCTGTTTAGCTAATGTTACAGAAAACACAAGGCTGATATTTCACAGCTTCTTTCGTTCTGATAATGTTTGGAAAATTTCTCACTTGTTGAGGATAAGCTAATCTCACGGAGTTGTCAGCAGCTGTAAATGGTTTTCCTTAAAGGCCTCTTGATTTTCTGGTTCTTCTCCCCCCCCCCCTTTTTAAATCAAACTCTCTCTCACATACATACCCACACACCATGAGCAAACATATATAAGATCTGCAGGGCAGGGGGGAGTTTGAGAGTTGTCTCATAGAACTCCAAAACCTTTTATTCTCTGATATGCTCTATGCATGATGAGCAACTAGTATGAGACTGGGTGTATGCTGCCATCTGCAAGGTCATTTCACCGAGATATGGAGTACTTCCAGATGCGAGTCTTTATACTGCAAATGCTTAATTCAGACCTGAATTTTCTGTGTTTGAGTTTGGCAAGTTAGCTTTCACATATTCCCCCCATTTTCAAACATAATACACAATGCTATTCCACTGCCAGGAATCCACACTAGTAGGTGGAGCTTGAGGGAACATCTCCGGGGGCTGTGTTTTCTCTCCCCTCTCGTCACTCCTCCTCGGCCTCCACTATGTATTTCCATTCTTGGCATACACACGGCTATTCATGTCCCTGTGCATACACACGGTTTAGTTTAGTTTGTAACTCAGGAAGAACTTTCTGATGGAAGAGCTGTTTGATAGTGGGATAGAGTCCCTTAGAAGGTGGTGGACTCACCTTCATTGTAGGTTTTTATATCCCGCCCTCCCCAGCCGAAGCCGGGCTCAGGGTGGCTAACAACACTAAAATAGTGCAACATTCTAAAAACATTATAAAAATTAATTAAAATCAAAATTGATGGCAACCATAAACTAAAATTCTGTAAAGATTGCCAAAGGAGGGAGTCAGGCTGTGCCCTGACCAAAGGCCTGGTGGAACACCTCTGTCTTGCAGGCCCTGTGGAAAGATGTCAAGTCCTGCAGGGCCCTTGTCTCTTGTGACAGAGCGTTCCACCAGGTTGGAGCCGCAGCCAAAAAAGCCCTGGCTCTAGTTGAGGCCAGCCTAATTTCTCTGTGGCCTGGGACCTTCAAGATGTTTTTATTTGAAGACCGTAAGTTCCTCTGTGGGGCATACCAGGAGAGGCGGTCCCGTAGGTATGAGGGTCCTAGGCCATATAGGGCTTTGAAGGTTAAAAGCAACACCTTAAACCTGATCCTGTACTCCACCGGGAACCAGTGCAGCTGGTATAGCACCGGATGAATGTGATCTCGCAGCGAAGACCCCGTAAGGAGTCTCACCGCGGCATTCTGCACCTGCTGGAGTTTCTGGGTCAGTCTCAAGGGCAGCCCCATGTAGAGCGAGTTACAATAATCCAGTCTGGAGGTGACCGTCGCATGGATCACAGTGGCTAGGTCAGGGCAAGAGAGGTAAGGAGCCAACTGCTTAGCTTGGCGGAGATGAAAAAATGCCACCTTTGTTATAGCTGCAATCTGCCCCTCCATGGAGAGGGAGGTATCGAAGATTACACCTAAACTCTTAACGGATGGTGCTGGCACTAATTGCACCCCCGCAAGAGATGGGAGTTGCCCCCTCAATCCCATATTGTCCCGTCCCAGCCAGAGGACCTCTGTCTTCGAATGATTTAACTTCAACCGTCTCCCACGTAACCATCCAGCCACAGCTTCCAAGCATCTGATCAGTGTGTCTGGGGCCGAGTCAGGATGGCCGTCCATCAACAGATAGAGTTGGGTGTCATCAGCATACTGATGGCAGCCCAGCCCAAAGCTCCAGACAAGCTGGGTGAGGGGGGCGCATAAAGATGTTAAAAAGCATCAGGGAGAGTATCACACCCTGGGGCACTCCACACACCAAGGAGTGGCGTGATGACAATTCCCCCCCCCCAAGCGCCACTCTCTGTCCCTGACCAGAGAGAAACGAGCACAGCCATTGAAGGACTGTGCCATGGATCCCCACGTCGGCAAGGCGATGGTCCAGGAGTTTGTGATCAACCATGTCGAAGGCTGCTGACAGGTCTAGAAGAATCAGCAGCCCCGACCCGCCTCGATCCAGCTGCCTGCGGAGATCATCTGTTAGGGCGACCAGAGCCATCTCGGTCCCATGACCAGTGCGGAAGCTGGACTGGAATGGATCCGGAGCCGATGTTTCATCCAGAAACCTACTAACCTGTACAGCAACCGCTCTCTCAATCGCCTTACCCAGGAATGGAAGATTCGAAACTGGGCGGTAATTGGATAGATCTAAGGGATCTAATGATGTTTTCTTTAAGAGCGGGCGCACCACTGCCTCCTTCAGTTCCCCTGGGAATGTCCCGGTGCCAAGGGACAAATTGATGATATCCCCCGGGGGGCCCGCACCTTGTCTGGACACGCTCTAATCAGCCAAGACGGGCACAGGTCAAGAGGACAAGTGGTGGGCTTTCCAGCTCGGAGGAGTCTGTCCACATCGGCTGTGGATATCCGGTCAAAGTGGTCCAATACTGGACCCGAGGACAGTCGAGGGGCCTCCAGATCCTTTATTGTATCCAAATTGGCAGGGAGGTCATGGCGTAGCAACAGGACCTTCTCCGCAAAAAAAAGCTTGCAAATGCCTCACAGCTGTGTGTCAAATTGTTATTTAAATTTGGCTGTCTTCAAGGGACGTTAAAGACCAAATTGTACTAAATAATTGCGCTGGGCGAGAGCTAGCAGATGCAATGGGGCCGAGAAGTAGGACTTCTTAGTGGCCTTCACTGCCATCTCATAGGTTTTCATAAAAACCCTATAAGATCTTCTTGATTATTCTTAAGAACACAAGAGCAAATGTTACCAGCCTTATCCAAAGAGGTATCATGTTTCACAATGGGCAGGATGGAAGCTTCTGCTTTTTTGGGGGGGGGGGGAGAGAATATCAACTCATTTGTTTTTTATCTACCGGTATTTTTTCTTTTAATGCTTAGGTGTTACACAAAAGTAATAAAAACTGTATTAATTTTAAAACAAAAAAGTCCATTGTATGCATTGCCACTAGACTCTCCCAAGTAATTCCCCATAAATTTGGCTCCTCCAAACTAGGCGTGTTTTGCAGATACTAGTGTACTGGAAGAAACAGTGTTGAATGTTTTCTTGGAGGAATGAGGGATTGTGGCGAAAAGTGTTCATTTGGAAGACTGTAGAAGCTTGAAAGTTGCTGATGAAGCAGAGTATCTGTGCAATGTTCCAAGTGTTGGGATTTATATTGGAAATTGGAGCTATCCACTATAATATAAAGATTGTTCGGCAAAGACTCTTGTCTGCCTCCTGGTTGGTTACGGATTCCCTTTATGTTGTAAGGCGCTTTCTTAGCCCTGTGAAGACTGCCACCTAGTGAGTCTGGAAGGAACATGATTCATTTGCTGTCAAGGAGATGTGTTGGCTTTCCACGTAACTGTTCTCATCCAGAAACATAAGGCTTGGATTATATGAAAAGGGGGCAGAGATGTCATGCGCAAAGGAGTTTCACAATAGTTGTCTTCTCCAGCAAGGAGTAAAGGCTTCCAGTGCTGGATCTTGTTTAGAATTCTCTTCCCACATGGGTGAGGACAGGGGTCCTGAACCATTTCAGAAAGTACGTCTTCTTTCTTTGAGAAAGTACAGCACAGTCAAACTTTGGGACTTGCTTCACCAAGAGGCGGTGTTGGCCACCAGCTTGGATGGCTTTAAAAGAGGATTTGACAAATCCAAGGAGGAGAGCACCACCAAAGGCTACCAGCCATCATGGCTAATGCTGTATGGCCACAGTCGGAGGCAACCATGCTTCTGAATAGGTAAAAAAAAGTAAAGGACCCCTGGACGGTTAAGTCCAGTCAAAGGCTACTATGGGGTTGCAGTGCTCATCTCGTTTTCAGGCTGAGGGAGCCGGCGTTTGTCCACAGACAGCTTTCCAGGTCATGTGGCCAGCATGACTAAACCGCTTTGGCGCAACAGAACACCGTGACAGAAGCCAGAGCGCACAGAAACGCCATTTACCTTCCCGCCACAGCGGTACCTATTTATCTATTTGCACTGGCATGCTTTTGAACTGCTAGGTTGGCAGGAGCTGGGACAGAGCAACGGGAGCTCACCTGGTTGTGTGAATTTGAACTACTGACCTTCTGATTGGCAAGCCCAAGAGGCTCAGTGGTTTAGACCAAAGCGCCACCCACGTCCCTGAAACCACAGGAGGGGAGAGTGCTGTAGTGCTCATGTTCTGCTCGCTGCTTTCGTACAAGCATACGGTTGGGCACTGTGAGAACAGGATGCTGGACTAGATGGGTCTTTGGCCTGATCCAGCAAGCTCTTTTTATGTTCAGTCAGATTGCCACATTATTATTATTATTATTATTATTATTATTATTATTATTTATATGCTGTCCATCTAACTGGGTTGCCCCTTCTGAGCAATCTTTTGGAGGCCACGTGACAATGGCAGGTGGGACCAGAAGCAAAACTGTATGGAAGATTTTTTTTTTTTAAAAAAAACATCTTTATACAGTAATGTAGTTGCTATGCACACTCATGCACCCCTCTCTATTTTCCATCCAGTCAAGCAAGTGGACACATTCCAGACAGGCAAATGTGACCTTGGGAGAGTTCCAAGGGTCAAATAGCAAGGCCTGAGGTGGGGAGGGATTAGATTTGGTCTCCAGTCCTGAAACTCCCACCACTGTTTTAGGAAGACCACCAGCAGGACATGAGGGCAACACAGGAACAGCTTGCCTAGTGGGTAGAGCTGCAGCACCCATACAGTTCCAACCTCACTGCCACTTTGCCTCTCCCAGTAATTGGCAGTGATGCTCTTGCTGGAAGGCTACTGCTGCAGCTCTGTCCCACTGGATGAGCCACTCCTGGATCTTCTACTCGTGACTCTCAGCGACTGGCATACCCTCTTCGACACTGGAGGTAATATATATGCCATCATGACCATTAACAATACAAGTAAAGGGCTGGTTGTAATCACCTGGTGCTGCTCATGAGACAGTGTAGAACCTTCTAAAGGTGCACTCCATTTTTTTTGCTTTAAAACCCCCCAATGAATTCACCACAATCATTTCTACAAGCATATTAAGTCTACACTACAGTCTAAGGAGGCTATTATATCTTCTTTCTCCCGCACCATTCTGACTGGAGCGCATGGGCAATGAAATGAAATTTCATCTTTTGTACACATGAATTGAGTGGACAATTTGTCCCAAACATTTGTTTCATGTGGTTACCACTTAAAAACAAGAACTTTCTGAAGACACCTTTGTTTGGTCACATGAAAGAAACAGGCAGAAAACCAGGGCAGCTGACAAATCCATGAAAGTGACCTTAATTCCTCAAAGATGTTATACTAAAGCAGTGATTTTGTAACCTTTAGCCAATGTTCCAACCAAGGCTCACTCAACCGTGGAGAGAACGAATGTGCCTGGTCCCAGAGATTGATAATAACCTATTGGAAAGAATGCACAAGAACTTGTTACGCAGCCAGTCATGAGAAATACAAGTACGAAATGCTTTTTTGAAAATAACAATTAAAGGTTGCTGAATCTCAAGAATGTGGCTGGATCAGCTGAAGTCAAGGGAACAGATTCTACTCCAATTCCTTGACCTAATCAGAGTCTTCACTTGGGGGATAATTTTTTTTCCAAGTGAAAAACCATGATGACCCATAAACAGAGCAATGATATCTGTTCTAATGAATTGTAAGTGGCTTCCTAAAACCTAGCTAGGCACAGAATCAATACTTATTCCAGTAACAAATAGCTGACTCATAGGTCAGAAATGTATATCTGTGAGTCATTTGAAAGTGTCCCTACTACTAGTTCAATAGCTTATAAAGAATTCACAGAAGGGGGAAATTGAGTATATTTCCCTCAAAAACAAGAACCCCCCTCCCCAAATTTTGTTGGATTTGCATCCCAAAAATGCTCCATTGTGTTGTTGTTTTTACCCCCACAGTATACATGTATGTTCCAGATCCTTCAGTGCCAAGTAGTTTATATTGTTCTATCATGGTACCTTTGGTTTTTAAATTAAATTTCCCTCTCTTTTCCCCCCTTGACTACTTTCCATACATTCTTCCTCTGTTTCTGGATTCTTCTCATTCTTTTCTGAAGGAACATTTTGTACCTAATCCATTAAGATTTGTGTGTGTGCGCGCGCGCGTGCTACATTTGTACTAGTGCTGATAGGACAGAGGATGAAAACACAGATAGCTGGGATTCCCTTTTTTCCCGCCTTCTGGAATGGGAAAGAGGCAAAGCACAGAAATATCAATTGAATTAGATCCACATTTATTGTTACAGATCTCAGTAACAGGAAAGAACAGCACAAGGGAAATCTAAACGCAATCTGTCTTTGACAAGTCATCCTTGCCCTGGTCAGAAGGCCTGTCGTACACAGCCCTCCAACCTGCCCTGCCATAGTCCCTCTATCTGAGCTGCACCCTTAAGGTGTATTGAAAGGATTTTCAGAATCCACTTCTGGGGCCACACAACTCTGGATCTACTGGTCGGCACTTCCGGAAACAATATCTGAACCAAAACACAGCTACTTTTCCCAGTTCTGAGATACAGCGGTACCTCAGTTCTTAAGTGCCTCTGTTGTTGTATGTTTCAGTTCTCAAACACCAAAAACCTGGGAGTAAATGCTTCCATTTCCCAACACTTTTCAGAACCCGAACATGCGACGCGGCTTCTGTTGAATGAAAGAAGCTCTTGCAACCAATGGGAAGCCGTGCCTCAGTTTTTGAACGTTTGGAAGCCAAATGGGCTTCTAGAATGGATTACATTCGAGAACCAAGGTACCATTGTACTTGGGGTGTGATTCTATACACACACTCTTCTTTAATGAGCCTACATGCACAGGATCGTGTTAAATTGACAGCTACGTGTTTGGCTTTGGAAGATATAGGAAGTCCCGTGAGGTTGTGTCATTGGGTATCTTTGCACTGGTACAAACTGTACTCACACTTGTTCTTAGATAGATTTATGTAGACATGATTTAGAACAAATTGGGGTGGTCTTTTTCCCCGTTCCAGAAGTCTTGGGAAAGCATACAGACAGTTCATCCAATGCCAATTTAATGGCAACAATATATCATACAATTCTATAGCAAAAATTGGATGGTGAATAAGACTCCAGTGTTCTGTGTCTGGTGAAATGATTTATTTGATAAATATTGAGTAAATCTGATCTCCCTAGCACTCCAATGTTTAAAAGTATTTGGTGAGAGCAGGGCTGAACTGGAATCGTAACTATTTCTCAGTGGTGTCCTTCCTGCTTTTATTGTTTTCAAACACTTCTGCTTGACAGCTTAAAAGGTGACTTACTGTTTCTCACCAGAGACAGAAAGCTATCTAGGGTTCTTATTTAGTACAATGTGATTTTGAAGGAAATGGAAAGAACATAATGTCTTTATGATTGCCTTGCAACAGAACATATGCAGCAGATGCATTCAATAGGATAATTTAGGTCACAGACCTGTTTTCTGAACCCTGTAAATAGAGCACAGCAGTGTTTGAAGCCAAACACAACATTGGACCTGTCCTTTTCATTAACAATTTTCTTTTAGTGGGTCTTTGAAATGGCTCCATTGATTATTAATTGCTAGAATGCTCATTCTCCTATTCCTATGTAGTCAGTTATTTTTTTGTGGTCAATGGCCATTGAAATAGAACTTACGGGGGGGGGGAATTATAGAGTAAATTAAACACGTCTATTTTCAGAAATGCAGCTTGTCAAAACCTATGATTGTAGCATTGTTCCCAAAACAATTTAAATTGAAATAATTCCCTTGACAGCAAATACTGTTTTGGTTAAAGAGAGAGAGAGAGCTGCCCTTAACTTTCACATTTTAACTAAAAATAAGGTGCTGGATGTTGTGTGTGTGCCCAGCTTAGTTGTGTCTTCATTTGCCACCATCCTGACTGGGAACAGGTGACCCTAACTGAGTGGTAGGGCAGACCATACTTCTCATGCAGAGACACCATGGATAGCGGCTGCCAGACAGAGATAACACAGGGCTAATAATTAGCTCAATATAAAGCAGCTTCCTATGCTTACAGGACTAGCCATAGATCCACTTTCGAAAAATTGCATCTTACATAAGAAGGGCAAATTAAGCAAACTCAGATAGAACACAAAATCCATTAGTATTTTGCCTCCTGGGGGATTTCATCTTCATCATGTTGCTACGCAGATGCCAGCAAGCAAACACTCATTTGCAATTGCCTCTGTACTTATTGTGCAATGAAGTTTAATTGTTTTAAGTTCTGATACCTCTTCCCCTTCCCCATGCACAGAGCACATAGATGAAAGAACAGTGAGCCGATGAGCCACCCAGATTTTAATTGTGGTTTAGATTACCTTCCTCCCCCACCCCCCACCCTGCCGCCTCCTTAGACAGAATGTACAAAACATAATATGCAAAATGAAAATGAATCAATTGTAGTGATTTCAGAGGAGGGAAATGAGACCTAACATATGCCATGCCACACTTTATTTTGGTTCATAATGTTCAGGAGCATCCCCAAACAGAGGTGAAAGTATGAAGCACGCTCATGGAATGTTATTACTGCTACTCTGGCCAAAACCTAATTTCTCGCCATCCTCCCCCTTTTCCTTTTCCTTTACGATGAAGAAGAGTGCCTAGGCATTTCCAAATTCCACTTGGCTGTCTTGCAATCAGGGTGATTGAGTTTAAATTCTGGATTCACTCGAAGGCCTTGAGTGTGAATCATGGACATTCAGTCTCAGCTGCCTGTCTGTACAATTAAACGCTGCTCTAGCCAGATGCAGCCACCCATCTGGCATTGAGCAGGCACACTTCTCTGTTCAGAAAGATGCAGAACTCAGTTCCTTTTGGATTAAATGCTGGAGAAGCTTTCATTAGTGGCACCTTATTGCTACATTTCTTAACACCACCACCATAGGTTAACACAGGAAGACGACTTGTTCCTATAGCATGTCACACTATGTATCCATCTGCCTGGGGTTGGAAACCTGAAGGCTGGGGTCCAACTGCAGCCCTCCAAGACTCTCTGTCTGGCCCTCAGGACTTTCCTAAGGCCATACCCCTTCTCCCCAGGCAATTTCCCTCACCAGCTTTGCATCCTCCTTGAGTAATTTTGCTAGGCTGACATGTATTCTTAGACACTGAGAATGCCCTTTGCTAGCCTGGTTGGTAGCATAGAGATGTGTTGTCAGGAGCAAGCCAGCAGTAAATCACACTGTGCAAGTTGGCATTAACTCTTTATTAACAAGTTCTGCACAGGAGTGTCAGGCCTGAGCGATCAGGAAGCTTGTTGCAGCTTGTTGCAACAGGAGCAGGAGACACCTGTGACTCTTCATCACCCAGACTCACCTTTGCTTCTTGGCCTCCCTCCTCCCACCCTCCCACCTCTGATTCTGATTCTGGACTTCCCTCTGCCACGGCCTCTTCCTGCTCACTAAGCCCTGTCACCTCCTAAGCTACTGACACCTCCTCTTTCCAGTCTTCTCCCTCTGATCACTCATCGTTGTCCCACTACCACCACTCCCCGGGCTCTGAGCCTTCTTCCCTTGGTGGTTTCTCAACTGGTTCCTCCCACCATTCCTCTGTGTCCACCTAGTCCATGACATGCATTTGTGTGTGAGAGAGTGTAGAAACTAGTGTCACCACTGCCATGTGGTTCCTGAAAAGTTTCCCCCAATGGAATATGGTCCTCTGACTGAAAAAGGTTTCCTACTCTTGATCTGGGGACGCGGGTGGTGCTGTGGGTTAAACCACAGAGCCTAGGACTTGCTGATCAGAAGGTCGGCGGTTCGAATCTCCACTATGGGGTGAGCTCCCATTGCTCTGTTTCTGCTCCTGCCAACCTAGCAGTTCGAAAGCACGTCAAAGTGCAAGTAGATAAATAGGCACCGCTCCAGTGGGAAGGTAAACGGCGTTTCCATGCACAGCTCTGGTTCACCAGTCATGCTGGCCACATGACCCGGAAGCTGTACGCCGGCTCCCTTGGCCAATAAAGCAAGATGAGCGCCGCAACCCCCGAGTCGGTCACGACTGGACCTAATGGTCAGGGGTCCCTTTACCTTTACCTTTACTCTTGATCTAGCCCAACATTATCCACTTTGAGTGCCTGCGTGGCTCATCAGGATTTCAGGCACATATCATACCATCTTACTACCTGACCCTTTTGAACCGGATATGCCAGGCATTGAACCAGGGACTTCTGTATGCAAATCAGGTGCTCCATCACTTGACCTAGTTTTCCATCAGTGACTAGTGGCTTATGGTCAACATCCGGCAACGGTGCCATTTGGTCTTGGGTTTCCTTTTCTTTCTAAGTGGGTGGCTCGCGGTGCACAGTGTGCAAATCTGGTGTTAGTTAAAGCATGGAGAAGAAAACCCAACGCTTTGATTGCAAACTGATACTGAAATACAAAATGTTAACAATGTGCTCAACCTAGGCCACTCGGGAAGTTAAACTCTTAGGAAATTAATACTCCGCTTGATGAAAAGAGAGATATTGCTGATTACAATCGGGACTCACATGCCTAAAAAGTCTGAAACATTAATCCCAAGAATTTGCTGTCTTTAGGTCAAGGGGAGTCGCCCTGAAGGGAAGGGTGAATATCGGCTACTATTTGGATTCTCTCCATCCCAAGCAGCAGGTGCCTAGGTCTAAACCACAGCTGGCTTGCAGGACTAACTAACTACACACCCTGTTCCATGTTCCATGGCCTTGTGGTTAGCACCACTCCTTATCTCTGGGCAGGTTAAGTGGGGTGAGGTTCCAGCTGGTGCAACGGATGCCTTCCAGCAGGGAGGGAGGTGGTAGCCTCTAGACCTATCAGAAGCAGAGCAGCTCTGGCTTTGTTCTCACTGCTTAATCTTTCAATATACTCAGAAGAAGAAGAAGAAGAAGAAGAAGAAGAAGAAGAAGAAGAAGAAGAAGAAGAAGAAGAAGAAGAAGAAGAAGAGTTTGCATTTGAAATCCCGCTTTATCACTACCCGAAGGAGTCTCAAAGCGGCTAACATTCTCCTTTCCCTTCCTCCCCCACAACAAACACTCTGTGAGGTGAGTGGGGCTGAGAGACTTCAGAGAAGTGTGACTGGCCCAAGTTCACCCAGCAGCTGCATGTGGAGGAGCGGAGATGCGAACCCGGTTCCCCAGATTACGAGTCTACCGCTCTTAACCACTACACCACACTGGCATAAGACAACATAAGACAAGCACTGTCAGAGGAAGGGGATCACATCAAGCACCCTCTTTGGAGCAGCAGTCAGTGGGATGCTGGAGGTATTAAGACACAGCCTGAACTACCATTTATCAGAGACGCTGTGCTTCATGGGTGGGGAACCTCAAGTCTGGGGAGCAAATGCGGCCCTTCAGTCCTTTCTATCCGGCCCTTGGAACTCTCCCCAGGCTGCACATCTTGTCCCCAGAGCACCGACTCACACTCTGGTCCTACTTTGTGCTGTGGCCAACCAGATACATATGGGAAGACTTCAAGTAGTTGACAGATTGTGAGATAGATAATAGATAGATAGATATAGATAGATATAGATAGATATAGATAGATATAGATAGATATAGATGATAGATAGATAGATGATAGATAGATAGATAGATAGATAGATAGATAGATAGATAGATAGATGATAGATGATAGATAGATAGATGATAGATAGATGATGATGATAGATAGATGATAGATAGATAGATAGATAGATAGATAGATAGATAGATAGATGATAGATAGATAGATAGATAGATAGATAGATAGATAGATAGATAGATAGATGATAGATAGATAGATAGATGATGATAGATAGATAGATGATAGATAGATAGATGATAGATGATAGACAGATAGATACTGAACTGTTTTGAACTGATTTTACCCTTTTTTCTGTTATGGCTGTGACAGTTGTTGTTACCCACACTGGGACCTTATGCCAAAGGGTGGGTAAGAAATAAAAGAAATAAAAATAAATAGCAGAAGGCATAGTGCCTCTGAGTTTGGGTGGGAAATGCAACCATCGTGGCTAGTAGCCATTGATAGCTTTATTTCAGCTTCATGAGTTCCTCTTCTCACTATCCTGATGAATTAAAATCTGGAATACAAACCATGATTTTGTTTTTGTGTTAAGTAAATATATGTGCAGAAACACACATATTTATTTAGTTTGTTTTACCTTATATAGTTTATGCAATTAGCTGTCAAGGGAACTAAGATGCTTCAATATATGTTATTTCTAGATTGCTCTATAAGTAACAGACTGCCAAAGGGTTTTCTTATTATTCTAAATGAAAATGATTGTGACAAATACACTTCTCCCTTTTCTAATCCTTCCAGGTACTTCACATTTGACAGAAAATTATTGTGTCCTCTGTAAGATCACTCATTTCTGTTGTTGGTTTTGGCTCCCACACAGAGAAACAGAGAAAACAGAGAATGATGAAGAAACTGTAAACATGTGAATCTGAGGATCAAGTACTGGCAAGTAAAGCCAGGCAAATACCTGAGTTACCCTTTAATGTTATTTGATATACAGCCATTATCAAGATAAGCTGTTTCTGTCTGCTTATATTCTTTCAAATTATTTCCTCAGATAAATAGCTTCTCTCCTTGGGACACAAACTACATCTTCATGCCATCACACATTAAGCAGGAATCCTATGTAATGCGAGTACCTTCGGACTATGCCTGGTTTTTATTACAGTTTCATTCTCATTTGTTTGTAGGACAATTATATGACAATGAACATCCAACCTGACTTGCTTATGGGATGTTTATTCCTATTAATAACTTATTCAGTGTTTTTCTCCTTCAATTTTTTAACTGTGAAGAGCCAATGTTTTGCTTTGGTTTCTCTTTTTTTAGTGGATATATTGTAGTATTGTAACAGAGTGGTTTAAACCATTTTAATTGTGCAAAACTAAATTTCCTGGTATGCACTTGCATTTCTTCCTCAAAGTCTGGAGGAACCCCATGTCTGCTTAGAAGTAAGTCCAATTGGATTTACCGTAATGGGCCTTACTCCCAGGTAGGTGGGATTAGAATGGCAGCCTAAATCTGGTACCTAATCCAGCCATCTGCTTGCTTCTTCCACATTCCAGTTTTAGACTATGATTTAGTGCAGATTCCATGGGCCAGATTCAACTAACTGATCCTTCTAATGGAAGCCTGCACATGGATGTCTGATTGCACAACAGGGCTTTCCCTGCTCTCCTCTTCTCATGTCCTCCTAAACTGGCTGGAAGAACCTCCTGAAGGAGAGGAGAGGGGAAAATTTTCCATCACGCAAGCAGAAATTCTTGTGCTGACGGAGAGACTTAGTTAGCACTAGACTGAATTACTCCCATGGGCTTCAAGATCAGACAGCTCTTTCCTGCTTCCCCCACTTAGTTTAACATCTATGCCAGCCTTCACCAAGCTGGTGCCCTCCAGAGATAGTTGAACTACAAATTTTCATGTGCCAGATGAAAAGTTCTGGAGAGCTTGAAAGCTGCTCACTGTTTTGTCACAACTTGCGTGGTCTAATGCAGGTGTTGCCCATAGTGTGGATTTCAGAATTAGCCACATAATCCCTCTTGTTTTACACAATTTCATTCTGCAATTAAAGTAAGCATCTAACATTTTCTAAGGCAATTTTCTACAGAGTTTGAATGGTTGGTGCCTCTTCCATTGCCATGGCTTCCACAGTGTGATAGAAACACGAGTATCTGTGTTTCACTTTAAAAACCTAAGAGGTTTTTAATACCTGCCTGTGTTTATGCTGTATTCACACTTAACAGTATGTCTTTTGTCATTTTATCTTCTATTCTTTCTTCACCTAAATTTAAACTGAAACCAGAACACAACTCTGACTTCTCCTAGACTTTCTCTAAGAAGCTACTTGTCTAGGAATTTCCTACCAAATCTGGCTGTGATTTATCTCTCTCCCAAGGCCTCATTTCCTCCCATTTCCTACTACTGCATTGTATAAAAAATGATGTAACACAGCTATTCTTAACCTCATCTATGTCTGTGATGCTTTTGTTTCTTGGTCCTAGCTAGTGGTTCATTCCTATTGCTTTTTGCATGCTTACAGAACCCTTTCTTCACCCTTCTTTTTAATGAACGTTTCTCAAAATCTGAGACTGGGTGCTAACAATACATAGAGATTACAAATGCCTTCTTGTTTCTTATCTGTTTGCCATTACTTCACTACAAACACTCAATTGAAGGCCGGTCCTGTGAGGATTCTCCCCCTTCGATGATGAATGTAATATGTAGAGAAGACCACCATTGTAGACGTGCCAGTCTACAATGTACTCTGGAGATGATCAGCTGACACTGATATGGTTTGTGGTGGTTGCCCTATACTAAGAGGTTCAGTCCATTATATAGCTGGGGAGGCACATATAGGACTAATTCAGTCTGTTTGCATTTTGAAAGCTGATAAAGGACGAAACCATCAATGGTCTGGAGCTGGGTATGACTACTTTGTTGTTAGTGGAGTCTGGTTTGGTAAAAGTAGAGCAGGAACATTCAATGCACCTGTCTTTTGAAGGGTGTTCATAGGATAGTTCTGTATTGAAAGAGGTCCTGCCTGGCTCAAGTCTGGCTGCCTGGCTCAAGTCTGGTTTAAATACAGAAACCATAGGATGGGGAGCAGCAATCTTGAAGTTGCTCCTACGTAATTCATATGTGGACAGCTGACTGAGCAGACACACAGGTGACCCGATCACAAGCTTCCGCACTGTGGTGACATATATTGCACTATATATATATATATATATATATATATATATATATATATATATATACCTGTGAATTATATGCAAATCTGTGCCAGTTTTTTTCATCCTCTTTTTCTGGCTGTCACTTCTCTTCTCTTCTATGTGATGTCCTAGTGACTACACCCCAGATAAAACTGCCAGAAAGACTGAACAATGAAAAAAAAAGTAGGGTTACCATACGTCCTCTTTTTCCAGGACACAGCCACATTTCATGGGTATGTAAAGTGAGAGTTGTCATAGCGATCCATAGTTAAAAGTCAGCAAGTGGGTCCTCTTTTTGACTCTTCAAAATATGGCAACCCTATTTGACGTAGGCTGCAATCCTAAACAGATTTACTCAGGAGCGGGGAGCCGAATCTGTTTCCCTCAGCTTACCAATCTTAAAATCAATTCTCCACATTTCCAAATCGGAAACTTAATATGCATATTTCTGTATGGAATTTTGTCCAACACACATTTTTAAAAAGCAATTTCCCCTAATTTAGTGAAATTTTGTATGTTATTTTCACTTACATATGCATTTTTATGTGCAAATGGGACATGAAGGCTGGCAACATCAACCTGGTGTATAGGAATCGCTTGGATCTTGTTTTGGAAAGAAAGTGCAGATTGGACAGGTTTGCTTTTAAATGTGAACTGAATTGAATTTCTGCCCCCTCCCCACCTAATTCCTCATGAATTCCTAGTGAGTATTACATCAGAGTAGGCGTGCATATAATTGAGAGAGAAGAAAATTGCTAGGGGAAGCCGATGAGCTTATGTTCCTAGTTTATTTAAAGCTTCGAGGTCTTTCCCCCTCCTTGAACTGTTTAATGAGGCTCATTCTGACAGGACTACCACCCTAAAGGGAAACAGGGCGACAGTTTTCTTAAGATGGAAGAAAAATAAACTCCTGTTTTAATCTCGGGAAATTAATAAAGTAGAAACAGCCCCTGACATTTCGAGGTCTCTCTTAATTCAAAGCAGTATGAGGTGCCTTCCCAGCAGCCTGCAGCTCCTGGAAAAGACCAAAAGGCCCTCCCATCCTCTCAGCTTCTCTTTTTATGGTCTGCTCCCACAGTCAAGCCTCAGCTATCAGTTCGATCGTTCAATAACTTTAGCTACTTTACAGCTGCTTTCTTTCCCCCCCAGGTGTTTGAGAGTCAGTCTGTAAAAGGATTCTACGTGTAACCCCAGCAAAATTTTAGCCACTGTATTAACTCATTATTTCAGAGTTCAAGTATAAAACTACAACCTAGTTATGCTGCGCTTCTTTCAGAGGCATACCTAGGCTCCCTTGCACCCTTGGCCAAGAGCTGTATCTGTGCCCCCTTCCACTCTTGGCAATCACAGGCTCTCTCCCTCTTCATGATTTTTGTGGTCTCCTGTGCCTGTGCCCAATCCCTAGGTATGCCCCTGGCTTCTTTTATTTTTAGGGGACATGCAGCCTGGGTCTAAACATAAGCCCCTAGTATGTATCCTTTGGACTGCGACCTTATTCCTGTTACCAGCAACAATTTGAATCTAACAGCACCGGCTCATATACTGTACATCTCGTCAGAAGAATTCAATGGGACTTAGTCCTGGGTAAATATGTCTAGGACAGAACGTGTTTTGAGTTTAAAAGAAGAATAAATGGGGTCTAGTCTAGGGGTCTAAATGTGTAGGAGAGAACATCACATTAACATATTTTGAGGGGGAAATCTACCTTTGTTCGAGTATTTCCAGAGTAGATCACTTTTATGGGAGTATCTTAGTGGGCACCAGAAAACAGGAGGTTTAGCAAAGTTTGAGAAATTAATTACAAAGAATGGCAGACATATACCCTCAAAGATCTCTACACTATTCATGAAATATGGCTCAGAATCAGTTAAAGAATACATCATTAAATAGGCCAAGGATATCGGTTAAGATAGTCCAATGAGTGTCTGAGAAGTCGTCACTGTTTTTCCCTCTTCAAACCCCTCCTGGTGCTAGGAGATAGAGGAGCAGGGGATGATGTGGAATCAACTGGCCTGTCCCTCACCTGAACAGCCTCTTCCCCCGATGTATCCTACACACCCAACCCCATCTCTGATGGCTCTGACCATTCCTTTTATCCCCTGCCTTGACTCCTGCCTCACAGGATTTGGTATCAATACTTTTGGGTCAACCCCCTGACCTATTGCCTCTCCCACATTCTCGTCAGAGCTCTGTCAGTCCCTGACACATGCCCAGAAATGATGTCACACCACCACCATCATGTAATGAGACATTGGTACTTTTGCTACCACAATCATACCAATATTTTCCCAACAACCCACAGTAAATAATGCTTGCTTGCATCTCAAAAAAATAAATAAATTAAAAAATCGAGCTCCTCTGGTAAGTTCTTTTTCAAGATAATTTAAAACAAAACATACCTTGCATAAATTAGTTCACCCTTCTTCTTTTTAAGATAATGAAGATTACTTCCTTGAGATGATTTCTGGCATTCAGTACTACTAAAATAAATCTGTTTAGAAGAGAGAAAAAGAGATTTGGAAGGGATTTAGCCGTCAGAAAAGTACGCCTTAAAATGTTGTAGGTAAAGCTTCTTCTCATTATTATTTTAATCTGAGCAGACGAAAGCACAGTCTGCATAGATTCAATTGTAAATTCAAAGCAGACTTCAAGATGTAAACAGATTCAAAGAGAAAACTGTTTAGAATGGCCTAACGGGCAAAGGTTACTGAGGCTAAACTCAGAGACTGAAAAGAACTAAACCAAAGAGGAAGTATGTATGAGAATGCTGTTATAATTGCTCAGTTAATGAAAATGACCATTTCCATTATCAGCTCAAAGAGCAAGTTCCCACAAACGAAATACACTATTTATTTTTTAAATGGTGATACATATGGCTGGAGAAACCATGCAAAAGGCTTGCTTATATTTCTATGACCAAGGCTGCTTTCCCCCACCAAAGTGCTGGTGACTGAAGATCTGCATGATGAAATGGCTAAGTTACACTCAAGGTTCTCCGTGAGGTCATGTAAGTGATCACATAGAGACAAATAAGCTTCTTTGTTTGAAGTTCCCCATGGTTATAAGGATTCTGAATTCAGCTATGCAATATCCTGAGTGAAATTTGATAGATAAACAGGATTACAGTGGTACCTCAGGTTACATACGCTTCAGGTTACAGACTCCGCTAAGCCAGAAATAGTGCTTCAGGTTAAGAACTTTGCTTCAGGATGAGAACAGAAATTGTGCTCCGGCGGCGCAGCAGCAGCAGGAGGCCCCATTAGTTAAAGTGGTGCTTCAGGTTAAGAACAGTTTCAGGTTAAGTACGGACCTCCAGAACGAATTAAGTACTTAACTGGAGGTACCACTGTATTTCCCCCAACAACACTTGCTGTTGTTTCCAGTGGGAAGGTATTGGAGGAACATCTAACTTAGGCTTTTTAATGAAAAAAAGGAGAACCCTTTCTCTGCCTATCACTGCAAATTGCCCTGCGTGGATTTTCAACGCGCAGGTAAAGCCTGTGTGTGATTTGGAAGAGATACCCCAGTTGGATTAAGGTTTAAGTCTCTAAAATTCAAATGAGGTATTACATATGCTTTGAACACAGAGCCCCACAGGGTGTAATCTGGAGTGGTAAAAGAGGTGGCGGCTCACAGGTAGGACAGGGCCAGGTGCACCTCCACATGCTTCCATTTGAAGATTACCCACATCTCCAAGTTTTCCATGCATTTCCAGGTTTGAGGGGGAAACAAACAGCTCCCAGGCAGGGTGAGTCCTTTCACTGGGCCAAGTTAGCACTTTGCTGAAACTTAGGCATTTTCAGTGGTTGAAATGTAATAGGTAAGATCAAAGGGCTCAAGAAATCCTCTGAGCACATGCAGGATCTCACACAAGAACCACATATAGATTGGGTATCAGTTTCAAAAACTATTATCCACTGTCTTTAGTGCTTGTTCCCCTTGTTATCAGTACAATTCTTCATTTGAGCAACAGTGCTCAGTCGGACCACAACATTTTGAAACAAGACATCTTTTTCCATGCTGCTCCTTTTTAAAATTAGGTATTAGATTCTTTTAGGCTTTAATTGCACAACAGCGCATTAAGAAAGAGTGAAACGTCAGACTTTATCTGATCTGTTGCATAGTAGAAACATCTGCCTGGAATATGGTCATGAAAATGCCAGGCCATTAACTGATTACATGACTCAGTTACTAATATATTTTATAGCCTGGTGGCCTTTAAATTGCCTTTATTTTCTGGCTAGGATTTCAGTGGTGAAACAGACTATAATGGAACAAATTAAATGAGGAATCTCCCCTTTATTTTCATGCAACCAAATTAAAAGCACCAAGAATTTAGGTCTTTGTCTGGTGTTAGGACAATGTTGACTGCTGTCTCCAAACAAAGTATCAGCTTTTCCAAATACGTATTACATGGTCAGCACTCATAAGGCCCAGTTCTTACTGCTGGCAGACATGAAGCTGCCAGCCCACAAGCTCTTTGTAGAGGTACAAGGGATACCCACCCCTTCTTCCTTCCCCCTCATTCATATAGGCTATGAGCAGTGCTATTTTTCTAGGAAAAGGGTGCCAGAACTCACCATGAACACCTCCATTGTTTTCTGATAATGGCACCCACCTAAGAGGTGCCAGAACTGAGTTCCACCGAGTTCCAGCAGAAAGAAAGCCCTGGTTACTATATAGCCCTGCAAGCTGCCTCCCAAGAGGAGAAACACATATTTGCACATCACAATTTAATTACTTTACCCAATTGATAAAACAAAGTTTGCTCTATTTGGGTAGTAATACATCCTGTTGATTCAGCAAAAGCTTCCTTCATAGATGCAGATGCAGAGGCTTATCTGTCAGGTGGTCTTTAAGCCTAAACAAATACAGTGTTTCCTTCTAAAACTGAAGAGCGCTAAAAAATACCAAGGGCTCAATCCAGACTGTCGTGATTTTATCTCACTACTAATGTTTTGCAATGCAATCCTAGACTGTCTTTCTTTCTTTCTTTCTTTCTTTCTTTCTTTCTTTCTTTCGCATCCACCGAACCAGGTTCTGTGGACAGTTTCCATACACAGTGAAATGAAATATACCATTTACCAAAAATGCTACTAAACAAAGATAAACAAGCCAAAACAGTGGCGAGCCCAACTTAGATGTACCATTTAATTCAATGGAGTTTGCTTCAAAGTAAGTGGGTATAGGATTGCAGCCTTAATTATGTTAATTACAGTGCCATAATGTTCAATGGATTGCACCTTAGATCTATGTACTTGATGCCACCCTATCTGGAAAGGGTTTGGGCTTGTGCTTCCCATCAGGATAGCTACTCATGGAGCAGATTACTCAAAATCTATTTACTGGCAGAGAGGGGAATGCCTTTCATCTCCTCTAACAGGATGGTGTAGAGGATCACTGCTGTCAAGAAGTCATGATGAACTTACTGGATTACAGGTCTGACTCAGCATGAAACTTCCTATTGTCCCATGTAGAGGTCACATTCTGTAGTTTGCGGTTTGATTTTTGTGGACTGCATATGCTTCACATATGAGGGAACAGCAGGGTTGTGAGATATCTTGGACATTGGCCAAGAAAGGCAGCTTTGGATTTTCCCCCTAGGAAATCTACCCATCCTTGGCATATACTCCCACCCACCAAAATGTGATTTTAAAACATGGAAATTTGATTTAAGAGTCCTTGTTAGAGAGAGCCTAGCTGTCTAGCTAAGTTCAATGCACATGAGGAACGGCTTTATAGGTTAGAGTATCATTGTTTTGGTACAGAGTGCAAGTCCAGCATTTTAAAAGGCATGGATCTAGGGATAGGCATTTGTTGGGGGGTATTTATTACAATGAAGACTGTGTTCCTCCAGTACAACCGCTCCCTACTTTTACCCCCTCATGAACTACTGTTATGGTGATGACCCTCAATTAAAACTTCTTTCCAAGGTTTAGCATGGTTAATAAATGTGAAAGTTTCGAAAATGGTGAATTCTTGTGGAATTTTTATTGGAAATACAGAGGAGGACGTGGCTGGTCTGATTTTACGAGATTATGTTAAAGGAAAATGAAAATATCTGGCACCTTGTACTTAGCACTTTCAAAAAAACATTCCAAAAGAGCACACATTTGAAGTCAGAGTGGAAAAACAATTCAAAGTTTCCTTTTGTATAACCCTTCCTAAAATAAAATAAACACCCAGGCTCTCCTTGCAAATTCTGTGCATCAATATAAGTGCCCTTTTTGTATGTTCTTTTACTGTGAGCACAGTATGTGCTGGAGAGTGGGTAGTATAAGGGGAAGAAGTTCTGAACAAGATGTTCACTCTCAGTATCTTAGAAAAAGTGACAGAGAATATGATATATTTGCTTTGCTGTGTGTCCCCTTCCACTGCCACCCCTCGGTTTGGGGCGATGACAGCTGTGAAATTATGGGTTTAATCTTTGTCAAAGTGGGTTGCATTTTTGGACTAACCACATTTACTTGGGAGTAAGCCTCGTGGATTTTAGACAGCATTTCAGAAGCAGATATATTTACATCAGAGCATTCACCCATTTTGCTAGACTTCTAAAGGGATGGTAAAATGATTATGAGCATATGAGGGTGCCTTCATCATGAGTCATAGGACTGGTCTGTCTGGCTCAGAATCCTTTACTATGACTTAGAGATGGGAGACAAATTCAGTTCACTTTGCATTTAAAGCCATGTTTATCAAATTTGCGTGGTCTGAAACAGCCATCTTTCAAAATGTGCACTAATCTGAATTTTGCACTGCAGTTCTCCAACTAAACAGAGGTTACAAAAAGGTCTATATTAGGGGGGAAATGTGTATAGAAATGAACATATCAGTGGAAATAACATGCCATAATGTCTTCTAATAGGAGAAATTGCAAAATTTTATACCTTAGTTAAAATTGCGGACAGAAATGTGTTTATTTGGAGAAATTTGTATTAAAGTTCTGATGAATTCCCAAGATCATTTTTAAAAAAACGACATTAGAATATTGCTGCAGAAACCTGTAGAACTGAATTTAAGACTGGAAAATGAGAAATGAATAGAACCAAAATTGTTGGATCCTTCCATCCCTACTCTGCCTGACATTGCTTCCCCAGGGTTTGGATATTTCCCTTGGTTCTGTTTACTTAGGTCCCATCCTGAAAATGTCAGCATTTCAGTTTTCAATATGCATTCTCTTGCATGCAAACATTTAGCAGCAGCAGCAGCAGCAGCAGCACAAACCGCTTTGAGGGTTGTTGTTTTTACAGCCAAGTGGTAAACAAATTTTATGAAATGAATAATAATAATAATAAAATTATTGTTGTTACATGTATTACCTGCCCTTCACTAGCAGCTCAAAGGGCAGATTACAACAGTTTAAAATTCTGAATTAACAATAACTAAAACAGATTACAGTCACAAGAATAGGGTGGATCCTGAAAACACATATATCAGGTGTCATAGGCCAGGGCAAGTGTCAGTCCACTGAGCCACGGTCACTCACTTGTTTGGTACTATGAATAAGGGGATTTACATTTGCTGCTCTTTTTTATGGGAAACCAGGGGGGGAGAGAGAGAGACTTGGACACAGAAATTTGGTGGTGCTTCCATATTTATTTATTAAATAATCTGCACACAATGTATCCACATGATGGCTAGAGCCAGAGAGCTGCCATTGTTCAAAACAAAAATGATGGTTTGGGGGGCAGGGAATTAGAATATGAGTTTGGATAGCAAGGACTTGGTTTGAGCAGGCTGGATAACGTTTACAGCGTCATGGAGACAGCTAAGCCATACTCAGAGTAGAGCCATTGAAATCACAAGACTTGACTCCTTTGGTTTCATGGCTAACATTGGATATGGCCCTCAAAATGTACAGTGTTCGTGTTGGTTTACTGATATAAGACGTACTTCATATGATATTGCTGCATATTGAACCCTTACAATCCACAGAACGTTGCCCTATTATGTATTCAAAGCATTTGAAGCTGTCAGAGACTGAAGCAATAACTCCATGGGAATTCCACAAGCCAGACAAAACAAAGAGAGCAGGAAGCATTCCCTCAAACAGTGTGGCAAGGTCAGAAGTACAATATTCAGTACAAAAATATGTATTGCAGATTACCTTCTCCAGGTGGCTTTTGCTCCCAACTAACTTTCTATTCAGTGTGTTGGCTGTGTGAATCCCCAAGGGGACCCCAGTGGCATAGCGCCATTTAGAGGGCCTTGTGGAACAAGCCCAGTGGCATCAAAGGAAACAGCTTATTGCAAGAATTTTACGGAGCCAGGCACCCCATCCTCCCTGTAGAGTTCAGTGAGGCAATTTCCCCTCTGAGGAATATTATTCGAAAACATTTTTGTCTGGGTTAAATCATATAGAGTATATATTGGATAGTTAGACAATGGCATCTTTACATTGTAAGAGGATATCCAACAAATCCAGAAAAATGTTACCTAGAATGGGGTGGGGGGTGGGGTTTAACTATTCTGAATGTTTTCCTAATCAGGTCTATGTGGAACTCAAGGCTAGTTTATAGTTAAACCCTCATGCTTCCCTGGAGATAGGTAGATACATGATTGTTAGATAGATGATAGATGATAGATAGATGATAGATAGATAGATAGATGATAGATAGATAGATAGATAGATAGATAGATATAGATAGATATAGATGATAGATGATAGATGATAGATAGATAGATAGAGATAGAGAGATAGATAGATAGATAGATAGATGATAGATAGATAGATAGATAGATAGATAGATAGATAGACAGACAGATAGATATAGATAGATGATAGATGATAGATGATAGATAGATAGATAGATAGATAGATAGATAGATAGATAGATGATAGATAGATGATAGATAGATAGATAGATAGATAGATGATTAGATAGATGATAGATATAGATAGATAGATAGATAGATAGATAGATAGATAGATGATAGATAGATATAGATGATAGATAGATAGATGATAGATGATAGATGATAGATAGATAGATAGATGATAGATATAGATAGATAGATGATAGATGATAGATAGATAGATAGATAGATAGATAGATAGATAGGGATGGGGAAACCAAGCGGGTAATATGCATTAGGTGATAACATTAGATGATAGATAGATAGATAGATAGATGATTAGATAGATGATAGATATAGATAGATAGATAGATAGATAGATAGATAGATAGATAGATAGATGATAGATGATAGATAGATGATAGATATAGATAGATAGATGATAGATAGATAGATAGATAGATAGATAGATAGATGATAGATAGATAGATATAAATAGATAGATAGATGATGATAGATAGATAGATGATTAGATAGATAGATAGATAGATAGATAGATAGATGATAGATAGATAGATATAAATAGATAGATAGATGATGATAGATAGATAGATGATTAGATAGATAGATAGATAGATGATAGATAGATAGATAGATAGATAGATAGATAGATAGATAGATAGATGATAGATATAGATAGATAGATAAATAGATAGATAGATAGATATAGATAGATAGATAGATAGATAGATAGATAGATAGATAGATAGATAATGTATAGCTATTGTCCCTGTTTTTGCCCTAGGTTCTCCCTCTGATATTCAAACACGAGAACAAAGGAATTCTATTCAGGCATTTTAAACCCCCCCACTCCCGCCCCACAATTAGAAGTACAAGAGGAATGAGGATAAATGGGCCAACGTGTCAGATATGGTTTCTCAATTTCTCAATTTCTAAGTTAAGTTCTCCACATTTCTGCATCATTCTTTTTCTTTTTTCATTTTCCAAAGTCCTCATAAAAATTCACCAGCATTTTAATGCCTCTTCTCCCATTCTTACTCCCAGCCCGCTCACAGGTCCTTATAATATAAGTGGAAACAGTTGGTCCTGGCAAGTATTAACCACTTTCAATTTTAACCTAAGGGTTGTCATTTGTCCAGTTTTAACTTTAACTTATTTGAATTATTTTGGGATGCATTTTAATCACTTGATTGTTTTTATGCATATTGTATTATTTATAAGATGTTAGCTGCTCTGAGCCGGACTCTGGCCGGGGAGGGCAGGGTACAAATAAAATTATTATTATTATTATTATTATTATTATTATTATTATTATTACTCTCTGTGAGTTGCTCTACCTAGCTGGTTCCTTCCACCATTCCTCTATGTCCAGCCAGTCTGTGATATGCAATTGAGTAAAATATGGATACAATGGACACACACACACAGAAACACACACACTTATATACACATCACCAGTTATGAAGTGCCTCTTGGAAGGGGCTTATGATGTGCCTCTTGGATGGAGCTTTCAAGTAGTGCTTCAACTATTTGGCAAATGTGCAGTCTTTGATCAAGGGGAGAGTGGAGTCCAACCTATTCAAATCTCAGAATACTTCTCTCCAGCTGCACGGAAATCTAATTTGAATGCATTGTAGTGTGATTCTGTGTCAGGTTTTTAGCCAACGTTTAGATTCCCCTTAATATTTTCCTCCTGGACTTTTAATACATAGAGCTGAAGATCTAAACCGAACAGAAGGAAACAAAATGAAAGCCTTTCATCCTTCCGCTATTTTCTCTTCTGTTTCAAGTTACCCAAATGATGAAATGGTCACAACCTTTGCCTTTATTTTCCTCGTGCTACTTTTGCGAGCTGGCTTTGCTTTACTGCAAAACTTGACCGCTTCAGAAACCAGTAAAACATGAAAGGAAGAGATTAGTATAACCAAGAGAAAAACAGTGTAATCCTAGGCACGTTTACTCAGAAGTAAGTCTTCCTGTGTTCCACAGGATTTATTTCCTTGTAAGTGTGCATCAGATTGCAGCCTAACAGTGCAATTCTGTGTACATTTTTTGGGGTGTATCATTGTGTTCAGTGGGGATTACTCCAAGGCAACTTTTAGGACGCCAGCATAAACCTTACGCCCTTTACTTGGGATTAAATTCCAGTGAATCATAGAATTGTAGAGCTGGAATGTACCCTGAGGTCATCTAGCCAAACCCCCTGAAATGCAGGGATCTCAACTGAAGCATCCATGACAGATGGCCATCCAACCTCTGCTTAAAAACATCCAAGGAAGGAGAGCCCACCATCTTGAGAGAGAGGCTGTTCATCTGTCAAACAGCTCTTATCCCCAGAAAGTTCTTTCTGATGTCAGAATCTCCTTTCTGGTAACTTTCTGTTGTATTATCCACAGCCATTTATAAGCTGGGTTTGTGTGGTTATGTTCTGCATTATTAACATAAATAATAAAATAATACCAAGCAGAAATAAATTTATCATTGCTTTTTGACCTCTAGAGGTTCTCAGGTTATATGTATCAATAAGAAGTAACTGCTCTTGCTAGATCCCTCCAAAATGGAGCTGCTGTGGCTTTGGTCACAGTTAGCATATGGAATCAACTCCTTACAGTGTGATCCTTTACCATTCTCTTAAAATACATTTAGAAGAACTGGTTATTGGCGGCTTTGTTAAAAAGCAAGTCCAATGAAGAGAACACCTTGAAAAGCATTGGGGTTTGATTTATTAATAAATCCCTTTAGCCTCTATTGATTCTACTCCTTTTGAATTCCCATCAACAGGTTACTATCTCTTGTCATATGTTAACCACAATTGATCATTTGAATTAATAAATATGCAATCCAGATACTGTTCTCGTGGTTAAATGTTCTAAAGATTTTGGAAACACTATTTTATTCAACAAATAAATTGTTTGCATCATTTCTATTATTTCACTAACATTAATAATGGCAACAGGACTTAACACAGTAGTTTAGGGATGTTTATAGTTTGTGGGAGCCAATCATTTTTATGGCTCCGAGCTGCAATTTGAAAATGGAATTTGCCCTACAATATAAATGAATTACTGCTAAATACACCACCAAAGAGAAACTGTGGGATCACATCCACACCATACATTTAAGGGACATATAAACCACATGACTTCCCCCAAAGGGTCCCAGAAATTATAGTCGACCCCTCACAGCAGCCATCTTGGGCTCATGGAGAAAAGATGGGATCAAAGTGTTTTAAATAAATATTAGCACTCTTGTGACTTAAGGATACTTTAAACTGAAACCATGAAAATAGTATAATAACCTAAGTTGAAAAAGGTTTTTCATTACCATTCTACAGAAATACCATACAAAGTAGCATAGACTGCCACAATAATTCTATGGTAGATTTCCCAGTCTCAGGTTGTATCATCAAAGTGCAAAACTGTCTATGTGAACTGAACAATGAGTTTCCTCACCCTCAACACTTATGTGGGAAAACATCGCATAGTGTTTCCAACAAAGAGTTCTGCTTCCACTTGGCAGGTAGGTCATCATCAAGAGAATGTTGATTCCCACAGTGGAAATGACATTTAGACTGGCTATGAGAAATGGTTCTATTTTGGGATGGTTCTATTGAGTGGATATTTTGTATCTAATTCAGGGGTGTTAGGGACAATCTAGAAATTCCAATAATGTCCCACAATCCACAATTATGTTTTCTGTATTTGGCTTAACTATACCTAACAAAGTGTCACCAGATGCTGTCATGCTGGCAGGGTGCGGAATGAGGAAAAGATTAATTGTTGATTGTGTCCTCTAATAATTTGTGTATGACTTGAGATTATGGCTTTGTTGACGCCAGCACGAGGGACTTCATTTCCTCAATGTCTCTTTGCACTCAACTACTTCCACTTCTCATAAGCAAACAGCAGAATGAAGGTTTATTTCACACACAGATATACACACCTTCCCTATAAAATATAGTGGCCTACATTATTACTGTGATGAGTTTGCATCCATGGTTGGTGCCAAGCATTTTTCTTCTGGCAATTTCTGTGTTCCAAAATCTAAAACATGTCTTTGAGTAATTTTTTAAAAATTTGAAATTTCACTCTGGGTCACTGGCTCTAATGTGAAGAAATCAGGCAAGTGTGTTTGAAGCTAATAGCAGCTAACCCCAACTTGAAAGGAATAGCTAAAAGCATTTCATCTCCCTGAGCTGAAACATGTTTGTTGAAATTGGCCAGCCTTTGGGGGAAAGTTGTAGTCATATCCAAAATAAAGAAAGGGAGTAAATTAGGCTGAAACATGTTGTTTAGGATAACACTCAGTTTTATTAAAAGCTGTGCACAGTTATCCAGGCTTCAGATTTTGCATTAGATCAGGAATGGTAAATGTGGTGCCCTCAAGATATTGCTGGACTCTGACTCCTATCATCCTTGACCATTGCTCATGCTGACTGGGGTTGGTGAGTCTGACAACATCTGGAAAGTACCACATTGGGTGTTTGATACCCTGGAGTGAAAAAGATAGCCTATTAGTGAAATGACACCTCAAGTTAGAGGACTGAAATTCTGGCTTCCTTGTTTGAGGTCATGTCTTGTATATGGACCATGGAACTGGAATTTTTCAACTTTTCCTCATTTTCACTTCAGCTAAGAAATAGACTTCCCCTTGCTCTCCATACTCATAAAGGAAAGAAAGCAGCCAGGAGATGCAACTGATCTCAAATGAAATTCCCATTTATATAATGCTCCTACTTGAGGAGGGGGAGGCAGTTTACTTGAAAAAGTCACAATGCACCTTGCACATTAGGAGACAGATGAATCTGAACCAAGTGCAATTCAAGATGTCTTCAGTAAAAATGGTTTAGTGCAGCTACATCATCAAAACCCTTGTTTAGCAGTAGCGAAAGGTCGCAGCAGTCTATCGCTTCAGTTTTTTTATAAAGCTTCATTCCCCTCATCAACATGTGTTCAGTCCTGCATTGACTTCATGTTGGAGTTACCATCTCCCTGAATTGCTTTCATATCACATTTGATATTAAAAGAACCATCTTTTCAAAGAAGCACGTACACGCAGTTATCCCTTTCCTAGGATTTTATACACATGCCCAAGTGAATACAGTGGTTTGAGAGTGGAAGGTATAAATTTTCCTGGCATTTTCCATGAAGAATGTAGGAAAAACTAATACACTTTTCTATCCATGAGGGGTTTTCGGACCATTAAGGAGTGGGTGGAGTGGTTGAGAGTGAGCTTTCTGTAGCAAAGATTATATTTGGTCTTGTTTTAATGACACAATTTCCAAGATTCCATTGCTTTATCGACATACGGATATTTCTGCAATGCTTCTGGAGCTATTTTAGAAATTTTGTAAATTCTTCATGCAGTATTCACCAGTGAATGACCTGTATGTCAGATAACTGGCAAAAGTGAATCGCCTGGCCTCAAGCTGCAAACTCAAAATTCTAATCTGGTTTTGCCGTGGGTGGAATGAAAGCATTTTATCTTTGACACCACACTAATGAGGGCTAACGAGGGCTGTGAGTAACGGGAGTGCTTACTGCCAATATCCTGTGGGTTATGTAGCAAGTGCTGAGAACAAAACTCAGCATCTACTGAAAGCAAATGGCTTGAAGGAAGAACAGCAGAGCATGCAGTGGCAGTGAAGCATGTCCACACTACCAGTCCAATAAGATTACAACAGCTGTTGGCCACAGCCTCTTAATTAAAGAAATGCTTACTTGCGGGGAGCTTGCCAGAATGGTTCCAGATAGCCCCTTCTCTTAAACTAATCCAAAACTATTTGAATCTGGCTAGATATTCTGGACTGTGAAATATATTTTATAAGAGACCAGAAGTGAATGTAAAGCACAGATATTCAAACAGTTTCTGATCCTTCTGTAAACTCCTGAAGGGCTAGATAAAGTAGAGACTTTATCAGTTAGATCTCTAGTGAGTCTCTCACCACACAAGCTGTATCTACGAAACATATCAACTCCCACAGAATTTCTGCTTTATATAGGGCACCATTGGATCCAGCCAGAGGCACTGATAATTTATCTGCATGCATAAATTGCCATTTACAATTCACAGGCAGAGATTTGATCCTCTAACTCAGAGCTATTCCATCTTAAGCATTACATATATATCTTTCCCTTCCCCAAAACATCTCTCTCTCTCATCTATCTATCTGGCTTATTTTGTTGCCTTACACCAAAGTGTCAGGGCAACTTGCAAAACAATGGAGCTGAACATAGAATTATCCCAGGCTATCTAACCCCAATTTAAGTTGGAGTCAGCATTTAAAGGCGAACCTACCTGATCTGTACTTTCTGAAACAATAAACAACCTGAAATTTAGCCATCCTGTCCAGATTAAGGGAAGACTTTAAGAAGCACCTTAAATGGTACTGGTTTGATGGATTCTGAATGTCTCCCAGATGCGCATGGAAATTTTGCACCATAATTATCATTGGACATGGATTCTAGCATAGCTGGGACAAGTGGGTTGGTGACTTCATAGCTTGAAGGAATAAACTAAGGTTACCAGAGTTTTTTCAATGAATCCTGGGACACTTTTCAACCTCAATGGATTTTGTATGGGGACTGGTTTGTAAATCTGGGGACTGTCCCTGGGAAACGGGGACGTCTGGTAACCTTAGAATAAACAGCATCCTCAGATGTTGGTGTAGGCATGCAACCTCTGTCGATATGTCAGTTAGAGTACAGATTGTGGCTTTGTTCTGTCTGACCTATATGTCTTGCATTCAGTGAATAAAACTGCAATGATATTTCCTCACCACCCTCAACTAGTGCTGCATATATGGCCTTCTTAATAACCACACTTTTGCCACTGCATGCACAAGTGGCTCTTATTTACTACCTAAGTAACTGCAGCTTGAGAACTACATTATCTTTCACCTTATTTTTGCCAAGGTTGTTGTAATCAGGAGTCCTGATATTCTTTGGTTAAAAAAATGGCCGTTTAAATAATTTTGCAGGCAATAGCATACCTGCGTGGTGAGGTCAAAACTAACAGCTCCCCATTAATTGACTTCAGATATGTCTTATCTCTATTAGGGCTGCTGATGGAACATAATGGGCCTATTTAATCAGCATAGTACAAGGAACAACTTTTTCCATTGCTTCTGACTTGGCTTTAGAATCTTGGAACGAAATGATGGCTGACACTTGCTGTTCTAGAATGTTTGTCAGAAGGATTTTTGTGGATTATTTTTAAGTCAGGAAAGGAGAGTTGGCTTATTTTATCCTGTATCATTTGAAGCTTGTGGGCTGTGGAGGAGAAGTGCTTAGTTTGGCAAACATGCTGGCTAGAACGGGCTTTAAGGGGCATGCCCAGGAAATTTATAGTCATGTGAAAATATTCTTGAAATGATGGCACCAAAGGGACTGATTTGATATTACATGGAAATCTTGCAGCACACTAACAGGTCTCTCTAATTTGATTTACTGAAAATTCAATTTTTGCTTAGCTGATTGGGAGTTCTTATGCCAAAACCACCATTTTTACTACCTTAATCATGGGTGTTGAAATGCATTATTCACAGAGAGGTTAATATGTCACGGAAATAAAATTCAGTGTCTTCTGAGAATGGTTTGGGAATATATTGGAGACAACTAGGCATTACACATAATATAACCTCCCAACTCCAAGCTATGACCTGTGGTACCGCTCTATCCTTAATTATAGAGATGACCTTAAAAACCATCAAGTCAGATCTCCTGCCACCATAGAAACTGACTATTAAAGCATCCCTGAGAGCTGGCCATACAGCCTCTGCTTAAAAATCTCTAATGGAGGGGAGTCTGCTATCTTCCAAGGCAGTCTGTTCCACTGTTAAACAGCTCATACCACCAGGAAATTCATTCAGTGTTTAGTCTAATTATTTTTTTGTCTTGTAATTTGAATCTATTGGTTCAGGTCCGACCCTCTAGAGTAACAGAAATCACCTTTGCTCCCTCATTGAAATGACATCTGTTCAAATTGTTGAATAGGGTTATTGTATTGCCTGCTAACTGTCTTTTCCTAAGGAAAGATATACCTAACTGAGGGCTTTGTGGTCCCAGTGTTACAAAGACCTGATAACAACAGAGTTTAGTGTATATCTTTTGTTGTTAGTGAAGTCAAAGGAGGTCAAGAACTTACATACACTTAATGGGCATTTCTAACACTACCATCAATTGACTTGGTAAACCGGTTGTATGAATCAGGCCTATTAGAGGCAGCAATTGTATGGCTACACTTGTATCTGGACAGAACTAGCATCTCCATTTATTCTCTAAGAAGCAGTTCAAAGCTGCCCATAAGTAAGGTAAATGTAAAACTTGGAAGTCATTGAAAAGTGAATTAAAGCTGTGTACACATTGCTGTTTACGCTGGCTCCAGTGTGCTCCTACCACTGGCTTTTGAATCTGTGTACAAATGATGTTGCCATGATGCAAAGTTTTGTGTAGTTTCTTGAGAAATGCTGCTGTGTGGTGCGTTTTTCCTCAGACCAGCTTCAATCAAAAGGAATACATAAGCCACATTCACTTCTCAGTTAAATAGAGATATTAACACCTGAGGCAGCCATCACATATAAATTTGAGTTGGAGGGGTGTCAAGGGATGGGGAAACCAAGCGGGTAATATGCATTAGGTGATAACATCCCCGCCCTCTCTCAGCAAAAAGCAAATATGACTTGAATTGCGGGGGGGGGGGGGCAAACTACGATGCTCTGTTTTTAGCTGCTAATGTGTGTGTTGCTTATGTGAGCTGAGAAGCATAAGAGCCAGAGGACATGATCCAGAGAATTTCATGGGCTTTGCACCTTCTAAAGAGGTATTTTTGGGAGGAACTGACCAAAAGGAGTGTTGAAAAGGAGTTGGCCTAGGCAGAACTGGGGAGTGAGGCTGGATGAAAGAAGTGACCTAACACATTCCCTTTGGCATCAAAAGTGTTGTCTTAAGTACAGAGTTGTTGGGGCATTTGATCTTCTTTTCCCTTCTTTCTTTTTACAACAAGATACTTTTGTTTCACCACCAAAGTTTCTCTTGCTGTTTTCTTATCTAGGGACGCCTTCACAGGGATAATTGGCAAAACTTGACAGGAAAAAGGCTCTCTGGATTATAACAAACAGAAATGGATAGAGTGCAATTTCAGGAGTGAACTTTGGACAACTTCAGACATCCAGACATGTGGGGACATTCAAACAAGTGCAATAAGGAATTCACTTCTTTGAAGCAGTACATCAAGTATCTCCCAGGTGAGATGCATAAGCTTATGTACACAAAATGTGCTTCTCTCACAGTAGGCAAGGTGCTTGAGTTCTTCCTCCTCACATTACTCAAGAAGTATGAGCTGCTTTTGTTGTTGTTGTTAGACTAAGATGTTGTGTGGTCACCCCAGACACTTTTGGGAGGAAGGGTGGGAATAAAAATCTAACACAACCATCCTTGTTTACAGTCTGAAATCATCTTTAGATAAGGACCATGGCAGCAAAGCAAGCGGAGGAAAATATTTTTCAGCCTGAGGGACACATTCCCTTCTAAACAAACCTCCAGGGACCACATATCAGGGGTGGACAGGGTCAGAAGAAGAAGCAACAAATGTTAATTTTACTTCTAGACAGTAGGCTTGTTTCTACACCCACACACACTTTATTCTCCATCCAAGAAAGCAAGAAGCATTCTCAGAATTCAAGTACACATTCACATTCACACTAGGGACAGGCCCATCCCAGCCATGCAGTGGGCTGAAGCCACCGCCTCAGCTGGAGAAAGCCCCTGAGGCAGCACCTCCTCTGGTGTACCATCCACTGCACCCCAGCTGGCAGAGAAATGGCACCGGCATCAGCACCAATTTCTGATGTGAAATTTTGACCTCACCCAAAATTGGTGGCAGGCAGCACAGGACAGCAATTCCTGTTTGACTTCAAGCTGCAAAATGGGACCAGAGACGGACTTTGGTACTATGGCACACTGAGCTAAATCAAAATTTGCCCCCCCCCCATCCAGTCCTCATGCTATGAGGACTCTGACAGGGTCCTAGAGCCTTCTACCTCCTTCTCAAAGCTGTGCATGTGCTAACTAGGCTTTGGGAGGCAGGAGGGTTCTACGACCCTGTCAGAGCCCTCGTGCCCTCTTTCTGTAGCCAGGCAAGTGCTTACCAAGTGCCCTCTCTGCTCGGCACCCAGTGCGGGGAACCGGCCACACTGTCCTAAAACCACCTCTGATGGGATGTGCCAACCCTAGCTAGGGATAAACACTCATGGAGGGTGCAATGCTAGGCCAGTAAGGCTGAGGGGAGGTGTGACCTGGGAAGAAAGGGAGTGGCCAGGGACAGATATGGCCTGGTGAGAGTCCTGAGGTCTGTACGAAAGCTGCATTTGGCCCATGGGCCTAAGGTTCCCCACCTTTTCCAGTTAAAGGAAGGATAAGTTTCTCACCATCATGAGGAATTTCCATAATTCTATATTGCAACTCTAAATAGCTGTAATCCACACTTATCTGTAAGGCCCTTTTTCTAACACAAGCCATAACTCAAAAGAATGTGCTTGATAAAACAGAAGCTATGGTACAATTCCCAATATTTTGGATAGATGACAGTTGGCCAGTATTCTTTTTTTATTTTTCAATTTAATTTTGCATGTTCAAATTCAGTATTGGTTTTAGAGTTTGTTTTCTGAGAAATGTGATGCTGTGTGGGTGTTAAATGAATCTGTAGCTCAGAGTTGGCCAGCATGTGGCCTTCCAGATGTTACGGGACTCCCATCAGCCTGTTCAGGGATGATGGGGTTTATTGCACAACATCTGGAGGTCTACAGGTTAATTACCCCTGCTGTAGTTAGTGCAGTGCATCAATCAGAAATAAATCAGGCCATGGACACTGAAACAAATATGTGCTTAGCAGGTGCTTTCAGTAGCATCTGGATGTGAACAACACATAAGGTGCCAATAGCTGATGTGTTCCTTGGCTTTACACTATCAAAATTATGCATGGATAAGCTCTGCATGTTTGCAAGTTTTGTTATTTACTTTTTTATTTTGGCTTGCAACACGCTGCAACCCTGCGGTGATGTTTGATGGTGTTCCACAAGTTGAAGTCACTCTAGGCATTCATTCTTCTGTGTGTGGGGCCAAACATTGCTCCTGACACAGAGTCTTTGCCAGTGAACTTGCTGTAAGTGGCACACATGCACCCAAACCTATCTTAGGGCTCCTTCACACACTATGCAACTGCAAGCAAACATGCCTTTCAATGAATAATAATGATTAGCTTCACAAACACAATCATATTGTAATTCCTACAGCAGCCTTGTAAGGTAGGTTTTTATTATTCTCGTTAGATTATCCCAGAACTGGGGATTTTGAAATTGAAGTGAGAGTGTCTTGCCTATAAGATCATATAGTTTATAGCACAGATGAGAACTGAATCAGGTGTTTCCTGATTCAGGAAATTCATAGTTCAGTCTCTGTGCTCCACTAGCTGAGCATGCATGCAGCAGAGCAATGGTCAGTCCATTTTCCATAGTGTTTGTCACTAGATGATGCCCACTGCACCCAAAGCAAGTCATGATTTTCATAAAAGGAATGGTTGGAATAAACAGGGTGCATGGAAGAGATATGAAACCTTCCACAGTGAACATTTTTACTGTGTTTGGGGATAGTTGTCTGGGCTAGGAAGATGCTCATAAAATGAGAATATAGTCCCTCTGAAGCTTACTAATGATGAACCAAAATGGAAAGTTTTCCAAAACTAATAGGAGTACAGCAGGTGCCATTGGGCAACATATAGTCAAATTCTGGCGCCAAACGGATATAGTTGTGTTATGTACTGAAGTTCTCACCCTGGGCCAGCAGGGGGATACTGTAGATAGTTATGCAAATGAAGGATTGAAAGTGACGTTCAGTGATTGGATAGTTTGTATGCAAATGAAGGATCGAAAGTGACATTCAGTGATTGGATAGTTTTAGAAAGTTGCTACAGTTATGTTGTTCTGGAGCTCTATATAAGCAGGCTGACTGAGCTCTTCAGTTCAGTTCTGTTCTGGCCTCTGAATAAACAAGAGCTGTTTGAAGAATCGCTGTGTCATCTGATATGTTCGCCCACAACTTAACAAGTTGAATGCCCCAAACTTAAAAGTACATAGGAACTTGTGGTGTGCAAGGTTTTAATGTAACGTCTTTACCAAGCCCTTTTACTGGTTGACTATGAGGACAGAATTTACTAATTGAATAAACACGATCATATGCTGAATTAAATATTTTCTTTTCAATCCTGCAAGGCCTAATTCAAAGACCTACTTCAAAGATTGGCCTAAACTAAGATCTGACAGAACCATGCCTTTGAGTGTTATGTAATGAATAGCATCAACAGCATCATTCCTTTGCTAGAAAACCAAAGTCCATATGTTACAAAGAGGAATGGGGATTTTTCTCCCTTGGTTTCCTGAATAAAAATGTATTGATTTATCACTCCCACTATTTATATTCAAGTCACTTTGCCCAGACTTTTCTGTATGGCCATGTTCAGTTAGATGTGACTTTATTCAGAATAAATTCATTTTTATGCTTTTATATAAATAAAAGCAACAAAGAGTCTTGTGGTGCCTTAAATGCTCACAAGCTTTATTATGGCATAAGCTAAGGATCACCAAGGTGGCACTTATGGACACCTGTATGAGCATCAGTATCTCCTATGGCATCTACAAAAGGTCTCACCCCTCAAAAACTCACATTTCATGAGAAATGTCCTCATCCTGCACAGTTCTTGTTCACACTGCCTCACCATCTCCAACATTGAAAATATCCCCTTAAATATGCCCACACTCACCCTCCCTTCTGTTCTGGAGAGGGGAAAATAGCTTCTCTGGAAGTGACCATAGCAGTGGCCAATACACAGACATTTTTCTTTTCATTGATGGGAGGCATGGCTGCACCACTTTGTGGTCCCATCTCTCTTCAGGTGTGACACCAATTTTGTGTCACGCCACACCCCATGGCTGCCATTTTGTGACTAGTGCTCACAAGACTTTCTCAAATTTCCAAATGTGCCTGCTGCCCCCCCCCAAAAAAAGGTTGGAAACACCTGGCATAATCTTTTGTGAACGGTTCATTACATCACATGCATGAAGCATAAGCCCTTTCACATTTCTGGTGTTAAACAATCAAATTGGCAATGCTGAATTAATTATCAACTATCACAGTTGTTGTGCAGGATCAATGTGTTATTTGGCAGGCATTCTAGCTCTAACGCAGGCATCCCCAAACTCGGCCCTCCAGATGTTTTGGAACAACTTCCCCCATCATCCCTAGCTAACAGGGCCAGTGGTCAGGGATGATGGGAATTGCAATCCCAAAACATCTGGAGGGCTGAGTTTGGGGATGCCTGCTCTAATGGAACTGTCATGATTTGTAATTTTTGCATTTTACTTCCCTCTAGCTTTGCTTGTTACAATCCCCATCTCTCATGTATATACATACGTTTAAATGAGGATTATAGGTCCACAAAAGCTTATGCCATAGCAAAATTGGTTTGCTTCTAAGGCACAAGGTACAAGACTCTTTGTTGTTATACCTGAAACATGCTAACGCATATTTCCCTCTGAAAAGTTGGTTTACTCTGTTGGCTATTTGGCAGTTAATGAATACTTGATGCACTCTGAATTTTATTGAATCCAAGAATCATATCATTACTGTGTCATAAAATTTACACTGGCTCCTCATTTTTCAAGACACTGAGCTTATGGTGTTTCTCTGGTTTACATCCCATGGCTGCAATCCCTGTTTAGACAGTTTTGACCTCTCACATTTGCTATTTGTGTTCATGGGTTCTAGCCACTAAAATCTACTTTAACCAGATGTCGCCGGTATGCATTAGGCCTTACCAATATGGTCATGGAAACTTCATTTCCAACACATTCACGGAGGCCTCATTTTGCTCAGTGTACCGAAACTCCCTTGGATCCCACAAAAACATCTCAGATCCCCCCCCCCCCAAGAAGGAACTTCCAAATACACTTCAACTTTCGGTTGAGGTAAAATTTCAAAGGCAACACCTGTTTTGGAAAACAATTATATGTTCTAGAGTTGTCTTGATCGAATAATTAAATATACTTTCCCAAACTGTTTTGAGTATTATTATTTTTCCCTCAGAGGGAACTAAAAAAAATGTTCAAAAACTCAAAAGAGCTAAATTATCTTGAAAAAAGGTTTTGAATTAGATTTCAGTCTGTATCAAACCTCATGGCATGAAGGCATGTGTGCATGGAGTAAAAAGAAAATACCCCAAGATGCTGGGTGGGAAATTCACAGAGAAATTTTAAAGACATAGCTTAGGTTTGCTTCCCCCATTTTTCACACTAAGAAAAAGTTTCCCCACAACTTGTTACACCAGCAAGGGGATGCCATTGAGTTGGGCTCTTTCTATGGGCATTTCTAGGCAAAAGAATAAAAAAGAAAGAAAAATGGCTGTCCCAGGACGGGACAGTCCTGTCCCAGGACGGGACGACGAGGAGGAATGAGGCCAGGGAAAGGCTGGCGCTGCAGCAAAGGCTGCTGAACACGCCCCCACCGCGGCACCTGGTTGGGTGGCCACCGGGGGGGCGTGAGCGCCAGCCAGGTGAGCTGGAGGCAGGGGGCAACGCCCCCTGCTGGGCGGTGCTCGGGCTCCTGCCCACAACCACTCCCCTCTCTTTCAGGGAGGAGAGTCTTTGGCAGTTCATGAGGAAGCTATCTTTTATTACCCAATAATGCTCTAGAAATGACACTACATCATGATGTAGCATCATTCCTGTGGCATTTGGACCCAGGGAACTATGCTGCAATTGTGAGTAGCCACAAACTGTTTTTATAAATGTTAAGAAACAAACAACACCCATTGCTAAACCACCTACCTTAAATTAAAGTAAGCCAACACCCCAAAAAACATTGCTGAAAAATTTTCCTCCCCTTTGTAAACAACCAAGTCCCTGCCCCACTACTTTTATGGAAGGTGAAAAGTGGTAGGAGAAGTTTTTGGGCACAACATTAATTATATTTAAGTTAACTATATCTGATAACATTCTGTCAAAGAAAAAACAAAATTGCTTTCCACATATGGACAGAAACTGCCTGGAGAGAGAGTGGGAGACAGTTTAGGTTCTCTCTGACACAACGTTAGCAAATATAGTTCAGTTATATAAAAGAGAAATAAAAGCTATCTTCTTCCACACACAACATAACTGTCTAGAAATAGTAAGGAATACAGTTTTGTTCTTTCTTTGAAAGAACTGAATCAGATCTAATTCCTTCTAAGAGCAAACAGAGTCATTAATTTGATCCTACTCTGGGTAGCATTTACTTGAATACAATCCTTAGTGCCCATGTGCCAACTAGACTGGATCCAAAATGGAGCCACTGAGGCACACTAGGGAGGTATTAGCATATCAGCACGCTCCAAGATTATGCAGAAGTACCAACCACACACAGAGAGACACTTAAAAACACTCAAAAAGACACACACACCCCAGCAGTCTGATGACAACTTAGCATGTTTAGGGGTCAAGAGGAACTGGGTCAGAAAACTCTGAGTGTCAACTGGGGAAAAAAGCTGGAAAACTGGGGTTGGTGGTGAATTGGCTTTCTTGGACCCTTAACAGCTTATGGTATCCCAAATGAAGGAATTGCTAGGTAGCTCGAACCCTGAACAGGTTATTTGCTACTCAGAGGTGAAAGTATACTGTAGCATGTTATTGCAGGTCTTGTGTGCACTTGTGCAACACATTGAAGTGAGCTGTCGTGAGTTTGGGGGCGTTTTTCATCACCCTTGAAGAACAGTTATACTGTTCAAAATGCATTGAGCAATTAATGATCATCCTTGAGGTCTCCTCAGGAGTATCAGTGCACCAGCATGAGCACACCGGCAGAAGTCCCTGATTGGCCATGCCAATGCACTCGCAGCTGCAACCTTGCAGTAAATGGCAACAAGGGTGATGGCACAGCACTGTCCCTTTGTGCCAGCTACTTCTGGGTCTCCTCCCAGCATTTGGTGCCTTCCTTTCTCTCCACTATTACTCTGCATCACTGTCTGAAAATCTGGGAGCTTTTTTAAAAGGTTCGTTGGAACACTGAAACAACAGGCAGTGTTTACTACTGGAAGTGAGGCTCCACATGGCCTTTCCTGTTTGGCTAGGTGTTTGCCATTGCCTGTTAAAAAAAGGTAAAGGTACCCCTGCCCGTACGGGCCAGTCTTGACAGACTCTGGGGTTGTGCGCCCATCTCACTTAAGAGGCCAGGGGCCAGCGCTGTCCGGAGACACTTCCGGGTCACGTGGCCAGCGTGACAAAGCTGCATCTGGCGAGCCAGAGCCGCACACAGAAACGCCGTTTACCTTCCCGCTGGTAAGCGGTCCCTATTTATCTACTTGCACCCGGAGGTGCTTTCGAACTGCTAGGTTGGCAGGCGCTGGGACCGAGCAGCGGGAGCGCACCCCGCCGCAGGGATTCGAACCGCCGACCTTTCAATCGGCAAGTCCTAGGCGCTGAGGCTTTAACCCACAGCGCCACCTGCGTCCCCTTTCCAAACCACCACCTCCCAACAACCAAAAACATTACCTTGGGGAAAGAGCGGGAACAACAGGCAATAGAGAGCATGGTAGAAGCAGGGTGTGAGTCCCAATTTAAGTCAAACCATGTTCAAAGGGACCTTTACCTGGCTTGAATTAGGCTCATCTTGTTCACAGAAGGGAATTCACAACTCAGGCCCCCAGTTCTCAAACATACTTACGCTTTTGCATTTTCTATGGACAGGGAGATTTTCTATCTATCTATCTACACACACACACACACAAGATTGCAGGTGGAAGTCAAAGTTCTGTACCACATGCTATTTCTTACTATTTCAGTATGACCTGAACCATAATTCAGTGGTGTGCTCCTGTCCCTTACATGTGCGCTGGATGGAAAAGTGCAAATAATCATAGACATTTTAGTTATTATGTTTATTCCTAAATCTTAGTTGTACTGGGGAAAATTCCCACACTCCTCCATGCCCTAGTAACTTTTTAGTTAAGTGACGTATTAACTTTCATCAGCTTCCACAGTTGTGCCTCATAAAGTGGATTCAGATGCCTGAACGTTATGAAAGCTGTCTCCTGACCACTTTTTCAGTAACATTAAAGGATGTGGATGCAATCAGTTGCTTTTGAAGCTTAAAAATAACTGGCTGTAAATGGGAGCTGGGGAAAGAATTAGACTGAGATGTTGGGACAAACATATTTTCTCTGGAAGAAAGATGATAAAACAATGGATGAATCAGATGAGCAAAGCAACTGGCAGAAATTTACTGGGAGCATCTTAAAAATTGTCAAACACAGAAGGAATGATCAAAGGAAATATGGTCCACATACTGAAAAGCAGACATACAGAAGTGAACAGAATCTCCCATACCACATAATTCCTCTGCATTATGTTGATTGGTCTTCTGCTCCTACCTGCAGGACTGCTACCAGAAATTAGTACTAGGAGACAGTTGCTTGGCTTCGTAGCTTTTGAGCTGTGCATTCTGCACCCTATGCTTTTTAACTTCTATATAAAGCTGCTGGTGGCTGTCATCCGAAGATATGGAGCATGGTGTAATCAGTATGCTGGTAACATGCTGATCAATCTCTCAATTCCATCAGAATCAGAAGAGGATGTGAAGGTGTTGGATGGGTGTCTGGAAGCAGTGATACACTAGATGGGGACCAATCAGCTGAGGCCGGATCCTTATAAGATGGAGATGTTATGGGTAGGCAGTTCCCATGTCTGAGGATTAGGTGCATGACCTGTTCTGGGAGAGGTTACACTCCCCCTGAAAGTACAGGCTCATAATCTGGGGGTACTCCTGGATTCCAACTTGTCACAGGAGTATCAACTTGCTTCTGTTTGTGTAATGCCCTTTCTAGCCAGGTACATCCATCACTATTAAATTCAAAAGTGATTTATAAACATTCTGGATGATCTAGGCATTTGATAGCTGAGACATTCTGTTCCTGACAACCCTGAAATCACTTGCTGAGATAAATTTTTAGAATGTTTTTATGATGCCTTTTACTATTGATATGTTTGCTGCCCTGGGCTCCTTTTGAAAGAAGGGCAGGATCAAAATTGAATAAATATCTGAAGGCATCTTATAAATATATGAAGACATCTGAAGGCAGCCCTGTTTAGGGAAGCTTTTAATGTTTGATGGACTACTGTATTTTAATATTTTGTTAGAAGCCGCCTAGAGTGGCCGGGGAGGCCTGTCTAGATGGGTGGGATATAAATTATTATTATTATTATTATTATTATTATTATTATTATTATTATTATTAAGAATTATGTAAAATTTATCCTCAGAGTTACCTTTTCTGCTTTTGAAAATCTAGTTATTATTAAAATGTTTCTTTTTTTCCTTTTTTACAATGAATGAACGGAACTTCACTATTGTGCCATGACTTTCAGTAAATAGGATTTCCCTATTTACTGAAAACTTAAGGGTATTCACCTCGGAACACTTTGCGAAAACAGTCATGCTTGCTGGAAGAACAGGCCAGATTAATTTCAGTTGGCCTCATGTATCATTTTGACTGGTGATTCATTCTAGCTTGAGAACATGTGCTGCGTTGTGCCACTGAGGCAGCTCGTCACTGAAGTTGCTCAATTCTAAGAGTACAGAAAGTGGTCGGGACAAGATGACACGGTGCTTGTCTTTCGCAGCATATGTCAGAACATCAGGGGGGAAAGGTCTAATTTGTGCCTTTGAACCACAAAATGGGTTTTATTCCACTTCATATTATCGCAGCAGCTCCTGCCTGTTTTCTATGACTAAAAGGCAGCAGTGGGTACCCTGCAAACAATTTTCCTTTAATTTTTTTTCCACTGACAAAAGTCAACACTTCAAATGTCAAACTCTTGGAGAGAGTAAATAAACTTGCAATGAAAAACAGTCTCGATGGCATCGCGCATACACAAATTTAAATGTCATGGTACCGCGCTGTAAACAGAAAGAATGCTTTTAATGAAAACTTGGACAGACATGGACATTTGAGTGAAGGAAAAAAAGAGGAAATTACTGTGTCAGATTCAGAAGCTGCTTCTAGCCAATACATCCCCCGCTCTCAAATTAAAGTGTGCTGAGCTGGAAGCGGAAAGTTTGCAATAGGAAATGGAAGTTAATTCCTTTCAAGTTCAGAAGGTGTCATAATATTTGAAAAGTGAACTGGGAAGAATGGGAATCTGTGATAGACGTTCGAAATGCACATGGCCACATTTCAAATTAGCAATATTAAATTTTTGGATAGTTTGCTGAGTTTGACCTCTGGACAGAATGCACTTATTCAGTAAGAAATAAAAGTGGCACACTTGTATGCTCTGATTGTGCCCCAAGCGACAAGTGATGTATTGTGTGGGAGCAATAAACACACACAGTCCATCATGGGTTGAAAATGGCCACAGTGTCATCTGGTTACAGCCAGAGTTGGCCATGCATGTGGTAAGGGTCTCACCATCAGTAGCCCACCTACTGACTAATGCCTCTCCCCATGCTGGGCTACCATTAGTGGCTCTCAAGTCCACCACGCTGCAGACTGCTTCTGTGGGCCCCACAAGCAACCTGGGTGTGTGGCAGCCTTGAAATGGTTTGGTTCCTACCCTTTTCCTAGGTGTGGATTCATGTTTAATGCATGGGTTTAAATTCATTGGGTACACTTGGTTGCCTTGTGTGAAAGAGAAAACCATTCATTATTTTGTTTGCCTGTATCTTGGCACTCTGTCCCCACAATGTTGTCCAAGTTAAAGAAGATTAAGAGTTCATCTCAACTTGTACAAGTCCTAAGTTCCTGAATGCTTTGCTCTCCTTTCTAAAACTTTTAACTTTTTCATTTCCATGTGATCTTATCCTCATTCACGTGTTTAGTACCTGCAGTACATAAGTGACAGACAGGTGGTACCTGTGATGCACAGTGCTCAAAATGTATGTTCAGGTGTGGGTCTATCATCTATCTATCTATCTATCTATCTATCTATCTATCTATCTATCTATCTACCATCTATCTATCTATCTATCTATCTATCTATCTATCTATCTATCATCTATCATCTATCTATCTATCTATCTATCTATCATCTATCTATCTATCTATCTATCATCTATCTATCTATCTATCTATCATCTATCTATCTATCTATCTATCTATCTATCTATCATCTATCTATCTATCTATCTATCTATCTATCATCTATAATCTATCTATCTAACATCTATCTATCTATCTATCTATCTATCTATCTATCTATCTATCATCTACAGTATCTATCTATCTATCTATCTATCTATCTATCTATCTATCATCTATCATCTACTGATTTCTCTCCTAAGTGTATGTTTTTGCACCATACACTTCATCTTTTTTAAAATGGCAGCAGAATTTTTCAATGGCCTATGGCTACAAGCAGGAGAAAACAATTATTGGATTGGAGTTTCAGAATGGAGTCCAATCCTGCTTTGCAGAGCTAGGACATTGGTTAGAAAATCTACACCATATCAAGAGGCAATGCACTGAAATTTGGAAGTTCATGAAAGTTGACCCAATTATGAGCATACATTGCCTCAAGACCACTATGCTGTTCCCTTTCTCTCTCTCTGATCCTTCTTCAGACTCATTTTCATAAAACCAGTGGAAATAATTTTTAATTAAGTCCATCTGGATTTGGCTCATAAAATATTACAAATCATAAAGACTTCAGCGCAAGAGGCCTGGCAGTCTATTAGCTCAGACCCTCCCATTTTTGTCCTTTGCTGATTTGGATTTATGTGAAAGAAGAGGCCAAAACAACCTGTTGCGGAAAATCACCAGAAGGTTTGAATCTAGGTAAATGCACATCTGTCCCTTCATTTGCATAAGAACAATCACTCTAGCCTAGTCAACCTATGACACAAGATAAATGACTTCTGATGATCTTTTTGGATGGAAAAATCAATTCCACAAACTCAGCAGGAGGCTATTTTGCGAACATCATGATTGAGAAATAACTCGATTTTACTTTTCTTGTCCAAAGGCACTAAGAAAACAACCCTAGTTTCTTTTTTTTAAAAAAAAAACCTTGCTTTGCTTACAAAATATACTCAGTAGGAGGATGCATAACCTGTTTCGCTAACATAATACAATTTCCAGACAAATAGGCAGCAGAAACAAATAACATGATAATATACACTACTGTGCAGTAATTGAGGCAGGGCACAGCTATGGAAATGCTCAGCAGCTTAACTATATACAATGGAATAACTGGAAAAGGAACGTATTTTTACTCAGCTTTCTGTGGGATGTTTAAAAAAGGAAATTAAACATCCATCTCTTTGGTATGCTTTGTTGTTGTTGTTTAGTCATTTAGTCGTGTCTGACTCTTCGTGACCCCATGGATCAGAGCACGCCAGGCACTCCTGTCTTCCACTGCCTCCCGCAGTTTGGTCAAACTCATTTTAGTAGCTTTGAGAACACTGTCCAACCATCTTGTCCTCTGTTGTCCCCTTCTCCTTGTGCCCTCCATCTTTCCCAACATCAGGGTCTTTTCCAGGGAGTCTCATGAGGTGACCAAAGTATTGGAGCCTCAGCTTCACGATCTGTCCTTCCAGTGAGCACTCAGGGCTGATTTCCTTCAGAATGGATAGGTTTGATCTTCTTGCAGTCCATGGGACTCTCAAGAGTCTCCTCCAATGCCATAATTCAAAAGCATCAATTCTTCGGCCTTCTTTATGGTCCAGCTCTCACTTCCATACATCACTACTAGGAAAACCATAGCTTTAACTATACGGACCTTTGTTGGCAAGGTGATGTCTCTGCTTTTTAAGATGCTGTCTAGGTTTGCCATCGCCTTTCTCCCAAGGAGCAGGCGTCTTTTAATTTTGTGATTGCTGTTACTATCTGCAGTGATTATGGAGCCCAAGAAAGTAAAATCTCTTACTGCCTCCATTTCTTCCCCTTCTATTTGCCAGGAAGGTTCTTAGTTTTTTGATGTGGAGCTTCAGACCATATTTTGTTGGTATGCTTTAGATAAGGTAATTCTGTCAATAATGACTCAACAATCTTAGAGATATTTTCCAGCACTATGATTTTCTTCTTGGACCAGGTTATCCTTTCACAGACCAACTGGATGTTCCATTTGACTGAATTATATAACAGCAGAAGCAATACACCATTAACCCCATTATCACATCCTGATTCCAGATATGAAAGCAAACCATTGTTTGGTTTTCAAAGAACATCCTGGAGAGTTTGTTTTTTTTAAAAAAAAATGCACCCAAGGTCAATATCTTTAAAACCAGGACAATTATGGGGTGCAAAGATTTGCAGAGTGGAGCTGAATGTCTTCTTAGGCCCATTTAAACAGATGGATGGGTTTTTAGAAGCACAATCCACCAGGCAGGTGTTCTATGCATGCTCTGGGTGGGAGTTATGCAAGAGGCAGGACTTTGTACTGGATCGTGCTCATAGTTCCTAAGCAATTCATCTCATAATGCTTGGGAAAGATACAAGCAATCCTTTAATACTGGATTCTCTAGGGCAGTGGTGGGGAACCCCACCCCAAAAGCTGCATTCCCTTCCAAGGGCCACTTGTCAGCAGTGAGTGCAGCCAGAGGCCAAGGTGGGTGTAGCAATGGATGTGACTCTTACCTTTGCACAGCAGGTTCTACTACAGTAACTCAGAGGTTTCTACATGCACACCTCTCAATCCAGACAAGCAAGAGGCATTATCTCAATTCAGGTAAACATTCCAGGCAAGCAACAGCACTTGAGGAGGAAGCAGAGCAGGTGAGGGGTGTGTGGTGCAGGTCAGGTATGACCTGGAATGGTCCTGAGGGCTGCATTTGACCTCCAGGACTGAGGTTCCATATCCCTACTCTATGAGAGGCTACTAGCTGAGGACAGAGGTCAACAAAAGTGGTATTATACTAGATTAAACATCAAGGAAGACAGAGGTACCCTTGGATCCATTGGGGGGAGACTGACGAAAATGACAACTGCATATGGGTAAACAGAGGTTAGTTGCCCCCCTTTAAAATGTATATATCAAACATAGACTCTTATATTTGATGTTTAAGACAAGAGTCTCTAGTTTATTAATATGATATATATATAAATATAGATATGCAGGGAGGAGTTAGGAAACTAGGCCACATTCTCTTTTCTCCGCAACTTGCTTGGTGTCATTCTCAGAAAGATTATTTAATAATAATAATAATAATACCCCACCCATCTGACGGGGTTGCCCCAGGCCACCTTCCATGTCTTGGCGATGATCCAATTCAATAGTTCTCTTTCCCCCATTCCTGTATTAAGTTCTGTACATGAATATTACATTTTTGCCTTCCTTTCTGGGATATTTAAATCACACATGTACTTGAGTATTGGAAAGCTGTCTAATTGGTAAACAACTTCAAGGTTAGATCACTGCATGCTCAACTATTTTCTGGAACAATGTTTTCTTTCCATTGTAAGTCTGTAACACAAGCCAGGGATTAATGACAGAGTAATGATGTCAGCCACTTGGCTTGAAAGTGCAAGTTCTATGGATTCAAGCCACAGAGGGAAGTAGGATGATACATATCTTCACAGTCTTAATCCAGTTTTTCATGCCACTAATGCTAATTGTGCATGTCTTTAAAAGACATCTCACTGCTTGTGTTCATCAATGTCCTGCACAATGTCTTTAAGGAGGTAGAAACTCTGTGCTATATAGTATATTTTGGCAGGCTTTTTTTCCATTGGCATGGTTCATGAAAGGGATTTCTCTGGCCTCATTTACCAGCAGTACTGTAAATCTTTTTTTAGATTTATAACCTGCCCTGTTCTAAAGGCTAAAGGCTCAGAGTGGGTCATATACATTTTCAAGTCATCAGGATACTAGCTCTGAAGAACACATGTTATAGAGAAAAGACTAGTGTGCATCTCACTCTGAAACCAATGTGCTGGTATTTTGATTAATCCTCATGCATGACGCTGTGCATTCCTTCGTATCTAATTATAATATCAGTAGCACAAATGGTTCTTCCAAATACCAGGAGGGGGACTTAGGGTGCAATTCAACATTGCACTATTACTATCATTCCACTGCAGAACGATCTCCCCTCTTCCTCCCCATGAGTGTTATCCCAAAACTCTGAGTCAATTTTTGGGTGGTCAAAGGAGAAGGGGGGAACCCTATTATGCTAGTGGGACTCGTTGCACTGGCTTCTGCTAGCAGAACTATTTAGTTGAATCTGGCCCTTAAGAGAGAACACACAGGTCATCTGTAGTAAAATGAGCACTGCAACATTAAACCGACATTAAGCATTAAATTATATCCATCAGTTTTTTGAAACTTTAAATCAACATAAACAGTACTCCCAAAATCATGAACAAAGAGAAAAATATTTTTGGTCCAATAAACTGTAAAGTTGTTAAGTGTTTCTCCAAGCTATAGGCATTTTTCCCTTCTAATGGTCTGCTTTAGCGTGATAAAGATCAATCGGTAAAAACCTCTAGATGATGTCATTTGCCACAGGTCATCTTTTCCACAAGAACATAACAAGAGATATTCTCCGTGGTGGAGCCTCTCTTTCTTAGGGAACTTGTCCAACTGTGGGACTTAATTAGCATTGTCAAGAAACATTACCAGACAATTCCTTTGCAGTTGGATTTTAAAGGCAAGTAATTGTAAGTCTCATATTGTATTTTGGTATTTCAAAAGGCATTGTAGTTAGGATTTTTAAAATCAAATTTTAATCTTAGTGTTGTAGCCAAACCTCTAACCCTTGGGATACAGCAGGAAATACATCCACTTGCATAAGTAAATAATAAATAATTTCCACCAGTCATGTGGAAATTTCCAGTAATATCAGTAAGGCCGATGTAAACATTTGGTGATTCATACCTAAAATAATTTTGATCACTGCCCTTTTCCTATCTGCCCTCCACATTGACAAACCTAACTGTATGTGTCTGTTATATATTAGGGCAATTCTAAATTATTCATTTATCTCGGGGGGGGGGTTCCCCAGTGCCAATATATGTCTTTATTCTCCTCAATGTACAAATAAGTAGTTGAGCATGGTTGAGTCATGAGAATAGACCCAGTTCAGACATCACATCACTTCATTGTTAAGGAACCTTAACTATGGTTCACCGTGAGTTCTGTACAGTGGTGCCTCAGGTTAAGAACTTAATTTGTTCTGAAGGTCCGTTCTTAACCTGAAACTGTTCTTAACATGAGGTACCACTTTAGATAATGGGGCCTCCCGCTGCCGCCGCGCGATTTCTATTCTCATCCTGAAGCAAAGTTCTTAACCCAAGGTACTATTTCTGGGTTGGTGGAGCCTGTAACATGAAGCGTCTGTAACCCGATGTACCACTGTATTGACAAACCATGATTTGCAAAGGACCAGCAAACCGGCGTAGGGAGCAATGGTTTTAAGTGGATTTACAAACAATAATTTGTGCTAACTGTGGCTTGGCATCAAATGTCTGAACTGTTAGAGATGTTGCTCTGTCTCTAGAGCTGCTGCTGAGTAAATAAAAACCAAAAGCAGGCAAGCAGCCCTGAACTATGGTTTACCATAGGCTGTGTGTGTCTCTAGGCTTGAATGCACACAAGCCTGTTCTTTGGTTATGTTTCTTAGCTACAGTTTTTGATCTCTGGCCGTCTAGGATTGTTCTTGATCAGTGTTCATTACTTATAATGGATAGCAGTACATTTATTTTGGCCCTGTGTTGACAAGCCATTAATATTCTGAAAAGTTCTTGCATACTTTCAATACCTACTTAGGGAGCGAACAATGTATGATACCAGAAGGAAGATAAGAAAAGGAAGGTGGAAATGAGTGTAGTTCATTCTTGCCTTAAAGTTAAAGTGAATTTGGTAAAAACCCTGCAAAGGTTGGGAAACACTTTACACCGTGGAGGTTTCGTTTGGTAAGAGTCCGATCACATTGAATATATTACTAAAATGGCGCAAGTAAAGAGAGTGCTTTCCCCTCCCCCGCAAGAGTAGATATATAGGGTAACTATTAATTAACTGACTGCAAGTGTTCCCATTGTTTATGACCTGCAGAAGAGAAAAACAAAGTTGCATTTATTTATTTTTGAGAAGCTTAGGATTCCACTCCAGCATTTTGGTGGAAGAGAATATGGCATTGAGATTATATGGTATCACTCTTGTTGCTTTTCTATAGGCCCCAATACGTGGATAACCATAGCATTATTGTCCCTCCATCCAAAGAAAATTACTTCAAGGGACGGCATAATATTATGCGGTTCCATTTCCAATTACCAGCATGGGGGTGCAAAGGAAGTCCATTACAGTATTCTTCCTATTATGTGCTTAGGAATATGAATTCTGAATAGGATTCTGGATGGCGTATTTATTTATTTACACTATTTATATGCCACCCATAACTAAAGTTCTCTGGACAACTGACAGTAAAAGTTGAAAAATGTTGCGTACGAAACTAAAACTATGAAATCTAATACCACATCAAGCCAGCAACAGAAAATAACATCAATAAATCAAACCCACAGCAGCACCAAAGATTCACAGGTCTTAAAATTCCAGAAATATCCAAAGGGCCACTAAGTCACAACAAATATTTAAAACCAAAAGACTGAAAATCCTGGGAAACTAAAAATTCTGGTGCCAAATATGTTCTAGGGGTCCCTCTACCCTCTGGAGCAGATTTGGGGAAGGGCATGCATGAAGGAGGATGGGGGAAGAAAGTTCTGTTGCAGATGGGAGGGGAGACATTAGTAGATTTGATTGGATTGTACACGTGATTACAAGATTATTATTTTTTGTGCTGCTTCACCAATGTTTGCGTGTGCATTAAAAGACCACAAAACAAATATGTATGTACAATTATATCAAGGCATTTCATGAATGGTGGCTTACCTATACTGTGGAGCACATAAGTACATCTGTAAAACACACACACAAATACACTTATGTAATCGCATGTAAAGATTTTAAAGTTTTTTGCAGTGTGTTATCACCTTAAGATGACTGTTTTGCAGTGTTTTATCGATGCACCCATGCACTTGGTTAATAAGGGATGCAAAGCAGCTGAAGAAATTGAAGGCTGGAACAAAGTATGCATCCTTCCTTGTAATTCTTGTTTTTGTAGGCTATGAAGAATGGTAATGTTCCTATCAAATATGTCTCCATTTTGAAAAGTCTATGAAATTTCTTCCAAGAATAAACACAAGGATTTGACAGAACACCATCCTATCAAAACAACAGTTAAATGACTTAACAGTGAGTTTATGGTATGCAATCAACTGCCCAGTATTTATCTCTCCCTTGCATGTTTATTTAAATGAACATTCTAGTGGCAAGATATAACACATTTGTTCATTCATATGCAGTACTGAAGTCAGATGGGGAATGTAAAGGAGACTTGTTGAGTTGAATAGGGCAGGTCAGCAGTATCTCTTTGGGAAAATGAGTAAACCTCACTTGATTTTTATTGGCTGCTTTCCTCATTCTTCACCCTCCCCTCCACAGCTTCTTATAGTTCAACCATGTATGACATTCTGCTGAGTGGAAAATGAACTAAACCAGATCAACTGCCTTTATAACAGGCAAGAGACTTGGGGGTATATTTTACTTGTGGAAAGGTTAACATGCTGTTCGCCACCCACTGGACAATTGCCTTGTTGAGATTGAATTACGGAGCAACTCAATAAAATGCAACAAGACAGAAAACTAGTCACTCGGGATCTTAATCCACATGTATGTATCTCATTAAACTCAGTGCAGCTTCTTAGGGAGAAGGGCCTAACATTGGCAGGGTTTGTTCATTGTTATAAGCCCACTTTCTTAAGGCTTGGGCAGCTTGTCGGGACATTTCTGTCCACCTTGGACAGATTTAAATATTTTAGAATAGCAACATTTACACTATTCCCTTTTGTCCCTGGGGACAAAACCACGTGGCAGTCTCCTGGTAGTGTTTCGCATGGCTGTTCTAAGTCATTTTCACCTACTGCAATCTCTTCTGGGAAGCTGCTGGTGTCTCTGTGGAAGGCTCACAGCACAAGTCCTGAGTGTTAATCATGCTGGTTCTCACATGGATGGAGTAGAACTTCAGTTTGGTTAACATTTAAATGAGAAACTTCCTAATTAACACTTCTCAAAGCGGTTACAGATAGGTAGCTGTGTTGGTCTGCCATAGTCAAAACAAAACAAAAATTCCTTCCAGTAGCACCTTAACATGAACCAAAACACAGCTATACTTCAAAACTGACCCTTCTCCCTACAACCCTGGAACCAAAACAAGTGCACAAAATACCCTCTGAAATGCTGATCAGAGTCATAAACCTTTTATGCTGGAATCCCAGTACAGTGGTATCTTGGGTTACATACGCTTCAGGTTACAGACGCTTCAGGTTACAGACTCCACTAACCCAGAAATACCGGTAATACCTCGGGTTAAGAACCTTGCTTCAAGATGAGAACAGATGCTCCGGCGGCAGCAGGAGGCCCCATTAGCTAAAGTGGTGCTTCAGGTTAAGAACAGTTTCAGGTTAAGAACAGACCTCCGGAACGAATTAAGTACTTAACCCGAGGTACCACTGTACTATGTTTCCTAGAAAAAGAAGTGCCGAAGCTCCCCATGAACTTCTCCCTTGTTCTCTTAGAATAGCAATGGTGCCCACCTGAAAGGTGCCAGAGCTGAGCTCTGGCTGAAAAAAAGCCCTGTGGAACTCTATATTCTTACCTTCCTTCTGCACAGATGTGCATAATAATGTGCCATAACTGGATTAGATCCAAACTTGGCATTCCACAAATGGAATTGCTCCTTACATCTACAAAATGTTATTGATCCAATCAGGAGGTTTCACGGGCAGCAAGTGGGGTGGGGGACTTTGGCAGATTCTCATTTCCCCCCTACAACCTAGTGAAATCCCCTGAATGCTTTTGGAGAGTCCCCCATCCCTCTGGAGCAGAATTTTGTGGGGTGCAAGGAGATGCAGTGAGGAAGGGAATTTGGAACAAGTCACTTCCATGCTTCCATCGGCAGGAGCAAAGTCTAGATCCAAGCCGTTGTTTATCAGCATGTCACACTGCCATAGCATCAGTGCTGCACTAACAACACATGGCCACATAATTCTGCTGGCACCACTTCATGCTTGATTATGTTGCATTAACGAAGCAGATCCTGGTCATTGCCATGCGCCAAGAGCAAGCTTCAGAACTCCATTGTTCAAAGCAAACCCCATTAATGACACTTTAACAAACGAGTTTGATGACATATTTAGCCACAGCTCGTAAACTTTTGGTGTTCCAGAATAGCATGCAAACAATAATTGTCTGAAAAAGCACATGCCGGCAAGAAAATGACACACTGGGGACTTGTATGGTAGCTATTTCTGGATGGATTTACAATGGAGGTCTGCTTTGTGTGGCTAAAGCATCTTCTTTTTAAATAGTCATCTGCTCAATAAGTTTCAACTTATTCCTTAGACCAATAAAAATTAAGGCTGCAGTTTCCAAGGCATCTGGGGAAATTGTATGTGTAATTCCCATGACTACTATTTTGATATGACTATTGCTACCCAGACAAAATTATTTTAGCTTAAACTGTTGCTTACTGTGCCATTTCCTTATCAAAGCATTTGACCTCCTAAAAATCTTTAGCGTCTTGACTGCCCCATGTCTACACTGAAGTCTGAATCCTTGTTTGCAAGTTTTTTCCAGCATGCCAAATCTGAGTGAGCAGCGGGTTAGGTCTTGATAACTAAAATATATTTGTAAAGGCATTCAGTAGAAAATGACAGGCCCAGCTTCATTGAAATATCCCCTTGCCTACAGTAGAGGTGTCTTTTTAAAAAACATATAAAATGAAATGATAATTCCATGAGCAACCAGGGCATTTGCACTCTTCCTTAGTCTTTGTGACTCCCGAATTTTATTGTCATGTTTTGAGCTATGCTCAAAGGTGCATTACAGGCAAACCGTTAGCATGTCACAATAGCTTTACAATGCAGTCTTATACATGTCTATTTGGAACAGGTGTTATCTCAAGTAAGGTCTTTGGTCCATCTAGGGTAGTGTTATCAACATTGGGTGGCAGCAATTCTCCAGGATTTCAAATAGAGTTCTGAGTTACCTTTCAGAACAAGATTTCACACCAAGCTCAGAGTTATCATTAAGCCCTATCCAGAGATGCCAGAAACTGAACCCAGCAGATTCCACATGCAAAGTCCTAGTGCTCTAATACTGAGCTACAGTCCTTTATTGAGTCCAGTGAGGCTTACTTATTCACAGAGAAACCAAAATGCTTGTTTACAAAGCTATTGTACTATCAACCTTACTGTACACTTGTGAAACATGGACCACTATCCCCAACTCCTCAAAAGATTCCATCAACGGTATCTCCGGAAAAAAAATACATTATATATGAACTAATGTCAGCGCACTAAAAGAAGCAAAGATCACCAATGTTGAAGCAATGATTCTTCAACATCAACTTCGTTGAACAGGTCATGTTGTTCGGATGCATGGTTATCATCTTCCAAAGCAACTACTCTATTCTGAACGTAAAAATGGAAAGTGTGATGCTGGTGGTCAACAAAAGAGGTTTAAAGACTCTCTCAATGCAAATCTAAAGAAAAATTGTAGTATAAACACTGACAATTGGGAAACACTGGCCTGTGAGTGTTCCAGTTAGAGAAGAGCCTTTACCAAAGGTGTCATGGACTTTGAAGACCCTCAAACTCAGGATGAAAGAGAGAAACAAGCTAAGATGAAGGCACGTTTGATCAATTCCCACCCAGAAACCTATGTCCCCACTGTGGAAGGTTGTGAATTGGCCTCCACAGTCACCTATGGACACACTGTTAAGACCGTGTTCATGAAAGACAATCTTACTCGGCTACGAAGACAACTTATGCTAAGGTGAGTGGCTATAGGATGGCAGCCTTAAATTTATTAATACCGGAGACACCTTAGTTTGTACAAGAAGGGTCTCTGATTTCTGGCAATTCCTCTTTCTCCTGCTGTGCTTCCCATGCCATATCCCACAACATTCTGGAGGGTCCCTCAATAATCAGGAATGACTTCTGAAGCAATGCAAAAAGCTGCAGTACAAAGGAGAAAGCAGGGTAGCCCTGTTACATATGTGGAACTCTATTCACAGTTCTATGGATGTTTCCTGGTATTGCAAAGGCTGAAAAAAACTGCAGCCATTTGGGGTACCTGAAAAATGGAGGAAGGCAACTTCCTTTCCTTTGCCCCATCCCTTTCACCCACCTTGATTTACAAAGATTCCCACTAGGAGGGAAGGTCAAATCTGTCATTTTTTGTTGCTCTCTGTTTCTCATTTTTCCAAGTTTAAATTCAGTTCTCCATGTGCCCATATTAGTCTATGGTTATTGTTATTATTTTTTTAAAAGGTGTTCATGAAAATTCATCAGCATTTGCATGTGAATGTTGCCTAGCATATGCATTTTTGTATGCAATTATGCCCAAATATATACAATTTTGCAAAATGATGTTCCCCAGTGTAATGCATTACTTATGTTATTTTCTCATATGAATGCATTTTTGTGCACACTTTACTATTGCATATGCATTTTGGTATCTATTACTTAGCTCTAGAACTACATTTCCAAAATGAGAGAACTGCAAATTTCAAGAGATGTCTGCATTCCCGTTTTGCATTTAAAACAGAAGCTACACCTGTTCAAAATATTATGGCTGTGCTTTTGCAAATGTTAACAGGATATAATTAGCATTTGTTATAGGTAAAATAAAATTGGACACATCAGCAGGCAAGTTGAACAATTGATTGCTTCTTACTGAATAATGAAAAAGTTCATGCTGACTTTTTTTATAGAATTTCAATTTATTTATTTATACTTTCATTACTGTTGCTTTGAACACTTAAATCTGATACAGTTTTATGTGACTCCAAAGCTCGCACCTTCAGCATTTTGGACATTAATGAACCCAATAAAAGGCATTATATGCCCTGTATTTTTTAACATCATTACAAGTGCTCTTATTTGACTAAGTATTTGTTGTTACTTTGTGGAGAAATCCAATTGAACAAACAATGCCTTTGAAGAAACAATGTTGTAATAAAAGATCAAAGTTCATAAAATAAATCCTGCTAGCGATGGATAATATCTGATTATCTCTTCAGCAACACAGCAGCATCTCAAACCTCCACAGAGTTTCAACCTTATGTCCTGGGAAATATCAATGCAGGCAGGAAGTGAAATTGTTATGCACCAGATTCCAGTCACCCTGATTCAAGGATTATGCTTAAATGTCAAGCCACAAAATGAATGCAAAGAATGCAAACATACTTTTGTCCTTTGTGCATTCACAAAATCTACATAAGGCTCTCCATTAACCTGCTTTTAACTATGGCCAAGTTTTCACTGAAGTAGCAAACTCCCCTCACTGTACAACTTCAATTTGCGAGGCGACACAAGGGATGGACAGGTCAGTCTATAGCCAATCTAAATCAATTTTGCATGTACTTGGTCATACGTATCCTATGCCATTTCTGCTTTATTTGGTTAAGATGGTCTGAACATTTTTATGTAAACAATGGTTGCTGACTTGGTTCAGCAACTTTGCTCTCAGCCTCACCTCAGCTGCTTTTTCTGTGGGATCTCGCAACAGTTCTGAACATGACACTGTAGTGTTAAATGTAGTTTTTAAACTATGAGCGCCTTCAGGAAGTCACAGGGCTAATGATGAGCTACATAAATGTTAGCCATAACTAAGTGACTTGAACCTTTGACAGTCTACACTCCATAGAGGTACATGTATTGCCTTGGTGATTAACAATAACAATTGAAGGCTACATTCAAGCTTCCTTTAAAAAATCTAATAAAAGACTGCAAGGAAGCTGGGATCAAAGTATGAAAGCCATGCTTCAGTGCAATTGTTTAAATAAACATATGGGGGAAAGATGTGATACAGTAAACTATATATATATAAAATAAATATACCCAGTTGGTTAAGAGGGGGGTGGAGGGGAAGAGAGAGAGCTTTGCAGGATGCTGGGCCATTTTAAGAGAGCAAAATCAAAAGGCGTTAAAGGTGTCATTTCCAAAATATGAACAGGACACTTCCAGAGTTTTGCTACCTTGGGGGGTGGGATTCAACCACCTACTAGCAAAATCAAGCTGCATGATTATGGTTAGTTTAGGAGCTATGGGCAACAATCATGCTGTCCCCAATCATGCTGTTCCTTTTTGCAAGAAGGAAAGTGATGAGTAAATGCACTGAGGAGTATGGAAAGCCACCTGTTTTGATGCACCATGCTCTCAAACATATACTCGATAAACAGGCAATCTGGAAATGCCGTATTTCAGCTTTCCACACACCCTGAGGAGGATTTATGGCAGTGTGAGCATAGGTGTCAACTTTCAGATTTGAAAATAAGGGATCAGCAGCCTCACCTGTCCCAGGGACAGTCTATGGGATATCTAACAATTTGGGATAGCAGCGGGAAGGGGATTTCCCGCAAAAAAAGGGAAGGTTGACAGCTATGAGTGTGAGTGATGCAGCAGCACTGAGTGCACAGCCCGGGGGGGGGGAGCTTCTCAAAGCCTGGTTTTACGAAAGAGGTGTGAGGACACTGACAAGGTCCTAGAGTTCTCCTGCCTCCTTTCCAAAGCCAAGCAAGCACTTATCAGGCTTTGGGAAGGAGGAGGAGGAAGGGCTCTAGGATCTTGCCAGAGCCTTGCACTTTCTTCGCAAAGCCCACAGCCATGCTGCAAGGGCCGGGGGGAAGGCATCAAATGATGACCTCGCACAAGGTGGCATCAATTCTATGATTCTGTGTCTACCCCTGACACTCCACATCTGCCTAACCCAATAATCAAATCATGAACATCAGTATTATATTGGAGTGGGTCCAGCAGGAATGACAACATTGTTAGTGTGGCCAGTGGTGCAATACTGCTCCCTCCTCCATGCATAGAGTGAGTGTTTGGAGAAGGCGCTATAAAATGTACTATAGTGTCACAGAAATTTGTAAGGGGGTAAATGTTGAAGTGATTTTGCACTTCTGCCTACAGACCAAATGGCTTGGACACCTGGTCTGCTGAATGCTGGCTGCATTAGCACCAAACCTCATTTTACATTTCAGGCTAGAAAAGACCTTCTAAAGGAAATGATGCTTGATTCATAATATAGCTGAGCATTATCAACTGGACAAATGTGTATCCTGAACCTGACAACTGTGAACCAGCAGCCTCACTAATAAATGTAAATCAGTCAAGTGATCTGCAGGCTTTTGTGAAAAGGGATGCAGGGACAGAGGGGATACTCCATTCAGTTCACATTCAGTTCTGAAACAATATGCAAACCGAAACACGGCTATCATTCAAAATTCACACTTCTCCAAAATTGCAGTGCCATTCCCCACCCAAGTAATGTGCACAAAAATGCATATACTGTGGTAATGTGTGCACTGGTGAAAATAACAAAAATGCATTGCAGTAGGGGAAATTGCTCTGCAAAAACATGTTTGCTAGAATAAATTCACACTAAAATGCTGATGAATATTTATTAGGTTTTTTTCTTTAAAAAATGCAAACTGATGTGGAAATGCAGAGAACCAAATTTAAGGTTGTATAAATGAGAAGCTGAGAGAAGCCACAATTGATGGGTTCTCTCAACCCTATTTGTGAACGAGCCTTTATGAGATAAAACAAAAGGGAGACTGAATGGATGTTAGTATCTAATAATTGTAAAAAATTTGATTGAACACACTTTTGGTGCTTATATGCCCAGCCCTCACAATTTTCTAGTTAGAAACTTCCCTGAGTGAGGATGAGCTGCAATCGAAAGGCAATTTTTCACAGATATGCACGCAGTATGTTTTCGTGTAACTTGATTACCCACCCACATCTGATAACTAGTGGCTGACTATGTGAGTCCCAGCCTCAGGCTGCAATGCACTGCTTGAATTCCAAAAGTACTTGAAGTATTATTTTTCAGATGTTTTTACTACTCCTCTCTTGCTGGATAGTTTGAGGAACACACCGATAAAATGTTTCCCACATGGCGGCGATAATCTGGTGGAGTAGAGTGGAATGGAGTGTGTGTGTAAAGGGTGCAATTTAGAAGGACACATGCACAAAACATGTCTATCAAGAAGGTCCAACTATGATGGAAACTATCTGATGAAATGACAGACGTATAACCCTGTTACAAAGAGATAAATAGACCAGCCAGGACACAGAAGTGATTCTTTGGTTGTAATTGTTTTCTCTTCTGCAAGGTTACTAGCCAACAAATGGAATTACTTTGGAAGGAAGTATGTGATGAAAGCTCCTCATAAGGGAACAAACAGAATTGGCTTCTCTTCACAGCCTAGCTGAATATACACAATGGACTGCTCACTTTGACATTTTAATTAGATTACTGGTCACTACTTGCCCTACTAAGAATGCAAGGTAGGTATAAATCTACACACATTTGGTAAAGGTATGACAGTCTGAGGAAAAAGGGAATTTCCCCTCTAGAAGGAAGATGCAAGTTTATTTTATTGACTTGCAAAAGAAGCCAGTCTGCAAAGTTAAAACAATCCACTTGACAAACAATCCACCCCTCCCTCTTTTTAAATCTAATTCACAAGGGTTAAATAAAGGGTATGAAGGGTAATCTGGAATTGCACTTCACTGTGTTTCAGGACAGCCAATATTATAAGAAAAGCTTTTGTCTCTTTGTTCATTTCCTGATGAATTTCACATAAACACAGATTTCTGTTCTTGGAATCCACTTGCAGTCATATGGTTTTGCCATTCTTAATTGCTGATCCCAGCAAAAATACCAACCTATTATTTCTGTGTTTTTGCATTTATATTTACACATCTCTTTGAAATTGATAGATAAGAAATGGAAGGCTGATTGATCGGATTATCCTGCCATTCCCCTAAGAATAACCAGGTGACATATAGATGGATGGTCCTCTGCCCCCATTTCTTGAGAAATCTGGACTAGAAGAAAATTGATCCCTACGGCAAAACCTGCCAAAAGAGAAAAGGACACTATTTATGTAAGTGGCGGCGGCAGCAGCGAGAATACTGTTAGCACAGAATTGGAAGACTGGAGAAATTCCAACAAAAGAACAATGGCAAGAAGAACTGATGAGTTGTACGGAATTGGTGAAGCTGACACACAGACTTCAGGAAAGGGACAATAGGGATTTTGAAAAAGAGTGGGAACCTTTTATATTATATTTGCAGAAACAAAGAGAGAATATTGACCTGATGGATCTAAATAAACATTTACAACTTTATGGATAGGAAACAGATAATGTAATAAAAGGAAAAATATGATATTTGTAGAAAACAGCAGAATATACAAATGAGGTTAATAAATCAAAAATGGAAGTTGTGGGAAGTCCAAAAGGGAGGAGGGAGGGATGTGATGTAAGCTGTATGTTATAAGTATATTTGTAATGAGAGAAAAGAAAATTAATTAAAAAATAAAAGAAGATTGATCCCTGCTGGCTGTTGCTGACCACTCTCTGTTTACCCTATGCATGCCACCCTAAGCTTCTTAGTGAAATGTTACAATAAACAAAAACAATAATAATGTTTTTACCATGAGAAGGTAAAAGACCAGAAGTTGTTGGGAGTACAGAAGTTGTTGGATTCCAACTCCAATCAGCCCCAGCCAGCACAAAAATTGATCGGGGTGGTGGGAGTTGCAATCCAGCAAACTCTGGAGGGCCACAGTTTCTTGAGTGTTGAACTGGAAGAATTCAAATTACTTCTTGGGCAAGAGTGATCCCGTGGAGTTCTGGAGCAGGAGGGAGAAGCAAAGGTGGAGGAACGATGCCAGCTTATGCTGGCAGGACAGAGGATGTGGTGAGGCCTCCCTTCGTTCATTGTTCAGGGGGCTTTGACTTTCTAAGAAAAGCTTATTTCCCACTGATTTCAAAAAGAGATAAAATATGCCAACTCCAGGGCTAGTAAGGTTGTTCCCAATTCTCATGGGAATGGTGGTGCCTAGAGAACAGGAAAGTTTGGGATCCTATGGATCCACAGAATCTCCCAGCACACCCCCATGGATGCCTCCACCATCAGAAGAGAACTATCTGCATACCTTTCTACAACCTCAAAGAGGTATAAGGTCAGATCTCTTTCTCCTAGGCTGGACTTCTCACTGACCCTGGAGAGCAGGATTTCCAAAAAAACCTTAGGGTCTCTGGGAACCCCTCTCAGGGAGCATAAGATTGCAGCTAGAAAGGCAGATGAAGCAAATAAAGGTTTTTATTAGGGCAAATGGAAATTATGAGAAGCAAAAGAGAAAAAGACCAAACTTTAATAGAATTGCATTAAAAAGTTTATCTCTACCTGCCTTGAGGCAACATAAATGACTCATGTGAAATAAATAAAAAATAACCCATGTTTTCATAATTTGTTAAAAGTTAAAATCATTTTAAATGGTTAAATGCATCCACTGTAGTTCATTAGCTAGGAATAAACTTTCATTGTGGCAATTTTTATTCTGTTCCCTTCTTTCTGTTAAGCCATATTAGAACTGTTGTCAACACAGTCCAGAGATTTTATGAGATACAAGGAGAGCGCAAATTTATTACATCTGGATAAGAACTCTTCGAAGGCAATTATTGAAGAATTTACTTGAATAATCAGTTTTAATACTGCATGAAACAGCCTCATAATCTTTTATTTCATTGGTTCTCAACCCAGCACAACCCTTCTTCCCGATTTTGACATCTTTGTCTGAAGTGCATGGACGGGATATTATCCAAAAGATGCTTTGATATATCTTTCATTCCATTTCACTAATCTAACTTCTCCCCCATTTCATTTAAAGTCAGGGAATAAGGAATGTGGATGTGTAACAGTGGCCAGTGAATGAGTGGGGCCCAAAAAAGAACAGAAAAATAAGCATAAGGTGACAAAAAATGAAACGGCTCCTATTTGGGCTTAAAAGTAGGTCATGGATCAGGAAACTTTGAGAACTAGTGGTCTAGAGGCAGGTAGAGATGGAATCCAACTCAACCAGAAAGGTCCAATAAGGTTAGAGTTTTGGATGTCTAAACTGTGACAGGAGGATCGCCATAGGGGTCATGTAAGGAACATGGGAGGAAGATTAGTTTGGTACTGAGGCAATCAGAGAGTCTCAAGGTTACAGTGTGAATTAGAGGTCAGGGTTGAAGACAGCTTGCCCATGTCATGAAGTTAGCAGTGATGAACAGGATCTTTGTGGAAAGCATACGACTGAGATGTAGGACTTGGGCCTGTACCATAACCAGAAAGGAAATTAAAGAAGAGAGAATGGAGGAGAATAAAGAGGGCACAGCAAAAGAAACTGTGCTGCAGTATTAAGTACGGGTGTGTTGTGATGTATCAATGTATTAATTATCGGAATGATAGGAAAAGGAAACACTTTATCCCACACCACTGGGAATAGACCATTAATCTAATGTTTAAAATGTCAGTCTACCCTGTTTCAGAGGACTGAAAACCTGTGAATTTTGTGCAAACGCTAAGAAAATACTCTTTCAAAAGTTTTTGATGGGAAAAAATTCTCCGTTTATTAGACGCTAAAAGATCAATATTATCTGGTAGCCTTTTGATTTATGAGGTGCCTCAGAAAGTCACCCTTTTTTGTCTCCCATCTAACAAGCGGTTGAAGTCATTCAGAGATTTGGGATGGGATGGCATCATCCCGATGATGATACCTAGCTCTTATCTCTCATTTCTATCTAATCCCAGGGAGCCTAGGAAATTTATACAACAAATGTCAATGTAAATAAATTGAAACTTAATCCAGACAAGATATCTGTTGGGGCACTAATGATCTGTCTGTAGGCCCTGAAATATCGGAAGGCATTCTTACTCCATCACTAAAACCAACACAAAAAGTACAAAATTAATTTATATTAATAAATGCTTGGTTTTTTTAAAAAAAAAAAACACCAAATCAGGACAGAGTCTTTTGAAATGAAGAATTAAATGAAGTGTAGCTCTCGCTCATTCACGGTAGCTGTGTACACACCATACATTAAAAGCACAAACCCCCAATTTCTGGGAACTATAGTCTACCCCCACAGAGTTCCAATTCCCAGTACCCTTAGCAAGCTACATTTTCCGGGATTATTGGAAGGGGGTCCTTTAAATGTATTCTTCATATGCAGCCTGAGTGGGTCTGACTGGTTTGGAACTGATCCGATGGATCCATAAATCATTGCCCTTACACATTAAGGCAAAGCTTTCCAAACTCTGTGTCATGACACGTTAGTGTGTTGGCTGCGGTGTGTAGGCGTGTGGTGTGAACATTCTCCACGTTCCTCCCGGGACTGGAAAGGGGTTAGTTTAACCTCTGGTTTGTCAGTAAAACTGAATTACTGTGTCACGAAATGACGCATGTCTAAAAAGTATGTCACCAACATGAAAAGTTTGGAAAGCTCTGCATGAAGGCAAAAGCCTTGCCTTTATCTTTTGTCATGTCATCATATTAACCAAATCTGGTTGGCTACTTAGTGATGTATTGTTGCATTCACTATATGATGCCTATTGGCTAGTACCTGTCATGTGACTAATTGTGAAGGTAGAAGACAAACACTGCTACCTGCCAGTGGCTACAGCCAGGAAGCCAATAGAAACAGTAACTGGAAGGTGGGGAATAATGCAGCAGCAACTGGAACACCAGGCAAGATTTTTTAAAAGTAAATATTCTTGCAACCAAAGGACTTTCTGGATATAGTTTTGCATGTGCGCAGAGAGAGAGAGAGAGAGAGAGAGAGAGAGAGAGAGAGAAGGAGACATGGCTATTTTTGGCCAAAAGATCCACATGGGACAGAATTCAGTACAGTCCAAGTATTAAATATGCTTTTGGATAGAGACCAATCTGGGAATTCTCTGAATGGAACCATAAGAAACTATATGATAGATATAAGAACTGAGAATTCGTCCTAAAATAGATTTTTTAAAAACCAAACAGTTTAATGACTTTTGCACATTTAAATTCTTTAGTTAAAGCATTAGAGCAGACATTTTTCCTAGGTCACTACCTATCGTATGTTTGCTGCAGCAGTACTTTTACTGTTCATATGTATTTTCAGAGTTCATAATATAACCTGTACGTTTATTTTAAGAGGTTGAAATCTGTCATGTGCCAGTTGTGAACTGTGTTGACATTTTCATAACTGGCAGCTTTGAACTTTTGGTAACATGATTTCCCTTCACAGAGGAAGAGAAATCCTGCCAGGAGTATATTACCCAGAAGGCAATATATACCATTCTTTGACACGATACTCACAGCCACATTTTCCCAGGGGTATAGTGCTACATGTGCAGCCAAGTGTTCCTGTTGATGTCCAGTTATAGCTGGATCATCTACAAACTGCCATTAATTTGGTTTTTTCATTTCAGTTTCTGAATCTCCAAACCCATTTACTGAGGTGGTTTGTTTTCTCATTTTTGTTCCCATCTCCCTACACCTTCTGGGTAACAGCAGGCAGGAAACATTTTCACTGCGCTTTCATTTTCTCATAAATAATATTCCAATGCAGGTGATTCAAATACAAATTCCACCAATGCTATTATACTCAGAATTGTTATGTTCCCCATACATTGGAGCCTTTAGATGTGCATGTAAGGGCACACAATTCAGCACAATTTCAATGAGAAACCATTAAGCAGGTGCCTTGCTTTCCCATTGAAATCAATACATAGTGTTTAGCTGGAATGTGCCCACAGATTCCACATGCCTTGTCTGCATCCCTCAATCCACACTACTTCTACTTCTGACACAATTCAGCAGCAGCAAAGGAAGGGGAAGAGATAGGGCCAATGGCAGAACAGAACATGTGCTGCTCAGTCCTATTGGTATTGCCACTGAGAAGACTGTGACCATGCCAACCAGGACAAACATGCCCTTTCCCCAGGGAAAAGGAACAATCACTCAAAGAGTCTGTTTATGCTCAGGCAGCTGCTTTGTGTTAGTTTTTTTCAATGCGTCATGTACCATCTGTACAGCGAACATCTACAGGGCCATGCATAACTAACCTCTGAGATGGGCTTCATGGGTGACGGTGAAACACCACCAACCATTTCTGCTTCCAGATGGCTACCCCTTCTCTGCCTTCTGATGGTGAACTTATACATTTCCTCCACTCACTTCTTTTGAGTAAGATTCTAAAAAAGGGGGAGAGCATTTTGTACTTCTTTCAAGTTACACTTGATTTGTCTGGTACATCAAACATCTGAGTTGTTAACGGTGATCAGAGATGTCTCGATGTCAGGGCAGGGGAAACCTTATGAGCAGGAATAGCAAGTGAGAATTGGCTGAGCAGGTACTGCCCCTCACAAGCTCTGCTTACCCCCACACTGTCCGTACTTAACCTGAAACTGTTCTTAACCTGAAGCACCACTTTAGCTAATGGGGCCTCCTGCTGCTGCTGCCGCACCACCAGAGAACAATTTCTGTTCTCATCCTGAAGGAAAGTTCTTAACCTGAAGCAGTATTTCTGGGTTAGCGGAGGCTGTAACCTGAAGTGTATGCAACCTGAACCGTATGTAACCTGAGGTACCACTGTACACAGTATTTCTGGGGAGATTTCTGCTCAGTTCTTAGAGAGCTGCCACCGCCACTTGGAGGAAGTACTGGACTTAGATGAATCAATGGTCTCGCTTTGTCCATAGCTCAGCAGCAGAGCATCTTGTGTTTATGCAGAAGGACCCTGCTCCAATCCCTGACATCTAAGGTACAGCTGGGAGTGAACCCTGTCTGAAATCCTGGACAGCTGCTGCCAGTCAGTGCAGACAATAGATGGACTAATGGTCTGACTCAGTATTATGCAGTTTCCTATGTCCCTCTGTATGAAAAAGCTTCAGAAACTTGTTCAGAAAGGAAAGGGGTTTTTTTTTTGCGGGGGGAGAATGACAATCCCAGGGCTAAGTAAACATTGCAGACAGGATGCAGATTCAAAGAAGAAAAGCACCACAAAATAAGCACAGTAGAATAGTCAGTCAGTTAAGCTTTTTTGTTTGGCCACAACAATTGTGGTTATATGTGCTTTGCCCAGCTATGTGACTTGGGAAGCCACAGAGATCAGGAAACGCTGTCCCTAAAGACCAAGGAAGTAGTTCAGAGATTGACTCAGCTGACGCAATGCACATGGGAAGCTTCAAAGCTTGGCTTGTATGAGGTCTCAGCTTTTCCATCAGGTGCTCTTGCAACAGGCCCAGGCATCAAAATACTATTATTTATTGATTAGCAATATAAATGTGCTGATTTGCTTTACTTGCCTCTGAGTCTTCTTCCTTTCTCGTCTGAATCCTGGGGAGAAAACCTCTTCTGCAACATCCTCTTTACCTGCAATAGAAACATAAAGAGTAAAAAGATAATGAATCATTTTAAAAATATTTCAAAATTGTAATACTCAAAACCCCATATAATTGGAATTGAACTTTGATTGATGAAAATGGAAAGATATACAGGCTCAGATTATATCTAAACTTATTCCAAGCCTTCAGACAATATGGAACAGGTTTTATTATTTGCCCAGATGGTTCTCCTATAGTGGCCATTGATAGCTTTATCCTCCATTAATTTGTCAGCTCTTCAGTGATTAGAAATATATTAATCCCAAGTATCTATCTTGGCCATTGAGCAAATGAAATTTCAAAGGGTCAGCCATTTTTACCTTTCTTCTGTTTGCAGACTGTTGCCTAAAATTGCTCCATGTTCTTGTTTTATAACCTTACACTGTCCATAAGACATCCGTTAATTCACTGCATGTTCTCAAGTGATATTCCTACTGTAAATACTACATCTTCAGGGGTTAACCAATATTGTATATATGTGGGCTTGGATCCAAATGCCTTGCATGAGCGGAAAGTCACTTCTGTTTTCGCAAACCAGCTCCCCCTCCATTTTGTTATTCCCCAGTTCTGCTGCAGGTCCCTCAGGCCCCACCCCAAGTTGCTCCAGAGACTCCCTCAGTCTTCAGGAGTAGCCTTTGAAGGCTGCAATGAGAGAGAGAGAGAGAGAGAGAGAGAGAGAGAGAAACAGAGACAGAGATGCCAGAAAGCCCCATAGTGTGAACAGAGTATTATTCATGCTTCTTTGGATCCAAACTATGTGTACATTTACCACTTGAATATGGTAATTGTCTCTAATACTGATGGGACACACAGAGACCACTTACAGGGCATGTAGTGTCAAGGAGCGGGTTGCTTTCCTGAGTCCTCCCTCCAAGGTATCTCTCTCTCTCTCTCTCTCTCTCTCTCTCTCACACACACACACACACACACACACACACACACACAAAGGCACCGACCAAGTTACCAGGCTTTATTGGCTTCTTCTCTGACACCAGCTATAGAACATCAAACAGCAAGTCTAAAACATGGTGTGGTTAACTTCCCACAGCAAGTTAACTCAAAGATTTATAGGGGCTGGGGAATGCTGGCAACCAGCCAGCCCCATCACATGCTCCCACTTTGGGGACTACTTGTTAACACCTGCCCGAGGGGCCCCACCCAGCGATACTTGCTCACAGGATCACTACTTCATGACATGTAGAACCTGAAAGTTCAAGAGAAGAATGAGATCACAAGGTAAGTGGAGGTGATTGCCACCCCTTCAGACAAAGTTGGGTGGTTTGATTGTTCCCTCTCAGAGGCGGCTTACAACATATCTAAAAACGTAATAAAAGCATCAGTCCTTAAAAACTTCCCTGAACTTTAGATGTCTTCTAAAAGTCAGATAGTTGTTTATTTCCTTGACATCTGAAGGGAGGGCATTCCACAGGGAGGGCGCAACCACCAAGAAGGCCCTCTGCTGGTTCCCTGTAACTTTGCTTCTCACAGTGAAGGAACCAGCAGAAGACCCTCGGCGGAGGACCTCAGTGTCCAGGCTAAGCGATGGATGTGGAGATGCTCTTTCAGGTATGCTGGGCTGAGGTCATTTAGGGCTTTAAAGGTCAGCACCAACACTTTGAATTGTGCTCGGAAATGCTACAGCTGGACAGCATTATTATTGTGTATTGTGCAACATAAACCTATAGAAGCATACTGCAATGGATTTGGGCAAAGCACAATTACCTATGGTTATTCCCAACAGATTCCACTGGCAACCACTGTAAAATAGAACACAATTCTATGGAAGAGATCAATGTCTCACCTCTTTAAGGAATTTTATGTTTTCTCTTCACCCTCCTTGCTAACAGCAATCCATCACTTCTATCTAGTAGGGCAGGGAGTGAGGAGGTTTAATGATACCACCCAGTATTTCTGGGAAGTTGTCCAGGGTGCTGGTTGTTTAGAGGAACTTTTACCTCTTACGTTGCAAATGCCTAGATGGATCTTCAACATTCAGCTGTGGGAAACAGGAAGGTACACAAGGGGAAGGGAGAACCCTCTGTGCAGTATTATAGGTGGGAGAAGATATTAGAGGAAGACTACGCCTAAGACAACACAACTGGAAATTGTGGGGAGGGGGAAGGAACTGAAAACGAATGCATGTCTGCCGGAAGCTCTGTTGAGCCTACATTTATTAAATGAACAAATATAAAAATTGGAAACCAGCTGACAAATAATGTTGGAGATGAGCAGAGACTTGCTGCCTTTCTTGCATCTCCTCTAATCATTGTCAGGTCAGGAAATTCCAGATCAGGAAGAAAAGGTCTGCACCGTGAAGATGGCTTTTGGCTTATCTTTCCTTCTCTGTTCATTTATCTCATTCAGCAGTAAGTCCATTTGCCAATATAAAGGGCCTAGTGATTTATCTTCTGATTTATACTAAGATTTAAAAGAACATCTCTTGGAAGACAGCCGATGAACTGATGTCACAACTTCCAGTGTGTTGGCTCCCCATCTAGTGTTTAGTGTTGAGTATGGTGCTAATAAAATGATCTGGTTTACATCTATGCAGCATTTAGAATTGATCTTGGCAAGTATCAATGGACTTACCAAGAACCAAACATTTCCCACACATTCAGAGGTTGAGTCTGACATACATGCAGCAATCCCTTTAAACACTTTTGGCCTCACATGTCTAGGCTAAACACTTGAAGAGGGCTACAGATCAAGAAGCACCTTTGCTGTGGAATTTCTTTGAGTTACACACAATTTTACATCGAACTGTTTTGCCTGTCCCCACACATTCAAGGAAGAAAACCAAGATGCAATCACAGCAGAGAACTATGCACTATTTTCATTCACTTCCCACCACTTCTTGGGATTTCTCATCTATCTGGACTCCATCTGTGTTCTTTTAGTGACTTGCTAACATACATTAGGGAGTTTTGCATTAAAATGTGAACCAAATTGAATTTCTCCCTCATCCCACACCTGTGCTATTCTTCGTTATAAAAATCTATGCCCACACTGCATAAAAACAGTCACAATATCAGGGGTTTTTTAATAAAAAAAACTGCATTAATTAGCATTAAAGGAGAAAGAAAACTCTCAGTGACACCAATGGGAAGCCCCCTCTTCCTCCAGACTAATTGGGGAAGGATTTTTACTCGGCTCATGGCTGGGAAAGGAAGTCTTAAACCTTCCCATGGGTTTCAGTGCTGATGATTATTTCCCCTTTAGGCCTCATATTTAATTTTTAAGAAAACCGCAACATGATTACCTTGCATACTATTAACATAACATGCAGTTAAGTCCACAGACATCCCTTATTGCATTTCACAGCCATTTTGGCCCCCTTTCCATTCTCTTGCCCAGAATGGATCACACACACACACACACACACACACACACACACACACACACACAACCACCTCCCAACTAAGGGTAACACTTTATGCAGCTGGACTCTGGTTGATGAAAGCTTGTGCCATAATTAATATGTTAATGTGCCCAAAAGACTGAGTTACCTATTATGAAAGCATTATAGGAATTGATTACATTCAGAACACAGACAGAAGATGTCATTCTGTCTACAAAAGGCTTTTGATCCAGTGGAGGGGTCTCACTGGTGGAGGAAGGGAGCAGCGGTATTTGCTGAATCCTCCTCCGCCAACTCCCAACCGTACTTCCCACGCAGAGCAAGAGGTATTGCTGGAAGCTATAATAGGAATAAATATCAGCAAAGGTTCTCTTCTGCCCTTCACCTGTGGGAGCAAAGCTGGTTCCAAACCTATTAGTCACAAAAATTATAGCCAGTTTTTAGAAAATCTGTAAATCATGCCAAATGAAACTTTTTTTTATTATTTCTTAAAGAGTGTAGAATGCCACTGTGGAGCTTTCCGTGAGTGCTCACTTTTCTATTGTATTTTTATGACAACACAAGCACACTGTCCACTGGGAGAAGAATTCTTTTTGAGAAGTACAAGCACTCCAACATGCCTTATACAAAGTGGAAAATCAAAGCGCATATGTAACTGCTTTTCCATCTCTGCTGCAACTTTTTATAGACTTATTAATGCACGAGAGCTACAAAATGGAATCCCTGTGCAATAACAGAGGGAATAATAATGGAGGGAATCTTATAATTTAAAAAGTTTCAGAACAATGTGGCAAGAACAGTTGTGGCAGCAACCAACTTTCCACTGGAGAAGATATGGAGGTTAAATAAGGTATATTTATAGCTTAATTTGCTCATATAAACCTCAAACATGTAGCTGAAGGAAAAGATTCATCTGTGTTTATTTCTCTTAAAAATTACACGACTAGACATAAAGTCACGCTTGAACTTTAGAATATGCATTTCCTCTCTATTTTTAGATATGCCTGGGAAGTTAGAAACTATTCCTGAGTGCACTGTTCAACTAGAATATATTTTTAGATTTCCACTTGGTAGCTTCAAAAGCATTAGGCCATTTCACAAATGAATATAATTTCTCTTATCTGTTGTGCTCAAGCAATCCCAGGCCATTCATGCCAGTTTTTAGCACCCTGAATACTGTCACTGATGTTAATATTTTAATGGTGTGTTTTATTGATATGTTTTATGGGTATGATTTATGATTATATTATCTCTGCTATTTTACTGTTTGCAAACTGCTTTGATCCTTTTTGGAAGGAAAGGCAGTATAGATATAGTTTTAAGAAATAAAAAAAGTGCAACACAAGTGAAATAATTGAAACCATATGTTTCCTGATCTTTTCATCTACCCTGGTCGAGTGCATCCATTCTACTTACATAATGCCCCTACAACACCTTATCAAAAGTTCCAAAAATATATATTTCTTTTATTTCACTGCCTGCCTGCCTTCCTCTAGAGCAGGGGTGGCCAACCAGTTAAAAACTGGCAGTGATCTCCCGCCTTTTGGGGGGTTCAGGTCAAAGTTGTTGAGCTTTCTTTAGGGAGGAGGAAAGCCCATTTTGGGGGAGGGGTTCGAGTTAAAGTTGTTGAGTTTTTTCAGGGAGGAGGTAAAATGTTGAGCTTTTTTTTAGGGGAGCCACAGTTGTTCAGCTTCTTTGGGGGGAGCCAATGATCTACCAGTGATCTACCGCAGACGTCCAGCGATCTACCGGTAGATCACGATCTACCTGTTGGACATGCCTGCTCTAGAGTAATTTTAGGGTCTTTTACTAGAATCTACTTTCAGTTTTAAGCTTCTTTGCTTCTTTCTTTCTTTTACTAGGGTCTTTTATTAGGGCCATATTTGCTGGCAGTGGAGGCAGGCTTTTTTTCAACTGGAACTCAGCAGAACTCAGTTCTGGCACCTCTCAGGTGGGCGCAGTGGCGGAACAAGCCGATGGGGCCCCTGGGGCAGCTTGCGCGCCCTTCACCCAGGGGAGGGCCAGCCGCCCATGGGGCGGGGCGAACCGGGGCAGGGTGCTCCGTGGGGCCTTCAAGGAGTCTGCTTGCCTCCTCCCACTCAGCCACCCTACAGCTGAGGGGGAGGCGGTGGGTGGACCATTTGGGGCACAACGGAGCCTGTAGGCACCCAAGCTACCGCGCCACTTCCAGGACAGTGGCTCGGGAGTGCTGCAGGCCCTGCGGTGAGTGCCGCCCGGCATTTTGTCACCCCCCTCAGTGGTGACACCCAGGACAGCCTGCCCCCACGGCACCCCCTTCCTTTGCCCCTGAGTGGGCACCATTGCCATAATAAGAGAACAAGGTTAACGTTGAGTTCCGGCACCTATTTTTCTAGAAAAATAACACTGAGTAGAGGGATTTTGATAGCAATTTGATATTGCCTTAATTAATGCAAGAAGATTACTTTGGAATTCTCATGATTTTCACTGAACAGAAACTTGAATTATTGGCATATTTAATTTCAGTACTGCTTTAAAAAAAATCAGTGACAGCTATCAGGAATTACTCTAGAAATGGTCTCAGATACCCTAAAATCATACAAGTATACAAGAACAGCAGGACCTTAATTACATACTTAGACATAAAACAGAAACATTTGCAGAAAAGTGCATTTGCAGTATGTTTCCAAGCACAATTCAAAGTGTTGGTGCTGACCTTTAAAGCCCTAAACGGCCTCGGTCCAGTATACCTGAAGGAGCGTCTCCACCCCCATCATTCTGCCCGGACGCTGAGGTCCAGCGCCGAGGGCCTTCTGGCGGTTCCCTCATTGCGAGAAGCAAAGCTACAGGGAACCAGGCAGAGGGCCTTCTCGGTAGTGGCGCCCACCCTGTGGAACGCCCTTCCAGCAGATGTCAAAGCAATAAACAAATACCTGACATTCAGAAGACATCTTAAGGCAGCCCTGTTCAGGGAAGTTTTTAACGTGCGACATTTTAGTGTATTTTTGGTTTTTATGGAAGCCGCCCAGAGTGGCTGGGGAGGCCCAGCCAGATGGGCGGGGTATAAATAATAAATTATTATTATTATTATTATTATTATTATTATTATTATTATTCAGACCTTTTTGATTAGCCAGGGTCTCACAATATCTTTCTTAAATTCATCTCATAAATTTAACCAGTGAAGATAAACTTTGTCACTGCTTCCACCAAGACCAGATCCATAATGGCTACATAAGCATTAAGCGCAAAGACTGAGTTGGCATAAGTTTAAAGAAATATGCTGTACATCTTCCAGCAAGCAGATTTTCCCTTCCTCTTCGCATGATAACTTACGTGACTCTTTAAGAGTTTTACAAAGAGACAAAATGTTGCATAATAATCATAATGAAGAATCTTGTCTAGCACGTTGAACAAATACTTGCTCTCACTAGCCCCAGTTAAAAGGCTTCTTCCATGTGCAGGACCTCTGTTGCGCACATGGTTCTCCTGTTAAAACATTGTGCATGAGAAGGGTTTTCAATCCATGTGGTATATCTCAGGGATCGTTTCATGCAATGCTAATTTTTCTAGAAAAAGAGATGCCGGAACTCCCCATGAACACCTCCCTCGTTCTCTTAGAATGGCAATGGCGCCCACCTGACAGCTGCTGGAACTGAGTTCCAATGAGTTCCTGTTGGGGGGGGGAAACCTGGCTTCATGTATTTTCATAATGTATGAACATACTTTCTTTTCAAATTCTACTGAATGTGAACGCCTTGGGTTGATCAGTGTTCATGTACCACAGAGCACTGGTAGACCTCTGGATCTGGTGATCAGATAAAACACTTTCAGTTGTATTCAATGTAGCAGTTAGTCTCAGTTCTTCAGCTTAAGGACTTCCACCCTCTTCCCTCCACATGTGCCCCCTAAACCTGTTCCAGGTGCTTCCTCAATTCTCTGGAGCAGTGCACAGGGTGGCAGGAGAGGGGCAGAAGTCTCATTGTGCTTGTGGTAATCCTTGCACTAAGAGGATGAGTTAGGAAAACACCACCCTTTGCTCTCTAAAGCTATTTCCCCTTCAATCTCCTCTTTCCACTCATGGAATAAACCATGTCACTGAGACTGCTAACACCCTTCCCAATATTCTCCATGAGAAAGAATATAACTGCCATGAGAATATTCTGAGAAAGAAAATTAAGTACAGACCTAAAATCATTCCAACACTCTTTTCAACACTGCGTGCGTTAGGCACGGCCAGCATTTAGGTCAGGGGTGCCAACTTGAATAAAATATTTGGGGAGTCCAGGTAAGTCCTGCCCCACATAATCAACCACAAGACGTGGCACACACATACCATTTAAATGGCAATGCTCATCAACTGGGGAGGGGCTGGCCCCTTCAAATATTTTATGGGGGGCTGAAGGGACAGAGAGAAAGAGAAGAAGGATCTGTGACAAAATATATAACTTCAAGAGAGAGATTTTAAAAATTGCTTACATTTAAAATGACTAGCATACAACTGGAGGACAAATGCTTAGAAAATAAACTTTCCAATTGACCAACTAACCGATGACCTATCCTCACTTGCCACACATGAACTAGCTCCATATGGCAAACTACAGAAATTAGATACAAATTTAAATTAGCAAAATCTATGAAGACTGACCAATCTCTGTCCCCTTTTCACTTCTACCTCACTCATAATATTCTCTTTATTGTTGTTATTGTTGTATTGATGTAAACAAAAAAAGAGATACTACTTAAAAACCCAAATGTGTCATTTTTTTTTTTGGAACATCAAAGGCCACAATGTGCTTCTAAAATAATCTTCTTTAAAGGCTTCTCTTGGCTCACAAAATTTCCACCTGAAACCCAATAGTAAGGAGAAATGAGCTGATGTTCTGCCATGGGCCTTCACAGCCCAAACTTGTGTGCTTCTGTAGAATAACACCCTCAATGTGATGAGGCACACCACATTTTGGCAATTTCATTTGCGGTTTTAGGGAGTGCTGCAATTTGAAGAGAGAGAAAAGTGTTGCACACTACATTGTACACATTTTGTATCCCAGGACTGAACAGGGGATTAGCCATTAAGAATGTGGATCCCTGTCAAAGTCATAGCATCATGATGGCGCTGTCAAAAGTAATCATTGAAATGAGAAAATACTCCCCGCCACACACACACACCTTTGAAAATTTTTACAAAAACATTCCTGGGTTCCATGAAGCAAGCCAGCTGAATTCATAATGTGTCTGTTAGGGATTATATTCACACTATAAAATGAGGAAGAAAAATGTACACCATTAACTTCATTAGCTGCCTAAGGGACAACTTGTACTCAGCTTTACTCGGGTTTTATAGTGTGACTGGTCTGACATGCCGACATGCCAAGCCAAGGCAGCTCAAGCATGCAGACCAAGAATTGGTTCATACAGTCTGATACCTCAACATGTGGCGTCTGAAGCCTGATGCTCATGTGGCGAAACATAGCAATCACATAGATAGCTATGGGTGTATCTGTGCAGCTATCTGTGCACAGCCATGGGTTGAAAAGCTCAGAACTAGCACAAGATATTGTGCCATTTGACCTACCCAACTCCATTTCTCCTCTTCCTCGCCTCCCACCCTCCTCCTTTCTCCTTCCAGCTTCCCATGACATGCCTGGAACACGAGAGAGGAAATACACCCCAGACCCACATGTATTCATTGGAACATCTGTAGAGCGCCGTATCAGAAGCCACATTGAATCAATTCCATATTAGGCTATTGTAAATACTTGTAGGCACACTTCAGCCAATGTTTTCCTATGGACGGTGCAACACACTGTTATTCTGTGGTACCTTTGAGTCCACAGCAGCGCTTTCCTTTTTTCCAATGACGACAGCATATAAGCAAACACTGAAAAGTGTTGGATTATTCCTAGGGTAACCTTTCCTTTACCAGAGTTTGGACTTTTAATTATTGTTATGTCTTAAGTATTTTTGACACGGGAAGCACTTTCTGCACTGACTTAAAAGAGAAAGCTACAGTATCTTGTTACTCCGCCAGTACAGGTCCAGATGGGTGAATGCAACTCCAGACTTAGCTGTCTCCCTTTCAGAGGAAAGGCATGCAGGAAATTGCACTAAACGAAGGTATCATCACTGTGAGTTTAGTACAGGCCAACTTTCAGAAGTGATAATTAATGAAGCCTGTGCTTTGATCTGATCAGCCTCCATGTCTTATGCTGTTTCATTAGTGCAACATATAACTCTTGGCCTGGAAGAATACAGAGCAGAATTCTTCTAAAAACCTTTTAACTGGCCTCACATACTAAAATTCAGCTTATCCAACTTACCTTTCAAGGCACAGTGGTATGTGCTTTAAAGCATGTGTGTGCCACCAAGTAGAACCTTGGGTTCCCTTCATTGAAAATTTGTGGGTGCCCCACAGAGTTGGCGCCAAGGTCAGGGGCACAGGGCAGGCCAAATGGCCCACTCAACTCCATCCATTCTGCATACCTGCTGCCTGAGGTCTTATTCTACCTCATGGCAAGGCCTGTCCTTCTCAGAGCCTCCCTATTGTCCTTTCAATGCATAGTGGCTTCAAGAAAAACCTGTGCTGCAATGTTTGCCAGCCTAGCAACTCATTATGTCCTCATGCTATTATGTATTAAATTTCTGTATTCCCCTTTCTTCCCAATGGAGTCCAGGGCAGCAAAAACACAAGTGAATCAACGATGAAAACATCTTTAAAACAATTCCAATACAGATTCAGACTGGCGGCACCTTTCTAAGATGTAACGGGGCAGAATTCTAAAGGATAGGTGCCACAACAATAAAAGTCCAGGTCCTATATTATTATGCAGTTGACTGGCTGATTTATTGCTTGCCTCAGATGTGGTGCTGACTTTGGAAATAAGCTGGGGCAAGGTGCATCCTCCTGTTTATGACTGGCATATGCTGGGATTATTGCTGACTCATCCAATAAGGGCTTTCCCCATTCACCACAGTAATACTCTCATTGCTCAGAGCAAAGCTAGATCACATATATAGCCCTAGGGTATGCACATTTGAACTAAGCTTCTCCCTAACAACTGGCACAGGAAATGTGTGAGATTTAAGACACAGACCAGGTAGACCTTTAAACTGTTTCATTTATTTAGAGCAGCTGAATGGAATTAACTATCCAGGCTCAGATTACATACCATGAATACAAACTCAAGTTTTATATAAATTGTCTCCATATTGTAATTATATATCTGATGAGCTGTATTACTGTAGGTTATTTCCTGATCTCTCACAGCAAAATGAAGCACAATACTAGGCAGGAAAGCTGCAGACCTAAATGCAATTACAAGGGAGTAAGCCCCATTGAACACTGAGGGATTTACTTCCAATGCGTGGGATTTCATTGTAAATCAAGGAAGGGGAACCTGAAACCTTCCTTGTTAGACTACAACTCCCATCATCCCTGGCCATTGGCTATGCTGGCCAGGGCTGATGGGGGTTGTAGTCTAACAAACATATGGAAAGTGACAGGTCCGCCATCCCTGCTGTAAATGAAGTAGTAGAGGGGTGAAGAACTGTGCTTACAGAGTAAATAGCATTCAGCCGATGGCCTGGAAGTTTCTAATTACATTCCCAGCATGCGCTACTCATGGCCCCTATATTCTATTCAAGGTAATAATTGGATTTCCATCAGCTGCTTGGTCAGGAGCCCAGACTTGATACAGCAGTGTGTCCATAATCAAGAAGTAAACTTGGCCCCTCCATGATATCTAATAAAAGAGAATGCAATAGGAAAGTGTCTGCCGTAAGCGCTGAAAATAGCCTCAGCAATGTCCTTTTGTTTTCACACATATTTTTTTTAAGCACAAAGACAGAGTTTCCATCTAAAAACTTAGTGGATGAGTAAAAGTCTGCAAATGCTACAACTAGTTCAGGAAGACTTAGTGCCAAAGGGTCAATTAGGACCACATGGATGAGGGAGAAAAAGGAAGCCTATATGAGCACGGCTGGCAATCCCTTTGACACACTGTTGAGCTTTGCAGGCTCAAATGTTAGAGGTTTATGCTTTTTTTTTTTTTTTAAGGCACAGCACTATCTTTTGACTTCTTTTAATTCAAAAATCTGAAGCAAATTTTCTCTCTCCTTCCCTCTTTACCTTGCTGGTGTTTCTATGAAGGCAAGAATACTGTACCTTGTACTAATGGGACTATTACTTTCTCATTCTGGGGTCTGGCTTTCAATATTGTCGGATGAGCAGGAATAGAATTGCCACACTTGGGGGTACCACACTTGCTGTCAGGACAGGACTTGAGGGCAGATATCACCCTGACAGAATGAGCAATAGGATCCCTAAGCACACCAGGACTGGCTCATCAGATTTTGAAGTCAAGTACAGTGGTACCTCAGTTTAAGAACTTAATTCATTCCAGAGGTCCATTCTTAACCTGAAACTGTTCTTAACCTGATGCACCACTTTAGTTAATGGGGCCTCCTGCTGCTGCCGCCACCACCACACGATTTCTGTTCTCATCCTGAAGCAAAGTTCTTAAACTGAGGTTAGCAGATTCTGTAACCTGAAGCGTCTGTAACCCGAGGTACCACTGTACTGTAATACACATTGCCGTCTAAAGAGGGAGTGCCCCTCTAGGAGCACTAAGCCCATGGTCCCAAATACCCAGGTGCTAGAAACAATATCTTGCCCTGCATAGGAACTTCTTCAGGGCACTTCCTGGCCATGGATGGAAAGGAAAACAGTGTGCTTGGATGACCAGTTAGTTTTGCACTATGTAGCAGTTCTGAGATACCATCTGATCACACACATTTCAATCACTGTGCCAACCTGCCTGGTGTGAACTGTCTGGAGAAGAATCTTTCTGTGCCATGTGCCATCCTTAATCTTCATTTTGGAATGATAGCAGTGAAAAGGCCAAACAGTCAATTATTTAGGGGACAAGGTGAGTAATCAGTGGCAAAGCTGGATCAGGAGACAAATGAATAGGCTCAAGCAGAATGAGATCAGGACAAGCAGACTGGTAACAACTGAGCAGAATAGTTACTGATTAGGTTCAGGAAAGAAAGGGTCGGTGCAGAGCAAGTCAAACAAGGCAGCAGGCAGGACGTGTTCAAGGAATAGGATCTTACTGGAGCAGCTGAGCAGCTTAGCAGTAGCTGCATCCCCTTTCTGTTTTTTCTAAGGGCTGCTGGGAGGCTGCAGCCAAAGAAAGCAGAGAAGTTCTCATGACCTTAAGGTTCAAAATGATCAAATGACCTTAGGTTCAAAGTGGAAAATGACCAATCAGATGATATGCTATCTGGACACAGTTATAAGTTCAATTCCTGGCAAGAGCCAATTGCTTCATTAAAAATCAATACCAACAAACCACCACAATCTATTTGTGTCTATAATGCTACAATACAGTATACATGAAATACAGGGAACTCCATAAAAGAAAAGCATAGCATTTTCATATCTGTTTCTATATCCTGTTCTGATCAATACAGCTATGCTGTTACAAAGCCTAGCAACAGCAATAATGAAAGAAAATGCTATTGCTAACAGCACAGCTCTACTGGACCGATCAGCAATGCACAATTCCTTATTAAACACAAGAAGCATCTCACTTGGGGTAGATCTAAACACACGGGGGGGGGGGGACCACTATAAATAAGTCAGAAATTAGATCTCTTTAATAAAAGAAAAAAATCTCTAGGGAAAACTGTATTTTAAAATTTCCTGCTCTCTGGCACCATCTGGTGTTGCATGTTTATAGCACATTCAACTCACTGTTTTTTTACTAATGTAGCTGAGTCCTTGGTATCTAGTGGGCAAAGAACAGTAGGAACTGCTTATTCTCAAGGGGGAAATGAGAACTGTTTTGTTAGCAAGCTTTGTGAAGACCTTCAGGATGAAAACCTAGAACAGAACTGAACAAAGGGTTTGGAGCTTAATTCATATTGAAATACAGCCCAGGTTTTTAGCCAACTGCTTGTATTCACACACAGTAAATACAATCCATTGAAACACCTGTTTAATGTAGACATCAGACTGATGAAGGGAACAGAAAGCTGGTTCTTTTCCCAATCTTTAGACTTGACCAAGTTTAGAAGATACAGCCAGAGATGACTTGAAGGAAAAATATATTAATCCATGAGGCGGGCAGAGGAGAGAGTCAAGCAAACAATGAAAAGAAAACATACAGCATTTGGCTGGCGTACATTTTGTTCCAAAGGTTGAGCAGCACATACATCATTCTCATGGTCCAAACCTGCATTTGTTCACTAAAGAAGTTGAACTGCCCAAAAGTTTCATAATTAAGGCTGCAGTCCTATACTAGGAGACCCCATTGAACTCAATGGAAATTGCGTAGGGTTGGACTGAGTTAATATATTATACATGAAGGATTTTTCACAAGATGCTAATCATCAAGTCTGGACTGCTGCTACCACTACTTCATAATGTGAAACTCAATTCAAGATCCATCAAAAGAAGAAGCTTAAAACGATCTTAACAAAGAGTAGCAATGAACGTGTGACAGCTTCTGAAAAGCAACTATAATAGCATTAAAAATGAATTGTTAACTCTCCATATTGCTCCATATTTACTTTATCGAGTCCTGGAAGGGGCTCGGAACATAACCCCCATGCTAACTGGAAAACACTTGTATGTGCTTTCAGACAGCAACCTGTTTGTAAACTTTACCTAATATTTTAAATACCACTAACGATGGATAGGTGAAAAACAGAAATTGTATCCATTTTACCCATGAATGAACATCATGCAGTGGTAATCAAGTGCAGCCAGGTTTTCCCTGATTTCCAGGACCTGGTGTTGTCTATAGGGATGCCTATATAAGGTTCAGGGGCAGAACCTTATTTGAAAACTATGCATAAATCTCACTTAAATGAAAGGCTGAACAATTCCACCTTTCTAGTAGGAAAAGAAAGATAAATGGAGAAGACATATCAATATGTTGTGAGTCATTGCAGGTTCAAACATCACGGATTGAAAATCGCAAGTCTGATGTCAGGAACATGCACAGTTCTAGGAATGAAACCTAAGAGACACCAAAGCACATTTGGGAGGGTAGCCTTCATACTATGGCACTATGGGATACATGGGCACAAGACTGGTGGATCTAATAAATTATCCAGCTGTTTGTTTTTTATTCTTATCCCAACTGAGAGCCAGTGTGGTGTAGTGGTTAAGAGCGGCAGACTGGTGGATCTAATAAGTTATCCAGCTGTTTGTTTTTTATTCTTATCCCAACTGAGAGCCAGTGTGGTGTAGTGGTTAAGAGCGGCAGACTCGGAATCTGGTGAACCAGGTTCGTGTCTCCGCTCGTCCACATGCAGCTGCTGGGTGACCTTGGGCCAGTCACACTTCTTTGAAGTCTCTCAGCCCCACTCACCTCACAGACTGTTTGTTGTGGGGGAGGAAGGGAAAGGAGAATGTTAGCCGCTTTGAGATTCCTTCGGGTAGTGATAAAGCGGGATATCAAATCCAAAACTCTTCTCTTTACGCAATTTCACTTATGTGTGCAGGGGTTCAGAACGTAACCCCCACACAAGTTGAAGGAGGCCTGTATATGCTTTCAGACAGCAAGTCAAATAGAATCTGGGATTAATACAGGTTTCTTGCTATGTCTACTGTATATCTGCCCTTTTTCAAAAGGTTTGCCACTGAGACAATGCAAGCAGATAAGACATTCAAAATCTGACCAGCAAATCCACCACAGAACTTAGACGAAAAACTTACAGGAGGCAGGCCAGTCAGTTGTGATGCAAGTAAAAGACTCGTTAAGTATTTCAGTAATTTTTGTGGCTGTCTGGATTCTTGTGGATAGGAGACGGAGAACAGAATCTTGGTCTTATGTACACAACTACTGTATGTTGTGGTAAGTGAATGATGGCCAGTAATTTATAATGGATTGGAAACTACCTTCCCATTTTACAAGATGCTTTCTTAAACACCTCAGGCCCCTATGAAATATATGTTTGTGTTCCTTTGGGATATTGCACTATGTCTGCAGAGTTAGTGACAGCTGCATCTCTTTTAGTTCAGCTTTCTCAAGGCACAATGTTTTTTTTAAAAAGCTCCCACCACAGACTGGGCTGACATTTTGAAAAGCAGCAGCTCTTCTGGTAAACTGCAGCCAATGCTAATGACACATCACTACCAGTCAAAGGTGTGAAGGAACTTCAGTGACGCGTTACTTGTAAATGCACAGAGTGGTGGTATATGGAGTATTGATTCAAGACAGCTGCAACAGTAACCCGACATGGTGGATTCTGAGCTGGAATGTAGCCGCCTTGAATATATTCAGCCCTTCCCTACAGCACAATCCCCACCCACTTTATAGCGAAAGACAAGTTATAAGCACTGCTAGAAACAGAAAAGCTAGAGTGCAACAAGAGGTGCATCACAGTCTGGTTGAGAGAACTCAGTTCCTTCTTCTGCTATGGGGTCAACTCAGATGAAGTGATGAGCTGGCAGCTGAGAAGATTAAGGCTAAAATCCTAAACACACTTACCTGCAAGTAATAATTGCATGCAACTCAGTAGGACTTATGAGAAAACATGTGTGTAGGATTCCACTGTAAGGATACAATCTTATCCTCACTTACATTGTGAGTGAGGATACATCCTATCCATCGCCACAGTGATCCATGCAACGGTCACCTCCAGGCTTGACTACTGTAATTCACTCTACGCGGGGCTGCCCTTGAAGCTGTCCCAGAAACTCCAGCGGATGCAGAATGCAGCAGCGAGGCTCCTTTTGCAGCTGCATTGGCTCCCGGTGGACTACAGGGTCAGATTTAAGGTGCTGGTTTTGACCTTTAAAGCCTTTCACGGCCTAGGACCCTCGTACCTACGGGACTGCCTCTCCTGGTATGCCCCACAGAGAGCCTCAAGGTCCATAAATAGCAACGCCCTAGTGGTCCCGGGCCCTAAGGAAGTTAAATTGGCTTCAACCAGAGCCAGGGCCTTTTCAACTCTGGCTCCGGCTTCTGGAACGCTCTGCCTCATGAGACCAGGGCCCTGCAGGATCTGATTTCTTTCCTCAGGGCCTGTAAGACAGAGTTGTTCCGCCTGGCCTTTGGCTTGGAGCCAATTTGATTCCCTCCCCCTCTCTTTTTTCTTTTTCCTTTCTCCTCCTGTGATGAGGCTGCATTTTAATATTTTAATGTTTCAATATTTTAATGTTGTATTTTAATCTTGTTTTTAAGTTGTATTCATTCAACTTGTTTTTATTATTGCTTGTTAGCTGCCCTGAGCCTGGCCTTGGCTGGGGAGGACGGGGTATAAATAATAATAATAATAATAATAATAATAATAATAATAATAATAATTTGGAATTACCTACCTGTGATGCTAATTGAATCATGCTAAATCACATTGTTGCTTGTTTTTAAATATGGGCATGAGGTGATTTTATTGAGGAGTGCAGCAAGGGGGGTGCCCTCACTCCAATTTCAATGAAAAACCCCTACCATGTTGCAGGTAGTGCCCTTGGAACCAGTGGGGAATATTCTTATTGTGAGGTGGGAGCAGTAAACATCCCTGCCCTGCATGCTGTGCACCCCAATTAAAATTGCCCTCAGGTGCATTATTATTTTTAACCACATCATGATTGGCAGTGATGCACTTAGCATCATGTGGACTTAGGCTCTGAGGAGGCATGCACAGGATTGTACTCTATGTGGATAATAATGACCGCTCCCTGCTTAAAACGGGGGGGGGGGGGCGCCCTTTGCGTGGACGCGTGCAGCCCCTAGGTCTGGAGCGGCTCCAACAGCATAGGCCAATCCCACCTGGGGGAAGCGTTGCCAAGGAGACCAGGCCAGGTAGCGGAGGGATTACCTGCCCACACAATAGAGGGAGGATTTTACCTGGGAATCCTCACTTGGCTCCAGAGCTTCTCCCACCCTACCCAACCTCAGTCCCCGGCTGGGGACTGGGGAGCAAGAACGCCCAATGCCTGAGTCAAGGTCTACCCACATTTGAAATTTAATAAAGTTGTGGCCAATTTAATCCCATAGCACGTTGTCTTGAGTCGTTATTCCACATGACGGGGGGGACCACGCGGGCTCTGGGGACTCCGCCTGTCCACGCAATGATTCTCCTTGTGACATTTTTCAGTGAGAAACAGAATGAAGGAAAGCAAATCTATTGCAAATTCAAAATGTTATATAAAATATAAAGTGGTTGTGGCGGCAGACCACCTCGTTGGTTACCCTAAAGCAACCCCGAGACACGCTGCTCCCTGTCTTGCTTCAGTTATTTAGCAGGACAGCAAGAAAAAGGATTTCTGAAAAAGCTCTAGTCTTGCTCTTATTGCATGGAACATGGAAAATAATGTTCATTTATGTCTTAATGTGCCATAGAAGTTGGTTTTGAAAGGGAAATGCTGGTATGGCCACACCAGAGCTAAAATATTTGGGGATGACCACATTTTATATTAACAGAGAAAAGCATTAATCTGGATTACACCATCAAAGAAGGCCATGTGAAAATACCAATACCTCAGTAAAAGCCAAAATTACACAGTTGAGATTCCTGTAAATAGTTGCTCGTTTTTCCATTTTCCAGTAATGAATGTCTGCAGCAACACTGCCGTCTAGAGAGCAGCTCTGTAAAGATCAGGGAGTTGATCATGAGAATAGAGATTCTGTCAAGTAGCAAACAACAACAATAAAAGTAGTAACAGACAAAGAGCCGTCATGGGATTTCTTTGTCATGTGTATGAAATGTGATGAACATCCCTCAATGAGCAAATCTCAGGTTGCGGCATATCTGAGTTGCAGCCCTATCCCATCTTATCTGATTCTTGTAGGACTACAGTGGTACCTCAGGCTATATACGCTTCAGGTTACAGACTCCACTAACCCAGAAATATTACCTCAGGTTAAGAACTTTGCTTCAGGATGAGAACAGAAATTGTGCTCCGACGGCGCGGCAGCAGCAGGAGGCCCCATTAGCTAAAGTGGTGCTTCAGGTTAAGAACAGTTTCAGGTTAAGAACGGACCTCCAGAACGAATTAAGTACTTAACCTGAGGTACCACTGTATAAGATTCCAGCTCTCCGTGTGCTTAGCAGAAAGTGCCCAGCACTACTGAGTCCAATAGGGATATGTGTGTTGAGGACTGTAGCTGCCACTGTGTGCTTTCTGTCACTTGTTGTGTTCTCTCTGTGATGTAGAGTGCAATCTATAGATGAGTTGAAGCTAAGAGATAGTGACTTGCCCAGTGCTGAACAACAGCTCTGTGGAAGAGGTAAGGCTTGAACAGAAATCTCTTGGGTCATCTTTGTAATGGATTCAAGCCTGTACGTCGAATGAAGCCTGGCTTCTATTCGGTGCTTGCCCAACTGCCAGGAGAGGTGTGTTCTATTTCGAGGAAAAAAGGAAAACAACCACTGCCCCCATTCTAATTTGAAACCTAATTGAATCAATTATTAAATTAAAATTTCCTAAATACAGTTCTTCGCAGATTCGTGCCAAAATGGAAATGCCAGTGGCAGTCATCCTGGGATGGAGGCTCTAATGTATCCTTCTGTAAACAGCTGCTCTGTGTTTCATTATGGACTTTAGCAAAACCATATTAAAACAAAGGAAAGCACATTAAACACGAACATTCGTATGGCACATAGCAGTATTTCTGAGGTGACTATAAAAGGGGCTGGTTTTTGGTTTTTTTAAAAAGACTTATATTGGGAAAAGGGCCTGGGTGTTGAGCCAAAAGCTTTATAATTTATACCAGTTCTCAACTATTCCTGCTCAAAGATTGCTTCAGAGGACACAGCTGTGCTGTTGTTGTTAAGGAGAGCTAAGAAATGCCCACAGGTTGTGGTCACCCATTACCAACTGTAATGTAATAGACTCTAATGGGAAACAATAATTCCTAATGGACAAAGCAACCAAACTATGTACTGTAGTCTTGAGTTTGGGAACATTGCGTTTCTTTCTGTGTTTTGTTTTGTTTTTAAGTCTGAGAGGATATACAAGATGAGTTGTGCAGTCTTCCTCCCCTGAGTGCGAATTGCGGGGAGGGGTTTGGAACTGCTTGCTGCAAAGACCATGAATTCAGTGAAACTGGACAAGGGGAATAAGCACCGCAAGCACCACAAGAGAGCTACTTTTAGAAAAGCAAGTAGCTTTATTTGTTTTCATTTCTCATGTAGTCACCAAAAACAACAAATCAGTGCCTGTTAGGGCACTTTTATTCTTCTTTCAGTATCTGGGACTTTAACCAGTGTACTCAATAATCGGCTAAAAAATAACAAAGGGGTGGAGATGGGTTTTGCTAATAGAAAGCAACTTTTCTGAAGGGGTGGAAGAGGAGGCACCCATCAACAGCATGGGCAACAGCAGAGTGCTTGCCAATTCTCCTTCTCCTCCAAAAGCTGACTAGAAAAATAAATCCACTTAGCTTGCTCCAGTTAGACCCTCTCTAACTCTGTTATTCTGTTATATTGCTTCCTCATTCCCTAACTTCTAATGGGACTTGCTGCTATAGCATCAGTGAACTCGGAGCTGGTTTTTGTCACACCCAGAATACTCACATAAGCACTCCCAACCACAGTGTAGTCACACAAACACAGACTTCATAACTAGATTGCCTCTCCACGGTTAAATGCAGTGACAACCCCTACCACAAAAAACTTGTTGGGAGACAATCTGTTGACATGGTTGGCCGGTTGTTTATGCTCCTTAGGCGTTTCCTAAAGATTAAACTATCTTATGTTTATTGTTTATAACGTGCTTTTCTGTCAGTCTCAGAAACCATCCAAATGGTTTGCGGGTGAGGAGACATATTTATTTATTTATTTCAAAATGCACCACACACTTTCCTGTCAAAACAGGAACCAAAAGTGGGAGAGATATTTCAGCGATTCCAGCAACCACAGTCACGACCAGCCCAGTCAGCTTGCTGCCTGAGGCAAAGTACAAGATGGCACCCTTCCCTTCAATTCCATGAGCAGAAAACAGACTTTAGTGTCAGCTGAATCTTTATTGAATCTGAATCAACCTATCTTGAACACTAGCAAAGGGATTATGTCTTCTACTGCCCCTGAGAGCAGTAGGCTAGCTTAGGAAGCACAGGGCAGCTCTGTCCTCCAATATCTTTTGTGATTTTTACCTATAATGAAACTAACTCAGCTAAAATGAGATGCATTAAATTGATTCTAAATTAATGAAAGTAGGAAGCAGGGGAGTACATTGTTTTTCTACTGTGCAACTTAATTTTTGTGGTGTGAACTTATTCTAATTTTTACCTAAGGCATTAAGCACATTGGATTTCCAACCCCACTTGGCTCATATTGCTAATGGGAGATGTATTTACAGGACTGGGGGAGACCTCCACTTCACACCACCAAGCACTGGCAGACACCATGATGGGGGTGCACTGCTCACCTGACCTCCTTCTGGATGAGTCACTGGGGCATACCAGGGCAAAGAGAGGGAGGCAGTAATGAGGTTGGTATGGTGTGAACACGGTAGCAGGTTCACCGGATTCACTCCACCAGCAGGTGTGAACCATCCCTCCCTAGTATGCAATAGCAACTCAGAGGGAGGTCAGGTGAGTCCTACCTCACTGTCGGCTATGTCAGGAGTGGCTGCTTCTCACAGAGAGTTGCCTAGAGCAGTGTTTCCCAACCTTGTGCCTCCAGATGTTTTTGGCCTACAACTCCCATCATCCCTAGCTAGCAAGACCAGTGGTCAGGGATGATGGGAGTTGTAGGCCAAAAACATCTGGAGGCACAAGGTTGGGAAACACTGGCCTAGAGCAGCGATGGGGAACCAGATGTTGCTGGACTACAACTCTCATCAACCTTATCCAATGGCCATGCTAGCTGTGCCTGATGGGATGAGGACTTCAACAACATCTGGAGGGGTACCAGGCTCCTCATCCCTAAGCTAGGTGGACCAATAGCTTCAGTCAGTATACAGCAGCTTAATTTGTTCACCAGCTGTTTTCTTCCTACAAACACTTCCTCCCCTTAACACCTGCAGGTTTTGCAGATGCAATATGTATTTTTGCTTCTTCTTTTTAAGAGGTCATTTGTGTTCATAAAAGGGCCTGCCGGGCAAAGTTTGGGTGGCCTTACATTAAGCAGCATTATGACACATCGGCTAATTATACTAATTAAATATTCTGCAAATAAAAGGTGGGAAGAAGAAATGCCCGCAATGAATCCTTTGCATTTCATTAAGCAGGCCCATCTTTTCTGTTTTTATGACAGATTGAGGGGGGGGGTATTTTTTATTTAAAAAAAAAATAATTTTCCAAAGTGGGGTAAGGAATAATATAGGTCAAGCCAAGTTTTGCAGGATATATAAATCCTTGCAAAAATCCATTTGATGGAAAAAAATCTTTAAATCTCCAGCTTCTAGGAAAAGAAAGCATGTTGATCCTGGCATTGAATGCTAACCATCTACATATCATTTTTCCATGAACTACCAACAGAATAAGCCAGTTAGGCACATTTTCTGACATTCTTGCCTGTGAAAATGCTGCGTGTACATCAAGCTTGCCTTATTTATTTACAGAGCTTTGGCTTTACCAATCCCATGATTTAAATGTCAGAGAGAGCCCTGATTTGGGAGGGGGGGGAGTGTTTCGACTTCATCAATGCCTTTTTCACAGAGAATCTTGAAGATGTCAGTCTTGTGCATTCCGGTAAAAAAAACATTCTGCATGCCAACAGCTAGGGTTTTTCCACTTTGCAGAGCACCCTTCCCCATCCTGTTCCTTCTCTTCAGCTGCCATCAGGCCCAGCCAGCATGGCCAATAGTCAGGGATGACGGGAATTGTTGTCTAGCAAGATCTGAAGAGCACCAGGTTGGGAAAGGCTGTCCTACAATGGAAGAATGAGAGGGATCTTTTCCATGCAGAGCAAGCAAGGACTGAGGTCTGGTCCACTCTTCTCTTGTGGGACTCCAGCTGTTTTTATCTCTGGGACTATTTCTGCAAAAAGAATGCATGCAAAAAAGGTTTGGAATTGTGTCACAAGGTTGAACAGTGGTACAGGCAGAATTGACAGGTTAATGGCCCTGCTCCTGTGCTGTTAATAGCAGCTTGTTAATCAACGAAGCCACTTTTTCTTAGCATGGAGAGGAAGTCCTTGGAAACGCTTCACCTGCTTTATTTTTGCATGTCAGAATGCCGTTTGAGGCACTGAACTAGAGCCAAAACACCAAAGCTGGTAACTCTAGAAGCAAGGCGAAGGAACATTATTTCTTACAATGCTCACTAATGGGAATGTGGAAAAAGAAAGGCCTAGCTGTATTTGAGCTCAGTTACATTTTTAAAAAAAGGGTTCAGGTAAAGGTAAACAAGAAAAAGAAACAAATTAGTGTGTTTTGGGGGACACCTTTTGCAGAGTTGGATTGGCCAGTCTCACTGTGCTAAGTTAGCAACTCACAGCTGTGGGACAAGCAGGAATTCCAAAGGGGCTGCATTTCACAATCACAGCATGCTGCAAAAAAGGAGACCAGCTGAAATTCTGCTTGTCAGTTATCTGTTAAAGATGCAGGAGCCCAGTGATGCTGCTAAAGTGTGAATAATGTATTACAAGACGACTGGGATGCAAATTTTCCCATATGGCAAAACTTCATTTCATTATAAGTCAAACTCCATTGCCCTGAAATGTTTGTTCCATTTTTAATTATTGTAATTTATTATACGATGTAGGCCTCTGCTGTTTCAGGCCACTGATACTAGTTGTAATATCTGAGGATTTTATATTGCTTTTCCTGTTTTATTGTTATTTGTTGTGGATCTTGAGTTTGGATTGTCCCCCAAGACTCCCTAAAATATGGAACAAAAGTCTTAGTATTAATCTGCTTTCCTAGAACCCCATGTCATCTAGTATGAATTTTGATTTTTGAAATATTAACCATAGGAATGCTTTTTAAAAAAAGCAATTAACATCCCCCTTCATTCTCTCTCTCTCTCTCTCTCTCTCTCTCTCTCTCTCTCTCTCTCTCTCATATACCCAACACCACTTCTTTGTCTTAAAGTTCCAAGTTATGCTGACTGCAGGTCTTTCTACAATTTAATTCAAACTAATTCTGACTTGTCATCTTCTGATCAAGATATGACCTACATTTGCCACCCAGCTCTTTATTTTTATGAGCTGCAAGCATGAACACAAAACTTCACACAAGACTCAGAATAAAAGAAAACTTTGCCCATGCTAAGCTAGAATTCTTAACAGGTTGACTAGGCCTTTAGAAGCTGTCCTCACAGGGTGAGGCAGAAAACACACCACCTTCCACAACCTTTGTGCTACAACTTCCACATTGTCAGCCAATTTAGAACTCTTGGGCAGGGAAACAAACTTCACTTTTCTCCAAACAGCCAATGTTGCTGCTCAAAATTTGCAAATCCTTCTAAAAACTGAACTGAGGGTAACTCGCACATCAATACTGGGGAGGGGGGAGTTGCAGAAACAGTGGTACCTCTGGTTACGTACTTAATTTGTTCCGGAGGTCCGTTCTTAGCCTGAAACTGTTCCTAACCTGAAGCACCACTTTAGCTAATGGGGCTTCCTGCTGCTGCTGCGTCACCGCCACCGTGCGATTTCTGTTCTCATCCTGAAGCAAAGTTCTTAACCCGAGGTACTATTTTTGGGTTAGTGGAGTCTGTAACCTGAAGCTTATGTAACGCGAGGTACCACTGTATACTTTCTGTTGGAGCAAAGAGTTCCCTCCTCAGTTTGCTTTCCTCTTCTAGAGGAATAAAGCCCTCTATATGGAATTCTTCCTTGTCCAATATGTGAATTCATAGCTGCTGTCCAAACTTCCCTAAAATAGCTTTTGAATGAGGCTATTGACTAGTTTCTTTTTCAACCAAATTTAAGATTAATAACAGCTTTGGGATCTCTGTGCGGTAGACAAGCCAGTTGGACGACTTCACCAATGACAATACCTAGTGGAGCCCACTGCAGTCAAATGGAGTATTTCCATTCACCTCTGTGGGCTTTGGAGTGTCTCCCAAGCTGACACATGTGCCAGAGTGACAGTGTTTTCACACAAGCATGATAAGGGAGGTAATTTTAATCTGGAGATCTTTATAGTCTGGAGTCAAAAATATAACTTTACATAAAGAGAGAGGAGAAGGAACCACCACAAAGCCAATATCACTACTGAGCTTCTAGATGGAAAGATAGATAAGATGATAGATAGATGATAGATAGAGCCAATTCTGGGCTGCATCAATAGGAGTATAGCATCTAGATCAAGGGAAGTAATAGTGCCACTGTATTCTGCTCTGGTCAGACCTCACCTGGAGTACTGTGTCCAGTTCTGGGCACCACAGTTCAAGAAGGACACTGACAAACTGGAACGTGTCCAGAGGAGGGCAACCAAAATGGTCAAAGGCCTGGAAACGATGCCTTATGAGGAACGGCTAAGGGAGCTGGGCATGTTTAGCCTGGAGAAGAGGAGGTTAAGGGGTGATATGATAGCCATGTTCAAATATATAAAAGGATGTCACATAGAGGAGGGAGAAAGGGTGTTTTCTGCTGCTCCAGAGAAGCGGACACAGAGCAATGGATCCAAACTACAAGAAAGAAGATTCCACCTAAACATTAGGAAGAACAGTAAGAGCTGTTCGACAGTGGAATTTGCTGCCAAGGAGTGTGGTGGAGTCTCCTTCTTTGGAGGTCTTTAAGCAGAGGCTTGACAACCATATGTCAGGAGTGCTTTGATGGTGTTTCCTGCTTGGCAGGGGGTTGGACTCGATGGCCCTTGTGGTCTCTTCCAACTCTATGATTCTATGAGAGAGGGAGAGAGAGAGAGAGAGAGAGAGAGAGAGAGAGAGAGAGAGATGATAGATGATAGATAGATAGATGATAGATGATAGATAGATAGATAGATAGATAGATAGATAGATAGATAGATAGATAGATAGATAGATGAATGACAGATAGATCTAGGCAGTGCTTTTTTCTGGGGGTACGTGAAACATTTTGTGAATCTAAGTTTGGCCTCATTGAGTGGCAATATTTCAATATGAGTAGGAATATGAGAGTATCCCTAAACATTTTTTAGAAAAAAAGCACTGGCTCTAGGGCAGTATATCCCAAATTTTGATATTTAAGGCACTGTTGTTTTCTGGACTGATATTCAAGGTACTCACTAGGACTAAAACAGATATACACAGGAGTGGGTGGCATGGTGGGGCAAAGCCGTGGAGCTATCCTTCCAAAACAGGTATCACAGCCATTTACCTGGATGGTGTATGAGCAGGGCAGGGTGGAAGTGAAGTCAGGGTCGCATGGGCACACTGGTGGAGTCAATTCAGAACTCCTGCTGGTGTGTCCATGCTTCTCCAATCTTACACTCCTCTGCTCACCCACAAACCATTCAGGTGGGCATGAGCAAGGCTGACATCAGGAGGGCAGCTCAACAGAACCACCCCACTGCACCAGCTCTTCTGAATACACACACACACACAGTATGTATGTGTGTGTGTGTGTGTGCGCGCGCGCGCGCAACTGGATCCCAAAATACAGGGCAGGCATTCTACTTCCTGCAGCTGAATAGCCCAGTGTTGCAATCTAGTCTGTTGTTCCTTCCTTTGCCCAGAATGTCAGATTTCAGGGATCAGGGTCATACCTTCTGGGCAATGGTGGTGTTTTGGGGAACCTCCACACACACACACACACACACACACACACCCCTGTAGCTCAAACTGCATCAGAAAATTTCACTGCATCTGCCTTCCTTCCTTCCATATGATGGTACCACTTCTTATATCTTGGCAGAGAGAAGGATTTAATGGCACATGAGGAATGCCTGCTCTGAGGAGCATAGGCCTAGTTTAGATATAACAGTGAGCCGAAGTTTAGCCTCCTTTCTCCCTCTAGTGATTGTCAGAGGAATAGTTTGGAAAAATACACTTTCCACTTAAAATCAGCCACAGTTTGGGAACTGCGGTTAGTTTAAACTTTGGTATATTGGTACAAGCCGGGAACAGACACCAGAGGAATAGTTTGAAAGAATACATTTAAAACCATTGTGTTTTTTCCCCATAAGCCAAAGTAAGGATGCTTGAGGGTGAAAGAATACTCTGTGAATTCTGTTATGAACTGATCTGATCCACAACTCTTGGACCAATGTGAGGCTCATAAAGTGGTAATCCTGCAGATTTCACATTTCTATGAATTATGCATTCTAGTTATTGGAAAATGTGTCAAAATGCCTATTTAAATATGTGGAAATACATGCTCTCTTCTCAAAGTATGTTCAGAAGTGCATTTTTTTCAAGAAAGTATTTTAAAATATGTATTTAAATATATAGATTTCTTTTTTTAAAAAATGACAGATTAATGCAGGAAGAGGAGGGAATGTGCTTGTGAAAGGACATATAAAAAACTGACAAGGACTGGGAACAGACTGATCTGTCCTCCATCCTAGTTTAAAGACATAAAAACAAACTCTGACTACTTTAAACATGGAAGGTAGATGCTTCCAATCTCCTGTCTTGTACACATCATGCTCAACCATGGTTTAGTATTACATCCAAATGATTTCAACATGGTGGTGTGATCTCCTTCCACAAAGGCTTTTGAGCCCCTCCTCCTGCCATATAGTTTAGTAACTGCTGATCATGGGATTTTAAAGTCTACTACTGTGTTTAAACAGTACTTAAAGAATCTGCTTTCATCCTTGGGCAGAACAGTGCTGAAGGCAAAAGAAAGGAAACCATAAAAATTATGGAATGCATTTTTTTTTTTTTTGGCAGTTTCAAATTTAGCTAAAACCAATCAAGTAGACATTTCAACAGAACAATAAATCCACAAGCAAAGGCCACCTGCAGATCAATCTGTTACAACCTTGTGGGGAAACCTTTGAAACAATATAAATTTGTGGATGGAGAGGAGAAGCTTAAGCCAAACCAATGAAGAAATTATAATTTGTGAAGGAATCACTGAAGTCTTGTCTTTTAGCCATCCAACGTAGGCCAATATGAAGTCTGAAAGAAGAGCCAGCTGGCTCAAAGATTTGGAGATCACTGATGTGGGCAACTCTTCCAATATCTGAATGTGTGTTTAACCTTCCAGTGCAGTTTTGAAATCAAAACTCTGCTCTTTACTCTGAAATGCTAACTGAATTGACTGAGAGCCATCAGATTTATTTTTTTAAACAAAAATTAACAAAATTTACCATGTAAGAACTTCTTGTGTTTCTTGTGACTTCTTGTGAATTAGAGAAGTAAAATGTGTGCACTCATTGACTGGGACTTTATAAAAGATTGCTTTGATTCTATTTCTGCTTCTGTTGGCATTTGACAGATTGCCTTATATCCTCTTTAATTGACTAAGTTCTATTTACTTCTTTAAAAATAATAAAAAATAAAAAGAGCCCTTGATCTATTGGGGGGGAAATAAACAACCTCAACACCATCCTGTGTACAGAAGCTCGGATAGCCTCCGTCACTGAATCAGCCGGTCCAAAATCAGAACCAGATGGTAATTGCTAGGAACAAAGATGAGGTTTCAAAGAGAACAGATTCAATGCATTCCACAGCTCATAGTGTACTTTTTCCACAAAAGATTAACGGTTGCTTTAAAGCCATTGTATTTAGTGAAGTTGCGTATCACAGAGTTACCTAGAAAGTGAAGCAATCCATTCTTCCAAGTTGAGGTCATGCAAGATTTCAGTAAACAATCAACTTTGATTTTCTGGGATCTTTGTGTTTCAAAAAAGAATATGTCTATCACATATTATATTCTGAAGTTCTGTTGATAGTTGTGATTTTGCTTACCCAGCTAAGTGCTGGAAAAACCTTAAATAGCTCCTATTAGCACTGCTGGGCTTTCTCACCCGCGGCTGAGTGGCAGTCAAAATGTTTTGCGATTCATTTGAACTGTATTATAACCGTGTCTGGAAAAATCTGTGTTGTAGTATCAGATGAAGTTATGTTATCAGATAGCTCAGCGAGTCCGGGACTAATTTAGATGATCACCTGGGAACATCAGAGCTTCTTAGAAGATGGTCTGGATGCAATATGATACATCCATTGATGGATATGAATGGTGACAACTAATAAAAAGAGACCTGGCCCATGTTACGTGCCAGCAATCCTTCTGAAGACATAAGGCCTAATACACACTGCTTTAGCTAAGCAAAAAGAGGTATGTTTTGAGGCGACATCATTTCACATTTTAGTAGTTGGGGGGAAACTTTGGCCTGCCCGATGTTGCTGAACTACAACTGCCACATCTCTGACCATTGACCATGCTTGCTGGGGCTGATAGGAGTTGTAGTTCACAATATCTAGAAGGTTACAAGTTCCCCACACCTGCAATTGGGGATAAAGATGTGTGGGGAAGATTTTAATCAAGCTTTAAAGGTTCAGTCTTGAAGTAATCCAAGTGCAAAAACACATCCAGTGTACTTTAAAAGCATTTGTCAGCCTTTGATATCTAATAACAGCCATATAGTATCAGCACAAATCAAACAGCCACCCGTTTGTTCAGGTAAAGGGATTTATACCTTTGGCATGCATGCCTAGAACATGTTTCAAATGCCATTTTCAGTGTGTAACATCAACGTGTTCATTCTGCACTGTGCAAGTGCTGGTAACAGCTGACTGGGCATTGATACTGTCATCCAAAATAAGGATGTGCTGGTAAGTTAACTTGTGGGCTACTCAGGTTCCTTCAGGAATGTGCCAATACCTATATCCCTCCAAACCTTAGACAATATATTGCTTCAGCTATGGAAAACTATTTTCTTGTTCTGTCTTAGGTTCCCAGAGACACAAGGTTCACACCAGGACACTTACTGATCGGACAGAAGCCATATTCCAAAGAGCAGGGTATACTGAGTATCTGAAGAAGTGTGCATGCACACGGAAGCTCATACCAATAACAAACTTAGTTGGTCTCTTAAGGGGGCTACTGGAAGGAATTTTTCTATTTTGTTTCGACTACGGCAGCCCAACACGGCTACCAACCTGTAACTATCCCTTACATTGACATAGGATTGCTCTGTTGAAAGGTATTTAACCATAGCTGTTAAAGTGATCCTATTTATCCTGATTTAGTTGATCACCTAGGATCTTCGGGAATGGGAAAGGTAGCAAATCAAAACAAATTAACTACCAAACATTTCACAATAAGGGACAAAAGTTCCATATTCTCTTTTCATAAAATCAGGCTTTCGTTAACTCAAAGTCTTTATCGTGGTAGTTGCCAGTCACATCTCCAGACAAATGTTCCACATGTCAATTGAATCCACATTTTTGACACAGCTTTTTATTTTACAGGTTTTTTTTTCCAGAATTCTAGAACTGTAGTAAAATTATGTAACAAGGGACAAGTGGTTTTAACCGCATTTCTGACATTTGCAAACTTGCAACGCTGCAAATTTGGTGAGGATCGGTACATAATCTTCAAATTCATATAAAATGCTGTAGTGATGGAGTGTTGCTTAGCTACTCAACCACCTCTTATACTTTATTTATTTAATTTGTATGCCACCCTTCATCTGTAGATCTCAGGAGAGTTCTCAACGTTAAAATACAATATAAAAACACAAAATACGTGATAAAAACAAGAACAAAAACCACAAAATAATAAACCTCCCTCTCCCTCACCCCTCCCATAAACACATTTAAAAGATATTAATCAGTCAAAGGCCTGGTTGAAGAGGAATGTTTTTACCTGGTGCCTGAAGGTAATAATGAAGGTCCCTGAAGGTAATAATGAAACATGAACCTCCTTGAGGAGAGCATTCCACCAATGGGGAGCCACTGCAGAAAAGGCCTGTCATTGTGTTACCACCCTGTGGGCCTCTCACGGAGGGGCGTTAGAGAATGCTCTCATGGTCCAGGTAGGTCCACATGGAGAGATGTGGTCCTTCATATATAGGAGCACTGGCCTGCACAACTGAAGGTTTCACACCATTCAAATTGGTTCATGAGCCCAGTGACAAATCTACATGCAACCACATGTAGCACATGAAACCACATAAGCACATGAAACAGGCCTTTGTCACCACTGTTTCTGCTCATGCTACACCATTTGACCTTTTCCAGTGCCTGCTTTTCCCTCAATACCCACTACGTTCCTGAAGATCTATAGAAATTCAGTACATATCTATATTCATGAGTTGCCTCGGGGTTTCAGTATGACTTGCATAGTCTCATTATTATTTTTGCCTTGTACAACACCTAATAAGAGATCAGAAGTACAAGCATATGCAATATGTTTCAGCAAAAAGGACCTCAATGAAGCTTATGGTAATTGCAAAACTAGAGTTTTTCAGCAAGTAAGATTGCATTCAATTAGGACTCAGTGAGGGCTCTGAGTTTCTTTTACACTAAGGATGTTAAATTAACATAGCTGTACCTCACTGTACTTTCCTGTACAGCAACGAACAAACAGCAGGGGCAGTGAATTGAGTCCTTCTAGGCAGCTACTTATTCTGCCAGACCTTCTACCATGCTGTTGAGGGCCTTCTTTGCTTTAAATTGTACAGCCCCTGCACATTTTGCTATTAAATATTCTATTAAAAAGAAGGAGGAAATTGTTCTAACAATCTGTCTTCCTTGGGCCTCACAGATACGCTGCTTTCTTCACCACATTGCTTTTTCAGTTTCCAAACCACACATGTCCAGTTTGATGTGGGGTTGGGGGGAGGTGAGATCCAAAATATTGAAGACAGGGATAAAGAGCTAGTTTTAACAAGGTGAATAATGGGTATTCACTCAGCAGTGATATCATGATAGCCTGGGATAGAACATGAGAGATAACTTTCGCAGATGTGTTTAGGTGTTTGAACAAGGAACAGCGAGAGATTTTGAAATATTGTGCAGTAAAAAAAAACAGTACAACCTTGGCAAGATTTTGAAGGAATCAAAGCATATCCCCAAAGTTTGTTGACTCCAAAAGGTGGGAGGGTGGCGGCAATGTCCAAACGAGTGAAAAAGGAGAAGCTGGCTAACATTTGGGAACATGAACACAAGAGTCCCTGTAGCTTGTGTGTAGGCAGAAGGCCACACCTGAAACAAAAATTATGTTGGACTTCACACAGGTAGAGCAACATGTCAGACTGCAGTGGGATATTTGTGAAATAGCTTCAGTGCCCTGTGATTCCACAGCAGGAGGATTCAGAGTATTGCTTTAAAACCTGTAATTTAGATGAGAGAACCTTTCTAGCATAAACTGGAAAGGGCCTATGTTTTTTACTCCTCTGATCGCTCAAATATTACCCCTGGCAAGCTAACCCGTGTCTCTTCAATTTCTCAATGTAAAGACTGTGGTTGTTGAGTATTTGACTATATATTTTTTCTTGTGATGTGCGAGCTCCCCCTGCTTTAGTTTGTGACAGGCTCAACTTTCCTTGGTTCAAAGAGAGCTCTTTTTCTCCCTGGTAGTTTTTTTTCCAGGTTCTTAACATTAGTACATACCGTATAAGCTGTACTTAACATTAGTACATACAGTGGTACCTCAGGTTACAGACGCTTCAGGTTACAGACTCCGCTAACCCAGAAATAGTACCTTGGGTTAAGATCTTTGCTTCGATGAGAACAGAAATCATGTGGCGGCAGCGGGAGGCCCCATTAGATAAAGTGGTACCTCAGGTTAAGAACGGTTTCAGGTTAAGAACAGACCTCCAGAACGAATTAAGTTCTTCACCCAAGGTACCACTGTATAAGCTGCTGGTGTCTTTCTCCTACGTGTTATTGCACTGCTACCAGGAAACTAATACATTGTTAGACTTGCCATCTTATGATTGCTCCCTATAATGAATACACATGGATGCTTCCATTTTCTGATTGGAATGAAGATCTATAAATAACATGATTACTCTATACTTCCAACTACCCAACACTTTAGTGTGGTGACTCAACCACTTAGATATGTGGTTGGGCAACTGGCACTTTTACAAATGCCACATAATGTTTGTCTGCACTTTCGAGAAATTGGTCCTTTAGAGTGGCAGCATCTGGACTTTGGAACTCCCTGCATATTGATATTAGGCAGATACTTTTACTGTATTGTTTCTGACATCTGCAAAAAACAAACAAACCACTATTTGTTCCAACAAGCCTATGCATTCATGTAGTTTCAACACATAATCTTGATGTAACTTGATTTGAATTATTATAATTATTTGTATGATTAATGATAGTTTTAGACTGTTCATTGTAAACCACTTAGAGGTGTTTTGTATATCTGTCTTGTTAAATAAATAACAGAAAAGTGTGTGTGTGTGATTCCAAATCAAAAACATTACAATTCACTTCACTTTGCACAACACAATGGCATGGAGCTGCTTGAAAGCTTTCTCCTTTCCAGATTGAGGCAGAAGAGAGAGACCTACATCACAATGGGGGTCAACTATGAAATTTGCTTACAATAGCAACAAGCAAAAATATACAGGGCGGTCTTACACAAATCAGAGGGGTGGATTACAGACAGTATACAAAGGAACTGCACTAGGCTACACAGTTCCTAATTTTTTTGTAGGAAGTGACAACTACTAAGTAAAAAAAACCAAATAAAATAATATAACACATTTAACCCTAAAATAATACACATTATTAGATGCCTTTTTGGTACATCTTTTTATCCAAGAACTGCACTGCAAAATTTCCAGAAGTGTAAAATTCAAAGGATAATTGCATACACTATTAGTCCAAAGATGAGCATCAGATCAGTTTGTATCAGAACTGGCAAAGCATGAATTCCTCATTTCCCAGTTTTACTGCACTACCAAGTGTGCCTTAAGGAACTATACTAGCGTGGACTTGCTTAATTCCACTAGTGTTCCCTGAAATAGAACCTAACGTCATGGCTGCTGAAGGTTAAGAACCAGATAATGGTTTATGGAAAATGAATATTCTTCCAACACACGATTTTATCTCACACTATATTTCCTAGCATTTTAGCCATCTATGTTTTAAAAAATATTAAATAATGGTGTTTCCATTACTTCCCTAGGGAGAAGTAACTTTAGAACTTCTTCTTTTTGACTGAAAGTAATTTTAGAATATTCACCCATGGCCAGTGGGATGCATCAATGAGGTAATGGTTCTAAATACTTCTGCATTATACGTTAACTTCACTTGCATTTGTTTTAGCATACTGTCCTGATGGAGATATTTTTAACATACCATACCATGACTATATCATAAACATCTGACATGTTTCGTTGCCCTTGGTTATTTTTGAAATAATTTCCATGCAGATTATTATTTCTTAACATGGAAATAATTACAGTTGGATATGCTAGCAACATTATTGGTACTCACAACCCACAAGGGAACATGTAAGTTTCTGAGCTGATCACGGCTAGTCAAAATGGATTAGTTGGCACTCCTTCTAAGAAGTGTGTGTGCACAGAAACACACACCACTTCCTGTGCAACTGGGGGAAGAAACAATCCAAAGGCAACTTTATAGTGCTAAAATAAACCGTTGCTCTTATTGCCTTTTTTAAGTCAACATTGTAAACAAGGATCGAGAAGAGTTCTGCTCAAAGCAATGTCCTGGCTAGATTCCTGTGTTCTGATTGGGGCAGACGTATTTCCGTAACACCACCAGGCTTTGCTATGTCCATCTCATATGCTCCAGGGTCTCTGGCACAACAACTGAGCAGTGCTGGCACAGCACAGGAGCGGTGCCTCTTTGTACATGGTTGGAATGAACTGTGGAATCCTTTCTAGTTTCCAAAACCCATTTTGCAGTTTAAGGGGAATGGAATTTTCCTAACTTCTCCCTAGTTGTATAATGTACTACCTGGGCTCCACCATAACCAGCAACCTTTCCATTGATGTTGAGCTGGACAAATGTATTGGTAAGGCAATGGCTTGTCTCTCCAAAGGGTACAGGAGAATGTGATGCTGATGAGCAATACTAAGATGAAGGTCTATCAGGCTTGCATGTTGTGCATGCTGCTTTATGGGAGACATGGACAACTTACAGCCACAGGAGCGACATCTCAAAGCCTTCTATATGCGCTTTGTCAGGAAGATTTTGGGCATCACATGACAGGACAGAATTTCAAACAAAAAATCTCCCTAGCCAAAATTCCTAGCATGTTCACACTTCTGTCTCAATGACATCTATGCTGGTTTGATCATGTAGCGGTCTTGAAGATGGCAGAATCCCCAGAGACATGCTGTATCGGGACCTGGATTCAGACACTAGGCCTGTGGGCAGATGAACTTTGCATAATGAAGATGTCTTCAAACGTGACACCAAAGCTGGCATCGTTAACCCCGCCATATGGGAATCCTCTGTAGACAATCACAGTGCTTGGAGACAGACATTCAGGTTGTGTATCCACAACAGTGACCAGAGGAGGAATGACTGCTGGGAGGAGCACAGAGAGAGAGAAATCCCATGGCGCACCTGTAGCAGCAAAACCAGACATCATCATCAGCCTCACCTGCAATAAAACATGTCTCTCCCATATCAGTCTCTACAGCTGCAAAAGGTTGACTCCAACGGTTGACTTTACCCCCAAAGGCGCATTCTTCCATTGTCTCTTAATACATATGAAGGATAAACAATAATGTACTTATTTTAAAAATCTATCAATCTTTTTTGAGGGGGGGGAGGCATTTCAAAGCACATCAAAATTGCTGATCTACCTGCAAACTGAGGCTTGTACAGTCACACACACACACACACACACACACAGAGAGAGAGAGAGAGAGAGCTTAACATTCCCCCTCTTCCTTCTCTTTCTCCTAACTCTAAGCTGAATTAAGTCAAGGTTGGTTCACTTATCACTAATTATGAGCAGTGGCTCCTCAAGGAAAATCTATAAGGATTATAAGCCTGTACTTCATAGCTCTATAACATTCTAAAAACCTCCTGTAAGAAACAGACTAGCTTGTGGATTCTGCCCAGTCTAGAATGCATAGTTTTCTGTTTTGAAATTGATGTTGGAGTGAAAAAGCAAGTCATCTGGTCAAGATCTCCAACAGTTTGTTTTAAGCAAATCTGCTTTCTCTCATTAAACAGGCACAATTTCCTTCTGTTTTCATTTCCACTTTAACCCTGCTTTCTTCCACCTCACAATACATAATGGGTGTTCTGGAGCCCTGTGCCTGTTGAGTCTATTCCTTCTCATTCTTTTTAATCTCACTTTGAGGATTTTTACACATTTTAATGAGCCTGAGGCTACAGTCAGGTATGCATCAGTGAAACGTACAAAGGAAAATGTGCTGGCCACCTAGACAGTTTTGAGTAAAATGGAAAAGCATATTTTCTGTAGCTGTCAGCAGTTTCCAGCTAAAGTTCACTCTATCCGTAACTCCATAAAATCATTGCAGAGAAGTTCGACAACTTCTTTTTTTCTCAGTTATTTCATGGGTATATAGTTTGTGTAAGCCCTGTCAAAGTGAACAGATAACCCACAAAATGGCTGGTTTCATAGGAATTATTATCAGATACGAGTGATGCACATGATGTGTGATGTACATAATTGTTTTCTTTAAAAGCAAACATCCGGAACACACTTCATGAATCGTTACATAATTTCTTGAGTCCCTGCCAATGACAGACTTTATGCAGCAAGCAACCAGGGGTAAAACAGATCAGATAACCAACCAAGTAACATTTGCTATAAGCCACGCTATAAGGAAGCTAGTCATAATGACTAATGGCACAATTTTCATATTTGGGGGAGTTGCTCTAGGAATACTATTTTCTGTTCCCAATTCTGAACTGTTGTTCTTTGCCCATACCCAATTTCTTGACTTGACTTCATTTGTTATTTTCACCCTGCTTTCCTTTCCATGGACACATCAACTGGCTTACAAGATTTGAAGTTTTAAAACAGCAGTCCATCAACAGCATATCTTAAAAACAAACACCTCATGACAGCAGCAGCTCTCTATTCTGCACTTAAGTGACCTTTGGTTAATAGCCAAGGTCAGCCACCTTGTAGCAAATCCTTGGCCTTTGCCAAATGTTGATTTCCTGACAAAAAAACTGATACTCGGTTAAGGGAATTGACTATCAATAGATTGAAGCCAGGTGTTTTTGGTGAAATATAGCAATGGGGCTGCTTTCTCAGCTTTGAAATCTCAGCTTTGTACCCTCTAGTTTGCAATGACCATTGGTTCTACAAAGAGAGAGGGTGGGAAATATGATGGCCTATCAGACAAAGGGCACCTACTGAAAGAGAGCACCATTGATGCAGCACATTCATATGCATGTTTACTTTGAAGCTAAGGTCAGCTGAGGTCAGACAAGTCCCCTCCTGTTGAACTTCCAGCACCTACTAATGAGTTTTTTTAAATAATAACCAAAACAAAAGTTCCAGTAGGCATTTTAATTGAAGTCTTATTTTATCCTTTTAACCAATTTTTACCTTTTCTGTAATGTATTTCTTGTACACCTTTTAGAAACAATTGTAGCTAACCCGTGTATAAATTGTTATGGGGGAAAATTAAGTAAATTCCCATTGAGTTCAGTGGAACTTCTACCAGAGAAAGCATGCTTCAGAGTGCACTTTAATCCCAGATGATGAAGACAACAGCAGCAACAACAACAACAACAAATAGCAGCTGGTCCTGAAGGAGTTAGCAAAAGCACAGCTCCCTCTTTTTATTCACTCTCTCTCTGTGTGTGCATATCAAATTGTATCCTGCACTTCCTTCAAAAAGCTTAAAGTGATATTTTAGCCTGTCACAGGCTTGAGAGATAGTGGTTTGTCCAAGGCTATCCATTAAGCCATGGAATTGAGAAATGATTTAAACCTAGGTTTCCCTCATCCAAACTTAACTCTAGTCACTAACCAAGTTACTATAGCATTCAATATATATTGCTGTACATTGGATACAGCTGCTACCATGAAAAATCGTGGAAGGTAAGCATCAATGATAAAAAAAGGAAACTTTAAGGAAAACCAAGACCACCAGGGGAAAAACGCATGTTCACACCTAAGAGATGTTCGAGTTTAATACTCAAGTTTCTCCTGGACCAGAATTCCCTTTTCAGGGGAAAGTTTCATATGTGGAAAGTGATTTTTACGTCATTCCCCCCCCCAAAAAAAAAACACACACTTACAACCATTAGTAGTGGGGCCGTTGTTACCCAAAAAACAAACAGCATAATTTTAATTTTAAATCAAGTTACTATCTCCTGCCAGAAAAAAAATACACACAATTCATCCCTTGTCTATTGCACGATGGGTGGTAGAGAATCATGGGAGATGTGGTTGACTAATGAAAAGTTCCATTGGGAAACAATGGGGCTAACTTCCTGGCAAATTACAACGAACCATTGTGGTTCCACCAGCTCTGTGCCAGGAAGGATTTGCTTAATCAAAAGCAGCATTTGCGCCTTTGGAAATCCTTGTTTTTGATTAATAAGCATTTTCTGGCTCAGTATTTCTGTCAAAAATATGTGGACTTTTACTATTTCATTTCTTTTTCTACACTGATCATTCTTTTCTATCTCCTTATACCAACATACACTTAGGATGTAGAATGCTCATAATAAATAGAGGAAAAGGCAGATTAATTATTTGTTCAAATACAAAAGGACAACTGACACAGAAAGCAAGCATCATTTGGGATGCTGTCCTGTGTACTGGTTAAGCTATTTGAAGTATATTAGGTACTTTACCGGGGCTTAAGTAGCCATTCAGGTTCTTAGGAATTACAACATTTCATTTGATCCACTTGCATGTAAGGCTGTTTGTATGATATCCTCCTCATAAATTTTGCAACCTTTATCAAATTCCTTTCTTAGCCCTCAGATTTTCCACAGATATTTTGCTTATGAAAGAACCCTAAAATTTCCTTCAACTATCCCTCAGGAAGTCATATTTTATTCACAGAAGCTACCTTACTATTACAAAACTTGAAATTGCTGATTGCATTAAATTTAACTTCTTTAATTTTTTTAAGAAGATGGAAGAACATTCCATTTTTAAATGTTTTCAGTCACTTAGAACATTTTGCTCTGCACACTTCTGTCTTTGGGTCACTTGTCCATCTCCAGCCTGTTATAACATAGAAAGGTGGGTGAGCTTCTATCCCCCCCCAAAAAAAAACCTTAAATTGACTTTATAGATTGCACCATTTTTTTTGCAATCAAGTCAAGGTTAAGCACATTAAGCCCCTTTTATTTCCATGCAGGAGCTGGACACTTCTAAGCCTTCTTTCAAGGAGATCAGTGGGATTTGAAAGTACTCAGTTTTGGCAGCTGCATTGTGTCCTTTGTAACATCTGGAATATATGTGTTCTGTTGATTGGTTGATCCTAAGAAATGCCCTAAACTGAAGGGTCAAGGTAATGTGATTGAATATGATCCTGCTCTCCTTATAGCCATATACAAATGAGATTTCTCAGAGCCTGAAAACGTATAGTGATACAAATTGTTAAGATGAGTTTCCTGTACTTTATTTCTAAAATATTCAAAGGTGAACTTTGGGGCAGAGGTATGTTTAAATATGGACTTTGATATACTTCATTAAGAGGGAAGCCACTGCATATCCTCAAATCAGTAATCTTTACACAAAGACTGCAAAATATAGATCCTTCCTTATATCCTTAAACACTTGAATACCTTCATTTCTTATAGTACAACTTTGGACCCATCAAACTAAGCAAAGCCCATCAGCCATTTAGCCCTAAACGGCAGGTTACCGAAAGCTTCAAAGGCTTCTAATTTTTGCTGTCTCCTTCAGTTAGCAAACCACAAAACATAGCTAATTCTTTATTTTATTTATTTCATAGCATTTATCCACTGCTCAATTTTTTAAAAATAAATAAAAACACACCCTTAAAGCAGTTCACAAAAAGCTGAACCAATTAAGTAACCAATAAGAAGAATCAACATCAATAATTTAAAACTATTTTAAAAAATAAAATAAAAACAGATGTGTCTCAAGTGACGCTGGCCTCATTTCTGGATATGAACTTTAAACTGCAATACTTGGGGAAAATACTGGACCTTTTGACAGCAACTTTGAACTACTAAATGGTTGAAGTAAAAATAATATGGAAGCAACCAAATGACTCTCCAGCCTTTGCCGTACAAAAATAAATAGGAAAGAATCTGAGGTGGTGAATGAAAAAGGATCAGGGTCTTGTTGCATTGCATTTTGCAATAATTTAAATGTGCATGTCTCATTCACAACTAATGGGAGGCATGTGTATTTTTTCCTGTGGTATCTGTACAGAAACACACAAACTTTGATCCTACAATAATTTTCCAAGCCATTTTTAAACTTACACAGAAATGAGGACACCACACAGAAAAATAGACACAGAATCCCCAGATTCTCTCCCCCGCCTTTTTTGGGTTTTTTTTTACTTCTGCTGTATTTTGTTAAGTTGACATCCAATAAAATGCAATAAAAGGGCCTAATAGGCTGCAGATTTTCAAAGATCTAAGTTTTGGGTGTTTTAAAGAAAGGAGAAAAAAAACACAAGCACACATGTGGGCGAGTCGGGGGGGGACCCTCAGTTCATTTATGAAGGCAATATGTACAGTGCAGAAAAACAGCTTGCCAATAGTAAATAACTTTATTACCTTAAAATTCCTCTTAGGGTGTGTCAGACAAATCAAAAGAAGAAGAAAACAGTGGAGGAGATAGAGCTGGCTGAGAATGAGATCTTTCAGGCTTCAAAGAACAGGATGTTCTTATTTACAAGGGAAAGCCCTATAAAGCAGCAGAAGACAGTTTTCGCTCATAGCATCTTCAGAAAACAAATATTTAAGGATATGTATACCAGATAGAAGACTAAAAAAGAAGACCAAGAGACATTCATGTGCATTTTAAACGCTCCAGTGCATAATTCCACTGAAGAAATAAACAAACAAGCCAGGATTTTTGGAATCAGCACTGAAAGAGGGTTTCATTAGCTTAGTCCAAGGGATTCTGCGTGTGCACAGAGAGCTCAGGTGGAAAGACCAGAGAGAGATAGAGAGTGAAGAAAAAACCAATTGTGTGAATAAGCACACAGCATTCAAATGAATGGGGCACACAGATAACCAGATCAGGTTTATGTGTGCAATTTTTTCCATGACCCTACTCTGTGTAACTCCTGAATGCATACTGTGTTTGACAGATATCACAAAGCAGAATAAGACAACTAAACAGCTTCAATGGCAAGCACAATATGAACAATATGAGTCTCTCCTTCTAGCTTGAAGTTTAGAAAGACAAGTTATACTGCAGGCTGTTACATCATGATTGGGGATGTCTGAAGTTAGGAATGTCCAATCCAACTTTTATTCATTGTAACCTGAGAGGATTCCATTCTACTGCAGTTCAGTTTGTGTGGACAGGAGGAGTCCCCCCAACCCCAGGCGAATGTGTGGGGATTGGGCTGGCTCTGGAGAACCTTTGTTCAAGCAGAGAGCCCCCCCCCCCGTTTTGCCACCGTCGCATGGAAGAGCAATGACAACCTCTCAGCGTATGGCCAATGCCTCCCCTCAAGACCCTTTTAACGGGGAACCCTGGGATCACCGCCACAAGGGGGGGCATGGGTCACCACTTCACACACACACACACCATTTAGGAAGATAGACTAAAGGATTCTTCCCAAGGCCTGAAACCACCAAAGTTGTGACGTTTTGCTATGGGAAAGGCAAAAGCTGCCAATGCAGGAAAATTCCTTTCCGGCCCCCCAACAGCGACCATGACCTAGCAGTGCCCGTGGACATGTGGAGAAGAGGTAAACCTGCAAAAGAAGACTTAACTGAGGGAGGGCAGGGTGGGAGAAGCTCTGGAACCAACTGATGCTACACAGGTAAGGTTCACCTTCTGTTGTGTGGGCAGGCCGGTCCCTCCCCTTACCTGGCCGATCCCCTGGCAATGCCTCCCCAGGCGTTTGGCTGAGGTAGGCGGAGACCTCCAGCCTGGGGAGGGCGAAGCCAGCCCGTACTACCGGGAGCCGCACTGGGATCCGGGGGGGGGGCTGCATGCGACTACACAAAATGCGCCCCCTATTTGATGTGGGGAGAGGTCATTCTGCACCATAAAATGCTATTCATCTCATTGCCTACTATGGTGTTATTGTCCACTCTACATGGTTAACCACTGTTACTAAGAAATCTCTGTGTAGTTTATTAAGCTACATAAAAGGATCTATTTACGGTAATCTAGCCAGATCATTTGTTCCATTTATCCCACATCTATTTACTCAGACTGTCACCAGCTCTCCACAGCCTCAGCTTTGCCCACTGAAAACCTGCAAGTAGAGATGCCAAGAACTGAATGTGAGGCATTACACATGCGAAGTATGTGCTCTGCTACTGAACTATCACCCCTTCCGAACATCTGGCTGCAAGACACAAGATGTGGTCTAACAGAATCGAGACAAGATCTTTGGCAAAACCCAACAAACTATTTAGTGGCATTTACTAAAGCTTCTGCTTTCCATTGTCTGTGTGCTTCATAAGTGATAAAAAAGCTGTCCTGGCTTTTTATTAGCTTGACCTGACAGGATAAACTGTTACGAAAGGAACAATAGCAGGGAGTGCTTTTGAAAAAGAAAGTGGGACGTGTAGAGTTGCAAGACCAATGTCAACAATCAAGTATTGTGGGCACCTGTCCAGGCCACCACTGCTAAGTGGCAGGGAAGAATTGTGTTCCCCCTGGCAGCAGGAGTGGAGATGGTTGGGGAAAACATTAGTGGTAGGCAATACTGACAGTCCCGTTATTTCAGTACCTGGCTGAGGCAAAGTTGGCTCAGGCTCCTGTCTCCCAACTAAACTGGAGCCTGATCTCGCAAGATCATGCTAGACATTTCCATAAAATGATATCTTGGCAATCCATGTACATGTGTTTTTGTGTGTGTTTGTGTGTATGATACTTTTAATAATAATATTAATAATAGAAATACAGGTGCATGGGAGGTTTAAGTTTAATGGAGAAGGTAGAGGCAGAGCAATCCAAACCCCTATCTGCTGTGCTTCGTGGGGTTTGGATGAGCAAGAAGTGTGCCACCACGTAATCCTGCCCAGGTCCACCACCCTCAGTCAGGGAGCTCTGCCCCGGAGTTCTTCAGTACACCTGCATGAATGGTGGGCAAATAGATGCTCATGCTGTCTGTATCCATACCAGAAGTAGCCAGAAGAAGTCTGGCACAGGCTATGCTATATTCAGAAGAGATCCCACCATGCTAGCTTCCCACCAGGTGGGTTATTGTTGCTACAAGGAGTAGGGGTTGGCATGGTGCAAACATACTGGCAGATGAACCTGATTGGCTCTACTCATGTATTTTCACCACACTGACTTCCCTGCCACCTCTTCCCTCCACATCTCCCTCTTGATAAGCAACAGAGACCCACCTACCAGGAAGCTAGCACAGCAGTCCACCCCAACCAATGAGCCACTTCTGACTGCATCCTGAGCCAGCCTTGCTACAGTCAGATGATGGCAACAGGTCTGGTCCAGATCTGCAGCAGCCTGGGAGCTAGTGTAGCAAGCAGACATTTTCCCGTACTGCCCCCCTTCCACCCAGGCTGGCATGATTGGTGGCACTTTGAGAAGAGTTTGCTGGGCTCTGGAATGAAAAGAAGGAGAAGATATTGGAGAAAATAAGAGAAGGAGAGAAAAAATTAAGATCTAGGCCTAAGTCGAAGGATGTGCTAAGAGAAGTGAAATTTTTCCAGGCGCAATATTCAAAATTGATAAATCAGGAGGTGGAATGGAAAATTAAACAAATGAAACAAAGATCCTTCGAATCGGCGAATAAGTGTGGGAAACTGCTAGCTTGGCAGTTGAAAAAGAGACAAAAGCTTAATACAGTTACAAATCTAGAGATTGAAGGGAGAATGGTTCAGAAACCCGAGGAAATTAGAAAGTGCTTCCAGAGGTACTTCAAAGAACTCTATTCACAAGGGCCGCAAAAAGCTTCCGAGGTGGATCAATTTCTTAAAACTAATGGATTACAAAAAATACCCCTGGAAATGAGAACAAACCTGAACTGTAACATTACACAGCAAGAAATTGAAAGTGCCATTCAAAATCTTCAACTTGGCAAGTCCCCAGGCCCTGATGGCCTAACCTCCAAATATTATAAAGTTTTAAAGGACTATTTGATACAACCTTTGATGGAGGTTTGCAACCAGATAATGGAGGGAAGGAAGGCACCGGAAACGTGGAAAGAAGCTTTCATCACATTGATACCTAAATTAGAAACTGAAAAGACTCAACTTAAGAATTACCGCCCCATTTCACTCCTAAATGTGGATTATAAAATTTTTGCAGATATTTTGGCAAGTAGACTTAAAAAAGTACTAAATGAAGTGATTCATAAGGACCAGGCTGGCTTTCTCCCTGGTAGGCATTTGTTTGATAACACAAGAAACATTATTGACATTTTGGAACTTCTACAAACAAATCTTAATACCAGAGCGGTTTTAATTTTTATTGATGCAGAGAAGGCCTTTGATAATATTTCTTGGATGTTTATGAAGAAAAATTTGGAAGGGATGGGAGTGGGGCGGGGGTTCGAAAATGGTATAGAAGCAATCTACACAGAACAAAAAGCTAAATTGATAGTAAACAATGTGGTGACAGAGGAGTTTAAAATTGAAAAAGGGACACGTCAGGGGTGCCCTCTATCCCCCCTATTGTTCATCTCAGTTCTGGAGGTGTTGCTAAACATGATTAGAAAGGACCGGTTGGTTCAGGGAATTGAGGTCGGAGTGAAACAATATAAATTGAAAGCATTTGCAGATGACTTGGTATTAACACTTCAGGAACCAGTCTCCAGTACTAAAAGAGTGCTAGAATTAATTTCTGATTTTGGTCGGGTGGCGGGGTTTAAGTTAAATAAGCAAAAAACCAAGGTTTTAGCAAAAAATTTGACAGTTACAGAAACAGATGAGTTCTCTAAAGAAACGGAGTTGAATGTGGTTAAAAAAGTAAAATACCTAGGGGTGTACCTGACCTCCAAAAATTTGAATTTGTTTAAAGATAACTATGAGAAATGTTGGTCAGAAATCAAAAGAGATTTGGAAACATGGTCAAGATTGAAACTTTCCTTGTTAGGCCGAATAGCTGCTGTAAAGATGAATGTATTGCCGAAAATGTTATTTTTGTTTCAGGCCCTACAGATCGTGGACAAGGTGGAATGTTTTGGAAAGTGGCAGAAGGATATTTCTAAGTTTGTTTGGCAGGGCAAAAAGCCCCGAATAAAGTTTAAAATATTAACTGATGCGAAAGAAAGAGGGGGATTTGCCCTGCCAGACTTGAGGCTATATTATGAATCTGCAGCCTTCTGCTGGTTGAAAGATTGGATTTTATTGGAGAACACTGACGTCCTAGATCTGGAAGGGTTTGACAATGCGTTTGGGTGGCATGCATATTTGTGGTATGACAAGGTTAAAGTGCACAAATTGTTTAAAAACCATATTGTCAGAAGAGCAATTTGGAGGGTCTGGATAAAATATAAAGACTTATTGGAGAGTAAGACTCCGAGGTGGCTCTCACCGGTGGAGGCCAAGGCACGTAAGAGACTTAACATGGAGGCCCATTGGCCTAAATATTGGGAAATAATTGAAAAAATTGGAGACAATTGGAGAAATTGAAAACTAAGGTACGAGACTGGCTGCACTATGCGCAAATTCAAGAGGTATTTAAAATAGATAAAAAAGTTGGATTCCAGGTGGAAAAATCGAAACTAGAGACTGAATTGTTAGAGCCAAAAAGTAAACTACTTTCGAGAATGTATAACTTGCTGCTTAAGTGGAATACACAGGACGAGACAGTCAAATCCGCTATGATAAAATGGGCTCAGGATGTGGGGCATAACATTATGTTTGTAGACTGGGAAAGGTTATGGAACACCGGTTTGAAATTTACGGCATGCACTGCCTTGAAGGAAAATATTATGAAAATGGTATACCGGTGGTACATGACCCCAGTCAAGCTAGCTAAGATATATCATCTGTCTGATAACAAATGTTGGAAATGTGGAGAGGCGGAAGGGACATTCTTTCATCTCTGGTGGACCTGCCCGAAAGTGAAGGCCTTCTGGGAAATGATCCATAATGAACTAAAAAAGGTACTGAGATTTACCTTACCTAAGAAACCAGAGGCCTTCCTTCTGGGCATGGTGGACCAGAGAGTGCTTAAGAAGGACAGAACCTTTTTCATGTATGCAACCACAGCAGCAAGGATCCTGATCGCAAAATATTGGAAGACACAAGATTTACCCACGCTGGAGGAATGGCAATCGCAGTTGATGGACTATATGGAATTGGCTGAAATGACTGGCAGAATCCGAGACGTGGGAGAAGAAACAATTGAGGAGGACTGGGAAAAGTTTAAGGACTATTTGAAAAAACACCATAAGCTGTATGAATGTTAAAAAATGCACCTTTCAGGAAACTCTAGCTTCAGCAAATGTAAGTTAATGAAATGAAAATTAAGACACAAGAATTTAGAGGTAAAATAATGAAACAACTTTATTGTGTTTAATACAAAGCATATAAGAATTGGGTTACAGTAAAATTGAAATTAGGGAACATGATAAAATGGAAGATACAATAAGTTTTGAAATAAGTTAACAAATTGCTGATGCTTTATAAGACAGGGAACGCAGGGTTTGGAGGATGTGGGGAAGTCCTTTAGATTGGATGGAAAAAGAATATGGAAATTTGTTATTCTTCTATTCTATTTTCTCATAACTACTCTTTATTCTTTTTTCTGTATTTCTCAAAAGCAATAAAAAAATATTTTAAAAGAGAAGAGTTTGCTGGAGGAGCTTGGGTCATTGGCCTAATGCAGCAGGCTCTTTTATGCTTTTATGATGGGTCTGTAGATGTGGTGGCTATGCTGCACCATCAAGCCCTACTGTTGACAGTCAGGGGGAGGTTGGATTGCATTGGAAGCCTTGCAAATTGAAGGGTAACAGTCTTGGGGGGGAAACTAAGGTTACTTAAACATTTGCCTGTGTAACAGAAGGCCTACACCATGTTTATTTCATCGCTATCCTTTATTTTGAGCATGTCTGTGTTTTGTCTCTACAGCTAATTCTGCAAGACCCATCATTCATTATAAAGCTCAGTGAAAATTCTTTCATACCTCAGTTCTGCCAATGAGCAACTGCTAATACATGATTGTCAAATAAATTGTCTCAGATGAGGCCTCCTAAGAACCAAACTTCAAAGTTAAATGATGCAATATGAAGGGCTACAATGCCATGACACATTCTGAGATGATAGAAATCTGGTACAAATTTTGAAAATAAAATCTACAAGGATTTCCTCCCTAAATATTTTGAGTTTGGGCATCAACATTTAATGTTCATGTTCTACTTCTGTTGTTTTTTGGTTGGCCAAATCTGTCTAACCTAATGCCAGATGGCAGAGGAAGGCCTAATCTGAATTCCAAAAATGGCTACATTTATTTCTTTACACTTTGTTTGGACCCTTACAAGCCTCATTGTCAACCTGGTTTTGATGAAAGCTTGTCGGCATACTAATAGTGATTAAAGTCTTCTTTTGCTTGTGTTCAAGTAGTCAACAATGACACAGAATAGAGAAGTTCTGGCAGACTCAGGAAAACCCTGAGACACACACAAGAGCTAAAAGTATATATGCAAGGGCGGAAATTCCAAACCAACATCACAAGATCTCAGTAGCATGGAACAGTGAGAGAATTTGCAGGAAAGAACTGATCTGGGTGGGAGAAGGAATAGCATGGAGTGGGCAGAACAGCAGGGATAAAGTAATGTCCCGTGTAATCCTGCAGATGTCTGCTTCTACATGAGTTCAAGGTGGCTTACTTCTCAAGGGTGAGTGGGTATAGGATTTCAGCCAAAGACTTATGAATAAAGGAGGTATGAGGATCCATTGCCCCTCCAGATGTTACTGAATTACAACTGCCATCATTCCTTGCCATTGGCCATGCTTGCTGGGACTGAGAGAAGTCCTAATTTAGCAACATCTGGTATCCTACCCCTGACACAAAGCGTAGAAAGTACCATCTCATTGTTCAGATAGATCACTCCTAGTTCACGGTAAAAAGCTGTTTTCTTGTGTCCCCTCAGAGGGACCGACAAGCTGCTCACAGGCATCAATTGATTGTCACTCCAAAATAGAAAGAAAGACCAAATGGAGCACAAAAGCAGAACACCCTTAAATGTGTCCAATGAGGGCTGAGCATGCCCAGTGGGCGCAGAATACTGGCTTACCTTGTGATGGAGGAAGAATATTAGGGAGCATGGGGTGGGATGACCGAAGCTTTAAACCGAGCCACCCCACATGGCACCATATTGTTGCTGCACCTAGGGATGGGCAACTGTGTCAATCTTGGTTACTTTCAGTATATCATTTTTATAGTCTAAAGTTGAGTGCTCCACATTTCTGGGTCTGTTTGCAAACTTAAAGGGAAAAATCGACCTGGAAGTTTGTCAGCCTTTTAGTGTGAATTTTTCCGAATCAACACTTTTTTTGTATTCGTTTTTGTCTAATATGCACATTTTGGCAAGCAATGTGCATTTATATATTATGTTCACTAATGCAGGCATTTTTATGCACACTACCCTAGTACATGCAATTTTTTTCACCCATTACTTGGTTGGAGAAATGCATTGCAAAATTCAGGGAAGAGGACAGATCAAAAGATAAGTGTGCTTTGGTTCACATACTGTTTTGGGAAGGATGGATCAGGTAGATTAGCCTTTAAATGTGAATTGAACAGAATATCTCACCCCTCCTTAGCAGGGCGCTACTTGTGTTATCATAATACTCAGACTGCGTTAGACTGAGTTCTTTATGTGACAGAACCACAGATTGAAACAGTTCTTCTCATTCCTGTTCAGCAAAGAAAAAGAAGTAGCATGAAGAAAGTAAAAATGAATGCAACTGGGGGAAAGGATCTAGTTCAAAAACTGTTGATTTGTACCAAGTAGAAAATGGATGAAATGAGATCGTTATCAGTAGATCTGCAACAAAGACTTGGGAGGAAAATATTCCAAGCACATTTCTGAAGTTCATATGTTTAGACTATGTGAACTCATCTTGAACTTTGTTGGGATTTATGCATTACTATTCAGAGAAAAGCCCAAACATAATGGAACACAACATCCAGCCTTCATTTATTATCACTGAATCCACATTAGTGTGCTAGAAAAAATATTCTTTGTCACATATGGAAATGACGGATGCTGATAATTTTAAAATTAAAGCAATCTCTTAAGCTACTCGGCCATAGAAGATAAAATGTTGGCTAAGGGTAAGTTGAAAAGTTTAGAAATAGTGGGCCTACAGGGATTTATTTTTTTCTTAACAAATTTGAACATGAAATGCTTTGATCTCCATTCAAGGATGTGATGTAAGCAGTTCTTAAAGGCACATTCAACTTGATATTCTAACAAACACAAGTGTATAAAATGTTTCTTATTTACTGCTTCTTTGCACATAGAAAAGGTAATTATGAACAAAACATTGCTTATCTTAAAGTTGTAAGCCTTAGCCAAACAACAATATCATGTAGACAAAACAGATCAAGCGGAGAACAGAATCACTCCAGCTGATTCTGTCCCAATCTCCAGACACTCAGGACAAAGTCTATACATACATAACTATATGCGCAGAGGCTATGGATGAATGATTGGGGGGCCACACTTTTTGAAGACAACTTGCACATACACATAGGCTCTAGTTGCACCTTCACCTTGACTGCATGGTTGTTGACAGTGGATGTGATCTTCTTCCCCCACCCTATGCGTTCATTGAATATATGAAAAGGGCTATAAAATTCTAATCCCCTTTCCAGAAATTTGGCCCACAGGATTTTTTTCTATGTGAAGGGTAATCATGCAAACAGGGACGCAGGTGGCGCTGTGGGTTAAAGCCTCAGCGCCTAGGACTTGCCGATCGAAAGGTTGGCGGTTCGAATCCCTGCGGCGGGGTGCGCTCCCGCTGCTCGGTCCCAGCGCCTGCCAACCTAGCAGTTCGAAAGCACCTCCGGGTGCAAGTAGATAAATAGGGACCGCTTACCAGCGGGAAGGTAAACGGCGTTTCCGTGTGCGGCTCTGGCTCGCCAGAGCAGCAATGTCACGCTGGCCACGTGACCCGGAAGTGTCTCCGGACAGCGCTGGCCCCTGGCCTCTTGAGTGAGATGGGCGCACAACCCCAGAGTCTGTCAAGACTGGCCCGTACGGGCAGGGGTACCTTTACCTTTACCTTTAATCATGCAAACAGCCATGGATATGAGTCACTCAATATTTGCAATCCCTTCCCGTTATCAAAAGAGTTGGAAACTATGAGAATTGTGCCTATGTTATACAGTGGGGCCTCGGGTTGCGAATGTGATCCATGCGGGAGGCATGTTCGCAACCTGCAGCACTGCGTCTGTGCACGCACGGGTCACAATTTGGCGCTTTGCTCATGCGCAACGCGTGATTTAGCACTTCTGCGCATGTGCAAGCGCCAGAACCCGGAAGTAACCTGTTCCGGTACTTCCGGGTTCAGCACGGTGCGCAACCCCAAAACTCGTAACCTGAAGCATCTGTAACCCAAGGTACCACTGTAATGACATCATGGTTGTGGCTACGTGAGTTTCTGAGGCTCAGACTTCTTCCCCAATACACAGAGGGCTATCCCAACAGCCTGAATGTCTGAATCCACATTATGGCAGGATATTTCAGTCCTCTGTTCCAGTCTTCATAACCTGGACAGACTGCTCCATAGCAAAATGCTACTATCAAATTAAATCAAATCATCCACGTTATGAAATCTTGACACATGCACTATGCAAGCTACAATGGTTAAATGCTTACATATAGATTTATGCGGGTGTTCAAGCTTAGAACTAATGCATATGTGTTATGAGGTAAGGAGTCAAACTGTATATATGAATGAAACCGGGCACAAATGGGAACTATTGAACTGTATCATGTTAGAGTATGCTTTGTGGCTGTACACTGTGACTGCCATAATGTGGATTCAGACATTCAGGCTGTTGGGATAGCCCTCTGTGTACTGGGGAAGAAGTGTGAGCCTCAGAAACTCATGCAGCCACAACCATGATGTCACTATAACATAGGCACAATTCTCATAGTTTCCACCTCTTTTGATAAAGGGACTGTAGACCACTTTCACATCCATTAATAAATTTCAGAAGAAATGCCGGTGTGCATATGGTCCTTTATTCAGCTACAGACTCACGTGCGCAATAGTCTGTTTTCATCTTTCAGGAACCATTGTTTGCTATCCATATGCTATTATTTCTTTAAGTATTGCACCCAATTTCAAACTTTGAATTAGTGCCCATATGTATTCAGTTACCTTTTGTCATAATGAATTAATAGAAAATAAAGTTCTGTACATGCTTGCAAAAATACATTACAACAGGGTACAAAGAGTTCCCATACGCTATGTACTTTGACACTCCAGAATGCAACATCTAAATTGGGTTGAAATAAAAAGCATGAAAATGATCTCCAGACAATCTGGTGCTCCTGTTAATATTTCAAACACTCACTACACAATATGTTATATCCAAGATGGCAATCTGTAAATAACTAGGTATTTAAAATGAAGACTGCAAAGATAAAATACAAAGTATGTAACTAAATATATTCCAGTTTATTCAGACAATTGTAAATGAAAGCCAATTTTACCTATACTGATTACTTCCCGTATTCATTTCATGTCTGAAATATTTATCTGGTGAAGCTTTCCTGCTAAATCAGCCATTGTTTGGACCTTATGGAACTGGAGACGATACCAAAATGTTCCAGTGGGGAGGTAGGACAATTTGTGTCCTGTAACCCACTTTATTAAGATTAGTTAATTTCACTTCTCTTCCAAATCCAAACATGGGGGGAATCAGAGAGATACAGTAGTACCTCAGGTTAAGTACTTAATTCATTCTGGAGGTCCGTTCTTAACCTGACACTGTTCTTAACCTGAAGCACCACTTTAGCTAATGGGGCCTCCTGCTGCTGCCGCGCCACTGGAGTCCGATTTCTGTTCTCATCCTGAAGCAAAGTTCTTAACCTGAAGCACTATTTCTGGGTTAGCAGAGTCTGTAACCTGAAGCGTATGTAACCTGAAGCGTATGTAACCTGATGTACCACTGTACAGGGGTCAGAAAACACTTTACTTATGCTTTAATAAACATGTCTTGTGTGCCAAGGCCCCGTGACCCGCAGTTCCCTGGTGAATAAAGCAACACACAGACAAGTAGATTTTGGTTTATGGGTTTGAATAAGCCACAACTTTACTGGTTACAGATATGAGCTGTTTGGCTTAGGAATTGGGTGAAGAATCATAGAATCATAGAGTTGGAAGAGACCACAAGGGCCATCAAGTCCAACCCCCTGCCAAGCAGGAAACACCATCAGAGCACTCCTGACATATGGTTGTCAAGCCTCTGCTTAAAGATCTCCAAAGAAGGCTATATCTTGACTCCTGCCTGTCTGCAGGGAGTCCAACTAAGGGTAAACCACCAATAGGGGGAGCCCTATGACGTACATCAAATAGGAGCACTCTGAGGGGTCCCTGTTGGGTAGTGGTCTGGCCCTAGCCCATATCCAGGCATCAGACAGAATCCACACACCCCAGATCCCTTTAACAGGATACTCTTAATGAGGAGATCTGGCGAAAAGCACGAGAGGATGGTCTCCCGGCTGTGCCATGGTTTAAATTTCCCTTGGCCATGTCCGTCCTCACCAGCACCGACTGGACAGCGAGGGCTGCCCCTGGGCAGGGCCCCGCCCAGCACCAACGACATGGCCAAACAGCAATGAGGAGGACATCAATCTCTGCCCCAACCAGATCATTGCAGGGCCCAATGCCCAGCCACAACACTGCCTACCAAGTAAGGTAAGCAGACGTATGAAATCTATTTCACAGCTCAGTAAACACAAATAAACATTAACAAGAAGTCTTAGTTGATTATACTATCTAGATCTGTTACCACTGAATACCTATGGTGCTCTGTATGCGGTAATCCCTCTGGGCATGAATCCAATAATCTATTTAAAGGACCTCCAGACACAGAGGTCACCAACTTTTGGGGTCTATGGGTCTATCTGAAAACCAGAAAAACTGTTGTGGCCACCACACATACACCAAAGTGTCTGGGGAAACCCAGCCAGAGGGGCGGAGTATAAGTAATTATTATTATTATTCCACAACCTATTTTATTTACTACAATGCAATGCTCTTTTCACACCTGATTTCTGTGGGGGCACTGGGACAGGAGAAGAGCAACAGGGTCCCTGTGGGTGCCACAAAAGGTGTCTACAGTATTGGTGACCCAGTTAGTAAGTCATAACAGGTGTATATATTCACTTACATTTTCTTTCTAGTGGCTACCTCTCCCATCCAATTGACTTGCAACATCTGCAGCCTGAGTGGCTCTCCCCCAAATCAGAACCAAAGTGACATTGGTGTTCACACAATAGTTAAAAAGCCCATACTGCAACATTCCTTGAAATAGTGTACATTGCAGAGACATTTATAGCACTGTTGCAATATTTAGGAATTTGCACTTAAGGCGATTTCTAGTTGTTTTCCATCCCTTAAAAATTCTTCACAGTATTCTGGGGTGCCCACACACTTCTTGTGTGGTACACAAATATTCTTTCAGGAGGGTGAGTTGGCAACATTGCTTGCTCATTTGCATAGAAGTCAGCAGCCATCTCGTAACTGTAAGTTATTCTCTCAAGTAAGAATGGAGAAGAAATTTGATTCAGTTCACATTTAAAGCTGAATCTATTACATTTGCACTTTCCAGAACAATATGAGAGCCAAAACACATTTATCTGAATTTTTTGTTGCACATTGCAGTTCTCCAACCAATCTTTACAAAAAATCATATAATGGGGGAAAGTGTGTACTGAACTAAATGTATATGTGAAAATAACATTCAAAAATGCATCATAATAAGAGAAAATGCTTGCAAAAATATGTACGCTAGTCCAAACAACACACAAAATGTGTTTATTTTTGTTATTTAGCAGAAATTTACACCTAATGCTAAAAGCCCTCTTCAGGCATTGTCCCATGAACAAGGCTCAAACAGCAGGAGCACATCACTGGCCACTCCTGCTGTTCACGTGTTATGCATGGATATATGGTTGGGGAAGCCTATGCACATAGACTACTGTGTGATTTGAAACCCTGCACAGTTGGGGTTACAGATCTTATGGAAGCCTATGTATATAATCTACACTTTGTAGGCTTCTGCTATTTGGACATCCACATGCAAAACATGGATGTTGGAGGATTGGGGTTCCGAACTATCACAAAGGGAATGTTGGAGCTCTGAAGTGAGGATTCCATTGCTATTGTGATAATCTGACAACTGTGGCTCTCACCTCTTCTACTAACTAGACCCAAATTAGTATTCTTAAACTTCAGTTTTCCACTTGTGAAATGAGAATAATAAAGTACTTCTTTACATGGTTGTTTTGCAGGTGTGAAGATCTAAGGGATTTGTCTCAAGTTTTTTTTTTAATTTTTTGGTTTTTGTTTTGTTTTTACCATAGCATTAGGAGCAATCTTGTCAGCTGTGACACAGCTCAGTGAAGTCACTGGAAGTTGAATCCATGTCCACATCAAGCAGGAGGGAAATTAACTCAGTTCTTGGCTTGGAGCAAAATCTTACTGATCCTCGATAAAATACCTACTACTGTTCTGTCTCCTGAAACCATGCCAGAAGCAACAGATGGACTATTGTAATGATGTCATTCCTCAAAAGTCTTTGAAATCATATTTATCATTCTGGGCATGGTACAAGTAGCCAACTAGTGCTTCTCATTCTCTCTTATGGCTTTCAATTTAATACTGACACCAAAAGAAAACATGGCACACTGGTCGCAATGACATCTGAACTTAAGTCAGGGGTAATCAGTGTGGTACCAGCTCCATCACCCTCCGGCAGCATGACCAGTGATCAACACAACAACATCCAGAAGGTACCACTTTACCCTTGACTTAGCTGAACTCACATTTTGGAAATGTTTGGCTCCAAGAGTTTTCACTGGCCAGATCTCAAGATCTCTGCTTCTAAACAAAGCCTAAATTTGTGTACATTTCTCTCGCAAGAGACTTTGTGAGGTTTAGAGTACTTCAAATGCATTCACTTATGTTCATCCTCACTTTCTAAACATTATTAAACATCATGCTATAATTTATCCTCCAAAGCCATCCCTTGAAAAATCCCACTCACTGGAAAGCATTGACATGTGTAGGAAAAGATAACACATAGCCATTTTTATTTGAATTCCTGTCCGATTAGCAAATAGTTTATCGTTTTGTGTTTTCATTCTCGGATGATTTTGCTGCCTTTCTGTCTTTGATTATCTCATTGTATGAAGTAACTGCTTTGCCTTTTCTCAGGAGAGAAAAATGCAATTTTCTCTCCATTTATAATGTCATGCTCATACCATAGTTGTTGTTTGACCTTATCTCCTTATTCTGACTCAAGCCCTAGGAAAACCCTGAATCATATTTTTTTTTTTTTAATGCAGAGGTTGTTTGGATGGAGGCTTATGAATGATGTAGTTCAGAGAAAGGGGAAAGCCCTGCCCATTCTTCTATTCTGCCGCCTACATGGAGAATCCCAACAGTGCTTGAATTATTATAAGCTGTGCAAGCAGGCATCTCAGAAGACTGCTTATTTCTCCCAGACTGATACATGAAGTCCCCCACTAAAAGTAAGGCTGCAATCCTATACATGCTTAACAATGAATAAGCCCCACTGAACACAGTGCAATTTACTTCTGAGTAAACTTGCATAGTACTAAATGCACAGTAAAAAATAAATAAATCAGGGGTGCCATTTTGAATGCATGACACTTCACTTCAAGACGAAGCACACAATGGTCCCTCCCCACTCTACAATTCTATGATTCTATGATTAGACAGCAGGTGGGTTCACCACAGAAGGCAGTCCTCTAAAGTTATCAGAACTGAAGGAATACTGTTCTGATGTACAACACTGAAGAATGAGGCAGGTGGGGAGAGGGGACAAACAGAAAGTGACCATGGTAAACTGTACTGAGCCCATGCTGTTTTGTGACAAGGTTAACGCCATCTCTAAATCTTTGAGGGCAGATTTATATTTTCTGTTAAGTCAACTGCCTCTCGTGCCTCTTTTGGTAGTGGGTGCCCAAAGAGGAAGTTACCCTGGAGTTTTTATCTTGAGGTTGCCAAATACCAGACTTGTCTACAGGTTGGAAAGCAGCTGTGCAATACTTTGTCAACAATACTATCCCGTTTAAAAGCTCTAAGAATCTGTGGAAATCTGCTCATGTGCAGGGTGCAGTTGTCATGGCTAAGGAGGATTTCTGCAGTAGACAAAAATGGGCTGAAGCCAGATCATGAATAACTTCCTGTTCCTGCCCCTGGGTTTGCTTCTTTCTGTCGCATTCTTTTCCCTCCATCCAGTTTAGATTTTATGGCATTTGCTACTAAGCCAAGCACTGCATCTGTTATTTTGCACTCCTCAAGAGGCCTTTAGGAAAAATTGCTGCAGGCAAGGAAAAGGCAGTGTGCCTTTGTATACCTGTTGCTGAGAATCACAAGTGGAGAGAGCGCAGTTGCATCTAGCTCCAGCTTGCAGGCCTCTCATGGGCATTCAGATAGTCATTGTAAGGACAGAATGCCGGACCAGATGGGCTTCTGGTCTGAATCAATAGAGCTCTTCCCATGTCTGTACGAGGTTGGTTTTTTTAACTGTTGAAAATGAGGTCCCCTTCCTCTTCACTGTGGCTTGGTTTGCTTGCATAACGCAACAGTGTTTGCTCTGCAAGCATCTTTCTACAATGCTTTTTGCTTGTAATGTGTTCTAGACTGCATAACTTGATCAGTAGGGAGCTGATATATGGATGGATGCTCCTACCACACAATAGCATTGGGATTGCATCTCAGATTCCTTTATTGGGTCAGGCTGAGGGTTATCATGTGTCCTACATTACAGAGCACAGTGCTTTGCGTGAAAGTCTCTCCAGTCCAAGTTCAGTTCAAAGATAAGGAAGCCTAAGAAGAGAAAGCAAAGGCCGTGAAATATGTCATTAACATCTGGATAGCAGACTGAGCAGGCAAGCACACAGGTCACCTAGTCACAGTCTTCCCTACTACGGCCAGAAGTACTGTGTTTTTATTTAAATTATAGCATTTATTTTATACAAATTTAATCTAACATACTGGTGTCCTCTTGTTAATTTGTGTTTGAGAACTAAAACATAGGCTACATAGAAATGCAGATAGGGCTAGAGGGAGAGACAGGGAGACAAGAAGTGATGAATAAGGAGAAGATGCACATCCTTTTGCAGGCTCAACTGCAGATCCATCCTCCCTCCCACCAGCAACTAGAGTTGGCCAACAACCATGCAGTTCCGGCTGGCCAGGAAGGAGACAGAGAGAGAAGGCCCACAACCGACACCTACCAGGGAAGCAGTGAGTGTCCGTTTCCTGCCTCCCATTTCCCTGTTCCAAATTGCGCCCAGTTCCCTCCCTGCCCCTAGTATGAGTTTGCCCTTACGTGGGGGAAGCACACATATGGCTGTCCACACACTAGTATTTAATGATCAACAATATCTACTGGGCCTTCCCAGGCACAATGGAAACTGTTGTAGCTCAACTTTTCCTTTGTTTTTTCCTTGTACAGTCAATGGATTTCCAGCCAGACCTATGCAGTTTTTATAATGCAGTTTTATGTTGTGACATATAATTTAGATTGGATTATGTAAACTGTTGGAAATGTGAGCACTGCCAGATGAAACATGATTTTCCTTCTTTGCAGTCAAAATTCCTGCCTTGCTGTTTATTCTGACTTCTCCATCACTTAACTTATTTCTAAAGAACTCATGGAATTACTTCCTGCTAGAAGGAAGAAGGCAGGGAAAAGACAAGGCAACCCTAATCACTTTCTGGGCTGATTGAAACCATTTGCTTGAGCTCTACAGTTTCCTAGAAAACAAGGTTTATCGTGTCAAGTGCATAGTTATCATCCTTAGAGCAGATGTCTAACCTTTGAGCTCAGGCATGGATTGATTGCTTTGTTTTTCTGCATCTAGGGCCTCGGAGCTATGCATTGAGGGGATTTCCCACCTCCTACCCTTTGGCTATTTGTCACAGTATTATTTGAAAGCACTAGAGGTATGGAAGAACTTTCCTAACTTTTTGTGCTTTTGCACAGAGGTTAAGGGCACAGGACATGCAATGTTTCAGCCACCATACTTCACAAGACAGGTCAGTCCTCACTCAACATGGTCCTGTCTCAGACCTGTTTCATTAACTATTAAATGACTTGTTGCCCCTTTAAGACAATATGAAGCAACTTCCCTAGGCCAGTAGCATAGCCACTTATTGGGTTTGTTTCCAGGCAAGGTTACACGAACCAGAATAGCTCCACAACAGTAAGCATGAAGAAGAAAGAGAAAGAAGCCCAAGCAGGAAGAAAGTATGTAGTGTTACTTCCGGCCAAGGCAGACAAAGGAAGTGATATCACAGAGTTCTCTCTAGCAAACTTTACAGGAAACATCTGTGAGCCTCAGCCCCTTCATGTGCCCATCTGTCAAAGCATGACTTGTTCATCTGACTGCAGTGATGTGCCACAGAAGGTTTGGTTGGTAGTTGTGCCTAACAATGCCTTCTCTGTTGTGGTACTTCAGTTGTGTAATATGCTTCCTCAAGAGTCCTTCTAACAATAGCCTTTTGTGATTATACAAAAATGGTTAAGATTAATTTTCTGCTAGAACATTTTCTTTAGGGAGTGGGGTAATCTCATTGTTGCTTGGTTTTGAAGTATCTGACTTACATTTTCTGCTACATTGTTTTTGTTGTACTGGCTTGATTTTAATATTGTTATACTTGTCCCCTTTGTTTGTTATTTTATTTATGCATTCTATTACCGGTATTCTTCACAGAATTTAGTATCTTTTGATTAAAAGTGGCAAAAGAATAGCAAAATAATTATTCTCTTGGAGAATTTGTAGTTTAGAAAGGGACAAATGGCATTTCGGAACATTCTTAAACTGCCATGTTTATGCTGTCTCACTTCCTGCAATGCCTGTACAAGAAAGATAATGCACCAGTACATTATGTGTAAGTACATCAGATAGCGCACGTCTCTCTCTCTCTCTCTCTCTCTCTCTGAAGCTTCTAATATCTTCATGAAAGTTGCCTCACCAGCTGGAACAGCACTGTAAATCCTTCCATCCAGAATTTGCACTGATTTGCTGAAACACTGTTAAAGTGCTCAGCATTACTTACTCTTGAAACTGATATATTGCAATCTCAGCAAGCTGGCAGTGCTTTTTGAACTTCTTCAAAAAGTTCACACTGTGATCCTTTAAGAAATGTGTACCTGGGCTGCTTTGAGAGGAACAATAGGACAGAATTTTTTTATATATGCAAATAAGTGAGGCATAGTACACTTTGCTACTCAATATAGCCTTTGGAAAGTACTCCACTGATTCTGTTCTGACCAAGGAAATATCAAAGCTTGCCAGGAACAGAATATTTCAGCCACTCAAAATGCCCTCCTAAATGTTAGTACAAAAAAGAGCTATTACTAAGAAGATCCTGCTGCAGGTCAGTGCCATAGGGCTTTCTCAGTAGCAGCTCCCCATTTATGGGATGGCTTCCCTGGTGAAGTGTGTCTACCTTACCCCATTATTAACATTCATGGGAAATGTCAAGCAACTGCAGCTCCCCCAGGCATTTGATGTCTCAAATGTGCTATTATATAGGACATTGTAACAGGGCATTGCTCCATGTAATTACCTCTCTCTCGATGGAGAAGCATATACAGTGGAACCTCGGGTTAAGTACAGTTGTACCTCTGGTTAAGTACTTAATTTGTTTCAGAGGTCTGTTCTTAACCTGAAACTGTTCTTAACCTGAAGCACCACTTTAGCTAATGGGCCTCCTGCTGCTGCCGCGCCACCGGAGCACAATTTCTGTTCTCATCCTGAAGCAAAGTTCTTAACCTGAGGTACTATTCTGGGTTAGCGGAGTGTGTATATGTAACCGGAAGTGTATGTAACCCAAGGTACCACTGTATAGGAAGACAGATTTGGTTCAAACCCCACTTCAGTGCTTTGGAAAGCATACTGGTTCAACTTGGATTATTTTTGGCATAAAGAAGTATCTCAGATCATCTAAGGCTAAGGATTCTCAAAATCCAACAGCCCGTGGTGGCTGTACTTAATGGCATAGGCTTACTTTTTTGAAATCAGTGGGGCCTAAGCAGGTTTAGGTTTGCCAGGATAATGAGCTAAGTTTATAGGCGGTGCAATGGCAAAAATTATGAAACAGACAAAATTTCAGATCATGCATTTTTTGTAGACTTGTAGTTTGACTTTTCTGAAACAGCTTTCTTGAATAAACTCTGTTTCGGTTTAAAAAATAAAGACAATGTAACAAAAGAGAACAGTCCCTGGACATGGACCACACACATGGGCTTAGAAGAGGGGGCATTTATTAAGTTTATAATGAATAGCGTATGGAAAACATGCTTAGTCGTGGAATAGCTACTGCACTGTGACATTAACGCCATATTTAGGGTTTTGCAACGTATTAAGAGTGGGAAAGTCTTTAGAAATGTGATATATATTTTCCATCATTAATACCACAAAGATGCAACCCAATGACATTTAAAGACACAAAAGGCATGCTTCCAAAAAAATAGCATATATAAATGATCTCATCCTGCATCTAGGAGAGAGCCAACATATTAATCTGAAAAAGCCCCAGAGCATCCTCTGAATTGAAATTTCTTATTACTTTTAATTCATAAGGCAGCCCAGCAAACCACCAAGCTTAACTACAATCACTAGTAAGATGATCTGCTACTTGTTTGAGAACCCCTCACCTCTATTTTGCAGTCCTAAGAGGAGGATCAAGTCCCTGATAGGCTGGTGGGTTGAGTTTACTTTTACGGCTCTCAAATTCTGCAGGCTCAATGGCAGATGAATTAAAATCATTTCAGGGAACAATCCTGAGTCTGCCATTTTTCTCTCAGGAGCTGCATCTCCTTGGGAGTAATCTGCCAGTGGTCACATACCAACTACAAGTAAGACCAACTCCAACAGCAAGCAGGACCACAGCCCAAAGTGGTCGAGAGCCAGTGTGGTGTAGTGGTTAAGAGCGGCAGTCTTGTAATCTGGGGAACCGGGTTCGCGTCTCTGCTCCTCCACATGCAGCTGCTGGGTGACCTTGGGCTAGTCACACTTCTCTGAAGTCTCTCAGCCCCACTCACCTCACAGAGTGTTTGTTGTGGGGGAGGAAGGGAAAGGAGAATGTTAGCCGCTTTGAGACTCCTGAAGGGGAGTAAAAGGCGGGATATCAAATCCAAACTCTTCTCTTCTTCAAAGTGGACATGGTCACCCATTTTCTTTTCTTTTTTTTATTCCACCACTCCCACACTCTTTCCTCCCTCCATGTGTTTGGATAACATCTGAAAAGGGCTCAAGTCAAAGTGGCATCTCTTATGCTGAACTGGTTACAAGAAGTATATTTTTAAAAGCCACATTTGGGTTCCAAGTAAGTGCTCACGAGTTCATGTAAGCAGGTCACAGCGGCGGTGCAGATAGTTGAAATATGTTGACAGAGCTGCACTCAGAAAGGCAGCCTGAAAATATTTTTAAATGAATACAGAAGATAAAATATGTTGCTCAATGAAGTTCTGCTGCTGATTTCTTTTTAAAAAACAACAACAGCTGTACAAATGGCTGCAGTGCATATTTAATGCAGGAAGTGACAAAAAGCAGCATTAGTGATTCAATACACAGAGGCAAAGAGAAAAACAACGGGCAGGATTCGCCTGCCAAGCGCAGCTGATGGGAGCCCTGAGTTTTAGGGGTGGTTTTAGAAATTTAAGACTGCAATCCTAGCCTGCCCATAGGGCTTTGCCGAGTAATGGAGCCATCAGAGGATTTGCAGCCCGGACACTCACAGCAGCCACTGCAGGAGCAGGACAAATGGGGTCAGCCCTTGTACCACATCCAGGCCAGCATAGCAGCTGGTTCTGGATCAAGCCCAATGCCACCAGGGATAGCTGTGAGACTAGCTCAGGATCCAGCAGATCCTGGGTTGGCTGAGCCATGACCCACACTTGGAACACCACATTTCGGGGCTTTTCGCTTGTTAGTGGGAATACCACCCTTTGTCCCGCTGCCCATACACACATTCGTCACTCAGCAGGAGGCTGGCTCAGCTGCAAGAGCTGAACAGTGGGACATCACTTGATCCAGCCACAGCCTGGAATAAGGGGGTTATGTGTGTGGACACCCCTGTTATTGCTGTATTTCACTGAGTACTGTATTTTATAGGATCCTGCACTGTGCACTGCTTTAGTAGGACTCGTCATTTTACAAGGTGAAACTTGATTTTTGCAAAATTCTTCAGTGAGGGGTCTTAAATATATAGAGGCGGGGAGACCAAATCTGCTATTATTTTTGTGATTGGACAACATTTAGCTTGGTAAATCTACATTTGATGAAGAAGCACATAAACTGCTTTCAGAAAACCAAAGGATTTTAATTTTGCCTTCTGAAAATGTCAGGTAATACTAAATAAAAATAAATAAAAATAATATTTGGCAGTCATTTTTAATGATTTCTGTGCAATTTTACACACATTTTACTTACCAAGCAAAACTGGATTAATTTAGCCAAATTATCTTGCAAATTCCCAAGTCATTTTACAACTTTTTAGCAGCCCTCATTTTTGGAATTTGAAAGCTGAAAAATTCAACATGCCCTACTGCTTTAAAGTCTTGAAGAGCACAGTATAAATAAAAATAATAGATAAATAATAAAGGCATGTTCATTGACATTAAGGCACCATACAAACCTGTCATTCTGCACTTTAGCAGAATGTATATTAACTGCTCCCCTAGTACTGTATTTCTTTAAATCCAGGAACAGTAATCTACTGACTTTTAAATCTGTAGAGAACAGACTATTGCAAAATAAGAAAATTCAACAGGTAGGTGAGGGCCCCACAATGTTCAACAGGAGAGGTGACTCAATCACTAATCCTTGGTATGATGAAAGGGGTGTTACAAGTATGTCCCTGTGAAATGTTAGAGGCTATGAATATGGTGTTGAAAAGCTACATTTTCTAGGGCAGCTTAGGAATTATCACAGCTATTTGAGTCTGCTAGCATCTGATTTAAATTGTTTTGAGCAGCTGCAAATCAATTGGCAATTAATAATATGTCAAAGGAAATATTTCCTGATTAGTCATTTAGTGATTCATCAGTCTGGTCATATGGTTTGCATCTTTGTTTTGCTAAAGGAGAGGTGGAACCAAAATTCTGCCTATGGAAACTATATTAATTGCATTTTTGCTTGCCGGAAAGAACAATTCCCCTTCTTCTCCATTCTGCTGGCTTCTCCTGTCATGCCAGGTTAACTGAATCCAGGCCACAGTCGTCCATTTTGCCAACCTGGTGCCCTCCAGAGGTTCTGGACTAGAACACCCATCAGCCCCAGCCAGCACAGCTTATCTAGATGATATTTATATTTGCTGAAGTATTCAGCCAGAGTCATTGGTCTCTGCCATCATTTTTTGGTCCAGACATGAACTTGCGCCAACCTTTATCCCTTTACAGCCTTTCCCCATTGAGGGGCAATCTCCAGTCTCTGGACATTCAGTTCTGCAGATTCAGTTGTGAATTTTAGTTTTCTGCTTTAAGGTGACTATTGATACACACTTCTTTGTCCTAGACAAAAATGGAGGCCAGTCTCTGCCACTTTTACCTAAATCCACTAAGAAAAATAGATTTTAATATCCAGTAAGAAGAAGAGGAAGAAGAGTTTGGATTTGATATCCCGCTTTATCACTACCCGAAGGAGTCTCAAAGCGGCTAACATTCTCCTTTCCCTTCCTCCCCCACAGCAAACACTCTGTGAGGTGAGTGAGGCTGAGAGACTTCAGAGAAGTGTGACTGGCCCAAGGTCACCCAGCAGCTGCATGTGGAGGAGCGGAGACGCGAACCCGGTTCCCCAGATTACGAGACTACCACTCTTAACCACTACACCACACTGGCTCTCACCAGCAAACCGGGACGCAGGTGGCGCTGTGGGTAAAACCTCAGCGCCTAGGACTTGCCGATCGCATGGTCGGCGGTTCGAATCCCTGCGGTGGGGTGCGCTCCCGTTGCCCAGTCCCAGCACCTGCTAACCTAGCAGTTCAAAAGCACCCCCAGGTGCAAGTAGATAAATAGGGACCGCTTACTAGCGGGAAGGTAAACGGTGTTTCCGTGTGCAGCTCTGGCTCGCCAGAGTAGCTTTGTCACGCTGGCCACATGACCCAGAAGTGTCTGCGGACAGCGCTGGCCCCTGGCCTCTAGAGTGAGATGAGCGCAAAACCCTAGAGTCTGTCAAGACTGGCCCGTATGGGCAGGGGTACCTTTACCTTTACCTTAAGCGGCAAACCCCATATTATTGTTATGATTGCTACGCAGCAAAGTGCCATTGCCTTGTTTCCAGAAGCAACAGAGTACCATTTAACCACACACACAAGGCTAAAACAATGTGAGTAAACACAGTCACTGCAGCCTTGAATAAATTTAGGCAAATGTTTGATTGTTCTCCCAGCAGATAAAAAGAAACACCGTTTGTGGCTGATGGTTGTCTTTACAGATGTGGATTTGGGGGAATCTTGGAAGACACTTGACAGCCGCGGAGATAAAGGCTCTTTTAAAAGTGACATAACATTTTCCTTCAGGGCCTATGAGAACATCCCTTTTCTTCTTGGATCTGCAGTACATTATTGATTGATGAGAGATTGAGGATGTGGTTAGTGTCACGTGCCTAAGAAAATAACCTTTCCAGTATTTCATTATGACATTTACCTTATTAGGCAGGGGGAATATGAGCATACCCAACAGCAGCTAACCATATGCACACATGCTTGCAGAAGTTGCAATATTTAGGAAGGTGCCTTTTTTATTATTTCTACTCAGGTGTCACTGCTCTTTGACTATAATTTAGAACCCTGTCAGTGATTATTTGTCTTTCTCTCCCCAGTGAATACTTTTATAGGTACATAGATTGTAAAAAAGACATTTTCCTTGAAGAGTTTAACAATTCAACTTAATGCCTCTAAAAATGAACATTGCAGTTCTTATATGAAATATTCAGGGGAGAGACGAGAGTTTGAGCAAAACAGAGGAAAGCATAAGGTTATAAGATTTTATTGGAGATTTTAAGGGCTTTAAGGTCAGAGGATAAATCAGTTCATAGTTTTTTATTTGTGCAGAAAGTATACACAGCGGTGTAGCTGGCTATAGCTGTGTCATGAATACATAAGGTTAGCAAATCCTTAATTTTGTTCTTGCCAATGCTAAGCCTCACAGTCTTTTTAGCTATATGATTAAACTTGATTTGGTCTTTTTAGACAGGGCACACTTCTTATCTCTTAGAAGATATGCCATTAAATACACACATACATTTACCAGATTGTAACGTGGAACATAGGAAGGTGCCCTTCACTGAGTGAAAATGTGCTTCTCTGGGATCTCAGACCAATATATGCTACATCAACTGCGCCCTGACCCTTTTAACTGGAAATGACAAGGATTGAACCTGGGACTTTTTGGCAAACAAAGCATATAATGGTGATCCCTACCACTGAGCTATGGCCCATTCCAGAGCCCCACTCATGACTTATGAAGAAAGGTACATGACTGAGGTTTGATATTCCTAGTTGTCCAGAAATAGTTTGATAGATCATTTCTAGACCTCTGTCCTAGACATGGGATAGTGCGGCTTGCTTAGCCCATCAAGTCTGCCACCATATGAATGTTGCTACTGTGGGAACAGGCCTAGAGATTGCACATTTGTTCTCAAAACAGAGGAATCTTCTGTTGGTACTCCAAGCTACATCTTCCACAAAGCAGTCAGTCAGACCTACATTTGGCTTTGCAAAGTTGCTGAGACACCCATAGCACGGTTGCCAACCATGATCACGCTACAATATGAAGGGTGCCAATGTAATTAAACAAAGCGGAGCACTGATAGCCAGACACTAGTAAGAAACCAGAGCTGACTGTGAGTTAAGCTCAGGGAGGACCAGGCCTAGAACCTGCTAACAATTAAAAATAGAGTTAAACACATTAAACCTGTTTATTTCAATGGACTTAAGAAAGTAAACTCTGAATTGGATTGATACTGCTGTTTCCAGTGAGAAGGCTAAGTCCTTTTTTAAAAAACAAAACTTACAAAGCAATCCGAAGAAGAAGAAGAAGAAGAAGAAGAAGAAGAAGAAGAAGAAGAAGAAGAAGAAGAAGAAGAAGAGATGGGATATCTCTTTTGGGCATACTGAGAGATCTTAGGGACCTTTTCCCACAAAGACCTCAGGGTGGTTTGGAAATTTATCCAAGTTTCTCCCCTCAATTTTTAGGTAGACAGGTAATTGAGTTAATTGAGGGAAGCTTTAGAATGCTCACCTAACTCTATTGATTTCCGAGTCCAACTCCTAACTTCCCATTGATTTCCCAGTTTGGCAATGGTGACATTGTTAATCCCAGAGATAAAGTATACTAGTGCAGTTACTTCGCTGCAGGGAGATAGTAAAATAAGTGTAGAATACATGAAGGATGGGCCTGAATGTGACGTATGATTCACACTGGGGAGATGAAGGGCCATAAGGGATGTCTGGAAAGGATCAAGATGGTTTAGTTGGAACAAGACCTGAAACCCCTCAACACTTTTGGTTAAAAATTATTCTGTTTTATGGATTTTACCAACACCCTTCTTTAAGGAATCTGGGGCAGATAAGTCTTCTTTCCCTACACACTGACACAAAGGCATTTCCTTTCTACGCCTGTTGGATTTTAAAGGATTTTTTTCCTCACACACATTGATCCTAATACCACAGAAATTAATGGCTGGCTCCCAGGGACAACTGAAGTCCAAGACCATGCCCTAGATACATAAATTACCTTAAATGGATTATTTTATTTTATTTATTTTATGTTATTTCAGTTATAATAGTTTCCTTTGCATTATATTACTAGACACAACACTGAGCCAATTTCCCACCCAACCCAGTTTTTGAAGTGTTTTTTTTTAAAAAAGTCAGTAGCACAACATTGATTTATAGCAGTTTAAGCAATTAATGTCACATAGAACAGGATTTCATAGGCAGCAGAGTAAAAATATAGGTTTCTGTCATATAGTCAGCACAGTACACTTTGCATACATGGCTGTAATTGGACCAGCTTAATTCTAGCTTTTCTTTACCTCTATCTGACTACTGGGCTTCTGTTTAAAAGTGGTTTTCAAAAAGATTCCAAAAACTACATAGTGAGGGGTTTTTATAATATAGATAAATGTGTACTGGGAACTCAGATGAGATCACCAAAGCCACTTCACCTTGACTTGAGCAGAAAAACATGCCATCTTTATAACCACAAGAGAAACCCAGTTTTAACATACTAAGTGCAATATTTTTGCGGTCTCCATGAATGGTATTACAGTTTATATCACATAACCACTATAAACAAGCCAATCTAACTGATTTTCCAGCTTCTCCTCAAGAGATGTCAGACCTTCAATGCATAGCACGAGACAATATTTTACATAAATGGTTGCACAATGTGCCCCTCATTTCCTTTTTATTTCTGGCTTTCAAATAGCAGCAAAAACATCTTGGGGCTGTTTTTGACATGCTGTTGGCTCCATTCAGTTTTATGTTCCACACAACACTGCAATTAAATCAACGCTTCCTGCACTTTTATGTCATGTGAGAGTCGGGGCAAGTCTGCACTGGGCCTTCTCAGACAGCCATCAGCCATATGTTTAACCAAAATTGTGGGAATGACTAACCAGAGGAAGGTGTTATGTTGCACTGTAATTTGTACAAAAAGCAAAAGGCAGCCATGTTGGTCCGCAAGAAAAAACCCAGAATACATGGGAGGGCAATATATTTGTCAAGTCAATCAAAATGCCACATAATAGTAAGCAAAGGCTGTCTGGAGTTGAGCCGTAAGCAAGAGTGAATTTCAATAAAATGGTTCCCCTAAGTCCAATGCACAGAAATCATTACCATCCATATTCTTCTCAGAACCAAAATGCCAAAATATAAGAATGTAGCTCTGCAGATTAGACAATTCCAACCATTTCATCAGCACTGAAATAATCTTGGGGAGAAAGCCAAACAACTCTGTAACTTAGAAATAGTAACATAATTTGTTCTTGGTATAAGCTTTCGTGTGCATGCACACTTCTTCAGATACACTGAAACAGCAGTCACCAGACCCTTATATATAGTGGGAGGGTGGGGTGGGGTTTTTCTCAGGAGGCTAGTGATTGACTGGGTGATTGACTCAATGAGTATGGTAAACCTGTTGACAACTGTCAACAACTGCAATTAGTCCTACAGGAAAAAGCAAGGGATAGTATGCAGATGATTAGCATATGTAATGAGACAGGAATAGTATGCAGAATAGTTTGATTTATTTATTGATTTTTAGAGTACAAATAGCAGAAAAGGTGATAGAAGACGTAACGATAATGATTTTAAAGGATGATATGAAAAAAATACTGAATAGCCTAACCTTTAACATGACAAGTTTAAAACTCATGAAAACATTTAAACATTCAGTACCCCTCTATGTGGAGGCTGAAATGGTGCAGCTCAGCTGTGGATATGTCGTGTGAAATTGGTGACAGCATGTTTTGTCTCTCTCTTTCATAAGAAGCTTTCCATTCTAAGCATTTGTCTTTGCGCCAGAATCAGACTGATAGATCTTGCAAGCTGTTGTTTACCCCTGCTCTTGTGTGTAAAATAAATGGAAAACGTTTACCCATCAGTGTAAATTGGGTAGGAAAGGGAAGCAGATTATACTTATGGAGTAGGAATGGATATTTTCAAGCATCAAATTACCCCAAAATGGAATTTGGTGCTTTTAAGTCATGGAATTTAAAAGCAAGAGTCATTGTCAGACCACAAACTGCCAAAAAATAAAAAAAATCATACAGCCACTGTTTTTTTAATTTTTACTTTCCATAAACTTAGACAATAAAGGCATCTTCCTAGATGCCTCTCAGCTATGTTAGCTGTCAAGCATTAGTGCCCACTAATTCAAGCATGCAAGATACTATCTTTTTCATTTTACTTGTTACAAAAACAAAGATGTGGACAGCCATGTGTTGGCTATTTATTACATTAACTAGGCTGTGGAGAGAAGAAAGCAGGCAGAAGAAAATCTTTTATCCAAGAACAAAATGAGGAGAAAGGATGATCTTATCTTTTGCCTCAACCTTCAGGCATTGTTCACTAAAAACAATACCTATTCCTATGCAACAGTAACGAATGCTCAACACACAGAAAACAGAAAATCATTTCTTCACAGACAATTCTCCCTTCGGATCTTTTATTTTACTTATTGTTTTTTCTCTAGTGTTGCTATTTAATAAAAACAACAACAACAATAACTTAGGCCACAATGCAACCAAGAGCCAAGTGCACATAACACCACAGTTAATGGTGCCTACCTCTAGGGTGGATTGTGCCCTAGGAGTCTGTGGTGTTTTGTTCCCCACCTGAAGTCATCACCAGTCTGTTTGTAACATCCTACTTAGTTTCCATGGAAGTGTTTTGTGTTTTTTTCACAAAGAATGGATTAAATTAAAACTTGCAGTGGGCTCTGGCCAGGCATCAAAAGACTTGAATGTTATGGTTATGGCCTAAACACATTTCCATTCCTCTCTCATTGACTTCAGTTCATTTTGTGGTAAGTGTTTATGGCACAAAGGGATAGAATATGCACACATGCACACATACATACATACATACATACAGATAGATATATAGTTATTTTATTTATCTGGGGGGATTTATAAGTGGTGCTGCCTCCAAAGGAGCTCAGGTCAATGTACAATGAACATATAAACACGATGCAACAAGCATCAGTAAAAACATAACACTAAAATATTATTAACAAATCATTCCAACAGGGAATCAGATATTACTGTTTGCATACATACATACATACATACATACATGCATGTATCCTTTACAACATGGTTATACAAATGCTTGGGATGGATGGTGCCAGCATCCTTTTGTTTTGATGATGATGATGATTCCATTTTTAGAAATATACAGTGGTACCTCAGGTTACATACACTTTAGGTTACATACGCTTCAGGTTACAGACTCCGCTAACCCAGAAATAGTGCTTCAGGTTAAGAACTTTGCTTCAGGATAAGAACAGTAATCGTGCTCCGGCAGCACAGCAGCAGCAGGAGGCCCCATTAGCTAAAGTGGTGCTTCAGGTTAAGAACAGTTTCAGGTTAAGTACAGACCTCTGGAACAAATTAAGTACTTAACCTGAGGTACCACTGTATTGAGGAAACAACAGTATATGAATGTTTTAAATAATTAAAGGTACCTCTTTAGACCTGATTTCTTGTTCGTTTGTCAGTCTTTTACTTAAGGTATTTTACCCCAATCTTCAGTCATAAAAGGCTACCAGAGTAGCTTGTGGATCAATAAAAACATGGCAGCCTTGGGCTAATAATCTAGTAAGATCTACACAGAAGGAAAACAAATTGGGAAAAGCAAGGAAATGTGCAAACTCAGATATTAATTCCGAAGTACTATTTCTTTTGTTGCAGGTTCTTCAAATGACCAGCTTAGATGGAAACAGTTTGAGGAGGAGAGGAACCAAGCATTGCTGGTCTCTCAGCTGCACCAAAGGAGTGATTCAGCAGCCCTTCTCTCCCCATCCCACTACATTATGGGATGGCAGAGATTATCATGGAATAACATAAACCTTTCTAGTTTCTGCCATCTGGGTTGCTCTCTTACATATGGATAAGGACCCACTACCTCAAGACCACCCAGCAGAACATGCCCAATCAAACTGTCCTTTTTGCAATACATGAGATTAAATCTGTCTCCATTGGGTGGACCATTAACATTACAGATGTGGGCAATCCCCACTAGAAGCAGTTCCTCAAGCAGAGTAGGAAGCCACTGTGGACTCCGCATCTGAAGAGCATGGCAAAGCCAAATGACAAAAACTAGGCTGTAGCAATGCAGCTGAAACTCATTTTATCTCAGGCTCATTAAGCACCAGGCACTTTAACAAATGTATACAGTGGTACCTCGGGTTAAGTACTTAATTCGTTCCGGAGGTCTGTACTTAACCTGAAACTGTTCTTAACCTGAAACACCACTTTAACTAATGGGGCCTCCTGCTGCTGCCACGCCGCCAGAGCCTGATTTCTGTTCTTATCCTGAACCAAAGTTCTTAACCTGAAGCACTATTTCTAGGTTAGCGGAGTGTGTAACCTGAAGCGTATGTAACCCAAGGTACCACTGTACTATGCAAAATCTTCTTTTTTTCCAAATGGTTTTCTTAAACATTCCAATCATACACCTTTCTTATCACATTTATTATTTGTGGATTTTATACCAATTAACCTTGAAGAAAATGTTATTCCTATCATAAGTAACCCATAAGGGCTGTGTTTGGGAGTTTCTATTTGATCTTGTGAAATAATAAATAAATAGATAATAGTGGGCATGTTGTTTCTGTTTGTTATGTATTTTTGCGTTTTTCTGTTGCAAATTGCCCTGTGATCCTCAGATGAAGGGCGGTGTAGAAATTTAATAAATAAAATAAGTAAACTCTATACTAATCACTCTTTTTCCATTAGCCAAAGCTGGATCTTGAATGGAAAACAGTGTATGCTAGGAGCTTCTTTCTGTGCGCGTGTCTCCATGATTTTCCACCCATAACAATAATTCACCACAATAATAAAACACTCAATTTTCTTCCACGTATCATTAATAAAACTCTAAGAAACCTATAAAACCTCTTTAAAAGTATGCACAGATGCTACTGGGGAATGTTCATCGACTTCTGCCTTTTCCTAGAAAAACGTGACGGAATGGAAACACATAGCCCACAGTTCTAGAAGCCTCTTCACTGTCAACAACAACAACAACAAATCAACCAGAGGTCTAATCCTGACACTTTGGCTCACTGCTTCCCTTCCATTGAGAACAGCAGACACCTCATAGGAGTTCCTGTTGTTGTTTCTTATTGAACCTTGAGGAGTGCAGCAATAGATGCCCCCTGCTTGCTTGAAGCTTTCCAAGGGGAATGCAGAGCTCTCAAACTTCATAGGTGCATTTTTTTTCCATTCCATGCAGAATATGTGAGGTTTGGGGGTTTTTTTGGCAGCATGGCAGCCTCTGACTACTTAAGGAGACTTGTAAAAACTGCAGCAGAAAGACATGGGTGTTTGTGACTGCCATGACAAAGATTCATTACTACTACCCTGTTATAATCATTTGCTGTGCAGTTACTACATCTGACAGCCTGGTAGGTCCAACTGAAAAGCAAGTGATTGGCATTGTTTTAAAGGGCTGTAAGCTCCCACAATTGGCAGTGTTTCTGATCCCTGAGCACAATTGCATAACTGTTTTATTATGAGTAATAATCACTGAGCACAATGTCATTCCAAAAACAGAAAAGGGGCAACATGATGGACAGTAATAGGCTCAGGCCAAAAGAGTTCCTGCCACAAAGGACTTTTCATGAGCGAGAGCCAAAGGGCAAACCGTGCACTTGCTCTTCTCTGCATGTTCAGGATTCAAGAGGAATGTGGAACTGGGGGTGGAAGATTTGGGATAATCAAAGAAGTCAAGTTTCTCTGCTTCCTTAACTTTATTGGGCTGGGATCATTTGAGCCAAATTCACTTACTTCCTGGGTTATATAACACTTTTCATCACAGCTAATAGGTATAACATATAGTGCCCTCTTTCGGCCAAGAAAAATACTTTAAATATTTTCATGCTTTACTCTTAGTTTATGACTACCTTTTAATGGTTCCCATCTGCTGCCCATGTGCCCTGCAAATGCTATTTGTTTTCTCCTTTCCTGCCATGCTGCTTTCCCCTCGTTGACCGACTTGATATTTATTTATTTTTCCGTGATCCATCATGGTGCCCATGAATGAAGCTGCCTCCCTGCTGCAGAAGTTCAGCTTCCACAAGATGAGGGGTTGTGGGACTGGTCTGCTGGGAGCAAGACAGAAGCCACAGGGGTCATGAGCATGACCCCCCACTCTCCCACTTCATGCAGGGCTTTTCCTTCGAATAAAGAAATTCACTTTGTCCTGTTTCTTCCATATCTCTTCTTTTTAAAAAATAAATATTTATTAAAGATTTTCTTAGTACAATAGAAAAAACAAACAAAACAACATGTAATTTTTCCAATATCCACATTTTCTTCACTTCTTTGGACTTCCTCGCATCTCTCGTTCCTGCGTTCCAAATTTTCAAACTTTACCCAGCAATTTATCACCTTGTTTCAATTCTTATATTATAATTTTCTGATATTGTATCCCTAATTTTAGATAATTTAACCCAGTCCTTAAAAGCTTAATTTTAACATAACATTTATCCAAAATTTATCTTTTCTTATATTTTCATTTATCTTCATATTCCTTTTAAGTAACTTATTGGTGCCATATTGTTGATAATCTTACATCTTTCTTAACATTCATACAATTTACAATATTTTTGTAAATAGTCCTTAAATTTCTTCCAGTCCTCCTCCACAACTTCTTCTCCCAGGTCTCGGATTCTGCCAGTCATTTCTGCAAGCTCCATATAGTCTATCAGTTGCATCTGCCATTCTTCCAGTGTGGGCAAATCTTGGGTTTTCCAGTATTTAGCGACAAGTATCCTTGCTGCTGTTGTTGCATACATAATTCTTCCATATCTCTTCCCACCACTCCCCCCCCCCATTTCCCACCATTAAACTCTTTTTTTTTATGACAAGAAACTGCCCTCTGTACATTTTTCCCAGGCTTGTATCCATTTCATATACATCTGTGCCAACTCAGAATTAAAGGACTCGCAGCCAAGTGGTGAGCGTTAATCCCATGGCAAAGTGGTGCATCACCAGACCCCCAAATTGTGGGAAACCAAAACAACCGCACACTTTCCAAATGTGGGTTAGGTGCTTGCGAAGCAAGCTTCACTGGAGACAGATGGAAAAACAATCATATAAATTATGTCACTATACAGATTCACCACTCAGCACTTGTGTAGTAGCTCACATCTCACCATGCAGATCTTCCAAGTGTCCCTATTTTCCAGAGACACTCCCAGATTTACAGAAGCCATCCTGGTTTCTGATTTGATCCAGGAATGTACCACTTTTTCTTAGGGTGTCCCTGTTTTCATTGGAGAAATGTTGAAAGGTATGGAGTTATGTGACCCGTGTGTCTGAATACACCCTGGGGGGTCCCACAGCCGCCGGTATGAGACAAACCTCTCCGGGCATCCTCCGGTGTTGCGCTCCACCGGGATGGCCATCAATCTTCATCCCAGTGCTCCCAGCGACACAGGTCAGCTGATCCTGAGCACACTCTATTAATCAGCAGAAATAGCAGTAACGATTGGAAGCATGAATGTGAGCATCCTAAGGATTTATTAACCAATATTTACAGAACAGATTATAATGGAGTCTGCTCTTTTCTTCAGCAGCAGACAGTTGTGAGTTGTGAAGCTTAGTTTTGATGTTTTATACTTCGTTCTTGATATATTGTGGTAATGGCCACTTGATTACCTGGTTATGTTATTGAGAGAGGACTGGACAATTCACGGAAGAGAAGTCTATCAATGATGATAGCTATACACCACCTTCAGGTTTATAGGCAATATGTCACACCAGCTGCAGCCATCAAATCCTGCTTGTGCATTTTCCTAGAGGCATTTGGCTGGCCACTGTCAAAAACAAAATGCTGGACTATATGAGCCTGTGGTCTGATCCAGCAGGGCCTTTCTGGTATTTTAAGAATTTCAAAACTGCAGTGTGAACAAGGGGGTGCAAAGGGCCTGACAGATGCATAAGACAACTCACCTATTTTTTCACCTAGAACTATTTTGAATAGATAAGCAACTTGCAAATGGTAATAAGATTTATTTAACAAGAAGAAATCTTTGCTCCTCATTCTTTTAGAGCCATAGGACAATGGAAAGAAAGCTGATTATGCAACTGATTCAAGCTGCCAAATACACCATTACTGCTAACTGGCTTTCCAAACTATTATGACAGTTAATAAGTGAATGAAAAATGTCTGCTCTAAAATGGACATTGAGGATTTAACTTATGCAGATAGTGACTCGTAGAACATGTTTTGGAGAGAAGGAGTTGGATATGAATTCTCTGAGAAAGACTTTTCCCAGACTGCAATAAACGACATGCTTTGATAATGCAAGGCAATGTGAGATTTCAGAATCTTGAACTATACACTGATCTAAACCTGCCCATATGAATTCACCACTGTTGCGTTGCCAAATGTGAACTTAATGTACAACCATAGTCCAGACTCTGTCAAACACCAGGGAGTATTTGCTATTTAAATGCAATTTAACTGCAAATGATATGTCATATGTAAGAGTGCATCCAAAAGCAATTTCTGCTTAAAAAAAAAAATCTGTCAACACTGCAATGGCTCCTGATGTTTGAGAACTGCTAATGACCCAAGGAAGAAATAAATAAAAGCAATGTATCTATATTCTTGTCTTTCTCCATGTAGTTCAGAAGAGCACTGAGGGCTCACAACAACCATGTGAGCTGGACTAGATTGATAGAGCTGAACTTTGGTTTCCCTCATCTAAAGGAAATCAAGGAAGCGAAGGAAATCCACTGTTTGTAGCGAGGCAGCAGTCACACTGTAATTATACAATATAGATAATGTGACAAATAGGTAAAGTCCAGTTAAGTCCAGTCAAAGGCGACTATGGGGTGTTGTGCTCATCTCGCTTTTCAGGCCTAGGCGAGCTGGCATTTGTCCACAGACAGCTTTCTGCGTCATGTGGCCAGCATGATAAACTGCTTCTGGCGCAACAGGACACCGTGACGGAAGCCAGAGCGCACAGAAATGCCGCTTCCCTTCCCTTCGCAGCAGTACCTATTTATCTACTTTCCAAACTGCTAGTTTGGCAAAGCCTGGGACAGAGCAATGGGAGCTCACCCCATCACACGGATTTGAACCACCGACCTTCCAACCAGCAAGCCCAAGAGGCTCAGTGGTTCCGCAGACATCGGAATACGCCCTACAGCTGATTTTCCTTAACCAAATGCAACACAATTAAACTCATTTAAATGGGAATGAAAGACATCTTTCTATTTTTGTAACGGCCTTCAGAGACAGGCCAGATCTGCATACCAGACTGGTACATCACTACTCCCCATTTCCTATCGTGAACCAATATGCTTACGACTCCTATCAGAAAAAAGGACACCTAGAACTGGCCTGACTTAATCCAGCCACCTTTGCAAATTAGTTAAACAAGTTCACAGCAAATGCTATTTTTAATATGGATCCTTTTAGTATGCTCAGATTTGAGCCAAACACATTCTTGTAGAATTTAGGCTTTGATAACATGTCAGTGTGACTTCTAGGGTTTTGAAAAATAGCAGTTGTTTGTATTTGGTGTTGTTTTATTAGATGCCACTAAAGTTATTTTGCTTTGATGATAACAAACTATGTTTAATCAAAATTACTGCGGAAGCTGCAATTATATAAATTGGGCACATCGTTTATCAAATCATTTCATGAAGTTGGATATTTTGTGGAATGCACTCATACTGTTCTTTGATAATTGAGAAAGGCGAGGATTTATCTCCTTTGAACAAATCAAATGGATCTAAATATCCACCCCTTTGAGCCTATTTCACTCACTCTTTCGTTGTGGAAGGCTCTTTTGCTTGCTGATTGGTCATGCTGTTTTCCCAATACAGTATTTCCTTTCCCGATAATTCTCACATTTTATGTGATCTTTAACATGACGTAAAAGCCACTTCTGGAAATGTAGCAAAATGTAGTGGAAGTTTAGTGAACATTTCCATGTTAATTCTTTCCAGAAAAAAAATCCATTTGAAATCCTATTAGCCTAATTTGGGGCATATGCTGACAGGCAATTCTTTCCTACCATTTTCACAAGGAAGAGACGTGCACATGCAAATAAAGGAGAGGGGCGACATCTCCAATGATGTCTGTTGCTGTGTCACACTACACCCACTGGTGTGAATGAAATTTAGTGTGTCAACCAAAAAACTACAATTCTATAATGCAATGTATAATACAGCACAAAAGGAGAATTAGAAATTTGGGCAGAAGTACAAGCATTATAACCAGGAAAACAGCACAATAATCCCACTGCCCATGATTTTAATGGGATTTTAATGGGACTCTGACAAACATTGGATATCATCCAAAGTTTATGAAAGTAATTAGTGAGGTGTACTGGAAGTCTTAACAATTCTAGGGAGCAAGGGAAGGAATGCAGGAATCCTAATTAAAACCACTGTATCTTGCTTAGCTCCTTCCAATATATTTTGAAAGATCCCCAAATATATTACACCTGTCATCTCCAGTATTGAGAGCTTATGGCTGTCCACATTCAGTGTTTCCCATCCAATAGTACTATACCTGCTCAACGCCATGTAAGTGCCAGCTTCATGTATACTCATTTATCCTCACATTTTTTGACATTCTGAAAACAATTCACATCAGTGCCATTCAACTGTTTTCAGTTCACCTGGCTATGAATCACACTGGTTTGGTTTCAATTTTTGCTTTCCGCCTATCTGTTTATCTGCTTATCTGTTTCCTGGCTCCAAATCCCACAAGAGCCTTTCATAAATACAAGATAAAAGTAAAGGTAAAGGGACCCCTGACCACTAGGTCCAGTCGTGACCAACTCTGGGGTCGCGGCACTCATCTCACTCTATAGGCTGAGGGAGCCGGCATTTGTCCACAGACAGCTACCGGGTCATGTGGCCAGCATGACTAAGCCGCTTCTGGTGAACCAGAGCAGCGCATGGAAACACTGTTTACCTTCCCACCAGAGCAGTACCTATTTATCTACTTGCACTTTGATGTGCTTTCAAACTGCTAGGTAGGCAGGAGCTGGGACCGAGGAACAGGAGCTCACCCCGTTGCGGGATTCGAACCCCCGACCTTCTGATCAGCAAGTCCTAGGCTCTGTGGTTTAACCCACAGCACCACCCGCGTCCCTAAATACAAGATAGGGAGTATGAATTACAGAGCATCTTCTTTGAAGGTTCTCACACAGATGGGACACAGAGATGGGAAAGTAGGACAGGCTGACATTTTAGTATGAAACAGTGTTGACAAGGAATATATATATAAAAAAGCAATGACATGGTAAGGTCTTTGGCCACAGTACTTCCCCTGCTGTTTTCACAGGCACACACAAACACACATGCAGAGAGAACATTGAATCAAATTTTCTCAAGGGTTTTGAGACATGAGGCAGGACTCCCAGTTGGGTGATTAAGCTGGCTTCAAACCACGTGGCAAGAATTCAGGAGAAATGAATCTATGTAGGCCTGGAGAAGAGAATAAAGTCCACTTAACGTCATACTCCTGCTGTAAATAATAATCCTGAAACTGTTCTCCAGCAAACGTTCGTCACCACACTATAAATCTCAAATGAACATTCCTGTGCAACAATAATTTAATATTGTCACCTAAAATTCCCAAGCCTGGGCATGCAATTGATCCCACAGATGACACATGCTGTATATCATTTCAAGCTCCTGGGCAGTTGTTTTTCTCAAAATGGAGGCTGAGGACAAATGATTTCATTTATATATCATCCCAGATCTGCAGCACAGGGAACACAACTTGGAAAGCAGTGTAAAAAGGAGACAGCTGTGTATTATCCAATGAACTCTTTCCAATAGGATTCTACAGGTATCCCCCTTTGCTTCCTTTCCATGTTCCAGATTTTAAAAAGGAGGGAGCCTAAGGAATACCTAATTCTTCTCTTGTTTCCATTACAACAGTCCTCTTGAAAAACGAGCTTGACACTGCACAGCAGTGGGAGCAATTCTGAGCTGTTTAAGTGGAAAGCTAGGCAGTATTGTTCCCACAGCTATACTTAAATGATTCATTGCACTGTGGCAAGTGGGAAGGTTACTTCGTTCACCCTCTGGGTTGATGTTCGAGATGGGAAAGTGCTGCAGGGTCACCCAACTTTCTTTTTCCCTGTTAAGCACAGAACTGCTCTATCAGTCAATTATATGACTGATGCCTTAGTATAGTTGCATTGGCACACTCTGCAAACGGAATACGAGAGGGTAGTAAAAATGGTAGAGATCTGTCCAATCTAGGCTAATAGTGGGGTAGATATACGCACTGTGCAAAAAAGAAAAAGAGGCTAGTGTGCTTTTATTAGCAGTCAGATACCTCCTAGCTGCTCGATCCTGACCTGCACAAGCCATTTTGAACTTCTACTTGGAGGAGGACCTCCATTACCTGTCTTAACCACAGGGTATCTGAGATAGACTGAAGCCAAGTACATTTTATACAGAGCCAGAGAAAGTAAGTTACAACACAATGCTAAATATTATGAATTAACCTGCCCTTCACTCTAAGGTTCCAGGGTGGGTTACAACAATTAAAACACAATACAGTGGTACCTCGGGTTACATACGCTTCAGGTTACAGACGCTTCAGGTTACAGACTCCACTAACCCAGAAATAGTACCTCGGATTAAGAACTTTGCCTCAGGATGAGAACAGAAATCGCGCGGCGGCCGCGCGGCAGCAGTGGGAGGCCACATTAGCTAAAGTGGTGCTTCAGGTTAAGAACAGTTTCAGGTTAAGAATGGACCTCTGGAACGAATTAAGTACGTAACCAGAGGTACCACTGTATTAAGAACTGACCAGACCCTGCAATCTGTCGGCATCTCTGCTCGGCCAAGCTGATAAAGCTCATCTTCCTCCGGCCGAGTCCATCAGAATCGCCTCCCAACGATAATTAATGACCTGAGCCTTTGATGAGGCCTCAGGATGTTCCCATTAAGCAGAGTTTCCAGCAGCATGCAGAAGTGATGAGATTTATGGCTACATTGCAAAGAGTTTTATTTCTAAGCTACGCAGACAGAAAAGACATCCTCTCTCTATGAAAGCAGAGAGCAACTGAAACAAAGGAACAGGAAATCACTAACGTCACATCCCTCTCCCTTCTCCCGTGAGACTTCCAACAGCCTGGACTGTCTCTGGAATGTGTGGAATATAAACAGAGTCTTGTGACTCCAAAGCACTGACAGCATCAACCATCATCTGAGGCCCTTCATCATGTGCCTTCTCCACAAGAGGTTTGGAGGCTGGCAGCATGAGAACAGACCTTTTCTGCAGTGGCTCCCTGCTCTCCCCAGGGAGGTTTGCCTGGTGCCTTCATTGCATATCTGTAGGTGCCATGCGAAAACATTTAGTAGTAGTAGTAGTAGTAGTAGTAGTAGTAGTAGTAGTAGTAGCAGTATTTATACCTCACCCATGCTGGGCGGCTTACAGCATATATACAAATATAGTAAAACATTACTCTTCTCCCAGGCCTTTGGCTCATTAAATAATCTATAGCCTTTTAAACTGTGAGAGGGTATTGTTTTGTTTGTTCGTATATTATGTATGTGTGTTTATTCTGTAAACCACCCTGTGATCCTCAAAGGGCGGTACTGTATAGAAATTTTAACAAAAACAACAGCTCAAAACAAAAGCACAGAAATAAGGTGGATCAGAAGAATGTGCATTTCAAGTGTTAAATGCCAGAGTGAAGATGTGTGTGCACTGCAAAATAAGCCTCACTGGGTTCAAATGAGCTTCATCCCTAGCATAGAATTGCAGCCTTTATAACACACAATTCCCATTAAAATCAATAGTGCATAAGTCATCCATAACTGATGTCCCTTTTGCTTCAATAGGACAAACACAACAAAATCAGCACTGAGAGTGATGAACATTTCTAGGTTAAGGTGCAGGATAATGACATTTCTTTGGGGCAGCCCATAGAGATGTCTTCTTGGTCGTAACTCACCAGCTTTGAAATTCCGCCACCCACATCCTGAACATTTCTGTGAAGCAAGGCCCATTTGATTGGGAAAGCATACTATAGGCAGGAATAAGCAGAGCTGGGTAGCACAGTTTCTTTTAATGCCTGACCTCAAAGACAAATATATGAGTGTCTCCAGTTCCGCAAGTGAAATGGTATTTTGTCTAAACTTTTTGGATGAAATTGAAGAACCCACAGCAGGACAAAATAGACATCAGATGCTGATGTGGAAATCAGTAACTACAGGCTGTAGGTGTGCACATAAAGCCATGATTTTAAATGGAGTTAAACACACTTAAATCTGTTGGATTGTAGCCACAGAGCACGTACATGTGGAAAACACATCAATTCATTAATTATGGTAACAGGCCCCCTTTCACGACATATTCCCTCTCACTGCACACTCAAAAGACACCCTTGTGATCCAGCCGTTTCCTGTCTTGGGGAGAAACAAGGATGTCGTTAGCAATTAACCCATGAAGTAAAATCAATCTACCTCAAATCCCCAATAACAACCAAAACTGAACAATCACCTTTAAAGGTAGAAGTCGGGGGTATGTGATTTCTTCGCATCTCTCATGCACACATTTGGCTTTGGTTTCTGGATGCTCCTTTCCTCCTGCTGACAGAACATTCATTTTTTTGTGATTTTGTAGAGTCTTTTACCAGGAGTCTTATTGCTAAGAACTAGCAAAGTGTTTGTCGTCATGAGACTACAATCACTTTTGATTTATGTTTGCTTTTGTTGGCCTAGTACACAGGGCATGGTGGAAATTCAATGGTGGAAAAACCATTTAGAGAAAACTCTAGAGATGCCTGTCTCAATACCTCTATGCTCCAGACTGAATCACTAAGGCAGCTTTTGCCAACCTGGTGCCCTCCACATCTTTTGGAGGGCTGCTGCATGGTGCTGAGAGGGCTTGTGCTCCAAAATCTTGGAAAGCACCAAGTTACTGAAAGGGGCACTAAGGCTCTGCACTGATTCCAGTAGTCCAAAGCCAGCCAACTTTGTGGGAGCCCTTGTAGAGAGCACAGCAGAGGTTATATTTTCTGAGAATCCTCCAGAAAAACAATCTCTCAAAGGACTTGTTGATGGCATTTTACCATTGTACTGTGGAGAGTGTATTAACTCATGATCTCTGTGTGTGGTTTGGGAGCTGCACGGCCAGGGGAAAAACAATGTTGTCCAGGGTTGTAAAGACTGCAGAGAGAATAACTGGGTGCACTCTTCCTGCCTTAGATCAAATCTATGCTGTCGGGTGCCATAAGAAAGCTGCACAGATAGCACAGGATAGTACACACCCCGGAAATGATCTCTTTCAGCTTCTGCCTTCTGGAAGAAGGTATAGGGTTATAAAGACCAGGACTAGCCACCTGAGAAATGCAAATGCAGTTCTGGTTCTAAACGCATTATAAGGAATCTCTATAGTATATTGTATTTTAAAATGGGGTTTCAGAGTTTTTAGGGGGTTTTGAATGTTTTGTAGAGATTTCCAATTTCATTGTTCCGTATGGGACAATGACAATAAAGATATCGTATTGTAGAAGGCGGAAACTGGAGTAATGCTTCTAAGCCAGATAGGTGAAGTTTATGCAGCCTTCTGCAATAACAGTATTTAACACAGCCCACAATTAGACACAGTGAAATTCAACGACCCACTGTGCTGGCAAAGTTTCATGACTATGTCATTTGGTGGTGCGTGATTCTTTGCCAAACTTTAAACATCAGTCACATGAGGTAGGGCAAGCAGGGCTAGGACTATGGCACATTGGGAGAGAGATTTAATTCTTTCCCTCTAGGCTATGAACCTGACAAAAATACCTCCCCCAAGCTGCTAGTTAGCATAAGACGGAAGCTCATATTGGCATCAGTGGAAGATTTTAGCTCCGGGCAGAACAGCAGCTCCAAAAGAGTGTTCATTAGGAACACAGGACAAGGGGGGGAAATCAAAGCCCTACCCCCACACACCAAGGTCCCTTCCACCCTTGTGGCTCCTATTTAAAATTTTAAATGCTTCATGCACTTTCCACAGTCCCCAATTATGATTGGCACAGTCCTTCCTGATCACCAAGGGGCCTGGAGTGGGGCAGACAGAAGTGCCTGCATTCTGTTCTAGTCTTAAGCAGATTATCAGTGTTGTGAGAACAGTGTACACTGATCATGTGCTCAGTGCAGGGAAAGAGCTTCCAACGGAGATTGCTCCCATGCAGAAAGAGTCACTGTCACAGTCACTTCCCTGCGGTATTCCACGTAGTTCTTCTTAATCAATTGGCATGAGCAGAAGTTGCAAGTTTGCCCATTTCCCTTCAAGCAGCGTTAGTTGATTTGATTTGATATCTAAAGGAACCTGTTTCTTTCCAGGACACCTTGTCGAAAATCCACTAGTGTTTAAGCTGTCCTGGTGGAGAGCAGCAAATTCCTGCCTGATTGGATACATTGAGCAGTTTACATTGTAGTTCTGGTTGAATAATTACATGGCGAGGGCATGATGTTTTCCCCATTTCTCCCAGCACTGAATGCAGACCTTCTGGCTTCAAACACCATTGCATCACACCAATTAACTCAAGAGGAGACACTTGCACATCTGACTGCTGTCAGAATGTTTTCCACTCTCAAATGCTTTGCTCTTCTCACTTTTCCAGCTGATCAACCACATGTGGAGCCTTCGCTAATGGGATGCTGTGAGACAAATTGAGTTACCTTCAATACCTTTGTGCATCTCGCCATTAGCATAATTTAGTTCTGGAAACAAGTGGTCATGCAGGCAAAATGCTGGAGCAGATGGATGATGTAAGTCAGAGAAATGGAAAAAAAAGAGTTTCCTTTAATGTGATATTGAATGCTTCAGCCTTGACTCATGTGGTCATTACAGACAGATGGCCTTTCATCGCAGAATCCCTCATGATTTAATATTAGTTCAAAGGCTTGTTTTCCTTTAACTCTCACACCATTTCCTAAGGTGTACTTTGAGGTGAGACTTGAGTTTTCTAAACCCGCCTAAGCACATTTCAATGGGTTGACATTGATCTGTAAAGTACTGCACTCTCTAAAAGAATACTGCTTCACAGTCTGTCATGTTCCAGTCTTATGCTGGGTTAGTGAGTGACTCAAAGGCCTGATAGAGCAGTCCACCTAAGGGCTTGTCCACATTTCCCTTTCCTCTGCACTTTCCAGGCACCGTCCACACATTAAAGCTCTGTGTCAAAGTGCTTTCTCTCTGTCCCCCTCTCTTTGCTCTTCAAAGCTGAATTAGAGCAAACAGCAATCCATGGAAAACCCGAATTGCCATTTGTTGCACTTCTGCTTTAAAGAGCGTGTTTTCATGGGAAAAGCTCTATGGCAAAAAAATATATATGCTTAGACACAGAGCTTTAAATCGCAGACTTATGCCTGGAAAGAGTGGGGCAAAGGAAAGTGTGAATGAGTCCTAAGTAAAGGGCAACTAACTCACGGGTGCTTTCACAAAGACCTAAAGCATCCTGGAACCAACCCATAGCAGCCCATGATCTTTTGCTGTCTGATGCTGAGCTCAAACAGCATGTGCACACACATGACTGACCTTGGGTATTATTTATCCAAGGCAGCAAAATGTCCCGGACCAAACCTGGATGTTTCCTTGACTGAAATAGTCTCTTTCAGTTTTTTAGTGTGTCACATTCCAGCTTTAGAAGAGGTTTTATTTATGTTCAAATGGTGGTCAAGATGTAGAATAGTTCAAACCTTGCCTTGTTCCTCAGCAGCCATTCCCCACTTTCCCACACATTTTTAGCTCGGACACTACAGTGCATCTGTGACATAAATGCAAGACTTGGCCCCACACAGTGCCTAGAAGAGACTTGAATCACACTATTCATTTTATTCCAATTGTCCAACATACGTATAATAAAATATGTGGTATTTCTCTGGATTTCTAGGCAGTAAATCATAGAAGGCAATGACAGAAGCTTGGCCCCATTAAGTATTTTGCTAAACCACTGTTTGGAATCCTATCCAACACATAGTATCATATCAGGTCAATTAGGCCTTTTTTAAAGACACCCCATGGTTGTGAGTGGGGGCACCTTACTTCTCACTGATCTCCTCATTGATCTTTTAATGTGCACATAAGCCAAATGACTTTTTCTTTTTTAACTTGTCAAAAAGTAAGAAAGTCAAGATAAGGCTCAGTAATGTGTTGCATTGTTTAACCTTAAGGCAACGTTTCAGTTGTGGAGGCCTATTGAGGTCATACAGGAATTTCCCCCAAATTTATAGATTGTAGATCTATACAGCATTGAAGTGACATAAGCGGACAAGACAATTATGTCCCAAGCAGCTTACAAAATACGTTAATCAGTTGGGAAGATAATAGACAGGAGGGGAAATATACGGGGGTGGGTTTTAAGACTCACAGTGGTGACCGAGACCCTGGGTATAGACCTTTTGGGTAGCTCAGCTGGTAGAACATGCAACTCTTAATCTCAGGGCTGAGGGTTTGAGCCCCACATTGGGCAAAAGATTCCTGCATTGCGGGGGTTCAACTAGATGATCCTTGTGGTCACTTCCAACTCTACAATTCTATGATTCTATTACAAATGTTTCCTGAGTGAAAGACTGAGATGTATTTCAGTCTTTCACTTGGGGGAGGAGGGGAGGAATGTGAGAGTAATCCAAGTATCAAAAGCTTTGGGGAAGTTAGTTAAGCCAAGATCTTCGAAGGAAAGGTGGAGTGTGATCACCTCTGTTCCTGCCAGACAAAGACCTTTCATATTCCGTAAGAATTTCAATAAGCAAGCTATGAAATTAAATGTAAATGAGCTAATATACTGATTTCGGCCATGAATCCTGGCTGAACTTATGTAACCATAAACTCCTGAGAACTTCATTGAATATATATATATTCTAACATCAGAAACACAGCTTGAGAACCTTATTTGAACAAGGGTAGACATTTGTCTGTGTAGTGCTAGAAAAAAAACAACTTACAACTAAAAGGTGTGTGAAGGCAGGAGAGCAATGGTGCCCCACCTGCGCTGCCACTTGGGTCACTACTGGGTATCAGGAGTCTCTAAACAAACAAATAATACATTGATAAGCTGGTCTCAGTCCAACATTATCTATTGTGCCATGCTGAATTTTGGACTTTGCTCTGTCCTTGACTTCACCCGTGTTGCACTGAGCTGAGGCCAATTGCACAGTGTGCAAATATATGAATGCAACAAAATGTTTTGACTGTACACGGTAAGACTATTTTTATTGTTGGAAACCATCTTTCACTGTGAATTTTATTTTAGTTATTAAATTTCTATACCACCTTTCATCCAAAGATTACAATAGAGAAACAGAAACATGTAACAAACAAAAACAATAAGCACAGAGAGAGAGTTTAAAAGGCCATAGATTGTTGAATTAGCCAGAGATGAAGGTTATACATTGTTTATGTGCACATTTCCTCCCAGTGTGATGGATCTCCACTTACCAAAATCTACAGAAAGAGGGGGGGCTATAATGAGCACCATAGCTATTTACACATTTTAAAGCATTGTTTACATGCATAGCTATGCAACAGAAAGTTTAAGAAGAGTTAGTTTATCGCACAGTGTTAGTAAATATATTCCTCTATTTTTGTTTAAATCCTTGGCAAAATCTGTAAAAGAAAGAAGCCAGCAACTAAGATCCTAGAATTGCCAAACTGAGCCATCAGGGATACCAATATCATCCAAAAGCAGGGGTCATGTTATCTGGCAAACCTATTCCTTTCCAGCCATTAATGTCACAGCTGCATATTCCTCTTTGCAAAATGGTAACAGAGACTACATTTCACAGATGTTCTTTCATCCTTTTGTCTTAAGGACCGGTACAGACTCCTACCAATCAATTAAAAAGTAAAAAAAAATTCCAACCACAGATGACAAGCTTTTCTATGAATTCCATCCTCTGATGTTACACTGTTTACTCAGGTAGACCCAAACACCTCTTTTCACAATTATGGCTTCCCATAAAGAATCTTAGGAACTGTAGTTTGTTAAGGGCACTGGGAGTTGTTAGGAGATCCCTCTTCCCTTCAGAGCTACGATTCCCAGAGTTCCCTGTAAAGATGCACTGATTGTTAAACCACGCTGGGCATTGCAACTGTGAGGGGAGAAGGGGTTTCCCAACAACTCTCAGAATCTTTAAGAAACTGACAGTTTAAAGTGGTATCATTATGATCTAAATACGCCCTAATGCAGCATGATGTTTCCAAGAGCAGACACTCACATGCAAAACATGAAGCTAATAAAGTAAAGGTAAAGGGACCCCTGACCATTAGGTCCAGTCATGACCGACTCTGGGGTTGCGGCGCTCATCTCGCTTTATTGGCCGAGGGAGCCAGTGTACAGCTTCCAGGCCATGTGGCCAGCATGACTAAGCCGCTTCTGGCAAACCAGAGTAGCGCACGTAAACGCCATTTACCTTCCCGCTGGAGCAGTACCTATTTATCTACTTGCACTTTGACGTGCTTTCGAACTGCTAGGTTGGCAGGAGCAGGGACCGAGAAACGGGAGCTCACCCCGTTGCAGGGATTCGAACAGCCAACCTTCTGATCAGCAAGTCCTAGGCTCTGTGGTTTAACCCACAGCGCCTACAGCCTTGTAAATAAGACCACAAAGGTTACTTGCCTGCACACACACACACACACACACACACACACACACACACACACACCTAGCCTTCCAGGGCTAGCAGAGATGATTGGAAGACATCTATCCTTCTGCAGGAATCTGTTTTGATTTTTTGCTGGGCACAGAGGAGGGCAAACAGAACACTCCAGCCTGCTCACTCATCTGCATAGGGCTTCCTGAATTGCTTGCATGCAATTCCTTGTCACCTACAGCTGTCGGGTGTGTGTGTAATACCAGGTTGAGCCCTTGCATGTCCCTAGCATCCAGTTTCCAGGGAATTGTGGCCACTGGGCCTCTAGTTTCCATCATAGGTAACAGGTCACAACAATTGTCAACAACAAGCTCTTGAGATATATATCACAAAGCAAGTTGCTGACAATTGTTGGGTGAATGAGATAAATATAGATATATAGCATTTACAGAAATCCCAAGGCTTTCCCCCCAACAAAAGTTTGGAATTTTCATGTTTATGTTCTACCAGGCAACCTAAAGCAAAGTGTATTTCCATGAAGAGGAATCCCTTTGCCCAAAAAATGTCACACCAAATTCTAGATGAGAGGAAATAACTAGGTGAGGGAGACGAGTTGCTGGTCAAACATAAGAATAAGATTCTTTGTCAAAGATGCAGATTATGCTGTGGAAATCACATAGGGCATTAAAATAAACGGGGAGGGGGGTGTTTGCGAGCCATTTAAGGAAAATCCGTTCCATCTGTCTAGGCTATGTGGGCCAGCAAGCAATACACATGATAGCAGTGAAATTACAAAGTAGTACTGCAGACAAAGAGATGGCACGTTGTATAACATTTTATAGACCTATTGTTATTATTCTGGCCTCTGTGTCTGCCTTTGCCGAATTGATTCTCCAGAAAGTGAAAAACAGTAAAAAATAAATAAATAAACTACATTAGAATCTACTTAAAGAAGTTGTGTGCCCATACACACATGCACGTACAGAAAACCATATCTAACAGCTTATATCACTGAACAAGAACAAAAAAATGGGATAACTGGAAGTGGTGAAAGACCCAGAATAGAATGAACAATGGGAAATGTTCCTGAAATATATATTGGGGCACGGGGGGGGGGGGGTGGAGGGGATTGAGTACAGATCTTTGCTAGCTCCAAAGTGCTGACAAAAGGAGTTTTAAAAATAGAGATCATAATCTAAAAGGAGCAGCAATTGGGAAGTTGTTTTTTAATGCAGAAGGCGATAAACATATGACATGTTTTACATATAGGATAAATGGAAAGAACTGTAATTCCCTCCAACATTCCTCAGATGAAAATAGGGAAATTTCTCGCTCTTGCTTCAAACTGACCCTCCTCAACCCCCCCCCCCCAATATTTTGTCCCCCGCCCCATAGCATTTCCCATCAGAAGAAGGGCGAGTGCCCCCACCACAATAAACGGGACACAGCACAGACACCCTCCACCACCCTGAGAAAACCCCTTAATCCTGATTTTATTTTATTTTATTTTATTCTTTGGTAGAGTTACAAAAAGAAAAACATACACCAATAAATAAATTTTAGAAAGGGGCAAGATTAGATGCAGATACACAAAGGACTTAAAAAAAAAATCAAGACCCCTTGCACTCCGCTCCCCTTTTTCCCCCGCCCAGGGCGGCCCTGTCCTCTGCTCATCTTCCTCACCAAGCTCAGCAGCAGCTGTGCTGGCAGGGAAAACAGGGACATCCGGGATCAAATCAGAAGCCAGGGTGGTTTTTGTAATTCCGGGACTGACACTGGAATATCAGGACACTTGGAAGGTATGCCATAATAGAGAAGCTGCATATGTGCTTTTGGTGGTGCATGATACTTTTTGCCAACCTACATTAATGCCTTCTCGCTGCCTTCCTGCCCGCTCAATGACCCCTGTAAGTTGCTTTCCATATTATTGTTGTTATTATTTAAACAATTTCCTATACCACATAGCCACAAATGTCTGTAAGAAATCGTTTCTCCACTATATTGGGGTACTAGGCAACGAAAAGATACATAATGAGAACTTTCTTTCTCTTGTCGTGAGAAGCTTGCAGTTCAAAATGGATGGGATGTAAAATGGTTCAGATGGTAAGACGTGTGTTGCTATTACGCACTGTATCCAGTCACCCATTTTTTTTCAAGAAAAGTAGCCTCAGGCTGCAGTTGTATGCAGTGCTAGGCACACCTAAGCCCAGTCAGTGTTTACCAGGATGAGTGCTAGGACTTTAAAGGGATGTCCAAGCCCTAAAGCCGCTGTTGACTTGTTTGAGGACATCACAGCCAGATTTCCATCTTTATCTCTTTGTAATATCATCCTGTCCCCAGGAATTTTGAGGTTCTTTGTTTTGCAAAAACAAGACTTTATTTGCGGTTTTACTCCAGATTGGTTTTTATTTGCTTGTCATTCCTTATGTGTAGGATAGATAAAGTGTTCTCTGTTCATACAGCACCAGATCATAGGATTTTATACTGAAAACAAACTGTGAGCATTACATGCAATTTCTTTCGTTCCTTTTCCTTTCCCCTTGAAAGCATATTTTCTTCATTCAAACATGAATTCTCTTGAAAACAAGTCCAAGTATTTGTAAGCCACCAAGCTGAAAGAAACTTACAAGCCATGAAGTTAAGCATGTAGATGTACTCAACTTTCCCCCCTGAAATCACAAAAAGTGCCTAATTTTGGTTGAATCACAACCTAATTTCATAATGTCTTAGGTTTGATCTAGAAATCATGTTGCTTGAGTTCAGAGCTGTGACCCTGGAGAAAGGAGAAATAAACTTGTCCCCAGTGATGTTTCCATCACAAATCAACACACACACACACACACACCAAAGCTGCTATTAGAGACAGAGGGAAAGGTATATAAACAGAGGGAGAGGTATATAAATATAGGTACTGTACTTTCCCTCACCGGCTAATAGTACTTTCAAAAGGATTTAAGCTAGGGAAATGAAAGTGGAGACTTAATCCACATTGCATCTAGTTTGGTCCCTAGATAACTTGTATTTTTGCTCTTTCAAGTACAGACTTGCCTTCCAATTTAATTGCTTATAATCAATACATATTAATGGAAGTGTATAACTATATCCCGAGCTGCAGCCTTTATTATTGTATCATGCCCAAAATGTGGGGCAGGATTTGGTAGCTGCTGTAGAATTCAGGTTTTGGCATCTGGTGCAGAATTCAGAAGCCTGAGGACCCCTACTTTCATCTTTAAAAGGAAATTACAGCCTTTGTGGCTGCAGAAATAAGCTTGACAAATAGTGCACATTCTCCAGTGGAAAAGTCACAACTTCCTTAGCCAAGGGGTCAGACTTTACTGATTTCCATAGCTTCCACCCTCTAGGTTCAAAGAAGCGAAATAAACTGCAAAAAAGAAGCAAAGAATTATTTTATATACCGGTAATTTATTTAAGCCACCAAATTCAGCTCTCCTTGGAACAGAATTTGGTTCCCCCACCTTTTTTGTGTGTAGACACATCCTTCTTGAATGTAATGTCAGAAATAAAGACTTCATGCTGATGCAGAATTATGTCCCACATTTTAAAACAGAGGATCATTGAACTGGAATGTTTAAGCCCAAGAAACATATTCCTCAGGGAGGGAACTTGAAACCTGCCTTCTCCTTTCACAGATACTTTGTCTAAGTAATGGAACACTTATCACAACCTGAGGGTTTCAGAGTTTACTTCCAAAATGGATTGAAAAATCTAAACCAGGTGTATAGCTGACTGTGGCAATCTTCTTTGCCACCAGAAGTTGTCAAAGTGGCTTTAACATTGTATACAGTAAACTGAGTTGGGCAGGTCCCTTTGCTTCCTTCCAATAGCTCACGCCACTTTCCCCCTTCATTACATAAAGCAGAGATTGTGAGGTAACTACTAACAGTCTCTACTCATTGCTAGAATGATCATGAATTAAGACAGTGCTCCCATTTTGTATCTGTTTTTCCACTAGTGGGCCTCATAAAGTCCCAGTCTTGGAAGAGATGCGTTTTTAGGTTCAGTTTCAACACAAAACTGGGCTCAAGCTCCACAGACAGGTTTATTGCATCTGGTTTACAGAAATATTTCAAAGAACTTTTTTTCTGCTTTGTTTTTGTAACACAATGAACTAGAGCAGAACTCGACGTGATCCTCAGCATGGGGCTGTCTCCAAGAGCACCAGCCTTGGGGCAAGTTCCCTCTCCTTTCTCTACAACTTTTAGGCAGATCTACCATGTTGTACATTTCCCTGCCGTGACCCACATTGCTGGCTCTTACTAGCAGATGTGGAGGCGTGATATGGGCAGAGCTGCCTGAGAGGTTACGCCTGTTCTCAGTAGCAACAGCATACCCAGTGTCACATAAGAACATAAGAAAAGCCCTGTGGATTCTGGTCAAAGGTGCATCTAGTCCAGCCTCCTGTTCTCAGAATTTCCAGCGAGATGCTGACAAGAAGGATATGACAGCAACAGCCCTTTCTCTACTTGTGATGGCATTCAGTGGTATTCAGAGGCATACTGCCTCCAACAGTCTAGGTAGAACATTGCCATCATGACTGGTAGCCATTGATGGCCATTTCCTCCATGAATTCCTCCACCATCCAAGCTGGAGAGCATAACAGCAACTTGTGGCAGCAAATTCCATAGGTTAACTATGGGCTACATAGTTAAACTATAATTTAACTAAGTAATTTCTTATTGGATGGACCTGAGTTCTAATATTGTGAAAGAGGGAGAGAAACATAACCCTATGCATTTTCTCTGTGCAATGCATAATTTTATACATGCCTATCATGTTTCCCCAACAGCTAAAGCGCTATTAACTTTGACAGTAATCAGTCCATTACTATTGCGTGGACAGGTGGAGCCCCCCCCCCCAACCCAGGTGACTCCTAAGTGGAATAATGACACAAAACAATGTGCTATGGGATTAAAATTGGCCACAACTTTATTAAGTTTCAGATCCTTCCCAGTCCCCAGCCGGGGATCTGGGAGACATCAGGGTTATCCAGAATGTGTGGGGATTGGGCTGGCTCTAGAGAACATTTGTTCAAGCAGAGAGCCCGCCCCTCGTTTCGCCACCGTCACAGGGAAGAGCAATGACATATGGCCAATGCCTCCCCCCAAGACCCCTTTAACTGGGAACACTGGGCTCTCTGCCGCAATGGGGCATAGGTCACCACTTCACGCCCCCCCCCCCATTTGGGAAGATAGACTAGAGGATTCCGCCCAAGGCCTGAAACCGCCAAAGTTGTGACATTTTGCTACAGGAAAGGCAAAACCTGCCAATGCAGGAAAATTCCTTTCCAGCCCTTCAACAGCGACTCTGATGTAGCAGCACCTGCGTACCTGTGGAAAAGAGGTTAACCTGCAAAAAAAGACTTAACTGAGGGCAGGTGGGAGAAGCTCAGGAGCCAACTAGCGCTTCGCAGGTAAGATACACTTTCTGTTGTGTGGGCAGGGCAGTCCCTCCCCTTACCTGGCCAATACCCTGGCAACGCCTCCCCAGGCGATTGGCTGAGGTAGGCAGAGACCTCCAGGTCTCCAGCCTAGGAAGGATGAAGCCAGCCTGAACTTCCAGGAGCCGCACTGGAATCCGGGGGGGTTGCGCACAACTACGCAAAAAGGAGAGCCGTCATTGCTGTTACTGGTACTCAATGATCAAATGTTTCGGGGGGGCTGCTAGGGGCGCATTGGAAGATGGCCGACAATACCATCTCTCCGGCTCACACGAGGTAATTAAGAGGCTAATGATAGGAGTAATTAGCCTCCCGGGTTTTCCCAGGGGATGGGAAAACGCTGCCTCGTCCGCGGATGCCTATAAATCACCCCCGAGTTCGAAAGAAGGAGGGGGTGGGGAAACTGGACGAAAAGCCCTTGTGTGAGTTTTTGGCTCTCCCTGATGCCGCTTCTGATCACGACCCTAGTTGCATGACTCAAGATAAACTATTGGAGAAGAGTAAATGCACATGTTTCAAGCGAAGGAAAGGGAGTATTGATTGCTAAACAAATCAACCTCTGAAAAGCTGAGTGACGGGTTGGATTGAACAGAAGACTACATCAAAGAAGACTACATCAAAGAATCACAGCTATGTCGGTATGTGGAAACGGAGCGGAAAGGAGGGGGAACTTTTTTCTTTTGCTATGTGATTTACCTAACAACCCCTCCCTAAGAAGAACCGCCACACGACTGATAGCAAGTGAGATCTGAAAACAAACTGTGTGGAAATAAATCATTAACTAAAGGCTTTGTTTTGTGGAAGATCTGGAAAGGAAATTAAAGGCTTTTGGATGACGCAGTTCTAATTGAGAACCGCCATTATGAGACAGGCTTTGTTGCAGGATATACGGTCAAGGGGGGAGGAAGCCATGGATTTGTTATCATATCTGAATTCTGCGTTTGATCTGGCAAGACCTCCCCTGAAAAGATTGATGTATGGAGCAACTAGTCTGGGAAAGTTAATGAGCAGACACCTAGACTGTATTTTATGGCAACTGCTGAAATGGCGTCTGCTGTTTGAACAGGACTTTTGGATTGGTGTGAAAACCCACACAGGACTATAACAATGTTTGCTTCAACTCGCTCGTGGAAATAATAACAAGAAGAAGACTGGAAGACGGGATTTGTAAAGTACAACAACAAAGAGATTGAAACGATGGGATTTGTGAACATCAAAGCAGCAGAAATTTGAGAGGATTGGACCCTTTCTGAGCTCGAAACATGGGTATCCTCAACAAAAAATTAATATTTAGCTAAATATTTGGAGTTTATTATGTATTGGTATAATTTGGTTCGAAAGCACCCCTAAGTTCAAGTAGATAAATAGGTACCACTTTATAGCGGGAAGGTAAACGGCATTTCCGTGTGCTGCGCTGGTGCCGGCTCGCCAGAGCAGCTTCGTCACGCTGGCCACGTGACCCGGAAGTGTCTTCGGACAACACTGGCCCCCGGTCTCTTAAGTGAGATGGGCGCACAATCCCAGAGGCGGACACGACTGGCCTGTACGGGCAGGGGTACCTTTACCTTTACCTATAATTTGGAACTAATGTGATATGATTGCTCTGTCAATTGGAAATTTAATAAAAATTATTTTTTTAAAAAAATGATCAAATGTTTCTCAATGACTCTTCATTAAGGAGGAAAGATCCTCCCATGGGGTTTACGGGCATTAATTTGTTGAAAGTAAATCCAGCTTGGTAAAAAGAAAGCAAGAGAACTTGATAAAATGAAGTCACACGAGAAGTCACAAATTAAATTTTTAAAATTCTTTTAATATCTGCCAATCTTGATAATCGTTTGGAATCTCTGAACTAATTCAACTTTCTTTTTATTTTGGGTGTGGATGTAAATGTTAGGAGACTTATTTGAACTTTTAACATTCTGAAACAGCACCTTTGCCCTTTTTTTGCTTCATGGCACCGTTATCACGACTGCAGCATATTTACAGGCAGAGGGGCCACCACTTCTGGGCATCTTCTTCGTCCCTGAATTGCTCCTGCTGCTCTTCATGGTAAGTGACTCTTATCACACTGTGGCTCACTGCACCATCTGCTGGCAGACATGTGAACTACTGTGTGATGACAGACAAATAGATAGCTATAGATGTTGATTTCTAAGCTAGCTCAACTGGTCAAGCAGCAGCAGAATCAGCCCAGGACTGCATATGTAAGAGGCTCCCCAGCACTAGAGCAATTTGCCCCAATTATCTGTGCTCTAAAATGGCTTCTTCTCTTTTCATTTCCTTTGTTTATTACAAGAAGGTTTTATACTTGTATATAGATAGATACTCTGAAGAAGCATGGTAGCAGTAGGATTGCAGGGATTAGAATTGCCTGGGGAGGTAGGATCTAGACCAGAACATTGTTATAAAGGTACTGAAAATGAAGGGGGTTACCTCTGAACGTTCATAGAACATTACCTAAGTGAAATCTTAAATTAGGGATGTGACTCAAGGAAGTAAAAACACATGGTCAGACATGTTTCTAGACAGTATTGCAAAGTCTTTTCAGTATGTAATGTCACTCTAGGTTTGTTTTCAATAAAGAGTGCTTGCTCTTTACTGATCATTACACTGTTATGCAATTGGGTGCTATAAATCAGTCTTCAAAGCTTTTATGATTAACAGTGCCAACATTCCAAAATGCATGCAATTGAGAGGCACTCTTGGTACTGTCTATGCCAAATACTTTTCAGACATATCATTAGTCTTACCACATGCTCAGTCAGTATCATCACTTCCAGGACCAGTGAATAAAAACTGCTTTTGCCAAAATCACTTCGAATTTTGCAATCTTGTCTAATGAGGTTGCAATCCCATGCATAAGCTTCATGAAAATCAGCAATAGGGATGAGGGAGAATTCAATTCAGTTCAAATTTGAAGGCAAATTCACCTGATTCTCACTTTTCAAAACAATATACAAACCAAAGCACAGCCAACCTTTGAAGTTTATACTAATTTTAGTGGATGTTTTGCAATGCGTTTCTCATAAGTAATGTGTCCAAAATGCATATACCAGGGTAAAGTGTGCATAAAAATAAATATATTAGTGAAAATGTATTATATTGGGGATCATTGCTTTGCAAGAAATGTATATATCAAATAATAATAATAATAATAATAATAATAATAATAATAATAATAATATATTGCAATATGATTGCATATGAGCGTGTACATATTAGGAAAAAGCTGCTGCATTTTTCATGATGATTTTTAAAAAAATGCAAACTGATGATAAAATGTGGAGAACTGAATTTAGGATTGGGAAATGAGAATGTAATGGCAACTGATGCTCTACCACTGAACTATGACCCTTCCCATGCATTTTCAGGACGCATGAGCATACATACATTGAAAAAGCTTTGTGTGTGTGTGTTTTAAGGATCCAATTACAGTAACAGAGTGTCACGAAATTTGAGCCCCAAAGCTGAAAGGATATGTTTATACAGTAGAGCAGTGTTTCCCAACCTTGTGCCTCCAGATGTTTTTGGCCTACAACTCCCATCATCCCTAGCTAGCAAGACCAGTGGTCAGGGATGATGGGAGTTGTAGGCCAAAAACATCTGGAGGCACAAGGTTGGGAAACACTGCAGTAGAGGATTTAAAAAAAAGAAATGAGTGATTTAAAAAAATAAATGAGAGGAATTTAAATTAAACACATCAAACAGTAGAACTAAGCATACAGTAGCAAGGCACTTAATGTTATAAAAAAGAAGGTTATACATATAAAGACACTCAGGCTTGAGTGAAGTTTAGTTCTCACAGACATCAGACGAGGTGGTAAACCTAAATATGGACTATACCACTTCAAATGTAGCGAAGTAAATGCCACCAGCAAGCATTCTTTCCTAGACTTCTCCATGCTCACATATTTTTCTACAGGGATTTGGCAAGCATCTGAAATGAGCATCACATAGATCAAGCGCGAATACCTTCTACATTCTAGTGTTTTGATCTGTTCTATGTGTAATTTTGATTATGTTTTATTTCTTTTTACATTCTTTTTACTTTTGTGGTGGTTATGTACTTTTCTTTTTTGTAAAAACCTAATAAATATATTATTTAAAAAAAATGAAATGTAAAAAACCACCCCCACAAAAAAACCCCCAACAACTTGGCATCCATTTCACATTGATCTATACTCATCATCTTGCTCAAAGGTGAAATAAGTTGGAATTTATGGGGGGGGGTTATGGGACTTTATGGGGATACCCTCCCTCCTCCAGCTAATCTCTTTTGCAAGCAACCACGCCAGCTTAAACTTTACCATGCCAAAGGGGGAGGTATAATTAGCAGGAGGAGGAAGCCTGGCTCACTAACAGGCTGGGTGGCCGGCAGTGTAAACTCCAAAAGCTGAAATGACACTTTTCTGAGCATGCGCACAAGAGTTGTTCCATGTGGTCAAATGATTTGTAGTTTTCTCTTTCCAAAGAAAGCAATCAATCTATTGATTCCTTCATGCTGCCAGTTGTACCCCTTGCAGCAGTAAGGTTTTTCCTCCCCAACACACTTCAAGGTTTTTTGAGTATTTACCAGGACTGATTGCAGAACCCACATAGGGTTTTTTTGTGAAGAGGAAGTAGTTTAGTATTTGGCAGGAAGTCAATAGGCAACTCCTAGGCTAATAGATACTCATATCTTAACAACTAACACTCCTACACTGTACTGTCCTTTGCCAGTGTAGGATTATGCAGAACCCTCTCAACCAATAACTGGCTTTGAAAAGATAATATTGTATGAAATGAACAGAATAAGCTACTTAAAGGCCCACAGGATTTCTGGGCATGAAAGGAGCATTGTTGCAATCCACCCAAAATCTCATTGAAATAAAAATGGTCTTCTGCAATATGGCAATACAGTCCTGAAATTTGGTGTACATGTACAGTATTCCAAGAAACTCCAATTATTATACAAATCTGAAAAGAGGGCATTTGAACCCTTTCTCATCAAAACACCTCTGGAACCTCTGACCTGTTGGCATCTGGGACTCCACCATATTCCAATATGACTTTGGACAGCTGTTAAAACTGTTTTAGGTGACTTTTAGATAGGCGGTGTTGTTAATCTGATGATTCTATGAAGTATGTTTTATAGATTTTGTTATTTATATTGTTCTTTGGGAGTTTCAGGGAGAGTACATAGCTGTGGCTGCAAATCTGGTGGTCAGCATCTATTGAGATTATAAAAATCTGCTGGAAATAACTTTACAATAAGATACTGTCTATTTTAATCAGCACCAATGCAGTAACAATAAACTAAAATTAAAACTGAGGTCATAGTTCTGTTAATATGGTTAGGGAAACATTTGAGTAAGCTGTAATTCATAAAACATTCACATGTGCTCATTTTACAAAACGGGTTTGGTTTTTTTCAAATAATGGAGAAATTCAAGGCTCATTATTTTAACCACTAATATGTATCCTGTGAAAGAAGATGTTGCTATTATTCCAAAACAGAAACATGACCTGATTCTCATTAGCCTGCTTATTATAAAAAATAGGGAATCTTTCTCAAGTCTTTGAAATCTTAGCAAAATCTATTGTAGACTTAATTTGGAAAGAAATATCTGGGTGTTATTAATATTGCCAAACTGCTTCATCTAAGACACATGGCCTCATCATCGAAGATAATAAGAATTAGATTGCTCTGAAAGATTACAAATGCATTTCAGAAGTGAATACATTATTTGTTATTATATATTTAATTAGCATGGTGTAATTGGCATGGCTGCTGTGCTTCCAGTTGGCTCCATCTGCCTCGGTCATCACCAGAATCCAACCATGCTGCTTTTAAATTGATTTAACATCAAGTTGGCCCTCAACTGACAAATAATTGCTCCATGCTAACTTCAGTTGGCACAGAGAGCTGCTATGTAGACAGGATTCATATTCAGTTCAACAAAAACTGTAACTTTTTGTGTCGCCATGCATTTGGTGGCTTATCTAATTATTAATTGCCTCTCTGTTCATTAAGTATTACTGCCACAAATACCGAAAAACTTTACCAAATTCATATTGGTCTTGGGGCAGAGGAATTTGCATGGAATTTATACGGCACTGATTCTTAAACAAATTTTGACTTGCTTTTCTTTCTTTTTGAATGAGGAAATAGTTAATCAATGTATTTCAGCATATCCGCTTCTTTGTAATTTTCTACCACCCTTTTAATTCCGGGAACCTCTACCAAGTAAGAGGTTTGGTAACTATATTCGGTAACTATTTTTAAAACATAGTTTGAAAACTTATTCAAAAAGAAATAAGGTGTGGGGGTGAGAGAGGGTACCCTAGGAAATAAACCAAGAGAGAAAAATAATAATACTGCTCCAGACATTAAAATAACACTTTTTGAGCATGTGCAGAAGAGCTGTAACCTGCTGCAGTCAAAGGATTTGTAGTTTTCTCTTTCCAAAGAAAACAATAAATCTCTTGATTCCTTCATGCTACCAGTTGTCCCCCTTTCAGCAGTAATTACAAATTCAGAGCAGATTGTGTCACAAAGGTAAAGGTATCGTGCAATTATGCTGAGTGGGAAAAAAATGTTTTCAAGTATAAACGGTCCAGAAATACTGACGCACCCGCCCATAAGACGCACCTAGTTTTAGAGGAGAACAAGAAAAAAAAATTCTCTTCCTCTCTGCACAGTGCCCCTTCAGCGAAGCAGCAGGAGAAACGGAGCCCTTTCCATTTCTCCTCCCACTTTGCTGAAGGGGCGCTGTGCAGCTTTCCCTCTCTGCGCAGCGCTTCTTTGCGTTCCTCCCCCACCCTGAAGAGGCTTCGTGTGGCTATCCCAGAAGTCAGAACAGTAATAGGGATCGCTGCTTTCACTGCACAGCAATCCCTCTTGCTGTTCTAGCTTCTGGGATAGCTGTGCAGCCTGCATTCGCTCCATAAGATGCACACACATTTCCCCTTACTTTTCAGGACGGAAAAGGTGCGTCTTATAGAGCGAAAAATACGGTACTCAGACTTACTATTTCAGCCAGGAGAAATGGAAAGCTACAATTCCAAGGGGTCAGTAAATGCTGTTCTCAAGCTTCCCCAGTATTATGTTTCCACTCACAATCCCAGGGTAAATTTGGGTGACACCAAGTTGGGCCTCAACTCCAATGGGTTTTAGTCTCTGCTTATAATGGGCTCAGCGCTCACCATTCAAGTTTCTGGTTATGAGTTCAGAACTGTCACATGTTCAACACTTTTAAGGCCTCATTTCTTAAACTGGGCATTTCATCCAAGCACTGGACTGGAGAGAAATAGGAAGGCTATCAAATATGAGAACTAGACCCACTAATTTTGGGATTCGCTGCCAACACTACTTTTCTATTAAAGGAAGCAATATAAATGTACTATGAAAACTGGAGAGTAATGCTCTGCTTTGAGTTGACGCCACTATCCCACCACCAACTGTAAACATTTTAATGAACCAACATGAACCAAAAATCAGGGAGTTGGGATGGGGTGGGCGGGTTAGCCAGTTATTGTGGTAATAATAAAAAAGCCACTCTGGATGATTATTTGCTACTCAGAAAAGCAATGTAGCTTAAAGAATCTTTTTTTCCATACTGAACCCAAATTATTGTTTCACATCTCTGTGCCATCTTCTTATTAAACAATAAAGCACATTTTGCCCTTAAGGGTTCTGGAAGCAATTATAGCATATCTGCACACAGCAGATGTGTGGACATATAAGAAACAGCAATGAAGAATTGGACTGTGCATTGAAAAAATGTGGCTGCCCAGGAGATTTTAGTATTTGCACTGGCCAAATCAAGCAAAATTCAGTAGCTAGAACTCAGGGAAAGTATGAAATAGATTATGACTACCTAAGTAATTACTGCAACCACAAAGTTTACCATATAATCCTAACATTGCTTTCATATTGCATAATATATAGCACTGTACATAATAATTTTCATTGAAATAGGCAAACTGTGCTACTTTTCCATCTCACTTGATATTTGCAGTCTACATTTTTTGAACTCCACATATTTAGGACTGGCTCACACGAATATGGTGGTCATTTTTAGTAAGGGTTGGTTGTTGTTTCTTTTATTGTCAAGGCTGAATAGAAGTGTACATAGTAAAGCTATATGATCACAATTTAAGAAGTCACTGCAGAGGTTTCCCCAAATCCCTTGTTTTGGGAAACTAAATTGTGCTTTGGGCATGTGCAAAAGAGGACAAGCAACAATTCCACCAGATTGGCAGATCACTAAGGATTGAAAATAAACCCCAGAACTTGGGAATCAACACAAATACAGTATTCTTGTTTGCTTCTGCTGTCTACAGGACTCCCCAACAGCTTTACAGCAGCTACTTTCTCGTAAGTTCGTTTCACGGTGCTGCTGGCATCACATAGATCAAGTAAGCTGCACAGGTTCCTTTCAGCCAGTCAGGATCAAAGGTTAGGTTCAAATTGTGAGGGTTTGCATGATAGTATCATTGTCCTCAGCCTTTAACATCACAGCTGCCATGGGATGAACCCACAGCTTTATGCTGCTGGTGCTGCAATTTCTAAAGAGCCCCTCTGTTACTCAGCAGTGTAACACAGTAATTTTTATGGCATCTTGGTACTTTACTGCCAAAGGGACAATTCACTTTTAAAATGTACCACTGGCTTCTCTCTTCAGGAGTGCCAATTGCTGTACTACAAACAAGTACCGCAATGCAGTTCTGTCTGCATACAGTGGAAACTTGGGTTACAGAGACTTCAGGTTACAGACACTTCAGGTTACAGACTCCGCTAACCCAGAAATAGTACCTTGGGTTAAGAACTTTGCTTTAGGATGAGAACAGAAATCATGCTCTGGCGGCGCGGCGGCAGCAGGAGGCCCCATTGGCTAAAGTGGTGCTTCAGGTTAAGAACAGTTTCAGGTTAAGAACAGACCTCCAGAACAAATTACGTTCTTAACATGAGGTACCACTGTATTTGGTTCTCCACAACATGGGCTTATCACTCCTTTGGATCCATCCCACAGGAAGAAATGACTGTCGGGTCAAGTAAATGTGTTTCAACTTGCCACTTCATAAATTTTTATGTAACAATTACAACACCCAATGTGTTAAAAGTTCCAAATGCAAATTATAATCCGTGTGGTTTTCCTCCAATGTCCTATCACAGAACGCTTATAAAGGCATTACAATACGGTGAAAGCATATAACTATATTATTTTGATTCTGCTAACAAGAGGGATTTCTTAAGAAGAATAGCATGACAGAAATATAATACAACAAGAATGAACTTGGAAAGGAGCATTACTGCTGCCTAACAAGAGAAAGGGATTTTCCATTGGTGGTGCCATAGCTATGGAATGTACTGATCGCTGAAGTTTGTCTGGTGTCCGTGTATGTTGTCCTTCATGCACCAGGTAAAAACATTTCTAGTCTTTCAGGCATTTTAAATCAAAATTCTTTTTAGATCAAATGGACAATGTAGTTGAGCCATTCATTCTGCTCACCAAATTGGTTTTATGGTGAAGTTGTGGTAACTTTGGAAAGTACTTGTGTGTTATCTGCAGGGATGGGGTAATATTTTTAAGGAAGCATTGATTTCACTATCAGCCTTCTGCTCACACAGTGGGTCTCCCCCTGCAGGTCCCATACCCCTTAGATCTGCTCCAGAGCGTCCCCCGATCCTCTGAAGCAGATTTTTGGGTTACATTTTGGGTTTCAGGGAAACGAGGTAGCCATTCTTCCCAGCATTGTATGTTTCCAAATAAATTGTCTGCTCTGAAACCTTCTGGTAATTAGGTATGAATTTTCATGTGTGTGCGATTGTATTAAACAAAACAATAAATGAAAATATTTTGATTGATATTTAACTTATGAGTTCAATACTATGCTCATTGGAAGGGTTCAAATAAGCATATTGTTGAATAAGGACAAAGAGAAATTTTGAAGTGGACAAAAATCTTCCCAAGAATGACTATGTACAAAAAATAGTCTAGGCAAACTCAAAATGAGCCCAAACAATGGAAGGCAACCATCTATTTGTTCTAGAGGATTGCAAAATTATTCCCTTGATTCTGAAATGATGTATATTCACCTTGGGCTGAGTGCCCACATGCTATTGAAGCTGCATTCAAAGCTTTTCCCCATTCATTCGTAGACCAAATTATCAGCTGGTGTGAATGGCCATCACTCCACTGACAACTACTCCATAGCCTGAACTGGAGAACATTTTCTGAGGAATTACATCTCAGCTCTATATAACACTTTTCTTTGAGAAGCAGGCAAACTCAGCCCTCCAGATGTTTTGGAACTACAACTCCCTTCATCCCTAGCTAACAGGACCAGTGGTCAGAGATGATGGGAATTGTAGTCTCAAAATATCTGGAGGGCCAAGTTTGCGTATTCCTGGCTTGGACAGAAATTGATCTTTTACTTTTGTGTAAGGTGTGTAATGAAGGTGCTAAGTTTGAGAAAAATGACTTGGGATACAGGAGAAATAGATTTTTATTTTTAAATAATAGTTTTATGAAGCATCGGGGGGTTTTAAATAATTTTATTTAAAAGTATCATGATCCATTCCCTGAAGCCTAGACATAGGATTCCATGGGGGGGGGGGGCCGACGGACCTGCAGAAGGGGAAGACCCTGCATAATACATGGAGAAGCAGATGGTTTGTAAAGAGTGGAGGAAAGGGTGTCTCCTGCTGAGTTGAACACTTTGCCATTGATTATAGCTCGTGTACTTGCATTATGTTGACATTTCCTAAAATGTTCTGAACATATTTCAAAAAAACAATAAAGGTAAGTGTGGAGTTAAATGTCTATTTGGGTCACTTGGAGGAACCAATAAAGATGTTTATTTGTGTTGGGTGTTCTCTTGAAAATGTGAAAAATGAGCATTCAATTTAAGAGCTCCTAACTGATTAATGGGCTCCAGCTGTGCCACTCTGAGTGCTCTACCAAAGGAAGAAATAGTTTTTTACATTTTCTGCTCATCAGACTTGGGCAATTCCAAACGTCAGTGAGCCAAAGTAGCCAACAGAACGCATAACCTTAGGAAATTTCCTAAGCGTATGTGGGGATAGGAGCTAAGATGTACTGATTTAGCACATACTGTCCACAAAGCCATCTCTTCTGGTCTCTGGTCCACACGGCAAGGAGGACAGAAGAGCTAGGATGGGTGTCACAGCTAATATGAGGGACAAACACCACAAAATTTTGCATTCTATTTTGTATAGTCTTCCATGTCCCACAAAGTGAAACAGTGAAACCAGTATTCTTCGGGACCAAAGTACTCTAGTCTGTATTTGTTAGCCATTCAAAGTCTGCCACTCTGGTGGTAAACTCAGACAGAAGGTTCCTAAAACCCCTCTTAAGATAATTTATTGCGGATTGGGTTATTGATTCCTTCTTTTGATTCTAGCATCCTATGGTCCTGGAGGTTCAAAAAGAGGTTGCACATCTCCAAGTCTTCCATTTTACAGTTTAACGTTCAACATAAGTTCAGCAAAGACACCCATGGCTAGCTCGTTCTAGTGTCATCCTGCATTGATGACATCACCACCACTGTTACCCCTGTACTCTTAACGATTCTTAAATGCTGGAATATTATCTCTCAGGATCAAGTAAGTATGATATTATAGCAAACAGTTACAACAACAGGAACAAAAGAAAAAATAGCTACCACATATTTTGTTTCCTCCCTCCTTCTTCAGAGCATCTAGTAGATCATATTTCATCTTGTGACATCATCATGTTTCCATATATCTCTGCCTACTGCCCACCCATTGCAACATCAGCAGCCAATGATATGGAGTGGGATAGGAAACAGGATGTTGCAACATCACAACATAAGGCACGTTCAAGTAGATATTATAGAGAAGTAGCGGGAAATTAGATGCAGCTGTTTTCAACAACAGCAGCTGCATAATTACTTTAGCTTCCAATCTGGGCCTAAGGCTTCTTACATTATTTAGATAAAGTAAGTTTCCTCAGAATTGCAAAACCAATCCTTACTCAAAGCATACTTTCTGATTAAGAGGTCCTCTTCCTAGAAAATAAATACATTATACTGTACTGAAAGTATCTGACACTTGACTGCAAGTTTGTATAAACAAGCTAGATGTTTTTGCTTTTTATTTGGAATTCATGTGTTAAAAATGAACTTATTTTCCACTTGCATAAACTAAATGGGTTTTGCATTCCTGTGGGCATAATAAACTGTTCTGGAATCAACTATGGTTGGAGTTTCCTTTTACATTTAACCATGTCAGTCTAGCAACTGCTCTCCATATTCAGGAAAACAGAATAATTTTTTCTGGGTTTGCTTTGGGGAGTGTGTGCATGGGAGCATGGGCAGAACTGGCAAGTGCATGAATATATATTAACTAGCTGCTGTAGCTGGATCTTGAACAGCTGCTTGACATATAGAGAGATATACAGGAAATGCTTATTAGCAGGTGAAAATGGCCACTTACCAGGTCCCAGGGTGGCCTGTGGTTTGGTCTTTCATGGCTAGCCCCTCTCACCCCCTGAGGAGCGAAAAGGCTGCTTGTGGCAGTCAACCATTGGGACATCCCCTGGCCAGCTGCTATGGGTGGTGGGATAACCTGCCATTTACAAATTTGAATTGCCCTATAAGGAGCAAGATGGGGTGTGGACTGGAGTGGAGAAGTATTCACTCTGGCCTGCCACCTGCAAAAGTTTATTAGCAGGTGAAAATATGCTGATTTTTCAACATCAAACTACTGTTACGGACACAAGAACAGGCCATGTCATGTTTCCTTACTAATCAGCTGGCAATGCTACATATAAAAGAGTAATGTGTAAGTGAATGTAAGATCAGAATGATATCAGATATCCTACAGTCACATGACCAGAAGGACCCTCATTTTTCTTTCTTTTGTTAAGAAAGTGATGAATATGCTACTAGAAAGAACATACTGTACAGCATCATTTAATTATTTCTGAGCCTTTTAGATAAAGGAGGCACTTTGTGAAAATGTCTGCTTTTTATTTTCTATTTTAACTAACAAGGAGGTGTCATCACTTGCACAGAATGTTCCGGTTACAAGTATAAAAAAATGAATCTTTACCATGTACAAAATCAAGACATCATTATTAATCATATTCTGGGTGAAATGAATTAGTACATGCTTTTAGTAGACATTCTGCTAAATGGTTAATTTAGTGCAGCAGTTTGAGTGCATTCCTGAATATTTGACTATCTAATATTCACAGCCTTCGTGTAAAATCAATTTCTCTTCAGATATCCACTTTACCAGCCGAAGTACCACTGGTGATTCATTCCCTGGTGATTAAGCCCTTAAATGTACAAATCAACAAAGTTTACATTCATTTCAGTGATGGTTTTGTAGCAGGATATTTGCTTCACTAGATTCACGTGCAGATGTAACCTTCCATGTATAGTCAATGCAGATGGATTTGCGTGAATATTGTTTTTCACACTGCAATATTCATTCAGGCCCTGAACAGATTGGAGCATTTTTAATGTGGATGGGATGAACATCTGATTCATGGGCAATGGTTTTTTTTAATGTTTTTAATGTTTTTTAATTGTTTTAATCTTTTCCCACCTGGAGATGGATTTTTGTATCAAAAATCTACCATATACTTTGGGAAATTTTCTGTTTGCTATGCATCTAGACACCTCTTAAGATATCATAACCAAATTTTGCATGAGGTTTCTAACATCAAGGAACAGGTTTTCATCTAAGTTTGGATGCAGTTGGCTGCCATTTTGAATCGGAGTTCAAAACTTCACTGATTCTTAGAATTCCCGAGTAACTCCAAGAACTGGGATGCTAGTGTAGCATACAGGTTACCTCAAGTTACATACGCTTCAGGTTACATACGCTTCAGGTTACAAACTCCGCTAACCCAGAAATAGTGCTTCAGAACTTTGCTTCAGGATGAGAACAGAAATCGTGCTTCAGCGGCGCAGCAGCAGCAGGAGGCCCCATTAGCTAAAGTAGTGCTTCAGGTTAAGAACAGACCTCTGGAACGAATTAAGTACTTAATCTGAGGTACCACTGTATTTGCAATGTATAAACTCACTGCATCTGACAAATAAGTTTACGGGTTGCAACTACAAATTGGGAAAGTCATTTCTACTACACATGAGGAGGACAGGTGGGGGAGAATTGCAGGAGTGTAAGCCCAACATCTCAGATGTGTTGCTTGCCTGGATGCCCTCTCCCATTACTAGCTAGGCCTATCTGTGTCAACACAGCCTGAGGCATGAGCCCAGCAGATTACAAGGAAGACTGCAGCTCTTTGAGACTTCCTATGACCTATAAATTGAGTTGGCACAGTTAAGGGTCCTCAACTTTCTCTTCTGTCCCTTACTTTTCGTTATTCTCATTAAATATATTGGCATTACTGTATCTAAAGTCCATTTCCGTCTTTTGCTTGAGTCCCACAAGACCCCAGGGCTAGAGTAGTCAGCATGGTGTCCTCCAGATGTTGCTGGACTTTCTCCCTCCACCTCCTGCCATCATCCCTGACATGTTACTCCAACCTAGACCAGCTGTCTGGTCCTGATGCAAGTTGTAGCCCAACATCTGGTAGGCACTACATTAGCTACCTCACCCTAGGCCAAATCCCAGTTCTCTTTGGATACACAAACAACACAAGACAATGTCATTGTAATGACATTAAAATATTTTTAAATGAATCTTAAAAATTAATTCCGATTTGAATAAGAGATCGCTGTTGTTGCTTTTGGAGTCTGGAGGCCTTTCAAATTCTTCTAAAGAAGAAGTGGATTGAAGGGAGTACTGTGCGTGTGTTCATCTGTCCACTTGATTGAGTTACCACCAACCTCCATGGAAAATGTTACCTCCTCAAATTCCAGAGTCTAGCTTTAATCTGATGGAACTAAGAAAGACACACTGAACTAAAGCAAGCATGATTTACAGCTAGTTTGTGTGTTTTTTTTGCCTGGAAAATAGACATGCAGACTATTTAAAACAGTAGCTGTTTTCCTCGTTCATCTGTTTTGGATCAAACTAATCCTATATTTGGATGAAAGGTAACACAAAATTAATGTTCATGATGTTCCCAAAGTATTTACTAGTTATTTCACAATGACATTGGCTTTCGGCTCTTCCTTTTTTTTCCTGTGGTGTCACAGTAGCACAAAAAAAACCCTCGCTCACTTAGATGAGCGATTATGAGCACATTCATTCTACAGCAGTAAATCACTAACATATATCCCTAGTGCCTTGATGCATCAAGTACTTGTCTCGTGAAATTCAGAAAAATCAGAGAAAATTGAAAGCATTTTCAAAACACTGGACACCACCATGATACAAAAAGGATTTGCATAGCTCAGTTGGTTAGAGTGTGATGCTGATAATGCCAAGCTTGCAGGTTCGATCCCCTTTTGGGACAATACATATCCCTTCATTTCAGGGGCTTGGAGAAGATGATCCTCAGGGTCCCTTCCAACTCTACAATTCTAAGAATCTATGGTGTCTGTATATCTGCAGTATTATCTTAGAATCAACCAGGAATGGGAAGCAGATAAAGAACTTTTGGAAAGTTGCATTTTCCCCAGAATCAGGGGCACAAAGAATATCTGCAAGGGAGTGTGGAAAACTACTATTGAAGAACCAAACTCTGCATTGCACAGGAAAGAAGATGCTAGCACTATACTGGCCTTCTACCTTCTTGATAGTCCACAGTACAGAGAATACATACAACCAGATTTATTATTTCAAAGCAGGGGGGCAGGAATATCTTCTTGCTTCAGTTGTCCTTTCCCATGCTTTTTGTGTAGTTTCCTATTGCTAAACAGATAGGCCTGGAAAGCTACATTGCAAGAGGAAAAAATGAGACTGCACAATACATATTGGTTTGACTGTAAGATTATTGGACTTGGCCTACCATTAATGTTTTATTTCATATTTGCTTCATAATTAATTGTTACCATCATCATATAATTGCATGTTCTCCTTTAATCCTGCATTACCATGGAAGTGGGCTTTTGTTGTACTTTGTTTTTATTTGCTTTTTGCAGTATCTAACAATCTTGAATAGAAACAAATGACCTGATTTTCATTATTTTTCCTATTTTGTTTTACTGAACCATACTGGTTTTATTCTGTTGTTGGTTTTATATTTTCTTTTTATGTTGCATCTTTTTCCACCTGTAAGCTGCCCAGACAACTTTTGTTATGGGGTTGGTATATAAATACTGAAAGAATTAGTGATGTATGTAATATATGAATAATACGTAAAATATTCCAGTTTGGTTCGTTTACTTATTTCTTTTTATAGATGTAAAAATAATCATTACTACTCACTATTAGTCAAAAACAAAAAGCTTAAAATGGAAATTCTCATAAATGAAATTATGCACCCAAATAAGAATATCACTCCACTGCAACCAGGAAATTCATTTGTCTGAATGCGCTCATTCTAGATCTTGTGAAAGGTGTTGCTTAGGTGATCAGCTACTCTGATAAAGAACAAAAGTGGTAGAATAACCAAACAGAATAACCAAATTTCTGATTAAAATCCTCTAAAGAGCTCTCCAAGAGTCAAGGCCAAGCTAGCAATGTGGCAGCACTAGCTGCAGCCATCCTCTTCGGATGAAGAATCATAGAATCATAGAATCATAGAGTTGGAAGAGACCACAAGGAAGAAATGGCTTTGGAGGACCTAGGGAGATTGTCCCCCTTTCCATGTGCCTTTATGCAGTGCTTTTTTTCTGGGGGGACGCAGGGGGACGCATACAGCTAAACATTTTGTGAATCTAAGTTTGGCCTCATTGAGGGGCAGTAGTTCAATATGAGTAGGAATATGAGAGTACCTCTAAACATTTTTTCTTAGAAAAAAGTGCTGCCTTTATGGGATGCTTGCCCTTTCCTTGGTGCCAGACAGAGACTCTCTTCTTCCCCTTTATTTTTATTTGCTATTTCTTTTTAAAATTTACATTTTGTAGTATGATGGACATCCCTCAACTCAACTCAACTCAACTCAACTCAACTCAACTCAACTCAACTCAACTCAACTTGGCAGACCTAGTCCTTTGCTGTCATGCTGCTTCATTATCTCCACTGGGCCCTACCTGGAAAGGAAAGCACACATGCATGGGGGGTGATTTTTGTGACAGCTGCTAGAGCTGCACTGCTGGTAATGGTGTACAATTGGGAGCTATACACTGCAGCTGCTCCAACAATGATGTAATTGCTTTATAGCACAAACAGGGCTGTTTAGACTGGCGAGCCTTGAGCATACGGTGGTACCTCAGGTTAAGTACTTAATTCGTTCCGGAGGTCCGTACTTAACCTGAAACTGTTCTTAACCTGAAGCACCACTTTAGCTAATGGGGCCTCCTGCTGCCGCCGCGCCACCAGAGCACGATTTCTGTTCTTATCCTGAAGCAAAGTTCTTCACCTGAAGCACTATTTCTAGGTTAGCGGAGTCTGTAACCTGAAGCGTATGTAACCCGAGGTACCACTGTACTACCTCAAACGCATTGACTCTGCGAGACCAGTGGCCCTCAACCTCATTCCTGGGCTGCCTTCATCTCCCGACCTGATCCGCCTTCTGTTTTGGCCTGTAAATAGCCCATTTAAGATCCACTACCCCCAGGCAGCATCAGATGTAGCATGCATCTGTCCCATCTCCAACTGATGCTGGATGCAACCTTGAACCCAAGGAACAGATTTCCCACACCGCTGGGTTAAGTCATACTCAAACCAATTGAAATTGATAGACTTGAGTTAGTTATGTTCATTAATTTCAGTTTATCTGCTCTGAGTATGACTCAGTTGAATAAATCCATTGTATTTTTGTATGAGAGAGAGTAGAAGTGCTAATCATAATCACTGAAAATGTATTAACATGCAATGATCTAAAACTGTCCTTTGAAAATCATCTTCCATATGTACAATCACCATATCTAATGTATCTTGATCTCTATTTTCTGGAATTAACTATACTCTTGGGGTCTCCATATCCCTGAATGACATCAGCTATAATCTGCCCCAAATGCAATTCCTTGATGCCTGTCTGAAAAAATATCTATTTTTGCCTTGACTGAGCTACTTCAGTTTTGTTCATGCTCATGAAATGCATCACTTATAACCTAAGGTGGAATGACAAGAGGGATATTAACTGCTAAGCTGGACATCCACAAGTAGTAAATCTAGTCCATAAAAGCCAGAGATGGAAATAATGAGGTTATTTAGTTGGTTACCCTGCCAATATGAGAGGACTCCATTTTGTACATGTGATTGCATTTGATCCTTGTAAGCTTATATGTGCCAAAATGACAAGGTTTCCTCTGCTTTCTGTGAGATATTAATCTTACAGGCTAAGAATAAATCTTATACTATGTAAGGTTATACTAAGTTGTTCGTTTAAAATTTCAATTTTGCTGTTCCCAGTTATTCCCCTTTGATTCCACCGTATTAATTTTACCTCTTCTTGATTCTTGGCATACTTATCCTATTTATGTATCTATAATATATATGTCTGCACAACAATTTTTGCATTTGCAGTGAGATATGTACCACTTATTAGCAGCAGAATCCATGTTTTACCTGTGTGGAAACAGAAGTTAAGAAAAGGGGGGGGAGGAGGAGGAGGAGGAGGAGGAGGAGGAGACAAAGGGGATGAAGGTGCAAACAGTGGTTCAAAGTTGGTTGCAAAAAAAGGAGGAGGAGGAGGCATGGGAATGGGTGCGGTGTGTGATGAAATGGGGGTACAAAATGGGCTGCAGAATAGGAAAGGATGGTGGCTTCATAATTGGGTGAAAGCTAAAAAGAGTGCTTTTAACGTGTGATATTTTACTGTATTTTTGGTTTTTATGGAAGCCGCCCAGAGTGGCTGGGGAGGCCCAGCCAGATGGGCGGGGTATAAATAATAAATAATTATTATTATTATTATTATTATTATTATTATTATTATTATTATTATTATTATTGTAGTTTCAATTGTGGGGGAGAAGATACAAGAGGTTAACATGGGGCTGGTCTGTGTGCAAGGGAGGAGGGTTACATAAAAGGAAAATGCAGGGGAGGCGTGGACATGGGGGTGAAAGTAAAAATGGATGCCAACTGGGCCTGCAGAATAGGAAAAATAGGGTTGGGAAGGTGAAATCAGGACTTAAGTGTTTGCATGATATGGGAAGGGGAAGCTCCAGCAGGTTAATTGTGGGGGGAGGGGTTGCAGAGTAGGGGGCAGTGTCTCTCTAGTAAACAAAAAAATTCACCTAGGCAAAGTTAAATTGAATTAGTCCCTCCAGTTTGGAAGATACCGGGTATATGGCTTAAGAAAAATAAAACTTCTGAAGTCTCATGTGTATTTTGGGATGGGGGGTCTCATCCATCGGTCATCCCTTTCCTATCACTTCTGTCTATTCATCACTGAGTATGTGTGCATACAACACACCCAATTTTAAAATAAAGAAGTGGTTGTATTAGTAGCGATAAATCATATTAGCAGTATTTATTAGAACATTCTTATGACCATTTAGTCACAGCTAACCTTTGCAACCCCTTACATTCTTGTACCTTTCAGTTCTCGATTTATCCCACAATTGCTTGTTTATATTGGCTTGGAAAGCACAAATATGTCACGAGCTCTAAACAAGTATGCTGAACACTGAAATTGTCTACTGGCAGCAACAAAAATGAAGGAACAACTTCAAGGTCATTATTTTCCTCTGCTAATCATTCCTTCCAACCTCTGATGCGATAGTATGAAAAGTGGTAGCAGGTTAATTATTAGTATTATTTATTTCCCTTCCTTCCTTCCAAAGAATCCAGACAAGTAACAAGTAACAAACAAAACAACAAAACAACAAAACAACAAAACAGCAAATACTTATTTAAAACATCCCCCCAAATTGGGGGGAGGGTGTCTGTGCAATAACATCCATACAATTTTATGGATAGAGGAAGAAAAATAAAATTGGATTCAAGCACCAATGCGTTTTCCCATCCAGGCACTGACCAGACCCAGAGTTGGTTCTCTCTTTCTCATTTTTCCAATCTTAAATGCAATTCTCCACACACACACACACACACACACACACACACACACACACTTGCTACCCTGCCATGTACTGTAATTTTATGAATATTTGCTCCACTTGCTTTAAATACCTAAGGAGTGCAATGAAGATTTAAGCTGATAACCAAAGACAAGTCCAATGTTGTGTACCATACCCAGTACAAGATAGGATCCCCGCCCCCGCCCCCAGCAGTGCCTACCAGCACCCATCCCAGTTACATAGCCATACACATTTGAAATGTCACTCAAAAATAGCTTGGGAGACTCTTATAGGAGTCCAGAGCTTTTTCAGGAGTATAGTACATTGAATCCTGGTCTTCGATCCCAGATCTAATTTCCCTTCAAGTCAATTGGACTTGGTACCCTCTGCCTGGCTAGCCATCTGGTTAGACATCCCTAAATTTATTCTTGCTCTCCATCTGTTTTGCACTAAAATCCAGCTGATATTTGCTAATCCTTAAGAATGTTTACATATAAATAGAGACTCTATAGCTAGTCTCTTTGCATGCAAACATTCATAATACAGTCTTGTAAAAAATCCATAGATTGCATTCTTTTTATGGATGACGGGTCGCCTACAAACAATTTTGAAAAATAAATGTCATTTTCTAAAATACCAAGTGCCAGACACATTCTGATTGCCATTGGTGGCGCACATGGTGGAGGAGAGCAAGCTATTGACTCTGCTGTTTAACCTGGATGGGGCACCAGGGAGGTTAAGGCCACACAGACTCACCTACAGAAGCACCAAATTGCACCAGCCTCAAGTCTGCCCCACCCCTCTAGGCAAGCAGCAGCAATGCCGGTGTCAGGAGGGCAGTTCTGTGGCTCTTCCCCACCATACAGGCCACTACTGGCACTTGTGGGCACAGAAGGGCATAGAAGACATTAAATCTGAAATGGGTGATTGCTTGAGGATCCATGATGGAAGAAAGGCAGGGTATAAGAAAACAAAAATGAATTAAACAAATAAGCAATCCTATACACTCTAATCATGGAGTAAGTCTCACTGGACTCAAAATGATTTACTTCATTTTGTTCTGGGTAGATTAGGTGTATGATTGTGCTGAAAGCCTCACTTCACCTTATCTAAATATTGTACTATGTTGAATGCCAAAGGAGTACTCATTCATTTTTTCTTTGTTTTTAAGCAGGGAAAGCTGATCATAAGCTGATCTGTTGGCCTTATACTGGTTGTTTTCTTCGCCTAGTTATTTTCTTTGTCATTTTTTCTGTATTCCTTTTTTTTTTTTTAAATGATCCATGAATGAAAAATAAAGCAGTGAGTGAGGAGGAAAAACTTTTTAAACTCATAAAATGTAAGTTTAAAAAAGCACTGCAGTTCTGGAGTTATTTTTAAATCAGAATAGCATACTGAGTTAAACAAAGTTATTGTATGCAGATGCCCCCAAAATTATGCTTATATTTTAAAGTCTTTAACAAGAACATAAGAAAGAACATTTTATTGCAAGGGACAGTGCAATTCTTTTTAATAGTTTATTTGTCTGACATCTGCTTAATAAGTGGGTGTGTAGCTTCCAAAACTGAACTAATGCTGCTGCCAAACCAAGATCTGAAATTCCTCCCCATTTTCAACAGCTAATTTAAACCATTTTTGATGCATTTTTCTCCACTCTTTCAGCAGCAGCCCAAGAAGATCTGAAGACTTTAAAAGTGATACACTGGCAGAATAAGACAAGTTAGAAAATCAGATTCTTGTGCCGTAGTCTGCCAAGTTCTCTGCTTGAAGTAATAAGGGCAGCCCTAATTTATACCATCAGGATATCTTGGTTTCTAGTGTATAAATTCTTGGGCAAATGTGAATTGAGTGCTACTGGAGCACTTGTGCCAAGTGGTCGCATGCCATTTGGTACATCCCTATAACCCTAATCCCTTTTACCATCAACAAATGCTATTGAACTCACTTCAAGATACATTGGAAGGAGCAGCAGCAAGGGGCCTCTAATCTGCAGTGTTCAATGTTTAAAGCTAATTTTTGTTATCTTGGGTCTCCTAGGTAAATAAATGTGTCTAATTTTTAGAAAGCCTATTGTAAATTTAAACAGATCAGGGAGAATCATACAGCAACTTTCTCACGAAGAAAATAAATATCAGAAATATTCCACAAAACAACATCAGATTAAAATGCAGTGAACTAGCACTCTTCACCCAACAACCAACAGTGGACTCTGGAAATTCTTTGCCAAAGGATGTTGCGATTGCTACGAGTTTAGCTGACTTCATCTTCATCCAGGCAAGCAAGGGACATTAGCATCTCTCAAGGGCACATTCTAGCCAGAGAAAACCAGTCAAGGAGCGCATGGAATAGGGCTGGCGATGGATTTGGCCTGGAAAGATAGTCTGTGACCTGGGGAGGAGACATGGCCTCTGGAGAGTCTTGGTGGCTGGACAGAAAGTCTTGGAGGGCTGCATTGGGCCCCTTTGCCTGAAGCTCCTCATCCCTAGTTCAAACCATAAAGTGCATGAGCTGTGAGCTGGTGCATGCAGCTCAAGTGTTCCTATTTCACTCCCAACTCTGTCCATCCAGGAGCAACAAACCACAACGCCTAAACCAGTGCTCCTGTTTCTCTCCTGCTCCCAAACAAACTGTGGTGAGGAAGCCAAGAGCAAACCTTTGGGTTCCCAATTGTGGTTTGCTTGGAGAGAAACAATCTACAAGCACTGGATCAGACTATAAGCATCTTGCTCAATCAGGTTGGTCAATCCTAGCTAGATGAAAGGAGGAATTAAATGTGAGTGCTCAATTTCCATACGCTAGCAAACAGCTTGTGCATATTATGGTTTAAGCAAGTCACACACCTTGGCTTAGTGTTATGTGTGATTATGTGTGAACATGGCTCTGAACAAACAACAGCTTCTCATTTCCATCCTACCCCAATTTTCACTTGCTAGAGGCATCAGGCAGGCAGCAGATAGGTTAGATGGACTTTTCTTGTGACCAATCACAACACCACCTATGTTTTTATATTTTTATGAAAGCATATATGACCCATTCCTCAATATCAGCAATGCAGGACAAGATTCCTAATAAATGTAAAAAGCATCAGGCAGCATTTGACATGGCTGACATACACCAGCTAATACAAATACATACATATACATATACATATATCTGTATCTCTATATCTGTATCTGCCTACTGAATCAACTAATTTCTCCTAAATTCCAAAAATGCAAGTCATTCTCCTTTACTGTTAAACCTAACCTAATCAAACAACTATTTTCTGCCATTTATTGGAGAACACAAAAAGCATAACTAGAACTGGATCTCTGCACAGCACACATGCAAACCAAGTGTATCTGAGATACACTTTGTCCTTTTCCTGAGGCTTTACACAACCTCTCCTTTAAAATCTATATGACCTGAAAATGCAGCCAACTCTGTACAGCAGCCAGAAGAAAGGAAATGTACCAATATAGTTTCATTTGGGGAACACTATGTCTCTCTCCAGCAAGAAAAGAATGTTGGTTCAGCTACGTAAATGTTGGGAATGTGGTCCAGTAGTTAATAGGTGTGAAAGCCCTTATGGATCTTATTAGCAAGAGAAATCAGCATAAAAAGAAATGTAATATTTGTGGCTCATTTTCAACTCTTACGAAAGTGTACATTTCAGGCAAAAGTTTTGATCACGAGATGAAACCCTCTGGTGCTGAAAATATCAGTATGGCTAGAGAGTGTGAAAATAACCATAATTTGCAATAATGACCGCTCACCGCTTAAAACGGGGGGCGCCGTTTGCGTGGACACACACAGCCCCTGGATCTGGAGCGGCTCCAACAGCATAGGCTTGGCTTTGCCTTCCCTCAGGTGGGATACCTTGAGGTCTCCGCCTACCTCAGTCAGTTGTCCAATCCCACCTGGGGGAAGCGTTGCCAAGGAGACCAGGCCAGGTAGCGGAGGGATTACCTGCCCACACAATAGAGGGAGGTTCTTACCTGGGAATCCTCACTTGGCTCCAGAGCTTCTCCCACCCTACCCACCCTCAGTTAATGTCTTATTTTGCAGGTTAACTTTTCTTCACAGGTTTTGCAGGTTAACTTTTCTTTACAGGTATGCGGGCGCTGCTACGTTAAGGTCGCTGTTAAAGGGCCGGAAAGGAATTTCCCTGCATTGGCAGGTTTTGCCTTTCCCGTAGCAAAACGTCACAACTTTGGCGGTATCAGGCCTTGGGTGGAATCCTTTAGTCCATCTTCCTCTTTGCGGTGGCAATACCAGGGTTCCCCGTTAAAGGGGTTTTCTGAAGGGAGGCTTTGACCGTACGCCGAAAGGTCGTCATTGCTCTCCCCGGTGGCGGCGGCGTTACAGGGGCGGCTATCTCTGCTTGAACATATGTTCTCCAGAGCCGGCCCATCCCCACACACACACTGGATAACCCTGATGCTCCCTAGGTCCCCGGCTGGGGACTGGGGAGGGAGAACGCCCAATGCCTGAGCCAAGGTCTACCCACATTTGAAATTTAATAAAGTTGTGGCCAATTTAATCCCATAGCACATTGTCTTGAGTCGTTATTCCACATGACGGGGGGGACCGCTTGGGATCTGGGGACTCCGCCTGTCCATGCAATGTAAATGTTTCAAACTTTTCCACAGCTCCCTCAAAATTTTAAAAAATGTGGTTGTTTTTCTGGAGGTACTCAAGGGTACGCAGCACCAGCACCCTTTTTCTAGAAAAAAAATAGCACTGGTATGTGATACAGAGATAGATACAGTGCTTTTTATACTATTTGATGCAAATCACTTTGGAGATATTTCTTTAAGTAGTATATAAATCTTTCTGAATAAAAACATATCAATAACTTATGTATATGTAAGCAATATGCAGATGTGACTGCGAAAACATTGATTCAATAGATTCTGCCCCCCGCCATAAAAAATTAGGTACCCTAGTTTTTCATCCTTGTTCTGTTCATAGTATCCTCTTTTGTTCCCAGCCTTTCCCTTAATTTTAACTACTCTTGAATATCTAACAGCTGGCAATAATTTTTTTCGCATTTCATAAGATCTGTTCCTTAATTTCTATTAGGTATAGGGTGAAGCTGATCTTTTCTTTCCTCATTTCACTGTTTCTGTGAATATGGAAAGGCAAACTTTGGCAAAAATCGCATCTTGTGCTGGCACAGAATTCTGGTACTTCTGCAGATCTGCTTCAAATCTGGGGAAGGAGAGTTCCATTTCCGTTGAACCTTTCATGGCCAAAGTACACATTGGGCTTAATGTGTAGCTCAGAGGGTAGCAAATATGGTGCTCTCCAGATGTTGCAGGCCACGCTTACTATCATTCCTAGCCATTGACTATACTGACTGCATCTCATGGGAGCGGTAGTCTAAAACATCTGCAGGGAACCACCTAGGCTACCTCTGATTCGGCATCTCAGGTACCTCTTCTTTTTTTTCTTTTTATTAATTAAAGGTTAGGGTGCAATCCTTAGAAGAAATGCAGTGCATGGAGAGGGCAAGCTACCCCTTCCTTCCACTGTGCAATCAGACCTAAAGCTGCCTCCTCCCAACTTGGGCAGAATACTTAGGAAAAATATTCCCACTGATGACAACAGTTCCCTACCACAAGTGTCCTAGCCATGCCCAGTGATAGGGGGTGGGAGTCTTAGTTTTGATCATGCTGCAGAGAAAAGAGATAAATCTCCCCTTCCTGCATGTTGCATCCCCAGTAAGAACTTCCCCCTCCATGAACCTGTAATTTATAAAAGTAAAATGGGATGGGTTGCTATGTGATATGCATTAAGCATAAAATGTGGTTTGGTCCTTATCCGCCTCCTAGCCGTTTGCCAGTGTCAGCTACAAAAAAAAGAAGCAAAATACATTCTTGCAGGACCTGGGATGGGATGTCCCATAGGAACCCATTTTAATAATAATAAAAGAGGGTGATGTGCAAATCAGCTTGAAATGTAAGAGGCATCTACATCATTATTTGCATCTAAGAGTCATTTCCAAGTGTTTCCCCCACCATGAGATGAATCACCCTATATCTACTATTTCAAATAATGTGAAGTCTAAAATCTATGTGCAGGAGAGAATAAATACGATACCTCTTTGTTATTGGCGAGGAACCCTATTCCTTTTAAAAGAATCCTAGCAACATCTGTATCCACTAAAGTCAGGTTTAGAAAATAATAAACTCAACGGCTACAATATCAGAAACACAATCCTCCCAGATCATAAAACTAGGCTGTTACTGCTTTCTTACTCTGATTTCCAAAGGAGGCCTAAATCCAGCGTAGCTGTGGTGCTTTGATTTTTCTCTTTTTAGTAAAGACGAAATCTGAAGCGTGGCAATGTACTTCCTGTATATAAACACATTCTGAAAGAAACCCAAATCCAGTTGAATTTGGATTTGCTCTGCCCATGCGGTGTGTCTATTAAGCTACTAATGTATGCTCCTGAAATAGTCCCACACGCAATTGATTTTGATCTCCGCCAGAATCATCACTTAAAGTAGTTCAATCAATCAAATGATGCTGGCAGGCCAATATAGTTAGCCACTAGAAAACCAAACATTTCAGGGATTAAAATGTATTCTTCGCTTTAAAACAACATAACAGCTGCCAATAATGCTTAGAAAAAATTGAGTCCTGCTGACAGAATTATGAGGAGATTCATACAGAACTGACGAACAAGGAAACTCTATTCATAGGAATATTCCTTCCCCTCCTTAAAAAATCTTGAATCTTAGAACAATATTGTAAATTTCACGCTTCTAAGACTAGGCTGATTCTTCCCTACCACACGCTGCCATCATTTCCTGTTTCAGTAGTAAACTAGTTTTATACAAGTGATCAATTGATCTTAAACCAGGATCCAAATTATAGTTTGATCATGATTTAGGATCCTTAAGAGAAAACAATGGTTTGTTCAAACCACAGTTTGTCACAACCACATTTAGTCAAAATGGCAAATTATCACATTGAGAGCAGAAGCTCGTCTTCTCTCCCACATGCAAGGGTAAAAGAGAGAAGGATGAACTTGAGCCCAAGGATTGCCAATGCTATTATCTGAAAGATGGTTAGAATAGAAATTGTGAGCCTTTTGCCTTCCAGAAGTTGCAAGCTACAGCTCCCATCATCCTTAACCATTGGCTATGTTGGCAGCGGCAGAATTTCATGCTCTGGCACCAGGGGCGAGAGCAGACGGGGGTGGGGGTGCGTCCTGGGGGTGGGGCGCGCTACCCGCAGGGGTGGGGCGCGCCGCCTGCAGGGGCATGCCGCCCAGCGCGGGGGGAGGGGGCAGCCACGATGGCACCCTGCCAGGATTGTGCTGCCAGGGGCGGTGTGCCCCCCCCACACACTCCTCTTCCTCCACCAGTGTATGTTGGCAGGGGCTGATTGGTGATGGCAGCCCAAGAGCAGCTGGAGGGCATCCCCATCCCTGGGCAATAACAATATGGCAATTGTTGCCTTGTGACGAACAATTCACGGGTGGCAAATCAGGCAATTTTCTCCATGACCACACAAACCAAAGTGCATATAACCATTTAAAGCAACCACTGCATTGTAAGCATGCTGTTTATAACGTTGGTTTACATTTTAGTCATTGGTCTTCTTTTATTTTACAACATCTGCTGGTCTTGGTAACATTTTATTGATTTAAGCAGCGCTTTAATTTTGGTCCATAACCAACCCCGAATGCTGAGTAACTGAGAGAAGGGGTACCAAACGTTTTAAATTAAGTAAGTAATATCCATAACGTACAAGCCACTCCTGAGAAGATCCCTTAACATCCCCCTTCATGCTCTGGGAAACGTTCTCAATCTTAGCCTGCTGGTATTACATAAAGATTCTTCCCTCTCTCTTTCCCTCAAATATTTTGTGAAAACAGGGCATTTTTAAAAAAAAAAAAAGTTATTCATTTCCTTTTTTTTTTAACATTCTAGTTTCTAGTCTTCTACACAGGATTGGTTCTCTCACACATTCTGTGGCTTCCAAAAGGTCACAGAATATTTATATATTATTTGAAAATCATGCTTCAAGGCTTTAAATTAAAAACACTGATCTCTGGCTTCTATGAACTAATACAGTCAGAAGTGTTAACTCTACAGCCACTCTTGAAGGATGCAAATAAAATTGACTCCCGACTTTGCAATGCTCTAAGATACTTGCTCAAAACATTTAATGAACATGAATTATATTTACAAGCTGTTCTCATTTCCATAGTCCTCTCTGAGTTTTCATTCCTGACCACTTCCTTCTCTTTGGTTTATTCAGTTAGGTTTTCTGCTGATTTTGCATCCCAGTGGATTTGTTCTTTTCCATTCTTACTTTATCCAGAGCTTGCAAAATACATATATCTAAAGGCAGCATCTACATTTCTCTCTCTGAATGCTCTTTTGTTAGGCAAAGGCTACATCCGTTTGGCTTAACCAATTATCTCAAATGAGGAAAAAGCCAAGAATGTCTGCATTTCATATGATAGATTTTAATCGTCCAAGCAGATGTTAGCAAGTTTTTTTTGTTTTGTTTTATGGTTTGCAAGCAAAACCTTGTGATTACAATTTTTCCTTTCACCCTTCAATAACGTGCACTTTTAACCAGTTTGGTAATTCTGTTCAGGTAAATGAGGAAAATAAAGTTGATGAAATAGCACTGTTTGTATCAGTTGCCTCTGCCAAATATCAATTTTAGGGAAGATATTTGGTCTTTAGTGTAGAATAAAATTGTAGGAAATGGCCTTAGCCCACCCTGATTCCTGATTAGATATGAGTAGGCGTGTCTAAATTTGTACTGCTAAGATTCTTGTTTCAATTGATTTGTAAACTCAATGCTGTATATACACTGGCAAGAATTTTGATTTCTTCTACTTATTTTTCTCATTGACTAGGAAAAATTACAAAGGGAAGCGGGACATGTAGAATAAAAAGAAATTTAAGTTTCACATATCAAAACAAATTAAACAGCCTATATCTAGGGACACCAGGAGAATAACACAAATACAGTGGTACCTCGGGTTACATATGCTTCAGGTTACATACGCTTCAGGTCACAGACTCCGCTAACCCAGAAATAGTACCTCAGGTTAAGAACTTTGTTTCAGGATGAGAACAGAAATTGTGCAGCAGTGGCGCGGAAGCAGCGGGAGGCCCCATTAGCTAAAGTGGTGCTTCAGGTTAAGAACAGTTTCAGGTTAAGAACGGACCTCCGGAACGAATTAAGTATGTAACCAGAGGTACCACTGTACTATATACGTGAAGCCTGTGTTCCACCACTGAGCTGTGGTTTCAGCCCCCCGGATTATTGCAACTGCAATTCCCAGTCTTTGTCTGAAATATCTGACTCACAGCCTTATTATAAATGAAAATCTTCCAGAGGAATGATGCAGAAACAGATAAAATGGAGGAACAATGCACAGAATAAAATCTTCAAGAGTAACCAAGTAGGTTACACTAGGTAAAATGACAAATGGAAAATATTTCTTCAGGATGGGAAATCTATATTGATTCAAAAGAAAGATCCATGAGCAGGAACCACTAATGCTCTGCAAACTCCCTGTGGCTCTCCCATTCTGACTGCACACTTTTCATGCATATATCATTTATGGGAAACATTGCAAAGCACTTCTGTGAAACAAACATGAGTCAGAGAATCGTAGAGCTGGAAGGACCATTAGTCCAGCCCCCTGCAATGCAGGAATCTGTTGCCCAACATGGAGCTCAAACTCACAACCCTGAGATTAAGAGCCTCATGCTCTACTGACTGAGCTACTACTTGGAGGATCAGGCGACACATCTTTCAGCAGGCTTCTGAGAAGCAAGTGAACCTCCTCTACACATTATAATCAAATCAAATCAATACATCTGTACTCCTGCCAAGGTCATAGGGCTTCCTTGCCGTACCTCCTGACACCCATGCATTTAATACAGATGTCTGCAGTGGGAAAACTATGGTGTAAACTTCTACATGCATATACTTTAATGGAAGCTGGAACCTTATATGATCAGCTTTTCCCCTAGAGATGTATAAAAGTGGGGTGCATTTATATTCACAACAATTCACATAAATGTATGAAAATGGATATGCCCTTAGTTACTTTATCCAGCCTATGTTGGGCTTTTGCATAGGGAAACCATTTAAAGGCATAGTCCTTTTCTTATTTATTCCTATTCAGCATGATCGATAGGAGTGCAGCACTCATATTTGGTGTGCAATGGGTGCAGCACTTATGTGCAAAGACATCTGCATAAAAGACAACTGACAAAAGAACACTGCTTTCCATCCTCCCCCTTTTGGGCACATGCACAAGCACTCAGTATGCCAGGTCATCATACTCTTCACAACCACATGATGTGATGGCCACTTGAGATGAGGATTTGTTGTTTTTTTAGACATTTAGTCATGTTTGACTCTTCGTGACCCCATGGACCAGAGCACACCAGGCACTCCTGTCTTCCACTACCTCCCGCAGTCTGGTCAAACTCATGTTAGTAGCTTCGAGAACACTGTCCAACCATCTCGTCCTCTGTCGTCCCCTTCTCCTTGTGCCCTCAATCTTTCCCAACATCAGGGTCTTTTCCGGGGAGGGTCTTCTCATGAGGTGGCTAATCCTCTCATGAGGATTAGATTAATTCAATTAATGGGGGAGAAGGTCATCAAGCCTAGGAGCAGATCAAGCATGCCTCTGAATACCACTCGCTGGAAAACAACAGTGCCCTGGTTGCTAACCACGAAATGGGATGGTTAGCTAGATTGGCTTTGGTCTGATCCAGCCCTTCTTGGATATGTGGTTCTGTTCTCCCTCTACATGTAGGCACTGTATTGTGTGTGCAGAATTCCATCTCTTAATATCCAAGAGAAAAAGTAAATACACATGCATGTACAAGACCCATGAGCTATTCATATCATCAAAACATTGATTCCTACACCAATCCCTGCAAATCCAAGTAGATCGTCTTTCTGACTAAACATACTGAGAAAGGCATGTAATTCAAGACTAATCTGGGTTGATTTTGTAAAACGTTCTGTAGTAACTGTCAGTATCAGTGTTTTTGCTTCCTTCTTCGACATCTTCCTTATCATAATTTCATTAGCTAAAGTAGTTGCAGTAGCTATGTGCAATCTGCTGCGACTGTGACCTCCTGTTTCTTCATTTGAACTCAGATCTCAGCACTCTTTGTATTACCCCAGAAATGAAGTCCGATTTTGCTTCTGCAAATAAAACAGCAAGATTTACATTTGTCATCCATTATGAGACAAAGTATCTAGACATAATGCAGTGTTCTGGGCTTCTGTTGGTGGCATGTTAAGAAACAATGAACCAGATATCCTTGGCTGTTCCTCCATCTCCTGCAGAAAAACCCGGCTTGATTTAAGAGCTAAGCCAGAAAGGAATGGAACATCTTCTGATACATTCTGAAGGTGTTCAGATCCATTCCCATCAGTGCTACGAAGAAGCAAATTCATTTGGGAATTCAAAGAGAATGGGGAGGATGTTTTAAATTCTGTACAGTAAATAGACTAGAATAAGTAACTCTGTTGTAGAAGAAAGATGGAAGTCCAAGCTCTTCTCTGGTGCTCTTCATATGATTATGTTATGTCCCCCCCCCCCAATTGTCACAATCATACGCCTGTGGTTTAACATTGCACAAAGTGAATGACTGTAGAATCATTCTCCGCATAAGTTGGCCAAATGCACTTATAATAAATTGCATTCCTCCACACTGGTCTGCTCGCTCTTCCAAAGAATCTGTAAGACTTCAGCTTAACCAAAAAATGTGCCTTAAAATAAATGGATAGAACAGGGTAATTCTGCAAAAGCAATTCAGACCGAGTTGAAAATATGTACCACAAGCATGTGACAAAATGTTTCTACCCCAAGTCTTTGGGCCACAAATTTTCCTTCCTGACACAGCACAGCCTTGTTTCCTCTGTCTCATTCTTTACTCTTCTTTGGCTCCATTAAAGTGTGTGTGTGTTTCTGGAGGATGAGAGGACATTTGAGTTCCATAAACTTGTGTTCAAACCACAAATGTAATTCTGTCAGGGACTGGTTCCTCAGGGTCTCAGGGCAGAATTGGTTTTTATTTTGTCTTTTCTGTTCTGGCTATGTATATATTTTTTTTCCATGGAGAGTATCTGGGCTCCTAAAGTGGGAAGCGCTTTAGTTCTGGCACTGTAACTTTATAGCTGTAGTAATAGTAGCACTAGTAGTAGGAGTATCATCTATAGAATTTGGCCTCTAACTATTTTAAAGGCTTAACATGTTTTATATTACACCTTCATGTGAACATTTCTGAGAGTCAGAAGGATTGGTACCTCTGGGTGCAGAGCTATAGTCATTTATTCATCAAAAGCAAATACATTGAAGAGTTAAGTTGAAAATAATCCTCTGCTATTTTTCCCCCTTTATCCAAAAATGGATAATTAGTATCCTCAAGTTGTTCAGCAGTGTCAGCCCTACCATTAGACAGAGTGAGGTGACTGCCTCAGGAAGAAGAAGCTGAGGAGCAGAGGACAGAAGGGTACTGCTGGAAGACAAAACAAGCTGGCTACCTTCAGCTTTGGTAGAAGATGCTGACTTGTTTCAAATTTCAGATTGTGGGGCAGCAACATCTTGTCCATCACTTCAGGCAGCAAAATGTCTTCAGTGGGTCCTGCTCCATCATGATAAGCCAGATATCCTTCTTCTATGGAAAAGGCCATAGTTCCACAGAATAAGAATACCCAAAGTGACAAATCTCTCCAGTATAAGGGAATTCAAAAAAAGAGATCAATGGAGGAAATGGGAATACATGGCTAAGACTATTTCATACATAAGAAGTGAGATGCCATAGATCAGAACCAATACCATGCTGTATGTTGTGCCTGGAGACAACACTACTGTTGTCATTTTAAATAATTAGTTATTCTTATAGTCATCTGAATATTCTTATAGTATTATCTTAAAAGTTGGACAGTTGTAGCCGTAACTACAAAGGCATCAGGTAAGGCAAAAAATCATATGATTGCCTCTGAAAGGTTGTTAATCTAGATGAAGTGGCCAAGTCCTATGAATTAATTAATTTCTAAATTTTCTATTTCACCCTTCTATGATGAAATCAATCTCAAGGCCTCTTACAAAAGAAAATAAATATCACGACAGATAGTATAAAAGCACACATTTCCTTAAATATGTTTGAACTTCTAATGCTGTTGATTTCTTGGGTTGGGGCAGGCTTTCAAATAGAAAATGCCCCCCTTTCAACAAAAATAATGTCAAGAATAACATTTTAAACATCCAGTCATCCTGACAACCACCAGCACCATGAAAAAGGCTTCTGGAAATAATTGCATATTAAGTATAGGGCATATTTTTAAAACTTTTAGAAGTAAGCATTTCTCCCTCTCACTAACTTCTCTTTTTTTTATCAGCTGAATAAATCTCTTCCATCCTCATTCAGTGCTATACAGTTGTCCCTTTTGCTTGAGACTTTTCTAAAGAGAAGACCTGTAAGCTATGAGGTTCCTCTGAGAATTCAGTATCTTCATGCATTTTCTCAGACTTTTTAGCTCCCTGTTAATCTCTTATGTGATGCCTATAGCCTGTTAACCCATAGCTCTACCACCAGAAGTTTTACAAATATGCCTTACCTTTGATAATGCTGCCCCATGCTGGTCTAAGAAAAGAACTGCTTTGGTACCCTCTTAGATATTATATATACTATAGTTAGCCTACCAGATTCCAAATTTTATTCTTTTGACGAGGTCTGACTTTCTCTCCAGACCTGCAGGAATGATAGAGCTCAGACAGAAGTTCTAGCTACCTCAGAATCAACAAAAGCATCAAAATGCTAAACATCAAAGAACTAAACACATTCTAGAGGAGTAGCCCTGTTAGTCTCTTGGAGCAGAAACATCAGTTTTTCTGCACCTTAAATTATGGCAGGAGCTTTTGTGGATTACAGTCCATTTCATCAGACTATTGAAGTGTTAACCTGAACTGCAGGTACATATATGATTCTGGAGTGGGATTGAAAACAGTGAGGCCAGAAGAAAGGGAAGTGCAGAAGAGACTGATTTTTTTTTCAGACATTCAGTGAACATGTAGACTGGAGAGGGTTTGGGAATCAGGATTGAGAATTCTGTTTCTGCTCCTAGTGTCTGTACAGAACCTCTGCCTACACAATTTGTAAGCATGCAGATTCTGTAGAGACAATAGAATCAACAGTTAGAGCTTTGGATGCAAGGACAGAGACCCTTCACCCTTCACTGAACAGCTGAAAAGTTCTCTACTGTTGGAGCATTTGAGTATCTAAAAGCTCTATGGAGATTAGCAAGATTTTTATGTTTGAAGAAATACCGAACAATATAGATCTAGTAACCTCAAAATATTTTTATGTAAGGTTTGTCAGGCAGTTTTATGGATTTATGTGAGAAAACTCTCCCTGCTTCACAAAACCCATTGGAAGGGGCTGGGAAGACTCCAACAGAGTGACTGCTGCAGACCACGTATTGGCAGCACATCTGCATTTTCAAGGCTTTCCATTTGCTGCTCTTGTTTTTATAGTTTTACAAACATAGGCAACACATACTATTTGGGCAGTATAAGTACACAGCCAAGTACAAATGACGTAGGTTACAATCCATATCTATTGTGTAGTTTCTTGAGAAATACTGCCGTATGGTATGTTTTCCCTCAAACCAACTGCCATTAAAATTGAAAACTGAAGCCACATTCCACTTGTAGTTAAGCTGAGGTGTGTACATTTGAGACAGCCATTGCACACGCACAGATGATTGTGCATGTGCAGATGAATAGGAGGGGAGGTTGAAGGCACAGAGGAACCAAGCAGGCCATGCACACAGGGTGAAGACATCCCCTTCCTATCTCTGATGTGTAAAGCAACGTGCCCTTGAAATGCAGCGGAGCAGAAATGAACTAAGCCACTAATGTGAACCTAACCTTAGTATATGTACGTGAAAGTACATGCCGTTTTGTATTTGTGTAACATACATTGGTTTGGGTTCTAAAATCCTAGGAGCAGAGATCCACTTGTGGAATGAGTACCCCTGGCACTGGCGGACAAACAGGGGTGCGGAGGGAGCAGACCACCCCCAGCACCACTATTCCGGTAGGGTGCTATCGCAGCGGGGCCCCTGGAGATGCACCATGCCCCCAGAACACACACCACGCCCCCAGGATGCACGCCGCTACCACCCCGTGGGTGGTGTGCCACACCCCCCGGAGCACGTGTCACGCCCCCTGGGGCGCCAGCCACACCCCCGCCTGCTTTCCGCCCCCGGTAGCGGAGCATGAAGCTTCACCACTAACCCCTGGTACCCAACTGAGAGAAGAAGGGAGGTAATTCAAGGTGCTGGTTTTAATGTTTCAACTTAAATTGGCCTGGTTCCAGGTTTCCTTAGGAATGTCTCCCCAGTTCATATGCCCCTTCCAAAAGTAGACCTTTCTGCCAGTGCAGCCCAAGCCTGGTCGCTGCCCCTCTTTCTTTTTCTTCCCTTCCTGGTTCATGACCACAACATCTCTCCAGGCAGGCTATGGCTGAGGTTCTGCTCCACCCGCAAACCACTCCTGGTTTACAGCTGTATTGTGGAATTCTCTCCCAAGAGAGATCTGCCAATTGGCACCTAATGAAAACCTTGCCTTTCCACCCATTTCTCCACAATCTTGTAATCTGATGGGGTGTTTTTTTAGAATGCTGCCGCTATCTTTTACGAACTGCACTTTGTAGATTTTCATCTGAATTTTATTATTCTGTTTTACTTTTGTTGTTGTAAGCTGCTTTGGGGGCTTTTTTAGCAGAAAATCAGAGCATACATTGAAATATAGAGAGAATATATAGAGAGAGAGAGAATATAGAGAGAGAAAGAGAGTGATACAAGAATGCTCCTATTTACTTTTCTTTGCATTCAGATTCAACGTATTGGGCACGGCTGGAAGTGAATAAAAAAGGCAAGAGCCCTGGGAGTTGGGAACCAGACAAAACACACAATATAGTTCTTTTGTAGGCCTTGTAGACAAAAGAAATCTTGGCTCGTGGTCAGACGACAACTTATCCCAGAGCTAATTGGAAGCAAGGGGTCCGTCTGATGTTCTAAACATATCTCTATTAAAGGTCTGCTTCCCTAATGGGGCCCAGCTGTCAATCCTTCCAAACCAGGACTCACAGCTCCTATAAGGCAACCCTGAGGAACAGGCCAGGTGTTTTTTTCCCACCATGGACTGCCTCACCACAATTCCCCAAGGTATGCAAAACAAAATGAAAAAGCCTACACTTCTACTTCCTTCATTTCCATTCTGATAATATAATATGACATACTCTTTGTTCTGGCATGCAGTCAGAAATTAGTAGCAGAGAAGAGAAAACTCCAAAATAGTTCTTCCATGTGTGCTTTATCCCCCATAAAAAACCAACAACTTTATAGCGTTATCTGATTTCATGACGTCTCCCTCACTTCACCTGCTGATGTTTTTTATGATAAAGGCTGGTCAATAAATACTTTCGAAGGCAGAAGCTGAGAGATGAAAGAAGCTGAAACACTTGACGTTTTCCTGGCTGTAGGCATCCTTTTTCCACATCTCAAATAAATGCTGAAATAAGCTTTCTCCAACTATGTTAGTAATTGACTATGCTTGCAATGCAGTCTAAAAATCCTATTAAAATTCTAATTTTAATCACTTCTGGTTAAAACTGTATGCATACTATGCAGAGTAACCACAGCAAGGCTTACTCCTGAATAAACTTTCATACTGTTGAACTGCCAGTTCATTATAAAGTCCAACATCTGGATTGTTTATAATGGATAGAGTAGAAATTCATATACCACAGTCTTTTTGTGGTCATAATTCGTTATCATCATAATTTGTACCACACCTATTACTAAACTAGACACCATACAAAAAATTAAAAAGACATGGCTCTGCCCACAGCCTTACAATCTGATAAGACATAACACAAGTGGAAGGGAAATTGGAGGAAATGCAAGAGCAGTTGTGAAGGAAAGATAAGAGGGGTGGATAAGAGAGGACTTTTGAAGAGAGAAAAGAAGACCGTTGTACTGGTGGTAGAAGGTCTTTGCAAGCATACCAGAAGGGGAAGCACATGGAACATTCAGTGAACAAAGAGGTTGTAAAAAGCAAGGAAGAGAGATGGCAATGGCTGAGCAAAATGGTAATACTATGTGGAAAGTGGAAGTAGAGGTTCCTACACTTCAGCACATGAGAACATTCGGTCTAAATCAAAACGATCATGAAAAGCTCTCTTAAAGATAAGGAGCTGGTGCAGCTCTGTATTTCTTCCTCCTCTTAGGAATGGTAATATCTATCTAGTATAGCACAATGTGTCCTGTGACATCATTGCATGGTGCATTTGCCTACCCGCACTGAAAACTGATGAGTTGGAAACACAAACCATGTGTAAGCAACTGGAACCCCTGGAATCTCGCACTGCTCAGAGATTGGTGTGACCCACAATGTTACTATGAGGTTTGTTTCCCTTCATTAAGGCTTGCCAACACTCCTATAAAAGAGATGCCATCTCCAACTTCCCAAAACTCACTTGGGACCTTTTGTAACGGATGGTAGCATTCCTAAATGTGATGCTTGTTTACCATGCTCTTGTTAATGATTTGTAATAACTGAAAACTTGAAACTTAGGCTTACATTGGTTGTTTTATCTACTATTTTGACAAGTTGTTTGTGTTCCCAGTATGCATTTTTTACAATATTGTAGCCAAATTTTGTATTATACAGTTGTACCTCAGATGTTGAACACCTTGCGAGTCGAACATTTTGGCTCCTGAACGCCACAAACCCAGAAGTGAGTGTTCTGGTTTGTGGACGTTCTTTGGAACCCAAATGTCCAACGTGGTTTCTGTGGCTTCCGATTGGCTGCAGGAGCTTCCTGCAGCCAATGAGAAGCAGCATCTTGGTTTCTAAACGTTTTGGAAGTCAAAAAGACTTCTGGAACGGATTCCGTTCAACTTCCAAGGTATTACTGTAGTTCCTGAGATCAAGGAATACCCCTTTTTTTTTTACTATGGTTTTGTTTATGTAAAATTGAATGACATTTTGAATCAAGATGGTAGACTGAACCTTTCAAAGCTGCACACATTTTAGCCAGTTCTTGCACCAACCACATCTAGTGTATGGATGTCAATGAGTTCACGTCTGGTTTGAGGATTGTAAGCCACAGAAATGTAGCCGCAGTAGATAGTTATCACTGATGAATAACCACAGTAGGGTAGATACACAAAAACCTCTGTGTACATTGATGTCAATGAGTTAAGATGTCTGGTTTGTGGAATGTAGTCACAGAAATGTAGCAGCAGTAGGTTTTTTTTAATCACAGATGAATAACCATAGTTGGGCAAAATCACAAAATCCTCTGCATACTTGGTGTCCACACAGAGAAAATAACCTATGTACAGGGGTTGTTGTTGCATGTAGACCCTACACCTTTAGATTGAAGTCACATTATTGGTGCATTCCTTTTCATGTAGTTGTTGGTCACATGGTTCTCATCTACATATGTAGGTCCTGGTGGACACTTGCTATATTAGGCGCACTGATGTGGTAGGGTCAACAGGCACGATCATGGTCCACCCATGCACGCATCCATCAGATGTCTCTATACTGCAGGAATCCAGAGGTTGCTGGACTCCATCAGCTTCCATCAGCTCCAGATAGCATGGTCAACAGACAGGGATAGTCTCTCTATTAAAGGTCTGCTTCCCAAAGAGACCCAGCTGTCTGAAAGGCCACAGGGGGAAAGTAGGAGTCCATTGAGATTTGGAAGTCCATAATTCCACTTGCAGTCTGTTAGGACCAAGCCTGGAGGCAGATAGAACAACCTCAGAAGAGCATCAACACATAATTAAACTGTATGAGCTTCTCCAAGATTTTTACATGTTTTTCTTAACTCATTTCTTACATTTAGTCATCTTGATAGATGTCTATTTTGTTCGTAGTTCTGCCCTTAAGTTCATATATTTCTCTCTGTGTGTGTTTTTCTAAAAAATTAATATAGGAACTTACCACATTGCATCTCTTTCTTTTTAATTGAACAATTAGCCAATTGAATGGAACATAGTTATTTTAGAACGTTTCCTGTAATTATGCTGATATATATGAAATTCAAAGAAGGGAATAAGATTTAACAGGAAAGTGTTTAGCTAGTCATTAATTAAAAAAAAAAAAAAACCTGAGCCTGCCAACACTCAAATTGTCGGATAGAATTAAATCAAACACGGCTGCTCTTCCTCACTGGAGCAAATCTGTCAGCTCTGCTAGTTTTTATACTAAACCACTGATTATTAATGCTCATCTACCACTTTCTCTCTTTTCTCATTTTTCTAGTCTTCTCTTCTTTCAGTTATTTTGCTGTAGGATTGCTCTAAAATGCTGCAACACCCAGTTAAACAGCAATTTGTATCTCATTAATGGCAAGACTTAAAAGTACGAGAATGAGGGATAAGCAAATCCCACACAAAATCAATATCCTCTTTTATTATGGGTCCCTTCTGTTTACAGCCCATGAAATGAGATGCTTTCCTTTTGCAAGAAATAAGCAGATTTGATTTATTTCTGTTTCGACTTTTTAAAAATCAGCTTCTCTGCACAACTGACATTAGCTCTGTGTGTCAAGAGACACAAATTTTACACCCGTCAAAAAATGTAAAGCAACTTCACATTTAGATGAGCTTTGCAGTTGGTTCATAAAGTCCCTTGTTTTCTCCAAACAAGCAGCCTCAACTATCCTTAGGTACGCATTCATGTAGACAAAAAAGGCATGTGACCTCGGCAGGGGCCCCCTCCCTGTGGAATGCCCTCCCATCAGATGTCAAGGAGATAAAAACCTACACAACTTTTAGAAGACATCTGAAGGCAGCCCTGTATCAGGAATGTGTAATGTTTGATTATGTTTCGATATGTGTTGCAAGATGCCCAGAGTGGCTGGAGCAACACAATGAGATGGGCGGGCTATAATTGAAATTATTATTATTATTATTATTATTATTATTATTATCTTCATCAATGTGGCTGACAGCAACTCCCTTGATTATAGCAGCTGGAAGAATTGCCATTCAGATCAAGAGAACTGATGCCAGCCATACTCATGATCTTTGCTTCCTGTAAATCTTTGTCTACACCAATATGTACCTGAAGAAGGTCCCAACAGCTTGTGAGTGTTGCAACTGAAATTTTGCCCAAAAGTAAAATTCAAAGCAAATTTGCGGTTTCATCTTGGTGGATTTGTGGGGGAGCTAAAAGGGTTTTGATAAGACAAGCTAAATTTATCAACCCAGGCAGGTTCCTCACATTCATAAGCTGTTGATATATTTCACAGAAAGATAAATCAGCACAAATGGGGCATCCATGTTCACAAGAACTTTCTGCAAGTGTACCCCACCCTCAAAAATGAACTTATGCCACCACCTATGGCCCCATAGCTGACCAATGGATTTCTGCCTTAGTAGACTTTTTCAGAACCCTGTGGCTTTGTGTTTTATGAGCCAACTCTAAGAAACATACAGTACAAAACAGAGCATGTGACCTAATGGTGCCTTTATGCTTCAGTGTAGTCAAAGATGTTACTGACATGAATTATTGGCCAGAGCAATTGTCTATCTTCACCATTTCTGCAATATAAAACCACAATTTAAGCTCCAATCTTGCTGCTTTTGACTGAACAGCAAAAATGACTTCCTTTCTTAGAAGATTGTTATCCACAGTGCCATGGGCATCCAAATCCATCTATAGAATCAAAATGAAGATCGCTTGTAAATATAAGCCAACATATTTTCCTCGCTGCATAACTTGATCCTCATTGTAATTCAGACACATATCTTCTTTAGTGGAAAATGCTTTGAACTAAGAAGAGTGAATAATTCTGTCCAAAGACTTTAAGATAATTTATCATCCAGTTTTTGGCAACCATGAAACATTAATAACAGAAATATGTTAGATACTTGATTGGGGATGAATATAGCTTAATGCTGATGCAAATATGGTTTCCAACAGTTCTAAGAAATGAAAAACATTGCCTCAATATGGGGCAAATTGATTTTATTTATTTTATTAAAGCATTTCTGTACCATTTCTTGTCTCTAAGATAGGTGATTTACAGTACAATGTCAGTACCACTGACAGCGCTTACCTGACCTCCCATCACCAGTGGCATATGAGGAGGGGCAAGACACCTGGTTTGGACACACTGGCGAACCAATCTGACACCAACCACACTGCCAACTTGCCCATCTCCCTCCTGGTAAGATGCACCAGTATTAGTGACATGAGGTCCGGTAAGTGCCAGAATCCCACCTGGCACCCATATAAGGAAGAGCTTCTGCCTGAGAGACATTGCTGCAGGGAGAAAGTTTACTGGACCATCTAAGGGCAATGGTTTTGTGTGTTTTTACCTGTCCTGCTCTGCCTGCCCTGCCCTGCCCCCAGGACCTTATTACGCATTAAACTCTTTATGCTGATCACCACAACACTGATTTTAGGAAATAATGCACTCTGCCTTCTCTCCAGAGAGCAAGCAGAGGGTTTTATCTCTCAATTTCAGCACTGAGCACCATAGGTTAATGTGAGGACTTGCATAATATCCCGTATTGTTTTGTGGGCAATCTGAACAAAATATAGAATGCTTCATATAGGTGCCCATGGGTAAGTAATCAGTCAAATTTCATTAGGTGCAAGCAGGTGTACTAGGCACTTTTAAAGCTTGGGGGGGTGGAATAACTAAAAGGGATTTGCTTCCCTCACTGTGTTTTTAGGGAAATGTTTTTTGTATGAAAGTAATTTACATAGCAGAGGCAAAAGTTCAGAGGGATGGGTGCAGAGGCTAAGAAACTATTATGAAAGAGGGGCAGGGCAGCTTCAGGCCTGCCTTCTGCCCAGTTGGCACCAAATGTTGCAGAAACTAAGTGCAAAGGTGATTTGACAGTGAGGATTGTGTGGGCATCTGGCAGAGGGAGGATGACTTGAATATCCAGCATTTTCCAAGCAAGCACCACTAGTAGAACTAGGAAAAGGCTTAAAACAAACAAGAGCAAGGTTATATGTTGTTTCTGCATCCCTCCTCCAAGGCACTGCAGTTAGACAGCCCTGGTAAAATCATTGTCTCTGTTTAGCAGCTAGACCTATCAGTCACAAAAGAGTTCTCTCCTCTCCTCTCCTCTTCCCACCCTAGTATGTCCCCTGTGTTATGTACTGAAGTTCTCACCCGGGCCAGCAGGGGGATACTATAGATAGTTTTCACTCAGGTCCACATATGCAAATAAGGGATTGAAAGTAACGTTCAGTGATTGGATAGTTACAGAAAGTTGTTACAGTTGCATTGTAGTGGAGCTCTATATAAGCAGGCTGGCTGAACCCTTCAGTTCAGTTCTGGCCTGTGAATAAACAAGAGCTGTTTGAAGAATCACTGTGTCATCTGATATGTTTACCCACAACTTAACACCTTGCATGGGAAGCTTGGGGAGAAATGTTTCACTGTTGGCAGACATGCTGTCTGAACTGCCCTAAATTGCTTCAGAGGTCCCTGCTTCAATTCAGGATGCATTGGAAAGATGTCACTTCATTTCAAATGAACTCTGAATCTTTCCCATGTTTCCTGCATCAGCTCAGGATTCAGGATTTGTCCAAATCAAATGTCCCTATCTTCTGCTCAGAAGTAACTACCATTTACTATACCCAGGTATAGGGCTGCTACCTTTGGTCTCCAACACATTGGAGACAACCTTCACATACACGAGTCACAACTCTGCACTAAAGCTGAAAATCCTGGTCCTAAAAGAAACACTGTGCTGACTTCCATAAACTGCATGCAGTCCTAAATGTTTTCATTTTCCAAGATCTTCTAAAACTATGTGCCCATGCAAAGGACACAACAGCAGTCCAATGCAACAAACTCCTCCCTGCAAAACCCAAAACCTTAACTAAACTGTTCCTTTTCTGACATCTGGCTGATACCATTGCAAACAAATGATGGATTTGGATAGGCCTCTGCAAGCTGGCATAGTCAAGCCTCTATTTTTCTCAAGCAGGAAGAAATGTTTTGCATCAGATATACGATGTGTGTTGACATCACCAGCCTACATGCATTTAAACAATACTTAATTTATATACAGGAGTTTCAGGTCCAGAAATTTACAAGCTGCATTTTTGCCACCCGAGTCACTGTTGGTTTTGGCACAACTTTCAAGTTCTGCGGAACCTGTGGCTTCTTGTAACTTGTCCACGCAAGTACTAGCAGTTACCTTTCTTGGAATGGCAATGTTAGACTTTTCCCAAGTTTCCATACTCTCAAGGTTTTTCTCTTAGCTATAAGTGCACTGGTGGTATGAAGGCAAACATAAAATTCTGCACACAAAGAAAACTCTTCATTCCTCTTTAATGCAGTAAAGATGAGAGGTTTGGAGGGAGTAAAAAGCAAAAGCACAGAAGGGGTTAAAGGTTAGGTGGGGAGGGAGCTTTGGGGGTGAAACACAAAGTGGGCAAAAGTTTTCAGAATTTCCTATAGAGAGTTTGGTGCTTTGAGCCTATTTAAATATGCATTGATATTTAGCCTTTACCTAGGAGAGTAAGCTAAGCAGATGTTTTGGCCTTGGAACTAAAAGGCCTTGCATTATTTTCAGCTGAATGCTACCTTTCAGAAAGATCCTGGGCAATGTTCCTAGGGGGTCATAATTTCTTTATTTGTCTTAAGACAGGATGGGGAATCTGAGGCCTTCCAGATGTTGTTGTACTCCAGCTCCCATCAGCCCCAGCCAGAATGGGCAATGGTTAAGGATGATGGGTGTTGTAGTCCAATTGGATCTGGAGAGCCACCAGTTTCCAACTTCTGCTCTAACATAAGAACCTGAGCTGGAAAGGACATGAGCTACCTGGCTATCTACGGCTAAAGCAAACATTGTATTTTGGCTCCTGGCAGTTCTGAACTTGCTTTTTGTTTCAAGAGAAACATTTCCCCCATTTTATTGTGCACAGTGCCAACTTGGACATTTGCAGGTTGCATCATATGAAACTCTAGAACCTGACACAATTCACCATAACCCAACAACATACATGGGCTGACATTTAAAGCAGTACAGTCTTTTCTTTTTTAATTCTTTCTTCAAGTTATAGAAGGAGATGGCCACAGTCCAGGAAAATAGTGTATAATGCTTCAGTCTGAAACTCATAATAATTTTATAGATGCTTGTGCCAATTGATCCTGTGTAATTCTAATGAACTCATTTAGAGGATGTAAATTCATTACAGCAACTGTTAAGAGGGGAGAAGGGGCTTTCAGTGTGCTTAATGCAATCTCCCTGTAGTATTAAATGTTCCTCTTGTAGCCTTTTAAACTCCATTATGTTCTTTCAATACTCCATGACCAGGGTTTTTCAGGCACCATAAATTCAGTTGCTGAGCCTTCAAAAGGATCAGGCTTGCAGTTTTTCCAGCGCTTCTGGACCAAACTCCATGCAACAGCTCTGGCCCAGAGTGCTGTTTTTTGCCAGCTGAAGCTGCCACAGAGACTACAGATCTGCTTCTGTGTTCTGCTTACTACTGCATTGACTACTGTGATATGGTGTAAGCAGGGCTACCCTTGAAAGTAGTCCAGAAACTGCAACTACTCCAGACGAGGGCAGCCAAGCTTTTATCTGAAGCTACTCATAGGGACTATATAGAACAGGCATAGGCAAACTCAGCCCTCCAGATATTTTGAGACAACAACTCCCATCATCCCTGACCACTGGTCCTGTTAGCTAGGGATGATATAGAACCTATTAATTTTTTGTGAACTTCACTGCCCACCATTTTGTTCCAACTCAAGATGCTGGTTTTGATCTTTAATCATCTAAACAGCTTAGTTCCAGGAAGTTGTATGGAGAGTTTTCTCCCATAGTCCTGTCTCTATGAGTTAAGATTAGCTGCTGAGATGTTATTAGAGGTTGCACCACCACTCGAGCTGTCTTTCATTGGAAACAGAAGAAATCCATGAGGTTTATGCCACTGCAATTTTCAGGTGGTTAGTTAAGAGTATAGCTGTTCTTAGTTATGTCCATTGACTTCAGTGGATTCACTCTGCATATGGCTTAGTTGGGTCCATTGTTGGTATCCGTCTGTCTTGGGGGACAATGGAGGAATGCATTTTTGAGGGTGGGGTCAAGCTGTTGGATAGCTCCTGCTATGACTGTAGAGACCAAGGCAGGAGAGGCCCTATGATTGTTTTTCCTATTAACAGCCAATTGGAAGAGTATATAGTTGGAAAGTGGTCTACACATTTACATGTAAATAAATAAATTCTGCACAAGACTTGCCCTATTTAATCAAACCTTCTCAATTGGAGAAGAGAATGTCAAAGAAGTTTCCTTCTCAAAGGTCTGAGCCTGAACTAGCTTTCGGTGGTTATGGCAAACTAGTACTGGAAGTCAGGAGTGATTACAGAACTCTATTCTTATTTTCAAGACTGCCTTTGATTTGTTTTTCTTTTCTTTTAACTGCTGCCTACCCAAAGTTTCAGGAAAGGGTGAGATCAAAATCTAATAAATTGTCTAATTCCAACACTCTGGCAATCTGTCTGAATGATCTTATATTTACCTTTTCCTCTTGCCAAATGCAGATGCATTTTGGTAAGTGGCTGGAGATTTCTTGTGAAGTAATTATGTCACATATGCAGTAATTATAGCAATCACCAGCAGCTCAACAGTTAGCCTTTGCTGTCTTCCCAGAGTTAACTTTTTTTGAAAAGAGGCTCATAGGCAAGAACATATAAACTGAGCGACTGGAAACTCTGCAAAGGAGCCAAGATGTAAATCCTAAGGCAAATAAGTCACGCATGGAACTTCTTGGTTTTTAAATCTTTTTACTGTTTCTCTGCTGAACTTTCAATCTAATTAATAACATGCTGCAAGTATTTCCTAATGAAGCTTGGCCATTTTCTCCTTCTGGCACAGGGAACAGAGACACCGTCTGAAGGAACAATGGCCACAAGCCGCCACAAGCCACGCTGAACTGGGCAGGGCTTGTCCTTCAGGACATCCTGATTGGGTGTATTCAAAGTTATTTCATAATTGTTTTATCATACTACCCAGCTTCAGCAACTTAGCATTAGTTTTAGCCAAAAGACTTGGTGTCTATGTCTCACATGTGCTATTTGGGTGGGGGGAGAGATTAGCATCACTATGGGGGCAGGGAGAGATCATCGTATTCTGTAATATTTTAGCGGCAGTGGAATTTTTATTTCAAATAGAGTTTAGTCCAGAAGAGCTGAAGGAGAAAGGCCAGTTTCCTGCATTCACTTAGAAGAAGAAGAAGAGTTTGGATTTGATATCCTGCTTTATCACTACCCGAAGGAGTCTCAAAGCAGCTAACAATCTCCTTTCCCTTCATCCCCCACAACAAACACTGTGTGACGTGAGTGGGGCTGAGAGACTTCAGATAAGTGTGACTAGCCCAAGGTCACCCAGCAGCTGCATGTGGAGGAGCGGGGAAGCGAACCCGGTTCACCAGATTACGAGTCCACCGCTCTTAACCACTACACCACACTGGCTCCCACTGTACTATACCCGAGAAGTCTGCATGTCCACCCTCCCTTCCCCCTTAATTCACACTTTACTGTCATAAACAGAAGCCTCTTCTCAGAATGAGAACTAGAGTTGATCAGAAGATTCTCAGAAAAGAATATCCTGAGCATTTTTCTCTCTTGGGTTCTCCCTGATCAGCTGGAATATTTCAGGAGCAGGGTGGAGAACATTTGGCAAAATGGTGCCACCAATTTCACCACTCACAAGTGGAGTAAAGAATCTCAAACACAGCAGTGTATCAGTTCCAAAATTATTTTAATATTGTAGATGGGAGCAATGACTTTCGCCTCTGCTCCTTCCAACCCTCCTCTCAAAGCTCATTGTTTCCCTCATTCACCAGTATAAACTAACAACATTGTTTCATTTAGTTTCAACTGAGCAGAATTGGTTGGGGTTTTTTTCAGAAAAGAAGAGAAATGTATTATTAGCTTCTCTTCCAGCCTCCTCAACTGCTAGCGAATTCTGTCTTCATCCCACAAACACATTTGGTGAAATCCATCCTTTTCCACTTTCACACTTTTTCAATGACCCCTTTTAAAAGTGGCAACCTCCATTTATCAGGTGGGCCATTGATATGATCCTAACCACCACCACATCCCAATTTCAGTTATTCTAAAGCAGAACATTGCTATCCTTCAATCCATATTTATGAATGAACAATGAAGTCCCCCCGTCTCCATGTGTAAAAATCCCAGGATTTTTTGTTCCAAGAAACACATCCTTTTTAAATACATTCAGTGCCTGCAAATCATAGTGGCATATTGAATCCTAGTGGCATGTCTGTGCTCATGCAAGCTGCACAACATTTAGAACTGTTCATTGTTTATATATCACCTGCGTGTATTGATACTGGAACACAGCGGCTTCCGTTGCAAGCCTTTTCTAGCAGGCATTCATGGGATACATTCCAAAGGAATGTGTGTTTAATAAGGAAATATTTGTCTGGGGGGCAAAAAAGAAGGTTCTTAAAAAGAAATTGCAGAAGTCTGGGATCTGAATTAGTATCATCATAGGCAGTATGCTTTAATAGGTAGCATTGAGAGTGTGTTGTTAGTTCCATAACCCAACAGGCAGGGCATTTCCCCCCAAAAGGTGTTAACTTAACAACTTCAGAAAAATTTCCTGTCGAGATTATGTTACATTGACTTCCAGTTTCCACATTTCTCAGATGCTCATAAGACTTGGGCAACTGAAAATAATAAATTCCGTATTATTTTTGGACTCAGTGGGGTGAGCAGGTCAAGCTGCCCAATGGTTTTCATATGACTAATCTTGGGAAATGCCTTTTAATAACTAGGTGCCCTTTTGAAAAGTTGCACGCCAGTGCTTCCCTTGGATTTGAACCAGCTATTGCTTGACTCAGAGTTGCCTGTTGATAGCCATGCCAGAGGAAACCAAAATGTCACATCTGACACAGACTGTAGCTTGGTTGGCCCCCAAGAAGAACATAGAAGACAAAATGTGAATATGTTGTCTGTGCTACTTACAGAACTACAGCCACTGCTGTTTTATCATTTATTTTGCATTGGTGGGGTCTGTTGGGGAAAGTGCCAGGTTACAAACGTGTAACCATGATGGGGAAGTATACAACATATTGTGTCACATATATATTTGCATCAGTGTGAATAAAATCTGTATTATTTTTCCATCACCAAAAATATGGGGTAGGGAGAATAAGAAGGATCACTTTGACTAATTTAGGTCCTTTACCTTAAATGGGTCTATTCTCAGTATTAGTTGGCTGAATACAACCCTAGCTATGCACAAATCTATTTTTTTTTTAAATTCAGTGCTATTGCCTCTACTTTATTCTGTTATGACTGTAAATTTCCACAACATTTTTATGTGCATTCCATATACCCTGGTCAATTATGTAGCTTTCTCCAGCTGTATGATACTATTTAATTTTATCTTGGCACCAGAAAGCCATTCTTTTAAAAAAAAGAATACAAGCACACATACACACAAAAACACCTGTATGCTTTTCATGCTTTTCACAAGCTTCTTCCGTAGGGAACCGCTAATCACTTTTCTCCAAACCATTTCCTTTTCATAGTGTACCAGTGCCTTTCTCTGCTTCTCTGAGCAGCCACTTTGACGTGTATGTTACAATTCTCGCACACGCGTCCTACATATCTTGGCACCCTACCCATGGATGTGGTGATATTTAATCATTCCTACCAAACTTGATCAAAACATTAAAAGCAACTTCAGACACAACCTTGTCTGTGTGAGAGCCTTCAATACGTCTCTCATAAACCTAGGCCGTGAGCTGTTCAATTTCACCTTAACTAGCCCTGTATCTGGGGGTGGGAAGCAGTGAAGGAACATACATCAGGGATTATAACAAAAATAGGGTTGCCATATTCCGAAGAGAGAGAGAAAAGAGGACACTTGCCCCCTCTTTCCCTCCCTTCTCTTACCTTTGCTGTCTTCGGCTTCCTGCACACAAGAGGCTGTGAGGCTGAGTGGCCCCCGGAAACAGCACAAGACCTAGCGCAGCCAGCACAGCCATATGGCATTCCCCTGCCCAAAACAGCTGCTTCATTCTACCTCTGAAGCGGAGCTATCCACAATTTCAGGGGAGGGCCATTCAGTTGTTGTAAGGCAAGAGTACAGACCATTTTGTGTGCAACTAAAAGTTTAATTACGTTAATGTGAAGGCCAACTGGCGAAGGGGGAGACAGGTGGCGGTGTTGCTCAGCAACTAGACAGAACGGCCTGGTGTTTGCTGAGGCAGCACGCGCCCTGATTGGTAGCACAGTTCTGAGGGAGTTTTCCTCTGTCGTTTGCTTAAATATCCCCTTGCTTTATACAAGGCCTGAATTAGAAAATGCAAAATATCTCTTGTTTATTATACAATGTTTCAGCTCAGCTTCCTCAGTGAGTGTTATCAGGCTTCATTTTCTCTCCAGGGGATTTAAATTATTTTGCTAACGTTGTTTCCAGTGCCCGACATGGGAGATTTGAGAGGAGAAAGGGAAGAAGGAGACAGTGTCACTGCCTCTTCTTCAGGACATGGGAGCCATGTTTATTTTGGAAACAGATTTAGGTCTGAAAAAGAAGGCCAGGCCCATCTCACCATATGCGGGAGACAAATAGGTAAGTCGCACGGGAGAAAAGACTGCAACTGTCACCCCTCCTTCTATCCCATCTCCTGACTTCCTGGACCTTCAGATTGTTATTGATATCTGGAAATAACTGGCTGAACTATAAAAATACAATGCATTCCATAGATGGCAAATTATTTTGTGTGTCTGGTTGCTTGCTTGCTTTCTACCCCAGCTTTCTATTAAAATAACTAAGTCCTTGCAAACAAAAGAAACAACAGTTAAACAATAATAAAACAGCTGCTAAATGATGTAAATAAAACAATGTAAAGTTGAAAGGCAGCAGAAGTCTGCTGTAAAAAGTTAAAGGCAGCTGCGGCCTTTGATGAAGCTTGAAATGACTGACTCATTCCCCATTTATTAAGCCTGTTTTATTTTCTCTGTCATCCAAAGCGCTAGGATTTGCATTGCTGAAATTTTAGCTTTGGACCTTTGTGAGATTTATTTATTTTTTACTGTGGCCTTATACTGAATCTTAAATTATCTGATGTTTTGACATAAGCCATTATCGGGTTGAATCAATCTCGCTCCAAAGCACGCATACATGAAACTAGGATCCGAACAACCATCACGATCCTCGTGTTATGGGCCAATGCTGTATGAAATTGGCCAGCCTGGCCCATAGAAATATGTCATTTTTATCATAGTTAAGTCAATAGATAGGACAGCAACGGGGGAAATAATTTTGCATGTTTCACCTCACAGTTTATGACACTGATGTTGCAATAATGTACACCAAGGGTGGCCAACCTGTGGCCCTCCAAATGTTGCTGAACCACAATTCTCATCATCCCTGGTCAATGGCTAGTTTAACTGAGGCTGATAGGCAGTGGCATCGCAATGGGGGAACGGGGGGGGGGTGCGCCCCAGGTTCCATGTCTGCAGGGGTGACAAGAAGTCACCCTGCGGAGGCTCACGAGCAGCCATCGCGGCGCCGCAGCCACATGTGGAGTATCCACCATTCGCGGCTGCAGCCGTGAGCAGAAGATCCCGATGCCGGCGGCAAACTGCTAAGTACAGTGCATGTGCGGCATCGTACACATGCGCTGTACATAGCGACGCCACACATGTGCTGTATAGCGGTTTACAGCCAGCACTGCTCCAGCATCGTACGGACGGTGCCGGGAACCTCTGCTTGTGGCTGCAGCCGTGAACGGAGGATCCTCTATCCGCGACTTATGCACTTATGTGGGAAGAAGCCTCACCAAACTCAAATTCATTGTACTTCTGAAAACTCAATTTTTCTTGGCTTTCAGCAAAGCGCTGTACCAAATACTGGCTAAATAAACACTATAATTGTAAATGCCCACATTAATTTTTATTTTTTAAAAAATTGAGCTTTAATATATTTTTTTTTAATTGCAGCTTTCTGCCCCTCTACAAACAAGACCAACAGAAGAAAACAGAACAGCATTTGGGCTGACAGTGCATAGTATCCAGATGACTGTGTCTAGAATACAAATTATTTTATTCCAGTCTACATAAAGGCTAGAAAGAAAGAAAGAAAGAAAGAAAGAAAGAAAGAAAGAAAGAAAGAAAGAAATTTGTGCTGGCAAATTGAATTAGAGTGTGATAATAAAAGTAGTAGATTGAAAAACAACCTTATAATTTAAATATTTGCATGCCTGTCATTTCCCAAATAACTGTTTATATTCTTCACCTACTGTATATATTGATTTCCCTTTTCCCATTGCACCACTACACATTTGGCAAGTGGGATTGTGCGCATGGCAAAGAAATCATAGCAAGTCGCATCCTACCTTACAGGATCAGAGGGCAATGAGTCTCTGTACTTTGTGGTATTCTGGGACCCCCACTCCTGTCTGGCATATCTGCACAACAGATGTAAAATACAGTCGGTCAATAAGATTGTGGGGGCGTACAGCATAAACTCTGCGCTATAACGTTGCCCACTTAGCACACTGAGTGGCATTGTTACATCTAACATCAGTAAATAAATCTGACTCTGATGTGAGCTAACGTGATTCTGATTTCTGAGGTTCAGGCAAAGTACAAGTATACAGCACTCAAGATTATCTCGTTTGCAGTGCAGTAGCTAGTAGCTGCTGGCAGAGCAGTGCAGCTGGGTGGCATTGCCCACTGGCTTCCCAACACTGCCAGTTACTGAAAAGGGGAGGGCCAAGATAGTGGGGCAATTGCTGCAGTGTGCCTATAGTGTCTGGAGAATCCTATTGGCTCTGTTGCTGCTTCTATGTCATGCTGAGGTCCCTGCTGCCTTGCCTTTCCCCCCCTTGGTGACCAGCAGTGACATGCTGTGTTGGGAAGACAGGTGAGCAACACTACCTCACCTGTATCACCCCTCTGGTCACTACTGAGAGTCTACACAGTAAATCAGATACTGCATGGCAAACAGATTAAGCGTGCAACAATTCAAAGCAAAGGGAGGAATTCATCGTAGAGCTATGGCAATCGTTCCCCCAGCACAAGGTTTTCAGCTTGCCTAAGGGAATGATTCCCCCTCTCCTCCCAACTTGTCTCTATTCTAGGGAGTTATGCAGAACCACCACTACCCCAAATCAAGTTTGGAACACATGGGGGGTGGAGAGGGGGAAATGTCCTCTTTCACTACTCGAAGTCCTTGTGTGGGCTTCTGCTAGCAAGACTAGATAGTTGGATCCTGCCCCACATGCTGGGCGGAAAATGTGAAGAGTTCTGAAAACCAACAGGGGAGAAAAGAAGATTCTTTCTCATGGAAATAAAAAACAAAATTGACAAGATATATGTAATTTCAGTTCAGCCCATTTCTCAACAGGAAAACAACGTTAGTAAGGAATGATATGAATTACCATGACGCAGAGCAGAACTTTCCAGTTATTGGCTTAGGAAGTGTAGATAAAAATAATGGTAACCCTAGTGCACACATGGGACTCAATATGAAAGCCATCTCCCTTACTTAATATTATGGCTTACTTTTAAAACTTTATAAATAAGCCACACACTGCTCACAGTGACACAAAATTTCCTCCTCAGCACCCCACTGGCTACACTTTCTGGAATGCCTTGGAAGTGATGCCACATCTCAAGGTCTTCTGGGAAGTGTGGGGGCAGGAGGGGCAGCATGAGGCTCTCTTCACTCCAGCCACACTTCCTGTCAAGACTTAGTAAAGTAAGTGACAACTCCCTTCTGGAAACGTTAGAGTAATCTCTCTCTCTCATTTCAATCAAAGATGGGGCGAGGGGATTCAGTTCAGTTCGCAATCAAAAGGTGAGTCTACCTAATTCACACTTCCTTTGAACCAAAACACAGACATCCTTCAAAATTTGCACTTGCCCAAATTTTGCAATGCAGTTTTCCAACCAAGGTGGAATCCACACACATGTGAAAAACGTTGTGAAAATGCTTTTTTAAAAAAAATTGTGTTGAAAAACGTATTGAATTTGCTATAGCTCACAGTCATCATCTAGTGTCACAATTGTATACTGTACATTACAACACCTTCAAAATGTTTTAATTGCAGTTGTATAGCTGAGTCCCAAATAATGAATTCTAAAATACATCCACTAAGTAATGTATGCGTAAAGATGCATATATCAGTGCAAATAGCATTCAAACGTGCATTATATGAGGGGAAATTGCTTGCAAAAATGTACCGTATTTTTTGCTCTATAAGACTCACTTTTTCCCTCCTAAAAAGTAAGGGGAAATGTGTGTGCGTCTTATGGAGCGAATGCAGGTTGTGCAGCTATCCCAGAAACCAGAGCAGCAAGAGGGATTGCTGCTTTTTCTGTGCAGTGATCTCCTCTTGCTGTTCTGGTTTCTGAGATTCAGAATATTTTTTTTCTTGTTTTCCTCCTCCAAAAACTAGGTGCGACTTGTGGTCTGGTGCGTATTATAGAGCGAAAAATACGGTATATATTAAGGAAAATCCACACTAAAATGCTGGCAGATTTCCATTAAAAAAAAATAGTGATTTGCAAACTGATGTAGAAATGATAACTAAAATTAAGCTTGGAAAAATGAGGAACTGAGAGGATCCAAAACTGACAGATCTGCCCACCTTTTATTTCCAGTGCAGAACAACAAATGGACAAAATTAACGTATGAGACCCATCAAGTAAGATAACAGCATTCTTGGGAAAACTTTATATTGTTGAATTTAACTGATATCATTTTTCTTTTAAGGAGTGTACATAATGTGTCTGGCACAAATGGTTGCTGTAAAATCATTCCTGAAATTACCACTTAATGAAAGCTTCAGAAGAAGAGGTTGTTGCTTATGCGCCAATACAAACATTAGCAGTTATTTACCTATTAGCAATCATTTTAATACCTTTGCATGTGGAGGCACAATGAAACAGATGGTATGCATTATGATGGGTTATATTAGGTTATATGTCCTCAGTTGAGTAAGAGAACTTGTATGTGATTGCAGAAAGAGAGAGAGAAAGCTCTGCTAATCCCATTTGCATCAAATGTCTGGTATTTGTCATCTGTGACATATAAGAGAATTGGGTCCAGATGGAAGTTGAAACACTTGCTTCTCTTGTTCAAAAAATGCCACAGAAGAAAGATTGGTGCATGGAGGATGCCTCACACAACCTGAGGTTGAGAAACAGCTACCTAAGTAGTCTTCATTCTTCATCTGAAGAAGAAAAAACACCCCTTATTGCAAAACATCTCATTCTCCACATTCCCCTCTGGCTGGATTTTCCTGAATTGACTTGCCTCTCAGCACAGAAGCTGTCTGGAAATGTAACATCTAATATTGAAGTCTGAACAGCCTATGGTTTACGTGGGGATAGTCGAAGTTACTTTTATGATACATATAACCAAACAGAAGTAAAATTGTCACATATTTGGTCACAAGTAGAGATGTGTGGCACATTGACAAGGGGATATCAGTAATTCTCTTAATTCTGAAGAGGAATGTGTAAAACCAACTGTACCTGTGCATTTTCATGTTCAGGTGGGGAAAGTATAAATATCCCAAATGCATTTGAAAAGCTCAAGAGTGCAAAGTCCATACCAAGAGCTGGAACACAACTTGGACAGGAACAAATATTCTCGCAATAAAATCTGTCTCCTTTCCCCTTTGGCAGATGTTCAAGAATACTAATTCTAACTCAGCAAAGATGGAATGTTACCCCAATGACAGGAAATAAAAGAGATTTACCAAAGTGGGCGAGTCCACTTTTTCTGAATCTCAATATGTCTCCTATCTCTGCAATCCTTCATCAAAGATGACTATAGCTAACTCCTCTGGTGGTCCTCTTAATTTAGCCTTCCTTCCAGTAAAACGCTTGCTTTCCATGAACTATACAAATGTCTTGTTTTGTTGGTTCTGGGTTGAGAATGGTCTGGTTTCTAGAGAGTAAATGTAAGGGAGCATGCATGGCTCATCCCCTCCCACACCACATTTTATCACCACAACAGTCCAATATCATGCTCATCATCATCATCATTTTATTGTATGCCACCTTTCCATAGCTGCAACTATGCTCAAGGCGGCTTACAACATGACAAGATTTACATAATTACAAAATTACATAATTACAAACATAAGTCATAAACAATAAATAAAACACATCAAAACATACACAACCAAATGGAAACAATTTCCACGTAATTCATAAGATCTAAAACTAAGGATACAACAATAATATCAGTAACAGCAAATAGCTCTCTCAACCCCCCCATAAATAATACTCCAGCCCAAGAATCTGTACAACAGCCTCAGTTTTTGTAGCTGGAGTCAATCAGTACTCCATTCTCCCAGGCCAGATGGGAAAAGGCCAGCAAGGCAGGGTGCAGGTCTTCCAGGGCTCATAGCCAAGATGGTCTCATTTAAAACAACACAGATAAAAATTAAAAATAATTTAAAAGAGGAGCCCTCTCTGCTGAGCAGTAGCTGCAATCCTTGTGAAACCTGTCAGGCCCTGCCCCAAGCCAGGTGGACAGAGGCAAGGGCAGGGCCCTTCAGGCACTCAGCAGGCTGTCCTCTTTTTTATTATTCTGCAAATATATATTTTTTAAGTTTGATACTATACTGTACTACACCAAAATCTTTTTTAAAAAATTGTTTGTCCTTGAATCTTCCCATCCTCTCCTGCCACACCAGTGTGGCGTACCACACCCTTTGAGAACCACTGGTTTAAACCAAACACAGTTCCCTGAGTTTGCATGTAACAAGGAGCTGTAATTTGTTGGAAAGAAATTACAAACAAATGTGAAAACAAATCCTTCTGATTACTTCAGAGCCACACCAGAACCTAAGAGAGGAGGCAGGGAGGATGAGAGCCTAAAATTTGTACAGGTTTGTTCACATAACACTAAACCATTATGCCTAAAGAAGCCGTGTCTCTGTAATGGTTGATTCCAGTGAATGTACATGCATTCAGTTGTGTTCTATCAACAGCTAACACCAGCCCCATTCAGGCATTTATCTGTTGAGGGAGGAGGAGAGTCCTACACTTCTTGTCCTGCCCCCAATGTCCACATCCTTGCCCATTTCAGCTTCAGGCCCTCATGTCTTGCTGGAAGATCTGACCCAGGGATCTTTGTTTCGTTCAGCTGAGCATGCTTAGATTACTCCCTGTGGTCAGAAACATCAGTCATGCAAGGTTACTAGTTGTGGGAAATCTTCCAATCACTGTTGGCCACATGTGTTTAGAAATCCCCCTTCAGGTATTCTGCTTGGTGAGGTAAAGCTGGGGATGGAGCCAGCAGGGACAGTACTTGCAAGGAGACTGGGGGTAGGGGGTGGTACATAGTCCCATGCCTCCTACATGCATCATATCCCCTTTGTGTTCTTTGAAAATCTGAATAGGGCTACAATTACTTTTTTAATTGCAGTCCATAATTGCAGTTTGGGAGGCAAATTACACACACACACACACACACACACACACACACACGAACCATGCAGACAATACAACTGCATGTCGATCCAGTTATGGGATGCACCATATATAATGGAAAACCACATATTGTCAATGGACTCTAACCATCTTTCCCCACTACTGTGGCAGCTGTTGGGGCTCATTTGCAACATATTTATTATTTTTTATGATCAAGTTCTCTCAGATCTTTTGCTTTTAAAATCTTTTCAGATCGTTTCCCCCCATTTATTCTGTAGATGGTTATTGGCCTTAAGACATACTTGAAACAAAATAAATTGCCAGCAATTTTTGGTTTTCATTATAAGTGAGTTTTATCCAACAGCTAAATGTTGACTGTCCTAGACTATACAAAAGAAAGAATTGTTTCCCAGATCAAGGAAAACTTGATTGCTTTCCAGCACTTATATGAAATTGTTGTTTGTGTGTTTTTAATAATAGAGATAATTTTATTTCAAGATGAAACCAAGAGGGACAGATAACTAAGGCATAAATACAAGAAGTAATGGACTACTTTATGTTAGGTACTTTCTAAATGAGATGTTATATATCATTATACTGAAATATCATTAAATTGCTCAACATTTATTATAATGGTGCCCAGTCTGAAATGATCCTATTTAATGTGGCAAAGTTAAAACACTGCCAACTGCATTTATTTTCTCAGCATAACATTTATATGGGACTTATATGGATGGCTGAGAAAAAGATTAGAAACATCCCATTTGTGTAGTTCATTCCTTCACAGCACCGCATGTTATAGGCAGAGAAATGAGATTGAGATTACTTGCCTGGGATCACTATTTACCTCAGAGGTAGTCAATATGGTGCTCTCCTGATGTTGCTGATTGACAGTTCTCATCAGCTTCATCCAGCATGGCCAATAGTTAGGCATGATAGGAGTTGTAGTCCAAAATACTGGGAGGGCAGCATGTTGGCTAACCCTGCATCAGCTGGATCTGAACCCTGGCCGCTCAGGACCATGTCCAAAGAAACATTTAACAAGATTTGAATGCAATGGATTTTTGCTTTCCATCCATTTTTCACAAGCATACTTGAATAATAATCAATTTGTTGGTTCATAACCAATGACAGGCTGTCCGGGTGTTGCTGGACTAAAGCTTCCATCAGCCCCAGTCAGCATGGCCAATGGACAAGGATGCTGGCATCAACATCTAGAGGGCATCATATTACCTGCTGTGACTTATGAGAAACTAGTTTCATTTCATGGGCTTCTCTCACACCAACTGAAACCTTGACATCATCACAATGTGTGTTTCACATTATATGCCAGGTTTAGCTCATTGCAGACTGATGGAAATAAGAATGTGTTCTCAGCTACTTGGATTAAGCTGTGTGGTATAAGCAGTTGCACAGCCATACTAAGAGCAGAGATTGTCATTATTATTGGCTTGGGTGCAAAGGTTTTCTTGCGCAAGCTGAAATTCACTTCCACTCACCTAAGGCTACTTCCCCTAATCCATCTGACTTTTCCATCCCACTTCAGCAACCTTCCCCATGCCCCATTCCATACTGCTTCAGAGGGTCCCTTGAAACTCTACAGCATGGAGGAGAAGCCAGAAAAGTCTAGAATGCCCAAGATGTTGCCTAGTTCCTGGGCATTTTCTGATAAAACAGTGGACACCAGCCAGGGGCTTCATTTTTGGTAATGGCTGTCATTACCTTCCCAGCCCCCAAAAGTCCCAGAATGGTACAATATCCAGGTGCACAATATATAACTGATTCAGGAGCAGACAAAAGATGTTCCTCAGACGCCAGCTGGTTTATTGTGGTATGAACCTGCATACATAGTAGCTGACAAGTTCTAGTAGATCAAAACGTATTTTAGTTACCATATTTGACAACTTGCTAAATTTGGAAATTGGATTACAGCAACGGAATACACATAAAGGACCTGCTATATGCAATAGAAATTAAGAGCCTTGTCGAAATTCAGTGAAATGTGAGAACAGCTGGGGTGTAGGCAGCATGCATTACGTGACTGATCGACATGATGTGATAACATTTGAGAGGAATCACCAAATCAGGAAATTGAATGACATGCAAGATATGTACCAAGTCATCAGATAAGGCAATGCAGTCTAAAGCAGTGTTTCCCAACCTTGTGCCTCCAGATGTTTTTGGCCTACAACTCCCATCATCCCTAGCTAGCAAGACCAGTGGTCAGGGATGATGGGAGTTGTAGGCCAAAAACATCTGGAGGCACAAGGTTGGGAAACACTGGTCTAAAGAGAAGTCAACAGCTGTGGTACCCTGTCTACATTAATTTACCTCCATCACACACACAAAAACCCAGATGTGGCAAAATTCTGAAACCAGGTTATGCCGTTTTCTTATGTGGCAGCTCATTGTATAAAGAGGGCTAATTAATGTAGCAGTTTTCATTTTGTTAAAATGCCAGGAAAAGTCAATTAAAATTAATAATAAATGACTTTAAACAACTTCTACTGTGGTATCGATCTTTAATTCCTCCATCTTTCCTTTTTTAAAACAAAAAACAAAAAAACTGAGCTTCTGTTATCTAAAAATCTGGATTTCTAAAAGGTGAGTTCCCCAAATTGGTTTGCCCAAAATTGGCCTGCAATCCTATGCACAGGAAGGCTGCTTTAATCCAATAAATGCAATGCATATTAGCTTAATGAAACTGCATGTAGCATTCCAACCTTTGTTTTAAAATTGTTCATTGACTGAGCTGCATTGTTGCTTGATTGAATGACATGCTGACTTGATTAATTTTGTCACTTACTACTGTTTGTTCTCAGTTGGATGACTGCATGTTGTTGTTTTTCCTTTTTTCCATTCTATGTGGTTAACAACAGCTGGCCACATGGAGCAGCCTCTATATGGTTGCATTCCAAGCAACCACTGAAAATAGATCATAGAATGTTTATACTGGGGCAAAGGTCCACCCATATAGTTCTATTTTTCAAAATTCCCTGTGTTATTTAGACTTGTTCAGGTATATACACTTCCCTGGGAATACGTTCCACTTAACAGGGTTTGCTTCTGAGTATGGCTGCATTCTTAAGGAACCAGTTGTTCCACACTATAGTTTCTTCCTTACAGTGCAATCCAAGCCATGTCCACTCAGAAGTCCTACTGAAGTCAGTAGGTCTTACTCTCAGATAAGCAGGACTAGGATTGCAGGATTGCAGCCTTACCTAACAAAAAAACTAAGGAGTCAGCCAAACCCTTAGATATAAAATTCCAAACCCTTGTATATATAAAATACAGTATTAGATCATAATTCCTTAAACATAATTCACACTGAGAGGCACATAAGAAAAATAAAAATGGGTGTTAACGGGTGAAATCATAACCACTGTCAGGAATGAGAAAAGGGAGAATTCCTATTTATGCCAGTCAGTGCATTAGGCCTGGGTGGCACGTAAAAGCAATGACTTCAAAATTAAAGGGCAGTGAAGATAGCCCAAGCCTTTCATTTGCCATCATATATGATTGGCCACCATTCCAACTGGTTGCTGTGGCAAAACAGAAAAGCAGCAAAAAGCATAACAACAAAGGTGTAGGTGACTGGCTGCACCCATATCACAGCTGTGTTGCTTTGCCAAGGAGACAGGGAGCCTGAACCGAAAGAACAATCTTTCAAGGGGGAGAAAGAGTTTAATACAGTTCTTCCACTAATAAGCCAATGGCTTTCAACTGTCTCTAATGTTTGGAAACGTGTACGCTTGCCACTTCTGCATCCGCAGCTGGCATCCCCTCTGCATGTGTGTCTCTTTCCATCAGACACAAAAGGAAGTTCAAGTTGTGGTTTCTGTTGTGCATTCTACTGCAAAGAAAGAAAATCTGGCTATTTGCATTGGATCCCCTCCATTCCAGCAGCATGCATCAATGTCTGTGCTGTGCAATCAAACTCTGGGAGTGACAGCAGGAAGAACAGAAGCAGAACCCCTCACCGCCCCCCATCTCAGAGCTTTATTAGGTGCTGTAACATTTTAGCCCTTTAGAATAAAGAAAGGGGGTGAGCTGGGAATACAAGATGTGATGAACTCCAGTGGAATAAACCAGTTGGGTTATACTGATGTTTACAAGAGCTTAATTTGATTTTTGCATCCCGCTCCAAAAAAGCCTTTGTGGATGGCTCCAGATGGATGTTTGTGGGATTGGAGTTACACTTGTGTACAAGGTTTTCACAGTATCCAGACAATGTTGGCATCAAAATGCCAGCCAGTAGTTTTCTGCCCATTTAACCCCAGACTTACACTTTCCAGAGAAAGCCCAATACATTGTGTGTGTGTGTGTTTAATGTTGTCAATTACCTGTTTGCCTTATCCGAATGACTGTGATCTTAACAAAGCAATCCAACCCCTTGATTTGCAGGGCTGGAGGAGGCTTGCATCCCTCCACCTAGTTCTGCTGGCTCTGCCAGCTTCTACCAGCAGCAGAGCCCCGCCCTTGGTGGGGAAGCCTCAATGCTGAGGAATGCCCCAATACGACTACCTAAAAGGCAGGTGAATAGAAAGACTCTCCTCCTGCAAAGAGAGGGGAGTGGTTGCGGTCGGGAGCCGGACTCCGCCTCAAGCAGGGGACGTTAGCCCCCTGCCTCCCACTCACCTGGCTGGCGCCCACGCCCACGGGCAGGCACCCAACCAGGTGCCTGCAAGGGGGCGTGTATACCAGCTTAAATCTCTACGGCGCCAGCCTCCCGGCGCCAGCCTCCTGTCGCAAGTCACCCACCCTCCACTCCCTTAGAGCTCAGGGTCTCAGTTTTCTTTTGGCCTTGCTATGGACCTTACGTTAGTCGCCCTGGTTGTGCGAGCCTGGTAGGAATTTTTCCATTTGGCATTAGGCTTTTTGGTTTTTTCGCCTACCTCATAGCAATCGTCACAACTTTCGTGGTATTGGTGGGTAGGTTAGGCATTGGAATAATGTGTTGTGGTGTGCCGAAGGGCTAGGTGTGGCCATCGCCTACGCCTTCAATTTTTGGGTATTCCGTTAAAGGAATCTGGCGGTTGTGTATTCTGTCCGATGCCTGCGTCGCAGGAGGCCATGGCACCACCCTCGGTGACATCAGGGGAGAGCTTATAGTTGGATTAGCATAAACAGGCTCCACCTACTGGTGAATAAACCCCCCTGTTTTAGACTCACCCCCCCTCTGAGGGGGTGGAGTCAGCTGACATAATCCAATGCCTAAGCCAATACCTTTTCACTTGCTGTAATCAATAAAGTTGTGGCCTTTTCTTGCCCATTAACCTTATATCACGTGTCCTTGTGTTTTCATTCCACTATGCGGGGATCGGGTCCTCAAACCGCAAACTAGAGATGCCGATATCCCCAGGGTGTTTCTTGGGTGGGATGACACACATGATTCACAGGATCTGGTGCAGACCCTGTTGCCTTCATATTATGGTTCTGGGCTCTTTACTGCACCAGCATGGGAGCTTGCACACCAAAGGGACATTTTTTTTCTGTCCATTTTCTGCTCTGCCTAGCACAGAGCAAGCCCTGCTTCTGTAAAGCAAGCAAGCAGCTGGCTGTGCAACTCCATCAAGCCGCATCACTACTGGCTAGGGATGAGGATTGCACTCTAAATACCCATGTGGAAGCACCCTTTATCTCCTCCTTTTATTATCCTCATAGGATGGCCCCTTATGCAACACACATATCAGCTTTTTTCCACCCATTCCTTTCCCACCCTTTTTATTCCTCTTTCATGATGGGCAGGGTGTGTGTTAGACAAGAGAACTGGGGAGAGAATGGAGAGAGAAAGGCCTGGCACTCAAATTAGCAGTTTTAAAGGTATGAAACCTCTGAGCTGCAACCTAAGGCACTCAAAGCAAACAGCAAACAGTTCAAACAGTCTGTCTTTACTTACAAAGCTGGCAACAATGGCCTGTGTGGCCAGCATTGCAGTAACATTCTGTTGTTGTTGTTGTTCTCATTTGCAGAAAAATTTACAACATCAGTCCCCACTCAACAAATTAATGTGCTGCTGATCAGATCCATTGTATACAAGTTTATCATCTTATTTGACAGGGATAAACAAGACACACATGGATAAACAGCGCAAGTCATAAAATAGGCTACAAACATGATAAATAATAGATTGGATAGATCCAAGTTTAATCCTCTGTTTATAGAAGCGCCCCCCCCCCCCCCCATGAGAGGAATGGTAGGTCAACATTTATTGCAGCACATTAAAAAGTTTAAGAATTTGTGCTTCACCTGGAGCATCATTCCACCTAGGGTCTGCCATATTTACAGAAAAAAACATTTCAAATGTTTTGTTGATCAGCTATGCTCTGCTAAGCTAAATTTCAACCACAGGGCAGAAGGTTTGACTTTTATGGAGAGAGAAGCCTAGGATTCTCTTGTGAAAAGTGACTGTTTACTTCAGTTGTAGAAAAGACTTAGTCAAGAGGAATACACATGTTTGCAGTTTTGAACTGATATTTTCTTACCTCTGTATTAACAAAAGCAAATCAAAGAAAAAGGCGGGTTCAGAGGCTTAAGTGTGGAGTCCATTTCTGCTTTTGATAATTATTTGAACTGTTGTGGGAGGGAGCTGGATGTAGTTCATTCTTAATAACCATCTGTTTCCACTTGCATCCAAGATTACCTGTATTTACTTCCAAAACTGAGAGTCAAGATTTTGGTCTTTCTCCAGTTGTTCAAGCCAATGAAACAACTGCCTAGAGAGTGTTAATTTTAGGCCTCCAGGACATGCTCACACACACACACTGATATATATGAATGCCTAAAAGAGGGTCAACTAAGCTGTGACCATCCAGATGTTGTTGGGAAGGCCCCAGCCCATAGGGCCAATGGTCAGTGATGATAGCAGTTGCTGTCCAACAACATCTGGACTCTGGCCTATAATAATCAGCATCAAGAGATATTTATTTTCAACCAACATCCATTATTTGCTCTGACTCAGAGTTCCAACAGAGTTCCATGGCTACAACCAATGTAAGTATGCCATCAGAATATTGGAAGAATATAAACACAGGGCAGAAAGCATCTATAAGTACCAGTGATTGAGGGGAGTAAGTTAAGCACATGTTTAGCAGCACAACATTATGCATGTCTATTTAGAAATAAATCCTACTGAGCTCAGTGTGTCTTACTCCCAAGTAAATTACTATAGAATTACAGCCTAAATCTCACATTTCAATCAATAAGGCATAAAAGTGCTTAACGTTGACTGGACGGTGGTTAAGGTTGGTTTAGCATTTCACTAAGTACTGTCGTCTTTTTGCTATGAACACATGGTATGGTTCCAAATTGTTCAGCAGAGGCACCTGAATATCTCTGAATAAATTTGTGGCACATCCACCAGTACAGTAAGTTATTTGGTGTGTTGCTATTTACTGGGTATTTACTGTTGACATGCAGGTGGCCTACAGCACTACATAGTGCCTCAAGGAAAGGATTCCAGCTCAGTTCAGGTGGGAGTATGCATGACATTCTCCAGTTGCTACTGATAGTGGGCTAAAACACATAAGGAAGGAAAGAGTAATGCCACTAGTTTGTCTACCTTAGAATTGTCTGTCCTCACCGGCTGAGGTCCTTCTCATCCCTGCTACCCGACATTCTTCCAACTGAAAACACCAGGGATCGAACCTTGGATCTTGTACAAATAAATCATGTAGTATACTGCATTACTCAAGAGTTAAGTGTTAAAAGCACATGCCAGAGGACTTATATGTTGTGGAACTTAGAATGGGAAAGGCTGTTTTGGCGTACTGTATTTAATCAGAACATGTTCTAGCATTGCATTCACACTAGTGCAAATCCAGGAGGCAGGTACACATCAGAAGTGCAATGGCACATCCAACTGGCATTGTGGGTCAACTGCCTATCTAGTGCACAATTGATTCAAGGATTCTGAATTGCAGAAGTGTGCAGTCACTCACAGTTTCTGCCTAGTCCTCCTGGGGTTGAGTTGTCTCACAACTTAATTCCTTTTAAAGGAGCACATCTTGGGATAATGGGATGACGGGGATTGTTAAATTTTAGGATTTGGGGAACATGTTCATGAGCCCAAAACTATGCATATTTTCTCAGAAGTAAGTTTCACTGAGCTCAGCGGCACTTGCTCCCATGTAAATATGTATAGGGTTACTAGAGAGTAAGCCCCATCAATTCCAGTGCAACTTGATTCTTATTAAACATGTATAGGCTTGTGCTATTTAAACTTTGCCAGCTATCTCTCTTATCTACTAAAGCAGGTCAAAAAAAATTTTAGCAGGACACTGGAGCTCAATGAACACTGCTAAAAAGCAAAATATTTCTTACAGTGCTGTGCTACTTAAAAAAATTATACGGGATTTGGTAGGAGGAGTTGTGTCACTTGTCACAAGTAATGGTTAACTGCCAATAACTGCCAGACAGTGATGCACAACTCAATTCCAACACTCCTTTTTCACAGTATATGGTCACATGCATGCTAAGGGAAATGATCCAGCCAAAGTTAAACATATTTCACAACAGTTAATTTCAATGAGATAGTTAAGCTCATTGTGCTCTACCTTCTCTCCCATTGAAAGTGGTGGGATTTAAAGCTATCCAAAATAAGAAGGGGTAAACAATGAGTAATTTCTTGAGTCCATGGATGATACAGATTAGATATTCAAGCATATAATAATAATTTTATATTAAAAAAATTGTTGGTTCCCAAACTTCTGCATTTTTAAATGATATCTACATTTGAAAATAGCACTAACTTTTATAAAGTGCTTAACTTCAGTGGGTGATGCCCTAAATATTTTACATAAAAACTTGCTTCCAGCACTCCAGCATCACCAACGCTTATTATTTTAAATGGAGGTCTGCTTGCATTAGCAAAGTTGTGACAAGAGCTTCCCAGTAGCTCAATATAGGTGCTAATAAATTGCAAGCTGGCCACCAAGCCATACTGTGAAATGATACAGGGAATAGCATCAGCTTTGGCTGTTTCTTTGTCAGCAAAGCCTTAAGTGCACATACATCTCCCTGAAATGTACCCCAAACAGAACATTGAAATACTACTCTGCATAAATGTTCTAATAACTTTATTGTCCATTCTTTTATCACACCTGTGTGTTTGTTCAACAATCACAAGAAGCCCTTTGTGTACTGCTCCAACTTTGAACTATTGCTCAACAATATTGACTGTTATAATGATAAAGCAACAGCTCTATTTCTAATTCATTAGTATGGAAAATATTCTGAATATTGTAGGCTATAGTATAAGTCCTTTGTCAATCATACACTTTTCAAGAAAAAATGCAGCAACCATTGCACAATGCCAGAATTTCAATATTTTTCTAATAAAGAAACGAAGAAGAATTGCTAGAAATAGATTTTTCCATTTATTGTCTTCTTATCCTTACGATGACTACCCAGTGCAAGAATTGTACATAATGAATGGAACATCAACAACAATACTGAGCAGTCATGCGGTTTATTGCAATATTTAAAGTCTAGATCCAAGAGCTATGAAGGCAAAAGGAAGACATTGTCCAGACTCCCAATGTATCAAAACCACATTTGGAATATTAACTTGATTACCGCACCCTAATATTTTATGCTACAACTATATTTATGGTCTATTGTTGTAGCCATATAAGTCTCAGGATAAAAGAGGGACCCCAAACCAAACAGTGCATCAGGTAATCTTTCTTATTGCATCCCTTATTGGTGATGAAAGTAAATACAGTGTTTTGCCAGTTTTGATTGCAAAATCCACAGTCGCTTGAATCATGCATATTTTAATAACGTAATTCCCTAGAGTCAAGACCATTTTTCTTAAATGCCTTACAGATCACATCTTTGCTTGTCTGGATTTTTAAAATGTGGGAACTATGCCTGCTCACTGGGAAACAGACCCTGCTGAACCCAGTGGTGCTTACTCCTGAGTAGGCATGAATAGAACTGCAGTCAAATAATTCACAACACCTCTGGAAGCACTGGGGAAGTGAACAATGGCTTGCACCACTTTAACTGAGGCTGAGACTAATTATTTCAGAAGTGTGACTAAAGTTTCTTGCCTGAAGTTATAGGATTGGCTGGAAGGTGAAAGAAAAGAAGCTTATAGTATGGGAACACCTGGAGTACTGCCCATTATCCGATTCTGAACTTCACTCATTTCAAGTTTCTCCACAGTTTTTGTCAATAATTTCAGTCCTCTCACATTTTATGAAGTAATTGCCAAGAGTTCCTTTGGGGGCAGAGTGTTTTTCATGTACCTATCAGACCATGGCCAGATTACGGACAACTACCTCTCTTTTAATAGTATGGAGGAGTCTTCTGTAACTGATACTGTGAAGTTTCCTTAGCCCTGACTTATAAGGAAGACATTGTTCATTTATCATAATCCATCCTTGCCAATCCCATCCTTCCTGGCAATGCTAAGGAAGGAAAGATCACACCAGGGTAAGAAAATGACCTGGAATGTAAGCAATGTTTCTGTGGTGGGCCCAAGAGGACAGTCACCAATTTCACAGGTACCAAACATGAATAAACATGTGAGGTTATGTCAGGCCCACTTCTCCCCATGGCTGCTGATAGACAAGAGTTTCAGATGCTGTAAAAGCGTAGGAGTTAAATGCTATAGCTTCTTAAGGAGATTTTCTGACTTTCGAGAAATCACAACAAGCAATTGTTGCTCTTTGGTTTTAGAGCGGTTGGCTTTGCTTTTGGAAACCTAGTTGAGATTGGTTACCTCAGCCCAGTAACCTCTCCAGGTTTTTAGCAAGTGTGCCGGAAATCAAATCCAAGTTATAAGACACTGCTGCTCTACTGTGGATGTGTAGCTCTCTGTTCATTCTTGGGGTGATTTTGCCTCTCATTTACTAAACGACACAGCAAGCAGCAGTAACATTTTCACACATGTTTGGGTTCCATGCACTTTGAATGAATATGTGCATTGAGGGGCCAGTTTCTACCACCTGCTATGTGTATGTCATTTACAGAGGAGAACCCAAACATACAAAATGAGGATTCAGCTGGCAGATGGCAAACTGAAGTCATCCCTTGGTGTTCCTGCTTGTGTTGTATTCAGGTACTAAATTAACTGTCTGCTGTCCTCTTAAGCACACCTCACCTTCCCACCTCCCTCTCTGCCCTTGGCCATTGAGAAACACTGCTGCAGTTTTGCTTGAAGAGCCCTCACACGGGGAGCTGTATAAAGCCCTGTTTAACAAGCCAGTTAAATTATCAACACGTGTGTGGATCCTGAATTCTATGTACACCACATGTTTGTATTGTTTGTTTGCTTATGAAAGGTATTTCTCTAACGCCATTTCATAAAGTATCTGGGTGGTATACAACAATGTGTATACAATAAAGCACTCCCTTTAAAAAAAAAGTACAAAAGAATTGTTAAAATGACTGGCCACTCAAGAAAATGTTAAACAACTACATAAGCCTTTTGGCATATAGCAAAACAAAAAGAGTCTTCAAGAGATGCCTGGAAGTCAGAAGCAACGATTCCTGCCAAATCTCTGCTGGAAGAGCGCTCCACAGCATGGGATCAGTGAAACTAAATGCTCGACTTCCAGCCAAGTCTGATTGGGCCACTGTAAGATGGGGAACAATGAACAGTGCTCTTCCAGTTGATCTCAGTGATCCAGCTGGGATATAGGGGTTCAAGCAGGCCTTAAGGTATCCTGGACCAAGTTTTTCAGAGCTTTTTAAATGCAAGAAATGTTCATAGTTAGGCCAACTATGGTTTAAGAAGTAGCCATTTGCTACTTGAAAATAAAGCATTTTCTCAGCGGCAAAGCCTATACTTTAACATAAACAAACATCCAGCAAAAGGAGGGACCATAATTCATTGCTAACCAACTAACCGCACTCTGTCCAGTTCTTACTACTACCACCATCACCACCAAAAGAGATTCATCATCCTAGGACAGGCTTTGAAACTGATAGAAGTGACAGAAGGAGGCAATGATATTGTAACCTGGGTGGCTGCCCTGGAAAGCTTGTTGAAGATAAGGACCCAGTCTTACCCCGTCTAAGACCCCAACAAATCCAGAGCATGGCTTGAATGCAAGGGACAACATTAAACAGTATTTTAAATGTTAAATTCTATCACCAGCAGGATTGTTCCAGAACTAAAAGATTTATTCTATCCCAAGAAATCGAGCGCATTTGGAATAGCATCTTCTTGAAGCTCCTTCAATGCTAGGGTTCCTTCCATAGCAATAAAATAAATATTACATGGCACACTGTTCGGTTAATGAGTTGTTTCTCTAATGTGACAAAGTGTTTGATAAACTCAGCATGCCTCCATTAATCTAGATCACATATGTGGCCACCTCCTTTTAAATGGAAACTATTAACATCTAAATTAAACATGTTGGTGATATCAGTGAACAGAGAAGTGTAAGGTTAGTACACACAGAGAGATTGTTTCTCTGTCTTGAGAAATATTAACAATAACTTGGTCCCAGTTCTAAATTGTCATTGGACCAAATGGCAGTAGGTCGAACCACTAAGCATTTTGCAAAAAACCATTTGCTTCAAATTACCACATCCATGTCCCAAAGAATGAAAAGAATGTTATTGGATCTCTCTGCAATGTCATTCAAATTCATGAATCAAAACATTATGCATCCTTAGAAGATTTGTCTGGTTTCTTGTGGTGTTGTAGGTTGTTGTTGTTTTTAACAAATTTCTTGAGAGCCACTTTGAAGATGCATAAATAATCCGCATAATGAAACTTGGGCTTTTCCAACTATATGGAGATCTAAAATTCAGTGGTTTCTGCTTATTGATGCAAACAATGATATGACCTGAAATGGCTACAAGTAAAAATTAGAAGAAGAAGAAATCTATTTACCTCAATCTAATTATGTCTCAGGAAGAACTCTTTCTCACCCTAAGACCCTTTTAGCAGGAAATTTCAGGGAATGATCCCAGGATTGACTGCATCATCAGCCACTGACCTATGGCTTTTCCCATTTGAGATTTGATTTTCATCAAATGCCAAATGATTTCTAGCACATGGGGAAAGGAGAAGTAAGCCTTGGCCCTTTTATGAAATATCCCGCAGGATTTTATTCCCAATGGTTTACAAAAGCCCTGTAACTACTTTACACTGATTTCATAGCCTTATATGCTGGAGCCCATGTTAAGTACTAGGATTACAGAGATGAATTAATTAGTTAAAAGTAGGGTAATTAAAAATTCCATGTATGTATGTAACAGGAGCATTTCAGGACAAGCTCCATTGCAGGCTGCAGTTGCCCAGGTGTTTTCAGTCTAATCGTACCCACTAGGGATGAAGGAGACATTTGCGTCAGTGTGCATTTAAAGCAGAATCTATTAAAAAAGCAGAATCAATCAAAGTCACACTTTCTGAAATGATATGGAAACTGAAATACGGCTATCCTTTGAAATTCACCCCTATCCAAACTTTAAGATTAAGTTCTCCAGGCAACCATGCTTATACAACATAGGTAAGTGTTAAGTTACAGTGCAAATTCAAATTAATGAAAAGGATAGAAATGTTATCTTCAACAATATATTTGTTTTGTGCATACTTTCTTCTAATAACATCTCTGAATTTTTCACTAATTTGAATTTGCACTGTTACTATTACTCTTCCAAATGCAGAACCCTAAATTTTTATTCCCCCATTGTTACAGATATCCCACTGGCACCACCATCACCCCCTCCAAAAAAGAAAAGAAAAGATAGGGAACCGCCATATATAATAGTATATATATAGTGAGATGAAACATAGTTCTGAAATAGTAAAAAAAAAAAAATGAAGTAGAAGCATTTTTACAGTTCAGATCAAACATGGGGAGAAGGACTGCTGCTGCCCATTCCTTAAGCTCCACAGATGCTTTTGGCAAAGGAGGAGACCTAACAATGACCTCTTGCACAGGGACTCAATTAGACTGGAAAAGAAAAAGTGATTTATATGTGTTGTATATGCAATACTACGTTGTGCCACCAGACAGTGGTGTGGAGTCCCCGGTTTTTCTCTACCTGTTTTCCCTGTTTAAATTTACAACGTCTTGAACTGAAATGCTTCTTTGATGCGTCTTGATCCAGCCTATTTATGGGCATAAATAGCCTTTAAATGGGATTTTAGAGAGACTCTGGGCTCATCCGCACACATACACCTTTTGCCCATGCCTTCTAGACTCAGGTCTGCACATTCCCAATCTGTGCCAAGGCTTCCCTGCCCCACTTTCCCCAGGAAAACCCACTTTTTAACCCTGGATCAGAAAAAAAACAGCAATTCAGGGTTTCCCACAGAATTTGCTTTCAGCAGTAAAGAGCAGGGTTTTATGGGTAAAGTTCTAGGGCCAAAAAGAAGAAGTAGTGTTCAGACAACATAGCTTTAAAGAATGGACCTGTGCCCAGAAACACAGCGCTAAAGGAAGTCTGTATGGGATATTAGTGTTACAACCTGTCATTTTCTTCAGAATCACCCAAAATTGGCCTGGGGACAGTGGGGACAGGATGTTAGGCTAGAAGGGCCACCTTTTCGACCCAATAAATGTGTCTTTTTTGTGGATACAAACAAGAAATGCACTTTTCAAAATGCTTAAATCTTTTCCAAAAGTTGATTATCCACTCCACCCCCCCCAAAAAAAAATAAATGCATCCAGAGTCCAGAATATATTAATCTCCCCGAAAAGGATTTGGTCACTATATTTATTACCAAAGTGATATTACAAAAGCCTCCTTTTAAGAATCCTTTATAGCTTAGATTAAAGCTCTAAGTACAAAGAAGAAACAGACTGGGCTCATCAGTGGAGGGTCTTAGCATAAGCGTTTAAGTCAATTTACAGTCATGATCTCAGGCAGAAATCAAGTTCTTGGGAAGAATGTGCAAGTTTTCTGAGATGTATCATTTGGATTTAGAGTGCAAAGCCTCAAAAAATGTTTGAGCAACATTCACCCAAGGACAATTTATGTTACTGTTTTCAAACACTGGGAGAGATCCATGGGACTAGATATATGTTCCAACAAGCCTGGCTTATATCTCTGTTATCATAAACTCACTGTGGAACTGACTGAGTGTGCAACTCATGAGTCAGGCTACAACCTCATTCTGCTTAATGGTTGGGATGGGCCTGATGGCAGGAGTTCCACTAGGTAGGAAAATGAAAGAAATAAGATGCAGATCAGAATACCTGGCTGAGGAGGAAGGGAGAAGGAAGGAGAGATTTCGTAATTCTTCATCTTCACTTTATGATAACACTCTTTGAACAACAAAGATTACAGTGGTACCTCTGGTTACGAACTTAATTCTTCTGGAGGTCCGTTCTTAACCTGAAACCGTTCTTAACCTGAGGTACCACTTTAGCTAATGGGGCCTCCCGCTGCTGCTGCGCTGCCACAATGTGATTTCTGTTCTCATCCTGGGGCAAAGTTTTTAACCCAAGGTACTACTTCTGGATTAGCAGAGTCTATAACCTGAAGTGTTTGTAACCTGAGGTGTTTGTAACCCGAGGTACCACTGTGTTCCTATCTAGTTAACAACCTGTTGACCTCTTCTCATTTATCCCATTGTTCTTTGAAGGGTCACCTGAGGTTTCAACTTTCATCTCACCATCATCCTGAACCAGGACCAGCCCATGCAGTAGGTTCACTTTCCAGACTGTCATGCAGCAACATAATTGACACATAAGCACCACCACATTTCAGAAACCTAGTAACTGCTGCACATACTAATATGCTTCCCACGCAACACACAACATAAAGTCTGTTGTCTACAGCCAAGCCCTGAGATCCAACCACATCTGCTCTGAGTCATCAGACAGCAATTCACAACTTAGGGATTTACCACAGACATTTCTTAGACCACAGTACTCACCCAATGACATTGAAAAGCAGAACAACAAGGCCAGACTGCTTCCCAAAATTCATTTAATCTCCTGCAGGATGGGTCTGGAAGTATAAGTGACATAACACAACTTCTTGTCACTGACTCCCAACTAAAACCACTCAATTATCTACAATCCATCCTGGACGGTAGCACTTCCTTCTGACTGATCTTAGGTGGTAGGCCTCTGCAAGCTTACAGGCAGTCTGCCAGCCCAAAACAGATGGTCACCAACAGGTCACAGAAACAGAAATACAGACACAAGACCCTGAAACAGCTCTGCCAGTGTGGTGTAGTGGTTAAGAGCGGTAGACTCGTAATCTGGTGAACTGGGTTCGCGTCTCCGCTCCTCCACATGCAGCTGCTGGGTGACCTTGGGCTAGTCACACTTCTCTGAAGTTTCTCAGCCTCACTCACCTCACAGTGTTTGTGGGGGGGGGGAGGGAAAGGAGATTATTAGCCGCTTTGAGACTCCTTAGGGTAGTGATAAAGCGGGATATCAAATCCAAACTACTCCTCCTCCTCCTCTTCTTCTTCTTCTTCTTCTTCTTCTTCTTCCAGCTCAAACTCTACTTGATTGACACTATTACAGAGGCTTAATGCTGTCGGCTGCATCAAGGCTGCATTCACCTCTTCATTTTCCAGTGTGGTATAAAACAGGCCTCCAGTTAGCACGTTGCTGTGCTTACCAGAAGGGGAAGGGATGAGGTGGTGGAAGGGTCAGTGCAGTGCAGGCACAGCCCAAGGAGCACTGAATTGGCACTGCAACTGCATTCAGGATGTACAAGACTCTTTGCTGCTTGGGTTGCAACAAAGCAGCACAGCTACCCTTCATAGGCACCAGTTCCTAGGGGCCAAAGCACTTTCTTCCCACCCCCCAATGTATTTTTTTTAAGGGGGCCAGGATCCCTCAATGTTCAGAGGGTGTTTGACTCCACCTCCTGGCTCCTCATGATGTCACGTGTGTGAGGTCAGAATATCATGTGACATCAGAACATTACGTCGGGTCACCACAATCTTCTTTGGAAGGTGGTGCCTCTGGTACCCGTTCATGTGGTTGACTTCAAACACAGTAAGTCAGAAAGTGAAGAGATTGCTCAAAAGACAGGGCTGAATAAGTCACAAATTCAGTAGGTGAAAAATTATAAGAATCAGTTGGTGCAAACAATATATATAATCTGCATTTAACTTACATTTCCCCTTACTATCCATGACAACTGCTATGCAGTAAAACATTGCATTGTGTACATGCAGACAAGCACACATATATTAGCTGAGGTAGGTCTTGTCTCCATGGAGCAAAGAAAAATAAACAAGACATGAAGTAAATAACTAATACTTAGCAAATTTGCCATAACTGTCTTATAAACTCCACAGTTTATACTTATCCTCTTTAGGATATGGGGGGTGGGTTTAGGTTCCTGGGATTGTTTATCATAAATTGCACTTTCAAGGACATTTGGATGGCCTCAAAACGTTCCCTTGTACAATAAAATCACAGCACAATTGATCTTATCAGGCTGTGTTTTAAAACAGAGAAACAAACCAAATGTTTGTTCTCAGTCACACTAGTGCAAAGCAAGAGTAAGTGAGCTAACCAAGGACCTCAGCGTGATGTCACTCTTTCCTGGTAACGACTCTCTTCAGAGGAAGGCAGATGTATAATCCCTAGCAGATAGGTCTGACATACCGTAATTATGTCAGCAACTCAAATACAACACACACACACACACACACACACTTTTATATCTGGAAATAGTCTGTGGACATCACTTCAGAGCTCCAAAACCAAGTCAAAAAGTACAGTCAAACCAATGTTCAATTTAGGCTGCATACACACTATATCTTTAAAGCACATTTGAAGCACATTTCACTCTTTCAAGCAATTCTGGGTACTGTAGTTCATTGATGATTACTGGGAATTATAAATAACTGTGAGTGGTAAACTGCAGGGCCCGGAATTCTTGGAGGGAAAGAATGTGCTTCAAATATGCTTTAAAGGTATAGCAGGCCTGCAGCAAAATCAGGAGGTGCAAAGGTTCTCCACGCCTGACATATACTGTTGCCAGCCATTTTGAAGCGATTATTCTTAAGTTTATTATTTACTCATGATTTCAAAATAATAGAGAAAGAGAAAGAAGAGTGGGAGAGGCAAGGTTAAGAAGAGATGAACTTAAATAAAATCAGTTGCAGGTACTTAGACTTCAGTTTGGTTGGATTAAATTGGTATATGGCTAAAATCTGAGAGTATCAACACTTGGTGACATTTTAAATGACCACATCCTGGAGGCCCATCAAAAGCTCAAGTTTTCTTGACTGGAGAAAATCTTAGCTCTCTACACATCTGGATGGAGAGGCTAGCTTGAATTCACATTGTCTCGCTCAGATTGATTTGTAGAAAGATGGTTTCCATTTCAACTATATGCAGAAAATAATTTTCTGTCAGAATTCAAATTTATTTATTTACGGCTATTAGCCCATAAAATATGTACAAACCTAAAAGCACAGAAACATAAAAACCAATACATCTAACAACAGAAGGGGAACACCACGATGCAAGGGTGGGTCATTGAGCAGTGACAAATAACAGCTTGGGGCCCGGAAAAATCCAAGGGACGGTTCACAGAAAAAGGAGAACTGGAGACGAGATCCGTCATGCACTCTCATCATAACTGTCCGATTAGTTTTTGTTGTTGATGTTGTTTTTTGGTGGTTTTTGTGTGTGAGATAACCGCATTCAGGAATCTCGCCACCTGCAGAGTTACAGAAGGATCTGTATCCTGTATCCTGTCAGAAAAGCTGCTACCCACCTGTTTTGGTCAAAGGCACTTGCCACAAAAAGCCTGCAATTTCTTTTCAACAAGTAATCGGTTGTGACTCTCTTGTTCACTCACCTTTCCAAATGCTGTGCAAATAGTCATTTGAAACCATCTAGGTTCTTTTTTTATTATTCTGTATGGAAATTTTAAAAATTAGCAATAGAGAAAATAAAGTATGGAGATCAAGTCTAAGGTTGGGCTGAAACTAGAACGCTTCATTTAAAGGGAAAGGAAGAGAAATGGTCATAAATATGACAAGTGGTATTTCTGCCTTCTATGGGCTTCCCCAAAGCCATCCCTAATCTGAATAATGATTCCCATGTGGGATTTAAACTATTTCCTCACAAATAAAGGACTTCTGGAGAGTTTAACTTATTGAACTAGAATGGGGGTGGGTGACCTTTTCCTCATCGTGGACCACATTCCCTCAGAGGTCACCAGGGAATGAGTGTCAGCATTGAAGAGCGAGTTAGAGCCAGCACTGAATTGAGCTAGAGTCACCACACACACACACACACACACAAATACACACACTTTATCTCTTAAAATAACTCCTATTCCCCTCACAGAGCTACAAATCCCATAGTGGTTTAACAGTCAATCCTTCTTCCTAGGGAACTATAGCTCTGTGGAGGGAATAGAGGATTCCTAACCTAGCAATTCGAAAGCACGTCAAAGTGCAAGTAGATAAATAGGTTCCGCTCCAGCGGGAAGGTAAACAGCGTTTCCGTGCGCTGCTCTGGTTCGCCAGAAGCGGCTTAGTCATGCTGGCCACATGACCCAGAAGCTGTACGGCGGCCCCCTCAGCCAGTAGAGCAAGATGAGTGTTGCAACCTCAGAGTCATCCGCGACTGGAGCTAACAGTCAAGGGTCCCTTTACCTTTACCTTTGTAACAGATCTAAGCACTGTTAACAAACTTCAGCCCCTATAATTATTTGGGGGAATGTCGAAGTGTTGATAGTGCTTTAAATGTACGGCATGGATGTGGCCAGTGAGGGGTAGTCATGGTCTCCTTGCTTCCCCCAGCCACTCTTGCCACCTGCATGAAATTGGGGCAAGGACCACATGCAGCTCAGAGGCCACAGGCTCCCCACCTAACTTGTCTGGCGTTCAATATACTTCCCTATTTAGTTCTCAGAGAGCTCCGTTGAGCTACTTTTATGAATGGGTTTACTGACCACAAACATCCCAAACAACTAGCCCAGCTGCTTAATGTCACTGGTGACCTATTGGTCGTGTTGTATACATTCTGGAACCCAAAATGTTGTAGGCCATGGAATGTCCTTTTCTCAAAAGTTTAGGAAACTTCAGCTGTGTGCATGACATTCCGATCTATTTGAGCTACATGACTAAGCACATGAACAGCAGCCCATCAAGTGACTCTTAAAGTCTTCCACTATCCACTTAAAAAAACATTTTGGTTTTATGAGGGGAACCAAAAAGAGAATAATTGCCAAGCATGCTCCAAGATCTCTCACAGCTGTAAGGCTCCAACATACTGCCAGATAACAAATCATTTAAAATCAGAGATTATGGACTAAAGCTCCCTCCTCATGATTTAATCATTGGACAGACATTCTGAATAATGCTCTTCATTAAGGGGAATCTGAGTCAAAAGAGCTACTGTTGAAAAACATGGCTTCACAATTCCTGCAAAGCTGGCATAGGGAACCTCCAGGCCAAATGAAGAAGAAGAAGAAGAGGAGGAGGAGGAGTTTGGATTTGATATCCCGCCTTTCACTCCCTTTAAGGAGTCTCAAAGCGGCTAACAATCTCCTTTCCCTTCCTCCCCCACAACAAACACTCTGTGAGGTGAGTGGGGCTGAGAGACTTCAGAGAAGTGTGACTGGCCCAGCAGCTGCATGTGGAGGAGCGGAGACGCGAACCCGGTTCCCCAGATTACGTGACGCTTAACCACTACACTGGCTCTCACACTGGCTCTCACACATATGACGTGACGCTTAACCACTGGCTCTCACACTGGGTAACTCCCCAGAGGTCCTAATTTGGCCTGTGAAGCCATCTTTTCCCTAGCCACTCCCAACAACCCCATATCTGCCATCATAGGACATCAGGTATAGGGCAGATAAAGGCATAGTTGCAAAGGATCAGCTAAGAGATTTAGATATTTTTCCTTTGCAAGCAGGGTTGCATTTGGCAGCAGCTCTTAAATTTATTACTAAATGCAAGCCCTGCTGCTCCCAGTCGGCACTCCTTAGTGGAGCAAATCCCTGCCAAAAGTATTTTAATATACAGTTACTGATTTACGAGTGCATGCATGAATAGATTAACCTGAGATCAAGTTACCAGTGTGGGTGTGGCTTAGCAGGCTCTCAGCAGCCTTTTTTCTCTTTGTGCTTCCTGGAAAAAGCAAGGAGCCATGTGGCCAAGCTGCAAGTAAAATCCAAGTTAACATCTTTCCAATATTTTATAGCCTACATCTTTGCTAACCCAAAGACTGAATGATCCTTTAGTAAGGAAACAAAGTACTTTTCTTTTTAAGTAATTTGGAATTTTTTTCATCTTCATTTTACTTCCAACAGATGGAGACTTGTTTACTGTAACGTCTGAAAACTGTGAGTGAAATATCCACTTATTTGGAAAGCTATACGTCTGTGATTTATTCTAGCCTAAGTATTTTTGTAGGGAATGTTTGTTTAAAGGTGGATGAGGGCAGATGTAAATCTAAGCAAGTTTTTAAGTGCTTGGAGCAATCACCATTGTGATTATCTCTCTCTTCCAAACCTCTCTCTCCAACAGAAAGCCCCACTGAGATCAGAGCTCCTATGTGGAGTTGATCCCTGCCAACAACTTGGCCTGCCTTTGGCACTTAAATGTAAGTTCTGCTTTCAGCAGGAATCTTTGCAGCTGAAGCCTTCATTTAAGCCAATGCTGAAAAGAAAAAGGGAAATAATTCAAAGCACACTTGTAATGACATCAAGTGACTGATAGGTAAGTGGCCCCAGACACCTATCAAACATGATCCATGGAGGATAGGCCAGTTCCAACATCCCACCACTGCCATAAAGGGGTGGGGGGAGTGAAGCTAACCTACTCAATTGTTGCAGCAATGTAAAGGAAACCCTGTACTTCTGTTGGTGTTTATGGGTTGTATCCAATACTAGTCTTACTAGAGTAGACCCAATGAAGTTAATGGACCTAACTTAGATTCATTCAATTCAATTCTTCCACTCTGAATAGGCAATCCCAACCTTCTAAACCAGGTGAGGGTAGCCAATGGATCTCAAAATCTCGATGAGTTAGGGACATGTTTATCCCCTGCATGTGAATACAGGCTCCAGCAGATTGAGACAAATCGTGGGTCCAGTAGTCAGTAAGGTGGTTTCTGCATGTGCTCTTGAGGAAATGAAGGGCAGATCGGGCTCACTAATCTGGGAAGGTTTACCTTACATCTTCGAGAGAAGAAAAGACCAAAGATTGTCGGGTTTACAGAGTCCTTTAAAGGTCATGGAAAGGATATGACAACTTTATGTAATGCTATTCAAGCATTGCTATATTACATTAATAAACAACAGCTGTTTAATTAGCTTTGCATTATGCGTGTTTGCTCCCCATACAGGTTACACACTAGCTTTTCAGAGATGTGAGTTTAGCTCCAAATTCCTCATTTTCTCTTCTTAACATCACCATCTGTTTGTTTCTATGTTCCCTAAAGTGTGTATACATGGCCCTGTGTGCAGTACCTGTACATAGTGGACCAGTCACTCACTGTTCAATTCCACTGAAGTTTCGCCAGGCAAACTAGGTTGCAAGGGTAGCTTAACTGAGGGTGATTTAGTTGATGAGGCCCTTGGAGATTTAGACTGGAACTTGGTCTTTCCATAGTAATCAGAATATTAAAATCAGTTTTGGCCTTCAAATCTTCCCCACTGCTATCTTGTTCTGATTTTACCCATTCATAAGCCTGTTTTCAATTGCAGTAAAATATTTTGCTCCTTTGAAGCTTTCAATAAACTTTAAAAAATAAAAGCTGGTGTTTCCTTTCAAAAACAAAATCCGTGCGCAGCATCTGAGTTCCCAACTGTTTATCAAATGCAGACCCAGCGGAAAGGCAAAAATATTAGGGCTTCCTTGTGCAATATATTGATAATTTCTATGGCACAAGAGGACTTCAACAACAAATTCTATTGACTGCACAGTAATTATAACATAGCAGTATTATAAACTGTGGCAAACCTTAATTCCTGCATCATCATATGATTATCTTAATATTTGCTTATTGTCCTGCTTACCTCCATGCTGTTTAACATATGGGATCATCTGAATAGATGGTCCTGGTTGCAGGCAGGCTCTCAACCTGGTTTCCCCCACCCTGGAGTGGGTGGAGCTGTCGCACTCACGCCAGGGTGGCACCACAATTACCCAGGGCTATTGACCAATCATGTCAAAGGGTGGTAGTGGGGGAAAGTATAAAAACAACAGCACAACGTGTGCCAGGCTCCTGCTTCGCGCTGCTGAACATCACTGCCCCTCCAGTTTCAAAGGAAGCCGGGGCCTAGTTCCTGTCCGAAGTCTGCTTGAAGGGTGAGGGCCATGCCAGGCCTCCAGGAACACCAGGGGAGATGCAGGCGGGTTCCTTTGAAGCAATTTCCCTTTGGGTGGTTTACCCTTACAGACTTCCTGCAACAGGGACAGTAGTCAGATATAGTCTTGCCAATGCCTAAGCCAATACCGCTCTCATTCCTGTAATCAATAAAGTTGTGGCCAAATTTTTGCTCAAAAACCTTAAACAAAATATCTGTGTCCGTGTGAATTCATTTATCCTAATGGAGGGTCAGCTTGAGGGTCTTGCCATGCAACTACATGAAACTGCTGATGGTGGTCATCAGGAGTTTTGGAATGCACTGTCAGCAATATGCTGATGATGTATAGCTATATTTCTCCTTTGTATTTGCAGTAGTGGCACTGGATATACTTGACTAATGTCTGGCCTCAGTTGTGGACTGGATGAGAGCCAATGAACTGAAGCTGAATTCAGAAAAGACTGAGGTACCAATAGTGGGTAGTTCTCTAGATTGCATAAGTGGGACATGGGACTTGGCTACATTAGTAAAGAAAAAGTGTTTTCTATGTGTTATAACACTGTGACACCAGATGGCACTGTGGAGTCCCATCTTTCACCAACTGTGAGGTTTACAACGCATTTTCCTGAAACGCTTTTTTGATGTGTCTAGATTCAGCCATGGTCTGTTTAGGATGGGCTTACACTTATTCTGAAAGAGTGGGTATGTAGCCTGAGGTTTCTTCTGAAGTCACTTAAGTCACTATTACTGTCACTTAAGGTGCAAGTAAAATAATGTCAAAAAGTTAACACACGATCACAATATCAAGCTATAAAGCAACCATCTAAAACAGTATACATAAACTGATCTAATCCAGCATCTTTTAACTATATACATTACTCAGTTTTTAGGAGATTCAACAACGCTCTTCAACACTTTCATGTTATAACACATTCATACTTCATGAATACTATTTCTCCAAAATTCCTAGTTCTTGTTACAGCATGTCAAATGAAAACCTTCTATCACTTGAACATCCCAAATCTGAAGACATAGGAAGGCCAAATAGACAACCCCCCCATAATATGTTAAAAGGTAAAGGGACCTCTGACCATTAGGTCCAGTCATGACCGACTCTGGGGTTGTGGCGCTCATCTCGCTTTACTGGCTAAGGGAGCCGGTGTACAGCTTCCGGGTCATGTGGCCAGCATGACTAAGCCCCTTCTGGGGAACCAGAGCAGCGCATGGAAACACCGTTTACCTTCCCACTGGAGTGGTACCTATTTATCTACTTTCACTATTCTCTTCCACATGATTATAGTTATGGGGGGGGAGTGGGGCTGCACCCACTTACCCCACACCTGCATTTCCTCCCCCACTGCCCATTTGTTGGAAGGAGCATCTATAAAGGAAGCCTGCTGTACGGACAGAGACAGGGTTGATATACAACATGACTGGACCTTTCCTCCAAGTTGCTAAAGGTGATAAACATGGTTCTCTCCATCCCCATTTATCCTCACAACAACCCTGTGAAGTAAGTTAGGCTGAGAGACAGTGACTGGCCCAAGATTACTCAGTGAGCCTCAACAACTAAGTGGGGTTTTGAACCCTGGTCTCTCAGGACCTAGTCCAGGGGCAGTGGCAGAGCTTCATGCTCCAGCACCGAGGGGACAGAGAGCAGGCGGGGGTGGGGTGCACCACCTGCAGGGGCATGGCACCCAGCGCAGGTGGGGGGCAGCCATAATGGCACCCTGCCAGTATCACGCTGCCGGGGACGGTGCGTTCCCCCCGCACTCCTCTTCCTCCGCCAGTGTCCAGGGGTTGCCAGCCTGGTATTTGCAGGTGCTGTGGTGCCCATGAAAGCCTTCTTTGACACCCCAGAATGAACCATAATTCACAGATTGAGGGCCACATTTGGCTCCTGGCATCTTCATCCCTGTTTCAGTTTCCTTGATTGTCCAAGATATCCCAACAGTCTCTTGTATAGAAGAAATAGTCCTTCAAAATCTCGCAACCCACCTACCAACCTTTGTGCTGTTCCTACACAAATGACAACATTCTGTTTGTTTGCCCAAACAACTCTGGTTGTAAGGATTCGAAGCCAGACTGTATCACATATGAACAATTGCTGAGAAAAGAGGGTGCTGTCTGTGTTCCTCCTGGCACTGGATATAAGTTAGGTTCGCTCCCTTTCATTTTTGAGAGCTGACCAGGACAGTTGACATAATGCCAATTACTTAGAGGAACAGCTAAACGTTCCAAAACTGCTCTGTGCTAAGACAGAGGAAATTGTTTACAAAAGGCCAGAAGAGCTACTATATTACACAGTTCAGCCCGTATCCAGTCACATAGTGCAAAGGAAACGTTGGTAGGCATCATGGGGACAAATTTTGTGCTGTAATGAGCATGGGAGGAAATGTGCTTTCCTCTCGCAGTAAAGAATTGTGTTTGGCAACGCTCCAGAAACCAAACCCACTCATTGCAGTTCAAGCACACCTGCCACCCCACAGTACAGAATGTGTGCATGTTTCTTGAGAGACAAGTTCTAATTATGACAACCTCAGCACTTGCTAAGTCTCCCTGGGAGACTATCAAGAGCTGCCAGATCTCAAACTCAGAAACCTTCTGTCTGTGCAGCTACGATACATAGTGAGCCATTGAACTTCTCATTACATCACCTACCTAGGCAGCTTAGTATCCTCAGATTCTGGACTGACCTGGCCAAACTAGGATCCTCCTTGCCAGAAAAGAAACAGCCAAATGAGCTGTACATTTAAATAAACAAAAAGAGGACTTGCCTGTCCCAGTTAAGCATTGCACAAGCAAAAAAGGTTTTCTGAAATGTTAGGTTGTTTCTGTACCCTTTGGTCCTGACTCCGCTATAAGAACATGAGAAAGTCCAGTATCCTGTTCTCACACTGGCCAAACAGATGCCTATGGGAAGATTGCAAGCAGACCTCAGTGCAAACAAATGCTTTCCCCATTTGTGGTTCCCAGCAGATGGCATTCGGAGGCATGCTGCCTCCAACACGGGAGGCAGAACACAGACGTTGTGTTTGGTAGACATTGATAGCCTTATCCTCCATGAATCTGTCCAATCCTCTTTTGAAGCCATCCAGGTTGGTGGCCATTGCTACATCTTGCTCTTTAGTCTTGACTTCTGCCTCCAGTTTTGTCCTTCCGTTCCCATTTGCTCTTTGGTCCTCACTATTGGCTTCCATGATGACTGCAGATGGTGACAGCAGTCACGAAATTAAAAGACGCCTGCTCCTTGGGAGAAAGGCGATGGCAAACCTAGACAGCATCTTAAAAAGCAGAGACATCACCTTGCCAACAAAGGTCCGTATAGTTAAAGCCATGGTTTTCCCAGTAGTGATGTATGGAAGTGAGAGCTGGACCATAAAGAAGGCTTATCGCCGAAGAATTGATGCTTTTGAATTATGGTGCTGGAGGAGACTCTTGAGAGTCCCATGGACTGCAAGAAGATCAAATGCATCCATTCTTAAGAAAATTAGCCCTGAGTGCTCACTGGAAGGACAGATTGTGAAGCTGAGGCTCTAATACTTTGGCCACCTCATGAGAAGAGAAGACTCCCTGGAAAAGACCCTGATGTTGGGAAAGATGGAGGGCCACAGGGCTGCAAAACAGTCAGTGCTCCTTTGCATCACAGCTTTCTCTTTCAGGAGGGGGTTCAGAAATATATCAGTCTTTTCTTATGTTATTTGTTCCTTGACACTCCCGTGTTGACACTGCAATAATTATACAGTAATGTCCATTGCACATAATTTCATATCTTGATAATCTTAAAACTTTGCCTAGCTTAGAAAAGCTACCCATACCACTTTGGAAAATCATTTAACTTGCTCCAGTCAAACCACATTTTATGACATCATCCATAAACCTATTTCTAGACAGTAAGCAATTCCAAGACAAGGTAGTACAACTAATCTGTTCAGCACACGAGGCCCGCACACTTGCTTGAATCCACAGCTCCAGATAGCTTTCATGTGTTTGAAGATATGTGTGGAAATTTCTACAGTACTTGCCAGAGAGAAGAGAAGAGGAATACAGCACCAGGAGAATTTTTTTACAACCTGAATATATTTGTTGGTTTTACACCCAGCATTCTTTTTAGCCAGAAAGCTGTTTATTATTTTTCTCTTACTCACCTTCAGAATAACTCTATTGTGCATCACCAGTATTTCCAAACCTGGAAATAAGGAGACTACATTTTGCCTTGTCCAAAGCCACTCCATGATTCATGAATTCAAAGACACAACCACATCAGGTCCACACAAATACACTGTCGTCGATAGAGTCATTTTTTTTCTTCTTCTGTCACATTCCCCAAACATCTCAAGTTCCACAGACATATCAATGTTCTAATGAAAACCTAATGGCAGTAGTAGGGTGACAATAGTACCATGCCACAATGGCCATCATGTTTAGAAACTACCAGCCCTATTTGTGTGTTAATGCTTCCACATTCATCCAGATCACAGTGGGACTGTGCCATGAAGCCACATCCCTCGTCTTTGTCCAAAGAGCACAACCGCCTGGAGCCTTTCCACTTTTAACTGTATGCACATAGGCAGGCAGGCATGCAAACCAGAATTTGTGTCCTTAGTTGTGAGAAAGCCTGAGCATACAAACTGTATGCACCCCGGCTCTTTTACTTCATGTGAAGACTAGGAGGCAGGACTGCATGGCATGTCCCTGCTCCTTGCTCCTGAGTAGGTGGACATGAGAGCATTGATGCCCAAATGGTGCTATTGAGTTCCTCATACATAGGTTTTCCTGTAAGAGTTATTTTAAGGTAAAGGTAGGGATGTGAGTGACCCTGTGGTCTCAATCACTGAGCCTCTTGGGCTTGCTACATGGAAGGTTGGTGGTTTGAAACCCTGTGACGGGGATGAGCTCCCGTTGCTCTGTCCCAGCTCCTGCCAACCTAGCAGTTCGAAAGCATACCAGTGGAAATAGATAAATAGGTACAGCTGTGGTGGGAAGCTAAATGGGATTTCCATGCGCTCTGGCTTCCATCACAGTGTTCTGTCACACTAGAAGCATTTTAGTCATGCTGGCCACATGAGCCAGAAAGCTGTCTGTGGACAAACACTGCCTCCCTCAGCCTGAAAAGTGAGATGAGCGCTGCACCCCATAGTCACCTTTGACTGGACTTAACCATCCAGGGATCCTTTTCCTTTATCTTAAGAGTCATCTTCAAGATCTTGAAATTGAGTATTGCTTTTTTTAAAAAGCCATGAAACAAAAGAGGATTCTGGAATTGTAAAACAAAGCACATCTGTGCACTTAGGAATGACAGAAAATCCAGAGATCGCGATGCCACAACTCTGCTGAAGAATACTCTATTGACTATGCACATCATTTGGTTAAAGTTCACAGGTGCCAAGCCACAACTAGAGGCACTATTGTCTACTCTCTTCAATTACAAGCACTGTCCATTTCCTCTATGTGGTATGAAGAGCACACCTTGAACTGTGCCACCTAGGTAGCTGCCTGCTCCATCAAGCTGATCAAGTCAACATTGCTTCAGCTAATAGGACAGTTAGCAAACCATAACATTATTAAAGAGTGAGAACTGAGATTGTTAATATAAAACATGTTGGGGGAACCTGTGGCGCTTCAGTTGCTGAACTAAGAGTCCCATCTTCCATGCCCATTGGCCATGTTTCCTAAGGCTGATGGGAATTGTAGTTCAGCAATGTATGGAAGGCCAAAGGTTCCTCAGGCCTGATATGTATAAAACATCTAGCTGCATGAACAGTTCAGTCTGTAAGAAATCATTTTTATTTTAAAAAATACCTTAAACCCATTAATCATGCTTTGCATCTCCTTTTACACAAAACTATTCTTCAAGCATATTCTTTCCTGTCAGACTGAAATAGCTCAACAAAGAATTAAATTAAAAGGCAATTCAAAAACATTTCTGTCACGGGCTACATTAATTCTAGACAACAATTAAATATTTGAGCAGATACCACAGGAGACAGCTGTATTTCTTTTAATGTAAGAACAAATGATAAAAAGAAACACCACATGCAGTTTTAAAAGCCCTCCACATCTGTCAGACTCTTCAGTCCAGATGTCTCACACTATATATATCAGACTCTTTGTGGTGTATTTTGCCCAGTGAGTGAGGGGAAAGTCACTGAATCAGCAGTTTTACTCCTTTTTCCATAGCAGGAATGAGAACATATATAGAGACAGGGTATTGTACTCATTTGGCTTTTTATGGACCACAGACCTCTTATGTTTCACCACATCCCCCTTTTCCTCCGTGTGTTACATAATTTGTCACACTCCTTACATAATATAAGGGAGAGCATGACTTGAAATGAATATACAGCTAATTACAGCTAAATGGCAAGGAACTTTAACTGCTGACGGTTCAGAAGTGTAGCACAATGAGCTTAACTGTTGCTCAGTTACCCATGGAGAAACCTATGGCCACAATTTGGGGCTAGACTAAATGTTACAGCTACCATATATGGCCCATTAAGAAAACAACACTTGCATGACTAGTGCTAATTGTGATCACTAAACATTTTAGAGCAGGGGCGGTCCACGAGGTGCCCTCCAGATGTTGTGGACTCAGATCCCATCAGCTTCAGCCAATGTGGCCAAGGGTCCTGAGAGCTGAAATCCAACAACATATGGTATATGACAGGCATAGGCAAACGCCAAATGTTTTGGGACTACAATTCCCATCATTCCTGACCACTGGTCCCATTAGCTAGGGAGGATGGGAGTTGTAGTCCCAAAACATCTGGGGCCGAGTTTGCCTATGCCTGGTATATGATATATTCCTAATTTGAGCAACTTTCCTCATCAATTTCTAATTTCATTTATATTCAGATTGGCATATGTGATTCTCCCTCTCCTCTGCTTCAGCCTCACAATAACCTTGAGAGGTAGGATTAGGTTGAGGGCCCAAACTCACTTAGTATGTGTCAAGCTAGGTGGGGATTTCAACCTGGGGGTTTTTTGTTTGGGGTTTTTTGGGTTTGTTTGTTTTTGGTCCCTAGTCAACACTTCAGCCACTGCATCATGCTTGCTCTTTGTGTTCGTTCCCAGGAATGGCAGTCATTCCTGGAAGTAGCTCCGAGAGATATGAAAGCTTTCTATATCATGGGGCAGTTTGTAGACATAAGTTGTTTCAGAAGAAGAAGAGAAGAGTTTGGATTTGATATCCCACCTTTCACTCCCTTTAAGGAGTCTCAAAGTGGCTAACATTCTCCTTTCCCTTCCTCCCCCACAACCAACACTCTGTGAGGTGAATGGGGCTGAGAGACTTCAGAGAAGTGTGACTGGCCCAAGGTCACCCAGCAGCTGCATGTGGAGGAGCAGAGACGCGAACCCGGTTCCCCAGATTACAAATCTACCACTTTTAACCACTACATCACACTGGCTCTCAGGACTTTGAGATTCAAATTTCAGTTGGAGCATATTTAGACCACACTAACAATAGTCCAATTCAGACGTAATAACAAACCATTATTTATTTAACTTGTATAGCACTTTATACCATATTTCAACAAACCATGGCTTGTAGTTGTGGGAATGAGCAGGAGAGTTTGCTTAGATTCCATTTTGGTATCATGGTTTGTGAACAAAATATGGTTTCTGAAAACCACTGCATTCCAGCTAAAGGGAATGGCAGCTTCTTGTCTCCTTCCCTCCTGCATGAAGGAGCAAGGAAGGGGATGACCATGTGAACCCAAGACTTTCACCTTCTCTTTCTTCTAATGACATACTATGGTTTGGTTTTTATGCCTGATAGATTCATACCGATTCGCACAGATGATGTTAGCATTCCTGTAATGGTTACTGGCTATTTACTTAGTCATTTTTGAATGAGTGGAGACAAGGTTACATGTAAGAGGCAGGATGCTAATGGATGGCACTTGCTGAGCTGCATCTGTACAAAAGATGCTTATATACCGAAGGCCTTCCTGGAGGCATCTGGCTGGCAACTGTTGCAAACAGGAAACTGGAATGAATGGACCTTTGGTCGGATCGAGCAAAAAAAAATTTCTGTGTCCTTCTTAAGGCATGATAAGCAAGCTTCCCAGTCAGTCTTCCTCCCTCCCCCTCCCCAATATGTCCCCAGTGCCCTAGATCTATATACATTAATTCCTGGATGTCAAATAACCCTTTCCTCCACAACTTCATTCATCTAGTCTACTCATTCCCATTCTGCAAAGATGGTGACAATGATTTCTTACCATAAGGTCCCAGGGTGGGTTGCAGTAGGTGGCAAATGCTACAGCATAATCTTACTTACCCATCCCTCATCATGGATTGAAGACATGTGGGCAAGAGAGTATGTGCTTAGTAGAAAAGAAGAGCCTACAGAGTTCTAGTATTTCTGCCAGCACACTCACACTGTGACCCAATGCCCATCTTCTCCTTTACATTTGGAAGAACAAGTGTTGGTTTTTAATCACCAGGACAGCAACCAAGTAAAAAAAGAGGAGGAAAATCGTGGAGGGGATGTTGCTTGTGACTTTGATTGCTGTATTTCCAATTCTGCGTGTCCTTGTTATGCAGTGAAATAAAGCCAACTTTGTTGGGGGCAACAACCTCAGAAGGATTCCCTTAAGAATCCATAGCTGCAGCCTCTTGGACCATCACCAGTTGTGGCTGGCCACCTGATATGCCACATAAATGGTCAGGATCTTGCCTGGAAGTTTACTATATTTTACAGCAATTCTTAGGTAGCTTACAAGGTGGGTAACAAAAGATGGAATGTTTATCACTGCAGCATTCAATTCGGGACTAAACCCAGGGATACCATATTTACAGCAGTCTGTCTGTCTGTCTCTCTCTCTTGCTGTGTGTGTGTGTGTGTGTGTGTGTGTGTGTGTGTGTGTGTGTTGGTTAGTTAACATCAGAAGACACTTCTCCATATGTTTTGGCACAGTAGAACTTGGAGTGCTATAGTTTTGCTATTGTTTAACTTAGTGCTCTTGGGAAAGAGCAGGCTCCGTTCATTTGACTAAAACTGGAGTAATTTTGTAAACCCAGCATTCTGCCAAACTTCATATGGAAAGACTGATAGTATGTACATATGTCTAAGTCAGACAAAAATGAACCTTGAAGGAGAAATATATTCTCTGCTGCCAGAGAACATCTGCTTTGGCTGTTGAAAATTGAGTCAACAGTGGCACCTACTGGCTGCGTAATGAAGAGTTTTGTAGAGGAGATCTGGACCATTTTTTCATTAAAAGATCCACAGTCCATGCCCTTGCTGTGATTTGCCACAAAGAACCATTTCTTTTTCAAAGGTGACCTTCCACAGTTGTTGTACCACACACACCCAAGAAACCAGAAGCGTTTCCTAGTCCATGGAAGAACTTTGCTCTTGATATTATGATCTATTTTGCAAACTTCAACAAACATGTGGCTTTTTTAACCTGTAAACTGTGAAACTAAAGAAAAAAGAACGCTCCGTACACTGATCCAGTGATTCCTTGTGGGAGTTCCAGTGTGCACACATGCAACCCTATCCATTGAGAAAATACTTATATTTGTATCACATGGTGATGGGAACTTAAAACTCTCGGCCCAGACAATGCTTGGGGAAGGGTATTCACAGCTGGGATCCCTCTTCTCAGAGAAAAGCAGCACAGGAAAAAAATGTGCTAGTACTTTTTTACTTCTGATGTTAGGAACATTTTTCATTTTATTTTGGTTCTTTGCAATATAGCAAGTAGTGCACATACATTATTTCACATAGTGCCTTAATTCTTATGTTATGCATCCAACTTTGTAGATAGGTTTTATAAATTACACTTGATGAACAGTGCCATAAAAAGTAATGTTATGTACAGCTAAAGAAACATTACAGATCATAGCTAGCTAGCATTGCAGTGCTTTCCAACAGACTGGAGAGGCCTGGGGTCCTTATTATGAGTAACAGAATGGCTAAAATTCCCTGTGATGTGGGAAAGCCAAAGCCAACAATAACATGATTGATTCCTCATGTAGTGTTCACATGTTAAATTCCCAGCACCACAGGACACACATGACTGCATGGAGAAAGTATGTGTTGCTTGTTTGTGTGAATCAGACCTAAGCCAAAGCACCCTTGGCACAAAACAGCTTAATTGTGCAAATGACGTCCAGCAAAAAGGTAGCTCATTGACAATGCATCTACATTTCCCCCTTCTCTGTGTGTCTTTCTGCCTGCCCTAGAATTGGAATTATCTCCAGACTTCTCGAGTTGTAATCCACCAAGCTAAACAAAAGCCACCAGCCAGGTGCTTGGGTCTTTTAATGAGCTGAGTTGAGTTACGGGTTTTGGTGCCTGCTTCCATCTGCAAAACCAGGAATGTACCTTACGTGACTCATTGGCTTTATTTGGCTTACCTTCTTCTGTGAGACAGCAGGAAAAGATGGGTGACAAAAGGCAGCCAGTGGGTGCTACTGCACAAAGACTAATACTGCAGCCAAAGGCATCTCTTGCCTGTTGCAAACAATCTGCCAGCAGCATCCATGCTAGGAAGACATCAGCAAGGGCATATTTTGCTGGGAACTGCTCAGCCTGGTCACTGTGAGACACAGGGGAGAAGGAGAATAACAGCAGGTGGCTGCTTAACTCTTTCCCTTCCATCTATTGTTCTGCTCAAAATCACACCCTCAGCTGCTCGTTCCTTCAGATCCAGACACCTGAATCTCTCCCTGCCATGTATACAAAAGCAGTATGAGGGAGATTCTGTGGGGGAAATGGTTGAGCAGTCTCTCCCCCCAGATGACCTGTTTGATGAGATGAGAGGATGTCAACTATTTAGGGAGCATTCATCCTGATTTCATTGTGGGGAGATTAGATGATTATCACTATCCCACACTGTCCCCCAACCACTTTTGTTATTGCAAGATGGCTGAAATTTTGGGAAAGCAGGTTTGTTTCACAGCAGCAATAAATCAGCTTTTGCTGCTCTGTCTGAATTCGCTGATATGTGATTGAATCCCAGCTGAGCATAGTGAGAGTTTGGAAACCCCCAGCACATCTTTAAAGAAAAGGGGGGTGGAGAGATTTCAATATATTGTTATATGTGCCTGCTGTGGAAAGTCCTGTTTCTCCCTTACGATTTTATTAACATTTCCTTTTTTGTGTGATGGGGAAAATATAGGATTTTTCCCCCCAAGTAAAGCTGTGACTTCCAGCTGGAATTACAAGCTAATTGCCCACACAGCACACACATGGAGGGCCCAGAGAAATTCCCAGCTAGTGACAAGTCCACTTAAGGGAGTAACAATCTACTTTTGACATGATTGGTCACTTTGAATTGCAGTATGTGAATGGGACCTCAAGTAACAAGAGCCTTGAAAGTCCTCCTCAGTCTGCAAGCTTCAATAGTGGGAGAGTAAAAGCTTAATGAGGTTACTCTTTTAAATCATGCCTGCTAAGCAATTCTACACAGGAAATACATTCTTTCCATGCACCATTTTGACAAACATATTCAAGCACAATTGTAAAAGATTTTTTAGACTAGGCTGTGACTCTCCCCACCCCCCACCCCATTCTCCACTGAAGAGCCAAGCCCGTTAAAAATGATTTAGATGGTAGCAATGTATTTTTGGCTGGAGGAGACAGCCCCTGCACTTATGTCAAGGAAGTCGTATCCCAGCGGACTGCGCTTTCAAGGCCTAACCTGGCTGGCTAAAAGGAAACTTGCCTTCCAGATGTCATAGAAACTTCTCAGGCCAAATTTCCTAGGCCAAAAAAAGTCTTCACTTTATTGAAGACCGATCCCCTAGGTAAAAACGGCAAAAGCATACTGTTTCTCCTTTGGGCAAGTGATCAGGCAACAGCAGATAGCTCCAAATATACCTTCGGGTTGCGTTCCCTGCGCTCAGAAGAACACACTGCAAGCTTCCTGATCATTCCACTGGGGGTGCAGCAGACAGATGAACATTCCTGGGACTATTAACTAACAACACTGAATCCCTGCATGTGGCTTTCTTACAATCCATGTGTTGAGAGGCATGTGGGGAAGGGAATGAGCAGATGGGGGGGAGGGATGACTGGAGATGGATATTTCTGTTTTGTGTGTTTTGGTTTAAACATTAATTGTTTTATTAGAATAAATTGAAAGAAAGCTAATTTGCAGTCATGGCTCTTTCTCTCTGCTTTTCCAGCATGCAGCTTTAGATAAACTCTTTCCTCAAACTCAGGATTTGTCCTTCTAACTATCTAAGAATTGGAAGAGGAACCCCCACCTGTTCATCATCTGGCACAGAACCCCCTTTCCTTTGTGATCTTAATGGCCCTTCACCCAGGCGATTACCTCCTCAGGAAGCTAGCCTGGCTTGATTAGCTTTTACTACTTGCTAGGATTATAGGGGTCTGGTGCCCACAAACTCAAAGCAATATCTTCCACCGGCTTCTCAATTGTTTGGCCTCAAAGAGCAAATTTCTCTAGTTGCTTTTGTTCTCCACATACCTATGAGGCAGAAACCAAAAAAGCAAAGACGAAATGCATCTGGAATTGGGGTTCATGCCTACAAGACATATGCTTGGCTCAGCTTTTTCCACCAAGCCATTTCTGCAGCTTCTTTTGCGATTCCTTTTCAAAAACATCCTGAGTTTTCATTGCGAAAAAAGCTTCTTGGCAATCACTTGCAGATTTACACAGGAAAGTTCCTCTTTTAGGGACTGGCTTGGTGGCGGGGAATTGTAGGGCCTGCCTCATTAACACCCTTTCTCCTGTGCCAACGGAGCAGCATAAAGACTGCACCAAGAACTCAAAGCCATTTGTTTGTTGGTTCGTGTGGCCTTTCGATAATTCTAACCCATCCATATTCCTGGGTGACTGGACAAAAACTGTTCCCTGTAGCCTGCACACTCCTTTTCCCAGAATCATTGCTACAGTGAATAGTGTCTCAATGCCTGGTGATTGAAGGACCAGACACTCGCTCCCCTTCCAGACCTGGATAGATGTTTTAAACATTAGGCCATGCCTTGGGGATTTCACAAGCCTTTGTGCTGGTTAAAACCATTCAGCCCAGTTCTCCAGTGCTGCAACGATTCCAGATAGCACTCTATTCCTTTAGATGCAAGAGAGTTCCATTTATTTATTTGAAATATTTATATAACACCCTTATTTTAAAAAAAAAAATGGATTCCAGACTTCAGAATAATAGGGAAAAGGGACCCCTGACCATTAGGTCCAGTTGTGGCCGACTCTGGGGTTGCAGCACTCATCTGGCTTTATTGGCCGAGGGAGCCGGCATACAGCTTCCGGGTCATGTGGCCAGCATGACTAAGCTGCTTCTGCCGAACCAGAGCAGTGCACGGAAACACTGTTTACCTTCCTGCCAGAGAGGTACCTATTTATCTACTTGCACTTCGTGTTTTTGAACTTCTAGGTTGGCAGGAGCAGGGACCGAGCAACGGGAGCTCAGCCCATCGCGGGGATTCGAACCGCCAACCTTCTGATCGGCAAGTCCTAGGCTCTGTGGTTTAACCCACAGCGCCACCCACGTCCCATCAAAGAAGCCAAACGTAGGCCCAAATGAGGTTTAACACACCTTTGTGTTTTCTTTCTTAATGTTTTGTTCCATAAATTAGAATTTGCAGTCCTTCAACCCTTTTCTGTACATCAGGGCACTTTTAACTGATTTGCGAAAGAAAGAAAGAAAGAAAGAAAGAAAGAAAGAAAGAAAGAAAGAAAGGCCCCAGTAGATCACTTAGGCATTGTTCAATTTTTCGTGAGAATGAAGGTCAGTCTAAGGTTATGTGTAGTAGTGGAAAAATATCTGGCTGGCACATTCCATGGAATGTATTTGCAATGTCTTTGAAAATTTCTTGAAACCTAAAGCCTAAGGATTTTATAGAAATTAAGGAGCTACTGCCAGCATCTGGAACTGAAGACAGCTCAGTGGAAATATCTCCATTCTCAAAAACTTGTGAAAGTTTTGTTGTTGATTTGGATTCTGTGGCAATATACTGACATCTAGTGGACAAGGGAAAGGAAAGAAGAAAGCAATTAAGTCTTGGTGTTTTGTGCTCTCCCTTCCAAGAAATGTGAAATGTGTCCAGAACTTGTACGCATTTATTTTCCTTTTGGAAGAGATTGAGCACTGGAAACTGTGGGTGCCTTAATGCTAACATGTAGATTCACATTTATACAGAAAGGGCAGACATTCTAATGATGTAGAGTCAGCAAAAGGCAATGTCGAATTCACAACATCAGCACTCCGCAAAACCTCCCAGCTTCTCTCCAAAAATCTCTTAGCAATTCATTCTAGCTACCTGCCAAAGTGCTTCCTGCAAATTTATGCTTTGTACAGAGCGAGAGAGAAAGAGCAAGAGCAAATCAACATTCTAGCTTCTCACTTCAGGTAGATATGAAGAAACCAAGCCAATGGATGCAATGGTCTGCCAAAATGACCAAGGGGGTGGAACAGCTCCCCCTGTTTAGGTACGGTTGCAACATTTGGGACCTTTTAGTTTAGAAAAACAGTAAGCGGGGACATAGCAGAGGCATATAAAATTGGGCATGGCGTAGAGAAAGTGGATAAATAGAGGTTTTCCTCTTTCAAAGTGCTAGAACCTGAGATCATCCAATGAAGATGAAAGTTAGAAGCAGTGCTGTTTTTCTAGAAAAAGCAGTGCTGGAACTCACCATGAACGCCTCCCTTGTTCTCTTAGAATGGCAATGACGCCCACCTGAGAGATGCGGGAACTGAGTTTCAGCTGAAAAAAAATAAGATTCAGAGCAGTCAAAAGGAGGTGCTTTTATACATTGTTAAAATATGAAATTTGTTACCTTGGGTGACCATTAACTTGAATGGCTCTAAAGGGAGATTAGACAAATTCATGAAGGCTAAGCATTTCAATGGCTTCTCTTCATGGTGACTAGGTGCTGTCTCTGAATTCCCTAAGTTGGGAGAGCACTGTTGTCCTCAGGTCCTGCTTGCCAGCTTCCCACAGGCATCTGACTGGCGAGAACACAATGCTGGACTAGATGGGCCTTTGATCTCATCTAGCAGAGCTGTTCTTATGACTTTATATCAACAAACCTCATCTTCCCTGTTCTGTGCCAGAAGTAACTGTTAAAGTGAAAAATGGACACCTGAATGACAAAGGACTGAAGTCTGGGGTCACATTGCCCAGAATCCAGTGCAAGCCTACCCGTTACAAAATTGGGAGGTTTCTTAATTCAACGTGCCTTCTTTTTACATTCAGTGTATTGGTATTCCATGCCGAGGTACGAATGCCACAAGTGGTGCTTACAGCAGTATGGAACAGGAACAGGGTTTCTATCATCCTGTTACAACTGTACACTTTGTCGACCAGGAACAGAAGGGTTTCAGCATCCTTATCTGGCACATCTTCTCCAAAGAGGTCTTCACGCAGCCACTAGAGTCACGTTTTTTATAGGGGCGTTTCTCTTTCAGGAAAATGTAAGCCAGTCCAAGATAAAGAAGCACTCTAATGGCCTTGGAGAGCAGAAGGGAGGGTTCTAGCAGCTGTGGCTTATCATGCAAGTTGCACCCATTTATATCTCTTCTTCTGCACAACTATTAGAGGTGTGGGAGCTCAGTCCTCTTTTGCATTAGAAGGGCATCCTGTCTAGGACACGTCAGCTGGTGTGATGCCCCACAGAGCTACAAAGGGAAAGGGAAAGGTGAGTTGGGCAGGAAGAAAGCTGAACCAAAGGCTCGCCTAGAAAATGTCAGCCCATCACAAGCAACAGGACATTAACATCCTATTATGCAACCCTTGAGCTTGAGATGTATATTTTTAGGACCTACCTAACTTTAATATTTTGTGATACTGTGTTTTAGTACTGGTGTTGTGCTTTAATTGTTGTAACCCACCATGGGACCTTAGGGTGAAAGGCAGATAATAAATTGTAACAACAACAATAACAATGAGATTGTTCCTGGTGCAATAGCTTCCTTTTATAGGCATTCCCAGATGAACATTAAAAAGTCTAGCAGGGTTCCAAGCTGCAATGTTTATTTCAATTTGCCAGTGCTAGCTTGGATTTGACTTGTTTAATGCTTCGTGCAGATCTCCTCCAAAACATTTCCTCCTGTGGCTGCTGCTATAAACTATGCCGATAAAGGGTCCTTGCCCATCCCTACCCATAAGTGGAAAGATATTTGCAAGGATGAACATTTCATGCATTTAGCAGAGTCTGAAAATAGACCTAGAGCTTTCAGATCTTCTCAACATTGCTTGAAACAGCTCATATAGTGGCCCCTTTACTCCTTAGACCCAACCACCTCTTGCTCCCTTCATTGAATATATCAAGATACAAATGTAGTGCTGACAACTCTCTTTCTTTCTTTCTTTCTTTCTTTCTTTCTTTCCTTCCTTCCTTCCTTCCTTCCTTCCTTCCTTCCTTCCTTCCTTCTCCAAAATGCAGCCCTTCTGTGTTGTCCTTGGCTTATCCCTTTAGAGCCAAACTAAATGTAATGGGGAAGATTCAGCATCAGTTCTCCTCACATCTTTTTTCAAGCAAACATGGAAGGAAGCAAATTGGATCAGGCAAATTGGATTGGAGAACTAGTGTGGTGTAGTGGTTAGAGTGTTGGACCATGACCCAGGAGATCAAGGTTCAAATCTCCACTCAGCCATGAAGCTCACTGGGTGACCTTGGGCCAGTCGCTCTCAGCCTAACTGATCTGTACCTCAGAGTGTTGCTGTGAAGATACCATGGGGAGGAGGGGCACATGAACTCCTTGGAAGAAAAAGTGGTATAGAAACATAATAAATAAACAATGATCCCAGAACAGAAACTCCTAGAAGTTGCTTCACCTAATGTCATTTTGGCTAATGGAGGGAACCACTGTGACGATAATGGTCTTTGTGGGATCCATTCCAAATCACAGGGATAAATGGAAACAAGTCTGGGATGGGGATCAGAAACATATACCAGGTGATGCGAGATGCTGTGTGAGGTATCTGTGGAGGGACAATTTGATTGTGGCTTGTTCTTCTGACACAGAAATATAATGTCTTCCCAGTTAAAGTTCAACATAGACACAAGCAATCTATAGTACTTAGTACCATGGGGCCACAGCAGATTATCCTATGTGGCCGATGGTTTCATTATGGCTACTAGAGAGGTGTGTAGCAAAAATGAGGGACATATGGCCCTCCAGATGTTGCTGGACTACAACTCCCATCCTCCCTTGACTAGTGAGGATGAGGCTGGGGCTAAGGGAGGTGGAATCCGGCAATATCTGGATGGCTACAGGTTTCCAATCCCTGCTCAGCAGCAATTGCCTTTAGGACTGTTCCATTATTACTATCAGCCTGGTTGACTGCACTCTTGAACTTGCTCTCGAGTCACTACACCTCAGCGCTGGAGGAGAAAGCAAAAACACATTGGAAAACATCCGTTAACAGGATAACTGACTAATAGTTTGATCTTTTGTACCAGAAATTCAGTTCTAGGTCAGAAAAACATTGCAATGTCTGGATGCACCCATTAGTAATTCTTTGGCTGCCTTTGGTGCTGGGCTTTTAAAATTGCAGTTGTTTACTTTCCCCGTTATCTTCCGCACTTGCATTCTTCCATATCTTTATTGGTCAGTCAATGGTTGTCACAATGCCTTTAGACAAATAAAATTTCAGTTTCCGAGGTCAAATTTCTACAAAGCTGACATTATAGTCAATATAGAAACTTGTTGGTCACAGCAAATGGCACCCCGTAACATTCCTCAGTGACTATCCATCTCAGTTTTGGGGCTCTTGCGGAATTATTTGCATTTATTCTCTTGGTGGTTCAAAGGAAAAATATCTCCGTTTCATCAGGTCATTCATTACTCAGCAGTTCAGGGAAATATTTCCCCTTGGCAGTTCATAGATGGGATTATAAACACAAAACTTTTCAATTATTTTTATTATTCCATATAATTCATGGTGCTATTTGAAATTCAGATTGCCAGTATTTCAACTAGCTCTGCTGCTAGGAACACAGGAAGCGGCCTTATAATGAATGAGACCATTGGTCTGCCTGGCTTAATAGTGTCTATACTGAACAGCAGCTGCTCTCCAGCATTGCAGGCAAGCGGCATTCCCAGTCCTACCTGGACTTGCCAGGGATTGAATCTGGGAGTGCCTACATGCAGATTAGATGCTCTGCTACTGAGCTATGGCTCTTCTCTTCAGGCCAGCATTAAGAAGTGCCAGGCATAGTGGGACTGACTGATGGGGGCTCCCTTCACCACATACCCTGTCTGGGCTGCCATCACTATAACCAAGCATTCTCACCAGAACCAGCAGCATTTCTGAGATTGCAAACATGAAATACCCCTTCACCTAGATAGGGCCATTGCCAGTAGATGGGAGTCAAGTGTCACTAGGCAGCAGGCATGTTATATCTCCCAGAATGCAGTGCTCAGATGTATAGATGCCAGGCACCAGACACTGTGCCATAAGAAATAGAATATGGCAGGCAACTAGTGTCAGCTGCAGTCAAGCAGTCACTGGGCTGCCACTCAGCAAGCCTGTCAAGGAGTAGGGGAATGTCTGATGGCTGAAGAAGCACCAGCATCAGTGCCAGGATCATCAGGGTACAAATCATGATGGCAACAATGCCCAAAGAACCCAAACTGGGTAGGCATCAACCCAAGGGAGTCCCAGCAGTTTCCCGGGTATGATGGATGCTGACCCTGGGGTTGTGTGTACTGTGAATTTTGGCCAAACTACAGGTTACATATTTCAAATTTTATTTTAAAGTGGCTGCTTCTAGTTTTTGTTTGTTTGTTTGTTTGTTTGTTTGTTTGTTTGTTTTTTAAAGGCAGCTGTGGGACCCCAATCCAGACCAGAGGCCCACACCAGTTCCGTGCTGCTACTTGCAGAAAATAACATCTGTGAGAACAAATAATACCCAGAAGGATATTTTCAGCAGGAAACTGGTGAGGGGCCTTGATCCAGTTTTAAGCATGCTTTCTTTACAAGTGTGACTAAAATAACATGTAGTTTGCCCCTTTAAGTATAATTTGGCAGAAGCAGGTAGCAAGTGATAGCACCTCCCTATGGTGAAAAGCTTCACCTCCTAATTTCTCCATGTAGAATTACTGTTGAAAGAATAACTGCAAATGCTGATGGAAAAACTCACAATTCAGCTTCACTGGGGATTAAATGCCGGCTCTTCTTCACTTTTCTCCTATGATCAGAAGGCCTGGCTCTCCCATATTCCCTTCCCACTCAAGATGCTGCTTTTGAAAAGGACACTCCAAACCTTTCTACTCATTGCAACATCCAATTTAAAAAGTGTTCAAGATGTCCAGTCTGGCAGCCATAAGACCTCTCATATCCATTTACTGCCCCCATGCCACTTCAGTCATTCTTTTAATCCCTCTTTTAAAAAAAGTGAACCAAACATTCCCATCTCCCCTTCCTTCTTCCTACACAGCTGCACAGTTCCTTCCCAATCATTTTCTTTCCCCTTTGAGCAATGATTTAATATATCCATTCATAATTAAAGGCATCTTTTTCTCTTTGCTCTGCCCTATGAAAGCTACAGATTCCCATCACTGGGTGTGATTTAATACATCTGCTCAACAAAGCACTGGTCCCAGCTGCAACTTCCCTATTCAGGCAATTGGAAACAAAATCCAGCGATTCACTCCATCGCTTTAATGCCAGACCACAACCAAACTCCCAAGAATGATGTCAGCAAGGTCTTGCTACTCCAGCTTACAGCTAATGGCCGCATGTAGGCGACTCCATATATTTGAAATTCAAGTGTCTCAGGTTCCCTAGCACAAGGGTAGGTATAGTTTAGTTCAAATGATCACAGCTGAGCAAAGAGGTTTGAACCTCTCCCTGGAGCCCAGTGTCACTATAGGGAGGAATCTTGCACCCTATCCTCTCTTCAGATCCATCATCTGAAGACAGGAGAGGACATAATTTGCCTCCTCATCACAGCATTGGGCTGACTGAAGAAATTTAAACTTACCGGTATTTGCTCAACCTGGCGTCATGATGGGGAGGAAAATGCCCTCCTTCTTCTCTGCTGATCTGTAAGAGTGGCATTACCACAGAGGTAATGCCACTCTTGGGCCAAAATGGCTTCTCACTAGCCCAGATGATCATGAGAACTAAGCAGACACAAAATACTCTCTGTCAGGCTATTACTGTAAAACGAGGCCCATGGGTTATTAGTGTAACTTGTAGCCTGACCCAATGTATAGTGGAAATCAGTCCCAAGTCAGTTCACATGGGATTGGTGTGTTATTTTAATTGAGTAATTAACTAAAAGTTTGCAATTGGATAGTGTTTGTGTGGCATGTGTTTATACACAAGAGAATTTTTCCCCTAACATTTTTGTTCAAAAATTCCCCCAAATACCAGTTGCTGCTTAAAGCTGCCTGCATTTGCCAACTGACAAATCCAGTGTTGTGAGGGGGGTGGGAGAGGATGTCCTTTCCTTGCTATACCTCCCACCTTTTCTCTTGCATAAACATCTTGTGTGCCTGAAACTGATCATTCCAAACTGGAAAAGTCCTCTGGGCCTCCAGGCCACCCGCGGCCTTAGGCATTGGATTAGCACTTGAATTGTCAGCTAAGGAATGTCACTGAGGCCTACAGAGTGGGAAGACTGATGCATTGAAAGACATTTTGTCTGCAATGCTTGGCTGAAGCACCTACAAAAGCAGAACTTCCTAATTATTCCTGCAGATACTTTTTCTGCAGCCAACAGTCTGATTAGAAACCGACAGAGAAGACGGGCGGTTGTGCAGGTTGGGTTAAGATGCTCTCTTGGCTCCATTTTATTTTCTATTGCAGTGGAAGCTTGGCGTTCTTTTTGTTTTGTTTCGTTTTAGGTCTGCTGTCCAAAGGCATTTTTGCTCCAAGAGCGAACTGTGTTATAGTGTTGTCTTCAAAGATTTACAGACCAGGAGCCTAAAATGGTTGTCGCAACAGACCATGTAAAACAGATTAGCTACTTGTCAAAACAGCTTTCAATTAGCCTTTTAACACACATGATTAAAGTGGTTTGAGGTAAAATAAAAAAAGAAAGAACAGGTGCGTCCTGTTACTCCTCTAAAGATGCTGCAATCCTAAACATGCTTGCTAGGAAATATACCCCCACTGAACTCAACCAGAATGTCAATGAGCAGTAAGGATCAGTAGCAAGGAAGCATACTTAAAATAATGCAACTTTTGTTTTTTGCGACATCTTAACTTTTTGGGAACCGATTGGCGATAATCTATTGCCTGCTTCAAATGCATGCTTAGCTGCTACCATTGTCACGACAGACAACAAAGAGCTAGTCTGGATTTATATTTGCACCAGGCAAGTATCCGGGTGCCAAAATGTCAAACTTGGGTGCACATACAGATATCATGTACTTGGCATACATTGTAGATGGGCAGGATTTAAGAGTTAGTGGTTAGAATGTTAGACTAAGCTAAGGCAATGAGTCTCTAAATCCCTGCTCAACTATGAAGCTCACCAGGAGACCTTGGACCAGCAATCTCACTCCCCTTAAATCTTTCCACACAGGAAACCTTTAGTTACTTGAAAGAAGAGTGGGGTGAAAAGGTCAGGACACAAAACATATAAATGATGAGTAGGTATAAGATTTATATAACAAGTTCTGATAGTACAAGCCTATGCATCCTTATTTAGAAATAAGACTCCGAATGTACCTCTTGGCTATAACTGCTAATTTTCAATTTCAAAGGTAATATATTACTGGAGGGTAGCAGCAGTGAGTGGCTAGATTTTGCTCTAGTTGTGACCTTCACAAGGTAGGGGGCATCTTGGAGGAAGAGCACTGGATTAAATAATCCCTTGATGTGATCCAGCATAGGTTGTTTTGTGACTAAAAAATACTTTAAAGGGACTTAGAAGCAGCAACCAGTGCATAAATGTAGCAGATTGACATATGACATATGATAGGAAGAACTCATATTACAGCAGTTCTGAGAGAATTGCACTTTTTGATTCTGCGCTCAGTTCAAGGTCTTGTCTTGGACATATAAAGCCATTAGTGACTTGAGTCCCGTATACCTGAAAAATTGCACCACCACCCCACATTTGTAAACCAGCCTGGGAATTAGATTTGATTTTGTTGGTGATTCTGCTACCCTCAGAGGTCTCTGATACAGCAGCATGTGATGAGAGCGCCTTCTTAGTGGTGGCTCTGAGACTATGGAATTTCCTGCCACTGGATGTGCACCCAGCTTCAACTTTGGGTTATTCAGAAGACATGCAAAGGTGGCCATTTTTGCCCTTTTGGAAACATTTAATTACTCTTCACCTTTTGATAATTATTTAACTTATTTTTTTAGAGATTCATTATTCATCTGTTGTGCTTTACTGTTTTATTATGATGTAATGCACCCTGGGACTTTGTTGAAGGGTGGGTAACAAATGTATCTAATAAAATAATATATATATATATACACATAAGAATAATGAAGAATAAGTTTTGGTTCATTCTTAATGTGTGCTTGAGAACATACAGCCGTGTTATTTCACTCTGACTGCAATCATTTTAATATCTTCATATTCATGAACTTATTAAATAGAGAAGGCAAAATATGTTGTCAATGGTTCCCTTTATAAAAGGGAAATTCCCTTATTCCAAATAGGATTCCTCACAAGAAAAGGGAAAAGTTGACAGCTATGCTTAGATCTATGCTTCCCGCTTGCTTTCCGCCACTCAATAGGACGCCCCCTCCTGTTTTTATGAAAACAAGATCCAAGTCACTTGAATGCCCCTAGGAAAGTTTTTTGCTGTTTTCCTGCACCTCAGCTGGTTGGCCTCTCATAAAGAACGAGGTGAGTGGAGAGCGAAGTGGGTGGGTCCTGCCTGCAAGGCCACTGCCATGGCTGAACCTTTCCCTATTTTCATCTGAGGAATGTTGGAGGCTATGCCCATTATTATAGGCCAGAAACAGTAAATTAATATGGTGAGGTCCATTTGCAAACATTGCAGCTGGATCAATGTGGAACTCAAGGTACTGGATGAGTGTCAACCAAAGGAAAGGGGGAAATAAGCAGAAATTGTGCACTGAAAATCCAAAACAAAGAAGAAATGCTTTTTTTATTATTTTCCACTGAATTAAACACAGCTGCATAGCCAAAACAGCACAAACAGGATCATATTTGTGGATGAATTTTGAGACCCAAAAATGTCTTTAAAAAACTATTTGTTCTTTATTTTGCTCAGGGCAAATCATCACAGTGTGGTTTTTCTATTTTATACAACTGTTGGGCATCTTTCTGTATATTATGAAATCTTGTACCGCAATATAAATTATTTTTATGATGTATTTTTAATATAATGCTATTAGTGTTCAGGGCACTTTAGAGAGCATAAGAGGACAGGTTCCTATGCAGAAGGCTTTGGAAAAACCTGGAGAAATTCTTCCAAATTTTCAAAACTGACTTTTTGAACTGCTCTTTGACTTGCACAGTCTCCCTGTATTTAAAACCTGCCTGGTCAATGAAGTTCTGCAAATGAAAACTTTCTCCATCACTGCACCTACGTTAAGGCAGAGCCAAATGTTCTCCTCACATACTGGAAGTAGTCTTGTCAGAAGGCACAGGAGCCCTGACAGAAAGAAAAACATGGCAACACTATCCACAAGTGGCACCTTGAGTCTAAGTATGTTTAAAGAAGGGGGATTCAGGTTTTAATTATTGTGTGGTGCAATTTGCAATGCATAGATCAGGAAATGGTACCTACAAGAACCCCATTTTCTACAGAAATAGAGTCCTGAACACTCTGCCATGCATACTTTGTGTGGCAGGTGCTCACATGTAGAAGGAAGAGTGGGGACCACACTGCTGGCCCTTCTCCTGACATCATGCAACCAAGCTAACCACACCACCATAAGTCCATAGGAGCCAACTCCTAGGGGCTGTGGGGTCTTTGTCAAAAATATTTGAGGTGGCCAGGGGCCCTAAATGTTGATGGGCATGGCTACTCAAATGGTGTGAGTGCACAGCATCATGCGATTGATTATGCAGGGTGGGGCTTGTGTGGGCCCCCCAATATTTTATTCAAGCTGGCAGCCCCTGCTGATGTCTTCATGTTGAGTGCAAACAACCAAAGAGGAACTTGTGCAAGCGAGTTCATGGAGCAGTTGCTAATCTGTAGCTACTCCAAAGGAATAGGAGGACACCCATGCAGTTGTGATCCAGAGGCCTTCTGGTGTATATTTGGGGGAGGCTAGCTCCTCCACATGATGTTGGAGGCGAGGCCAGTGGTGTGGTCTTGCTTGTGGTTCTACACATGGGCACACTTCACACAAGTAGCACATGCAGAGGGTTCTGTTCTCCGTTACATCTTGTCATCCTAGAAGTGAGTTTGGTGAAAATTATTGACTGCAACCTGAGCCCATTCCAGAGAACTTAAATATAAAAACAGTGAGTTGGGTGGGCTGTAGCCACTCTCAAGAAATGTCTTATGGTCTCAATTTGTGGCTTATATTTCTTAATAATCATGTTTATGTAAAACATATTTTTAAAATACAAAGCACTGTTTTAACTGGGAAAAGAGTTCACTTGGTTTATTTTTAGCCTCACATTGCAAAAGGGCTCTTGCATTGACTGAGAAAACCCAATGGACTGGTGACCACAAAGAACAATGACAAATAAAGCAATTCATCTGCAGGCACCCCCAGTTGCTTGTTGTGAATTCCCATTGTTTGCAAATATTCTTGTTTTGGAAAAGAGAAAGTGCATTTATAGAGACCCCTGAGCCCAAGATACTCTAATGCATCAAGTTGTTTACATTACTCATGTTTCAAAAGGAAGCCTTGATATGTTCCCTGCATGTAGGTCAATTCAGGCAGTGGTCACAGGATGCCTCCTTCAAAGTTTTACTACGTAGCACTTGTAACAATTCTGCATAATGTTGCACGCACATAGAATCATAGAACTGTACAGTTGGAAGGGACCACAAGGGTCATCAAGTCCAACCCCCTGCAATACAGGAATCTTTTGCCCAATGTGGGACTTGAACTCAAGACCCCGAGATTGAGCTATAGGGATGCGGGTGGCACTGTGGTCTAAACCACTGAGCCTCTTGGGCTTGCCAATCAGAAGGTTGGTGGTTCAAATCTCCGCGACGGGGTGAGGTCCTGTTGCTCTGTCCCTGCTCCTGCCAACCTAGCAGTTCGAAAGCACACCAAAAGTGCAAGTAGATAAATAGATACCGCTCCAGTGGGAAGGTAAACAGCATTTCTGTGCACTACTCTGGTTTTGGTGTTCCATTCTACCAGAAATGGCTTAGTCATGCTGGCCACATGACCCAGAAAAACTGTGTGCAGACAAACGCCTGCTCCTTTGGCCTGTAAAGTGAGATGAGTGCCACAACCCCAGAGTTGTCTGCGACTGGACTTAACCATCAAGGGTCCTTTACCTTTTTATGCTCTCTATATGATCAAAGCTGGTACAATAAGACTGTACCAGCTTTTTGTACTGACCAGTACAGTGTAGTGGTTAGAGTGTCAGACTAGGACAGAGTTCAAATCTCTGCAAACAGACCACAATACCAATTATATCATTCCAAGAATCTGCAAGATTATTGCTCAACCATAACTGTGCTCTCTATGTCTGATGTGGAGTGCTGATTCACCATTCAGCATAACAACCATGAATGTGCAGTTCCTCGTATTCAAGCTGTGAGTATGCCTGATTGCAAAAAGTTCAAGAAGTGCATTCACCCGCGTGCTACACAAGAAAGAATGGTTGATAAAAAGGTCTTCTGGAAAGTAGGGGGACCAAAAAAGCCATTGCAACTTCCATCAGATGCCTTCAACTTGAAAACATGATTGGTTGAAAGAGTCCAGGAAATTCATTTACGAAAGCATTCCCAAGTAAGCAAGTGTGGAACATCTGAATCAAATTCCATTATGGTTTCCAAATGTCTGCCTCATAAGCGAGAAATATCCAGGTTTCAAGACCCCCCTCTTTCATGGAAATTACTATTTTCCCTAATTTAACAACATTTAGCAATATTTTCAGAATGAAATCATTCTCATTAAAAACATTCTATGGTGACCCAAACAAAGCAATGTCACATGTTCACAATGAATCATTCCAGTTCTATGTATGAAATAAACTCTAATACTTAATAAAATTATACATTGTATGACTGTCAAAGCAGGTAATGCGGGAAATCGGTGACCAGATCTGCAATCAGTGAAGCCCTAGTTCAGGGGTCTTGGGTTCAGTAGATCCCAAGTTGCTAGGCTCAGGCTCAATGGTGTCAGGGTCCAGATCCAGCACTTCTACAAGTAATGCTGTTGTGTTTTCCCTGTTGCCCTCCTTCTAAAATACCAACAATGAAACAAGCAGGTCCACAGTAATATACAACTGGTCAAAAAGTGCAAAATTTAAACAGTTAAAAACAAGCTCATTGGTACAAAATAATCAACACCAATGTTAAACCACTGAAAAACCAATGAATTACATTAATAAATGGGAAAATGCAGTTTAAAAGTTCATTTTGATAAGGCAAATGATACTTGGTAGCACAATGGTAGCTGTGACCCCCAGTTTTCAGAACCTTATGCCCTACATATGTTCTCACAGAATAAAAGAGAGTGACTTTATCCCTGCCACATCTTCACCCAACCCACCGCTGAACATGGCCATTCAATGTTCACAAGCCTGTTTTCTCCAAAAATGTGTAGCAATAAAATATTATGAATTTATCTAATGGTCTGAACCCCTAGAACATACTTTTAAAATTTATGTGCTTGGGAAGAAGTGTAGATACAACCTCTGATGCTTTCTCCCACATGGAAAAATGTATTTAGAGGCTAAAAATTACATCAGAACTGGGCCTTTTTGGAGGTATAGAACACAGCTGGCGGGAGAGCATTACTGTTGCCACACAGGTGCTAAGAAGCAGCAGCAGCAAAACCCTGAGAACTGACCACCATCCATCTGCAAGCTGCAAAGCAAACTATCGGTCCCCAGTGGGCTTCTGTAATTCCTGTATTCCCAGGTTTGAGGGTGGAAAAATAGACGCTCTAATTAAGTCCAGCTTTGCTTCAAATGCCGCAGTGTAATTAAGCCAGGAATCCTCTCTTCTTTGCCCCAAATAGCTGTCTTCTGGCTCCTGTCTGTTTCTGAATGGCAGGCCAGGGCCAAATCTAAAAGTGAGCCCATTATATTTCTGAACAGCACACACAGCATTTGTTGAAAAACGAAAAGCAAGCCAACAATTGTGTTAGGTTGTTTTTAGTTTAATTTAATCTGTGTCTCTTCCACTTGCTGCTCTCCCGGCAGAAGGTGGAGTAGCCAGACAAGGAGCGGAGTGGAAAGAAATGGCTTTGTATTTTTTTAAAAAAAAAATCATAATATTTAAAGACACTGCAGATGCAGAGGCAACTTGTTACCAGCTGATTTGATTAAAACTCATTATTTTTCGTAATAAAGACCAAATAGGACAATGAAACAACCTCTGTGCCACATTCCTTTGCAAACTTATTTCCATAATCACAGTTCAGTTACATTGACAAGCAATAAAACGGAGGAAAACTATAATTTTGAAATATTGAAGCTGCAAGACAACACCAAACATTTGCCATCCCGCAAACAGCTTAAAAACAGCTAATCAAAAACAGATTAATAACTAATTAAAACATAATGTTTAAGGCAGATTCTAGCATCCTTAAAGAGTCTCAACTTGCAAGGTTCTTTTCTAGGCAGAGCAGATGAAGGCTGGGTTCACACATGCCTATCCTCAGTACCCAGTGACTGCACCATCACATTAAGACTTGTGTTTTCTGAAGCATCTTTCTGGGTTTCTGTGGAGTCAGATTGCACATTTGGCCACAAACCAACAAGAGATGAGTAACTGTGATGATGAGGCATCATGAGTGAATCAGAAGCTGTTGTCTCTTTCAGCTTCTTTTTCCTTGATGCTCCCTCTGTGGCATACTGTGAGTTTTCTGAACCTATACAGTGGTATCTCGGGTTACATACGCTTCAGGTTACAGACTCTGCTAACCTAGAAATAGTGCTTCAGGTTAAGAACTTTGCTTCAGGATGAGAACAGAAATCGTGCTCTGGCGGCGCGGCAGCAGCAGGAGGCCCCATTAGCTAAAGTGGTGCTTCAGGTTAAGAACAATTTCAGGTTAAGAACGGACTTCCGACTTCCGGAGGCGGCGCGAACGGTAATGGCTGCCCTTTCCTAACCGGGAGAGGGAAGCTACGCTGGAAAAGGGTCGTCCGCTACGGCGAAGCGGAGACCCATTCTGGAAAACCGCAGGCAGCGGAAGCCTGCGGTCTCGGGACCCGGCGGGCGCCAGGAGCTACCCCCGAAACGTTGAGGGAACCCCGTAAGGGGCTCCGGATCGCAGAGGGGGTAGCGGCGCTGTGGGTCTATGCGCATTCAGCGGAGCGAAGCCGCGTTGCCGTTGCCGGTGAGCGCCGACCTTTCTTCCTTCAACACAAGATTCTAAAACGTAACAACCCGTGAGTAATTGAGGACTTTACTAAATTTCGGGACTAAAAATATTGAAAATAAGTTGAAAGCGGAGAGACGAGGAAAAGGAAGTCCGTCCTCCGCAGCCATTGACTTTTAAAGCAAAGAGCAGGAGGAGTGGAGGCATAGAGAGAACTTTTGACAGCTCAGATTGAACACCCGCAGAAATTACTTTTCCCTTTAAAGACTGTAAGCAATTGATTTTTGGACTTTTATTAGGACTTATATACTCCTTTCTTTGTGGATTACAATTCTGTTTAAGAAGCCCAGGTGTCAGAACTGCCTGAACAGTAGAACTGTCAGACTGCAAATTTGGATACATTCTATTTAAACTTTGAGACAGTCTGAGGGAGTTCAGAATGGTTACGTTCTTGCATTTTGGAACTCCAGTAAGCACAACTTGAAATATTGTGGCAAACCTAAAACCAACTCTGCTAAAACTACTTTTGTGAAGATCCCTAAGTATTGGTTCAGATTTCGTATGTGGAATGGACTCTTCTTCCTAGGACATCTTATGCTCCCCCTAGAGGATTGAGGATTTACAACAAAAACATTGTTTTACTTTCTATTTCCCGGCCCTCTGTTTGATTGCTACCATCTGGGCCGTAGCTTTCCCATGGGAATAACTCAGCTTGACCTTGACTGCTAGATAACTTTGGAATGAGTGGCGCAAAAAGAAAGGGATTAAGAACCAGACAAACAACTCTGACAACCGTAACTGCAGCCTCACAAGCACGCAGATCATCTGTGCCCACTTTGCCCTCGGAGGAAAAAGTTACCTCCCTGTCACAGGCAGGGGAGGAAGAAACTGAGGATTTACAACTAGAAGAGATGGCCTCAGGAGGATCTGGTTCTGTATTAGAGAGAATTCTTGAGAAATTGGAGTCTTTGGAGAGGAAAGTTGACCAACAAACTGCGAAAATTGACCTTAATACAGAAACTTTAAACAAATTATCTGGGCAAGTTGCACAGAATGCACAAGCAATCGGACAACTGAAGGAGGCTGCAGGTGAAAATCAGAAACTGGCCGAAGAGACCAGCCAAAGAGTGGGAGAGTTGGAAAAAGAAGTAAGGCCGCTCAGTAAGCAGGTTGGGGAACATCAGACCTATCTCTCTATGTTGGAACTTCGGAACAGGGAGATTAATTTAAGGATAAGATCGATACCAGAAGTGGAAGAAGGTAATCTAGCTGAGTTTCTGACCAAAGAATTCTCCAAGTTCTGGGGTCTAGAGGAGGAAGATTTTAAAATTGTGTCAGCCTTCAGACTTGGAAGACTCACAAAGAGAGAAAGGCCCAGAGACTGTTTGATTACGTTGAGATCAAAGGAGGAAAGGGACAAGATTTTGGGCCTGCACTACGGAAGCTCTTTGAACATTTCGGACAAAAGAATTGAGATTTTTAAGGACATTCCTAAACAGCTGTTGGATCTTAGATCTGAATATCTGGACTTAGTAAAACTGCTGAGAAGCAACTCAATCATCTTTAGGTGGGACTTTCCCCAAGGACTATCTTTTACCTTTAGAGGGAAGAAGATTAAAATTAGAACTTTGGAAGATAGGGATAAGTTTTTGACTGCCTACGGAGAGGACCTTCATAAAGGACTTGAACTACCCTCAGGGCCTGAACCACCACAGGTGCCTGTACCTCAGAACCCTGAAGACTCACAGAACAAAATACCATCCCAAGGAAACTAAACAGATCTATCCAGGATGTCTCTGCAACTTTTAAGTTGGAATATAAATGGCTGCAACAGTCCGGAAAAAAGGAAGAAAATCTTTCACATATTAAAAAAGGAGCAACTAGACATTACTTGTTTACAAGAAACACATGTGACTAGGCTCCACAGAAAAATATTGGTAAATAAAAGGTTAGGCCAAGAATTTATATCTTCGGACTTAGTTAAGAAGAGAGGAGTGGTGATATATGCAAAGGAGAGCCTCTCACCAAAATTTCTATTTAAAGATGAACATGGAAGAATTTTGGCAATTGAAATACAGCACCAAGGAGAGAAAATTTTGATATTAGGAATCTACGCTCCAAATGAAGGGAAATCAGAATTCTACAAGAAGTTGCATGAGATTATGCTGGATTATCTGGACTATGATAACATCATTATGATGGGAGATATGAATGGGATCGTTTCTACAAACATGGATAGGTCACAAAGCCAAAAGGTTACTAAAGAAGGCAGACTACCAAAGACCTTTTTTGAAATGACAGACAACATGGACTGGATTGATATATGGAGGACAAAGAACCCCTTAGGGAAAGAAGGAACATTTTTCTCTGAAGCCCAACTGACTTGGACAAGAATTGACCAAATATGGATTTCTAGAGGTCTGGCTCCTAAGGTGAAGAAAGTGGAGATCTGCCCAAAGACCTGCTCCGATCATAACGCGTTGAAAATGGACATGACATTATTACCAACCGGCTCCTTTAGATGGAAGATGAATGACAACTTGTTTAGAGATCAGGAGATTATCAAGAAGGCCAAAAAAACAATAAAGGACTATTTTGAGATAAATTTGAACACTGCTGTGGAAAAAAGAACAATCTGGGACGCAAGCAAAGCTGTGATGAGAGGGTTCTTGATACAACAGAACGCCATAAAGAAAAGACTACAAAATGAGAAAAAGGACAAGATTCTGGGGAAAATTAAAGAGTTAGAGAAGAAACTAAGAGTAAACCCGAAGTCACAGCCGATTTTGAGAGAAATTAAACTTCATCAGGCACAATATTCCAAACTGATAAATCAGGAAATAGAATGGAAGATTAAATCAATGAAACAAAAAACATTTGAATCGGCTAATAAATGTGGGAAACTGCTGGCTTGGCAGTTGAAGAAGAGACAAAAGCTGAACATAGTAACAAATTTGGAAATAGAAGGAAGGAATATTCAGAACCCGGTGGAAATTAGAAAATGTTTCCAGAAATATTTTAAGAAATTATACACTCAAGGGCCACAAAAGGAGGAAGAGATTGCAAAATTTTTGGAGAAAAATGGACTTAAAAAACTATCACAAGAAAATAGATCACTCCTGAATAGTAAAATAACACGACTAGAGATAGAACAGGCCATTCAGAACATGAAGTTGGGCAAGTCTCCAGGGCCAGATGGCTTGACCTCCAAGTACTATAAGACATTAAGTGACTATTTGATTCAACCACTGATGGAGGTCAGCAATGAAATTATGGAGGGAAAGAAGGCGCCTGAATCGTGGAAGGAAGCTTTCATCACATTGATACCAAAATCAGAAACTGAAAAGACACAACTTAAGAACTACCGCCCCATTTCCCTTTTAAATGTGGATTACAAAATATTTGCTGACGTTTTGGCAGGAAGACTCAAAAGAGTTTTAAATGAGATAATTCATAAAGACCAGGCAGGCTTTCTCCCAGGAAGACATTTATTTGCTAATACAAGGAACATTATTGACATTTTGGAACTTTTGCAAACAAATATTAACACTAAAGCAGTTCTAATTTTTATAGACGCGGAGAAGGCCTTCGATAATATTTCTTGGAAATTTATGAAGGGGAATTTAAAAGAAATGGGAGTGGGGCGGGGTTTTGAAAATGGGATTGACGCGATTTATTCAGAACAAAAGGCAAAACTGATAGTTAACAATGTGGTTACAGAAGAGTTTAAGATTGAAAAAGGGACACGACAAGGCTGCCCGATTTCCCCCTTGCTGTTTATTTCTGTCCTGGAGGTGCTCTTGAACTTGATTAGAGGGGACCGGTTGGTGCAAGGGATTCAGATCGGAGTGAAACAATATAAACTCAAAGCTTTTGCAGATGACCTTGTTTTGACATTGCAAGAGCCAGAATCTAGTACAAAAAGAGTGTTACAATTGATTCAGGACTTTGGTCGGGTAGCGGGCTTTAAACTAAACAAACAGAAAACTAAGGTGTTGGGAAAAAACTTGACAGAAGCAGAGTCAGAACGGTTTCAGAGAGAAACAGAACTAACTGTGGTTAAAAAAGTAAAGTACCTAGGGGTAAACATAACAGCAAAAAATCTGAGTCTATTTAAGGATAATTATGAAAAATGTTGGTCTGAAATTAAGAGAGACTTGGACAGTTGGTCAAAATTGAAGCTTTCTTTGCTAGGCCGAATTGCTGCTATTAAGATGAATGTATTGCCAAAGATGTTGTTTTTGTTTCAAACATTGCAAATTGTGGACAAGACGGAGTGTTTCCGGAAGTGGCAGAGAGATATTTCTAAATTTGTCTGGCAGGGCAAAAAGCCCAGAATTAAGTTTAAGATATTAACTGATGCGAAAGAAAGAGGGGGCTTTGCCCTGCCAGACTTAAAACTGTACTACGAAGCCGCAGCTTTCTGCTGGCTAAAAGACTGGCTACTTCTAGAGGACACTGACGTGTTAGATTTAGAAGGTTTTAACAATGCATTTGGCTGGCATGCATACTTATGGTATGACAAAGTTAAGATCAATAAGGCCTTTAAGAACCATATTGTCAGGAAAGCAGTGTTTAATGTCTGGTCAAAATACAAAGACCTATTGGAAAATAAAACTCCAAGATGGCTATCACCTCTGGAGGCTAAGGCCCGAAAAAGACCCAATATGGAGGCCAAATGGCCGAAATATTGGGAAATAATAGAGAAAGAGGGCAACAATTGGAAATTGCAGAGTTTGGAAAAAATGAAAGACAAAGTGCGAGACTGGTTACATTACGCTCAGATTCAAGAAATTTTTAAAAAGGATAAAAAGTTAGGATTCCAGGTGGAGAAATCGAAGTTGGAAACAGAATTGTTAGAACCTAAGACTAAAGTACTTTCAAGAATGTATAACTTGCTGTTGAAATGGAATACACAAGATGAAATGGTTAAGTCGGCCATGATAAAGTGGGCACAGGATATTGGGCATAATATTATGTTTGAGGATTGGGAAAGGTTGTGGACCACGGGGATGAACTTCACGGCATGTAATGCTCTGAAGGAAAATGTAATGAAAATGATATATAGGTGGTACATGACCCCAGTTAAACTAGCCAAAATATGCCATGTGCCAGACAACAAATGTTGGAAATGTAAGGAAAATGAAGGAACATTCTTTCACCTCTGGTGGACTTGTCCCAGGGTGAAGGTCTTCTGGGAAATGATATATAATGAGCTGAAAAAGGTATTTAAGTATACCTTCCTTAAGAAACCAGAGGCCTTCCTCCTGGGCATTGTCGGCCAGATGGTGCCAAAGAAGGACCGAACATTCTTTTTGTACGCAACAGCAGCAGCAAGGATACTTATCGCCAAGAAGTGGAAAACTCAAGATCTACCCACTCTGGAAGAATGGCAGATGCAGCTGATGGACTATATGCAACTGGCTGAGATGACTGGCAGAATTCGAGACCTGGGAGAAGAGAGGGTTGAAGAAGATTGGAGGAAATTTAAGATTTATTTACAAAAATATTGTGATTTGGTGGAAAGTTAAGTAGGATGTTTGATCATAAATAATTGGCCACCACAAAATCGGATCGAAATGGGATGTAAAGTGAGATTAAGAGAAATTAATTTACAGAGGATTATATTTAAATAAGTGGTTATAAAATTTGTAAATTAGATGATAAATTGCTGGGAAAAATTTATGATGATGAAAATGGCAGCGGGAGATGTGAGGAAGTCCAAAGAAGTCATGAAACTCTGTTGAGATAAAAGAAAGGTTGTTTATTTTTGTACTTTATTTTGTAAAAACCCCTAATAAAAATTTATTAAAAAAAAAAAAAAGAACGGACTTCCGGAACAAATTAAGTACTTAACCCGAGGTACCACTGTACATTTCTTCCTCTCATAACGGGTAGGGTTTTTTCAGGGGTTTTGGAGTTTGTTTTGTTAGCTTCTTGCAAAATAGGCTAGTGTAGGCCAACTAGTACAGACAGAACTTTCTCACAGTCAGAAAGTGTTTAGCTGGAATCTCCTTTCTTGTAATGTGTAGCCACTGGTTCAAGTCCTGCCCTCCAGAGCAGGAGAAAACAAGCTTGTTCCCGCTTTCATTTGACAGCCCTTGAGATATTTGAAAATGGCTACCGTATCTCCTCGCAGTCTCCTCTTTTCCAGGCTAACTCATAGTTGCTATTAATCCCTGGGCTGGAGGGAGATAGGTACACCTATTGTTCCTCTTTTTCCCTCTTTCACAGCTAACCTTATGTGGCACAGGCAAGTTATGTAAGTTAAGGAAATGGCAAGGATTGGGATAACCTCCTCTCCTTCTGTACTGTGGCCCAAATCCAGGCAATCCAATCATGCTCTCCTGTGTCACCTCTGATTTGGCCCCAACTCTAGCATGACATTGAAATAGGTCCTGCCTCAAAATAAGCCATGATTGTAGGTGAAAATTGAGCCTCTATGGATATGTGTGTAGCAAGCTCATGGGAAAGCTACTGCAAGACATGGATGAGACATTTGCTTTGGCTACGTTGTCCACAAAACATTCCAGCATTCCAGCTTCATTTACTCAGCTGTAAGCCATAACGGAGAAACAGAGCCCATGAGCTGACTTGCCTCGTTTCTCGTCAGTGCTAATGTTTCCATATGTCCCAGCTTATGTAAGAATTTAACCCTGATATCCATGCTAGATAGAACCAGGAATACAGCTTTTACAGCTCAAAGCTAGAGCTGCTTCATCTGCTGGACTGGGCTCAAGGGAGTGCTGATAAAGATTTTGGAACTCAGAAGAGTGCCAGGTTCTTAAGAAGGTCAACTGACATTAGACAATTTAGGTTATGTCATAGGATACTAAAATTGTGATAGGCTTTCAAGGGTCATCAAAACCCCCTGAGTCAGGAAAGATGTAGTAAAGCTCAAGATTAAATAACTGCCCAATGGCAGATGTTTATCCAACCTATTCCATAAAATCCCAGAGGTGATGCACTCCACATCAATGTGTTTTTATGATTTGCTCCATCTCTTAGGACTAGTTCTCCCAGATAGCTGGTGCAACAGCCTCCCTTCTACAAGTAGTTCATGCATAAGGAAGACTAATCTCTTCTGCATGAGGGAGTCTACTTTGCATTGTTAATTGCACACATACTTTATGGAATGGTATGCACATCAAAATATAGGCATTCACAAGCAGGATTTTTTTTTTTAATCTGCCACTTGCAACTGTCCTATGCTGTTGTTGTTTTCCCTTTCCTAAATATCCTCACCTTTAGCCTAGCAACAAACCTGAAAAAATTATAATGGTCCACAGTATAATTTTAGCATCGGTACCTTTAGAGCAGGAGCTCAGCAGTGGAATGTCCTGGGATACTGCAATGTTCTCCCTCCTTGTTTCTCAGTATTGCCATTTCTGTGGTCAGCTTTGTATCCATTCATTATTTTCCATAGAATTCACCTGCTTGTCCTATGAAGGAAGCAGAAGGGAATCACTTGCAGGTGGTATAGTTCCCATTTGTAGGTGAGCAGGTGAATGAGTCTCTGAAGTTAAAGGTGGTGTTATTCTATTCAGGACCAGCTTTTTAAAAATAGGAGGGCCTATCCAGACATCTGGAACTTTCTTTTTAGCTGCTGTTGATTTTGATGATCTTTGGAATGTTTTTAAATACCTACTTTTATGTGTGTTTTTTAATTGAGAATTTTAATGTTTTGTTGGATGTTTTTGTAAACCACTTGGGAAGTTTTCTTACGATCAAGAGATAAATACATTTTGTTAAATATGAATAAACAAATCCTGCAACAGCTTTGCCTGGGTAGATGTAGCTACAGACATCTGGATTTGTTGCAGAGCCTAGTCCCTGTGTTGTGTTGTTATGTCTCTGTTGTATGGCCAGTTGTTGCTGCTAGTGCACTGCTGTTTTACATTAGGGGCGGCCTGTAAGCAGGGACAGAACTACCACTCAAGACCAGAAAGGAAATATGGTTCAGGATCAGCTATGGATCGTAGATAATACATTGGAAAGTTATAGGTGACACAAGTGGTATATTCTGTCACATCCATAGGAGATTATTCCTACATACTTGTTGATTGTTGCCTTTTTACTTCATTGAGTAAAGGAATGCCTGATGAAAATCTTGCATGTGAGGCCCTGTCCAAGAAACTAGAATAAACAGTTGTATCTTAGGGTTTGGCCATAGGCAACGGCTCTTGTTATACTTTCTAGAATGCTAGAGGCATCTCAGTGTGTATGATTCTATATTCATTGTGCATAAATTGCTGCTTATCAGTCCAATGTGCAGATGCACATTGATGTCCAAAAAGTGAATTGTTGCATGGACTGGTCCAAGCTGAAGTTGGTGGTGAAGTGGTAGTTGTTGACATCCTTCTGGAATTTCTCAAATATTTCCTAATCCTATGTTCCATGTTACTAAGATGTCATCTATAAATTTCAGGCAGAGGAAAGGGTTTGGGCAGCAGCAGAGGAAGCATTAGTCTAGCCTAACCTAACAAGAAGGTGCACAGAACTGAAGTGTCTAGCAGCATAAATATGTGAAGTCTAGTGAATCACAGTCTGATCATGAGTCAGTATTAAGGCTTCCCCCTACCCTGTCCTCTTTTTAATGCATCACATTTGTGACTGCTGGGTTTTATTCATGGTGCTTAGACACAGTCCTCATAACTCAGTAAAAGCATTCTGCCTTCCAAGCCTGTCCTCACAGCTGTTTCCATGTCCTTCCTGTTTGGTTACACACAGGATGTCGAAACACCCATTTTACATTGGGGAATAATTTGATTCAAACCGATACAAGTAAATTAGAGCAATGCTCCCATACTTCAACAAGAAGCAGACATTTATTTTCTGTTGAATGAGTATAAATTGACCAAAGAGTGACAACAATATTGTTTTGCAAGAACATGAGTTTTCTATAATAATGCTCCAAGTACCTGGAAGTTTGCTCTGGACGGGGCAGGAGAGATGCCACTGGAAAGCCAAGAGGGAATGAAAGCAATTGGCTTTGTTTGGAGAATTTGCAACTTTTCACTTGCAAGAAAGGCCCCCCAAATGCCTCTTCTCTGTAGGAACTGCTTAGGGCAGAGACTGGGAACCTGTGGCCCTCTAGATGTTGTTGGAGACCAGTTCCCATCAGCTCCAGTCAGCACAGCCAATAATCAGAGATGATGGGAGGTGATGTTTGAGTACATTTGGAGTGGGGGTCATGCATTCCCCATCCTTCATACAGAAGACTATCACTGCTTTAGGGCAGCCAATTTAAACATGTTTAAGCCCCATTCATTTCAAAAGGTGAAAGCTGAGCATATGCTTACCTCTCCCATTGAACTCAACATGTTTTTAAAAATAGATTTAGCTGAATCTTCTTGGTTGAAAAATCCAACAAGGGCAAAGCTCAGAATCATGTTTGAGACAGAGGAAGACGTTGTGGCATGTCTACATCCATTGCTTGTTTTCACACACAACTGAAAACCCCTTGTATAATCACAACCTGAAATAGCATAGCCAAAAACTGGCATCACTGATGCACTGGTGACTTGGTCAAGCAACAAGATGTTTTAATGATGTCGGACACATACCTGTGTTGAAGAACTCCATTGTAAATGAAAGTAATGTGGTATTTCTTTTTTTTATGCACATTCCAAAACTGTAGCTAAGAACACATTGTACAATCAAACCTATGAATTTAATTGACATCCTACAAAGCTGGCCACTTTTGCTGTATGTGAAAACTGCAGAACATTAATTCCACATGTGTACATAATACTATTTCCTTCCCGCTTGGATCAGAATTTTTAAAAGCATTCTTCTAAGAGATAAATGCCCATTTTTCTTGCATGGTGACTGATGGTCCCTCTCACATCTGGCAAGTCACAAGGGCCTCCTTTGAACACTAACGTATGAAACCAGCTGTGTATGAGCCAGATTTTGGGGGTTGTTCCCCTTACATCTTATTTCTAAGCTACCTGCTCTACACTCCTCCACACCACTTAATGGCCTGTCTTGGATATCGCTCCCATGTGCCAATATGACTGCCATTGTATCAGTTTCTATGTGCATATTATCTTCACAAATGTCCTGCAATGGTGTGTTTGAAGAAGACAAACCATGAGTTGACATCTGGCATAACACTAAACCATACCATACCATACCATACCCCTCCTACTAATTTTATTATTTGCACCCTGCCTCTGCAGCAGGAATAAGGTAGGAATGTGATTTCACCAAGATGCTCATTCACATTTAACCATGATTAATTTTAACTATGGTTTAAAGTGATACGCAACCCAGACCTATCATAACAGACTAATATAGTATTATGAGTTGTGGAGGTTAAGCTGAAAGCCTAGTGGCCCTTCTAATTCTTGGAATAGCCCAGCTAGCTTCCTGTTGAGATAATGGGTCATTAAGGGAACAAAGGAAGGTGCTCTGTGCAAGATACCAAATGGGTGGGAATCCGTCCCTCAACTTGAGGTAGTTGGAAGGACAAATGCAGAGTTAGCACCCTGTTTATTTTGCTCCTTGTGTCCTGAATTGCATGAATCAGTGTAGTGCCACTTAAACACATGACTCCTTATTTATTGCAATGTTTTATTTTATAAGTACATATTTTACTCACCAGTGATTTCTTTAGTTTCCCCACAATTAGGAACTTTGTGCATCATTTGTACAGCTTACAATGTTTACTGGAAACTTTCCTTTTTGCCGGGACGCGGGTGGCGCTGTGGGTAAAAGCCTCAGCGCCTAGGGCTTGCCGATCGAAAGGTCGGCGGTTCGAATCCCCGCAGCGGGGTGCGCTCCCGTTGCTCGGTCCCAGCGCCTGCCAACCTAGCAGTTCGAAAGCACCCCCGGGTGCAAGTAGATAAATAGGGACCGCTTTCTAGCGGGAAGGTAAACGGCGTTTCCGTGTGCAGCTCTGGCTCGCCAGAGCAGCGATGTCACGCTGGCCACGTGACCCGGAAGTGTCTTCGGACAGCGCTGGCCCCTGGCCTCTTGAGTGAGATGGGCGCACAACCCCAGAGTCTGGCAAGACTGGCCCGTACGGGCAGGGGTACCTTTACCTTTACCTTTACTTCCTTTTTGCCCAGGTCTTCCTTGACAAAGATTTGGCTGTATTTTGTTCACACACTGTGTTTACTCAGTTATGTATTTGTGCTCTTACTTTGTAATTGAATTGCTATATGTTATTGTTTTCCATAAACTGCTTAGACACTTTGAAGTGATATACAAAGGGAGAATATTTTTTACTTCCTAAAGAACTATATCATTTTGTTTCATCCTCATGGAACAGTTGATTGTACTTCTAAACAACTGTAAATCACCACACCATACCATTGGTGACAGAAGCATATCTAGGCTATTTGTTTACTTTATTATTTATACTTGTTGTTAAACAAAATAAATAACTGCCCAGATACACGTCTGGAACTTTGGAATAAAGGAGGTCTGAAACTTTATATGCACTTTCTCCTGCCATGAAGTTATGTAGCATCTCTACAATGGCTGTCTTAGAAACATCTGGGATAAATTTATTTAGTGCATTTAATTAGAATTATTTCTAACTTCTGGATCATCTTACACAAGCTTTAGTAACTCAGTTTGACAGGGCTTAACCCACTATGTTGCGTGAACTTAAGAGGAAATGAGAAACAATCTTAAAACTATTAGATTCTGGATTTCTGCAACTGCAGAATATTTACTCCTTGTACAGCTGCATAACACTTCTTAGGTCCAAGGAAGGAACAAACTTCACACCTGCACTTAATTGAAAATTTGGGGATTATTTACTTAAGCATTTATCCATAGCTCATTCTACTACTAAAAGTATGTGCTGGGCTCAAGCAGCTGGCCACTTGAATTGTCTCTTTCTGGTATCATCTGGTATTCTTAGGACCAGTGTGCAAGTGCCTTAGTGGCTTCTCATTCTCTTCAAAGCATTTGAAGCAGAAGGCAATTTGAAGTGGGGGGAAGTGATGGGGTCAAGGGGATGATTAACCTTTCTCTGTTTGCTGCTTCCCGCCTAACACTAACCCTCTTCCCCAGCTGATCTTCCCCTACCTTCTGACCCCTTTCAACTCTTGGCTTCCATATAATATTGACACAATGTAATACTGATATAGCATTTATTTGCTCGTGGAGAGACAACCACAGGAAGAGCTAATTTCATGCTATATAACCATTTACCTCCATGAATTCTGTTGTATGTTCTGTCACACTCTATTACACATTTGGTGCCAGGAAAAACATATTTGGTACTAGGAAAAATATTTGTGGTCAATACTTCTGCAGCCCACACAGATAGAAGATTACCCTTCTTGAAATCTGCACGTGCCGAGCCCTTAACCAATATATCCCACATCTGGCTGGGCTGGGGCTGGTGATCAGCTTGCTTGTAAGCTAGGTCTCCACATTATTTGATGTTAATACGGGATCACAGAATCCCCCGAGGGCTTATTGAGTTGCAATAGAGGCGATGGAAGAGAACTTTGCCAAGCTATGTCTGTGCAAGCAGGATTAAGGGGACGAGGTGCCCTCCAGCTGTGTTGGACCAGAACTCCCATCAGCCCCAGCTGGCATGTGCTGGAGAACCTCAGGTTGGGAAAAGCTTTTCCATACTAATCTTGAGGGGGTTTCAGCAATACCATTGACATGACATACGGCATACAAGCAACAGGTGAAGACTGCAGCTAGCAAACAAAGGTGTTTTTATGTTTATTTTTAAGAGACATCTTGCACTAGTTTGTGACTTTAACCAAGGTTCTGCGACTGCCAGTCCAAAGATGGCATTGTACAGGTTTCTCCTGCTCTATGACTTTCCCAAGAGTGACTGTTGGGAACTTCTAGGATTTACCAGCCCCAAAAACATCTGTTGATACAGTGCTGTGAATTCCCATTTGTGGAAAACGTCACATTTTCATTAAGTTGTGCGGTGCCTATTACTATATTATTAATGGTGAAAGTAGGATTTCAGGATGGTGTGACCTTTTCATCACAGTACAAATACATTAATAAAAAAATAGGTACAACCCTTAAAACAACTTAGAATCTCAAGTTGAAATTTCTGAGTAAAGAAGAGTACTGAAAAAGTACGTGCCAGGCAAGTGTCTTTAGAGAGGGCATTCCAAAACCCACACTGCCACTTTTCTTTTACTATGGAGTAACCTAGCTAAGATAAAGATAACCTGAAAGGGCCTTGGCAGTGTTTCTAGAAGACAGCCTGATTTGCGTTCTGGTGAGTGATGTTCTTCTACTGTTCCAATTAATTTCAGTGGGGATTTCATTAAACTTTCCAGGGTACTGTTCCCAAACACTCATTTAATCAAATGAGGAGACTGGGTTAGCGTGATTTGTTCCTTGTACTCATACTGAAACATTTGAGTTAGGCAACGTGTACAAAATAAAATGGTTCATGACTTGGTTTAATTACTTCTTTGATAGAGGAGTTAAACTGATTCATAAATCAGGACTCCACTTTTTTATAAATCAATAAAGGTATTAGCTCATAACTGGCCTTCTGTGAAGCACGCCACTTTTGAATGAGTTGTTGGCTATAATTTCTTTGAAATATACTCAACAGACTTCATTTGGGATCCCTTGATAAATGTCATCCAGCCCATTATTCCATCAGTCCCATTATTTACTTTACTGCTGACTGAAACATGAGTTTAAAAAGAATAAATCACAGGAGCACACGTGTCTTGGCAATGAACTAAACTCACACCCAACCAGTCGTACATGGCATTTCTAACTGCCTCTTAAAGCACACATCTTAGATGTGCATCTGTCAAATCCAGAGTTTCCAAAAAGAGAATAAATAAAATAATTGGCAGTCCAAAATGCCTGCCTCCAACACCATTATCACACTGCATTTTGCTTTTAGTAGAGTGGAGCTGTTGTGAGTAAACCCCAGCCTACGCACACATTTGCCCGTAAAGGACTTGTTTGCATTTTCAAAATGTTCAGTGAGCACAATAGCTGACATGAATCGATGTTCTGGTGTTTTATTCTTAAATCTGAATTCTGTCAGCAGATATAAAATCCAGCAATCATGGTGTCTGCAAGGTCAGATAGAGGTTTAGTTGAGGGCACACTAAACCTACATACATAAAACTGGGTAAACAGTCATAACCTATTCTTGGGAGACCCTGGGGTGCATAGTTCTTTGGAGAAGGGTGTCTAACAGAAAACATAGCATCTCACCAAGCTAGTTCTCCGAATCCCTTGGTGAAAACCATGCCAGTTAATGCTTCCAAGTTTGTAGATGTGACATTTAGAAGTGACTTGGAAGATAGCATAGCCTATTCAGGACATGAAAAAGAATAAATAAAACACAGGTGCCAAAATTGAGCAGATCTCATGTGGATGCAGAATTTTGCCCATGCAGAAGCTTTCTGAATGTGTGTTCCATGAAAACAATGGGTAGTGCTCGTTTCAGAGAAGCACTTCCTCTCATAGAACACAGAAACTTATTGTATCCATTCAACTTTGGCTAATATTCCAAAAAAGCTGAGTCCTTCTGCTATAGTGCAATGTAGCCATTGCTCTCAATAGAAATACTCACTCTTCTTCAGTATAGAGTGTGTGAGAGAGTGTGAGTGTGTGTTTGTATACGGACAGGTTTCTTTTTTAATTTAAAAAAACCTGAGCATACAACTTAGCAAAATATTAATGGGGTATTTTAATTTGATGTAAACTGTCCGCAATTTTCACTTGAAACAAATCAATGATAACCAAAATATTTTGTGTTTGCAGCAATGGTGTGCATTCCCCCATCAATAATATGCATCCATATTATTTTAAACATATTGTTTTATACATCCACACGATACAGCTTTTCTGCAATAGCCCAGACGGATGCTCATTATATTCTGTGCTTAGATGCAAATTGGGCCTGTAGTCTCTTGTTCAGTTCAAAGAATTCACTTGCATATATCTCACATTACCTACTCTGTTTTGAGCAACTAATATGAGTAGCAGGTGAAGCAGCAAATAGGATTTAAGACCCTAATCCACCTAGGATTGGGATAGCTAAAGGATTGTCTTCTCCCATGTGAACCTGCTAAGTCATTAAGATCTACTGGCGAGATCCTGCTTTCTTTCCATCTGAAGAGTGCTTAGCTGGGATGCAGAAGTGAGTTGTCCTGTAGCCACACTGAGGGCTGTGGAACTTGGTTCTGAAGGAGACCTGCACAATGGCTTTGCGCCACCAAAAATGTTTGCCATTTTGCAAGAACTGGCCTGCCAAACTGTTGTCATTTTAAACTTCTTGCTTTCCATCTACTGTCTTCTACTCTCTTGCCAGTATTTTATCTTGCATTTTATTCTGAGTATTTCTTATTTTAATCTGTGTTATAAACTGTCTTGAAAATTGCATTGGAAAGGTGATGCTGGACTGTTCCTCAAGAGCATAATTTTTTTCTTAAGTGGTTTGTTTCAAACAATAGTTGGTTTTCCATGAATGTTTGCATCAGGCTTTTATGACAAAGTGGGCTTATAACTTTAAGAGTGACCTAAAGCTATGGGCAGTTTGCTAAAGCTTCTGTGACCAAGGAGAGTGATTCTCAGCTCTTCAGGTACTTGAAATCTAGCTTCCATGTACAGTATGCTATTCCATGATTTTTACTACAGACAAAGATTTTCCCGTGATCAACAAATATAGTAGCCTTGTATTTGAAAACTTTATATAATTTTTCTTTTCAACACAGTGATAGTACTGCCTGGATATTTGGCAGAACCAAATTCTGAATCCAAAATCCGCACATACAGTTCTGAATGCTGGGTTCACAGTAGCAAAAGATGAAACACAGAAGCTTGTTCCCATGCATACATTGCCTTTGCCAGAATGACAAATCTGTGACCTTGCTTCAATACAAACATTGCTTTTGCTGGATTATTGAAACCTCACCCACTACTGTCCATTAGTAAATCGAGAACCATCTAATCTAAAACAGAAAAATGTTGCCATTTAATAAAGCAATTGCAATGACTTCTAGATTCAGTGGAAAGGACAGGTAGGCTATATAAGATGGCCCAGCCAGAAATTTAACACCATATGGTTGTTTTGCATTTTCACTTGAAAAGTCAGTAAAATATTTTAGAAATCCTAGAAAAGAAAACTGCAGCAATACCGCAAACTAAGAATCTTAAAATGTATACATCATTGCATAGTAGAAAAATATATAATCAAGACATTGCAAAGTTTGGACAAAACATACATGCGTAGGGAATAAGAATTAGTTATCTAAATGAAAGAGAAACGGCAGCATTAACAATTAGCAATCAGCCAAAGTTATGCATCTGTTTAAAGCTCTCCCTTTCAAATGAACAAAGACTTAAACACTTCATAAAACATGCACTTACCTGTCTTGCTCAAATAGAAAGGTTTTTAAGGCTGCAACCCAATGCATTTACCTGGAAACATGCCCCAATGAACTCAATGACACTTGCTTCCATGTAAATATGAATAGGATTATTTGTCACAAAATATAATTTGAATGCTAGTTATGTTGTTGGCAAATGCTATCTAACAATTTTTGATAGTTGGTGTACAACATATTTGACATTTTATAAACGACATGCAATCGTATTGAGTATTATATAGTTTACAACTTAGCAGATTTCATAGTTGATGGCTGCCAAAGTCAAAACAACCAGTATATGCCAACAAGACTAGAGCACTTAAGTGTTGAGGTAAGATTTAACATTCAAAATGTAAATGTAAATTCAAATTTCAAACTCAATTTCACTCTGGAAACTGGGCAAAAATTTGAATTTTTGCAAAATTGTGAATATTGGTGATATTCATCTAGGACTATGTACTAGTTGTAGTTTGTCCTATACCTTTTTGCAAATCGCAATGATTGCAATTTAGATAAGAGCCAGATTATGAAGAACACTGCTACTTTTAACCTCTCATCTGGCTTTTCTTATTCACCCTGACCTTGAGTGAAAAAAGGCCTACTCTAGGCTCCATCTTAGCCTATACCATGTTTCCTTCCTTTCTGAGGATCTTCTCTTGCATTGCAAGGCGTTTTTCTCTGACCAGCCACTGCAGGGGGGTTCTGTTACTGTTCCTTTAAAAACTATGGTAGCATTCTTACCACTGAGGTATTCAAATTCCTATGGGCCAGAAGAGCCCACCATGCAATTCAACAGTTCCTAATGCCTCTTCCCCATGGCACTGTGTGGGTAAGCTGATGCTTCATGCTGTCTTAAGTTGGGAGGCAGCCAATTCAGCTCCTGTTTTACTGCCCAGCAAGAAATAGGGCAAGTAATTTATTTTCTAGTGTAAACTCAACATCACATTTCAGACTGAGGTACATGAGAAAAACAGATGCCTTCAACTTTAAGATGCCTGCTTTTCACACACTTGCATTTAATAATAATAATAATAATAATAATAATAATAGCAATAACCAGATACCTTTTTTCTGGTACAAGTTGTCTTGAATAAAATTTAGCATTTTTCATTTTGTGACTGTGTGAGTGTAGCTGTTTAGAAACCACCTCAGTTTGTTTTCTTTGTGCCATTATTCAGTATTGTGTAGAAGAGGGGATTTCGGCAAGCCTAGCTTGTTGTGCCCCCTATCTGCTGGAAATTCTCCCTTCTACACAACTGTTTAAAAGGTGCTAAAGAGAATAGGGCTCTTGCATCTGTAGCTAGGACTTGACCCTGTGCCATTAAAGTCAGCAATACTTGCAAATTAAATGTTAGAATAAAATGTGTCATAATCTAAACTGGTTTTTGTCAATCCAGTGCTTTCCAGATGTTTTGGACCACAACTCCTACTAGTCCTAGCCAGCATGCCTGTGCCGTCTGGATCTGATGGGAATTGTAATCCACAACATCTGGAGGGCACCAGGTTGGCAAAAGCTGAACTAAAAGGAATGTAAGGCTTTAGATAATAATATATTTTCTAAAACTTTTTTTAAAAAAACACATCTTATTTTTAATGTACAAATAAAGAACTATATACTCCTAATTTTTTTCCTCCAAATAAATCTGATCTCATTTAAATATTTATTTAGAAAATGAACATTAACGTTTACATGTTTTAAGTTCTTAATGTTACTGAACCACATCTAGAAATTTAGCACTTATATTTGATCCTTCTGTCTCTGGATACAGAAGTCTGGACTGCAATACTATACAAACTTACCTAGAAGTAACCCCCATTGAACTCAATGGGAATTATTTCTAAGTTTACATTAATAGGAATGTGCAGTTAATCCCTGAACTTTAATGGGTGCAGGAGAACATTTGGCTCTGACCTGGAATAATCATTTCAGACAGACTCTCTGGGGAGAAGTCTGGCTCTGACCTGGAATAATCATTTGGAGATGGCAAGTTCCTGCAAGAGTTCTAGACCTATCAGTGTGTTTTTAAAAATAAAATAAAATAAACTGATAGCTGTCACAGGGCCCAATCTCAGTTCTCCAAATTAGAACTCATCCCCTTTTCCTATCAGGTCTCTGCCTCCAATGAGTGGAAGTGAGGAACTTCCCCATCCTGATTTCCCTTGTGTAGGATGGCGAGATCAATAATACTCTTAGAAGTGCAACATGGGTAAGATGCCCACATTAGAGCAACCAACTATACAACAGGCTTACATGTACTATTAACAGTTCACAAGAGAGGTAAATTAATGAAGAGCCATCCGCTGAACAAAGATCACATTCATCCTTTTCACAGAAGGTGCACGGTGACAAACTCTGCATCACTTCGGAGTTGTAGCTTCTCACTGCTCTTCTCCCTGTTGTGCGAGATTGGAGGAGTACCATTCACTACAAATCATACTTAAGACATTTTGGTGAGATATATTTGCATAAAGCTGAAGAGAATGTCTGAAAAGCTACACAGCTTTCATGGAAATAAGACCACTAAAATCCACAATATGAAGTGAATCCATTTGACTTTGTTTTGAGAAAGCCAAGGGGCCCTAAATGATGTGTGTTCTGCAATGAAGTTCAAAATATTTTGCTATGGCACTAATTCAGGCTACAGAACTAAGCAGAAGCAAAACACTGGCATGCATCCTAAGATACGTTAACTTAAAGAAGTTCACAGAAGGAGGGGTTTCCTATCCCATCCCAACTATGTGTGTCTCTCCAAATGTCCAAAGTGTTTCTCTGTGGGGTTAGGACTTTCCAAACAACAGCAGTCCTGGGGGAATTGCTCAAAATTAGGCCTTGATCCAAATGTAAGTTAACTTAAGGAGGTTCATGGAAATGAAGTTTATCATCCTTTTCTCGGCAGCTCCCCATGCCCCACTGTTTTGGAGGGCCCTCCCAATAAGATTTTCAGCAGGTGCTGGGGGAGGAGGGGACGGGAAACTTTCTTCCCTTAAATTCCTAAAAGATAATTTAACTAAGAATCCAAGAGCAATTGTTCCTGCCCACCTCACCTCACGGTGTTTATCCTGTAAGAAATTCACCAAACTACATTCTGGAAGAATTTGTTTGTTCATTTTTTCCCCCTGTGGTATTTGATACTAGGGTATTTTCCATTTAATATGGTTCTTTTCAAGCTTAAAGGAGTCAATTCTTCACTTTAACTAACTACAACTGCTTATTTCAGCACTGAATATGAGATACGTCAAAAACAATTGGCACTTACTGGGTTCATAATAATCCACCACAGTCACAGAGGCATCCTGGGTATTTGCCACTTTGAAGTCTCTCACAGCTGGAATGTCTACACAAACCTGTGTTTCATTTAACTAAAAAGTAAAAAGAAAGAAAACTTTCAAAGACTTTATATATACTCCTAGGGTAAAGGCATGTAGCTGACCAGATGAATTAATGTCCTAACTTCTTGTTACTAAAATATAGCAACATTAACTGGTTCTGCTGGATCAGAATGAAGACTCCTCTAGTGCAGCATCCTGTTCTCTCAGTGGCTACAGATGTGGTATGCATAGAAGCACTTCCTGCTTGCCTGTCCTAAACCTTGTAACATTCAGCTTCATTGGAAGAGCCCAGTATTATGAGAAGTGGGGGAAGGATTTCTCTCTATTCGCTTTATCCAAAACACACATAATTGTATATACAACTATTATGTCCCATCTTACATATCTGAACTCAAAAGCCTTTCCTCATAGCAGAATTGTTCCCGCTTCATTATCATTTTGGTTACACTTTTATGACCCCCCCCCCACAACCCTCCAATACTCTTTTTAAGATGTAGCAACCAGAACTGAACTCAGAATTCCAAGAGTAAAAATATATAGTTTTATTTTTAGCCCCTTTCCTAATGATCCGTCTAACATGAAATTCACTTTTTTTCAAAGCAGCCACACACTAGGTCAACATTTTTATCAAACTATCCACCATGATGTCTACATCTCTTTCCTAACCAGTCACCTCCAGATCAAACCACATACAGCTTTAACCAAAACCCTACTTTGGAGAAAGTAGTGCATGCCCTATGAGAATATTGCCCTGTTTTATCAGTTTCAGAAAGATAAATTTATTTTTTTGTTTAAACTTCGTAAAAATGTGATATCTGAATTTAAAGGGCAGGGGGTAGTAAAAATTGTTTAAAAAAAATTAATTAAACCCTCATCCAGTATTTTGACTTACGGAGTCCAAATATAAATGGACTTTGCCTTCTGCCTTCTCCACTTTCTTAACTGGATCATCTAATGACACGAAACTGGGTGACAGAGAGAAGCCGCTCAGTAATCCAACCTCTATGAGGGCCATGCCACTCCTTGAAGATGAGCCAACACCCAAATACCTAACAAACAAAAAAGGGAACAGAATAGTTTACATAGATATAAACTTACTCAAACATTCTATTGTAAATACTCCATGTAAAAGTATGGGTCACTTCATATGCTTAACTGAATAGGCAGCTCCATTTGCATGGATGGTGTATGAACCCATGGAGGAATGTTACTTTTCATCCACCCCAACAATGTCTACAAGTATAATCTATCTACAATGGGACAGAACCTGCATGTGATTTGAATGTCTTTCCACCCTTTTAAAGGGAAGGATTATGTTGATGACATGTGTTGTTTGTTTAGTCGTTTAGTCATGTCCGACTCTTCGTGACCCCATGGACCAGAGCATGCCAGGCACTCCTGTCTTCTGATGACATGTACACACACATTATTCTGAATGGGGTTATACTCTCTCTGAAGAAGCAACGTAGGGATATTTCTGGAACCATTACTGTGGCTTGGGGCACAAGTGGCCTTGGGGCACCAGGATAGCCTAACCTCTGTTGACAAAGCTGTGGATCAAATTATTACAATGTGTTATATATGAGGCTGCCTTTAAACTGCAGCTAATGCAAAATTCAGCAGCAAGATTGCTGATCTGAGCCTATGAAACCAATTCTGGCACAATTACATTAGCTATCAATTAGTTTTCAGGCTTGAGTCAAAGTGCTTATTTTGACTTCAGGACACCAATACCTCAAGCACCACCTCTCCCCAACCTACTCAGACGCTGCTTGTCAGAAGAGGCCCTTCTGTGTGCTTCCTCCAAGGAAGATGCAGAAGGTGGCGACGAGCCTTCTCAGTGGTGGCTCCCTACTTATGAAATGCTTTCCCCAGGAAAGTCTCCCTGGTACCATCATTGTTGGCTTTTAGGCACCAAGCTAAAACACTCCTGTTTATCCATGCCTGTGACTCTTAATTGGGAGGGCAGTGAGTTCTACTTTTAGGCTGCCTTCTTCTTTTAAGGAGGCGGGTAGGATTTGTTCTTTTATAAACGTTCTTAGATGGATATGTATAGTTATTGTGTTTTATTGTTATTTTATATGGAGTTTTAATTTCTTTTATGCTCTAAGTGGCTTTGGGACATTATTTTGTGTTTGAATAGCAACCATTACATAGAATGAATGGATGAATACACACTCACAAAATAATTGTAGCAACAGTGTATAGCAAATATTTGCACATCTCCACCATCTAAATAGAGGAATTCAGTTCATACAAGTGTGTGAACTAGCCCCCAATTATCTGGTAGGTGAACCAACAAAATTATGACCAAGAATTGGGCATTAAATCCCCAATGTAATCTAACTGGAAAGTTTTAAAAATGCATTTCACTTTTGGTTGTTCTAATTATCCTAACCCTTAATTAAAATCCAGGGGTGCCGATTAGGAAACACAGCATGGCAATAATTTACAAAGAAAATTGCTAAGCACTTGTATGTAAAATTCATCTTTCTCAATTTGGAAAATATTATTAAGGACATGCATTCGTCAGTTAATTAATTTGATCCAGATAGCTCCCCAGCCACAACTTGGAAATAACTATTTCCTTTGCTGTCTGCTGCTTCTTGGAATCACCCTAAGAAGCGGGGATGTAACTGAGGAGAGTTGGAAATGGCAAGAAGATGGTTTTAAGAAGCACATAGGCCAGTAAAAGATATGATGTGGAGACAAGAACACCCTGGGAGTGAACAAGAAGGGAATCGTTTTTTTCCAGCAAGAACTGACAGCAGTGCAGCAAAATACAACAAACTCCCACTAAAATAAAACATGGCAAAGTTAGTAAGTCCCCTTCCTTTGCATTCAGTGGGCCTAGTCACAACCTTTTGATGGATTGTGTCCACTTGGCAGTTAGAATCAAGCAGAATAAAGTTATTGGAAAACTGACTGCTGCAAAACCAAACTAATCTAGCTCTTCTAAGCAAGCAGTAGCTGCAGAGTCTACTGACCGATGGACCCCTTCTGTCCCCTGAGTTCCACTTCATTCACCACAAATGTGATGGGAAAATAAAGAGCTTGCTGATTGTCTGGATGCTTTCCAACATTTTGTAGTATTAAGTTTCTAGTTGATTAACCTGTTATTCAAGCATAGGTAAATCTGCAGAACACTTAACTAGTTGATGGTCTGTAGCACCTAAAATAATGCATGGAATTATAAATAACAGCACAATTCACTACATGTCATAAGTAATCTGACTAAGTTCAATGGAGTTTATTCCCAGGTATGTAGATATAGGATTGCAGCCTATATAACTAATTTATGTAATGGAGCCTCTGGGATAATACCCCCCTTTCTCTTTTTGCCTCCCAGAAGTGCTCATGAAAGTACCTTCATCCAGATAATCACACAATATAGTAGATGCCTGCAAGTCACATAATAATGCTAACTCTCAGCTAGGCTATGAAAACATGTTTGTGGCTTTTTATTTTATATGAGGTAACACTTAAGTACCTTTTCATGAGGGGAGTTCTTCAAATAGGTGGCAGAAGGATTTTGCTTGGCAGAGACAGTAAACCACCACTGTTCTCTTGGAAAAAGAGTGTGTCTCCAATCTGTATTTTGAATGCCTGACAGTAGTTAAAAGTAATTTAATAAAACTATTTCTTTTTATATGGGGACAATTTGCAAGAGAGGAAGACTCACTTTTCAAAGCAATGCTCTCAGGCCTGGCAGCAGGGATGATTAAATACAGATATGGCTTTGAAAGAAATTCAGTACAACTGTTGGCTGAGGCTGGCTCGTGAGATTAAAAGGAAACAAAACCATCTGTGGGATGAGTCGCCAGGCCAAAGTAGCTGCTATTGAAAACAAATAACTGAATTGGAACTGGATGTAATTATGTCTGTGTTGTAACTGCAAATAGGAAGAAAGCTCTGGTCATTGCTATCAAGGTATAATTGTTTTCTACAGAACTATTGTAGAAAAATAAAGTCCAACAGGAATGCATCAGAATGCTAGGAGGAACCCCAAGGTTTAAATAAGTACAATAAATATGTTTTTTTAAATTAAAAAAACTAAAGGGGAGGCAAAGAATAAAACCACAAAGTGTTCGATGAAATCTGAATAGGATCAGTAACCACAGGATGTTGAAGATCAGTTGAAAAAGAAAAGCAGAAAACTTGGGGGAGTGGAGGGTGGAATGGAGTATCCTGAAAAATGACTTGGCATGCTGGCTAGCAACCTAAGTAGGGAGACTCCATGAAGTTCGCTGGGGATGCCCTTGTGGAACCAAAGCAAAACGGGTGAGCAACCATTTAAAATCAGCTAGTTTAAATGCACAGACCTCAATGGAAGGAAAGCAAACTAATGAATTGCTATGTAAAAAAGGAAACAATTTTACTGGCTTTGTGAAGACTTGAGACCTGATACAAAGCATGTTTACTCAGAACTGTTCTGTTAAAATGATCATCTGTTCATATCTGCTATTCCTGATATTTTTGCTTTATATACATGCAATCTTTGCTCCCTTGAGCTATTCATGTATGTGTAAAAATAATAATAATTGCCCTGTCCAAATATTATTAGAATTCTGTAAATAAGAGGGGAGGAGTGGTAGTTTCACATATTTACTTACTTGGTGCAAACGTTCAGCGTTAAGTGATTTATATCTTTTTTGTCATCCTTTACGACAACATCCAAGTCAAAGGCTTCCTGACTTTGTGCAGATCTACGCCGCCTAGTGGTATGTGAATTTTTCACGTTGTACATAATATTGAGCTACAAGAGTGGAAACATCAAACATTGGTGAAATTACTGGTGTGTATATAAGTGATATAATACAAACATCTGAGATCAAGCTGCAGGACTATGAAAGAACTCTTGAAGAGAGGTAAGAATAGGGCAGTCTAGATTCTAGATCCTGAAAACTTTATAGCTCTGATACAGTTTCAGCATCAACATTCACCATTGAATAATTTGAGTCAATCCAGAATGTAAGAGAAGCAAAACTGCCAGGCTAATGCAAGCAAATTATGAAATCCCATGAGTATGCTGCCATTAACATTATGCTGCCATAAAGGACAGATAGGGGTGTAATTTGTATGAATCCCTAGGCATATGCTTATTTAGAAAACTAAATACAGAACTGCTGTAATATAAAAAGACACCCCCCCCCCAAAGTAAGGAAGGTAAAACACATCACTGTTTCTGAATGAAAACATCCACTCCTAAGGCCTCAAAAGAAGCCCATCAGGATCCCAAAATAATAAAAAAAGTTGAACATGCTTTCTCCTTATTGGAGGCATGTTGTGACTTTGGTCAAATCAAGCTGGAAGCAAATCAGCAATTTGTCAACACCCAAAAGCTGTTGTTTTAGTATTTGCCAAGAGAAGCAAATGGGTAAGAATTTACCAGCAACACAGGAACATCTGAAACAATATACTGAATGACCCCTTAAGGACACATTTAATTGAAAGAAGCTTCATGTTTAATCTTCCATTTCTTCTTGGTACTGGACAAAGAAAAGCGCACAGAGAAAGAAAGGCTCACAGAGTCTGACTGAATATGATTTACCTGACTACAGTATCCACTCAGGAATGGAAAAACTCCTTCCTTCTCTGCTGCGTACGGTGCAAAGCAAGATTTCACACCACACGCAAAGAGCATTTACTGACTCATTTTGTAGGGCACATATGAATAGTGGTTTAGAATACAGAGATGCATCCAGTGTATAGCCAGCCCTTCACAATTCACACACACAAGTGACTTACACCTAGGCTGGTACCCACAGCTGTCAACACTGGGGTTTGTGAGGACGGCAAAACTAATTCAGGTCTTGCAGACCTTTTGTACAACATACGAACATTTGCTACACATTTTCTGGGAAGAAACCATCTTCCCTTAAGATTGCACTTCTGTTCTAGGGCAAATGTAATTTACAAGCACTTAAATATACAATGTTTTGTATCTGGGAAAATGTGATAGTTTCTCCAGATTGTGCAGGGATTGTTTTTTGTAACTGGATGTAAGTGTGAGTGTCTGGGCATTTACTGGGTAATGCTCACGACTCAATAACTGAATTCATGTCTGTACTATTTTGTGATCTTCCTAGTTAAGGTTTTTATTTGTTTGAAATGATTGGACTGTTGAGTGTTTCCAGCTGCCTAACCTGAACACTGGCATGCTCATCCTGACACTTTGCTTTAAGTGGCAAAACCCAAATTGGCCCTCTTCCCCCATTATGTAAACTTTAGGTTTTTGGGGTTTTTTAAAAATCTTTAAGGTTGGGTGTTCTCTATCCCCTGTGCTGGAGCACACAACCCACTAGGTTTAAGAAGGCGGAGAAAGAGCAGCGTAGTCTGAAGCAAAGTTCCTCATATCTTTATATACAGATGGGGGACATTGCAAACTGTAGCTGGATCAAGATGGCTAGCATAGGCGCCGACTCCATGGGGCCTGAGGGGGCCTGAGCCCCCTCAAAAATTCGTTTGGGGGGGCTCTGCCCCCCCAATAATTTAAGAAAATTATTAGTTATATTATGCTTTGTAAAATCACAAAATTATGTTGGTATTTTTTATTTTCCTTGTTTGAAGATAGTTACCTTTTAAAATACATTCAGTAGTTAAAACAAAGCCACTCCCGATCTAGAGAGGGGGTGGGGTTGCGGGCTCTCGACCCATCAACAATCTCGCGGGGCTGGCGTTAGCCCCGCGAAAAGCGGGGATTCCCCCTAGCTCATTAATATTCACCGCCCTTTGCGGCAGCCTATCGGCTGCCGCAAAGGGCGGGCCCTCACAGGTTCACTTAAGGTCGGGGCGGCCCGGGGCTCGCCCCTTTCGTTCCCCCAGCAGCAGCGGTTTGGAGGTCTTGGGCCCCCCCAATATTTTTTATAAGTCGGTATGGGCCCCACCAATATTTTTTATAAGTCGGCGCCCCTGATGGCTAGGGACGCTCTTTTGTTTAATTGTGTGGAAAGACCAGCAGTCCTGTTTGGCAAAAGTCATGTTCTGGCTGTGGGGCAAAATATATTCTAGACTCCTGGATCATCTCTAGATCCACACTAATGGTTTAGCTAAAATAAATTAAAAATTGCCAAAATAAATAGGAAGCTGCTGTGGCAAAACAGCACACTGAAAGAGACTATCCAGGAACACTGAGGGATAGCTGGAATTCAGTGTTTGTAACACTTAGTGTAACTAAGCTTACCAACTTCTGACCCCAAAGAGGCTCCTGTTCCTTCCAGGAAGCACAGCAGCTCCTAGCACACTAATGAAATGGGAGGACAAACTGCACTCCAGCAACTACTGACAGTAACACAGCAATCTTCAACGCCAGTCACTGGCAGCCTTATTAAGTTTTAAAATAAAATAAAATCTGGCAGCAGTCCCTGCAATATTCCATCTGAAATGTGTCAAGTATTTGGAAAAATCTCCTACCAGTCCAGGAATCCTTTGCTTTCCTATGTTTATTCTTAAGCCTCTGATCATAGCAAACAGATGTCTGGATGGAGGTATATGCTAAAGGGTTATCTTCAGCAGGAGTTTCTTCTCCAAAGTATTTTATTTGGCTGTTAAATTGAGTGTTGAGGAAGGAAATGGAATGTTAACTAGCAGCACAATCCAGCACGTGTCTACTCAAAAGTAAGACTAATGGGGCTAAGTCTCAGGTAACTGCATGCAGCCTAACTTGCATATAAAAACAACAAATGCAAGCACCTGTAAAAATGGGTTATAAACAACCTCATAAAACCAGATGGGTATTATCTCAAGGGAGCCCTGTCAATGTCCAGTGTGTTAAGAAGTCCAAAATATATTTAATTTGGTTAAGCAGAGTTAAAACCCTAATTTCAGGGAGTTGCATCCAACAAGGCTGTTCTGTTAACACAAGGACTTCTGCTTGTGAAAGAAAGCACAAGTCAGCTGCAGAAGGTCGGGGGAATCCCCAGAACCGATTTGGGGGGCACATGGAGGAAAGGAGAGAAAAAGGAGAAGTTTTGCTGCACAAGCAGATGTTCTTGTGTGAACTGGACAGCTTTGTTGGATACAACCCCAAATAAGCATGTCCATCTTGACTAAAACAACAAGGCCCATTAATTAAAACCAATTTGGATTCCTCATTTTGCTGCAGGTATATGCATGGAACAGATGTTAGTATCCAAAACAAAAGAAAGGGCTTCTGGAAGTCAGGCATGACATTGCCAGGGGTTTCAGCTAGATCAGCCCATTTCACAGTGAAGAGTTTAATTAAGGATGCTTTATTCCAGCCAACAGGAAAGCTTGCTGCGTAAGTTTATCAACAGTAGACACAAAGAGCATAACAACTATGCCTTTGATTTTGATTTTTTTTTTAAATCCAAGATAAATAAAGTTTCAAACAGGTTGACCAGAAGGCAATAAAGATGCTGGGACACCTGGTAAGGAAAAAAATAATAATACTCAGATGGATATAAGATACTTAGGAATAGACAGATCTCCTAAAAATCAGGCCTGTGTTATTAGAATTGCAAAGAGAGAGGCAATAATCAATCACCAGAAGGTCTCCACAGAACTGAATGGAGGGGGAAAACTTGTAATGGAGCCTCCCAGGTACCTCCCAACCCAGTCCCACTGTTTCTGCTGTTCCAAACAGGCACAACATCAGAAAAAAATTACTGATCCCTTTATCAAGTTGGTTACACATGGTTGGCAATCTGCATTTTGTTGGTGAGCAGCATCTTGTGAAGACCTGCCAACAGAGGACCTGCACCAGTTACCAAATGTGGCTGGCCACTATCGTGCTTCCTCATCAAACTCTTATTTGCTATCAGACGACTCCTTTGGTTAGCTGCTGCACAGCTGCGCAGTCTTAAGTACAAAAAAGAGTTTTTACAACCCAGAGCCTTTTAACAGAATAGAAATGTTTCCTGCATGTGGTGAGTAGGACGAAGATGTCCTCCTATTACTCATTTTGCTGTTATTTAAAGAAGAAAACTAGGCTGTGTCACGTTTAAGGGCTCTGGAAGTCAGGAGCAATCTGCAGGATGCCTCTGGAGGAGTATCGTCAAGCCCTCTGCCAAGCCCCACCCAACCTTCCACAAGCTCCTTGTGCAGAATAGCCGTGCCATGCAAGGGCATTGGGAACAGCTGTGGTAGCCCTTGGCCTGAGCTTCAACAGGAGGGGACAAATTGTTCTGCCACACCAGGGTTGGGATGCGTATGCCAGAACATATGAGCTGCTGCTTTGCAGCAATGGCTCACAGGATAAGGGAATTAATATAGCAAAAAGAAAGAAAGATGGTAATAATCACATGCGATATCATATCGCAGATGAAAAGCAGATCTAGCTTGTGGGCTGAAGTGGCGGGGGGAAATAACCCTTTGAAGGGTATCACAGTTCTTTTTCGATCGGCAGGATTCCTGCCAAGTAAAAGGAAAGACAGGAGGTGGTTCCAGCAAACCCAAACTGTATTGGATGAAATTATTCCAGAAGTCTTTATTTCTTTTGCTCTGCCAAACTACAGACGAGAAAGTGGAACTGTATCACGGAAGACCCGTGCTTTAAATCTGTTTTTGCTATAGTAATGGAAATAATGGCTTTCCAGCCATCTGCCTTGCTCTGCCCCCCAGCTACAGGAATCTCCTACTTCGTCAAAGAAAAGTTAGTGCCAAGCTGTACCAGATTTCCTGAGTCTCTAATGACCTAGTGATAAGGATAAGCCATGTAAGCCTGGAAGGGTCAAGCCCCACTAATAGCATAAGGCTACTACTTGTGATGGTAGCCAATGCCACTTAAAAAGTAACAAGACAATCCTATCCACACTTAATTATGTGTAAACTCCATTCGTTCAAGTGGAAAAATCTTAAGGGGAAATATGCATAGGATCAATGTTACTGTTAGGAAACAAGTACATATGCACTTAGTAAAGGGTAAAGGGACCCCTGACCATTAGGTCCAGTCGTGGCCGACTCTGGGGTTGCGGCGCTCATCTTGCTTTATTGGCCGAGGGAGCCGGCATACAGCTTCCAGGTCGTGTGGCCAGCATGACTAAGCCACTTCTGACGAACCAGAGCAGTGCATGGAAACACCGTTTACCTTCCCGCCAGAGCGGTACCTATTTATCTACTTGCACTTTCGAACAGCTAGTGCTTTCGAACTGCTAGGTTGGCAGGAGCAGAGACCGAGCAATGGGAGCTCACCCCGTTGCGGGGATTCGAACCACCGACCTTCCAATCGGCAAGCCCTAGGCTCTGTGGTTTAACCCACAGCGCCACCCGCGTCCCTTATGTACTTAGTGCTTGAAGTCAATTTATTGTTGCAATAAATTTAAACCCATAACAGAATGCTTATGTTTGATTAATTCTAGATTTAAAATTAGTCTGATAGGTTCATTATTTAAAAAGCAGCTTGTGATATTTTGCATTTGTTGTTAACTTTTAGCAGTCTGACTGTTGTTGGAAACCATTCCTGCTAACTCCACTACCTTCAAATATGATGGATGAGCAAGCAATTGCCTTCTGTGATACCGACAGAATTCTTGGCCTCCACTGCTGGAACTGAAAGTATTCTCAAACACATTTGAACTTTATGGTAATCAGAAACAGCATTTATGAAAATGCACACACCAGAATAATTCCAATTTACAATGCTCTGGTCTCTTACTGAGATTTTACAGGAATAACATATAGTTTACTCTTCGACTTCCGCCAGTGTTGAATTACAGCTGATGAATGGCTGATTACTGTTTATCTGCTGCAGATTAGTTTGTTTGTTGCACAGAATTCAAGTCATCATGGAAAGTGATTCATGTAATTTATGCACTCAGTTTAATATCTTCTATGGGAATTAAAGACAAAAGTATGTGATAAAGGTATTGGATTTCTACGCTAACCTATATTCTGCACTCTTGCCACCTTCAAACTACAAACAACATTCTCTTCTGGCAGCATCTACAAATGGTGGCAGATACCAAACATAAATGTAGCCAAACACAAATACTCTCATAAGAGGGAAGGGATGGAAAAATTCCATTGGGTGAAGGTCATCTGCCCACAGGAATTAAAAACCAAGCCATAGATTCTTTATGTTATGGACAGCCTTACTAGTTATCATATGATTGTTATAATTGTATGATAGAGCGCTTTAAGAAAGTCCAGTACAAGGGGCAGATAAAACACACTGGAAAAATCCAAGTTAATTAAGTCACAGGGACTCTAGTAAGTGGCCTAGTTCACATAATGTTGAGTCCACTTTTGAAAATGAAAATGTAATCCAACTTAAAAGTAGCCATGGTGGACTTAGGGCTTTGAAATTTCAGTGGCATCCTGCACAATGCCAAAATCTGGCACCCCCCACCCACCTTCTGTTCTAAATCACTGTTGTGGCGCCCTGTTAGCTCAGCGACCAGTGCAGGTGAGCCAATCGCACACCCCTAAATCCACCTCTGAACGTAGTTTCTAGTTCAAATAGCCTTCTGAAAAGAAAGTTCCATAAAAGCAACATCACATACCTGGAAGAGTCCCAAGCCACGGCCACTTGCAAAAACTGTAACTTCCACTGGCTGTGTAGCTGCAACCTAAAAACAATGGTGAGTATTAGCATGTTCAAAAAAGCACAATGAACTGAATGCACTGCACTGAAAACAGAAGGGCTTCTTTACTACAGTACCTCTTTGGTCTTGAGAAGTAAGCGGTTTTCATTATTAATTCTGAACACAACTGGATCGTTTTCGCTAGATGGACTGACAGTTACATCCATTTCTGTTTCAATGCCAGTAGTAAGCATTGCACAGGCACTCAAAGCCTGCAGGGCCACTATAGTGTCCTGTATAGAGAAGCAAGAACAAATTGTTTAATACGGATGCCTCTAAAGTAAGTAGGTTCCAGCCTGCCTTAACAGTTGGATTGTTTTGCTCTTTGAGCTGAGACACACAGGAGTCTCTGAACCGCTGCTCCAAACATGTAGTTTGGACCAATGCTATAGCCAGCCAGAGTTCTGTTCTAGCCTAATCATAGCTGAATGTAAGTACATAGGACCCATGGACACAAGGAATGGGAGATGCAATCTTCCTTCTCCCTTCTTCACATATGCATTGGCACCCAGACTGAATACTTGAACAGGGTGGTGGACTTCCTTGTTCCTTCTGCTTGCTGCCCAAAGAAGCTAGGCAGAGCACCAGACAGTATTTGCCCTGATCTTTAAAAACTGTAATGGTTGCATGACAAATGCTTGACAAGTCACCTTTATACAAAAGTTTAAAGTTCTAATAAGGAAAAGGGACAGGGAGGGCAACACCCAGCATGAGAAACGAAACTGCTGCATAAAAATAATTGCAGGAATTGGAATGCTAACACTGAACAATCATGGAACATGGAATGGGCTGTGCCAGTTTGTGGCTAATATTGATGGTTCAGTTGGTAGAGCATGAGACTCTTAATCTCAGGGTTGTAGGTTCAAGCCCCAGTTGAGTAAAAGAGGACTGGACTAGATGACCCTTATGGTCTCTTCCAACTCTACAATTCTATGATCCTAGATAAATAATTGGTCAAACATCATTATGGAGTACACTCAGACCTAACCTCAGTTTTGAATTCAATCCAAATTCAGTTTTCTATCTACTATGCCACACTTGCTCACACCCATTTTTATGGAAGACTCCCAAGAGATCTGGAAGAGACCAATTGGAAAGCCTTCTAATTATCAAAGAGCAATCTGTTAAGTGTTTTCTTAGGTTTTAATGATTTGATAAATGGTTTTTCCAAGTAGCAAATACCCATCAGTAATGAATTCATCTCACTTCACTTCTATCCCACCTTTCTTTCGTCACAGAACTCAAGGTGGGATTCTCCATTCATGTGTTGGTCACATCAAACCCTACTTTGCTGCAACATTTGTCCACAGACAATGCTCTGGGCCTGTTAGCAATCAGGCTGTGGCTTTGGCATGCATTTTGTAGACGAAAAACAAATGAACTCCTTGCAATTTAGAAACCAATTACCAAGCAGTTAATTTATCACAAGTTCAAAACAGTGCTTTTCGAAGTTTCCTGTCTAAGGTTTAAAAGAGAAACTCCATGGCTGGAGCCACAAAAAAGACTAATATTACCGTAATTATGAAAAGACAACAACAGTAAATTTTGTAAAGATGACTCTCTAACCTGTGTAGAAGAATAGCCTCCCAGGTGGTTTCTTTGCTGGCTTAACCACTTCATAATAGGGATCCCCTCTAATAATCTCTGTTGTTTAGCATGAGACAAAACAGCATAGCCTGCAACCTCAATATCTACAGACTGAGGCTGCCAGGAATCAGACAGTTGAGAAGCTTGTGATATCCAGAATCTGAGTTCTTCTGGAAAAAGAAGAATAAACTTTTCACATAGCAGCAACAAAATAATAATAAGCCTTTCACAACTAAGAAACTATAATAGTCTGAAGTCCACATACAGTCAACCATTTCAAATATCAATTATTTTGAAAAGAGCATGGCTACCTAGCTAGAATCCTGAACAGGAACACTCCACACGGCAACATTTTGTTGCAGGTGCCACTTGAAAATGAGTATGATGCATGCATGGGCAAATTAATAAAAACTTATTGACTTATCAAATAAAAGAAAGGCGGTAATCCACTTTTTGTTTATTCAAGGAGAAGCCTACAAAGCTCAAATTAAGTTCCAGAAGCATTCCTAATATTCTCAAAATTAAAAACAGTGACCACCTTTATAAGTAGGGTTTTGTTGGGGAGGGTTGTAAATAATGCTGTATCTCAGGTTCTATAGGTTTGATTGACACTTTCTTTATACTAACACAGCGTTTCTCAGACAGTGGGTTGGCATCCACCAGTGGACCACAAGCCACTTTCAAGTGGGCCTCAGCCTGGCCAGTGCCTCCTCACTTGCCTGCCTCACCCCACAATAAGTGCCATGGCTGGAAGATAGACACGTTTGGAGTAAGGGAAGGGAAGGGAAGGGAGATCTCCCTACTCTGATGGGAAAGAGGGAGAGAATGTGTAGAAGAAAATTAAAAAGTGAGAGGAAAAAACCAATGCCAAATTCTGCTTCCATCTGCCACCATTTTGTGACTGGTTTGGCCCCTGCACCACCATTTTATGATTGGTGGACCTCAGTTATATGGATCCTGGGGCTAGAAAGTATGAGAACCCTGTACTACCATAGTGGTTGTACCATCTGCAATTGTAAATTCAGTTGTCTTACACTACCTTGATGTTCTGATCTCTCATTCAGCAGGTCCAGAGCTCGCTTTGCTTCCGCACTCTTTGCCAGCGATAAAGCGTAAGTCACAAGGGCAAGCGTATGATTATCTGATATGCCTTCACTTAATTTAAATTCCAGAAAGTCCAGTGCTTTTCTTATAGCATAATCATACTGCAGAAAGAAAGATATGAAATAAGCTATGAACCCCCTTTAACCAAGCAAATGTTAAATTGCAATCTTCATACATTAATGTCAGGGTTGTGTATATGCTGTAATTCCACAAAAAACCAGAGAATGTTGGCTTGATCACATAAATCTAGCGGTCTGAGAATCTTAGCTTTTTTTAAAAAAAACAGCAAGTTTCTAGCCTTTATGGCTGAAAAAATGCTTGAAAGGGTGTGGGCAAGACCTGCTAAAATCTCAGGTGATGCTTAGTGGAGATGGGGAGATTTCAGTGCCTTGTATAGCTCCTTGCCCACCTCCAGCACAGATCATGCAAACCACACAACAGAAAATATGCAATGAAAGGGGAAATGCAAATTGCATTTTGAAGATAAATGAAAATAAAAATGAAGATAACCCATTCCTGGTCTAACAGAAATATAATAGATCCTTCTTAACATGCAAGCCCAAGTTGGACAGAGTTTGGGCTTATCCACACTTACGTTTTGCCTCCAGGTGGGGTTTCTCAACAAAAGCCTCCTCTTTAAAGCTTAATTAGAGCAACATCAATTCAGGTTTTCCGCAGATTAACACTTGCTCCAATTCAGCTTCAAAGAGCAGGTGCTCAATCTCAGAGCTATTGCGAACCGTTGCCTGGAAAGAGCAAAGGAAAACTAAGTGTGGATAAGCCCTTTGTCTAGCTGTTCCTTTAATCAGGACTGACCAACCTTTTTTGGTCTGATGGACACATTCACCAACACCCGTCAACTTTGGGGAGGCTTGGCCCCTTCAAATATTTTATTAGGGTCGCCAAAGGAACCTCAGCTCCTAGGAGTTGGCTTCTATGGTTATAACTACCTTATCTGTTTGGTACTCTAATAGTGCAGTCATAATATAAGCAGTAAGAGAGACAGAGCTGTTAGTTCCTCCTTGCAGTTCAGTATGCAGCACTCTCCCAGGCTCCTGGAATTCCCCATTGTGCTTCTGATGTCTAACAATCCAAGCAGCTGTTGTCTCCAGGATAGATGAATCAATATCTATGAATGGCTGAGCTTGAATAAAACTCCTTAACACAAAAGCCGATAGCCTAGGGAGAAGTGAAGAATAAATATGTAGGAATTAAACACTTCCACAGATCCCATTCTTTAATTTAACTTGCACAATGTGTTTAAGAAAATATCACAAATATATGCACTGGAAGGCTTAAAACAAGCCTTGCATGTGCTAATTGCATACAATTGGTACAATTTGTTTATTACATATTTTCATGAACATGTCTGGCCTTGTAAACTGTCTGAATAGGAGACCATATGGGAACCATATGTAAGCTCCTCTGTGCTCTTCAGTGGAAATGCAAACTCTGAGTGCAGATAAATAAATAAAAGTATTTAGGGCATATTCTACAACATTATGAAAAAATTCTCAAGTGTGAAACATGCAAAGCAGCTCTTAAAAAGAAATACTTGGAAATAGCCAGCAGCTTTTTCTATTGAGAGAGCACGGATATGCCAAATTACAATGCAAGAACTACAGTGTGAAGTCAGAACAAATGCTTCATCCTCCAAGAGTTCGTAGCAGATGGCAACCAAGCATTCCAACCTTTAAAGCCAGATCATTCACTTTCCACCCCTCTCCTGAAATTATTTAGTGACCCACAACACTCACCCAGACCCACACATTTGAGGGATAACCAGCCTCATATAACTCTAATTAATGCATGAAGGAGTTGATGCCACAGAGTAAGTTGTCCTGCCAGGCTTAGCTAGGTCACTTCCCTTCACCTCAGGAGGAAGGTAATCAAGCCTATTTTTGTCCCACTGTCTACCTTAGAAGCTCAACGTGTGATGTCTGAACTGGCTGCTGCAGCTAACATTGCATGGCTCCAACAAGCCTTTCTTGTGTTCCTATCTCTATAATTTAGGAACTTTCACCACTGTAGCTAAGGCAATTACTTACTGCTTGTGTTTTCTAACTAAGGAAAAGCACATGAATCTGACTTTTGGAGAGTTTGTAAGTACAGTATTTCTATCTTACCAAACGTGTGGTCTTTTTCTACGCTAGAGGAACAGGGGGACTTTGGAAGGAACTCAGCTGAGCATATTTTAAAGGTCTAATAGCCTATAATCCTATGCTTTACTTTGCTGCATAATTTTAAATCTCTGGTGGGGTTCTCTCACCAAAGATTACTTGACCCAAAACAAGAACTTGGCATCCAGAAATTCTCTATTTTTCCCCTTGCCACCAACAACAATCAGATTGTCAAAGGAGCAGCGGTATTGCATACAAACACCTGCAAATGCCCCTAGGTGAAAGATGGGAAGGCAGATGAATGATCTAGCTGCAAATACAGCAGCAGCAAACTTAGCATCAACATGGCCTGGTGTTGGGAGAAGAAAAGCTATACAGTACTAGCCTGTAGGTGCAGCCATTCCCATTTGCCTTAGTGACTTTGTATGTGCATTTTATGCCTAGTACTTGCTGTGCAGCTATTAAAACTTGTAATCTTCATCCTTGGGGAATCTGCAGACATCAACTACATTTTATACATTTTCTGGGTAATATGCAAGAACTGCATACGAGGACCTAGGATGTGAGTCACGGGTGTACACATCCAGCTCTAAGAATTATAATAACTTAAGACTAGTACATGACTCTGGTTTTGGCAGTTGGTTGCTGTACCAAAACATAATTGATGCATCTTGCTAACTTCAAGACTATTAAAGATGCACGTTGTTTACTGAACACTTACCACGTGCTGCCAGAGTTGTCTTTGTTTCCAAAAGCACTGAAAGAACCATCATCTCTTTGATACAGAAGCTCTCTTTGGTATCCTGGAGAAATGAAAGATGAGAACAGCATCGTATGACAGTTGGGCTGAGTTTATTCAATAGGTTTATCACCTCCCAGCTAGACATCCACTGCAGACTAATTGCTAAACCTTATAGGAACCAAACTGCTACTCATGCTTGGTTGAATAATGCATCTCAACTACAAAGTAGTGTCTTATAAAAAGCAAGATCTATGAGAAATTCCTTATTACAGCGGGTTTACAGTCTCAGATAATCAAAAAGCTGATGCACTAATTGATGTACGTAATGTAATGGGAGGCTGAATTGGAATATTATACAGAAAGAATTCAAATACTGATTTATGTTTTTTATTACATTTATATCCCACTCCACCTGCCATTTTATCCTCACAACACTCCTGTGAGGTAGGTCAGGCTGAGAGAAGGCAACCGGCCGAAGGTCAGCCAGCAAGCTTCAGGGACAAAGTACTTAACTCCATCATGAAGCCCAATTATTATTCCCACTGCTAAAAAACTGATTCTGAGAAGCGCTTACCCAGGGACCTTATGTGATAAAGTGAAATGTGAAATATACTTTTCTAGTTTAAAACTGTATTCAGGGAATCACACTCACATTTTACTCTTCAGCGTGCATGGGAACAGATAAAGTGAATGACTTGTGTAATCTTACTAACAGAACCCATGTTATCTGAACCATGATAGTCCCAAATATCTATCTCGCCTGAGTATTCTTTAAGTCTTGGATTTTGTTTTGTTTTTTAATCCCATATATATTATGCTAGCTCTGCTCCCAATATGAAAGTGAAAAATCAGCAGAAGAAAGAAGTGGGCAGAAGCTTGCCAAGTAGAACAGAGCAGCTGCACTATCTAATTGGCGGGTGGGGATCACTGTCGTGTACCAGGAGAGAGAGGGGTGAGGGGGCAGGGGGATTGGTCTGGCGTAAAACACACCTGCTGAGCCAACCCAGTGCATTTCTGGAAGTGAGACAGAGGTGGAAACATTTAGGAAAATTAAAATCAATCAACCCAGATAAAGGGTGCAATTCACTTAGCACCCCTTTAACAAACAGCAGGAAAATAATAAAATCAGAGGGCTGGGCTTGGAAGCATAATCTCTCCTAGTTTGCACTTTAAACTACATCATCCATACTACATATTACCACCATTATACTTCCCCAAACACACACACAGATGTAAAACAAACTGGCCAAAAGAGAACCATGTTTGTGCACTAAAGCTAAGATGTTTGTAATGCCTTTCGATTAGAGTCAATCCCTACAGTTTACAGACTGAAACCACCAACCCATATAAACACCACCTGGCAGGAACTCATATCTCAAAATGTGTTAAAAAAAATACTTGTGTGAAGTGATCAAATGACCAAATGAATTAGCCTTTAGGAATAACTCGGCTGTTAGAATAAAACCACAAGGTGGTATTCAACTGTGTTTTATTCAAAGCAGACCCACTGAAATTAATGGACCCAACTTAGTTGTGTTCATTAATTTTAAGTGGTGGGTCTGCTCTAGAGTAAAACTTAGTTGAATACAGTGCATAATCTCAATGTGTGTAAATCAGTAATTTAGAGTCACTTCATATTTTACAATCAACTTGGCTAGAGATAATCTCCTATGTAGGAAAAACACAAGTTTACCTTAATGGGACTACTTTTGTGTCATGAGCACATGTTACATGCTATGACCCTACCAAAAGAAAAGTGAGAACCAATGGATCCACTGGACAGTCAAGAAGCAATTATTATAAACTACAGAGGACACACCAGAGACATTTCACAGTTTAGACAGAAAGAAGCAAACCTGGGTTAGTCAACGAACATACACCCCCAAAAATTATAATCTACTGCCAATCACTATTTCCTGATGAGTGTCCCTATACAATACCTGTCTCTGTTGCACTGACATTTCACCTTTTTAGAGCAGTTATTTCCATAAATAAAAAGCTTACAAATGTAATGCATGAAATGGCCACTGAGTCATTTACGAGTATGGGTGAGAAACTGTAGTATGAACTGCAATCCCAAACACACTCATTATGGTGCAAACACCTTCCAATACAGTGGGAGTTACTTCAGTTCAAAAGTGTGTAGGATTGAACTTTTAGGCGAGCTTTAGAAAGGAACATTGTATACTGTTTTCAAAGACGTTCCAACTTAGAAATGTTAAAAAGGTGGTGTACTGGATGATTTTTATTGACAGTGTAGCATAACAAAAAGCTATTCATAATCATCAAGCAAAGTATAGAAAAACATTTGTAAAGGTTGTTTTGGAACCTGTACTTTTTAGCAATTCAGACATATGATATTATTTTATGCTACACTGGGTAGACTATGATCACGATGTATAAAAGAATATGTATAAATATAAGCCTTTCCAAAAGGACCATAAGAAGCAACTGTACAAAACAAAAGAAAACGAGATGGAGAGAAGTATTTTTCTATTTTAAAATCAAAGCTATTCCATGATAGCTTTTATTCTGGCTGCAAAAGACTGCAAAGAAACATTGTAAATCCCAAAGCCAAGCATGATTTAAGTTAAACAGTGTATCACTGAATGACAAATTTAACAATACAGTTATGACTCATTTAAAAATAGCTTTAATGAAACTAATGTTTGGAGAAGTTAAAAACATTATGATAGTATAAATCAATCTACAGGGAGTGACAGATTGCTTGCAAACTTCAAAGAAGTTGCTTAAAAAACAGATGTTCATTATTATTGAAACTAACTGTGTAACTTTAGGGTGGCCAAAGTCCAGTTGTCAGGCCAAATACAACCCATGGAGTTCAGCAAAGCAAACAAAACCGTTTCTGTTGTCGGTGGCCTTTGTTCCTTCTTTGTGGGAGACTGATCTGGGATGCAAGTCCAAATTTAGTTGTAACATGACAGTACCAAAGTCAACAGTCCTACACTGGAGATTAAATCTGCCCAATTGTGTTCAATAAGGATGCAACCTGTGTGGTGCAAGAGCAGTTTGGAAGTCAGGACTGTGTATGTCGCAACTCTACTTAAGTAAAGAAGAAACAGATAATATGGTTTGGGGTGAGAAAACTAGCTTCTTCAGATTTTTTATCTTTTTATGTTTCCAGTTGTATTAGGATTCCAAAGGTACAGTTAAACTGAGTTTATTGCAAAACTATGCTTAAACCATGTGTGGGGGCAATGTAGAATTTGAATTACCTTGTTACACACATTACAGGAGGTGTTACAGTCCTGGTCATTTCTTATTGTGACAGCTGCCACTGGCAAGCTTTCAGGGCTCACAAAATTGTCTCAGTGTTTGAAATTTTCTGCCCATTCTGCCCCTCTATCTATCCATCACACATCTGAGGCGTGTATAGGGAAAAGGGAAAGCAATCCATGCAGGAGGAATGATTTCTCCCATCAAACCTTAATAGAAACCCACAATAAATGGCAGGCTCTTCTCCAAAAACAGATTCTTACCTTCTCTCATATATGACATGGCTTTTGATTTAAGTCTGGGCTTCAGGTCTCCTGCTTTGGCCAGATAGTCCAGAACATAAATATTGGGTGCAAAATTGATCATATTCTGTTCCCCACAGCCATAAGGCATCTTGATCAGTGACTCCAAACCGCTGATAGAGGGGCCGAGGATGTCTCCTGAAAGATACAGTTCACAAGACAACGTAACAGAAACGCCAGTAGAAAAATGTGGAAGGTTGAGTTAATCACTTTGCAAGTTTTCTTTGCATCACTTCTAAAGGATACCCTAATATACTCATGCACTTCAATGAAGCAGACACACAATAACTGAAATTATCATACATATGCAGTACACTTTATCACTTCTGCTGATAATGTGAGTCTAGGGAATGGGCCAAGAGTATTTGAGGCTGCAGCATTGCTGAAATTCACCAAGTGCAGACCTGATTAATCTCCTGGATATGAGACCACTAGGAGCTCAACATAAAACAAAATATAATAAATCAATGTCTTTTTAAAATTTGATGGTAATAACATATAAAACTGAAGACCAACAACAACAAAAAACGCAGAAATGTCCAGCAGGTATACAATACTCTACAGAGCTATGCTAGTATGTTAGCAGTGTTTGAAACTTCCATTGTTCTAGGCACATTTTGTGACAGGGAATTTCATTAGCCCAAGCAGTTTCTGAGCTGCAGTGTGGAAGGAAAGGAGGACTTTTTTCTGGCTCCCCACTTCCAGATACTCTCTGAAGACTGAACAAGAGACCCTGTTAAGAATATTAGGGTGATGGCCAGGGAAAGGATTAGACCATGTGAAAAATGAAAATAATATTTTAGCTGCAGTTCATTCATTTTCAGCTTTGTATTATTGTTATAAAAAAGCGTGCCTAGACATTCTGTTGTTGCGCCCATAACCTAGCTTTAAGGTGCCATTTAGCTCCTAGCTTTCATATCTCAGTTTTCAACACTGTATGTTAGCAATAAAAAAGGAGGATGAAATTAATGGGTTATATGAGAAATAGCCTGCACAGCATTTCCTTTTCACTGATGTGGAACACTTCCACCTATTCTCACAGGCAAGGGATAATTTATCTATTCAAAACCAGTCATGATACCATACCAGTAACAAAATAACTTGCATGCTGAATAATTCAGCAATCAATTAGAGCACACTCTTACTGATATTTCAGTTTCATATTTACTTTTTATTTGCCAGCAGGCATCAAAATGAAACAATGTAAGAGGAGTGAAATGCTTACCAATAACTGTGACTTGCACTCTTTCGCTGCCAGGTACTACATCAGAGGGAAAAGTGAAGTTCAGTCTTTTTGTTTCAAATCCTATTCTTTTGGACAGGTCCAAAAGAATTGTCTCTGAGTGAGACTGTTCTAATCCCTCAGCCTGTGAAAATATAAACAAAGACTAGATGCATGTCCAAAAGTTATTAGGTATGGTAGTTCTTTGTGCACTTCTCCCAATATCAGGGACCTCTACAGATCTCAGAGTGCAATCCTGTATCAACTTAGCTGGGATTAAGCACCGCTGAACTCAATGGAAATAATGTCTGAGTAGACATTTGTATAGAATTGCATTGGCAGTGCTGATATTGGGAAATGAAGCAAAAATGTAACAATGCATATCCCCATGGATTTTTGCTTCACAAGAGCTGATGTGCAGTATTAATTTTGAATAACAAGTTATCAAAATTGCATCTTATGACAATATATAAACTCTTTTCAAGACTAATAAATTTCTGCCATGAAGTTTTCTGCCACAAAGTTGGGTTTTCCTAATAATTAAAAGCTTAATGCGAAGGTTTTCAAGGAGCACAATTTAAGCCTATTTTTGTGCAGAAAACAACCATAAAGCTTCTTCACATTTTTATTTCAACAATTTGCAATTACATGCTGCTTAACACTGTAGTTTGTAAGTGGTGCACAACTTCCATGTTAGTCTTGGTTCATGTGGAACCCAAATATACCTTAAGGGCCAGTTCAGATACTGTATAAACATGCCTGACTTCATAAACAATGATCTACTAAATTAATGCGCCACATACTTTACAAAACAGTTCTAGTATTTGTGTTTTATACCTTCATGTGCAGAAATAAGTGCTTTAAGTCTCATGGTCTGGAAGTGAACAACAGACCTGAAGCTGTGGTGTAAGTGGCCTGGTTCAGACATATTGCTTAACCATGCTGAGAAGGGAACTTAATACTAGAAAAATGAGGAACAGAGAGAATCTAAAATTGACAGATTCTTCCATCTCAAGCTATGCTCAAATGCAAACACTGACTATCACCGGTTTTAGATATATCAGTACTAAGCAGTGCTCCATTAATGTAATTTCCTCAGAAACCAAGGAAACTTATTTCACAGCAAATGTGTTATGGCTGAGATATTAATTATGTAACCTTCAACATGAGATTTGTTAGAATCATTATTTTCCTGTAGTATTAAGTTTATCCTTCTCAATATAGCTAATCCTTTCATCAGATTCTGTCTTCCCACTTCAGTTTTGTCCTGTCCGCATAGAGACCATGTTTCTTCTGTGTTCTATGCAGAACCTAGACACAGCTCCAGAGTTAAGCACAAATTGGGTTCTTACAACACTCAGATCATCACTCCCTTTAGAAACTTCCCGTAAATACTTAAAACTAATTATCAACTGTGTGCAACTTTTAAAAGTGGTTCATCCATCCGACAAACAGCTTGTGTAAATAATGATTTAAATTACCTTCACTAATACTTTCTGTAAAAGAGCATCAGAAGCAATGGGAGATATTGCCGTCACTCTGATGGGAATCTCTCCAATTTGCTTTGGCTTGATCGGAAAAATAACAGTCTTTGCAGCTTCACTTGGTACCCATACTGATCGCTGGTTTCCCATGGCATTTATATCATTAGAAACAATAAGGATTTCAAAGGTGTCACTTGTATCAAGGGTCACCGTAACCTATAAAAAAGTGGTTAATTAACATATATTTTGTGCTACTAGCAAAGACATTTAATGTGACATTTACCAGGAGGCACAGAAAGGATTTCACATAGATGTGACTACTACCAATTATAACGTGGGTGGGCCCGCCAGGATACATCAACCTTAGAGTACCCAGCAACACTCAAGAAAACACAAACAAGAAAGAAGGGGGGGCAACTGGGAACTAGGAGAATGGAAAGTGAGACAAATATGACACCAGGAGATAGGACAGAGAAAAGAAGAAAGTGCAGAATAAATGTCAAAAGCAAAATAACATAGTTCCAGTTACAGATAGATAGCCGTGTTGGTCTGCCATAGTCAAAACAAAAAAAATTCCTTCCAGTAGCACCTTAAAGACCAACCAAGTTAGTTCTAGGTATGAGCTTTCGTGTGCATGCACACTTCTTCAGATACACTGAAACAGAAGTTTCCAGACCCTTCTATATAGTGAGAAGGTAGGGTTCTATATAGTGAGAAGGTAAGGTAATACCCCTCCCTACCTTCTCACTATATAGAAGGGTCTGGAAACTTCTGTTTCAGTGTATCTGAAGAAGTGTGCATGCACACGAAAGCTCATACCTAGAACTAACATAGTTGGTCTTTAAGGTGCTACTGGAAGGAATTTTTTTTGCAAAATAACATGTGAAACTTGTGCAAATGGAGGCATTTTCTGCTAAGGCAAAGCCACACGTAGCTATAACGTTCTGTATTGTACCAAAAACAGTCCAATTGGCATCAAAATTCAATCTGCGCTTCTGTCCAAGCCCATCCATACAGCATGATTCTATGCATGTTTACTCAGCTGCAATTCTTACTGTGTTCAAGGTAGCTTACTCCTTAAAACATCTGTGTAGGATCACAGCCTAAGCCAAATAAAAAAAACCGACAAAATTTGATTGCAAAATGACTCCCCACCCCACCCCCTAGGGTCAGAAACCGATAGACTTAAACAGTCGATCTCTGAATCCATGCTCCAGCAAGACCATGAACTACCCCAGCAAAGGTTAACTAAGAGCTGGCAACAGCAAAGATAAGGCAACTACAAGACATCATGGGCAAAATCCAAAATTGTGTGCATGGACTTCCTCTCACACAACAGGACTTCCTCTTGCTCTCCTCACCTTACACTCCCCCCCCCCACAAATTTGCTCCAGAGGGTTGGGTGCATGCAGGCAAGGGTGCAGAGAACAAATGTGAATTGTTGTGTGAGAAGGCCATTCTGCTCATGTACAGACACCATTGGATTCCACCTAATATTAGAAAATGAACAAATGAATGAATGTTTACCTCAGTGCCTTCTTTCAAATAATTAAAGAGGTTTACTTCCAAAACAATATCTTCTCCTCTTGTAACACTAGGAGGAAGGTTTAAGGAAACAAAAAAGGGCTGGAAGACTTCTAACTGAAAAATATAAAAAGTTATACAATAGTGAACCCTTGTGGTGTATAGGTTAGTTGTTCAGCAGAATACAATTTAAATGCAGATGGTTTTTGATTAGAACTTTTCACAACAGACCTTGACCATTGGCCAGTTAGAATTTAATTGACTAAAAACAAACATCAGTATGCAAAGAAATGGGGGGTGCAACTTTCACATAGCAAATTTTGTAGGTCGTGCACTTCTTGAAGTACCTTAGCCGGCATGCTAGAAGCTGACATATAGCTGCACAGATTGAATATGGGGCTCCAAAACACAGCTGCCCCATCTCTCAACTCGCACACATACAAAGATGTATCTCTTTCACAACTATGGCACTCTTATATGCCCAGGACAGCATTTAGCCCCTGAACCTTGCATAGCTACGGTATGAGATAGTTCTTGGGGCGTGTCTCCTACACTTAAAAAGGAATTTACTGTTGCCTGTATTAGAATAACTTTAGGCACTGATTCAAGAGCAAAATCTAATTTACTGAGCATATTCTGATTAAAGTAAGTTAAAGACTGTAGCTGTTGTGATACAAGTAGGGTTGCCAACCAGATATTATTTGATTGGCCTAACCAGAAGAGCTATGTTATATCAGGCAATAAGTACTAGCATCCAAAAGGCACTGAGCTCCAAATCCTGCCAAAGTCTCCACCCCACCCAGATTATTCCAGGCTCCAAAGCTGATATACCATTTCTGCCCAACTTCAATCCATCTCTACCCCCATATCATTAATATTTTGAAAATAAAAGTTGGCCACCCTGTAATCCACTGGGGCTCTTTGCACATGTGTAAGGGATAGCATGAATAAAGAATGGCTTTCTCCCATATTTTCAGGCAGCAGTCCCACCGGTCAATATATTCCAAAATAGACTGTGATATGGTCAGTAGAGTGAGACAGAGGGTGGGTGAAACTGATGCTCAAAAAAAGAAGAAAAACTCACTGTATACAAAGTTCTCAATTCACACTTGTGAATTATGTTGTGCTTGCAAGGAGCACCCACTAGGAAATTATACCCATCACAGATTTTTAATTAATACCAGATAAGGCTCATTTCTAAGCCCTGTAAGCTTATTAACACTGTATCTATAAAGCCTGTGCTCAGTTATATGTTTTTGTAAAAATATTATTTGCATGTGTCAATGTATAACATGTTTTCACCATATGGAACTTTAAACAGAAACCGAGCAATCCAACAATGTACAGGAGGGAAATTAAGTCATTGTGAGAAGTGAAGTGGAATCTTGGCTATGGATTCATTAAAGACTACTCAACTGTTGGCACGTTCAGCCAAGCGTGCACTTTCATAGAAATCACCAGGATTGATCAGTCTCTGCCAAACAACGTTCAGGAAAAAAAAGGAATATTGACCTTAATCTCAAATGAGCTTGAAATAAAAGTTAATATCCAGATCCAAATCCATGAATGAGGTATTCTCATAATCAAATGTTTTGTTTTCATATATAACTGCCAGATGGAAAGCCTGGACCCCAAACCTCAACCACTCTTCTTGTTTGATTATAATATCAGATTTGATACTGAATATTGTTCAAGAGCTTCACTAGTAAGTACATTTTTATGTAATTTATTTTAGAAGAAAAAATAAACTTATACAGTGGTGCCTCGCAAGACGAAATTAATTCGTTCCGCGAGTTGCTTCGTCTTGCGATTTTTTTCATTTTGCGGAGCGCGGATTCCCTGGGTATTAACGGCTTTGAGAAAAAGGAAGCAAACCCGCAAGACGTTTTCGTCTTGTGAAGCAAGCCCATAGGGAAAATCGTCTTGCGAAGCAACTCAAGAAATGAAAAACCCTTTCGTCTTGTGCGTTTTTCGTCTAGCGAGGCATTCGTCTTGGTTTTCAAACGTCTCCGCTGATGAACGTTTTGGAACGCGAACGCTGTAAGCTCGAACGTGCCTCTGAAGTCGAACCAGAAACGTGGCTTCCGTATTGAGTTTTCCATATTGAGATTTCTGTTTTGAGGCTTCCGTTTTGAGTTTTCAGTTTTCGAACGTTTCGGAACTCGAATGGTCTTCCGGAACGGATTACGTTCAAAAACCGAGGTGCCACCTTATCCTAAAACAGGGCAGGGGAACCCTTGGTCCTCCAAATGTCGATGAGACTACACCTCCCATCCTCCCTGACCACTGGCCATGCTGTCTGGGGCTGAGAGGGATTAGAGTCCAACAACAGCTGAAAAATTGACAGAACTTGTTGGCAGATATGGCATTGGGTTGGATCTATAAAAAAATAGGGTACCCCGTTAAAGGGATCCAAGAGGGGTTGATTTTGTCCAGATGCCAAGATGGCAGTCCTGGTATGACTGCCTGCAACTGATGTATATCATAGAGCAACCCTTAACCCAGGGCCAACCCAACCATTATTCTACCTGCAGTCGGGCTGGCTGATTCAGGGTACATACCCACTGCCTACACCAAAGCCTACATACATCCATAATCAATAAAGTTGTGGTCTGTTTGAACCCAATACTTTGTCCTGTCTCTTTATTTGTCATCATTCTCTGGGCTCTGGCCAGGCACAGGCTCCCTGCACCTGGGCATGCATTACATTTGTGGGCTCACCAATGACTCTCTCCCAAACCAGCACTTGCCAAGTCAGAAGCATAATCACCACTTCTGCACAGGGAAGATCCTCAAAAAGATAACAGTAGACCTGGGATGCCTCTGCAACGCTTTCTTATTGAGTCTCCTTTTTTTTTGGGGGGGGGGGGGGAGTCATCAAGCTGGTAGGAAGGCCAAGAGCAACACTAGCAAGAACTAGCAAGACAAAATGGCAGCATTGCTCTCTCACTTCCCTCCAAGTTGGCTGGCATACCCCTTATCATTGAAGCTTCCTGGATTTCCCCTAATTTTGCCCTAGTGTGCCTGGTGGATTCTTTTGCCAGGGACCTGAAACTTCACTAGCTCTTTTAGAGGGGGGTGGCAGTTGTAATGTGAGGGTTTGCAAAAGGTTCAGCCTGTAGCCTGATTAAGGAAGATCAATACACCCAGGCTGAAGAAACTGGCCATTTCTGTTCATTCATCTTTATGGTGCAATCCTACAAAGCCTTACACAAAAGCAAGTTCAATGGGACTTTTTCTCAGAGTAGATATAGGAGTGCAGTCCTAATAATGCTTCCCAACTCCTTATCTAGTAAATACATTAAGCAGAACTGCTTTTGGGCCAAACTACATGCCACTGCTTGAGTGCCATTCCACTGCTTCTGCTGCCCTGAGAGCACGAGCCAACAGCTATTACGGCGTTAGGGTTCTGAGATATCCTTCACTATTACAGAGTTAGGGTTCCGAGATATCCCATATTATTTAGGGAATAGGACACATCACTAAAGTAGCAAAAGGTTGTATTTATTTTGAAGTCTGTTTTTATAGTGATGCTTTCAACTCACCCTAACCCTATTATTATTTTTCTTAGATTAGAGTGCCCTCTAGTGCCTAACTATTTCCTGCAGTCTTTTCCTTCGCCGGATCTTTCCTATTTCTTGAGAAAGCTTTTCTTGGGAGGCAAGGATAGGCTACAAACCCAACTTGCCACTGGGCTTATTCTCTCTAGAACAATAAGGCTCTTCTAGCCTTTTTCCTGGTGCTAATTCTCTTCTCTTGCTCTGTTCTCCTCCACAGCTTTCCTCATCCCTGTGGTTTAAATGGCAGCTGAGGCAATGTTAAAGTTTAAGGCACCAAATATCTGAAAAAGATGCCCTTCGCCTTTGGAATGCCCTCAGTTTCTGAGCTGCATCTTCTCACCACCACATGGACATAGCATTGTTGGCAGATGAAATCACACCTCTATGCTCAGGGTTCTACAGAGGGGTGAGGTGTATTTGCACTTGAATTTCTGTTACCTCAATAGGCGTTTTCATCACACCCAGTCCAAGGTTTTCAGATATTATAAATGCACTAACTACCCAGGTAGTAATGGTATCAGGGACAGTGACATTCAGTGTTGTTTCAGTCGATCTAAAAATGAAAAGAAAGCAGAAATATAATTTCAGAAGGATAAACATCAACAATGGTCAGTAAATCTAGGCTGACTTTCCTGGTGGAGTAATGAATGATTTGCTAAATCAAGTTAACGGTTTGAGGAAAGATTTGCAAAGGTACAAATGAAGGCTATGCATTCAGTTTCTACATAATGGCCATGGTTCTATTTATTTTTATGAGACAAGGGTGCCTGCCACATACATATTGGTGTTTTGGAGTGGAAGACACTTTGAAGCGGTAAGCAAAAATATATGTTCATAAGCATGGAGCAGAAAGGACACATGCTAAAGGATCCAAGATTGGCAGCATACCCCTGACATATGCCCCCTACTTGCTACAAATATGCACTTCTGCTTTACACTGTGCTTGATGTTTTAATTTGTTGGAAGCTGCCCAAAGTGGCTGGGGAAACCCAGTCAGATGGGTGGCATATAAATAAATGCTTGTTGCTGTTAAACTTTATGGTGTTTCAGTTACAGATAGGTAGCCGTGTTGGTCTGCCATAGTCTAAACACAATTCCTTCCAGTAGCACCTTAAAGACCAACTAAGTCAGTTCTTGGTATGAGCTTTCGTGTACATGCACACTTCTTCAGATACGATGCACACTTCTTCAGATACCATTCTTCAGATATGGTGTTTGTCACTCAAGTATGAACCAGCTTCTAAGAGTATTTTGCCCTTTTCCTTATTTGTAACTCTAGAAAACATTGTTTATAACATTCTTCAAGAATGGGCTGTCCTGCATATTGGTGCTCAGCAAAGATTCCCATTTGATGGGAAACTCTTCAACAGAAGTATTAAAAGCTACAGAGAAGTTCCTTCCGCTGGTAATACATTACATTAATTTTTCTTAAATAAGAATGGATATGTAAAGAAAACGCTTTCTGTTTACCTTGTTGTGATTTCACGCCAAATCCATGTCTCTGGAAAATTTGTCCTTATATGGGGATTTTCAAAACCAACAGACTCTCTTATGGGCTCCAGATGATGCTGAAAGTCTAAAGCTGAGCTATAATCCATAACTAGGGGGGAAGAGAGAATACTGTAACATTCTCTTCATATAATTTCAGTGTTTAGAATCTACACTGCATCCTAAATTGTGTCACTCTTTTTACACACACACACACACACACACACACACACACACACACACACAGTGTGTGTGTGTGTGTAAAGGTAAAGGGACCCCTGACCATTAGGTCCAGTCGTGGCCGACTCTGGAGTTGTTGCGCTCATCTCGCTTTATTGGCCAAGGGAGCCGGCGTACAGCTTCTGGGTCATGTGGCCAGCATGACTAAGCCGCTTCTGGCGAATGAGAGCAGCGCACGGAAACGCCGTTTACCTTCCCACTGGAGCAGTACCTATTTATCTACTTGCACTTGACGTGCTTTTGAACTGCTGATCAGCAAGTCCTAGGCTCTGTGGTTTAACCCACAGCGCCACCCACATCCCATATATATATATTTATTTGCTTAATTGAAATAAACAAAGGAAAGGAACACTTGTTTTATGTTCTACATACATTGCATGAATTATACTTGACGTGACTTTTACTTACAGCCTTCATAGTTTTCATCTTCTGGAAGGCTGGCATCAGTCGATACCCAGAGTTTGCAATTCTAAACACAATATATAAAAATAACTTTAAATTTAAAAAATATGCAACATATGAACCATTTTTGTCAACCTATATTTTATTTCTTTTAAGCATATTTTAAAGCATGCATAAATAAACAACATTTTTAGTTTAGAAAATAAAAGCTAGCTTTGTGTTGAAGAAAGTCAGTATCTACAGAGGACTGAGTTTTCTTCTCTTCAATTGCATCTGAAAACACAAGCATACTAATGAATGGACTTGCCTGCTGAGTAACCCTTACTAAACTTTTATTTTCTTTAATACATCAAAACAATGGAAAAGTACATATGCATTTTAAAACTGTACCTGAAAGACACCATATGAACTTCTGGCTGCACCATAATCAAGTCCTCTATTATATAAACTTAGCTCATGATGAACCTAAAATAATAGTAATAGTACTTAGTTTTCATGGGAGAAACCAAAATAAATTCAATTAATCATGATCACATAGATCTTGTTTTAACAAAGAATATTCTACTTAGCGAGAGCCTTATCTGTAAGAATAACAAAGCAAATGTTGTAAGACACAAAAATAATAAACGTCAACAAAAACAGTTATCTGCCACTTAGTTGTTATGATACTTTAAAATTAAGTATATACAGAATTGTTAACAAAATCCTTACAAAAATACTATGGGAATCAATAAAAATATTTTCTCACTTCCCCTGTATCTCTACCACTTACCACAGGTTTGGCAATAGTTTCTCACTTTTTCTACACCATGCATAATTTTATACATCTCTATCATATCCCACTTTATTCACTATATTTCCAAACTAAAAAGCCTAAAATGTTGCAACCTTTCTTCATGGGGAAGTTGCTCTAGACCCTTGATCATTTCAGGTGCCCCTTCCAGGACCTTTCCCACTTTTTGAGGTGCAGGAACCAGAACGGTACAAACTTTTATTCTCTAATGCTTTTTGCCATCCCATACTATAAAAAGGCCACTCCTGGAACTGCCGACAGCTTCAGGAAGGTTGTGAAGTTACACTCTTGTAATAATATGTTACTTATATGCTCAGCTTCCCTGAAAACCTCCCCTACATACTAAAGGATAAAGTTGGCAAGTTTGCAAGAACTGTAGATAGGGGTCAGGAGGAAGAAGGAAGCACCAGCATTGTTGTGTGTCTCTCATTCTACTTCCCACAAAAGGATTATATAATTCTCCCCAATTCTTGCTCTCAAGCTGTGAAAACGGATTCTTCCCATTCTTTGCTTCTTAGGCCCACTTCATGGAGGCTTACTTTAACAGTATAATGGCAAAGCTCACAATCAAATCAAATAGCTGCTCCTACACAGTTCTAAAATACACTTCAAACATGTCTTTTCTTTCAGAAACTTACAGCATCCTCTGTGATATCACTTCTTTTCCCCAGGAGCTTTGTGCTTTTGTCAACAACCAGAAGACCAATGGTTGTTTTTGGTTCTGTCACATTAATCTTGAGAGTGACTTCCTCAGAAGGCCCAGCTCTATTTTTATTCCAATACATATTGATCTGGGGGTGGGAGGGAAGCATATTAGTTTACATTATGCAGTAGATAAAGGAGAATGAACAATTATTTTACTTTAGGTGCTGACTCCTATATATATTTTTTTAAAGAAATGTACCCATGGGAGGGAAGTTCAGGTTACAGCCACAGTGCTGGAGAGAGAGTGTGAATCCCCTCATTAAAAAAACAAAAAACATGGTGTTATCTCCAGTCATGGATCTCTTGATAACCTATCTATTTTGGCGCAAAGATGCAGGAGCCATCCTTAGAAGACAGAGAAAGAAGAATGAAGCAAGGTTAAAAGTGGGGAAAGGCCAGAAGAAAAAATAAGTCAAAGTAGCAGACAGAGGAAACACAACGCAGGATTGAAGAGATGAACAGCACATGACCTAAAAGGGACTGGAGGTAGAAAGCTGGGGAGGGGGGGCAGATAAGCAAATTGGGCCAAACATATTCCATTTTTATATCAAACAACTGTAGCAAAGTAAAAATAATCTGTATTTATTTAAATTATTTTAATGTAACTGATTTTTAATACTACTGTTTAACCATATATGCCACCCAGGGAGCATATAGGATGGCTTTTAAATTAAATGCAGATGTGTAAATAAACGTATGCAGTGTATAGAATGCATACTCTTTTGCACAACATGGACATAAGGCCATGCACTGTGAAGCTGTTTGAACCAGCAGCCAATACATTTAACCTTAAGCATCCTTTGCTGGTAGGTACAACAAGGTCTATAAATGCGCTCTAATGCAGGAAACCCAGTTTAAAATCTGAAAGATGTTAATGAACAATTAAAAAGACCAACTAGTGAAATAGTTTGTAAACCATAACTCTATGCTAATGCCTATCAGTGTGTGGGCTTCAGTTACATACTATGTTTATTTGACTTGTATTTATTTATGCTTCCCTTTTTGTGTATAGTCTCAAAACAAAACAGAACACCATTTGTGTGAGAGGAAGTGAATGCACACAAACTTACCTGATTTTTAAAGACGAGTTGAACAGGAATGCAGAGATCGTCACTAATCACTTCACCATCGTCACTCACATAGTAGGCAATTATGCATGCTGTAGGAGCCCAAGAATGCTCTGGTGTTAAAAAGAATTCTGCAACGTTTACTTTACCCGCAGCCACAATTTGTTCTTTAGATACCACCTATATGAGGAGGGGGGAAAGTTAACTGATTTTCCTATCAGCTGAGTTCTAGCTGAAATTGTCACACATCTCACAATTCAACATCTGTTATTTATAAAAGCACCTTGCACACCAGCCTAATCTCCATCGGTGCAAGATTCCAAGGGTTCCAGGAGCGCTTATCCAAGGTCTGTGTCTCCTTTTGGAAATGAGGCACAGTGGAGACGGTGGTTTCTTTATGGTATATAGTTTTTTTTATACATATATACAACCTGAGTCTATGACAGAGGAGTTCGCAGCATGGTCACCCCAAGAACCTTCTTCCATAGCCGCAGTCTTGGATCCAGACAGACATCAAACATGGTGCTCTCAAAACACTGCTCTGCCCCTCCTGCTTCCTGATTTACTTCCAGGTCACAGAACTCCTAGCTCTAACCCCTCTAAGATCTGGCATTATCAGTTGAGGGAAAGGGGACCCACCTTCTTATCATATCACACCAAATTCCTCTGATGCTTTGTTATCTTAAAGGCCCATTACCCAGCTTAATAACTTAATGCATGAAGTTTAGCTTAGCTTAACAGGCTTTCAACACTTGTTGATTCAAGGGGATTAGAAGCGTTTGGCATACAACTTAAAACACACAGGTCCGGCACCCAGTTTTAACACCTCCAAGCCTTAATTAAATTCTAACACCCACTGGATCCGGGGATAATAGAGGTCTAGCACCCACAAACTCATAACAGTATAATAACAACTATACAGGTGTCACGTGAATAGGACTGGGTAATTTTTGTATGCCACACATTGCAGCAAACACAGGTGTACCTTTACATTCAGTAGGAAAGCTACAACCAGTCTCACCTCTCTGATTAGCATACCCAAATGATACAAGTATGTACAATTGGTATTTTTAAATGCTTGCTCATAGTCCTATCTGGAAATTATAGTTATTTTTGAGTAGCAAAATCCTACTTATTGCCTATGCTGTCTTTCCCGTGTTTGTGGTAAAATTCAACACAATACATGTAAAATAATTTTTTAAATACCATATAACTGATCTCTTTCATCGGCTTGTTGCTTTGAAGATTCAGCTCAAATGGAGTCCCAACCTAGGGGGGGAAATAACACAACTTGAATGAACATGCTAATTGCCTATCATGATGTAGTGTATAATTAGTGAATTTTGAAGCTCATCGATTATTGGAAAGCATAAGTTACCTTTACATCCTGGCTTGCTTTTTTAATCTGGAGAAAAGTCATAGTGGTAGAATAGAATGTACCATATATGATTATAGAAGTTTCGCTCTCCAGAAATTTGGCCTGTAAAAAAAAAAAGGAACGGGTGGCAGGACATTCAACACATTGTGAGGAAAATGATAAGTTCAATTAATGTTTCACAAATTGTATAATTAGTGCCTCTCCTAATTGAAGAAACATACGTAAATAAATGAAGATATCAATCTGCCTTTAATGGTTAAAATGGAAAAAAAGAAAAAGCTGCACTCCATCAGAATGCAAAAAGAAGGTAGAGATGGACAATCCAATAGTTCCTGAAGCAATTTTCTTACATTATCATCTCAAATTAGTCTCACATCACATCATTAGCATCACAGAACTTTTGATTTTCTTTTTCCACTCAGAAGATGTTTCTGTGCCCATAGATGAAACATAGCAAACACCCATGATGGAACAGACAAACTCTCTCTTTCTCCATTGCCAGCTAAATTGGACTGATGCAGTAGAACATCCTGCACCTGCTTAGTCAGTCTACTCTACTGTCCTAGCCATGGATAGACTGAAGAGTGGCTCCATACTGTCAGAGGAAGAATCTTCTATCTATATCCAGTAAGGAAGCCAATCAGGCTGGCAAAGAAGATCTACTTTGTCAGCTCACTGTTTTGCAAAATGGGTCAGGCTATTTGAGGAGGAACAAAAAGATGAAGGGACATAGCTAGGAAAAGTACTAGGAGAGAATTCAGAGGCCTGACAGGCCAAATTAGGCACCTCCCTAGGTTGGATGATTGCTAACAAGTTGTGGTGAAGCTTCTGCTTTAATTTTTCACTAAACCACCATTTCTCATCCCATATGAATTTGAGGAACTGTTGTTTATCTTAACTCTAGGTAGTTAACAACCCAGGATATCAAGCCACAGTTTCATCCTGGGTTGCTTTAACTAACTAGAGGTATTATAATTCCCAGAATTTTGTGATGAGAAATAACAGTTTAGCAAAAAATGAAAGCGAAAAATTTCACTCTCTTCCTCTTGTTCACGTATGAGTGGAGAGGAAGCTTAACTATGGTTCATAATAGTTGCCTGAACCACTGGTGGGCACACCTCCTATGAAGTCTAAAAGGATAAAGTAATACACTTGAAATGAATGTCCTCCTGCATCCTGCAGGGTTTGGCCTTTGTGAGTAGAGGTCAATGAGGCAACCTCTCCAGTGAACTGAGGTGTTGGCAGTCCAACCAAAAGGTGAAGCCTTTGGACCAGAAGTGACATTGTGGGGACAGCACACTGAGGATGCAGCACTGCTCATCCCAACAGATTATAAAGGCAGGGTAAGAGATGCATCAGGGATAGGTCCTGGCATATCAAAATAAATAGCTAAAATAGAGAATAATAATAAATATGCTCAGTTTTCACAAAAAGCCTAGCAGAATAGGTATGTTTTAACTGACTCCCTAAAAATCTCAACAGGGTAAGCCTAAGCCTGGAAGAACTCCCCTGGCATGGAGTTTCATAGTACTGATATCACATCTATCTGTCAGACTCGTCACCTATTAAGGAGAATAATAACATAGGCCTACTAGGCAGGGCTGTTGTAAGGGATATTGAGATGCATCTGAAGCACTTTGAATACTCAGGTAGGCATAAGAACAAGTTTCTATACTAAAATTCTTTTCATCTTCTGATTAAGTATTTACATATTTTGACGGGGGAAACACAGAAAAAGCATACCTTAACATGCAGCGTTGTTGTATTAACTTGAACCGGAAACTCAATCTCAATAATCCCATTTTCTGGCACATGGTAGATTAGGTTCTGAGATGCCTCATTTGCCTGTGATTCACCTCCATCACCATATGGATAGTAAGCAGGATTTCCTATGGATGTGGCAGTGATCACAATGTCATTCCTTCGCTCATCAGACGACAGCAGACTGTTGTCAATTTTTGTTACTTTCAGCTGAAAATAGTAAAAGGCATGTCCATAAATCAAACCAAAACTTTCAAAACCATGATTTACAACAACTAAGATTTATACTCAAATCCTAAATATGGAATGCCAACAGTTCATTTAGTGGTGACAGCTTGCAACCACCAATAACTAATATACCAAGAGACTCAAAAGAAATTGTAATTAATTTCTTTAAAAGACAATATCAATATATGCAGTATTTTTAAAAACCCAACTCTTGTCTCCATAATACTGCTTTTGCCTTTTTTCTAGAATGATACTGATAATATAAAGAGTAGTAGAATAACTCACCGTAGCTATGAAGTTCAGACTAGGCTTGAGAACTGCTGGATACTCAGAAAATTCTAATATGTAGTCATGATGCTTTGGAAATACAGTAGCACTTGCATTTTGGGAGATTCCTGTTAGAATATTTGGAGGGTTTAAAAAAAAAGTCACATGCATAATCATTCATTCCTAATAACACTTGCAGAGTACGTATTTCTCATGATTCCAACTACCAACAGTATATACTGTTGTGAAAGGCTGCTCCTTTCTCAGCATGTAGCAAGGATTTGCAGGGAGCTGGATATGCAGGGGAAAGTCTCCTCCCACAAGGCAAAAAAGGGGAAGGGGGCATGCCCTAGGGAGTGACGAGGGCTTGATTGTGAGTCTCAAAGGCCAAAGGTACCCCATACCTGCCTTAAAGAAAACCCCATATAAAGCTGCATACCTGTAAGTGCTTCTGTAACCACAGCTGTAATTTCCACCGGCATCTGGTGATGCGCAGAATAACCCCAATTGTTGTAAGTTATATTTTCCACCTCTAGAATGTCAAATGTAAAGTTCACAGATCCATTAATCTGAAAACAACAACAAGAAGAAAAACTAATCAATTTGTTTTATCTTCTGAAAGGAATAACAGGCATGGGGGAGAGAGAACCAGACCATATTTGTATCACTGCATTTCCCTTAAGGGTTAAGGTAGCATTAGCAGAGCACAATTTGGAAATGGAAATGATAAACAAAATATTGTCAAGACATGAACCTGCGGTGGATCTTGGAAACATCAGAAGTTGGATTGATAGTGAGCCTAAGCAGCACCAACCACCTGCCAAAGGAGGGAACTGCAGGCAGATCAACCAGACCAGTTGCTACTGCCTTCTTACTCCAACAAGCAAGAGTAGGTCATGTTGACATGTTTCTGGCTCAGGAGATCTGCTATTACTGCTTACATATTACCTGCACATTACTCTAACTTTGTATTTAGCTGACAACTCTAGGGGAGCTGGAACTGGGACATCTCTCCGTTACACACTGCTTTCTTCAGTGGGGGACTACTATGTAATGGCCACCACACAGATCATTAGAGAATTGCTTAATCGTTTGGATGACAGACAAATAAGCATAAGCCACAGCATAGGTAGGCAGCTGAGTAAAAAAAATCTAAGGCACTGCATTGCAATTTAAAAGATTTATTATTTCCACAAATAAATCCTTGAGGTGGCTGAAGAAGTGTTATCCCTCCGCCCAACATAAGCACATGTCAGGTGCTAACTGAAGCTCACCTCAAATGTCTTAGTGATATTTTTCTTCCTTCCATAGAACTGGGAACAATCAACAGTTACTTTTCCTTGCACCGGCTTTCCATATGTGTACCTGAAACAGTCAACAAAAAAAACCATCTTTTCAAAACAAGTTTCTGAAGACAGGTTGAATCAATCTCATAATCCTACAAGTATCCACTTGAATCTGATCATACATACCATGCATGTAACTTTAAATCTGGGGATCATACCCTTTCTGGATCTGGGCATACTGGCAATCACACCAAATCAGTGAAATTATTGCCCATCACTAATAAAATGTATCTTTTACTTTATTAACAACAATAACTACAAGTATCCCTACTATACATACAGAGACAGAGTGGACATAAGCAGCACCTCAGGTTATCTGGAAATTTATTGGAATTTTAACTCATATGAAATTCACCAGCCATAACGGTGCCACACAAGTGTTCCTACAGTTAACACCTTCTTTCTTGCAGCTTCTGCCCTAATAACTTTCTTCAAGTTCACTTGTGGGGTCAATGACATTTTTTAATTGTCCTGTTCTGGGAGCAGGGCTTAAATTACCGGTTTTCTCTTTATAGCCACAGTAATTTCTCATTTTAAAATTATTATTATTAGTTTTGTATTTTAAAATTGTACTCAGAAAAATATACTTTTAATAAATAATGATCAACTATTATGTCTGCAAAGAAGGAATCAATAATTGAATTAAATCCCACCTTTGCATGGTTAGGAACTAGCTAAGGACTAACACAGGTATACAATGCATATAGGTCTCAAATGATGTAAGATTCACTTTTTACCTACTTTGCTGTGACAGTGCCAGTGAAATTCATGTCTTTCTGAGAATAAAACAGAGGTGTTGCTAGAAAGACTTCAAACTTTGGTAGCACTAAAAAAAACAAAAGCTATAATTAATTTGATGGCCATAGCTATGTTTTTCAATACATGTTTCATTAATGTGGTTTTCTCAGTATAATGCAAACAATGTATTTATGTATCTCATCTACACTGAAATCACCTATCACTTCAATTCTATACCATGTTAATTGTTATGGCTTCCCTCAAAGTACCCAGGGCTTTTAATTTGGTGAGGGTGCTGAAAATTCCCTCAAAATGTACAATCCTCCAAACCAGGGGTGGTAAATCTAAGAAACATGGGAAATACTGAGCCACAAAATATGCCCACCCCCACAAAAAAGTCTGGTCTTAAATCAGCTGAAGTTATTGGTTCACACATGAGTCATCGGATAGAAGCAGATGGGAGAGGTCTTTAAAACAAGTGGAAGAAACCTCTTCCTCTCCTGCATATTACTTCATCTCAATCCATTGCTCCATGCTCTTTATTCTCAGCTCACTTCTATTAATAGAGGAGTAAGGGAGAAACTGCTCGGAGCAAAAGACTGCAGGATCTTAAGGTACAGGATAGGAAAGTGTTCAGCACTTCTTTCCTGCACACTGCTTTTACTGTTAGACACACACATCCTCAGCTACATATGTGAATGGGGCAGACATGTGAAATACATCCCCATGACATCTAAAAAATATAAATCATCTTTAGAATAACAAATGAAGTTGCCGTCATTTGTTAATAACAAAAAATCTTTAGAACAACAAATGAAGTTGCTGTGTGGGCAAATATAGGAGGTAACAGGCTCTCATAATCAGAGTCTCATGGTCTTCGGTGATTTGAAGGCTTTTCATTATTATAGCTTTTTTATATAACATTCATGATTCTACTGTTGCAGGAGGACCTTTAACTTTTTCAACCCCTTCTGTCTTCCAAAAAAAAGAAAATCTGCATCCAAGTTTACATGCAAGCAGGAATCACTTACCATATTCCATCACCGTAAATGTCTGATAATGTGTCTGATCCTATAGAAAAACAAAATAAATTCTATGAAAGGTATGCTTAACTTGTATGGTGTATTATATCTAAGATAGGACTTTTCCCAAACTAATTCTAGGAAGCAAGCAAATGAATAAATAAGGTACAAGCTGAACTGCCGTTTTCCCAAAGACGACTTTACAATACTTAAGTGTACTGTGGCACCTTAAATGCTGTTACACACCACCCCAATCTCCACAGTAGTTCCCTATATTTTCACAGCTATTTAATCATTGTTTAAAGAGCATCACACACAATAATGCACACTGCATAATCACACATTTCCACAAACACATCAGGAAGTAGGGCAGTGATCAAAAGGGTTGTTCTATGTAGTTTCTCAGCTCGGCTTCCCTGAGAGTGTCTGTGGAAAAGCTGAGTTGTTTCCATAGAAACTAACAAGGCTGAACAGTAACAGGGAGCCAGGCAGGGCAGTTTTAAATTCATTCTTCTAGCAAGCACGAACTCAAGAGTTGCAAATAATAATATCAAATCAACACATTTTTCTACCCTACTGCATTCCGAGGGGCAAGTGGGGATCACAGCCGTGAGTCAAGATGCTCTCAAACAACTTCATTTCTCCTTCCAATTTACACCACCACCACCACCAAGGCCAAGTCAGAAAATGAATAATTAAATAATAAAGAAATTTTTAAGTAGACTCATTGTTCTTTGGGACCAAGAGCTCAGGTGAAAAGGGAGCAACTAGCCAACACTAGCCAGCACACCATCTCAAAGTGAAAACTTGCTCTCTCACAAACTGAACTCTCTCACACAACTCAAAGATACAACTTCCTCATACAACAACTCTCATAAGAGAGCCCAATGGTCCATCTAGTCCAGAATCCTGATCTCAAAGAGGCCAACCAGATGCCTGTGGGAAGCCTGCAAGTAGGACCTGAACCATAACACTGTTTACAGCGGATAACACAACATCCCTGTGCTTGTCAATTTGTCCCAATGTCTACACAAATTCTTTCAAGGCCAACTTCTAATGTACAACATTTCTGTGCTTCCCTTTTCTTCTGATTTCCACTTCCTCAATCTGCATAGCCCTCCAAAGCAGTTAATATTGAATGCTTCATTCTCATTTGCTTCTTGGCTCGTTCCCAGTCACAATTAATGGTGTCCCAATTTGCTCTCTATGACTGCATGTAATTGCACTTTCGCCTTTTATGTTGCTCAAGTATCTAAACCAACTCAAGAACTACTAATAACTGTCTTTGAACTTCTTTTCTAGAATTTCAGCTTTTAAGAAAATATACTGTACAAATGTTTTGGTAATGAGTTATTAAAAGTTGTATCACATGATTTCTATATATCTTTTGAACTGAATGCTGAAGTAATGAAGCACCACATCATACTTTTTGCACAGTAATCAGTATCTGAAGACTCAGATCTTTCTCAGTTGCTGAGCTCATCCAGTTTAGACAGTATACATTTCAATTAAACTGCACAACTGTAGACAGATTTAATCTCTAGCAACGATGAACTAACTCCAGTATGCAACCTAGCCCCATGAAAATCAATGGGAATTTAATTATTGATTTCACTCAGAGATACATTACATCCCTGTTAAAACAATCCATTATGTTAATACTCACTTTTACTTGAACTTTTATGGACCAGTCACCCAGGACAGGATATTTGGATATTTTAAACTGCTTGGCAATTTTGCCTAGTTTTCCATTCTGCGACAACCACTGTTGAATCAAATTGTGTCGAGGATCCTATTTTTTAAAAAATGTCAAAAGCATGTGTTTAGTAACACTCAGAACAGAACAGTGGGGAAGAAGAGGGGAAATACCATCGTTAATTCTGACAAGCTAAAGTACTTGCCCCGATAGCGCAGTGTTGAATTCCACCCAATAAAAATTAAAAATCATACAGCTTCTAGCACAGCACATTACAATTGCTACTACAGGCAGAAAAATCATTAACTTGTTTGCCAAGACTGTTAGCAATTTCCAGGTGACCCATGGGGGAGAAGTTTGGGAACCACTGATTTATTCAAAATTAAATCCCTTGCCATTATGTATAAGAATAGTCTTAGTGAAAATACACTGCAAATTGCATAACCATACTCTGAAAGAAAACCCTGCTTCACCAAATAATGTCAAGTTTATACTTACATGAATATATATATTCATAGGAGTATTGTACGGCTTGAGGTCAGGATACAGAGTAACAACCCGTATTTTCACATCTTGGCCTGGTTTATACATAGTCTTGTCAGTTTGGATGAATACCGATAAGCTCTTGTGCTCAAATTCAAGGACAGTGTGGTTAGAAAATAGCAGACGACCTTCTGAATATCCTTTGACTAGTAAATCATAATCACCAGGAGTACTGCCCAAGGGGAGCTGGGGGTAAAAAACACGATTGCTTTATTTATTTCTAAAACAAATACTGGACACACAGAACAGTAAAACAATGAATAATTAGAACTCACAAAACTAAAAAAATTGAAGCTGCAATCCTATGTACACTTACCTAAGAGAAAACCCTACTAAAGATATCCAAGTAAATACGAGTAAGATTATGACATAAAATCTACAAATAAGTTACAATGACACTCCCTAAAAGTGTTCTGTCACCTGAATTTTCATTTATTCTTTCATACTATGATCCCGTTTATATATTCACCCACAGCTCCAAAAACCATGGTTTATGAAGCTATGAATGAATACTGTGGAAGTTCACTCCTGCCTCATCCCCTTGTTTGCTTGTTGCATGCCAGCTTCAGTGTAAAGATTGTGACTTGCATTAAGCCAAAGTTCCCCATTACAGCTTAACAAGACCAGCTCTACCATTAAGCAGATTGTGGCAGCTGACTCAGGCAGCAGATGTTGGAGGCTGTGACGTGTGGGAGGACAGAGCTATGCATCCTGTACCCCCTAAGTTAGCCTACTGTAGCAACTATCCCCTCACCAGGGCTGAAAGAAGATTCAGCTGCCATAGAGTCGGCTGGCTTCTCTATGTGGAATGGGAAGGTGCCATCTTGTTCTTTGCTTCAAGCAGTGAAATGTATTGTGCTGGCTCAATGGGACCAGGTTTACTGTCAATCAGTGTTCGAAACTCCCATTGTTCTTGGAGCCTTTTGCAACAGGGAATTTCATTAGCGTGTGCAGTTTCTGAGCTCTGGGCGCAGTACTGCACCAAAGATTTCAGATTAAAACTGCAGAGTGGAAGGAAAGGACGACCTTTTTCTGCCTCCCTACTTCCAGCTCCTCTCTGAAGACTGGAGAAGAGACCCTCTTAAGAATATTGGGGGGTGGGCAAGGGAAGGACTAGACCATGTGAAAAATGAACATAATATTTTAGCTGCAGTCCATTCATTTTCAGCTTTGTATTCTAGTTATTAAAAAGTGTGCCTAGACATTCAGTTGTTGTGCCCATAACCTAGGTTTAAGGTGCCATTTAGATCCCAGTTTTCATATCTCAGCATCTAACACTGCTGTCAATATGAGATCCTGGATCATTATCCTGGTTTCTGAGCCTGCACTACCAGGCAGACAACAATCTGTCCTCTGGCAGAACAGAATCAGGCTGCAGAAGAAAATGGTTCCCCTAGGACATTTGATCTAAAATCCCAACCATGATTTGTGTTCAGGAAAGTCTTATTCTCTGAGTTAGTCTGCAAGCACGTTTCAGAGATACATGGCACAAGCAAGCACAGACATGCTTCTAAGGCAGAAGCAGCAGCCATGCTTACAATTTACAAGAAAAGGGATTGTGCAGAAGAAGAATCATGATTCATCTGCTCCTGTTCATTGGCTCTTAATTATTTTGAGGCAAGTGCTTCAGGACAATGTGGTTTGCACCTAAAAATGCATGTTGATATAAATCTGTTTTAAACTCTTATCTAATATTTATAAATTTTAATACTTTTACACCCTCTTTGTTAGCAAACAAAACCTAGAAGGAATGCTATCCCGCATTCTGGTTTTTTTCAATTACATCTAGACATGCCAAGAACACTAGTTTGAATGTCTGTTTTAACATCACTGTCAGATGTTGTGTCCTAAAACAAGATATGAAATGACTGCATTTCAGTGTATATGATTCACTTGTCAGAAGGAAGCTCTTTGCTCACTAATAGTGAACTTACACTATATACAAGATTAAAATGAAATAAAGGTAAGTAAATGAAAGAGGCAGCATCCATTCAGGAAATATTTCACATGGAACTCTAGTACTTGGGGGAAATAATACTTACAGCTGGAAGGACAAGTGTACCAACCGAATCTGCATTTAAAAAAGAAAAGGGGGGATTAATCCACCTCTTGCTTCCTACATGCCATGTACTGTACCATGTACAGCAAATCCATCCTTACAATGCTTTTGTTGGAATGCAGCATTGCAGCACCAGTCTCTTACATAATGTGAACCTTCTTCTTGTATTTCAGCAGTGGGACTCCAGTGGTACCTGCAAACACACTTCCTAGGGATGGAGGTTATTTCTGGAGACCTAGGAAGAGGCGTCAACTCCATGTTCTCACAAAGTCAACCATCACAAAGCAATGAGGTGGGAGCCACATTCTACCTGCATGAGGAGCCCCACCTCCTAAAGCTTTCTTTAGGCATGACATGTGTGAGCGGGGTCCATGCAATGACCAGGGAATAAGTGTCCTGGCCATGCTACCCCATGCCGACTACCACACGAGTACACAATGAGTACAGATATATGAAAAAGAACAACTACACATGACACTGAGGGCTTGTTTTCAGATAGCTGTGCACAATGCACAGGGTGGGACTAGCCCATCTGTGCAACACGGGAGCAAGGCAAACTTCAGGGGTCTACTTCCCGATCATCGGATGGAACCCCATCAAGAGTGTAACATGTGATGTGGGCTCTAGTGATCGTTATAGTAATTGCCACCTGGAAGCACACTTCCTGGAGTGGTTTGCTGCAGACCTCAGTAAGGACAGCAACAGGAACACCAGGAAACTGGGGAGGTGTTTTTAATTCATGCTGACCCCACAGCATCTCTCTTGTCTGTCCCCACCACCAAAAGGTGAGTAAATAGTTTGTATTTCATTGTTACAATATTCCAAGAGCTGCCTCAGGGATCATTTTATTGAAAGACACGGCATAAATATTTATACTAACTATCAGTGTATCAGAATTCAAAGATGTGTTTCTCAGGGCAGAAGCATTGTTACTTTTGTACACTTTAGTCATGAAGTATGATTCAAATATAAAGTCAAAAAGTGATATACTTCATTTCTGAGACCAGGATATACCCATTTCTTATTTCTACTTATGGCAACTCAAGGCCCTGCTACTCAGGGGAGAGGTGGCAGAATGAATAAATATTCTTCTAGACTTCTAATATAAATCTAGAGGCTGGGGTGCAAGGATTTAGAAGGAATTTATTCCTAATTCCCAGCGGCCTCATTCCCATGCACTAATTGAATTCTAATTCCTACAGACCTGTAACAACAGGCTTTTAATGCTTAACTTGTATTGACTTTGAAATGCTACTCTTAAATTGCCTTCTGTGTATTGTGCAAAGTATCTTCAGCAAATCTGTCAGTGTCGGCAAGAAGAAGTAAGGTCAAAACCAGAGTGCTCTCATTAGAGATATCAATTATTTAATGGAATGGGAGGGCTGATTGTTATCATGATTTACATCATCATGATTGATATAGTTCCATTCTTTCTGCCCTCTCAATAAACCTACCCCATATTTACCGTGAGCCCATCACCCACAAACCACTCATGGACTGACATTCTTTATCTATTTATTTTAATTGTTTTGTTTATATATTTATAAAGTGCACTTTCATTAAAAGTATATGTAACAAGGTGGTGTACAATATAAACACACATTACTTCAATAATAGCAGGAAAAACATCAATAATGTATCAGTGAAAACAGGCTGGAAAAAAAAAAAATCACATTCCAAAGCCCTGTCTGAAAAACACACATTTTAAAATGAATGCCCTACTTATCCCTTTTCTATCCTTAGCAATATAAAAGAAAATGCAAAAGAAAAAGTCTGAAAACTGAAAAATGTTTATATGTGGATAGTGAGCCACATCAGCAGAACTGAACTTTTATAATTGCTGCACAATTTCCTCGGTTGTCAATGGCCTGTCACAGTCATTTGGAGAGACCATTCAGCCATTTTCTTCTCTGTTGGCTGTTCTCTCTAGGAATCAATTCTATTACTTTAACCCTACCCTTTTCAAGTAACGTTACCTTTATATCCATTTCCTCCTCCAGCTCCCGCCCTAAGTTGCAGAAGGGAGTGGTAATCTTGATTTGGCAGTGAGGAAGGAAACCTTTTATTCCAACAATCCCAATGAAAATTGCTTCTTTACAACATGTGGATGGAGAAACAGGGAATGCCAACTTTCTTATTGCATGTTAGACTTCTGGAAGCAGTGTTGCCTTCCATTTCCAGTTTAAAGTAGAACATCAATGATTGGCTGCTGCTAAACTGCCCATGTATGGAAGCACCCACCCACCCTCACTGTATTTGTATTTGAAGCCTCCATTTGATATTTGCAATTAATATTGCAAAAAAGATTGCAAACATCAAAAAGGTTTGTGGATTATCAGTGGAGTGCACATAATTAAACTAATCAGTGATTAAAAGCCGGGTGGGATTTTCCTTTCCTGTGTCAGGTAAGATTAGATCATATCTTTGGCAGTATCAATATTTTAATTATTACATCTGCCTGTAATTTCAAATAAATCAGAAGGGCTGAAATATTGCACAGTTAAATTATGACCCACAAACTGTTCTAAATGTCGTTTATGTTGGTTTTGTTCTACTGAATTGCGGCTTACTGTTGCCAAGGGAATCAAAATGTTTGGTTCAGCCCCTAAATTAAAACATACAGCTCCACAAAGAGTTCTTCATATCCGGAGGCAATACTGAGGGCTCTTGTTGCTGTTTTGGGACCTGCCTACAACAGCAGTTTGCCTTTAAGCTCCCACCAGTGACAGAAAGCCTTTCCCCTCAGGTACACACTCTGGGAAGTGAGTTGGGAAACCTGGAAAATCCACCTTTGTTAAAACATTTATTACAAATGAGGAAAGGAATGCCTTTTTTCCAACACAGAATACAAGGCGGTATCCTTTCTGGCAAAATGAACAAACACTACAGTCCTTAACCACTGTTGAGTCTCTTATGGTGCCACTGGGTTGCCTGGGTGTCCCTGCGAGTAGACAATCTCAAGATGCTCCTTGGCTCTGTGGGCTGCTGAATCCCCTTGCACCATTCTGCTCCCACATCACTGTTTCCTTTCGCCTCTATCCACCACAGAACGTGATTACAGTCTCCCCTCATCAGGCGAATTTTGCAAATACACTCTTCTTCCTTACTAGCCCATCTCCTTCTTTCTCTCAACTAACTGCCCCAACTGACACTTTCCCAATGTTCTAATTCCTGTGGTGACAGTTGCCAAAACTGCCCAGAGTTACGATTTTACTTTTAAAATATGTTAAAACCAAAACAGAAACACTAAACAAACATCTCGTTACAAAGGTACACGAATGTACACCTGTCCTCTGCAAATCTATCAATTTCTGTTCTCATTTTTCCAGTCTTAAACTCAGTTCTCCAAATTTCCACAACCTGCCATTTATTATTTTAAAAAATCCTAATGAAAAATCATCAGTATTTCAGTGAAAAGTCTCATCCTCATCTTTTTATTATTTCTACCCCGTCCATCTGGCTGGGTTTCCCCAGCCACTCTGGGCAGCTTACAGCACATAAAAATTGTAAAACATTAGACACTAAAAATTTCCCGATACAGATGTCTTCTAAAAGTCAGATAGTTGTTTATTTCCTTGACATCTGATGGGAGGGTGTTCCACAGGGTGGATGCCACTACTGAGAAGGCCCTCTGCCTGCTTCCCTGTGACCTCATTTCTCACAGTGAGGGAACCACCAGAAAGCCCTCAGAACTGGCCCTCAGTGTCTGGGCTGAATGGTGCAGGTGGAGACACTCCTTCAGGTATACTGGGCCGAGGCCGTTTAGGGCTGGTAAAGGTCAGCACCAACACTTTGAATTGTGCTTGAAAACGCACTGGGAGTCAATGTAGGTATTTCAGGACTGTTGTCATATGGCCTCGGTGGCCACTCCCAGTCACCAGTTTAGCTGCCGCATTCCGGATTAGTTGTAGTTTCTGAGTCACCTTCAAAGGTAGCATATTGCAGTAGTCCAAGTGGTAGATAACCAGAGCATGCACCACTTTGGCGAGACAGTCTGTGGTCAGGTAGGGCTTCAGCCTACGTACTAGATGGGAGTTGGAAGACAGCTGTCCTGGACACAGAATTGACCTGCAACTCCATGGACAGCTGTGAGTTCAAAATGACTCCCAGGCTGTGCACCTGGTCCTTCAGGGGCACAATTGCCCCATTCAGGACTAGGGAGTCCCCCACACCTGCCCACCCCGTCCCCCCAAAACAGTACTTCTGTCTTGTCAGGATTCAACCTCAATCCATTAGCTGCCATCCATCCTCCAACTGCATCCAGACACTCACACAGGATCTTCACCACCTTCACTGGTTCCAATTTAAAGGAGAGGTAAAGCTGGGTATCATCCGCATACCCAGCCCAAACCCTGATGATCTCTCCCAGCAGCTTCATATAGATGTTAAAAAGCATGGAGGAGAGGACGGAACCCTGAGGCACCCTACAAGTGAGAGCCATGGGGTCTGAACACACATCCCCCAGCACCTCTTTCTGGACACGGCACAGGAGCAACCACTGTATAACAGGGGCCCCAGCTTTTACCTCTAGACGGTCCAGATGGTCACGCTGGTCGATGATCTCCAGCAGGCTAGGGACAAAGCTGAAAGCTGTTTCCTAGTTCTACTGGATCTCTCAATGGCCTTTGATACCATCCACCTCTCCTCATCAATGCCCCCCCTTCCTCTGACTACCTGGTGATGGGGTCCTCCCTCATGGCCAAGAGAGCAAAGCATTCAAGGGATAATGCAGGGTTGGGCAAGGTTTACCTTGCCTGGGCCAGTTCACTCCAGCAGAGATCCCTCCATAGGCTGGATTACACGAACGCATGCATACACGATTTTCGATGTCTGTGCATGCACAGATGCGATTTCCGGCACCGCGGAAGCGAGTCGCCGCGCCACGCTGGTTTAGCACAGCGCGTGGGGACTTGCCGAGTGGGTGGCTCAGTTCGGGGGTGGCTCGTGAGCCAGTTAAACGACCCTTGTGGGCCACTTGTGGCCCATGGGCCTTAGGTTGCTGACCCCTGGGCTAGTGCCTGAAGTGGTTCCACCAGGAGATTCTTTCTAAGATCTGTTAAAACTCATTTCCAATGCTAACTAAAAGCTTCCTGTTCAGCCCATTTTAGTGCTTCCCTTAAATTTCCTTATTAGTCAGCTTTTGTTCTCAGTGATGGTAGGCAATTGCTTTTTTCTTCCCCTACCATAGAGAAATAATGCAGTAACAGAAAGAAAAGAGATGCAAAAATATGGGAAACTTATCAGTGCACTAGCCCCTCTCCCTAAAGGGTCAAAACCTAACTAAAGAAAGCCAATTCTCTATTGACCACGCTCACTAGGAAAGCCATAAAACATGTTGGACCTGCCAACAAAAACCTGTGTTCTTAAAGTTGAATGGCAACTCCCACATACACCATCAATGCATTTTAATGTCAACTTTTTATATTTCAAAAATGGTTTGTTATATTTATTCTGTCCAATGTTGTGCTTATCTCTAGTTATTTTCTATCATTCAGGTTCTACAAGAGGGAAAATAAGCCTTCTCTATCTGTCTCACACATGCAAAAGGCTGCTGCATAGGAGCAAAACAGTATCTCAGACCCAAACAGGTGAGTGGCAATAAGAACAATTTGCTGTTCTACATGCAAGAACAGGGATACAGGCTCCTGCTAAACAAAAAAATGATCCCCAGATCAGTATCAATATCCATGCCAAAATGTTCTTAATCTTCACACATAGTTAAACACGAGTGTGAAATAAGAGTCTCCAGTTTTGTTTAGTCCCAGGCCTTCACATAAATCTGTCCTCAACTTGATTCTTTAAACACTGTAGAACAAACTGCATCATAATCTATCAAAATTAAAATTCAAGTAAAAAATTCTAACATCATCATGCAAAAAGATAAGCAGTTACCGGTAGGTCTTAAGATTTTTTTTAAAGCAACATCGTAAAAAGCTAAGAGCTTAAGAACTTGTCAAGCAGGCCAATTTTGAGGCTTTGTTTTTTAAGCTTTAATAGGTAATCTTGATCATCAAATGAAAAATAATATTGTTCCCAAGTGAGTTTTCCCATGTCCTCATTTTTCTACTTAATAACAATGAAATCTTACCGAACATAATCAAAATTTCATTCAAAATGACCCAAAGACATGCTTAATTAAGAAAATGTTTATTTTCCCCAGAAACTTTGCTAATAGTTGGCTGCTGAAATACACACACACACACACACACACACACTTTATTTAAACAATATTTTTCAGCTTCCATGTCTGGCCTTTGACACCAGAATTGTGTATTTCAGGACCCACCCTATTCATGTGATTGCAGTTTGTTTTAACTGTTTTAAAACTGAATTTTAAATTGAAACCTGCCCTATGAACTGCTGGTGAAGGGCAGGAATAATAATAGTAATAATGCATATGGAGGCATTAGCACAACCCTTTTTTGTTATTTATTTGTTTAAAAAAAATTATATGCTGCTTTTTCAAGCAAAGCCCATCCAAAGCAGCTTGCAACCATTAAAACTACAACTATATATATATTAAAAAAAACCCAGATCCACATGAATAATAACAGACTTTTAAAATGTATTTTATTCTGAGTTTATTAAAACTAGAATTTTTTACAATCAAAGCCTTTTCACTGCTCTGGGAAAAGTGGAATAAAATTGTTCCCCCTTTCCAGACTGTTAGCAAAATGGTACATTGTGCAAACAAAGTACAGAGAGTCATGACAGTGGGTCAAGGTAGGGTGTTACTGAATTCGTAAGCAGTATTTGAGCTGCCACACAAAAATATCACTCCTATATCACTCCTTCAGGAGAAATGGTGCTTACATTATCAGGAAACTAAGAATATTCAGTAACACTATTAGATTTTATCCTATTCTATCTTAAGTGTTGGGAAGATTAATCCTCTGCTATTGTTTTGTACTATTGGCTTTTCTTTTGATCAACAAGGAAAACGGAATGCAAAGGTTTACATTCATCCACTGCATGAAAGTATTTCTGGAGATGTGTTAGCTCAGAATTATGCTTCAACTTTTCCAGGACTAACCCTGGAAACTAGCAATATCTGATGAGTCACTTGGCAAAACAGAGCTTTAAGTGAAACTTAATGGCATGTTTATGTTATAATATAAGATTCATAGACTATCAAACCCTGTCCTTGCTGTGCTGCTATTTAACAACTTAGCATTCATCAGTGTTTTCTAGCTTGGCATATAAAATTGGCTCCTTTATATTGTTAAGCAAGCAGGACTCAGTTGCTGGCATGGACATTTTTCCAGTGTTTATGTATGATCACAGCTTGTCTGAGCTTGAAAGCTATTTGCATAGTCTCTATCTGTTTAGTAACTTTTGGCTGGGATTTCTTTTTCCCCCAACTCCCTTACTCTCAGAATCAAGATTTCTCCCTACACTCAATTAAGCAGCAATTATATCACTTCTGAGTCTTTGAAGACGGATGCAAGTCAGCACCTTAACACTTTACTATCACTTTAGAAAAACTTTTAAAATTTAGAGAATCTCTTGCATAACTTTTTTTATGCCAATATATTTGCAACAGCAACTCTTCATGGCTGCTAAACAAAACTGCCTTGCCCTTTTTAAGATCACAAATTATAAGTTTCTCCTACCTCTGGGTACTATTGTATAATTATATTCTTGTTATTTGGCAATGAATGTACAACGTTGAGATTTAAGAGGCAAGAGGTGAAAATGTTCCAAAATAAAAACGAATTGAGCCATCAACAATATATATAGCCAAGTGCCAGTTTCACCCCTTAGGACTGAATTAAAGAGGATACATCTAGACTATTTCATACATTACATTACACAGCAACAGCCCCAGGGTTGCCAGTGAGTGTACAGTACTCAGCACATAGCTGGGATTGTCTTTGGCTCCAAGCATACTTGCAGGATTTCTAAGTGCTTCTTTGTTGCAATACAGTGGTACCTCAGGTTAAGTACTTAATTCGTTCCGGAGGTCCGTACTTAACCTGAAACTGTTCTTAACCTGAAGCACCACTTTAGCTAATGGGGCCTCCTGCTGCTGCCGCACCGCCGGAGAACGATTTCTGTTCTCATCCTGAAGCAAAGTTCTTAACCTGAAGCACTATTTCTGGGTTAGCAGAGTCTGTAACCTGAAGCATATGTAACCCAAGGTACCACTGTAATACTTTACATTTCTTGGTGCACACCTAAAATGCATCTTATATGAATGAGATTTTTGTTAAATCCTACTTTCTTATTCATCAGATGAAAAAGATATGAACCGTTGCAAGGTTTTTTAAACTTCTGCCAAGTATAATCTTGCCAACCTGTAGCATCCTTGGCTTTTTCATTTTGAATCTCTGTTACAAAGCAGCCACCAATAATGTAAGGCTGCCAACCGCTGTCATGAGAATTGTTCTCATAAACTGCACAAGCAGGCCACACCAGCATAGGCTTGCATTCTGTTGGCCTCACTATGAGAGTAACACTACCAAAGTCTTTCCTTTATGATCCTTGAGACCTAGTAATTGATTCAGTTAAATAGAAGCCCCAAACATGTATTCCTTATCATTAATAATAAATTGTCCAGAGCCTGGAGCTTTTACAAAGCATAAACCAAACACTGTCTTGAATTTCAAAGCAAAATATGTCAACCTTTTTATAAAAATAAAAGAAAAACACTGAAATTAAAGAAGCAAGGTAGCTCCAAATGCCCAGCAGCTGTTACTGTTACATGTCAATTTAGACTTTACATTATTAGTATAAACTACAGATTCTGGTAAAACAACATCTGATGCACACACAGGAAGCACTCATCATTTCACATACCGTAGTATGTATTCTGTAAAGGTAAGATCTTTTATGTCAGCATTTCAGAGGTAATATTAGATTTGAAAGCATGATGAACAATTCATGTATCTGCAAAAACTTTCATTACCAATGTAAAGTCTGAATGTACAAAATTAAGTCTTAAGGTGTTCATTACTGGTAATAGCTCTTGACTTCTGCATATATTTAAAATCAGGTATACATATTAATGTGATTTATTTAAGGATGAGGCATGCACATAGCATTGTGTTTGCAATGCATTTAAAAGATGATGGTGGTGGTTTTTCAGATTAACACACTAATGTCAGAATTAGCTACCAAGAAAAAAGAGATGTCATCAAAGAGTCAAAAATCTTAGATACGTGCTGCTGAGAAGATTGCTAAAACAGAACCAGAACATGCTAGCAAAAGTGTTCCATGTGAGCCAGAGACACCAGAGTCCAAATATCCACTATGTCATGAAACTCAGTAGGTAACTTTGGGCCTGTAATCATGTTGTTTATGTGGTAAAGTTTATGATAAGAATGCTATATCATTTCAAACAAGGTAAGGGTTAACCGTAAACAAAGTGACTACCAAAGACAGACTAGCAGGCAGCAGACTGTCATTATAGTCTATTATCAACAAGAAGATGGCTATGTTTGAGGAGGAGGCTGACTTTATATTCAGAATCAAATGCATCAAAAGTGTGGTCAGTTGTAATTGGTCAGTTAATGGGCATTCTACCTCATCTTATTGGCTCATAATTATAGACCAATAAGGGGATCAAAAATCACCCAAATGATTATTAATAAAAAGCCTGGTGTAAATAAAAATCCTGGTTTGATACTGGTCAAGGAGAGAACCTGTTGTCAGCTGGAGTAGAATGATTAAGGACTTAGGAAGAGGCTTCATAAGTCTGAAGAGTGCTAGGAATCGCAGCAGAGGTTGCATCTTAAGGGGAGCTGAAGATCTAGCCTAGGAGCTGATAGCATGGGGGCATATTACTAAAGGAGTTCTGCTAAGAAGGGAATAAGGCTCTGTACCAATGTTGAACAACAAAGCTGACTGGTAAGTATCGTGCATACTTTTGGTTTGTCTATGATAAGGTTAGTTGCTTTTTAGATGAGCTAAAATCAAAAGTTTAGCTGAAGATCCAAACGCTTGTTGGAGAGATACCACAGAGTCTGATATGGAGGAAGAACACAATTCAGTCTCTTTTCTAGAGTAGAAAGGCTTAGTAGTAATGGTTTCTGTGCTTGTGGTTTTCTCACCCTACACCTACAAGCCAAACCATATTCTACCAGAAGGTGATTTGAAAAGAACCAGGGAAATTGAAGCTGTTTGAGGGAGGTGACCAGGAAAACTAAAGAAAAAAATCATTGTAAGAAAACCTCTGAGGTTTACAAAAAAATAAAAACTTCACTTGCCATTCAGGATGAGAAGGCCTCAGTTCAAAATTATTTAAATAGTTCACTTCTAAAGTGAACATGTCATAATTTATTTACTTGTTTATTGCACTTATATCCCACCTACTTCTCTAAGGAGTTCAATGTGGTATTCTCTCCCTCATTTAATCCCAACAACCCTGTGAGGTAGGTTAGGTTGAGAGACAGTGTCTGGCCCAAAGTCACCCAGTGAGAGTCATGGTCAAGCGGGGACTTGAACCCTGGTCTCCCAGGTGCTATCTACAAGTTATTTTCAGTGTCTTAGGGTGTCTTCTCTTGGCAATCTGTATTTGAGCAATGTTGCTTCAGCTTTCCAAATGAGGGATAACAGCAATGAAACAATATAGCTCCCTTGTTGCTGAAAACAGAGAAGCTAATAAAAACAGCTGAAATCTAGTCAGTATGTCTTTACTAGTTTTGAGATCATATTGAATATATGGGCGGATTCATCCACTGGCCTGTTTAATTATCTTTTTTTTCATAGAAGAGCAAGTGACTCAGTGCCACATTTCCACATTCACCTAAGGGAAAGTGTGAGCATGGTACACTACCAAAACCCAATGACATGACTCTACCCACCCAAGAAAGGGTGGGAAGAGAGAATATTGCACAATAGGATTTATACATGGCCTCTGAAACATCTGCCTCACATGTTAAATGCAGGTGTCTACTAGGCAAAGAGGGTCACAAGTAAACATGTGAATTAATCCTTATTTTTTTTACAGTACAGAGGAAGCTGACTTATACAGAGTCAGGCCACTGGTCCATCTACCGGTAAGTCAGTTTTTCCCAAACTGACTGGCAGTGGCTCTCCTTGGAGGTACTGGGGATTGAATGTAAGAACTTCTGCCTGCAAAACAGATCACTGAGCTACAGCTCTTCCCTGCCCAATAAAGCTAGGAAATTAGCATGCACAAGATCTGCTTTATATCTACTTTAAAAACACAGCTCTGCTATAAAGCCAACTTGATATCCAAATATATAGGATATTTCCCAGGAGAAAGTCCCAAATGGTATGCAGTTGCCTCCTGTGGCCAAATGTGGCTGTGTAGAGAATGCTGCTACTAATACTAATAAGGGCCTTTCTGCATGGTTGGTATTGGTTTATTAGGAATGCACAAAATAGTTATTCATTTGTTGTCCACAGCCCCCATGCCTTTCCTCAAGAGTTGTTCTTTCATCACATTTCACCACACCAAGATGACAACACTGTGTATGTGCAAAATGTGATACCTTCCCCAGCAAAACACATAATTGCAGAATGCTAAGTGACAGTATGAGTGGCACAGACATTGATTTTACATTGCAACTAGCAATACATTCACACACACACGCACACACATTTTTCAGTGCTTTTGAGGCTTAGTGCTCTTCTGCTATGCCATTATCTAGTCTTAAACAACACAAAAGTGGACATCCACTTTCCCTTTCAGAAATGCCCACCACTTTGTTAGCTTTATGCTGCTTCTTGCATTTACACTCTCCAGCATCGGCTTATGTCTCTAACCATGGGTAGTAATGCCCACTGGACATAACCTAGTGTCCTTCTCAGTAAGCATGCATAGAATTGCACTTACAGATAGGTAGCCGTGTTGGTCTGCCATAGTCAAAACAAAAAAAATTTCCTTCCAGTAGCACCTTAAAGACCAACTAAGTCAGTTCTTGGTATGAGCTTTCGTGTGCATGCACACTTCTTCAGAAGAAGTGTATCTGAAGAAGTGTGCATGCACACGAAAGCTCATACCAAGAACTGACTTAGTTGGTCTTTAAGGTGCTACTGGAAGGAATTTTTTTTTTTTTAGAATTGCACTGTAAGTGCAATTTTGTTCAGGATTTATTGAGGAAAAAATAGCCTGTAAGACTCACCCTCTCTTGCTTACAAGACATCCTTTCATGCTCTACAACACACCAATGTGCACTTTTTAAGGGAAACAGCAGCACAGCTATCCCACTGCAGTCTATATACAGTGGTACCTTGGTTTACGAACTTAATCCATTCTGGAAGTCCGTTCTTAAACCAAGGCTTGCTTTCCCATAGCAGCGGGGGACTCAATTTAAAAATGGAACACACTCAATAGAAAGCGAAACATGTTCTTATTCCAAGGCAAAATTCACAAACCAAAACACCTATGGTACGTCTGGGTTTGCAGCATTCTTAATCCAAATTGTTCATAAACTAAGCTGTTCTTAAACCAAGGTACCATTGTATGTGTTTTTATATATTTCATGTGTTTTTATTTTGTAAACCACTGTGTGATCTTCAGATGAAAGGTGGTTTGGAAATGAAATGAAATAAATAAAAATATGTGGAAGACAGACACTGAAGTGTCGTTGACACAGCGCCAGACTTTGACTTGAGAGACCTGGGGAAAAGGTTCCCCCAACACTAACCCTATGAGCCAATTGGAGGAGCAGAGGACACATGTGGTGGGAGAGGGGAGAAAGTCCTGTTACACTAATGAAAGTCTTTGCATCAGCTTCCACTGGTAATGCTCAATAACTGAATCCTGCCTGTGGGATTGAAACCCTTGCTTAGTTCACTAGTTCCCTTTGGGCAGTCACTATCCCTCAAGATTGTTATAAGGATAGTAATTTTCTTTCAGAACTGGCTTTTTTCAGGGAGAGAGCCTTTTCTACAATGGCCCAACATCTCTGGGGCACATTGCTACATTCACTCGTAACAAGTTCCATCACTTCAGATGCTCATGAAAGCCCTAAAGGTTCACTAGCTTTCAAATGAGTTTTCCAGAGCTACTTTATTCTATTAACTGATTTGGTTGTAGTCAGGTACTTTATTTTAGCATTTTAGGGGCTGATACGTTATTGCATTATTACTTTTTATTCTTACTGATTTTATTTACATAGCTGTATCATGTTGCACTTTTTTGTAAGTTGTTTTGAGAGAGGGTTTTTTTTAACCTTAAATGTGTCCTTTAAAGATTGTGAATATAAAAATGGGATAACCTGAGCTTTCTGAAGCAATGACAAAACAAAATGTGATAAATATACATCATGCTACTGAAAGAAACTTGGAAAAGAACAGTGCAATAGGCATGCTATAGCAGCATTTCAGATGTTTTGTGATGTTAACCCAGTGACCTGCAGGGCCCTTAAAAATGCTCCTGAAAAACACAGCAACCATTCCTGGGCTCCTACCTCAGAATAAACACAGAGCATGTGTGTGCAGACTGCGAACCCAGTTCAGTTCTGGTACTAAAAACTATTATTGAGGCTCAGAATATGCTCAGAGGCACCTTGTTCTTCCATTATAATCATGTGTATTTTGCAGCGGGCTCTGACTGATAGTCTATATAATCCTGAGATTCGGGGGGGGGGGGGGACCAAAGTAGATCCAACAAAAGTGAAGTCTCCCTACCACATCAGAAAGGTGAATTCTTAATCATTTATGACCAAGCTCCTCAACTCTATTTTCCGCTTCCTTGACAGAATTGGAAGAGCTCCTACCTGCTCTTTCTCTTAACAGTAAAACAGTACAAACTAAAACAAAACTCTTTTCATGAGTACATAGGTCTCTCCAAAGCAGAAACAGTGTAAAAATGATCTCACTCAGGATTACATTTTAAAAATGAGGTAGCAGAGGGGCAGATTCAGGGGAGAAATGGCAACCACAGTCAAAGGTGAAGTAAACATAGCACATGAATGGTTATACAGTACATTTAAACCACAGTTCAGCAAATAATCTCACATTTAAATCTATGTAGCTCATCATACTTATTTCCCCCCTGCGGAACTTCTGCATAAAGCAGATAATATATCTGTTCCGAATTCAGCTCACCAATGATAGTCTTAAATTCCCTTATTAAGGCTAAAATTCTAAACCCACTTGCTGGGAAGCAAACCCCATTTAACAGAGTGTTTACTTCTGTATAGCCACCCTCGGGGCTTTCTTGCAATCAAAAAGTACAACAGACAGAATATGCATCATTATTTTTAGGCCAATAAAGTTATCTCACCTCTTTTAAAGACAGCTTCCCCACGTAGTACAGTGTTATTTGCATAGACCACTTCGGCTTTTACTGTAACCTTTTGTGGGCTCTTTTTCAGCATAGCTACTCCAATAGTCAAATTTGCTCCAGGCCTGATGCTCTTAAGAGCTGCCAACAGGTATGTGGGCCTAAAAGAAGGGACAAAACAGATTACACTCATGGCCTGATACTCCTTTCACTACTCCAACATCAAGGCTGCAACTCAGTGGCAAAGCTTCTCCTTTGCATGTAGATGGTTCCTGATTCAATCTTTGACTTCTCCAGGTAGTGTGTCCCATCTGAAACTCTGTAGATCCTCTGCCAGTCAGTATGGCCTATACTGCACTAGGTGGGCCAATGGTCTGACTCCGTATGTGCCAGCTTCCTAAATAATCTCTGGCCTGATTCATATGTGGATTCAGCCAAGTTGCAAGGTGGGGGGCGGAGAATACAAGTCCTAACTGGTGGAAAATTACTGCTAAATAAAGCTCCGGAAGCCTCACAAGTATAGGAGGAGAAAAAAATACTGTGCTCAAAAAGTATGGTAACATAAGAAAGGGAAAGTATGGTAATATAAGAAATTTTGTCCGCCCACCGGCAAAATAGTGTAATAACCCCCTAATCATCATTTTTCTCAGACCTCTGACTCCACATGCATCCTTTCAGTTTTCATAGAAAGTGCATTCAGGCAAAGTGATCTTCTGCTCTTGTAGTGACAGGCTAGAATCCTATACCAGCTTACCTGGGAGTAAGCCCCAATGGACCCCATAATAATTGCCCCCGCAAGTATGAACTGAGGAGCTGCGGGCAAAGTAGGTGGTTTGACCCTCCCCCCCCAAAAAAACAACAACAATCTACTGAGTGTGCAACTGGGCTGTGGGTGATCTGCAGTCTGACACTCGGCACTCTTGCAAGATTTGCCTCGGCTCCCGATTCTGAAATCCCCATGAGTGCAAAATCTGGCCTTCTGTGCAGGACAGGGCAGGAGGAGGCGAGCGGGCACTAACCGTTTCCCTTATTTCTGCAAGCCTTTCCCACCCACCCCGTCCATCTTCTCCCAACCCACTTCCAGTTCCTACCCAGCAGCTTCGGCCCACGAAGTTGCCCAGAGGAGGCAGAAAGTGAGCCCAACGGCGGCGGGCAGCCGAGCGCCCCTGCGAGCCGCGGGAGCGGCGTCTGGCAACCGCAGCATCCTGCGGCGGGAATGGGCCGCTTTGCCTGAAGATGCCGCTTCGCGCCTCTTTCGCCTTCTCCCTCGTCTTCTCCTCCTTCCCCGCGCAGCGTTTGCCTATCCTTTCAGCGGCGGCGGCAGGGAGGAGGGCGCCTTGCTCGGGCAGTGAAAGGCGCTCCTTGTGGAAAAGCGGAGGCGGCAGCTTCTCTCCCCCGAGCGTCTGGCTCCACCCCGCCCGCCCTTCACGCCCACAGGGCATCCCCACCCTCGGCCGCCGCGGGGCAGGAGCAAGGCCGCGTGCGGGCATCGCCGCACCGCAGCCGCCGCCACCCTCGCGGCAGCTTGTGAGGCGTGGGTCGGTGGGTGGGTAGGGTCTTTTTGTCCGCGAGCTCCCTCGGGCAACGTTTGTGGGGGGCTATGAGGGCGACCGTTTCAGACAGGCCCACACCCTTGTGAAGCAGGCACTAGAGGGAAGGAGTTGGGCGAAGCTGTGGGTGGGTTGCTCAGTGGAAAGAAATCCGAGGACGGCCTCAGCTGAGTCACAGGTTGGATAGGCGTGGGAAGGGTGTTTCCCTCGCAGAGGGTGATGTCTGTGGTACAGAATGTGCCAGGGAAGGCAGAAAGAGAGAAGCACTGTTCTAAATCTTACCTCAGGCTCTGGATTACATGCCCTGTTAACGGATCCCCTCCATTTTGCCAAAAAAAAACCCCGGCCAAATTTACACAGTACCCCCCCCCTTTTTTTTTGCAATGCACCATCATGGCAGCCTAGTCATCAAAACAAACAAGAGTTAGGTTCCATAGCCTATGTCGTATTGGGCACACAATGTGTACATGCATCAGTCACAGGTGGGTTGCCCAAATCATCTGCTTACTTTACACATCATAAAAGTGCCAGCTCATCGCTTTTAATAAGTTATTAATGCCCTCTCCACAGGGGCTTGCCTGGCCACTGACTTTGGTGTTGTTTAACTGTCAGATGAATACCTTTACTGTATGTATATATATTCCCACATCTTTTAACTTTAGGTTGTACCCTTCGAGGCTTGTGTTTTTTAATGCTGTATTGTACATTAATTTGTTTTCATTCTGGTTTGCTTTATTTCTAGTTACCTTGGGGAATTATGTTATAAGGTGCCCTATAAATACTGTTAATAAATAATGTGGAGGCTTACCCACTGTGACTGAAGAGAGAGAATATTTTCAAAATAATGTCTGGATTACTTTTCTAGTTGCATGATTTCAGTAGAACTTGTATACCAAAACTGAAACATGTTTCACCTCTCCGGGTATATTTTGTGAGTAACAAATGTTTTGGGGTTTTTAATGCGTATCAGTTAAAATTATTCTGCAGACTGGGAACAACTTCTAGCAGCTTACCTGCTACTTCCAGCTCCTACCAGATGGATAATGGATGTCACAGTTCCTTCTGCAATCTTGTATGAGGCATTTATCTAGTGTGAGCCTTGCAACAACCTCTTCTTCGGGCTTTTAAATACATAGATCAGACACTTTTTAAAGAGGGAGTAGCTGGGGCAACTGACCCGGGGCTCACACATGTAGAGGGGCCGCGTGAAAATTAGCACCGATGTATTCTTGCCATTTTTACTTCCATTTTTCAGAATACTAGTAACATGAACTCCATAAACTTAATCTGGAGGGAAGGGTGTCACAAAACAAACTCCACAGTGGGGTGGCATACTGTCCTAGGGCTATAACAGCATGAGTAACTGATTGTTATTGCAGGCAGCATGAATAGCAGCTCAGCCCAATCACGATGCCCTCAGGCTCTCTGCTTCCCTCATACACAGATTCTGATTGCTAGCAGACTCAGAAAAGAAGAAAGACAAACAGTTCAAATTGGGCACACTAAGATAAAGCAGAGGATGATGCATTACAAAGTTATCTCAGTCTGTTCCCTTTGCTCACAGCATCCAATTGCACAACATAGCCTTTCCAAACTCCCTTCTCACTTTACTGAAACCTTGTTTTAAACTTCCAGTTTTCTCCACTCAGGTCAATCCCTACGCTCTACTCAAACTTCCATCATTGTTTTAAACCAGCACTTTCCCCCTCACATTGTTATTCCATCCCAGCTTTATTCAAACCACTGCTGATGTTTAAAATGGTCACTTCTTTCCACTCAATATCTTTCTGTCTCTGATTTACTCAAGGCCCCTGGGCACATGCAAATGTACTCATGCAGAACCTGTTATCAGCTTCTGCTAAAGACACGCAAGTTATGGGTGAAGCTAGCATGAAAACAGGGCTCTTGATTAGTGCATCAATGTTAATTGCATTTTGCAAATGTGTTTTCAACTTCTGTTCTTCAATGAGGGAGCAGATCGCAAAGCAGCTTCCTATATGCATTACAAAATAGTTGAAAATGTGCATCCCACACCACACGCTCAGTATGAGTAAGCACTACATTGGAAACCTTATGTCTCGATGTGCATCTACACCCAACCCAATTTATGCATATAATTCCCAAAAGCACAAAGACATTGCATGCAAGAGTCTCCTCCGATGCTCAAGGTATGCTTTCTGAGTCAGGATGTAGGAATGTGGATATACTCCATGTGTAAACCATATACTCCACTGTATTCCCACTGACTTGCCCCACAATTCTAAATACATTTACTAGGCAATGAGTTTTATGGATTTCAGTGGAACTTTGTTCCATGTAAATCTGCGTAATTTGAGAGCCTGGAGCTCAAATCATAAACACATTTCCTGTAAATTTCAGAAACATTTCAAAATTGAGGTATGAGGTATTATTACTATTACTGTATTTGTTAAATTTGTATAGTGCCCTCATTTGTAGATCTCAGGGTAGTTCACAACAAAATATTACAATATAAAAACCACAAAGTACATAATAAAAACAAACACAAACCAATAAACCACTCTCGCACAACACATTTAAAAGGGCAGCTAATGTTAATCAGCCGAAGGACTGGAAGAGGAAAGTTTTTGGCTGATGCCCAGAGGTATATAATGAAGGCGTCAGCTGAACCTCCCTCGGGCGAGCATTCCACAAACGGGAAGCCACTGCAGAAAAGGCCTGTTTTTGTGTTTCCGACCTCTTGTGGAAGAGACATACAAAGAACTACCGGTGCCTCAGAGGATGATCTCAGGGTCTCTGAATTATTGCAGTTCTGAGCCATTGAAGGAATTAACCTCAGTCTTTTAAGCAAAGCCACTTCCGGCCTGCCCAGGAGGTGGGGTTGCGGGCTTCACGCCCAGCCCCACGTGAGCGGGGGCTGATTTCAGCCCCCGCGAGAACAGGGGAATCCTGGCTGGATCTGCCCTATTTAGGGCCAGCTCAGAGGGGGCTTGCCCTCTTTCGCCGGCTAGCCCTCACGTTTTCCCACCCTCCCTCCCTTTAGGTATGGTTTAGGTAGGTCTTTGACTTTGCTATGGACTTCGGTCTGTCGCTGCAAGGGGCATGGTAGGAATTTTTCCCAATTGGCAATTTGTAGCCTTTTGGTTTTTCGCCTACCTCGTAGCAACTCGTCACAACTTTTCTGCATTGGCGGTAGGCATTGGTAAGAAGGGGCTAAGAGGATGGGGGGGAGGAACGCCATCACCTCCCCCCAGTGAGCGAAGGGTGGTCCGTTAAAGGACTCCGGGGGGCGTGGCCCTGTCCGAAGCCTATGGAGGTGTGGGCCAAAGGCACGCCCCCGAGCGGTGACCCGGGGGAGCTCCTAGTCAACGTGCCTTGGCAGGAGACTCCCCCGATAAAGTGTTAACCCTTCCCCGTGTCTCCAGCAAATGGGCTGGAGCCGGATAGTCGATAGGACCAATGCCTAAGCCAATGCCTCTCATTCCTGAATTCAATAAAGTTGTGGCCTAATTCGCCCAATTAACCTTAATTATGGTGTCTCGTGTCTTTATTTATCCTGGTGGGGGGCGGGAACTCGCCACGCAAATTTGTCTGGAAGGAAAGGTTGTTGAAATTAGGACTTACATTCAGGTGATGTCTTTAGGACTTGAATGTTGGATTGCTAATAGTTCAGAAGTTTGTATTTCAAATATTTTCTCTTGGCGCAGGAGATTATTATTATTGTTTATCAAATAGTGCAGACTAACTACTGTAATTTAATTTTAACTCCTTTACTTACTTAGCTCCTTTTGTTCTCTTCCGAGAAACTACAGCCCTCTGCTGGAAAGAATCAGACGTGCTCTAGGCTCAAGTACCTAGCTGTGGCGATGCATAAATGAAAGTTTGCCACTCAGAGCCACACACAGAACAGTGGAGAGAGATCTGAAATCAGGTCTTCCACAGTCTTCCCATGGTAAAAGTGGCTGGGGATGGGGCCTGAATTAGAATAGCACCATGGCTTTACAGGTCAACAATTTCCTCCTGGTAAATTTTCTCAGACTCAATTCTCCTACAGATACAAAACTACTTCAGGTGCTCATATGGTGGCAATTCAGATCAGGAAACCAGCACAAGAAAGAGAGTTGGAGGAATCTCCCACAGAATCATAGCCTTGATTTGATCCCAGCAAGGGAATCTGTGAAAGATGTGATCACAGATTTTCCAATGTCACATCTAGTTGAGACAAGAAACCATTATTACCCCATATTTAAATCAAAACATGCAACATGTAATAAATGAAATTTATACCACCACCAGTCAGAAATACATAAGGCAGGGTGAAGCAGCTGCCTGAGGCAGCTGGTTTGGGGTGTTATGAAAGAGCAACAAATTGAGTAACAACAACAATTGTATTTGTACTACCAGGGAAGTGTGGTTGGTGGACCATGGAGATGCCACTAAAAAAATAAAAGAAAGTGTAGATCAAATAAGACTAAAGGTAGCCCTCCCTTGATCTAGAACAGGTACTATAACTTCAAGGCATCCATTCTATGCGAAGTTTTGATTTGGCAACCTCTATCTGAATACAATGTCCTAAAGAAATGCAAAAGAGATGTGGAAATGGATGAGGTTATGTTATGTTATGTCTCCTTTTTCATTTGAGATCTAGGGGCTAGCAGAACAAAAACTGTGATGATGACAAACCCTGAGGCATCTGGCATGGATATAATAACTCCAGACAACTGGAAACAACATTGTAAGCACATTTTGACTTAGTCAGATTTATCATATGCTTCATTTATTCATTTATTTATTCATTTTGTGTGCTGTTCTGGTGGATTCACTCTCAATGACTTTTATGACTTTTGTCTTTTCCTTCATTGGCTAATCAGATTACAGATGTACCTTGGTTTTTGAACAGCTTGGCTCCCAAACAAATCGACTCCTGAACATCGCAAACCTGGCAGCAAGTGTTCCAGTTTGTTAAAGTTTTTTGGAAGCTGAACATCCGACATGGCTTCTGCTTGATTGCAGGAAGTACCTGCAGCCAATCAAAGCCGTGTCTTGGTTTTCAGTTTCAGGAGTCGAACAGACTCCCAGAAAGGATTAAGTTCAAGAACCAAGGGACCACTGTAAATCCTTCATGGCCAAACCAACAAACAAGATTGTGATTTCTGGACATATATTTACTAACCATAGCGAGGAAATCACTATCCTCTGTGTGATCCCCTTCTTTTAAATTCCACATCCCTTAGATATTTTCCTAATCCTCTATCCTGCTGTTGTGTATAGTTGTCTGTAGCAATTTATACCAATCTTTGATGCTGTCAGCCCAGAATGCTGTACAAAACAATTTCCAGGGAAGGAAGTATGTTTGTCTCTGTAGCAAAAACAACAAAGAGTCTTGTGGCACCTTAAAGACTAACAAATTTATTATGGCATAAGCTTTCGTGAACTACAATCTACTTCATCAGATGTATGAAGTCGCAAGTATGTATATATGTGATTATTGTGGGCAGGGGCAGTATTGTAAAAAGTGAGTTCAGAAGGAACTGAAAAGCAGAATTGGTGATAATTACGTATTTAGCAGTGGCCACTCACAAAAGTACAGTTGGGTTGATAATAGAGTACAGATATTCTGTCACTGGTGAGTCAATCAGCACATGCAATGATTTTAGTGGGTTGTTCTGATTACCACTGTATAATACCTAAAATATGTTTTGTATTTCATGATAGGTATATTTGTGCAGGAGCAGCTTGCCTGGTGAGGTAAAGCCGTAGCAATAGGTTACTGGAAGGGGTGACATAGTGGCAAGAGTTAGGGGCTACGCACAGTGGCATAGCGTGGGGGGTGCAGGGGGGGCCGGCCGCACCGGGCGCAACATCTGGGGGAGGGGCGCTCACACTCGCAGCTTTCTGCCCCTACTAAAATCCACGGGTTAGGGGGCGCAAATTACTTGCCTTGCCCCGGGTGCTGACAACCCACGCTACGCCACTGGCTACGCAAGACCTAGGTCAGTCACCTGATATCACAGTGACATCAGGTGACCTAAAGTAAAAAAAAAATCCATTTGCATTATCAGCTTGAATTTAAGTAAGTCATGTAAAAGATAACTGCATTTACAGCAAGCCTTGCTATAAGTGGGACTTGCTGGAAGTGTTGATCCTATCAGCACTTACAGAAAGTTCTCTTTGGACTGGGATCATCAGTACTATGGAGTTCCTGATTTTGTCCTCATAATAAACCAAACCTGTGAGGTAGGTTAATTTGAGAGACAGGGAGTGTCCTAAGGTCAGCTCCATCAGCTTCATGGCTGAGCAGGGCTAGTAGTAGTAGTAATATTTATTTATCACATTTATATCCCACCTTTCCTCCAAGGAGCTCAAGGTGGCATACATGGTTTTATTCCTTATTCCTTATTATTTCATATGATTCTCACACCAACACTGTGAGTTAGTTAGTCTGAGCAACAGTGACCGGCCCAAGGCCACACAGTAAATACTAGTATTATTAAAAGATTTCTTTAAAAAAATACCGTTTTTATTTTTATACTGTCTGTCATTTAAAGAAGAAATATCAAGGTGGTTCACAAACAAATAAAAGCCAACGGCAAAATTAAAAGAATTAAACCAATTATAGAAACACAGCTATATCCAACACACCAGCTACTACACTATGCTAGCTTTTACTAACAATTTCAAATGTTGCACGCATTGTTCTTTCTGTGATGATAATAAGGCCTTTGTGCATTCCAGCAGAACGGGACATTCTAAACGAATTACCAACACAGCCATTAACTGGACTGGGCTACACTCCAGTTCTGCAGAGAACAATGGAGGAAGATATGAAGAGTCTCTCTCTTTCTTTTCCAATCCAAAGCTTCCTCTCAAGCCATGGTTGCTGGTGCTGTGGGCGTTCCTTTATAGAGGGGAAGGTAGTGAGGGTTTGCGATGCTTTCCATCCTTTGTGGGAAATACCCTATCTGATCTTCCTGAAAACTGTATTGGCTCCACCAGTGCTATTATGACAAAGAGTTTTGTGGCATGTTAAGGACTAACACATGTAAGGACTAAGCCTTCAGGGACTACAGTCCACTGCATCAGATGCATGAAGTGTAATTCTAGATTGAAAGGAATCAACACACATGGTTGAAGTGGGGAATGGAGAGGTCAGATAATCAAAATGCAAAAAGGACAGGGAGAATTACATAATACAGAGCTGTAGGGGGGGGGGCAGCCAGCTAGGTTTTTTACCCTGGTTGAAGCCTCCAGAGGGGTGTCGTTGAGGCTGTGTGTGCGTGCATACCAAACTGGGTCTTTGACCGGGGTAAAATAAAGCCTAGTTTTGCCCCTGGATAATAGCAAAATGGTTGCAGTGGCAATTGACAAGGCAGTGTAGGTGACAACACAAACACCTTAAAATTGATAAGTTAATTATCTCTGTGTGCACACTATACTATACATTTTTCCCCTCAAAGAATTCTGTAGTGGGCTAAGGGTGCTGGGAATTGTAACTCTATGTGAGGGATACACTTCAGGTTGCCATATTTCAAAATTCCTAAGACCCGCAAAGTTGATGAACTTTTTTTAGGAAACCATATAAAATTGTTCAGCGTTTTGGGGGAAACCTCCCCTCAAAATAGTGATTTTAAAAGGTTTTGTGCTACTTTTGCCGATTTTTACACCCCAAAACCAGGACATGTCAGGAATTTCCTAACGTATGGCAAACTGAGATGTGCCAGGAGGTGCCCATGAAGGTGCTGCCTCGGGAGCTTCTGCTGCCTGAGGCAACTACTTCACACCACTTCATGGGTGGGCTGGCCTTGACTGAGGCCATTATGGGCAAGCACACTGGTATCTGTTTAACTGTAAGCACACACAATTATTATTTTTTAATAAGTTTATCAGTCTACCAGATTTGCATAAATCATCAGCTGTGTTGTGTGTGTGTGTGTGTGTGTGTGTGTGCTGCTCCAAGCCAGGAAAGCTGAGATTCATGGGTACTTGTTTACATGTGCACATACAACTTCTGTGATCTACCACACTTAAACAAAAGAGCAGTCCAAAAATTAAAACAAGTGATGTCTCACTCCAACCTAGGCAAAGATTTAGAGTTGTTCAAATGAAAGTGCAGGCGTGGCCAGTGAGCAGGCTGAGCTGTGGGTCCTTGCCTGCCTTCCCTCAGAATTGACAGTTGTTAGTTCAGGAATCCTCAGATCTGGAAATCAGCAGCTTAACAGCCTTAACGTGTAGCATGATAAAAAAAAATATGGAATTACGTTTTTGCGTACTTATCACATTTAGCATAAGTTGCATTTTACTTCCCTCTGACCTCAGTCCTTTCCTTTCGACAAACCAAGGTATAGCGGCAAGGAGGGGAGCACAACGTAGGCTTGAGGGGTCTACATTGCTTTTTGGTAGGACCCGGAGATCCACCAATCAGACCCAGCTACTAACGATATACATACTGTACACTCAAATTCTTAACGCAGGCATTTGCATCTGAGCTCACCGTCCTTCCACACTCCCAGTCACCTTTACCGCCCGCCCGCCCGCTTTCTTCATTTCAGTAGGAAAAATTAGGGGAAAGGTATTTTACTGCTGCCATTATTAAATGGTTGGGGAGTCATAAAACCTCGCTTATCTGCGGCAAGCTACCCAGAAATAAAGTCCTGATCTTCCGCCTGCACATCACGAGTCAACGCCGGGAGGAATCCAGCGGCGATTTGGCTGACGCCGGAGGGGCTTCCTTCCATTGGCTGCCTTAGGCAGCGGCATCCTCAGCCGCCGCCTTTTACCCCAGCAACCAATCAGCAGAAAGGCTTTTGCCCGCAGCAAAGATGGCCGAGGAGGAGGGCGGGGGAAGGAAAACAAACCCGTTCCATAGGCGCCGAGCCGCCGAATCATGATAGCGGCGGCACTTCCGCCCGGCTCCAAATCACGTGCCTGCTGCTTGCCTTGGCTTTTCTGGCAGCTGACTTTGGTGGGAAGCCGCCGACAGCCGGGCTGGGTTCGTTTAGGGAGCCCTGGTTTCGCGTTTGCTTTTGCCCTGAAGGGGAGCATGCAGACCCCGGAACCCGAAGAGGCGGAGGAAGAAGAAGACCGTACCCCGCTCCTGCTGCGAGAAGCCCAGCCCATCGGCAAGGCGGGTGAGAGCAGCGGCAGGAGGGACCGCTTGCCCCCCAGCGCACACCTCAGTCGTGAGCCTCCCGCCCTCTTTTTGTCTCCAGCAGCCAGTTCCTCTTGCTTTGAGGAGCTGCGGGGGGTTGGCGGGAGAGAGGCATTTCTGTGGGGGCGCCTCCACCGTCTCCAGTATCCTGTGGAGAGGTGTCTTAACAGTCCCGGTCCTGTGCAGCTTTGCCAGTAGCTAGCAAACGCAGCATTATCCCCCTTTATTCGGAAGGAAGTTCCATTTCGGTGCTGACTTCCCAGGACAGCCGTCTGTCGCCATGAGTATCACCGAGTATCACGGCGACCAGCTTCAGAGGGGTGGTCGGCGACAGCAAACGCGGGGAGAGGTCTTGTGGCACAGTGAAAGCTAACGGGTTTATTATACTTTCCTGGGCTACGTTGCATTTGTGTGAACAGTTGCCTTCACTTGCCAGCTACACACATGCATACGCAGATGTCGAGGGAGAAACCTCAGAGTGTGGGTTCAAAGAGTTTGTGAAGTGTTAAGGCAATTTACAACCACACAGTAGTAGTAATAATGCATACTGTACATCTGACTGAGTTGCCCTAGCCACTGTGGGCAGCTTCCACAAAATATAAAAACATAATGAAACAAAGTTGTTTAACAACTTTTTTTTTAACTACAGATAGTAGCCCAGAGCAGAGATCTTGAAATTGCAGGCTGATTGTTGTGAATGATTGGGCAGGCTTATCATGTACAGTGCTACCTCGGGTTAAGAACTTAATTCGTTCCGGAGGTCCATTCTTAACATGAAACTGTTCTTAACCTGAAGCACCACTTTAGCTAATGGGACCTCCTGCTGCTGCCACACCGCCGGAGCACGATTTCTGTTCTCATCCTGAAGCAAAGTTCTTAACCCAAGGTACTATTTCTGGATTAGCAGAGTCTGTAACTTGAAGCATATGTAACCCGAGGTGCCACTGTAGTTGTCATGACCTTTTGAGTCCACTGTTTACAATTTGCCCCCTTATTCCTTTTTGTGTGTACCAAATAAGGATAATGCTTAATGCATCTGATGCGAACATAAGAAGCTGCATTATATCATTTTGCCCAGTATTGTATCCAAGGTTGTAGGTCTTCTCTTATCTGCTACTTGAGTTTTTAAGCTGGAGATGCCAGAGATTGAACTCAAGTCCTTCTGCAAGCATAGCTATTGACCCTCCCCTAAATGGGATCTAATCTACAAAATTTATGCTCCATTAAATCTTTTACGATGCTGTAATAATCTCTCTCGGTTAAGCACATAACTGCTGCCTGGGGCATGTATGTAAAGTACACTGCCTAGGAAGTAGTGCAGTTGAAGTCAGTGGGTCTTCATTCTTAAGAAACATGTTTTAAATACAAGCACTTGCATGTTATAGATTTCCCTTATAGAAGACACGTGCCTGCACACGTGAGAAACTTTTCTTTAGGTGTTGATGAACAGGATGGTCACACACAAGCATGTCATGATCCTACACATGTGTTTGGTTGTTGCTTCCTTATGCTTAAACCGTGCAGCAAAGCTCCACTGAATGGTGGTGAAAAAATATTTTTAATAAATAAATGGATTAAGCACCATCCACACATGTGCAATTGTTGCGTGTGATGTCTTTCAGCATTTTTTTTTTGTAAATAATGGTGTGGTCCCTGATTAGATAGGGTGCATGCTATCAATGCAGGAATTTTGTGCTGATTGACAGTAGAGCTTGCAAGACAAAAGGCAGTAAGTCTTGTTTTGTTTTACTAAGTTGTTGCTCTTATCAGAGCATCCTAGAGATCTCTAGAAATAGAATGGTTTGGCCAGAAAACAAAATGTCTTGGCATATCAGTTAAGTGTTCTGTAGGGACTAGTTTGGGACGCGGGTGGCGTGGTCAGGGGTCCCTTTACCTTATGGACTAGTTGCTATGGAGGATTGTTTACCTCTTATGCTGTATGACAAAACTGAGGGGAGTTTCAACTGTCAATTGTAATAAGGAATTAAAAGGATTTTTTTAAAAAAAAATCAAGGCTAACACAAGCACCTTGCATGAGCCTAAGATGCACTTTAAACTCCAGTGTGTATGTTTATATCACTATGTGCATCATTTCCAGGTTTAACCATAGTAAATAAGGAAAAGAGAAGGGTTTGACTATTTGCAGAGCACTTAATTTACTGCAAATTGGAAAGCCAAAATTCTGTAACCCCAAAATGCCAAAATATACAATTTACTGTGAGTAGGGGGGAAATGCAGCCATGTAAACCATGCAAATACTTGGTCTGATCTATCTTATTTAATTGATGCAAGTTATTCATTATCAGCAGAAGAAACTAAAATGCTACCATACTAGGTTGAATACTGTGACCCAATTACAAGACAGTGCAATAGCTGAGGTGACAAAATGGTGTCTCAATGAATATGAGCAAATATTTGGTAAGTGAAGAGGAAGAATGCTGCAAGTTGTTTTAGACTGAGCATAGTCCTATACATATCTCCTCAGAAGTAAGCCCCAGTGAACTCAATAGAACTTACATCTGAGTAGACGTGTATAAGATTGTGTTGTTACCCTGGGCACTAAAAGTCCATACTAAGCTCTCTTAATGAATTGGCGGGGGTGGGGGACTTTTTCAATGATGTAAGCAACCCCTGAAAAGCTAGGACTGGTTTCTGATCCAAAGAAAAGGGGGAGGTAAAGGCTTTACAAAAAAGTTGTATAAACATTTTAACAGGCACTTCCAAGGGGGAGTGAGGAAGAGAGACCATAAGCCATGCAGATGCAAAGTATTGGGCAAGTCCTTATCTACATGGTTGCATTTCACTAAAGGGCCAGTGTGTTATATCAGAGCAGGGGTCGGCAACTTAAGGGCCTTGGGCCACAAGCGGCCCACGGGAGTCGTTTAACCGGCCCCCAAGCCGCCCACTTGGCGAGTCCCCACACGCTGCGCTAAACCGGCACAGCATGGCATGGGGACTTGCTTTCGCTGCACTGAAAATAACATCTGCACAGTAGTAAAGCAGCAAAATAGTTTGCAAAAATAATTAAATAATAAAACATCAGATTGTAATAAATGTTCTGTCTTCTATAATCTCTTTTGCATTTTGCTTGAAAAATATAATTAGTGGAGCTCATTCCCACCCCCTCCAGTAGTGTATTTAGCAAACTGTGTCTGCTTGGTTCCTTCCTACCAGCCCATGGCAGGAACAAAGCACAAACCTTGGTTTAGTGTTGCATACAAACTGGGGACCTTGGTTTGTTTTGCTCAAACCACTAAGCCAGGAACAAACTACCAAAACATGCAAATACTGTCGTTGTGTCTCTCCTGCTGGCCCAACTGAGCTCATTACTTATCCAAACTCACCCAGTCCATTCTTTGAGGAGCCATGATTGGCCCTGGAACCAAGCCGAAAGCTCTGTCCCATAGATTAAACTTCCTCTTGATGTTTATTCATTTCTGACCAGCAGTATTTATCCTGAAAAATCACCTGGAACCTTAGCGCAAGTGCTGTTTGTATAGATCTATTTACAGTGATTTGAAGAGAAGGACATGTTCCTAATGATAAAACTTAGAAAACAGTACATGCAGGTACGTGAACTAGCATCTTGAGAGACAGTATACATCCAGTTACTAGATGCAAGAGAATGGCCATATCTAGGGCTGCTTTGCTTAATTTATTTATCTGTTTAAAATGTTTAATAAACTGAAAATTAATTGGGCAGCAAAATTTAAATATATATTCTTTTCCATACAAATGCATATAAAATCTTGTTAAAAGAGGTATTCTTCCTTTTCTCACACAAGAGGGCTGGATGCTTCTTACAAGTTGATGCCTACTAGGAAACACATGTGCATTCTTTTTTTTACAAAAAAGCCAAGCAAACAATGTTGCTTCAGAAATTCTGCAAAATTGAGTTGATTGATCATTTAACTAAAACTCGTATGATTTATTGAGCAGGTTGCAACGTAGTTCCTAACCTGGCTTCCTGCCTTATTTCTGCGCTTCCAGAGACATCTGGATGGAAACAGAATGCTGGACTTTGATCCAATCAAACAAGATAGCTCTTAATCCCTTTCAGTCAGCTGCCTTTGTCCATTTCTACTTGCCACTAGATGTTCACATTGGAAATCTTAAAATTGGTTTCCTTTTGCAATTGCGTGCACTTGTGGCATAAGTGTTATACAATTGTATAAAATATCCTTTAAAGAAACAACAACACCTAAACAGGACAGTCTGTTATTAGACAAGGAAACAGCACAGAAGAAAAAATGTAGCAAAGTGATAAGGAAGCTATCCATATAAATAAATAATTAAAAGCCATTATTGTAAGGATCTGTGATCCCACCATATGTAGCTCAGTCACAGTGGTGTTCGTTTATCCTTCCATAAAACATGGGTTTAAAAAGGCAATTAAAAGCAAGATTACAGTCCTGTCGTTTCTGGCAATGGCTGATCATGTTGAAATTTAAGGTTGTGTGTTGCTCCCTGCCCAGCACAGCATTGTCAGTTTTACTTCCCCATGTTTGATAGGAAGTTGTCAGAGATCATGTCGAAGACCCAAATACTTGTCACAGTGTACATCCAGGCCTGTTTCTTTTTTTTAATGGTGAGAGATTAAAGCAGCACACCTATTCCCACTCCCTCCAAAAACCAAGGTGGTTTTCTCAGCAGCAAGGGATTTCCTATTCTTCTCCCCTACTCTGCGTCTATATAGCCCTGTTTTCATTTGCTTGGGGGACAGGGAACAAGTAAAAGTTGGTTGAAAGTGTTGTTTCCTAAGTAGTAAACTTGCACTAACAGCTGAGAAAGGTAAATAAATGAATTTGATGCTAAACATTCAATTCAAAAATACTGTGTGTATAGTTAAGTAAGAAATCGAATGGCAATGGCTGAAATACAGAATTTGGCATTTAGTGTTTACATGGCAGTGGGGTTAGAGAGAGGCTATTGACTGAGAGCAGTGTGATGTGACGTGAATGGCAAAAGGCGGGTTGCTGAGGGAAGCAGAGCTGCAGAACAGGATATTCCACATCTACCAGGCAGAGGTTGATCTGGAAGAAAGCCAGAAGTGGTTTGTGAAAGCAACAATAGCTTAAGGTGGTCTTGCAGAAAGGCAGAAGACTAAGGATGTTATTAACACCAGTGAAGGCTCCTTTGCTGTTTAACGTTGGGTACTAGAACAGCAAGATAATAAACTTGCCATGCCACGTCTACTGTGCCTCATTTGCAGTAATAAATATTCAGGGCAACTTCCTCAAACAAAAAATGTTGCAGGAGCTTTCCGTTCAGATCATGGGAGCATTTTGATGATCCAGCACAACAGTAACTAGGAAATTAGAGGGAAATGTCTTCGAAAACAAGGTTGGTTGTGAAAGAAGTAGCTCCTGGGGATGTTAATGGTAAGAATTTAATATTGTGCCTTGTGGACCTGAAGATGTGTTGTGGCATGTTATATTTTTTTAAAAAGATGTTTGGGGGGGGGAGAGAATCACACAATCTTTTCCATAGTATAATAATCATGCAGCGAAGCAAATATGAGTAATATTTTTTGTATATTTAAAGTGAGATTTTGGTGAACATGTTGTGGTTTATTTGCATTTCATGACTGAAAAGTATATGCTAAGACATGTGGACATAATACTGGGGTGTGAGTTTTGTTTCCCCTTTAGGGTTGGATTTGGGGGAGTGGGCACTCTTGAGTAGCTGCGAGAATGCATACTTTGCTTTACATGTTTGTATGTATGTTGTATCCATGAGTGAGCATGTATTGAGCGCACTTCTCCTCTTGTCATTTGCTTGAGTGTCTTATCCCACTATTTTTATTCCTTTGTACTAGTGATATGGAAACTGTGGCCCTTTAGATGTTGTTGGCCATGTTGGCTGGGACTAATGGGAGTTGGAATCTAACAACAGCTGAGAATGGGGCACTGGTAGTCAGTCCTCCTCCATATATGGTTTGCTCACCACAATTTATCAAAAAATATGGCATAATTACTTATGACACGCCTTCAGGCCATACCTGCAAGCTTTTGGGGGTCGGTCATTTGAGATTCCTTAGCAGAGCTAAGAAACTATTGTGGGTAATGCACCACTAAGGCATACTCAGAGTAGAGCCATAACTTTAGTAATATATGGTCATTGATTTCAGTGGGTCTACTCTGAGTATGACTTAGAGGGATATCGTCTTCTGTTTCTCAGGCACATTTTGTCATACCAGAAGTGTCCAATAGCTTAGAGTTTCTTGGTAAAGGCTTGAAGTGCCTAATAAGGCTACATAAATAAATCAACCCTGTGATCTTATGAAAGATTACATCCCTTTAGCAAATGGTTAAAGTTCATGTTTATTCTAACTGAAATAATTGAACAATACATAAACATATACTCTCCTGCTTGTGAATTAATAGATAAGCAATGATTATTGTAAATCAGCCTTTACCAAATTTGTGCCCTCCAGTTTTGGGGGGTTGATGGGAGTTAAAGTCTAAAATTGGTGGAGACCCTCGTGACGTGCAGGCCAGCCTTGGTCCACAAGGCCATTTCCCTGTCAGTGGGTGACATCTCCTGATGGGTGGTGTTCAAATTTGCTGGGGGCTGCTTCATCAGCACATCCCCTGCAGAGAACACACTGGTGAAGCAGACCCCTGCATAGAGCAGATTGGCCCATCAACTGGTGAGCAGAGTGTTTGATCTTGCCTGGTGCTGCTTCACCAACACTTACCTGGGGGAAATGCGCTGACCAAGCTGCCGTCCACCCAGGCCAAAATGTTTTCCCATGCCTGGGCTACAGTTTCAGGAGAGCACATCCACACCATGGAGTCAATGGATCAGTCCTGCTTCTCAATGAACTCTTGAGAATTGTATTTCTGTGAGAGAGGATAGGAGTCTCGTAACAATTCCCAGCACCTTTAACAAATTAGAGTTCCCAGGATTCTTTGGGCCAAACCATAATTGTTAAAGGTAAAGGTAAAGGTACCCCTGCCCGTACGGGCCAGTCTTGACAGACTCTGGGGTTGTGCGCCCATCTCACTCAAGAGGCCGGGGGCCAGCGCTGTCCGGAGACACTTCCGGGTCACGTGGCCAGCGTGACAAAGCTGCATCTGGCGAGCCAGAGCCGCACACGGAAACGCCGTTTACCTTCCCGCTGGTAAGCGGTCCCTATTTATCTACTTGCACCCGGAGGTGCTTTCGAACTGCTAGGTTGGCAGGCGCTGGGACCGAGCAGCGGGAGCGCACCCCGCCACAGGGATTCGAACCACCGACCTTTCGATCAGCAAGTCCTAGGCGCTGAGGCTTTAACCCACAGCGCCACCTGCGTCCATAATTGTTACAGTGGCATAAAACAACATACTGTAAATGTATAGTGTGGATGTGACCTGACAACTCAACATTTTGTGGCTACTCAATATTCTCAGTCCACGCTGGATGGTTTTGGTGGTGTGTCCCCCAATTAGTCCATTGTCTGCATTTTGGCTTATGTGAGAATGAGTCTGGGGGCAAAGCCAAGACTTCTGGCCCTTCTGCCTTTGTTTCAGTTAAAGATAGTTGCTAGCCAGAGTTGTGGAGATTTTTTTTTTTTACATTAACATTTTTTAATGTGCATCACTTTTTCTTTTAGCGCCAATATGCTGCTCTGCTCGCCTCAGCTTAGCGGTCTGGGCCTTCTTGGGATTCTTTCTCTTATATGCACTTCGTGTCAATTTAAGTGTTGCCCTGGTGGACATGGTAGAATCAAATGCAAGCTTGACCAAAAATACTTCTTCAAATGTGTGCAAAGAACATTCTTCTACCCCAGTTGTTCCTCGTAACACTACGGTAAGTTTTACCAGATCTACTTTTGAGAATGTGAACTGTCTTAAAGGGTATGTGTATTAAATTATTATCTCTTCAAGAGCTGGTGGAATGCCAGTATTGATGGGGGTGAATAAAGGGTTGTATCCAACTAAGTTCTACTTAGAGTAAACCAAATGGACGGTGTCCACAATGAGCCCACTCTACTAATTTCAAAGAGTATGACGTAACAGTGGGCACAGCCTAAATACTCTTGCAGTGTAATCTGAGGCATTTACTCAGAAGTAAATCCAGGTGGTTTTTAATAGGTCTTACTCCCAGTTAGGTAGGTATAGGATTTCAGCCTTACCTTGGACTAAGCCTCATTTGGTAAGACCCATTGAAATCATACTCCTACGTTCTGAATAAACATGCAAAGGATTATGCAGAACTTTAAATCAGCACCCCCTTGTGAAATTATCCAAGGGATCTTTAAAAGCAGTTATGCTCAGAGGACTATATATTATCTCTCAGCATTCTTTTGCATAATTTGTGCCTTCAAATAGCCTTTGAAGTTCTTCCTATCACAGAGATTCTGCTCAGATGATGCCACTATTTTATCTGCATCAATCAATCTGAACTCTGACTCCTTACACAGGGTTGCTATACATCTGGAATTTCCTGGAAATTGCTGGGATTTGGCCACTGAAATCGGTGTGCGTCTCGGTGGAAATCGCTATAATGTCCAGGAAAATCCAGACATGTGGCAACCCTTGTCAGAAGTGTAGGTTTTGGTGAATTTTCTTGAAAATAGCTTAAAAACATCTTTGCCCCCCCCAAAGGCTCAACCTTTGTGTCCAGAATTTCACTTTTCAAAATACGGCTACCCTACCTTAGAGTAATTCTTGTAGGAGTGCGTTTGTTTAAGGCAAGTAACATTCAGTCCTCATCAAATCCCTTTATAGATTTTTGCTGCCTCCATTCTGCCTCCAGAATCACACATACACAGCAGAATCACTCCCTTCCTGTGTGATGTGATGGATGCTACTGTTCTGAAAATAAAAAGATAACACCCTGGAACCTAGGATAATGCCCTGACAACCCTAGAGAACTGCTGTCAGCCAGTATAGACAATAATGACCTAGATAGACGAATGGTTTGACTTGTCATAAGGCAGCTTCCAAAGTTGTACATAGAACAGGCCAACCTGGACTCTACCACAATAATGTAAATGAGGTAAATTTGGGTAGTGTTTTTTTTAAAAAAAACTTATTGTACAGCCTATAGTTGTTTAAAGTTTGTAAGTCTGTCAAGTGTGGTGGTTCATACATTAAATAAAGAAAAGAAGAGGAGAAGGCTTTGAAATCAGTTGATATGTGATTATTTTTTATGACACTGTGACTGGGCTTTGCTTGCTTTAGGAGCCTGGTTGACAGAATGAAAACAATTAGCAGGATATTAACCAGCTATGTATATTTTAATGTCATTGATCTGAAAAAAACCCAACAATGTGGTCACTCTTTGGATGTACATAGGGAGTTCTTTCCACGCGTCCCATGAAAAATGAGCACGTAGTTTCCCATGTCCATGACGGGCATGTGGAAAATATAGTTTGTAAGCCACTCTGCAGTTATCAATGTATGTCACTGATAGGTGTGCAGTGTTGCTGGATGGGGAGCATGCAGTCCTTTGTTGTATCTTCCTGTGATGCAAGTGGCGGGGTGGAAACCAGACCTTCATGTCTTTTTCTCTCCCTCCCTTTCAGGGGAAAAAGTATCCATGGGATGCAAATACTCAAGGCTGGATCCTTGGTTCCTTCTTCTATGGCTACATCATTACGCAGGTTCCTGGTGGATATCTTGCCCGCCAGTTTGGCGGAAAGAAGCTGTTGGGGTTTGGCATCCTGGGCACTGCCATTTTCACCTTGTTCACACCTTTGGCAGCAGATTTGGGAGTCGGGTACCTCATAGCTGTCAGAGCTTTGGAAGGCCTGGGTGAGGTAATCTCTCCTTCTCCGCCCCCTTCAATTGTTGTTGTTGTTAAGAGTTTCAAAACAATTACTTTGTAAGTACATTAACAATCCCCTGTAATGTTGATAAATTACATTAGGTCAGTCTTTTCCAGCTTGGCATCTTCCAGATGCTGCATGTCTCCAACTCCAGTCAATCCCAGCTCTAGCCAGGCAGTGCCCAGATGTGAATGGAGTCCAAAACACCTGGAAGTCACCAAGTTGGGATCAACCACTCCATAGGGATCTGGTTGGGCACTTTGCAAATAGGGTGCTGGACTAGATGGGACCTTCGTCTGATCTAGCTGGGCTCTGCTCGTGTTCTTAATAGCACTTTTCTTACTTGATTTTTCCATTGCTGCCGCTTCAGTTATAGTTCCACTGGCCTCTTGTGTGTTCTTATATTTTTTTCCAGCAGATAGACAGATGGGCATGAATCTGAGAATTGAGGGTTCCTTCCTCGTTCCTAGTTTTCCTTATACCCACCTTAAAATGAGCATGTCTTCTATGACTTCATTGTGAGGACGAGCATATTGTTAAGATCATAGAGCACCACGTTAATGAGAAATGGTATATTCAGGGCTACGTGAGGAGCTGATATGAAAGATATTCCGTTCCTCTGTGGCTGTGGAACTGATCAAATGGCATCTGCAGAGCTTGAATAGAGGGGAAGGAAGTAGGAAGTTGTGCCAGGATGGGTGGACCTGGCACTTAACTGAAATTTTGTTATGTAAAATGTCTGCTGCATGCTCCCTTAAAAATCTTTGTGTGGGCATTCCAAATTTTGCACCAAAAGCCTGAATCCTGCAACTGTATAAATTATGCAAGTTGAGCAGTTTTCCCTAATTTCTCTGACTATACATAATTTACTCTGCGATTTTTGTTGTTTTTATTTCTGTTTTTATTTCTTTGTGAGAGGCAAAGAACTTCATAGGACAGCTTCGTTAAAAAGGGAGGAAATGTGGAAAAGAATATTTTCAGGAAGCTGAATTCTCCACCCATTGCCACATTCTGTGCTCTTGAAGAATTGCAACATAAATCCAGTCCTTCCCTTAGCTCCCTGGGTTTAATATGATGCTTTAATATGCTTGTGACCTCTTTGAAACGTAATTGTTCATGAACATTTTTATTCAAAGTTCACATAGTTTTTATTAGATTTCTGGTTTAATTTAGGGGAGTCTGGTTCTTGTTTTTTAACCTGGTCTGTCTGCAGAATGAGGTCTCTTCCCTCCCATGCTGTCCGGCCTCCTATGCATGTTGGCATTTAATAATCCAAACTGAGGGGAAACCACCACTTCAAAATATTTGTGCTGCTGTTCCTATGCAGAAACCAAAAGTTCAGCATAATTGTTATGTCCACAAAGCAAATTCAGCTGAAGAATTGAAGCAGGCAAGGAATTAATTCTGCTTAATTGCCCAGGAGCTATGTGCGTTTTGTTCAGAAAATAGCTTCATACTAATGCAACTGGTACTTTCTCCAGGCTACGTTGGAGATGTTGTATTGAAGTGAATCTTGGCCAAATCATTTTACTCTTGAAAAATATGCTGTACTATAAACGAATGTGTTTTCCAGGGTGTCACCTTCCCTGCCATGCATGCCATGTGGTCCTGTTGGGCTCCTCCACTGGAACGCAGTAAACTTCTTAGTATTTCATATGCAGGTGAGATGCTTTATAAAATGCTCAAGTCTAGCCAATGAAGATGCAGCACTAATCTCTTTTAACTGTGGTATAATGGTTGGGAACAGGCCACAGGATTATGCATTCCATTTCTGCTCCCACCCCCATACTCCCGCAGCTACCCATTAAGCATGGTTCATTGCTGTGCATGCCTTGCCACTAAACCATCTTTATCCCTAACCTAGGTGTATTCAAAGCCTAGCATTTTCAATCCTTGAGAAGTCTATGTACTTGGACAGACAGGGTGGCTGGGACAACCCAGCCAGATGGGCGGGGTAAAAATAATAAGGTGATTATTATTTTAAAATAAAACTTTAATTTCTAGGTGCGCAGCTAGGAACTGTTGTGTCTCTTCCATTGTCTGGCTTGATCTGTTTTTATATGAATTGGATTTATGTGTTCTACATATTTGGTAAGTGTTTTCACTGTAAATGCCATTCAGTTGAGTAAAGATTGTATTTTTTTTTAATTATTCATTTTAAAATATACAAAACAAAGTAGCAATGAGCAAACTTTCTCAACCCCCCCCCATACAACTAATCACCAGTATTAAGGTGTGAATTAGGTTACTCTCTTTCTTCTCTCTTCTGCCTCCCCTCCATCTTTTTAATAATTATATATAACTTTTAAATATGGTTCAGGAGAATCCAGTGGTACTCCAATTGTCATAGGTACAATTAAGATACCCCAAATCCTAAGGATAATTTAAAAAAAAATACAGCTGGAAGATTGTTTTTCAGTCCTCCTGTGTCATTGTAAAGATTTTCATGTGTATTTCTAGAACACTTTGTGCCTGATCATTGTAAATAAATGCCTAAAATACTTCCCCAGCTATTTTGCCTGTCACACCCTGGGTAATGTCATAGTCTGATGACATTTTTCTGTTAAGCTTATATATGCATGTGTGTCAAGAAATGTGATCTACAGACTGCCCACTAAGAGAATTTCTGTCTATGGGAGAGTTCGTTCGTTTTCAGCAACCCAATTCTCTCGCTTAAATAGTCCCATTGTGCAAAACATCTCTGATTAATTTTGTTTCGTATCACACCCATGGTCACCTCATCTATGCCTTCTTTAGCTACAGGAAGCTGACAAATCTAGAAGTTTTTATGCATATGATGTATCCTTAGTGCAGGTGGCGCTGTGGGTTAAACCACAGAGCCTAGGACTTGCTGATCAGATGGTCAGCAGTTCGAATCCCTGCGACGGGGTGAGCTCCCGTTGCTCGGTCCCATCTCCTGCCAACCTAGCAGTTTGAAAGCACGTCAAAGTGCAAGTAGATAAATAGGTACCACTCCAGTGGGAAGGTAAACGGCGTTTCCCTGCACTACTCTGGTTCGCCAGAAGCGGCTTAGTCATGCTGGTCACATAACCTGGAAGCTGTAGGCCAGCTCCTTCGGACAGTAAAGTGAGATGAGCGCCGCAACCCCAGAGTTGGCTATGACTGGACGTAATGGTCAGGGGTCCCTTTACCTTTACCTAGCAGACAATGGCAATTGGTACACATAGCTTCACATTTAAGTGATCCTCTAGATATGCACACACACATTTGTTATGTTGGAACAATCTCTTTCATTTACCTTTGGAGGTGGGAGTGGCTGGTTATGCCTGTGGGATCCACAAGTAGCTCTGGCTTGAGGGACATTTCACGGTCATCTGCAGGTGATCTGCAATAGCAGCTGGTGAGGCACTGTGGGTGGGGCAGTCCTGTTCTCCCAGGTTTCCCAGCTCCAAACATCACTTTAATTTGCCGAGAGGAGAGAGGGGGGTAAAGGAGTGTCAGATTGGCTCTGCCGCCATGCCCACAGTGTGCTGAGCTGCCCACTGTCTTGCCCCCTGCCCCTCTCCCTCCTGGTAAGGGGCAGTAATGTGAGGTATTGGGAAGCCAAGCGAGAGTAACACAGCACCACCCTGGTGGATTGTAGCAGTGCTTGCAAATTTAAAGTCTCATGGCTGCCATTTCCTTGACCATAAGTGTTGTTGCTTTTACTTTAAGGTGCCCTAGGTGTGCTGTGGTTCATCTTCTGGATGTTGATAGTTAGCGACACACCAGAAACACACAAGAGAATTTCTCATGCAGAAAAGGAATACATTCTCTCCTCCCTTACAGATCAGGTGTGTACTTTTTGGTCAAGCCTTTCCTCATTTCTATTGACGTACTGGGGTAATATGCATCCACTATTGTATTTAAAGGACAAAGAGGTCCTTGAAAAATGCTTTTAAAGCTCAGTAACATTTTGTTGTTTTATAAGATTTATTATCCGTCCTTCGCCGTAAGGTCCCGAGGCGGGATACATCAATAAAACATGCAATTATAACTAGAACAGTTGCAACTGTAAACGCATAAAACAGATGGAACAGAACCGTATAAAAGAGGTGGTTCCAGCAGATGAAAAAGCCAGCTAAAAAGAACATTTGGGTGAGAAAGGGAACAAGAGTGCCCAGCAGCAGAATCCCTGAAAAGTCACCACTCAGACAAGTGTTTTGTCCTCCTAATGTTAAACAGAAGTTCACCCATGCTGTGCACCAACTGTGGTTAAGTGTGGGTGTACCTGCATGCGGAAGGTAAGGGACTCAAGGAGGAACATGAATCCCATAGCTTGTTCCTGATATCCTTAAGCATCGGGATTAAGGGATCTACCATTATGCTTAAGAGTGCAGACTGGCAGGAACAAGCTCTTAGAAAAAAAATCTTCTTTGAAGTTTTAAGAAGTGTGATTCAATTTTTTTTTAAAGAGCATCTATGTGAATTGAATTCCTTCTCTTTAGCTTTCTACTCAGAAATCCATCCCTTGGGGAGCCATACTGACGTCGCTTCCACTCTGGGCTATCGTCGTAGCACACTTTTCTTATAACTGGACTTTCTACACACTCCTTACCCTATTGCCTACTTACATGAAGGAAATTCTGAGGTTTGATGTACAGGAGGTAAGATACCCTGTGTTCTCCAGTTACAAAACTTACCCTGAAGTGACCTAGGCTAGATCATAAACTTGGCTTTCAGTAGGAATTACAAAGACAGTCAGAATCTAAGCACCCAGTGGGGTGAAGCTACAGAAATAGCCTCCTGATCGTGAGGTATGGGCTGCACAGGGTCATTCAATTACAGCACAACCCTACATAGGTCTACTCGCATGCAAGTAATAATAATAATAATTTATAATTATTATAATAATTATTATAATAATTTATTATTTATACCCCGGCCATCTGGCTAGGTTTCCCCAGCCACTCAGGTAAGTTCCAACAGAATATTAAAATACCGTATTTTTTGCCCTATAGGGCGCACCGGCCCATAGGGCGCACCTAGTTTTCGGGGGGGGGGGATCAAGGAAAAAAATATGACACACGCCCCCCACACAGCTCTGGGAGCAGCGTACAGGCTGCACGCAGCCTGTGCACTACTCCAAGACCACCTTCCTGCTTTTGCGGGAGGGGGCGGAATTCCCCCACCTCCTGCAAAAGCCCACAGGAGCCGTGCGCGACTCCTGTGGGCTTTTCGACCAGGAGGGAGAAGGGACTGAAACAGCCAGTCAGTCCCTTGTCCCTCCTCGGGGAAAAGCCCCCAAGAGCGGCGCGCTCTTTAAAGGGTGCACGGCATCCTGCAGGCTTTTCTACGAGGTGGGGGAATTCGCCCACCTCGTAGAAAGGCCAGTAGAAGACGCGCAAACTTTAAAGAGCACGCGGCTTCTGCGTGCTTTTGCGGGAGGTGGGGGAATTCCCCCATCTCCCGCAAAAGCCCACAGGAGGGAGAAAGGACTGACTCAGCCAGTCAGTCCCTTCTCCCTCCTTGGGGAAAAGCCCCCAAGAGCGATGCACTCTTTAAAGGCTGCGTGGCTCCTGCGGGCTTTTCGACCCAGCTTGTGGGGCTGGCGTTGGGGCTGGCACTGCTTTCCCCCACCGCCAGCCTCAAAGCCGGGTTGGAGAGTAGCGGGAAGGCGTCGCATACCTTCCCGCTGCCCCCCGATCCTCTGGGGCTGGCGATGGGGGGAAGCGCTGCTTTCCCCCACCGCCAGCCTCCAAACCAGGTCGGAAAGTAGTGGGAAGGCGTCGTGCACCTTCCCGCTGCCCCCCAATCCGCTGGGGGGAAGCACTGCTTTCCCCCACCGCCAGCCTCAAAGCCGGGACGGGGAGCAGCGCTAAGGCATCGCATGCCTTCCCACTGCCCCCCCCCAGCTTGTGGGGCTGGCGGTGGGGGGAAGCGCTGCTTTTCCCCACTACCAGCCTCAAAGAGCAGACTCTACTGGCTTCAGCGAAAGCAACGCGAAGCCTCCGGAGCACAGGCTTCGCGTTGCTATCACTGAAGCCAAGGAGCCTGCATTCGCCCCATAGGACGCACACACATTTCCCCTTCATTTTTGAAGGGGAAAAAGTGCGTCCTATAGGGCGAAAAATATGGTACAATAATCCCATGGAGTCTAATGTGACTTGCTTCTGAGTAGACATGCATAGGTTTTCTCTGTTAGCCTCTTGGCTGAGTGGGAATGCAATCCCAAATCGCTGGTTCATGGCTTATACCACACACTGGTATTCAGTATGTGGCCTTGAAGTCAGCTCTGTATGTGGAGTATCTGGCAGTGCTGAGAGATTTTAGGAACAAGAATATCAAATGGCATCTTTGTCACCTGTCACAGGAACACAAGGCCACGTGTTCGTGTTTTTCCTGGGAAATCCATTCTAGTGAGAGAAGGGGAGGCTTTGGGTATCCAACACTTCCCCACCCCCTGCAGTCCATAAATAATTTAACCAGCAATATTACTTCTGGAAGTGCAGCTCTTAAAACTCCAGCCACTTTTTAGTGAGCATAATGAAATTTGAACGTGCAACTTAAAAATCAATTTACTATGAGAGGAGAGAGAATTGTCCTTTTCTCTCTCTCTCTCTCTCTCTCTCTCTCTCTCTCTCTCTCTCTCCCTCTCCCTCTCCCTCTCCCTCTCCCTCTCCCTCTCCCTCTATCTCTCACATTACGGTGCCATCACAGTTCCCTGTTTTGCATTTTAAGGTTAATGGCTTAATTAAAAATGTGCTGCTCATTCAAGAGCATTTGCTAAAATTAGGTTGAAGCAGCTGTGAAGAGCAGCCTATCCAACTCCTTTACCTTGTGGTTCAGTTCTAAAGGTTGCTATGTAAATTCCTTCAGAGCAATTGCAATTTTTTGTTCTGCTGGCTGCACATTTAACAGGCTCTCTGAGAATGAACACCTGTGACAAACGAATGTGCACCAGAGGGTTCTTTTTCCCAGGAGGAAGGAATTGAAGCTGTTTCTCTGGCTCCTTGTTCCTTTTCCTCCTGGAACATTTTGCTGCTGTTCCTGGGAGAACCTTCGGATAAGTCGCCCAGTCTGCTGGGTGCAGCATCAAGCTGGGTTCCTTAACCTTGAGCAGAGTTGCTGACTGGGAAGGCTTCCCTCCAAGTCAGAGTCTGAATCCCCTTTGGTGGGTCTGCTGATTTATAAACATGCCCCGTGAGTGAGTGAGTGAGTGAGTGAGTGAGTGACACAGATGCTATGCAGAACATCAGTTCTTCTGATTGCCATAGGCTTTCCTACAGTGGATCTTCAACAGTAATCACACCCTTTGGGTAAAATTTTCCAGAAATTTCAGCTACAAAGTTGGCTGTTGACCGCCTAAAGCACGCTAGCTTTTGTCTGCAAGGTGCATAATTAAATGGAGAAATCCCTGTAGTGTGAACCAGCCCTTTCAGCATCTCCTTTTAAATCAGATTGATCTGATACCAGTGCTTTGCAGTTTACCTCAGTGGAAATAGAATTGGTCTTGATATATATAACAAAGAGAGCCAACTTGGTTCCCCTCCAAATATTGGATGACAGCTCCCATCATCCTGGATCATTGGCCACACTAGCTGGGGCTGATGGGAGTTGGAGTCTGCAAACATCTGGAGGCATAACATTGGCTCTGTCCTTTTGCTTACTTGAAGGGTTTCTCAGACTCTTTTCGCCACAATGAGCCACCTTGCCTGAACATGGCTGTTGCAGTTCCCGCCGACTGTAAAAAGAATCTAAGCCCAGATGACTGACAAGCAGTTCTAGCTGCCACTCCAGCCTCAAACCAGGCAGATGTCTTCTCCTTTAACTTGGCTGTTAACCTCTGGTGTTTCTCTGAAAATAGGTGGAAAGCTGCTATTGTTAAACCAGATACTCGTGTCTCATAACTCAGGATGTGTTTCCACTGTAGCTTGCAAGAATTTATCACTTTGCCATATCCTTAGAAAGGAAGTCAGTTTCCTTTATCATAAAATGTGTGACTTGTCAATTATGTTCACTGGTTATCTTACAGTACAGTATCCATTAAACACTACAACAAAACAGCTGTTTCAGACAGTACAAAACAGCCTTTAAATAGCTGTCCCCAACCCCATTTGTACTGCTGAAGACATTTATTTTTATTATTCTTTACTTAGATATTCATCTTGAAAATGAATAAATATATGCACAAAAAGGGTGTCCCCATCCCATCCTAAATCTGGTTTTCTTTTTCCGTACAGAATGGATTTTTATCTGCACTGCCTTATTTTGGCTGCTGGATTTGTATCATTCTATCTGGTCAATTCGCTGATTATTTGCGGGAAAAGCAAAACATGCCCACCGTATGTGTTCGCAAAACATTTACTCTTATAGGTAAGGAACGAATGTGCTTGTTTTCAATTTGGCTTGTAGTTTAAATGGGGTTTTGTCGAGCTTGTACAATGTTTTTACCAGCTTCAATAAGCCCCCTCCCTCAGTTTTAAATTCTTTCTTGTTGTAAAGAAAGCTGCAATTCTTCTGCCGGATTCTTTCTGGCAGGTGCATTTTAGATACGCTTATATTCCCAGTAGTAACAAGAGCATTCCTGCGCAACTTGTGTTCCATAATACCAAATGCAGCTCCTCAACTCAGCCTTGTATGGTGGCCCACCAAGGACTTTATAAACACTTCACTTTTGCTGCTTTTGCTCTCAATATATGGTAAGCATCCCTGGCTGGGTATGCATAGTGGCTATGAAAGGGTCAGGCACTTCCTAGCTGGTGCTCCCAGGGTTTTGTGGCAAGGAAAGCCAAAGAATAACTTTGATGAGATGCTCTTCGTGTGCCCTTGGGCTTTTGGAGAAAACAGGTGCCTGGACACACTTGGGCAATGCTTCTAACAGCTGAGAGATGAAACCAGCATTGGACCAGATATTAATAGCTTTGGACAGGGCCCTTGTTCCTTATCCCTTACTGGTTGGTTGTAGGTTCATAGGAAGGAGCCTTAACTGAGCATAATGGAGAGTTAACTGTTATACCTCTGTTCCCGCTATAGGTGGCCCTGTGTCCAAATGAGGCAGTGAGTCATGCTGCTTTTCTTGTTTGCAGTGAAGCTGCTAAGCTTCCATTCTGGCTTGGTCTCTTCTCTGAAATAAACCAACACTGAGTCAGCCCCTTGTTACATCATCTAGCTCAGTATTGTCTACACTGATTGGCAGTGTCTTACCATGTGCTTCTCAGCACCGCCCCCCCACACACACACCCCGGAGATGGCAGGGATCTGAACTTGGGAGAATTGCTTTTGAAGTAGGCGTTCCACTACTGAGCTGTGCCATCTCAATCCATCCTCCATGTTCTTGCTAGCCCTTTCCATGTGCCAATGACTTCTGAATAAGCTCTCGAAGCAACCTGAAATGGCAATTATATAAACTGAAGCTAAGATAATGTCACAAAAAATGGTGATTTAAAATGCAGATATTTTAATCAACTGTTCTTCTGCTCTGTTCTTTCCCCATCCTGTCCTGTGCAAAAATGCCCTTCACTATTTCATCGTAATATAAAACGATAAGTCTTGATCAGAACGGGATGTGTTTGATATTTCCCATATTCTAGTGACTTTTTTTATTACCCAGTTGGGTTATTAAATAAGCAACTACAACAGGTTTGTTGGTTTTAATGAACATCTCAAGTAGCAATAGCTTTGATTTTGTCATGGATAAAATAGCTCAGGCAAAAGCATGCATCTCCAGATTGAATACAGTCATGTCTCAGATTAAAGTCGCTTCGGGTTAAATCTTTTCAGGTTGCGTCCTGCAGTGACCCAGAAGTAACGAAACAGGTTACTTCCGGGTTTCGCCGCTCATGCATGTTCAGACGCTCAGAATGGCGTCACTTGCATGCGCAGATGCAGCAAATCGCGACCCGCGCAGACGCGGGTTGCGTTCTGCTCATGATGTGAACGGGGCTCTGGAACGGATCCCGTTCGCATCCAGAGGTACCAATGTAGTGTTATAGTTTGTTCACTAGGTGGCAGCACAATGGGCCTTTCCTCTCTTTATTTTCAGTTTTTTATCAGAAAGTAATGATGGTCAGTCCATAAGACAGCAGCACAAAAGACACAGAGATTAAAACATTTCTTAGCTAGCTTGAAACTAGATTCTGCTTTAAAAGTTCCATGCAAAAGTAGTTGCTTATTTCTCACTTAGGCTGCTTACTTTCCACCCATCTTGTAGCATTACAGTAGGCCAGACAAAATAATTTCATAATGTTACTCTGGGACATTTTGCAGTAATGTGGATATCGGGACAGATTCTAGGCTCTGAGTGCCACTGCGATAATCTCTTTCCTGGGGATTGAATGCATTCATTCAGCATGTACAATATGCTTGAGAGCAATGTTGCATATCTTGAACCGATCCTGTATTAATCCCTATGAATGCATGAAGCTGCCTTGTATGTTAGTCCATCAAGCCCAGCTTTGTCTGCTGCAGAAGAGTTATCCTAGTTCTGCTTCCAGAATTCCTTCTAACTGGAGATGTCAGGCTCTAAACATTCACATGCAGAGCATTTGCTCTTGTCACTGATCAATTGCACTTCTTGTGTCAGTAGGAACTCCTACACCCTTAACAAGTGTCTTCTTCCACCATTGTGTGCCTTCAAAGTTGCACTCCCCCAGGCCCACTACCTCTTTTTTCATCTATCCCTTACGGCTTCTGAGTTTCCAGGTGCTCCTGCATCTCTAAACTGTTTGCTTCCCTGTGCCTTGGTGCAACAGGCTCTTTAGACGTGGTTAGGATACAGCATGGGACGTGGGTGGAGCTGTGGGTTAAACCGCAGAGCCTAGCACTTGCCGATCAGGTCGAATCCCCCCAACGTGGTGAGCTTCCGTTGCTCTGTCCCTGCTCCTGCCAACCTAGCAGTTCAAAAGCATGTCAAAGTGCAAGTAGATAAATAGGTACCGATCTGGCGGGAAGGTAAACAGCATTTCTGTGCGCTGCTCTGGTTCTCCAGAAGCAGCTTAAGGCATAAGTTTAAGGCATCGCCAGAAGCAGCTTAGTCCTGCTGGCCACATGACCCGGAAGCTGTACGCCGGCTCCCTCGACCAATAAAGCGAGATGAGCGCCGCAACCCCAGAGTCGGCCACGACTAGACCTAATGGTCAGGGGCCCCTTTACCTTTACCTAGGATACAGCATGGGTAGACAAACTAAGGCCCGGGGGCCGGATCCGGCCCAATCGCCTTCTAAATCCAGCCCGCAGATGGTCCGGGCATCAGCGTGTTTCTACATGAGTAGATTGTGCCCTTTTATTTAAAATGGGTTATTTGTGGGGCATAGGAATTCATTCATTTCCCCCAAAAAATATAGTCCGGCCCCCACAAGGTCTGAGGGACAGTGGACCGGCCCCCTGCTGAAAAAGTTTGCTGACCCCTGGGATACAGGGCAAATTCCTGCTCCATCTTGTGAATTCCAAGGAGCATGTGCTCACCTTCTCATTCCCTTGCAATCATATTATGGCAGGGACCCCACCCACTGGTTGCTTTAGGTAGTCTTGCCCAGGGATCAGCAAAGGACTGTTGTTTTGTTTATAGATCAAGAACTGAGAACCACCAGTATTTTTTTAAAATGAAAAGTCACTGCAATATTGCACAAAGAATAAACAAAATTTGAGTTCCCATGAAGATAAGGTTTCTGATTTGTTTTTATTAAGGAATGGTTGGACCTGCGGTTTTCCTTGTAGCAGCTGGATTCATAGGCTGCGATTATGAAATGGCTGTTGCATTTGTAACCATATCCACAACACTAGGGGGGTTTTCTACATCTGGATACAGCATCAACCACCTCGATATTGCACCATCGTAAGTATTTATGATTGAGTGTGCGTTTTTGCAAACAAGATTCCCTGAAACAGTGAATTAAATAACTACAGTACTTGTCTGTGTTTTTCTTCAGTCACTGATTTGGGTTAATTCAACTCCTTTGTGTGGCAGCCTTAAGTTGAAATCCTACCAATGCACGCTTAACTCTGGGAGTAAATCCTATAGAATCCTAATCTGCCAGGCTTCTAAAATGTCCAGGCAGCCTCCAGGTATACAGCAGGCACCCTTCTTCAGAAGATTGCCTGTCTCTTGTGGAGGGCAATTGGAACAGCAATGGGGGGATGGAAAGGGAGAGCAGAACTAAAATGCTCACCTCCCTGTACCCAACTCCCACTTGTGTGTTTAATTAAAATGACTAGAGAATGCCTGAAGAAGGCTTCAGTGGGGCTGACCTCTGCGTAGAAATGCAAAGGGTTGCAGCGTGTAATCTGCTGTTGATATTTTCTGCCTGCTTCCCCTCATCCACCCACCAGCATTTCTGTAGCACATGATATTTGCTTGTTGAAGGTATAATTAGAGGTACTTGCATAGGTTGCAAGTACCTCTAATTATGGGGTAGAGCTCCTGTGGGACACAGATGTACTATAGACATTATTTTCAAAGTGCATATCAATGCCATTGCAATGCTTACATATTTTTTTTTTTGGGGGGGAGGAGATATACCACTAAGGAATTTATGGATCTTTATACGATACTCATCTATCCTGTGAGGCTTTTCCTCTTTGGCATTCATCTTCATAAAGTCATTAATGTTTAAGCAGTTCCAAGTTATCAAAGGTCATATAAATGCCAGCTTCTTTATTCAACGAGTATGTAATTAATATATGTGCAATGGTTCTTTGGGGTTTCAGTTGGGGGTCGTCCCCAAAGCTACCTGGGGATGTCCTGAACTGAACTTGGAACTTGCAAAATGTGTGTTCCGCCAGTGAGCTTTGGCCTTGCCTCATGCATCCTTTCTCAGAGTATCATTTTGCCTTTCCCTCACATTACCAGACAGGGAAGCCCACGAGGCACATTTTGTATGGCATTTCTAACATGCCAGTTAGAATGAGCTCCTGTTTTCTGCCTTCCAGTTTTTTGAACTTTACACCTTTTCTAGCCTGGTTGGTGGTTTGTTAAGAATTGTGTTGTTTTACAGATTTATTTTTTTTAATGCTTCTAGTTTGTGAATTGCTTTTTGAAATTTAAGATGCAAAAGCCAAAATAGATACAGTATGTGTTTAAATAAAATTAGAGGAAAGCAAGTCGCAAAGTTACAGTTCCTCTCAGATTGCACTGCCCTTATGCAAAGTGTATCCACTCAAGGGCTTAGAGAGCGGCCCCTTGCCTGCCCACTGTGAATCCCTGTGCTAAAGCCAAGTATGAGGGTGACTTAGCACTTGGGTTTTATTTCCCTCATAAATACTTCATTGAGAAGTTTGTGCATGTCTCCTAATCCACTCTGGACAAGTGGATGAATCATGTGTGAAATTCCTTCTGGGGTGTCTTGTTTCAGTATGTTAGGAGTGCCAAAACATTTGAGCTTGTGCTGAGAATATCTCCCCACCCCATACATGTCTAGTTTTATATAATATATGTGTGTGTTGCAAGGGAATGAAAATCCTACCATTGTTCCTGAGTACCAGAAAGAAGTTCAAGGCACTAGGGCATCAGGAACCAGCTGATTTTTTTCTTCTTATTTTCTTAGATATGCTGGCATCCTCCTTGGAATTACAAATTCATTTGGCACTATCCCAGGAATGGTGGGACCACTTGTTGCTAAAAGCCTAACTCATAGTGTAAGTCATTCTTGGTCTCCCCCCCCCCCCCATTTGCTTCTTTTAAAGGTTAAAGATTTGATTGTCTCATGTGTCATTATTGGCGATGGGTTTTTTCTTGTTATTTTTAAACAAGACCAAAGAAGGTTGTTTTATACTTTCTCTCTCATACCATGTTTATTGATATAAAACTGCAGCCATATGTCATGCGGCAGAGAAAATTAATCTCTTTTCTGAGACTCTCTGTACTAATATCAATTTTTATTTTAATAACCCATATGTTCTCGTCCGTTGCTTTGTGAGCTGTGCCATAGTAACCCTCCCATTCAGCAAAACAAGTTCTTTAAGCCTCTTCAAGCATATATAAAACAAAATGAGGACAACCTGGAAAGAAGGAAAGGGCAGGGAGCAAAGCTTCACGGTTCCACTGTGTGAATTTAACAGGGACCCCTGAAGAAAAACATCCTAGCACAGAACAGCTGCCTTTTTAGCCCCATCAGTTTTATTAAGTGATAGGCACCCTTGAGTCTGACAAACTGGTGTCGGATTGACACTGATTCCTCAGGATTTAAAAATTGGGGTGTGTGTCAGAGTGCAGCTCAAATCTCCTCTGGCAATGGACCTCCTATAAGTTGAGGTTCTCAAGTTTTCATGTATTTGCAAGACAGGTTGTTATACTGAAATGTTATTTAATAGCAAGAGTTGCAAACTTTGAGCAACTTCTCAAAGTTCTTTATACATTTTATTCCACTGCTGGTGGAAACTTCAGTTTAGAACTCTCACTAAACTCTTGAGTGTAGTTTATACAGATTAAGAGTTACACCCCTAATTGAATCCCGTTTAGCATAAGTCATACTGAGCTGAACAAAATATGCCATGTTTTGACTAAATAATTGTATTGGCTACATAGATCCAGTCTCTAAACAGTGCTCAGGTGGACCAGGAAAGAGCAGAGAGTTCAAGTGTTCTCTTTATTTCAAGCCTTAACGGAAGTCTTCTGGTTTCCTCAACCCATACTTGGCCATGACATCTATACCAATAAACTGTGGCTTGAGCAGTCCCTGCAAACCCAGTCCTCCAAACCAGGGATGGGGAACCTGAAGTTCTCCATATGTTGTTGGGCTACAGCTTCTATTACCACTGACTTTTGGCCATGCTAGCTGAGGTCCAGCAATATCTGCAAGTCCATGGGTTTCACAACCGTAGGCAAACAATGGGTTTAAAGGATCAGGAATGCAACATCTGAACGCAGCGATCTTTTTAATACAAATTATCTGCTCCACACATTCTCCTTTTCTTGCCATTCTGTTTATTCCTGATCATGGTTCTGTTACAGTAATGCACTGATTTATCTCCTTATTTCTGCCCCTTTGCCAGAATACTGTGGGAGAATGGCAGACTGTCTTCTATATCGCCGCTGCCATTAACTTATTTGGAGCCATCTTCTTTGCATTATTCAGCAGCGGAGAAGTTCAAGACTGGGCACTCAATGGCTACCACTTGCATAGGAACTGAAGGAACCCTGGGGTTAATCACGGCCACACATTGCAATCATGTGACCTGGAACGCCTTTCACATGACATCTGCAAAGCCTATTGTGACCCTTTCTTGTTGCAGCTGGAAAATATTTCACATTTCAATATGCTCATTCTGTAAGAAGAATGTGGGATCCAGTCTTACACAATTGATTGGTGTCAGATACCTGTGACACATTCTAATCAATGTATCAACTTTTTAAAAATGTGCCTGAATTAAATATTAGTTGGAGGGGGTGTAACACAGAAAAATATGAGATTTTGATGGTTAAGGTAATTTTAGGTAAGGGTTGCTAGAATTATTGCTGGTTTTAGCTGTGTTTATTTATCTTGTATGATTAATCCAAAAAGTAATGGAAATTAAAAACAGGGAATTAATCCTTGTGCCCTCTTAAAGTATGTATTTGTGAGCATGTGGCCACTGTGACAGGAATGGAGAACCTCTAGCTTTCCAGATGTAGCTGGACTACAACTCCCATCTTCCTCCACCATTGGCCAGGGCTGATGGGAGCTGGAGTCCAACAACATTTGGAGGGCCTACCTCTCTGCTCAGGCCTTGCTTTTGAACTCCCCACAGTCATCAGGATCCTGGGCCTAGATAGGAAGTAAGCCGAATCCAGCAGGCTCTTCCTATGTTCCCTGTGCTGTGTGGTTTCACCAGACCTGTGAAGCACAAACACTGCTACATCATGGAGGAAAATAAGCCCAAAGTCTTTTACTAGATGGAGAAATTCAGCAATGATGTCGATTTGAAGGAACGGTTTCTCTTTCCCCTCCTTTTTTCCTCTCACTGTCCTAATACTCATTTTGAGCAACAAACCACAATTATCCAGGCAGAATAAAACCAAGTGGCAACAGGATCATACTAAAGGTTGGTTGCAAAATATGTACCAACGCAATCCCGTGCATATATACTTGGAAGTCCCCCTGGGGCTTCAGTGGGACTTATTCCCAGGTAAGTGAGTACAAGATTGCAGCCGAATTGACTATTAGGTTTCTGAATGAATAAACCTGAAGGTTAAACTAAGAGTGTGTCTGCATAGGCTCTCTTCAGGGATTGGGTGTGCCCATGTAACTGATTCAGAATCCTACAGCCCTCGGCCAGTCGTTGACGTCTGTCAGTTCACATTGCAGATAAGGCCTGTGTCAGCTTATTTTGTCACAATGAGATCCAGGATACTAGTAAGGGGTTGGCCCACGTTGCATTGCACCTTCTTTTTCAGAAGATATCTCCCTAACTTCATATTTGAAGCTAGCATACCAAACTGGAAATGGAGGGAATATCCATGCACAGAACCACCTAAGAGATACAAGGAAGAAGAAGAAGAAAAAACTTTTTAGAATAGGTTTTGGGATTCTTCCCGTACCCGTGCTGATATTTTTTATTTTAAAAAAACCCCAAAATTATTGAAGAGCAGCATTGGGGTTTCTCCACTACTGCTGTGGTTTGGAAAGCCACACGACACCCTGGTCAGAGGACAGCCTCCAGAAGTAGAGCTGAGGTTTCATGTCTACACACTAAGCATAAGTGCCATTGAGTCCACTCTGGGACATAATTCTGAAGAGCTCTGCCTTGTGCGATGGAAATGTGAACTTCCGTAGCACTGAATGTGCAGTTGTGCATGGGAATGACATGGTGGGCTAGGCAGCTGAGGCTTTGGCCTCAATATAGAGTACTAGGACACAACAGGCTAAATGGTCCTCTTTTGGATCATTCCAGGTGTAAAGCAAGCCAAAGGGGGGGGGGGGACACACTTTGGTGTTCCTTCCACCAACCCAAAGGGAAACCTGATACACCTCCCACACGCTGCTCCAGTGGAGCCCAGCTGACTTCATTTCTGAGAAATGACAGGTTACTTTTGTTAGCCAGCTTTACATACATTTTAATTTGCATTGAAATGTGATAATGACGTCTTGTCAGCTGTGTTGTATTTTGCAACTTTCAGTGTAATAAACAGTGCGGGCATTTTGGTTGGTGTGTTTTGTGTGCTACCATGCAACTACAGATCCTAAGATGAAGGCTGCCATTAGTAATAACAGTAGGTTTTGCTTTTTTGGAAGGGACACCTATGTTGTAGCACACACGTAACTGGTGACTCTTCGTGTCTATAATCATTATATGCTCAGCCTCATTCAGCTTCTGTATTCAAGATGGCCGATGGTGATTCTTTGGGTGCTGGAATGGATATCTAAAGTGAATGTGTGGCTGACACAACAGACTGGGCATTGCACGCCACAATTGGCTTTATTGAGCATCTTTCACAATGAACCGAAAGACCAACACAAAGAACTTGCTGCATTCTTGTTTGTGGCAGATCAACAGCTCATTGTGCAGAATTTGAAATATCTGGATCATCTTCAACTCTCTCTGTGGAGACAGAAGATGTGGGCAGTAGCACTAATGGAGAAACTTAGCATGTTAAGCATTAAATGGTGTTCACAATTCATTTTTCTGTATAGAAATGTGGTATCCACTCAGAACCTTTTATAATGACAGCAAATATATCTGACACTTAACATTACATCACAGGTGAACCTGTGCATTGAGTATTGTGCTGACATTGTTGCTTGCTTCATTGTACGGGGGAACAGGTTCTTTCTAACTATATTTGAAAATTTATGTAAAATTTCCATTTATTTTTTTAGATTTTTTTTAAAAATGGATAGGTGCCAGCCTCTAGACTAGGAGTGGAAATGATGCTGGAAAGGGGGGCTTTTAGTACCACCTTTTAAATAGCTGCTCAGTAGGAAAAAGATACTTGCCATGCATAGAAAAATAAGGGATTTCATATACAGCCTTTACTCTGACATGCGTTTTTAATAGTACTTTTCTATGGGAGACCATTCATATATACAGTTTGTCATCCCCCAACCTAAATGCTATCTGCAATCTTAAGTGCTGTTATCCAGTAAACACTTCCCTACTCAATTCTGACAGCATTTACACATTGGCCCAAGGCGATTCTTGCAACCCAGTCCCAGTGATTTCAAGATCAGGTTATAATCTTAACCGTACTTGCTTGAAAGTACCTCTACTATGGAATGAATAAACCTTACCTCCACCTAAAAGTGACTAGGCTTTAGAATGTAAGGATGAATCCAGATTCTAGGCTGTATCCCACTAAGTCATACTGAGAGGAGACCCTTTGAAATCAGTGGATATCATTAACTTAAATTCATCCCAATGACTTGTGACTTGGCTACAACCCTAGGTTTCTATGCTTTCAAGTTGCAAGCTAAGGTTGGAAATGGAGGAGTTTGGGATGACCATTTTGTTAAACTTGCTAAATTTTTATACCGCCCTTCATCCAAGGATGACAGGGTGGTTTACAATATAAAAACAGAAAAATGTGTAACATAAGTAACAAATGCATGGAATTCTCAGTTGAGCTCAGACAGGTCCCCTCCCTACTGAACTTTCAGTGGCTGATGAATACTTTTATTTCAGCAGACGTTTTAATGGAAGTTTGATTATATGGGTCTGGTACAAACTCTAGTCTATGGTGCAAGGTTGGTTAATTACAGTGCCCATCTACAGCTTGGATGATCAGGGTAAAGTCCCTGCTCATTGCTGTGTGTGTATGTGCAGCCCCTTTGAAACAACACATTCAAGCCCAGGTTAGTTTTGCACCCCCAATATATATGAGCAGAAGCTTCCCCCCCCCAAAGCTTTTACAGTGGTACCTCGGGTTACATACACTTCAGGTTACATACGCTTCAGGTTACAGACTCCGCTAACCCAGAAATAGTACCTTGGGTTAAGAACTTTGCTTCAGGATGAGAACAGAAATCGTGCTCTGGCGGCGCAGCGGCAGCAGGAGGCCCCATTAGCTAAAGTGGTGCTTCAGGTTAAGAACAGTTTCATGTTAAGAACGGACCTCCAGAACGAATTAAGTACGTAACCAGAGGTACCCCTGTATAGGGTTGAATGACAGCTGCTAACTTGCTTTTTCCAACTTTTGAATTTTGCTATCGTAACTTCTGTGATATGAATAGCAATGGTTGTAAAAGTACAGGAAATGCCTCGCTTTCCTTTCCCTGCTGGCATATTCTCCCCACCTCTACCGTTTCTTTAAAATTAAGGGTGTTACCTACTGCACCCAGCAGCTTAGGATCTTTCCGTGGCACCTGCCAACCAATTTCTCTACTCCTATTGGTCCTAAGTCCAGACCATTCTTAAACAAGCTAAGAAGCTTTGTGATGCTTTGCACTGTGCTGGGGAATCTGTCAAATGCAAGTAAATATCTGATTCTGAGAGACAGATGGTAGCAGCTGGGTGTACTGGCATTTAAAACTTCGGCTTCCCCACCCTTTGGTGAATCATATTGGAGCTGTATTCCTTCAGGAGATTCAGCACAGACTTCGATGACAGCTACATTCCTGTGCCCAGTTTCCTGGGGATAAGCCCCACTGAATTCAAATGGGACTTACTAATAAACAGTCAAGCACTGGATTGCACTGTGCGGATGAGCTTTCCATAAAGAGAGAGAGAGAGACAGTTTTAATGTGCAAGCCCTCAAATGAGTGAGCGACTGACGATCTTTTTGCTGAGTCATGAAGCACAGCTATGTAGCTGTCAATTGCTTTGTCTCAATATGCACCAAGCAAGAAAGTTACTCTTCTAAGCGGTTCTGTTCCTGGCAGAGGAGACAAAAGAGGGGGATTTAAAATGACTAAGCGCACTCTGCTGAGCTCTCGTTCATGCCTCTGGAACAATCGAGAGAGAGCAATATCCGGGCTGCAGACTAAAGGAAACTTTTTAGTATATCGCCACTGCCCTTCCCTCAATGCAGAATGGGTTTTCTATTTAGAAATGGAATTCTAAACAATTTCAAAGCATTCAGGACATGTAAAACAACCAAGGTAAAAAATACCAACAGAACTACTGAGAATCTGACTAAAAATCAAACATTACTTTTAATAAAGCAATTATTAAAGCAATTTCTAGCAATTATTATTAAACCCCCCCCCCCCAGTATCCTTAACTATGATCACTGTTGATTTATTTCCCTTTCCAAAGTCATATAATCATACACACACACATACGGACATTTAAATATATAGCCACATAATACTTTTTGCCAATACATTAAATATCCTTTTTCGGCCAAGAACAATTAGACTTTAATTATTTGTAATATTATATTTTACCCAAAAAGCATGTAGGGATTTACTGTGTCATCTGCCTTTTCATTCCAATATGCCATAAACAGCTCCAATTTTCAACAAAACTCTTGGCCCTCTGTCTAGTCTGCCTTGCTGAGTTAAATTTCTTCATCACCTCAAATTCTAATCACCAAAATTTCCAGTCTAGAGGACTCTTGCTCTTTTCATGCTCGTGCCAAAAAAAATCTAATTCATCTCTATTAGTGATCAGAGTCCATAACTTTCTTTCTAACGCTGGCTCAGAAAAGCTCCCAATGTAGTACACAATGTAACATAATAAAACCACCATAAAATACATATTAGTGCGGCCATGGGCAAATTAGAATTGAGTCCCTGTGCCTTTAGCAGCTGGGTAGAAGGAGAATGTTGTCGAACACATTTTGTGACGCAGGAGCGAGAAAAAGCTCTCTGTGTCTACTGACAATTCTCTCCTCTTCTTCACAATCAGAGGAAACAGATATTCTCTATATCAGGGGTCAGCAACCTTTTTCAGCCGTGGGCCCGCCCACAATCTCTCAGACCATGTAGTGGGCTGGACTATATTTTTTTGGGGGGGGGGGAGTATGAACAAATTCCTATGCTCCACAAATAACCCAGAGATGCATTTTAAATAAAAGCACACTTTGTACTCATGTAAAAACACCAGGCAGGCACCACAGATAACTTAGAGATGCATTTTAAATAAAAGCATACATTCTACTCATGTAAAAACACGCTGATTACCGAACCGTCCACGGGCTGGATTGAGAAGGCAATTGGGCTGCATCTGGCCCATGGACCTTAGGTTGCCTACCCCTGCTCTATATCATGTTTGTTGCAAGCTAGCCCATCTGCCTAGCTCTGTTTCGGAGGAAGATGCCTAAAGAGGGGTTTTTTGTTTGTTTGTTTGTTTCTGGACCTAGAGCAGTGACTTGCTAAGGGGCACAGACTAAGGCTTGTTGGTGACAAAGAGCTCTCCTTTCCTTAACTTCAACTACAGAGGCACCTCAGGTTAAGTACTTAATTCATTCCGGAGGTCCGTACTTAACCTGAAACTGTTCTTAACCTGAAGCACCACTTTAGCTAATGGGGCCTCCTGCTGCCACCGGAGCACAATTTCTGTTCTCATCCTGAAGCAAAGTTCTTAACCTGAAGCACTATTTCTGGGTTAGCGGAGTCTGTAACCTGAAGCATATGTAACCTGAAGTGAATGTAACCCAAGGTACCACTGTATTTTTATGTCCCCTTCAGGGGAGGGGGCTGGTAAGGACCCCGTCCTCATACACAACATTCGCCATTACAACCTTCGCGTTACTAGGCCTACAACAGCAAGCCAAATCTCAGAAGTCACTGGCATGTTGACAACTTTTGTTTCAGATGTTGTTCCAGAGGTTTCTCCTCGGCTTTGTTTGAGATAAGGAAACCCACCAGAGCTTGGTTCTTCCTTTTCAAAGCTCTGACTAAACCATGGAACAGGTGAGGAACCTGCGGCCTTCCAGATGTTGTTGGACTCCAACTCTTATTAAACATAACCAACAGGGCAAACAGTCAGGTATGATAAGACCACGGGTTAGTTACCCCTGCCCTGGAACTGAGATGCAAATAATGAGGTGCAATTAAGAAAATATCTCTTCCTCACCACAAGAACTGCACCCCCTCTCCTCACACTGTTTTCAAAAACAAATTTGGATGTCCTCATTATAATCTGAATGCCAATTTTAGATGCAGCGGTGTTTTACCTATCAAATCTGCAACTGAGCCTGTAGTTGCTATTTGAAGTCAAGCATTCACAAGTACTTCCCCGACAGCATTATAAAAAAATATTTGCAAAAAAAAATGTGTATTTTTAGGACCTGTAGGCTGTTTCCTTTAACAACACATGTGATGTATTGCTCATCCTCTGTGACTATGAAGTGATCACTGAATATGGCTGGATCAACATGAAATTATGAAGAGAGAAATTAGGGGGAAGCCAAAGCATAAAGGGCAGTTGGATAATGGAAGTTCAGATAATGGGAATTTTACTATCTCTCTTGACGATACACACTTTAGATGTTATTTATGGTCCTTACAACAGAGGTAGACAGATTTCAAATGTGTTGGATCTAGTTTGTTTTTTTAGCCGGATCCCAAGACCTCCTACGCAGAAGCAGGTACAAAAGAGCCAGCGTGGTGTAGTGGTTAAGAGCAGTGGACTTGTAATCTGGGGAACCGGGTTTGAGTCTCCGCTCCTCCACATGCAGCTTCTGGGTGACCTTGGGCTAGTCACACTTCTTTGAAGTCTCTCAGCCTCACTCACCTCACAGAGTGTTTGTTGTGGGGGAGGAAGGGAAAGGAGAATGTTAGCCGCTTTGAGACTCCTTCGGGTAGTGATAAAGCGGGATATCAAATCCAAACTCTTCTTCTTTGAAAGACATACAGGTTGTATTAAAGGACAAGGTGCCTCTGAGCACATTCTGAATTGAAGGATTTGATTTCGTACCAGAAATGGATTGAGATCACCATCTTTTCACACAAAAATCCTCTCCTGCTTAGCTTTCTTCACCTCAGCAGTCTAATTAGGTAGGTTATGTCATTTTGTGTTGTGATTTTTTAACAACTGGGAGTCAGAAACCCTTGCCATTCTACTGTAAACCAGACAGAGATCAGTATATCCTGATTTGCCTTCTGTCCTCGCCTGCTTTACAAAATCAATTGATGTAAATACTGGCAGATCGATCCAGGAGCTCTGGTTTTGCTTCCATACAGAGCTTCAGATTAACAAGGAAAATCCTAATATCACAAAGATAGATTACAAACTCCTTGCAGACTTCTATGTAATTAGGCCAGCTTTCCCTACCTGGTGCCCTCCAGATATCTTGGACTACTCTCATCTGCTTCAACTGGAGGGCACCAAGTTGGGGAACGCTGAATTAAGCCACCATACTAAAGTTACTAGTGCAGCCCCATGTACATTTCCATCATGGATCCACATTCTACAACTTAATCTGTGCAGCATTTCCTATTTATATTACATTTTTAGCTGGCACTGCACAATGAGGAGTTAATACTATGAGATTTCTCCAATGTAGGCTCTCTGATGAGCTGCCAACAAGTCTTGATTGTGTAAGCCTCACTGATTGCACGGGGGGGGGGGGGGGGAGACTGTGGTGGAAACGTGGAAGGATATAAATTCACCAGAAGTTTATGCACAGATCGAGCAGGTAGCATTGTTGCCAATATATAAACTGATAGTATAAAATAAAAGGATGTATTTCTGAGCACTTACTTGAAAACAAGCAAAAGAAATAATGGCAAATTCAGATATTTAATTGTACATAAGGGTTACATAAAACAAACAAAACAAGGCTTCGTAAAATGTCAAACTGCTCTGATCAACCTAAGGCAGATTCAGTCTTCGTTAACCTCAGACAGATGCAAAGCAAGAACCCTTTGTCATGTGTGCAACTCTTAACTTTTTAGTGATGGTAGCAGATAAAAAGGGAAATTCTTATTACGTTAGCAGGCTGTCGTAGGACAGAGGTTCTACTAGCCTTTGGACATGTTTTACTTAGTGTTGTGATGAAAAATTATTGCCAAATCTTACTGAAGACTTCACAGAGCCCATGTGTAGGCCTAAGAGGTGGCACATATGGTGGCAAAGAACTTTTCTTACTACCATCATTTATAAATATTTTTTATTTAAATGATTTTTATTCCCCTTCTCAGGATCATAACTCTACCCAAAATGGCTTACACTAAAAGAATCACAATAAAGCAATAACATTACTGTACTGCACAACTGAAGTCAAGATATCAGTTGGTTACAAATTAGGGGGGGGTTGCTGCACTTTCTGCTTTTTTAAATTGTTGGTTTTATTTTAAAGGATTTTATTATAGATTGAATTTTGCATTTTACTGTCTATTTAAACTGCCCAGAGAACTTGATGGGATGGGTGGCAACTGTGCACAGCTTAGGAAAGCTCCCAGGCACTGAGAGGTTTGCCTTCAATTTTCATGATGAGCAACAATGTTTTATGTCACTGCTATGTGTTGGCTTTAGCTTTTGTTTTGCCTTAAAATTTGGATCATCTACCACCTTGAGCACACAGAAACTATTTAAAGAAACAACATAGTTATTCCATAGCATATACCGCAAATATGTTTTACTGAAGGTTTAAATTCTTATAATATTTCTTTCTTTCCTCCTTTCTCACTATCTGGACTTTCTGCTTTTTGTTCTTCCAACAGAGATTCTGTGCCTCTTTAACAGTTGCACAAGCAGCAGAAATTCAGCTGGTGCAGCTTTTCTCAGCATGGAGATGTGGAAAGCTACACATGTTACCTTTCTGCATGTCAAGTAGCTGTTAAAGACGCAATACCCCTACAGGCAGCAAGGGAGGGACTATTACATTATATGATATTCTGGAATGTTCACAGCTGACGTGACAACTTGGCAGAGTATGACAGTTCTGCATGCCATACTGAGTGCCAATGCCCTGAACGATGACTCACAAGAGAAAATGAGCCAACAAGGCTAAAGTCTACATAGAAACCTTTGAGAGGAAAGTTTTTAACCTTTGACAGAGCTGACAAAATCACCTTCCTCTACAATGAATGATATCTGTTCACAAAGGCACTATGATCTTTTCAAAGGCTTTTTTGCAACACAATCCTATGCATGTCCAGCCAGAAGCAAGTCCTATTGCATTCAATGCCAGTCCAGTGTGTATTGGATTGCAGCCTTCGTTCTTACAAGGAGCAGGTGAGATAATAAACTTGTGTCTAGAATGGATCATATCAAATTGCAGTGACGGGAACTGTCACAGGATTCAGCATTCATCAACACAAAACTATTCCCTTTCCACAGAAGAAAAAACTGATGCCGATGAAGATATTTTCGTTCAGCTGTCTCCCTAACGTACTCATTTGCTATGTACAGCATAGGAATATGGTGGTGCTGATTTCATATAGGATGGCCAGAAGAAAGAAATGGCAAGGCTCCTATACCTTTAACAACGGTCATGCAAACAACACCTGCTGGAACGACTGCATGACTATTAAAGCCGCAAGAGCTCTGTCCTCTTTTGGGATTTGCCACCCTAATTCCACTGATTTAGGCATCATACAACCTAATCCCCTTCCCCAATTCACAACAGTACCAAGGATACAATCATAACGGTCTTCCAGCTTGTAAATACAGTTACCAACTGTTCAGATAAAGGTTCCGACCTTGCTCCTGTGGCTTTTATAGGTTCATTGCAGAAACTGTTAGGCGCAGTTTAGTCGCAGTGTGGAGGTAATTTATAAGCAGTATCACCTGCAAATGTTTCTATTTCTGCTATGTTAAAAGCACAGAGAGGCAGAAGGAAGTTCAAAACAAAACATGGCAACATTACAAGTACTCCATGTCAATGCTGTTGCCATCTTGAGATTCACACTTGCACAGAGTCAAAGATTGTGCCCTCCATATCCTGATGTCCTCTATTCTTAGATATGTGTGGAGATTACTCCCACCTTTTGTCTGTGAGCTAAGTCTGAACTTTCATATTGCCCCATCTGAATCAATCTCCATAGTGACCTTTATTACATTTTCTTAATGAGATTCTTAACTGGTCACTTCAGTTTCTAGCTCTCCTCAGTGTTTGAGCTGCATATCAATTGGATAGTTAGACTGCAATTTCAATTCCCACCCCCAGAGATAGTTCTATTCTCTGTAAGATCAAGTGATCTGGGAGAGGACTTGAATAATCCATACTTTGATAAGAGGGGCATTTTACTGAACTTTGCTTGTCAAGTCTCTACCATCACCATAACAGACCGATTTTCATTAACATGTCTTGGCAGTTGATGGTGATCTCCATTAAAAAAGCCCTCTCCCCAAGCCACAGTGAGGTATATTTGAAAGGGAACTGTTGAGGTGAGTGAAGGAAGAGGCATCTTAGTGTGACCAGGTAGAGAAGAGGACAAGGCTAGGATGACAAGTTACACTTGCTGAAACCCTCTCTTCTGTACCACTGTTAAATATCCAGCAGCTCTGACCTCTTTTCCGTCTGGCCTTCCTACTATAAAGGGGTTCCTCTGTAATTAATGAAGAGTAACCTGCAGTTGGTAACCATTCCTCCCGACCCGTCCCAAAGCAAATCTGTCTATTTGGGATTCATATACCTCCCACAATTTGTACTTGAGAGAAACTAGTAGTTCTGACAGTCCAAACTAGTCCTTTCAGTTCTAATCAGTATTTCTGCAGTCTTTTGAGGGAACTTTATATAGGTAATTAATGCAAAATGCCTTTATAAGGAAGAGCAGATATTCCAAGCCCTGCAGTTTTCCAAATTCTCATTCATCAAGTTAGGGTGCCTTTCTGCACGACTTAGGTGTACTTCTTAGATGGGATCAAAAGTAAACCACTTGCTACTTTTAAACCATGCTGCTATTTGACAACTGGGGCAGGGGGAATGAGGATCTGGAATTATCACATTAATTTTTATGGGCATATGGAACCTATGGATTCATTTTCCCAAGGCTAAAGGAACTGGCTTGGCAAAAGCAACCAATACTAATGTCAGACATTAACACACCTCCTTATTATCACCATCCATAAAATCACCTAGCTTCCAGACCACGTTTTGAAGTTTAAACTGGTTTGACTGCACTGGTGGATCATCTACACGGGGAAGAAGACAGGGAGGTGTAATCCTGTTGACTCTCCTGGATCTCATAGTGGTTTTCAATATAATTGACAATGGTATGCTTCTGGATGACCATCCTAGAATAGAAATTGGGGACATCACGCTCTAGTGGTTTTGCTTCCTACCTGACTGGCAGGTTATAGAAAAGGGATTATTTGCTGGTCTGAATACCAAGTGGCATATGCAGTTTGTGTAATTTTATGTTCTTTTCTTTTAACTGCCTTTGGCTAGTGAATGTGCTGTGTTCACCTGAGGTGTTGCTAGGCTTGAGGGGGTACCTTAGGGGAGGGGGATCCCTTGGCGGTGGTCATGCTGCTGCTGTTGCTGCTGCTAGCCTAGTTAACCCCCCCTTTATTAGGCTGCTCTTCTCCCAGCCATCTGCCACCAACCTTTGCTGTGCTTTTGAATAAAGGTGGATGTCTCCCTAATTGGGAAGAGGATCAGGCAATGGGGCAAGGCTGGCTGTTGACTGCATGGGGTGCAATAGCTCACCACTTTAATTTCAATCATTTCCTCAAATTGATTAGTTTGAGGAATGTGGCAAACGTTGCCTTTCAAAATTGTGGGGCCAGCGCAGGCTGACTAAAAAAATGTTGAACAGAATCTATTCCCAGGTAAATGGGGTTAGGATTTCAGCCTTCAGTATTCACTGAGATGGTACATACGTTATGCCTGGATTTTACCTGTTAGAAAACAATGAGCTGTTATTGCCAAATACAAAAATCCTTGTGAGCAAGTTCCTTGTATTTGTTTAAGCAGCTGCTTCCCTTCATGTCATGGCGGATTCCTCTCTAGCCTAGTTAACTTTCCTGCTACAAGTCCAAAAGGAATCTTCAGCACCCCCATTCCAGGTATGCAGTGTGGGACAGATTTCATGAGAATCTGGGGAACCATGAATTTATCTACTGTGGGTCTGTAATTAGTGCGTGCCTCTTTTACTCAGTAATGATTAGTTGTCCTCTGAGAAACCTAAAGAAGGTCACCTCTAAAGTAAACAAAATAGTGAAGTCTCCAGGTACTTGAGCCCAATGTGACTTGCAGCCTTATTCTCAATAGGTTCACCAAGAAATAAATTCCATACATAGCATAATCCGTAATGCATGCATTGGAAGCTCATTGCTTTTAATAGGACTGTTTTAAATGGGGCTAAAGTAGGTGTGTTTAGGTAGGATTGCAGCCTGAGATCAGTGGGAGGAAAATAAAGTTCAACACACATTCCATAGAGTGGAACTTACTTCTGAGTAAACATGCTCAGGATTGAAGAAGCATTTTAATGCTTTGGAGAACATTAAACAATTTATGGATTATAGTTTCCTTAAGGAGGAATTAGCAAACTGACTGACCACTTTGTTTATACTTACATCAGTGAAGCAGCTCACAGTGAATGAGCCCCGATACCACAATGATTCTGTCTGTGAATGCAAATCTTTTGGATTTCTCCCACCACCACCCCAGTGTGCCTGGAGCTATTTCAAATCACTGTCTGAAAAGTAGTTTGTCTGTGATTTATTTGTCACATGTCAAAAACAAGTGGCTAGTGAAAGGACACAAGTTTTTTCAGTTTATACTTTTTGCCATTTAATAGGTTTTCAGAAGTATCTTTAAGAAAGGAATAGCGACTACCTCTGTTGCACATGCTGCCAATGGCATAGAATTAAAACTAAGACAGCAAAAGACCCTGCTGAATTCTTCTTTGCAGTTTGCACAAGTCCATGGTTAGCTTACTTCCAAGTTATGCTCAGTCTAGAGACGTCCTGTGCGTATTTTACTGGGAAGTAAATTCCACTGAATTCACCAGGGCTTGTTCCCAAGTAAGAGCAGATAGGATTATAACCATTGTACACTGAAGTGCAACTAAACTTAACGGGGCACAGAAATCACATGTAACTTCAGCCTACAGCTACTAGTCATGAAGGTTGTGCTCTGCTTGCACGGTTGGAGGCAGTAATGCTTCTATACAGTTGCTGGAAACCATGGAAAGTGCTCTTGGGCTCGAATCCTGCTTGTGGGTTTCCTACAGGCATGTGGTTGGCCACTGTGATGACAGGATGCTGCACTAAATGGGCCACTGGCTTGATCCCACAGCCTCTTATTATGCTCTTAAACATTTGAGATTTAAGAATAACTAACTTTAGCTGGATTGGTGACAATCGGTGTTTATGGCAGGGCTGTATCATTTCTTCAAATTTAGGGTTGGCATACAAAGCTCAACAACTGTCCGGATTTTCATTGTTTGAAATATGGCAATATGTTTCTGTCGTTTATGAAATAAATGTAAAAGGCAGTTATAAACAATGAAAAGGCAGGGAATGCTCTTGTGTTTCCAAGCCTCGCTGATGCTCTTTGTATTCACATTTTACAATGTGCATGAATAACATTCCTAAAAATAAATTGAAGCTCTTAGGTGTTGTGGTTAACAGTAGCTTTAAACGCAAATGAAACTTCAGAAGAAATCGAGGAGAAATATTGCTTATTTCGCAGGTAAGGCACTGCGGAGGGGAAGGGGCAAAATCTACTGCGTCTAGATAAGAGCGTGGGGTTTTTTTGCGTGGCGTGGTACTGAGAGATGTATGAATGAGCATAACGTAAAGAGCGGGCGAAGGATGCATGCATGCTTCGGGTGCATAGCTACGGTGACTTACGGTGTGAGGAACAGGAAGGGAAGGACAGAAGTGAAACAAAAATGTGCTTTTCGGTGAGACATGCTCCCAAGAGTGAATTAAAGGGAAGCGCCGAGGTGGGAAGACGGGTGTGAAGTGTGGGGACAGAAACTAGTGAGGACTCGGCGGCGTGCATGTGTGAAAGGAGGATACGGCCGGGGGATGGGCGCTCCCTCCAGCCAGGCACTATGGGGGGGGGATGGGCTGGGACTGCTGAAAGCTGGACTGACCCGCTCAACCCAACTCTGGCATTGCAGGAGGGAAGAGGGCGTGTCTCCAAACTCTCAACGCCCTCCGCACACGAAATGCGACTTCGAGAGGGGAGAGGGACGATTCAATAGAAAGTTACGTTTCGGTGAAAGAGAGGGTGTTTTGCCCCTCTCCCTAGACGCAGCTCTCGAGGGGAGGCGTGCGGGGCGGGAGGGCGAAGGGCGGGGGAGCCGAGAAGCAGCGAATGGAACGCTGGGAGCCGTGACGTGTCCCTCAGGCCACCGCCCTCCCGGCTCAAACTATATAAAGGGCGCCGCTCTCGGCTTCTGCCTTTTTCGCTACGGGTTTGCCGCTGCTTCAGAGGTAAGCTGGCTTTCGGGCGGGCCGCATTCATAGGCCCAGGCCTGGGAGGGGGCGGGGACTGAGGGAAGCCCACGTGGTCCTCGCACGGCCGAGAGCCGTTCCTGGCGACGGGTAGGGGGGCCGAGGGAGAGAGGGACAGCGGCGGTTTGAAGCCGGGGGCGGGCGATGGTGGGGAAGTGTGCATGCGCATGCCCAGTTGCCTTGGCCGCGACCCAAATGGGTTCCTCCACCCCTGAGTCCGCCCCCCCTCAAAAAATAACAATGCCCCGGTGTGTGTGGAATGGGGGGGGGATTGTGTGTCTCGTGTGGGGTGGGGGAGGGGAGTCCGAGGAGAGCATCCGTTCTCCTCAGTGTGCCAGGGAAGGAAGGAGGGAGGGTTCCGAAAACACGTGTCGTGTTCCCTTCGGGGAGAAACGCGGCATCCTCGGTGGGGCGGGATGGGGGCGCCGGCTGCGGTCGTGGCAGGTGTGCCCCCATGATTATCTTTAAAAAACAGCCCCGCTTTCCCATAGCGGCCTCTTCGACTGTACTCTTACTTTAGTTCTGGCCCCGTGACACACGACGGAACATCCTCTGATCTTGTTACCTACAAGAGGCCCCATTTCTCGGCCCTTTCCCCCGCTTTCCGCTTAGAAGGAAGAGGGGGAAAAATGGCCGCCGCCGCTGCTGCCGTCACAAAATGGAGGGCGGGCGGGGCGCGCGTGCCAGCCAACGAGTGGCTCAACTACCGCTCCTCACCGGAGACCCCGCCGCCCCCCCAATACGCGAACCTTCGGCACGCTTCGCTCTTCCTTACTCATCCCCCTCCCCGGCCCAACCCGGGCTCGTGCTCGCTTGGCTTACGACACAAAGGAGTGGGAGCCGCCCTTCTCTTCCCCGCCTAAAAAAACCCTCCCTCTTTCCTTATATTCTGTAATGGCCACGACGCGGTAGGGTCTTGAGAACAGTTTATGAGGGGAATTCTAGCCCAAGTTAGCCTCGTCGTAGTCGCCGTCCCCCTCTCGCGCCCTCCCGCGGTGGGTGGAGCTGGCTTGGGCCTAGTTTCGGCCTCGATCCCTTCAATCAAAGGGAGCAGATAACCGGCCTTGGACGGCCAGCCCGCATGGCGTCTTCTACTCGTGTTGTTAACGCTCCTCTCCACTAGGGGGTTCTGCTTTAACTGCATTTTCTTTTTATAAAAACTGGTGGTTGTTTTTTACATTCCTCTTTTCCCCCACACCTCCAAGGTGCTTTATCTGAAGAGCAAGAGAACCATCTACTAACATTCCAAAATGGGAAAGGAAAAGACCCACATCAACATCGTTGTCATCGGACACGTCGACTCTGGCAAGTCCACCACCACCGGTCACCTGATTTACAAATGTGGTGGAATTGATAAGAGGACCATTGAGAAATTTGAGAAGGAAGCTGCTGAGGTGCGTTTGTCTTTGGAAACAATTGTCAGTTTTCAATTTTAAATGGGTGCAGAAAGACAGCTTTACGAGACACATTTTTTCCGCTGTAAAGCTGACATTAACTTTTGAATTTATGTAACTTTTGCCACATTGGAAGGATCCTGTGAAATTGATTCCTTTGAGGTGTGGGCAGCTTGCGTCTTATTCCTAGTTTGTGTTGAAACAACTGTTTCCATAGAACTAAATTCTATGAAATTCTTGCAGAAGAAACTAGGTGATAAAAGTTTGAACAGTTCATATTGTGTATATTAGGTTATGGTGGATTAGCGTGTCAGTGGGTTAAGTAAGCAAAGTAGGTGTGAAATCTTTCACCGCTTCTGCCAAGTGCAATTTGCTAAACATAGCTTGTATATTATATTTCAGAGCATGGAAGTGTGCTATATTTAGAAACAGATTCAGTTAATGTGTTCATTACTGTATGTTTAGTGCAAGAGACATTAATGCCATTTTTCTCCCCCTTTAAATAGATGGGTAAGGGCTCCTTCAAGTACGCCTGGGTGTTGGACAAGCTGAAGGCAGAACGTGAACGTGGTATCACCATTGATATTTCTCTTTGGAAGTTTGAAACAAGCAAATACTACGTCACTATCATTGATGCCCCTGGACACAGAGACTTCATTAAAAACATGATTACTGGTACCTCCCAGGTGAGCAAACAGTTTACCATTTTGACTATAATAAGAACTAAATACTGTATGATGATTAAAACAGTATAAATAAATTATTACATATTTTTCCTAAAGGCCGACTGTGCTGTCCTGATTGTTGCGGCTGGTGTTGGTGAATTTGAAGCAGGTATCTCCAAGAACGGGCAGACCCGTGAGCATGCCCTTCTGGCATATACACTGGGTGTAAAACAGCTCATCGTTGGTGTTAACAAAATGGATTCCACCGAGCCACCTTACAGCCAGAAGAGATACGAGGAAATTGTCAAAGAAGTCAGCACATACATCAAGAAAATTGGTTACAATCCTGATACAGTGGCTTTTGTGCCAATTTCTGGCTGGAATGGAGACAACATGTTGGAGCCCAGCTCTAATGTAAGTAATAATGCTCGTCAAGAATTGTGAGACTACAATTCAAATAATTTTGGAATTTGAAAAGAACAATAAATGTAAGGTTTTAATAGCTGCTCATCTGATTTCTGCAGCAATGAGGAAATGATGATGATAATAATAATAATAAAAAATTATTATTTATACCCGGCCCATTTGGCTGGCAACACATGTTTAACAAAATCTATATGCTAAAGTTCAAAACTTGTGCAATATTCTTGTCAGAAAACTTTATGTTCAGTTATCACCAGAAAATAACTAAAAACTGCTTATAGAGCTTTCGTAGAAAAGTAACATGTTGCATTTCCCCCCCTTTTTGCAGATGCCCTGGTTTAAGGGATGGAAAGTGACCCGTAAGGATGGCAATGCTAGCGGAACTACACTGCTGGAAGCTCTGGATTCTATCTTGCCACCAACTCGTCCAACTGACAAGCCACTGCGTCTGCCACTTCAGGATGTCTACAAAATTGGTGGTATGTACTTTAAGAATTTTATATTGTGTTATCGGAGGGACTAGTGCCTACAAAGTAAAGCTTTCATATTAGGTAATAATTTAATTGAACTTGCATTTCCAAAAATGTAGATGGCACTGGAAGTTCATTTCTGTGCGTAGCTGTGCCATCCCATCCACTTGAACTTCCCCACACGTGACACTGTTCCATTCCTGTTTCTTTCTCTGTAGGTGAAGTATAAGTGTAATGCCATGAATGTAAACTTTATATTTCTTTCCTTAAGGGATTGGTACTGTTCCAGTTGGTCGTGTGGAAACCGGTATCCTGAAACCAGGCATGGTTGTAACATTTGCCCCAGTTAATGTTACAACTGAAGTAAAATCTGTGGAGATGCACCATGAAGCTCTGAGTGAAGCTCTGCCTGGTGACAATGTTGGCTTCAACGTAAAGAACGTGTCTGTTAAAGATGTCCGTCGTGGTAATGTTGCTGGTGACAGCAAAAATGATCCACCAATGGAAGCTGCTGGGTTCACAGCACAGGTATTTAGCAATTCTTAATTTGGTCAATTTCAGCTTATATGCAGCTAGATGGGAATTAAAGTTACTGTACGCAGCTAGATGCAGATTTCTCTTCTTTGAACTATTCCATAGGTTATCATTTTGAATCATCCTGGCCAAATTAGTGCTGGCTATGCCCCTGTGCTGGATTGCCACACTGCTCATATTGCCTGCAAGTTTGCTGAGCTGAAGGAGAAGATTGATCGTCGTTCTGGTAAGAAGCTGGAAGATGGTCCCAAATTCCTGAAATCTGGAGATGCTGCCATCGTTGACATGATTCCAGGGAAGCCCATGTGTGTGGAGAGCTTCTCTGACTATCCTCCTCTGGGTAAGCAGCCATTTTAGTCCTAACTTGTTTATCAGGGCAGGGTTAGTTTTGGAGTAGCTGTTACTAAATTTGTATACCGTTCTATATTCTTGGATCGGTTTCAGATAGCAATTTGATACAACTCATGTTAGCGTCTGAGTAATTACTTTTTGCACTTTGCTCATCTTAAATGGAAAAGTGTGTTTTCATTTTATAATTGCCCATAGGATGTAGTGTCTTTCTTTGAAGGTTTCTTGGTTGTTAACTCTCTTCTTCACACCTAGGTCGCTTTGCTGTGCGTGATATGAGACAGACCGTTGCTGTTGGTGTCATCAAGGCTGTCGACAAGAAAGCAGCTGGTGCTGGCAAGGTCACAAAGTCTGCCCAGAAAGCTCAGAAGGCTAAATGAAAATTCTGTACATCTGCCACCCCAGTCTTAATCAGTGGTGGAAGCATGGTCTCAGAACTGTTTGTCTCAATTGGCCATTTAAGTTTAATAGTAAAAGACTGGTTAATGATTACAATGCATCGTAAAAGCTTCAGAAGGAAAGGAATGTTTGTGGACCATTTGTTTCGTGGCAGTTCTTAAGTTATTAGTTTTTAAAATCAGTAACCTTTTTTAAATGGAAACAACTTGACCAAAATCTGTCACAAATTTTGAGACCATTAAAACAAAGTTTAATGCAAAGTCTCTGTGTTCTTTGGGGCTAATAGTTACACTTTGGATACTTGGTAATAGACTTGGGCCTATTGCAAAGTTCAAAGGTAAAAAGGAATTACTTGATCCCTGATACTGGTATGTTAATATTTTAAAACATTGCAACACACAAAAGGCTAGGGTGGAAAAGCCTTCTGAACTTCTTACCTTTGCCAATATTCACCTAGAATTGAGCTGGGATCAAGGAGTTGAGTAGCTAAATTTTCTGCAGTGTTTAGGCATGCTTAAGCCTACTAAATTTTTAGGATTACAGGTTTAAAATCTGTCATTTTCTTATTTAAGCAAAGCACACATAGTTGGTAGCTGGTTTCTTCTGTTCCAAGATGATAGTGTAGATGTGTTAAGCTTTGAAGTTTCAGTGACTACTTTTAACTGTTGCTGGTTTGATTAAAGCTTTGCGTTCTTACCTTACAGTTTACCACACAAGTTGGAAGCTTTGCTTCTGGTAGAATATTTGTAATGTAAATTGGAATGTTATGGATTAACATGACTAAAGTCACTAAGGTTTTCTCAATAGTATTTTGCTAAGAATTGTAGTAGGCTATGAAATGAGAGGCTAGATTTTTACTTGATCCCCAGGCTAGTCATTCAAGATCATGAAATTGGTAAACTTTTTCCAAAAATAGATCATGAATTAATAATTCGTGTGAAAACAGCATGCTCTCCACCCCTTTGTGATTCCTTGAGTAGAACCAGCTTCCAGTACACAGCATAGATCAACACCAACAACCAGGTTCTAGGTGCTGTGCCAAACGAGTAAGATTGAGAGCCTTGCTACAAAGGGGCCAAAATTGGACATTAAAAACTGTGTTCAACTAGCAGTTCTAGCTTCAGATAGCTTTAGTGAGTTGTCCTGTTTTCTGAGGAACACTGGACACTAGTAAGTATTACACTATACTATAGCTTATGTTGGTTGACTTGACAGCATTGAAGGTGATCAAATTCTATTATTAAAAGTAGTCCTTGTTATACAAATTACTTGTTATTTTTTCCACCTCCAGTAAATTTTTAGGCATGGGGTGTGGCATCCAAATTGAATGTCCTTGCTTTTCTGTAGTTAAACTTCATATTCTCTTAGCTTCAGCTCTGATGGATTGGAGTAATGGATATTTGGGTCCTGCTTTTGGTAGTTATCACAAATATTCCAGATTTAAAATTCTACCAGCAATTTTAGGGTGCATTCTAGCAAACGTAAAGACATTTATAAAACTCAATTCAAGGTTTGGAAGTTGTGCCATGTGCTTTATGCCTATTGAAATCAACTGGACCTTTAAGTTCAACTAACTGGATCATTGCCCTTATTCATTTCATCTAGAGTCTGACCAAATGATATTTTACCAAGTGTAACTTTAAAAGATTTTAATGAGTTGTGGGTATTGAAAATAATGGCAAAATATCATTAAGGCTTTTGGCTCTTGAATGCACAAACTCTGGCCTGCAGGAAAATTCCCTGGGTGTTCATGCAAAGTGGTCTATGGGGTTTTTCCCTTTCCAGCCTCAAAACCCCTTTGCCCTAGCAGCTGAAAATTTAAGCTTGAAAAAGCAGGGTGGCACCTTGTTTATGGGCATTAGAGCTGGCATTTTTAAGGACTGATGCACATGAATTTTGCCTTAAATAAGCAGATGAGAGTTAATGGGTGTTATCTCTCCAGTTACCTTTCTCTGCAATTTATAGTTTTGGGTAAAATGGGTCTTACATGAAATAGGAACTCTTGAGAAATAAGGATCCTTAATTGCACATTGTAGTCAGGCAGCTACTATGTGTGCTAAAGCAATATGCTCCTATAGGACAACTGGATAAAGATAGTAAAGGCAATCGGACAGAGGTTGCAAGAGACTCAAGGCTGAGAGTAAATTTGATTCTAAAGTGCTCAAACTGGCCATCATTACACTTTGATGTAGAGGGCTAGTTTTGCCATTGCAAAATGACCATGGGTGTTCTGTGTATTCTGTGTCTTAAGAGCTAAACACTGCCTTTATTAAACCCAACGTATAGCAATGTGGACATTTTGATACATGTCTGACAATTCACTTCCAATAGGTTAGTTTTGCTTTCCAATGCATATGTGATAGTTTACTTATGTTGGGTTAATGAAAAAACTAAATTTTGTAAGCAAACACTTGGACTTTTAGTTTTTATCTTCAATAAATTTGAGTCTAGAATTACTTTACCTCTACGGCTCTTTTTTCTAGGTAGGATAGTTTTTCTGTGTAGTACAGACGTGTTTGTGTTAGTTGTATTGAAGTATATAGCGTAGTTAACATGGTCTAAGGTAAAGGGACCCCTGACAATTAGGTCCAGTTGTGGACGACTCATCTCGCTTTACTGGCTGAGGGAGCCGGCGTACAGCTTCCGGGTCATGTGGCCAGCATGACCAAGCCACTTCTGGCGAACCAGAGCAGCGCACGGAAACACCGTTTACCTTCCTACCTATTTATCTACTTGCCCTTTTTTGGTGTGCTTTCGAACTGCAAGGTTGGCAGCAGCTGGTACCGACCTGCTGACCGGCAAGCCCTAGGCTCTGTAGTTTAACCCACAGTGCCACCTGTGTCCCAATGTGGTCTACTAATTTCTAGTAGCTGTCTTTCATAAGACAGAGCCCTCACCACCTTCCCAAGGCTGGGTAAACAGCCCTCGACCTTGTTGGGGACCTAGTGCCTTTTGAACTTGTAGACTCCCAAGCATCAAACCCCTCTACTTGTACTGTGCACTGCCTAAATATTATTTGAGAGTGCAAGCCTCTAGTTGGGTTGACCTAGAAATCCCAGCTATATAGACTAGATTTATAAACCATAGACCTCAGTTCAGTACTCCAACTATTCTGGGTGTAAGTGTGTTTTTCCACTCCATAAACAGCAGGTAAAGCCTCTATATTCCCACCATAGCAACACCTACAGAGCCTTATTGAGAACAAGGTCCCGATTCTAATCTACAAACATTTTATGTCTGAAAACAAATTTGGGTTTGGGCATAAGCTTAAATAAAAAACTACCTGCCAGTGTTTCAACTACTGTAAAGGAAGTCTGTTAACACATTTCCCTTGCTTAAGAGGAATATTTATGCGCTAAGATAGGTGGCAGCAAAGGCAGTAGAAAAGGAAGTGACTCAAATAGCAAGCAGGAAACAGATTTCTCTAGCCTTTTGTTAAAAGTTTCCTTCAACACCTGATCTGACATTTGCCACTTTTTCTGGCTAGTGGTGCCTTTGCGGTGTTCTGGAAGTTTTTCAGCTTTTTGGACTAACTCATTATTCACTGAATCACCATCCTTTGTGTGTAAGATAACATCACTCTGGTAGCTCTTGTCTATTTATTGGATAGCAATTACATACATGGTATGTGAATGACCGGATAACCACAGGCTGCAGGAACACAAACAGTTCAATGGGTTTTGCTCAGTAAGCACTGTTCACATATCAGTAGCTTGGAGCTTTCTTTGTCCCAGCAGGTTGACATCAGGGATGGGGGTAGCAATCCTACATCTCTCACTTGTTTGCTCTGCTCTTTTGTGATGGTTCTTCACAAACCTCAGTAGATTTAGAACAGCAGCAGGTGTAACTCCAGGAATGCGGCTGACAGCGCCAATCTAGAAACAACAGGAAGGTGAGATTGCCTACTGTAAGAATTGTAATGCCACAGTCTCCCCGCCTCCCCTTCATGTGTGTTTCATTGAAGTGACTAAAATACACACACTGTTGATCATTCTATAAACAGAGTCATGTCAATGAGCAAACCCTTAAGTCCTACTGCCAATGTAATTATTTCCATTTGTGCAACATAACTCCCTCTCTTATACCCTTCCCGTTCTGGATGCGGGGGTGTTAACTTTCTAGCCACCATTAAAAATGAGCACTGCTAGTTTGTTTTTTAATGGCAGTGGGAGCTCTTGATAGATTATATTCCATTGTCATCAGCATTATAACAACATACAGCTCACAGCTATGGTTCAGCATTTGTGCACATGTCTAAAAGAACATCATTTTGCATTTATTTGACTGCTTAAATTACTTAAATGATTACAAAGCCTGTCAGTATTACTATCCCCATAGTGTTGGTGCAGAAAGGTTTGTAGAAGTTCTGGCCACATTTGACTCAAGAATGTGTCTTACCCATTATGCCACACCCCCTCCTATGCATACAATGGTAGCCATTTTTTGTTGGTGTGCACAAAGGAATACATTTTATGACTTTTGGGGGAGGGCGGAGACTGCCTTACATGTTCAAACTGGAAAAAGACACATAAGCTAGTCTGAAGCATTCTGATAACAAAACAGGTGAAATCAAAATGGCAGACAAACTTTACCATATTATCAGCATGTCTATGCTAATTATACATAATATTTATAATTATAAATTATTATACATAATCTATATATTTGCACAGAAATGGGCTTTAAAAATAAAGAATAAAAAGCCCCACCAAATTAAAGTGTTTTTTCTAAAACTCCCTTGATGCTTTTAATTTCCAAATTTTTAATAAGGCCAGGAACACAGTGGTGAAATCCTGTGAAATGCTCTCTCCCCCCCCCCCCCCATTTTATTTCTCAACTTAGAACGAATTCTCTTGGCACTTTCCATGTGGTCTCTAATAGCAAACATATTTGGAAGATTCACTCTAAAGGCAGAGCTGTTAACCTAGCGAAGCCCCTGCTTACTCAGTTTTCTGCCTTTGGAAATGACTACAATGCTTTCAAGGTACATTTTAATAACTAACCCCCTCTACATATTCATGCTGGGTTGCTTGACTACAATTCCGGGCCACAATGGCTAGTGCTGGTAGGAGTTGGGAGTCTGGCAACATCTGGAAAGCCACAGTATCCCTACTGCATCCAGCAAACTTACACTACTAGCACCTTACCGTCTGGGGACGGTGGGAGTCCAGCTTCTCTCGCACTTCCTGTGATAGTGATGCATCGATGGCAAAGTAATCCAGATCTTCTGGCAGCTGAAGAGCCTCATCCTGACGCACTTCCTCTATTTCCAACCTCTGAACGGACACATGCCGTTCATAAACAGCTTGTGAGAAAAACAAAGAGAATGAACAGAACAATATATTTTGGTTCCTGAAATTCATTCTGATAAAATATAACGGATAGAATTGTACAGGATGTGTTCCTAGTGTGTGAAAAAAGTCAAGATCCAAGGGTCCCCAGGCATGCACCTCCAGATGGTAGAGACATCAGGTGCTATCCTGGCACCCGGGCATATTCACTTGGTCACAAGTGGCCGATAGCCATGAGCAAAATGCACCTGGCAAATTCGAATGCTGGTTCCACTGTGTTGAACGGGACTTAAAGGTAAAGGTACCCCTGCCCGTACAGGCCAGTCTTGACAGACTCTAGGGTTGTGCGCCCATCTCACTTAAGAGGCCAGGGGCCAGCGCTGTCCGGAGACACTTCCGGGTCACATGGCCAGCGTGACATCGCTGCTCTGGCCAGAGCCAGAGCCGCACACGGAAACGCCGTTTACCTTCCCGCTGGTAAGCGGTCCCTATTTATCTACTTGCACCCGGAGGTGCTTTCGAACTGCTAGGTTGGCAGGCGCTGGGACCGAGCAGTGGGAGCGCACCCCGCCGCAGGGATTCGAACCGCCGACCTTTCGATCGGCAAGTCCTAGGCGCTGAGGCTTTAACCCACAGCGCCACCTGCGTCCCTTTGAACGGGACTTACTCCCTAGTAAATATGCTTAGGTTTGCAACCTAAGCAGAGCAGATTATATCAGATTTACTCCTGCACCATGTGATAGAAGGAAAACAGGGCCACAAGCTTTCTGAATAAGAACATAAAGCCTAATTGTGTTCTTGGACTCGAGGGAATTTATGTTCTGAGATAATTCCCAAAGAAGCAAGATCTACTGGGCACAGATGTGTCAAGTTAGGACAGGAATGGGGCCCTCCAGATGTTTCTGGACTACAACTCCCATCACTGTCCATGCTGGCTGGTACTAATGGGAGTTTTATTAAGGGCCTGCTAGTCTTCCATACCTTCTATTTTCAGCCTTTCTGCCAGTTGTCTCCATTCAGCAAACTTTTTCAGAGGCCCTGGGACAGCTCGTGACAAAATCTCCATATTGGCTCCCTGGTACTGAAGGATGCCCAGGGCACTAAGCAAAAAACCAAAACAAAGCAAAAACAATTCCTGTGAAATTATGTGCAAGATGCGTTGAGTGCTCTCGTCATAGAAAGGTGGGATCTAAAACAAGTCTAAGCTAGTACCCATTCCCATGGAATTTCAAGGAAGTTTACAAGACCTCAGGCTTGCCCAAAATATGGTATCACTATCCAGGAAGCCTTAACCACATTGTATTAGGGATCATTTAATGCACACACACAAAAATGGCTGATTCAACTCAAGGAGCTTACAAGCCAACAATGAAGATCACAGATAAGAACTTGGAAAGAAACTATACACAATAACATGGGGACAGCATTAAAAAAAATGACACTGTATAATACATTGAAATAAGTGATAAGGTAGATTATGTAATGGAAGAAACACAGCATTTTAGCTCAAGGGCACCTAGAATTTCTTCTGTTTTTTTTAAGGCACAATGCTTTGCAACTGCAACAAAATTAGGCTTAAGGAAGCTGGTTCAGGGCTTAAGAAAGACTGCAGTCATATACCTATTTATTCGTGCAATATTGCTTTCTGAAGCTGCTAAAACAAACTTTTCTGGGTCCACAGGTTTGCCAGTGTGTTTGTTTTATGTGGGCAACAAATCCCAGGCCATTTTAGCCAGAGCCTTGCTCCCTATCACAAATCATGCTGTGAAACCTGAACTCTGCTTATGTGAGGTACCAATTATGATATTGTTAAGAGTGTTACTTAGTTCAAAGATAAAAGCCTCAGATTTTCTCGGACTGCTTTCCTTCTTTCCACAGCAATAAATTTTGAATTCCCCCTTGATTTTCTGTGGTAATAGTGGTGGGGTACTAGGTTAACAGTTTTACATTAGGATTTGAAACTGAAAATACGCCCTAGCTCTAGGAGTTTGTTTCTATAGGCCATTATGATGATGTTGTTGTTGTTTAATCGTGTCTGACTCTTCGTGACCCCATGGACCAGAGCATGCCAGGCACTCCTGTCTTCCACTGCCTCTCGCAGTTTGGTCAGGCCCATGTTTGTCGCTTTGAGAACACTGTCAACCATCTCATCCTCTGTCGTCCCCTTCTCCTTGAGCCCTCCATCTTTCCCAACATCAGGGTCTTTTCCAGGGAGTCTTCTCTTCTCATGAGGTGGCCAAAGTATTGGAGCCTCAGCTTCACGACCTGTCCTTCCAGTGAGCACTCAGGGTTGATTTCCTTCAGAATGGATAAGTTTTATCTTATTGCAGTCCATGGGACTCTCAAGAGTCTCCTCCAGCACCATAATTCAAAAGCACCAATTCTTTGGCGATCAGCCTTCTTTATGGTCCAGCTCTCACTTCCATACATTGCTACTGGGAAAACCATAGCTTTAACTATATGGACATTTGTCAGCAAGGTGATGTCTCTGCTTTTGAAGATGCTGTCTATGTTTGTCATTGCTTTTCTCCCAAGAAGCAGGCGTCTTTTCATTTCGTGACTGCTGTCACCATCTGCAGTGATCATGGAGCCCAAGGAAGTAAAATCTCTCACTGCCTCCATTTCTTCCCCTTCTATTTGCCAGGAAGTGATGGGACCAATGGCCATGATCTTAGTTTTTTTGATGTTGAGCTTCAGACTATATTTTGCACTCTCCTCTTTCACCCTCATTAAGAGGTTCTTTAATTCCTCCTCATTTTCTGCAATCAAGGTTATGTCATCTGCATATCTGAGGTTGTTCATATTTCTTCCAGCGATCTTAATTCCGGCTTGGGATTCATCCAGTCCAGCCTTTCTCATTATAAAATCCCACAAATTTCACCGAGTCACCGGTGAGGCAAGACAAAAGAAAGCAATGAAATTGCTTCACCTTTCCACAGGAACACTCTTGACAGCTTTGTACATTCTCCCCCACACAAACACCATCACAAGAAACACTCTATGAATAGAGACAATTAAAAAAGATAGAGAGAGTGGGTAAATGTGAGGTATATGAAGTTTCTGTATGAATCTGTGCTTCTCTAAAACAAGACCATGGCAGTGGGGGGGATAAGAGAGAGACTCATACCTGCAAGGAGAGCTACGACCAGCACTTATTGTAATCTCTGGTATGAGTTGGGCCCACTTTGCATTGCTGAACTGAATAGATTTCAGCATTTCAAGTCCTTCATCTAACACTGCTTTCATCTGAGATGCTTGCTCATACCGCTTTTGAGACACACAGCCAGCTTCATGATAGCCTTAAAGAGACCAAAAAAGTGCTCAGGAATTAGGAAAATTGTGTGCACGCGTGTTAAAAAAAATTTGCCTCTGGAGGAATTGACTACCTCGGAAGGTGAGTCTGCTGTCAGCGTTATCTGGCCTCAGAGACATCCGAAACTCCACTCGGCTGGTGAACATGCGGTACGGCTCACTGGTGCCCAGAGTAGTGAGATCGTCAATCAGAACCCCAATGTACCCCTCTGTGCGGCTGACAATAAATGGAGGTTTCCCAGTGACCCGCAGACTGGCATTGATTCCAGCAACCACACCCTGCCAGAGAGCAAAGAGATTATAGATCACAGAGGAAACCACTATATATACTAGACACCAGAAGCTTGGTCTGCTTGATCTGTTCAGTAGCTCTGTGTCTACGATAAGGAGACTGCTTAAGCCGTAGATACCACATGTGACTTTCCCACCATGTATCCCAGTTATCCAATGGCATGCTAAAAGGTGTCTTAGCAGAATACAATCGGCAGAAGCCAATTATGACAAGGGCTCATTCCCTGGACATAAAAAAGTAAGTTTCAGACATGTGTACAGACACATGTTCTGAACAAATGTTCTTGAAATCGGCATCCCCCAACCTGGTGCCTTCCAATGTTTTGGATCAGAATTCCCACCAGCTCCTTCCTGTAGGGTCATGCAGGCTGAAGCTGATGTGAGTTGTAGTCCAGAACGTCTGAGTTGGAAGAAGGCAGAGTCAAAAGACCTGTGACTGCAAGCTGCTAGTTATATCATCACGTTTGATACTGCAGAAAGCATTTCACAGCCACGACCCACTTCCCTGCAGGTTCTCCTCACCTGAGCTGCAGCCTCTTCGTAGCCTGTGGTGCCATTTATCTGCCCTGCAAAGAAGAGCCGCTGGACGAGGCGAGACTCAAGGGAGGCGGTCAGCTGACGTGGGTCTAGAAAATCATATTGCACTCCATAGCCTGTTAGGACAGATATAGGTGATAAAAGGTTTATTGATTCCAGCATCCACACCCTACAACAGAGCAACGTGGTTACAGGTAGCAGGGGGAAAGGATGCATGATGCATTGTTTCAAACCCTTCTGTAAGATAAGGGCTTACAAAAACATGTCTGGTGATCAGAAGACATGCACAGCCATGTGCTGGTGGGCAATCAAATAACATCCCACTTGACATGAGGCAGACAAACCTCGGCATCCGCACACACTCCCACATGATATGCTGCCTATATAGCTCCATCCAACTGGACTTCCTTCCCACCTCTCACCTGGCTGTACCATTTTTGCTTTTTCCAAGCCCTTAATATGGGTGATGAGCTCCTCCTGGATCTCAGATGGCAACGTCAGAGATATTCCCTGCGGGTAGATGACGTTGGAATCCAGACCCTCAGGCTCAAGCCAGACCTGATGTGCGCGATTTGGAAAACGCAGAACTTTCGACTCTAGTGAGGGACAGTACCTAGAAACAGGAGCAACAGCAGGCCATGCTAGGATGCTGACACGGAGAAGAGCCCAAACATGAAATTTCAAGAGACTGGATAGGTTTCCTTATTGCTGTACTCCTCACCCACAAAAGCAGGTGTGGGGAACCTTTGGCCTTCCAGATGTTGCTGAACTACATGTAGTTGAGCAACATCTGGAAGGAAAAATGTTTCCCACCCCTGAATTAAACAAACTCTAAGCCTAAACATGTGCAACTGCATTTGCAATATTCTTGCCCTATCGGTCTTGCAGCTATCATCCCCATCCCTTTTCTTCCCATCAGGGTTCAGACTTTCCCCCCTTCTTTCTTTTCACGCTATGTACACCGACAGTACTGTACATAAAATAATATAAACAGGGATTTACCGGGGTCCTCTTGTTGTCTCTCTGACGTGGTTGTTCAGGTGAAGGTTCTCATGGATGATTTTCTCCACTTTGGGGTTTGTGTGTGTCAGGTAACATGACAGCTGATCTTCTGGCTGAAACAGAACCACTTGCATTCAGTGAGCAAATCAGGGTAGCTTTGAAGCATGCCGAACTGTTTTCACAGACATCTTGAGAGAGATCACTTCAGCCCGCAGTCAGCCATTATCATCATACCACCTGAGCATACCCAAGCACTGCAGCCTTAACCTTTCCCAGAAAACTATACCAATCATTGGGTTACACTCAACGAAGCACTAAGAAGATCATTCCATTAGGCAAGCAGATATTCCTGTGGTGATGGAACCATTTCCTGCCCTCCATGCTGTTTTTGGGATTCTTCTGACTCTCTGGAGCAGATTTGGTGAGGGTATAGTGGGAAGAGGAGTGGGGAGGGGAATCTTGTTGTACTAGCAGGTATCCTTGTGCTGGCTTCTGCTAGTGCAACGAATTAGTTGAATATGGCCCCTAATTTCTCCATAATACTATTAGAGAAATGGAAGCACGGGTAGGCCCCAATCTCGAATGTATCTCCTGGGAAGAAATCAAAGCAATTTTACTTCTAAGCAAGCAAGCTTGAGATCAGAAGGCTTAATGATTTATCAAAGGTCACACAGAAAGCCTTTTGTGAAGTCCAGTGACCGAGATCTCCACACCAACCTAGAGCTATCCTATTAGATAGCGACTTATCCTTTGGACCTTTGAGCCCTCAAGTAAGCAGTACCACTGCTCTCAATTTATGAATGGACTCCTTTAAAAGGGCAGTGATGATTCTAAAATGGTTCACACTGTATTTCAGTAATACAGTGGTACCGCGGGTTACAGACGCTTCAGGTTACAGACTCTGCTAACCCAGAAATAGTACCTCAGGTTAAGAACTTTGCTTCAGGATGAGAACAGAAATTGTGCGGCGGCCCCATTAGCTAAAGTGGTACCTCAGGTGAAGAACAGTTTCAGGTTAAGAACGGACCCCCAGAATGAATTAAGTTCTTAACCCGAGGTACCACTGTAATTTCCTGAATAATTTCCTAACTGCTGTCACTTGTTCTTTTTTTGGCTGTAGCAGCTCAAACTGTAAGTCCGTGAGGATGTGCTAACTGTTTCTGATGGTTTTCTGCATATTGCAAACTGCTTTGAGATTTATAAACCTAAAAATTATTTTGAAACTTTTTGACCAATATAAGATGTCCACTGAAGAAGAAAATAGTGACCTGCAAAAATGACAGGGCAGATATTTCAGGGACAAAGATTGCTGGTGAAGCAGTGTGTGTGATGGTTAAAAATTACCCTCAGTTCTTCTATGTATGTATGAGGGCTGATATTTCAGGAATAAAACTTGTCTATTTTGACGGTATACATCGTCACTGGACTGTGCCAGTATTTAGGGGAGGATTTCCATCAACTCCTTGCATTACTCTCAGCAGCTTTTAACAGGAATAGACAAATATGTCGATGATTTAGGAGCGCACCCCCATCTGTGTAACCGGGGATAATTTCTGACACAGCCATTTCAAAGAAATCCTCCTGCATGCTGAAAACCACAGCGCTGCCAGAGTAATACATGTCACTTTAAGGAAGAGAAACAGATACTCCCCCTCATAAACTTCAACAGCTGATTACTTCCTCAGGACTCCTTCGCACCTTAATCCACACAGATTCACTAAGGAAGCTGAACGGCACAGGAGAGCTATCGGCAGGATGCCTCTCGAGGACACTGAAGTCAATGGAGTCTTTCACCAGTCGGGGTGGAGTTCCAGTCTTTAATCTTCCTATGGTAAATCCAAGTTTCTCCAGAGTCTGAGCAAGGCCGACGGAGGGCTGGTCTCCCATCCGCCCGGCAGGATACATTTCCAGTCCAATTAGGATCATGCCCCTCAGAAATGTTCCCGTGGTTAGAACAACACTCCCAGCATGCACTCTCCTTCCGTCTTCTGAGGGGAAAACATGGAGTGAAACAGAGCGGAGTTTAGAATACCTGCTGCTGCCCTAATTAGAAGTAGCTTTTTTCCCAAAGAAGTTTTATCTTAAACAATAGTAAATTCAGTAAATAAAAGAGCTCACTTGTAATGCATCAGTAGTTCAGTGCTCATTTCTTCTCTTTCCAAAACAGATATTATCTTGAACAATTGCAAACGCAGTAATAAACAGTCCACTTGTGATATACTAGTGGTTCAGTGCTTGGACGTCGTTCTGGTAATCTGACGTTTCATCGCTAAAGAGCTTAGTCATCAAGCTTTGTAGTAAATAATATACAAGAGAAGACAGTTTGTAAACGACTTAAAGCAGGGGTATATATGTCCCCTTCTGCATATTTCCATCGGGAGGAGCATAGAAAAGTTGTTAAAGCTCCTTTGGTTAAACAAACTGAAGGACGTCATCCTCTTTCTATACTCCTCCCGATGGAAACATGCATTTGTTTAAGATAAAATCTATTTTGGAAAGAGTATCTTTTTCCACCAGGACACAAGGAAGTTTTAAGTTCAGCACAGTCTTATTCAACGACAGAAAACATTTATTTATTTTTTGCAGTTTGATATTACATAAAACCCTAAGTTTATGTTGCTGCCACTTAGACAGCTGCTTATCCTTCAATTTCACACATGTTATTACAGAGAATGAGAGAGATATGTGCTTACACTCTGTATAAAATCAAGTCTCTCGTGATCATCCTACTTATTCTATCTGTTGTTTTCTGAATTGTAAACATCTAAGTGCCTCATACTAACTAAACTACATAGTCCAGAACAGCATAACTTTCTGCAGTGGAATGACAGTGACCTAGAAAAGGCTAGATAACCTACTGAGTCAGAGGTTTTCGTTACAGGATTCCCAGTAGCCCGTCTGCCTGTCTGTAACCTAGGAAATCCTTCCAGTAGCACCTTAGAGACCACTTCTTTAGATACATGCACACGAAAACTCATACCAATAACAAACTTAGTTGGTCTCTAAGGTGCTACTGGAAGGATTTTTTTATTTTGTTTCAACTACGGCAGACCTACACGGTTCTTTATTTACTGTAACTAGAACTAGGAAATCCTATTTTTTGTGTCAGGGTAGTTTCATACAATCAAACACCCTAAGTATCCAGCCAGCTTTTAACACCAAGCCCTGATGTTTTTACAAGTTCAAAAATGGCCATTCAATATGCATTGCAAGTGACAGTTGCAAATGTGGCTATTAGTTCATTAAGGACTAGATTAAGATCAGTTATAAATCAACTCTTTGGAAATAATGATGGGTTAGATTCCCTGGCTCACATTGCATGGGCTTAAAATATGAGGTAAATAACTTAGCTAATTTCCCAACCGATCTGCTTTTCAAGGCAGCATCTAGAAAGAACTACTGGGTTCTTGTGCCACTTGAGTTCTCTGCAGAGGTGAGGTCTCCCTCCTCCTTTTCCCTGGAAGTAGTTTTTGCAAGCTGCTGTCATGGAAAGCAGACCCTACACAAATGGATGAAGACTGCTGCTTCAGGATGCAGCTTGCCGGAATACTGACCCAACACGACTCCACTGACGCAACATTTGCCTGGATGATCCGATTCTGGGTCTGTCAGTAGAAGATCTTCCACAGAAGCTTCACAAACTGTCAGAAGTGGGGTTTGGAGAATTTCTTTCTACTAGGGGAAAAAAACCCTGTTAAAGGAATTTACACGCACACATGATCTTTTAAGGATTCATAAGAAAAGGAGAGAACCTCCAGTAACATGGCTGCGCTACTGAGTTCCTAGGTTCCCCCAGTTTACTGCAAGCCTCGCTTGCTAAGGAACAGCTGGGAGTGCACTTAAAGGTTTCCGATTGCTCCTTCGCAGCTCTGTCATTCCCTGCCCCACCTATGATATCAGCTGTGGGGCAAGTGGGAACTGTTTGGAGGGAAAATAGGGTTGTGGGTCAAATAAAGACACCAGACCCACAGCTTTGACAGACCAACCCTATTCAAGAGTGAGGCCCTTTCCTGCCTGAAGTAAAAGAAGGCATAGCCAATGTCTTCCATAGTTGCAGTAAATATTTTGGTTTATTAAATTAGTTTTTAGCATTATTAAGTTTAAGTTTTTGAAAACAATAAATGCATTAAATAGCCACAGCCAGCTTGAGAATTATATCTAATAACACAGGCTAATAAAAAGGCTAAAAGCCATATATAGTCCACCATTGCCAAATCAAGGATGGAAGTCTGATCTGGGCACCTCCTTTTCCTCCCTCACAAGATTTTACCAAAAAGAGAAGAACTGAAACTGCACAAGCATTTATGTTCTCATACAGCACTTTTCAAAGTTGTCCCACCCAAGTGCTTGTTATGTGAGTACAGAATGTCTTATTCAGAGAATGCTGAATTAACACGGTGTTTTACATTTTAAAAAGAGACATTGGCTTGGTTGTAGAGAAAAGCCAGCAGAAAGGGGAAGGCAGAAGGAAGCTTTCTCCCTTTCCTCTCCTCCCACAGTAGCCCTCTGAAAAGCCTTTCCTAAGAGTCAGGAGACCCTTATTTGGAGGTACCTGCTGGGAATCTGTACCTGCCTTTCCCACCCAAATCATTCGCCCCACTCCAGGGGGGTTGGTGCAGTTTCTGGAAGAAGGTGGGGCAGGAAATTCACCTTCTGTCAATGTTTTTCTGAATCCACTCCATAATTTCACAGTCATGTTTTTTTAAATACAACTCTGGTGTAAAATGCAATTGTAGATGATGTTTTGCAGGGATTTTCTTCTAAATTTCCCAATATTACGTTTGAGTCTCCATTGCTGTATATCCAATGACACTTGTTTGTTGGAATAAGGAGCCATTCCCCCCGCCCAGTTAAGTTTACATTCCAGGTTATTTAAGCATGACAGAAATAAGTTGCCTTTTCCAATCAGACTTTCGGATTTAAATGTTTTGTAAATCATTTTGGGAATTTGTTGAGTGAGAGGTAACTTGTGCATTTTAAAAACAAACCAAATTACTGGATAACGCCCTCACTACCACCACCAAATGTCAATCAAGATTCCATGCTCTGATTAGGAAACATTTTGGTCATTTCCCCAATATTAATGGTAAATGAAGTGTACATTTTATTATATCTGACACACACACACCCATTCACATGTTTACCTTCATCAAACTGACAGTGCACTCATAAACATGTATACTTGAATAAACCCCACTGAGTTCCATAGGTAAGCATGCATAGGGTTGCCTCAGAAGCCTTCCTCTCCTCTCTTCCTATCCACATTCTCACCTGCATGTGCTCTTTATAGAGCTCTCTGTCAATCTGGGCTCGGAGACCCCAGACGGCCGGTCCCTTGCATTTATTTAGCACTTTGTAATGCACTCCCGACTGATCGCAGATTCGTGCGCAGAGCCCGTCCAGTGCGTCCACTTCCCTGACCAGATGTCCTTTTCCAATTCCACCAAAGGAAGGGTTACATGACATTTGACCTGGACAGCATAACAAATGAAAGGCATCTAACTACAAGCAAACAACAGCTTTTAGCCCGACCCCATTTCCTATGCTCCAAATTGACATGAATGGCAAGCTACTTGTCAGGGTGAAGAAAATACTGATTTGATGTCTAAAGATCTTTCCCATTCTAATTGACCCATGAGGTTTCTGGAAGCTTCTCTGTGTAATACAAGCTGATGCAAGCTGGAAGTTTCTAGCTGACATGCAAGTTTCTATTCTGCCTAGCAAGAGGCAGAAGGTTCTTCTTTCACTCAAGGTCATGCTGACTATAACAATAGGCCAGAAGGAGCCTAAGTTTCACTTTCTATCTCTCTTTCCTTCTGGTGTGGTGTTCTGTATACAGTGGTACCTCTGGATGCGAATGGGATCCATTCTGGAGCCCCGTTCGCATCCCGAAGTGAACACAACCTGCGTCTCGGGACTTCCGTGCATGCGCATGACGTCATTTTGAGTGTCTGTGCATGCGGCGAAACCCGGAAGTAATGCACTCCGTTACTTCCGGGTCACCGTAGAGCACAACCTGAAAATGCTCAACCCGAAACTACTTCAACCTGAGGTATGACTTTATAGTATGCTTAGTGTTAAGGTTTTAGTCTTATTAGAAATTATTGGCGGTTAAATTAAGTGTCGCAACTGGATTTTCTAAGGACAGTGCCATTTCTGAATGTATTGGATTTGTAACCATTATGCTCATTTGCCTTCAGTAGCAGTAAAGCTCTGCTAGATAAAATATTAATTGCCTCTGGTCTATTTTTGGGAAATCCTGCAATATGTTTAAGTTTTTACTCTACTAACTATACATTGGAATCTGCTCTGGATCAATATGAGTAGAATTCATGGCAGTACTGTACTCCTCTAGACCCAAAATCAGGGGTCAGCAAACCTTTTCCGCAGGGGGTCAGTCCACTGTCCCTCAGACCTTGTGGGGGGCTGGACTATATTTTTTGGGGGGAGGATCTACCCCCCACGACTCTCCCCTCCCTTCTCCACAGCACTGGATGAGCCCCAGTGACTGCTTACCTGTGCCCTGCGAGCGGCAGGGGCTGGCGGTGGCTGCGGAACGATGAGCAGCACGAAAGGGCTGTCTCCAGAGAGAGACTGCTTAAAATGGCGCTCAGCCAACCACAGCTCAACAAAGCCCGGCCCCCTTCCTCCTCTAGGCAGGGTGGGGAGAAGCCAGGAGGAGGGAGGGGGGAGGCGGTGCCACGGTGTGTGTGTGGAGGGGGGAAATGGCGCAACCCGAACGATCAGGATCCCACGCTGATCCACATGGCGATTCCCAGACCATCCGCAGGGCGGATCCAGAAGGCAATTGGGCCAGATCCGGCCCCCGTGCCTTAGTTTGCCGACCCATGCCCAAAATTGTAAGAGAAAACCAAGATGCCTTACTTCTGCTTATTTCTAATTCTCTAACTCTAGCAATCCTAGATGCAATATACACCAAAATGTCAGGGTTTTGTATTTGTTTTAAAAATGCATTTGTTTTTATTAATCTGTTCTACAGATCTAATCACATATGGATGTCCAAAAACGGGAGGCAACTTCATTTTGCAAAAAATGAAATAAGTATACTGTCATTTATGATTATCTTATCAACCAACAACACTGCTGCTGTTATGTTTTTCTGGTAGCTCCATTCATAAAATAAACATTTAGCAAATGGATTAAAGGTGATGTTGCCATGTCAGGTGTTGGGAAAAGTTCATGTCTCCTGATAAACAAACCCTTTGTTGTTGTTTAGTCATTTAGTCGTGTCCGACTCTTCGTGACCCCATGGACCAGAGCACGCCAGGCACTTCTGTATTCCACTGCCTCCCACAGTTTGGTCAAACTCATGCTGGTAGCTTCGAGAACACTGTCCAACCATCTCGTCCTCTGTCGTCTCCTTCTCCTTGTGCCCTCCATCTTTCCCAACATCAGGGTCTTTTCCAGGGAGTCTTCTCATCTCATGAGGTGGCCAAAGTATTGGAGTCTCAGCTTCAGGATCTGTCCTGCCAGTGAGCACTCAGGGCTGATTTCCTTCAGAATGGGTAGGTTTTATCTTATTGCAGTCCATGGGACTCTCAAGAGTCTCCTCCAGCACCATAATTCAAAAGCATCAATTCTTCGGCGATCAGCCTTCTTTATGGTCCAGCTCTCACTTCCATACATCGCTACTGGGAAAACCATAGCTTTAACTATATGGACCTTTGTCAGCAAGGTGATGTCTTTGCTTTTGAAGATGCTGTCTAGATTTGCCGTTGCTCTAGCGTTTTCCTCCCCATGTAAGTAACCTATTATGGAGAGATAATGAGGACGTACTTGCTAGCCCTGCCCTGCTGCTGTTGAATCTCCTGCGAGCTCCACCATCATGCTTTCCAAGTGTTAGGGCGGGGGTCGGCAACCTGCGGCTCCAGAGCCGCATGTGGCTCTTTAAAGCCTTTGCTGCGGCTCCGGGGAGGAGGCGATGGGAGGAGGCGAGGAGCGGAGGCGAGGGGAGGAGGCGAGGAGCGGAGGCGAGGGGAGGAGGCGAGGGGAGGAAGCGAGGGGCGGAAGCGAGGGGAGGAGGCGAGGGGAGGAGGCGAGGGGAGGAGGCGAGGAGTGGAGGCGAGGGGAGGAGGCGAGGGGAGGAGGCGAGGGGAGGAGGCGAGGGGTGGAGGCGAGGGGAGGAGGCGAGGAGTGGAGGCGAGGGGAGGAGGCGAGGGGAGGAGGCGAGGAGTGGAGGCGAGGAGTGGAGGCGAGGGGAGGGGAGGAGGCGAGGGGAGGGGAGGAGGCGAGGGGAGGAGGCGAGGAGTGGAGGCGAGGGGAGGAGGCGAGGGGAGGAGGCGAGGAGTGGAGGCGAGGGGAGGAGGCGAGGGGAGGAGGCGAGGAGTGGAGGCGAGGGGAGGAGGCGAGGCGAGGGGAGGAGGCGAGGGGAGGAGGCGGAGGAGTTAGTTGCCTGAAGCCCCTTTTTAAACTTAAGCAGGGGGAAGTTTGGTGAATTGTTCTTTCCTTGGGGAAAGCAGGCTGCATTGAAAGGGGCCGTATACACTGGTCACTGTTTTGAAGGGGAGTGAAGAACACACACTCAAAAAAAGGTAACTTGTTAATTTTATTTCTATGAGGAGGAGTAATTCTGAGGGGTCAAACAAATGAATAATAAAAAGGTATTTTTATAATGACGAATGCCTCATTATTAATTATTATTTACATCAGCCACTGATTATGATTTATGGTACACTGGGGCCCTGATTAATTTTCTATGGCATTTTGGGGCATTGATTATTGGGCATAGCAAGTTGCGGTCGCGTGGAATTTGTGCTTTGTGACTGTTTGAGGTGGGGGTTTTTTCTTGGGAGGCTGGGCGGCGCGAAGAGAGGGATTATTTTTATAATGACGAGGATGACATTGGGCCCTCATTATTAATTATTATTTGCATCAGGCACTGATTATGATTTATGGTTTACTGGGGCCCTGGTTAATTTTCTGTGGCATTTTGTGGCATTGATTATTGGGCATAGCAAGTCGCGGTCGCGTGGAATTCCACGTGGAGTTAGTTGCCTGAAGCCCCTTTTTAGTTGCTTGAAGCCCCTTTTTAAACTTAAGCAGGGGAAAGTTTGGTGAAAGTTTGGTGAATTGCTGCCAAGGAGTGTGGTGGAGTCTCCTTCTTTGGAGGTCTTTAAGCAGAGGCTTGACAACCATATCTCAGGAGTGCTCTGATGGTGTTTCCTGCTTGGCAGGGGGTTGGACTCGATGGCCCTTGTGGTCTCTTCCAACTCTATGATTCTATGATTCTATGAATAGCTAACGCTTTCCTTGGGGAACGTTATGCAACAGCTTATTGCTGGTCTTTCCCGCCTTTGTAAGCAGGCTGCATTGAAAGGGGCCATATACACTGGTCACTGTTTTGAAGGGGAGTGAAGAACACACACTCAAAAAAAGGTAACTTGTTAATTTAATGTTTATTTCTATGAGGAGGAGTAATTCTGAGGGGTCAAACAAAGAAATAATAAAAAGTGTCAAAAAAGGTATTTTTATAATGACGAATGCCTCATTATTAATTATTATTTACATCAGGCACTGATTATGATTTATGGTACACTTTGGGGCATGTGTAATGGGTCTGAGTTACTCGTGCGTAAACTGCCGCCTCTCTAGGCTTAATTGCCTTTTAAAACCGTTCTGACTGCACAGCCCATCTCCGCGTAGCTGTCTCAGTCGCTAGCAGAATCCGTCTGTGGGCATTTCTTAAACCTCTTCCAGCATAGAAGCTGTCTGACTCCCAGTCGCCTCCTTCTCTCACTGCGCGGGAGTCTTCTGCGCATGGAGGGCGTGGCTAGTGGAGGGTTCTACTCACTGATGTACAGAGAAGAATCCCGGAGCTCTCTCTCCGCTTCCCCCATCTGCCCCCCTTTATCCCTGGTGTTGCGCTGATTTCCTCCCCCCTCTACCAAGCTGCTTCTCCCCCTGGTGCTGGGTCCTTTGCCTGCAGAATCTGGGAGCCTCCCCTTCGCCTCTCACTCTGATGTCAGTTCCCTGACATCGGGCATAGCAAATTTTGCTATGGAGCCCTCTGATTTCTAATTACGTCCCTGTTTTGGACCCCCGGTAGGCCAGCCATGGATAAAGGCAAGAAAAGAAAAATTTCTGAAGAAAACAGAATGTTTAATGATACATGGACAGAATCATTTGCATTCTCTACTGACAAGACTGGTTTACCAGTATGCTTAATATGTGGTGAGAAATTTGCAAACAACAAAAAGTCAAATATTGCAAGACATTTCCAGAATAAACACGCAGCCTTTGCAGAAAAATATCCAGATGGAGATGAGAGACGAAAAGCCGTTGCAGAACTTATGAGGAAGGTTGATAGGAGCAAAAATAATTTCAAGAATTGGGTGAAGTCTGCAAATTCCACAACATATGCTAGTTTTGTAGCCGCTCAGGAAATAGTCAAGCATGGGAAGCCGGTCACAGATGGAGAGTATATAAAAGAAGCATTCCTTAAGGTTTCGGAACATCTATACATGGACTTCAAAAACAAGAATGAAATTGTGCAGAAAATCAAAGACATGCCTCTGTCTGCGAAGACTGTTAAAGACAGAACCCTAAAAATGGCAGAAAACATTAGCAAACAGCAAATTCAAGTCATTAATTCAGCTGTGGCGTACTCCATCGCCTGTGATGAGTCCAAAGATAAAGGTGATATTGAACAAATAGCGCTGTTCTGCCGATATGTGAACTCTTCTGGGCCACAGGAAGAACTGATTGAGCTGATACCACTAAAAGACCAAACAAGGGGTGAGGATATCTGTAAGGCTGTCCTGGACTTTTTAAGTGCTAAAAAAATAAACACCAACCACCTGGTCTCAGTGGCTACTGATGGGGCACCGAGCATGAGAGGAGCACAGAAGGGCTTTGTGGCTCTACTGCAGAAGGCACTGGGTAGAACGCTGCTGTCATTTCATTGCATCCTGCACCAAGAGGCATTGTGTGCTCAAACATTTCCCCCCGAATGCACAAAAGTGATGGATGTGGTCATTCAGATTGTTAATAAGATAATGGCAAAGGGTTTAAACCACCGCCAGTTTCGTTTGCTATTGGATGAGGTGGAAAGCACATATTCGGACCTCCTGCTCCACAACAAGGTCCGGTGGTTGTCCAGAGGCGAGGTGCTAAAACGCTTTGTCACATGTTTGGAAGAAGTAAAAACCTTCCTGGCCAGCAAAGAGCTTACCTTTGCTGAGCTGGAACAGCCAGAGTGGCTGGAAAAATTACATTTTATGGTAGACATGACAGCCCATCTAAACACGCTAAATACAACCCTTCAGGGGAAAGGAGGCACAGCCCTGCACATGCTGGAGGAGGTTTTGGCATTTGAGCGCAAGTTGACAGTGTTTGTCAAAGATTTCCAGAGAGGTACACTGTCTCACTTTCCCTCTTTGAGAGAGTTCAAACAAAGTCATGATACGATAAATTTGGAATATTTCAAGTCTGCAATCACCGCAATGCAAAGCTCGTTTGGGAAACGATTCTGTGGGTTCAGAGAGGAAAAAAACACATTATCCTTCCCTGTCACTCCCCTGGCGATCAATCCATCCCTATTGAATATGACTGCATTTCCAGGTGTAAGTCAACCTGATCTTGAGCTGGAACTGGCCGATATAGCCGACAAAGATATATGGGTGTCCAAGTTCAAATGCTTGACTGCTACTCTTGAGGATGTTGCCCGTCAGAAGGCCATTCTGGCTCAGAATCATAAATGGAGTGATATTGAAAACCTTCCCAAACAGGACAAACTTGTATTCGAAACATGGAATGCCATCCCCAACACTTATATAAACATGAAAAAGTATGCATTTGGAGTCCTGTCGATCTTCGGTTCCACATATGTATGTGAGCAGGTCTTCTCCAACATGAACTATATTAAAAAAAAACACCGATCACGCCTCACAGATGACAGCTTGCAAGCCTGTGTGAAAATGAAGGTGACGTCTTACAGCCCTGATGTGCAGACACTGAGCACTGAGGTTCAGGAGCAAAAGTCCCATTAACCTGGTTACCTGGTTGTAAATTAAATATTTTAATTAGCTATTTGTCCTTTTTTCTTGAGATTGACAGCTGACTGCACGATCCTGTATATACAGCATTAAGGCAAGAAACAATATATACAGTGTTATATTTGTTTTAAATGTTGCAATGTTTTTGCGGCTCCCAGTTGTTGTTGTTTTTTTGGAAACGGGTCCAAGTGGCTCTTTTTGTCTTAAAGGTTGCAGACCCCTGTGTTAGGGGAAGGAACCCTGCTGAGGTCCACTGTGCTACCTGCCCTGGCAGAAACTTTGGCAACCTGCATCCCTCGGCGGGCGAACTGTGTACCCACACCTGCCGGCTCCCACTGAGCAATCCAACCAGCTCCCTGCTTACCTATGGTGTCCACCTTGTGCGTGACGAGCAGGGTGCGGGCTCCCACCCTCGCCGCCGCCGCAGCCGCTTCAGTGCCGGCGTGGCCACCGCCGATCACGACTACGTCGTACCTGGAAGCGCTGGAGGGGCCGGCGGCCGCCGAGGTCACCTCGCCCCTCCCGCTCCGTAGCCACGTCCTGGGGTCCGGGGGAGCGGCGAGGCGGCGCCAGACGCGCCTGAGCGGCAACATCCCGAGGCCGGACAGAAAGACCCGCCGAAGCTCCTTCAGGTCGGCGCGGCGGCGGGAAGGAACGCGCGTTGCGCACCGGCTACTCCGCGCCGCGCAAGGGCGCCGCCATCTTGCCCCGTGACGTCGAGGCGGCCGGCTCCACCCGCTGCCCTAGGGTCGGGGACGCTTCCCGCATGCGCGCCTGTAACTGGACGGGAAGGACCGACCGGCAGGATTAGCGGTGGGAGGCTCCCTCGAAGGGAGCACGCCGTTCGCTGCCGGCCTTTTATTCAAAATACGACGCTGAAAGTGCGCTCGTGAAAAGGTCTTCTTCGCTCACCGAGCGGCAACTCACCGAGCGGCTGGCAGAGAGGGCGGCATGCATCTGTTCATGGTTTTGTTTTTTAAAGCAGGGTTTTCCCGGGGGGCAAGAACACAGCAACTTTAATTTTCTTTTCAGGATTGCAGCGCTTCCTGTGTGTATTGAACTGATGCAGCCGTCGGCATCTTTGGATGCTCCTTGATGGTGTGCCACAGTGAAGGCAGGTACATGCAGCTGTGGGCTGCATTTTTTCTCCTGTCACTGTGACACCCTGATGCAAAAGCTATTACTGTATTGGGGACTCTCAGTCCAACATGCAGTTATGAGTCATAGGAACTCTGCCAGAAGTGGCAACCGCATTTAATCGCATGCATATTCCATCCCTGTAAAATCAGACTCCAAAACACTGAATTGTAGGAAAGCTTTATCCAACGGGTGAGCTGCTACAAGTAGCCAGCAGAAACTGTCAGCGTGGCTCACATTGTCATCTAAAGCACATGACTTCCTCCAAAGAATTATGGGAAGTGTAGTTTGCCTTCCACAGAGCCACATTTCCCAGCACTGTTAATAATTCCTGGTATTTTTTTGCAGGAAGCCATGCAGGTTTCAGGACGCAGGTGGCGCTGTGGGTTAAACCACAGAGCCTAGGACTTGTTGATCAGAAGGTCGGTGGATCGAATCCCGGCGCGCTCCCGTTGCTCGGTCTCTGCTTCTGCCAACCTAGCAGTTCGAAAGCACGTCAAAAGTGCAAGTAGATAAATAGGTACCGTTCTGGCTGGAAGGTAAACGGCGTTTCCGTGCGCTGCTCTGGTTCACCAGAAGCGGCTTAGTCATGCTGGCCACATGACCTGGAAGCTGTACGCCTGCTCCCTCGGCCAATAAAGTGAGATGAGCGCTGCAACCCCAGAGTCAGTCATGACTGGACCTAATGGTCAGGGGGCCCTTTACCTTTACGCAATTTAAATCTATGGTGTGGATGTGGCCATGGTCATCTCTGCAAGGGAAACTGCTGCACATGCTCCTTCCCCACTATGGAACAAACTACTTTAAGTCTCACTAAGTGATTCTGTTTCCTCATAGGAAAAGTTCCTGATAGGCTAAAATCTAGGTGCAGAAGAAGGGAGAAAGGGTTACTTAGCTCTTTCTCTGCCATCTGCCTATCCACTAAAATCTGCCTCTACCCGCTTTCCAACTTGTAGGGATAAGATATGAGTGAAGGACCAAGTATGTATAGACATACCCCCATGCAATAGTGATGTGCTCTTATTTTCTGTACTAGAAAAAACAATGCAATTGTCCTCTCTTTCCTGCACACATACATCAGAAACAGGAAGAAAATGTGCTGCCATCTTTTTTCCTATCCAGTACCTGTGTGATAGGCAGGAATTCCCCATGTGCAGATTTTTCTCTATGCAGCAAAATAAAAACGGGAAGCTTCCTGTTGAAGTTGTTCTTTGTTCCTGTTCAAAGCAAATTAAAAAGTACAGAAATGCTTTTACGCACCTGGTTCAACATTCAATAATCAGAGCGTTTCCCAGCAAGCAGATTCATTTATGAGAAAAGTGCCAGCTGCATGCCATGACTAGACAAATAAGAGTGGTAATACCAGTGTTGTTGCTTTTAGTACAAAAAAAAATTACATGAGCAGGTTTTCTGTTGAGTAAAAGGATGAGATAAATTGTGCAAACCAAATTATTTTTAACCCAGCCCCATGTTGTCATTGGAGAAGAATCCGTGTCAGGAAAAATAAAGTTGATTTCTTTTCTTTTGAAATCTTAAGTTTGACAATGGGCATAGTCAAGCATAAACTATTGCTGCGAGTCTAGATTACCTCACTGTTGCTGGCAGAGCAAGCTAAAGTTGATTACTAGTTCCCAGATCCATATTTGCACGAAAGCTAGAAACACACCTAAGTCAAAAATCTTAAAAAGAACTCCATATGCCCCTAAACCCGAAATGGCCTCATCTTATATTTCTCCATGATCTAGGTGGAGATTCTTGCCTTCAAGAGCAGCAGTTTAAACAATCAAAAACTTTGGTTTGTGTAGGCCATTCATGAATGTACATTAACTCCAGAGGACAATTACAGAAAAAGGAATTGGGTGTATGCAACCCACAGTACAGTTTGGGTCACCTCAAATAATAATACCCACACCTCTGGGAAAGTGCCCTCTATGAGATGGGCCTGAATTGCATTTGGCCCAGCTCTCTGAATGCAAGACACCATCAAGCGTATGTACCTATGTCAATAGCAGCCAAAAATTCAGGGTTTCCCCCCCCCAGCCAGAACTTGTTGGAACTCAGTTCCGGCATGGCTCTGGTGGATACCATTGCCAGTCTAAGAGAACAAGGGAGGTGTTCATGTTGGATTCCAGCACCTTTTTCTAGAAAAGTAAAACTGGCCAAAATGAATAGAGAAAAAGAGGATCTGGCCCTAGCTGCGCCCATCCACACTTTCCTTTGTGCCATGATTTCTGGCCACAGGATCAAGGGGCTTATTTTTTGTCCCACAGCTTTCACCAAGAAAACCTGCTGTTTACTGCAAATGAAATTGTGGGTGGGCACTTATGCCTGTTCCTCTTTTAAAGCTACTTAGGTTGGTGGCCTTCACTGGTTCCTGGGGGAAGGAATTCCATAGTTTAGCTGTGCCTTGCATGGAGATGTACTTTGTTTTGCCCGCTTTGAATGTCCCCACCTTCAACTTCATTGAATGCCTGCCAGCTCTAATGCTCTGAGGGAGGCTGCAGCGGGGACTTTCCTCTAGCCACTGTCTCCATGCCTCGCATACTTCTACTGTATAAACTTCTCTCATGCCGCGTCTCGCTCGCCTTTTCTCTAACTGCCCTCCTACCTCCTCAAAGGGGACTTGCTCCATCCCTGACTTGACTGGGCAACCCAAAATAAGGAAGACGGCCGGAGGGAGGGAGGGAGCGAGCAAGCTGGTTCAGACACGCTCCCCGCAGCAGCTAGGTTTCGTTTCTCCTTCAGGATGCGGCCGTTCACGTGGCTAGCGGGTTCATAAGTGGCGGGGCGGGCGCGGGGCGCCGACACAGGAGACGCTGAGCTCTGAAGCGAGGACATCTTTTTCTGGCGTCATGGAGCGCGGTGGAGCCGGGAGAGGCGCGAGGAAGGGCGAGGCAGCCCCGGCAGCCAAAGGGGATGGAGGCACTGCGGGATCCAAAGGGCGAGGGGAGAGCAGACGGGGAGACGAGGGAGACCGGGCATCGCAGCAGGCGGGGAAAGGCGCTGCTGCCCCAAGTGGGAGGAAAACGTCCCAGAAGAAGGAGGAGCCGGACCAAGCTAAGAGCAAACTTGCTCCCGAGGAGCCTGGCTTGCGGCAGGCGCTGGGAAAGCTCGCGCTCGGTGCAGGGGAGCGCACCGACGCCGAGGAACCCCTGCAGGCAGCGAACGGCGCTGCTGCCCAAAGTGGGAAGAAAGGCTCCCAGAAGGAGCCGCCGGATCAGGGGAAAGCCGTAGGGGGGGCCCGGAGGAAACTGAAGAGCACATTTGCTCCCGAGGAGCCTGGCGCGAACGGCATCCCAAGCCTGACTCAGGCGCTGGGAAAATGCACTATCTTGGCAGAGGAACGGCCCAAAGCCGAAGCAGCAAACGGCGCTGCTGCCCCGAGTGGGAAGAAAGCTTCCCGGAAGGAAAAAGGCGCGCAAAAGGCGCGGGAAGCCGAGCAGGCTATGTGTGCTCTGGTAAAACTAGAGCCCGCCCCGCGAGGAAGCGCAGTAGTTGCCCCCAACAAGCGGGTCGCTTCCCAGAAGGCGAAGCCTCTCCCCAAAGAGGAGGAAGAAGTCGGCCAGCCAGGCAAAGAAAGCGCCTCCGCAGGGAGGAGAGATTCCCGAAAGATAGAGCAGGGGAAGGAGGCCGGCGCCCGAGGGAAGCCGCTTTCCAAGGAGCCTGGCCCGAGGGGCAACCGCAGCTTGAGACAGGTGCTGGAAAAGCTCAGGCTAGCTAAAGAGGAGCGCTCCAAGGCCGCGCAGCTGGTTAACAAGGTCAGGGACATCCTGGTAAAAGCAATAAAGAGTGAAGCGTGCTTCTCCTGCGTCGAAGTGCTGGGCACTGGCAGTTACTACGAGCACCTGAAGGTAATGGAAGATGCAGTGCTGGAGATTGCTCGGGGCATTTTTCCTTGCACCGGTCCAAAAGCTGCCAGATCCCAAACCTTAAAAACATTGTAGTCGTGGATGCTGAGATTTGGGGATGATGTCAGCATTATTGCCCTCCTGTTGAGGCTTCTGGAAAGTACGTCTATGTGGCGGTCCTCCATGCAGCTGGGGAGTTTGAAAGCACTTTATCCCATCGCTTTTATCGGAAAACCCGTTTACCACTGAATCAGAACAAATGTCAGTTTTCTGAAGATTGACGTTTGTTCCCATTCAGCAGTAAACAGCGGGTTTTCCCAGGGAAAGCATGGGGTAAAAGAAAGACCTCTCATTGTAGCTATGGGGTGGGGGAAAACATTTTTACCCCAGATGAAGCCACCAGAGGGGTGCCATTGAGGCTGCCAGCCTGTGTGGGTGTAAGCAAATGTGTGTGGGTTTTGATCACTATTATGCACCTAGCAAGGGTATTTCAAATGACATGACTGCGCAGAAGCACTTTTCAGGGGTTGTCTCCAGAGGGCTGTAAGGATGACCTTTAGTCTGGAGTCATGAGAACACAAGTTATTAACACATTCTGGGACATAGTAAATTGTGAGAAATGTTTTTGTCTGTCTTGCAGATTTCTAACCCAAATGAATTTGATATTATGCTCAAAGTACCAGATATGAGAGTTGAACTAGAATCCTGCAATATTGCTGCTTCTGGTGCTTTCTTCTATGTAAAATTGAAAAGGAACCCTGGAGAAAAGGCATATCTAGCTAAATTTTTAGATGACAAAATGCATCTTTCATCTTCTGATATGCTGTCAGCACTGAGGAACATTATTGTAGAAGAAGTAAAAAAAAATAAGGGTAAGTATTCATTACATTAATTTTTTTCCTTCCTCTTCAGAGATAAGCAACCCTCCTCAAATACTGTGTGCAAACAGATGAATGCTCTCTAGTCCCACTGAAATTTATAGGTCCAATTAGAAATAGTAATGAAGGATTTCTGCAATGGAATTGGAAAACTCAGCTGCTTGAAATGGAAGATAAGATTAGTTTGATAAGCAGAAAGTTAGTTAAACATCTAGTTTAATAGAAACATTAGTTTGATAAGCAGAAAGTCATGTTAATTTTAAATGCTGAACACCTGCCATTTTTGCCATAACAAATAGTTGAACTGAAATATTTGGTTAGAAGAATGTCAATATAAAATTGACTTTATTGTAAACATTTACTATACAAATTGGATATTATTTTTATTGGGAAACATTAAATATTGTATATTTTAAGACATAACCCAAAATATACTGCAAAGAATTCAACATCACCCTTTCCCAAATGTTCTAGGAGCACAAGCATATCAGCTCGCCCAATGGAGTTATATCCCCTCTCCTCCCTGTTCTGGAAGTTCTTCCACCCACCTCTGAGCCTATTTGGAGGGGGGTACTTGGGGAGCAGAAAGCAGACAAGACCTGTTGCACTGGCAGAAATCCTTGTGCAGGCTTCCACTAGCCTGTTTGTTGAATCCAGCCTGCAGCTTCCTTAATAAGTGTGTTATATTCTTGTTCACCACATAGTGTTTAAATTGGAATTTAGTTTTTTGTTGCAGAGTAAGAATAGCAGAACTGTAGTGCCACTACACATTGTTTTTTCCAAGGTCTGTGTTAGCTGCTGGCATTAAGTGCAATAACAAGTTGATGCTGCTTACTTGGCTATATTGTTTTAAGTACATATTCTTAACTTCCTGTTCAAATCATTGTGAGGTGGGGAAATCTTAATGAAACACAATGAAATTGGTTTGGATTAGATTGTTGCTGTTGCTATCAACAGATCTGGATGTGGAAGTGCATGTAGAGAGAAAGAAGCCTGGATGCCCAGCAGTAACCCTTCTCATTGGAAAGCCTCCCTCCGTTATATCGGTAGATATCATTCTTGCTTTGGAATTTCGGCACCGGACCTGGTGTGAAAGTACAAAGGATGGCCTGGATATTACAGGATGGCTAGGAAGAAAAGTAAAGAATGCCTTTTTAAACGAACCACTCTACCTCGTGCCCAAGATTGCCAAAGATGGAAAGTGCTTAATAGGTACTAAAGCTTATCTTTGGCTAAATACATAATGCACAAAGTCATGTCACTGTATCAGGTATTCTAGCTGTTGTGTGGTGGTAGACTATTTTCAAGAGACTGCAGTAATTGGTTATTCTTTCTATGTGCTGTAAATAACAACAAATGTTTTGAAGTACCAGGGTCCCTGTTCTGTTATTTCTTAAGAAAAGAGACTCCTTTTTTAAAAGAATATTAAAGCTGGGCAACAGTCATCAGACCAATCCTAAAGGCACAATTGAACAACAGTGGGATAAGCTCTCTGCTTCATGGTAGCTAAACTTCCTATACAAGCAGAAAACTGAAGAACTGGGTTGTATTCCTTTTTCCAAGGCTAAGATACCACTTGACTTGGATTTTGCTCAGCATATCTATGCACAGTGGCAGCATTTAGGCCAGAACCAGCACAAGGGCAAAAGTAGTGCCTTTCCACAGCTGCAAGTTTTTGCTTATGAGTTTCAGTGTTCACATAGTAGCTTAAAGGGTCACATAATCTGTCACTAATAAAAAGTTAAAAAATAGATCAATCAACATGTTCTTTAAAGAGAGATTTCCAATATTTTACATTGTTTCTTTTTTTAAAAAAAAAACTTAGAAAACACTTGGCGACTCTCTTTTTCACATATTGAGAAGGCTATAATGACTAATCATGGCAACTCAAAGACCTGTTGTGAAAAAAATGGACAAAGATGCTGCAGGTTAGTATCTTTAACTACCGTTCTCCTATTTGCTTTGTCAGTTTTAGCCACTATATAAGTCTAGAAAATGCTTAGGAAACTGGGAAATTGTAAGGATTTACTGGCTACAACTCTCAACTAAATGTACTGCCAAACTATCGTTTAGAGGTATAAAATGGATGTAGTGCCAAAATTCTGAATCTCCATAGGCTCAAATCAAGAATGATTGGATATGGTAAAACTCCCTGTGACAACTGTCTAACACATGGGTCGGCAAACTAAGGCCCCAGGGCTGTATCTGGCCCAATTTCCTTCTGGATCTGGCCACAGACGGCCTGGGAATTGCCGCTGACCGTTCAGCCTGTGCCATCCCTCCCCCCCCCCACGTGGTGGTGCCTCCTCCTGGCTTCTCCCCACCCTGCCTAGAGCTGGGAGGAAGGGGAAGGGCTTCATTGGTGCCAGGAGCAGCTGTGTGAGCGCTTGAGCAGCCATCATTTAAAGCAGCCCCTCTCCAGAGCCCTTTCGCGTGCCACTCATCTTCCTTCCGCCGCCAGCCCCTGCCACTTGCAAGACACAGGTAAGCAGTCACCGGGGCTCATCCAGTGCTGTGGAGAAGGGAGGGGAGAGTCGTGGCTTACCTGAGTAGAATGTGTCCTTTTATTTAAAATGCATCTCTGGGTTACTTGTGGGGCCTGCCTGGTGCTCTTGCATGCTGTGTTCTTTTATTTAAAATGCAGTGTGCATAGGAATTCGTTCATCCCCCCCCCATATAGTCTGGCCCACCACAAGGTCTGAGGGACAGTGGACCGGCCCCCTGCTGAAAAAGTTTGCCGACCCCTGTTCTAGTGATTGACTAACTGCCATGTTCTTAAGAGGAAAAATAATAAAACAGATGTGGAAAATCCCAATTTGGGGCTTGCAACCAGTGGCAATTCCAACCACATATGCAGAAGGGAGCTCTTGGTGCCAACAGAGTGACAGTGTGTCACTCCACAAGTGGAGGTTGCCAAGAAGCTATTGAGGTTGTTAGGATGGACAGAGAGACACCTACACCTCATTTCTATTCCTTCAGCACAAAGGGAGTTTGGATTGCTCTGTTAATCTCCCAGCTATTGTTAGTGGCTAAAAAGAGCCTATATTAAAGAATGTGCACTTAAATAAGCTGGCAATCACTGACTCTGAGGTAATTATGTTAGACTAATAAACTATGATTTATTGTACAGAGAGTGAGCATTGTGCCTGTGCAAAACTTTTGAGTTTGGGAAATAACACTTCTGTTGCATCTAAGCCAGGAAACCATGGTTTAAACCTATATATAGCAAGTATATTCAATCAGGACCAATTTTTCCCCTTTCCCTTTTTTAATTATGCTTTATTGATTTTAAAAACAATACAGCACAAAGCAATCAACAGAAAGAAAGGAAATAAAACATTCATTCGATGCTTAATTCTTATTGTAGGTGACATTTTGTGATCATGACCTCGTCTCCCCATTGTGATTCCCAAGTTACATTCTTTAACTAGGATAGACTATATACGTCCTATTAAATTTTTGGTCAGTGACATCTCAGAATTTTGCTGATAATATCTATTTAGTTCTGCACATTGTTGCATTTTGTTCTGCCAATCTAGTTTTGATGGGATAGCATCTCTTTTCCAGCCCTTTGCAATTAAAATTCTAGCTGCTGTTGCTGCATACATGAAAATTCTCTTAAATTTCTTTGGGATTTCATTACTCATTCCTAGCGAAGGCTTCAGCCTTCTTGAGGAGGGAACATTTAAACATTTTCTTAAGTTTATTGTATATTATCTCCCAGAATTCTCCAATTTTTTTTGCAGTTCCACCACATGTGGATCATTGTGCCTTCTGTCTCCCTGCATTTCCAACATGTATTTGACCTAGATTTAACCATTTTGGCCAGTTTTACTGGTGTTAAATACTACCTGTAGAGCATTTTCATTCAGTTCTCTTTTAGATTATATCATGCAGTGAATTTTATATCTTCTCTCCATAGCTTCTTCCATGATTCCGTTTAGATGTTATAACCAAAATCCCTAGCCCACTGTACCATTACTGATTTTACTTCCTGCTTGACCTCCCAGTCAAGGAGGAGCCTATACATTTTAGAGTGGTTTGTATTTAGTTTGGATCAGATCTTTTTGGAGTCTCAAAGGATCTGTGGAAACACCCATTTTTTTGTCCTTTTGGAAAGTGTCATTCAGTTGAAAATATTGCATCCAGTCTGTTAGGTGGTTTCGGATTCTTAGAATTTTTTGAGTTTTAACTTATTTTCTTTTTCTTCCAGCAATTCTTTATAGGTTGCCCAATTACCTCTCATATTTTTCTTTTTAACCAAGAATGCCTCTGTTGGGGACAGCCACCAAGGCATTTTGGGTTCTAGTATGGCCTTATATTTGGCCCACACTGTATATAGAGATTTCCTAACCACATGGTTTAAGAAGCTTTTATGTACTTTGACCTTCTCATAACCCAAATAAGTATGCCAGCTGTATCTATTATCAAATCCCTCTAGATCCAGCAAATCCGTGGTTTGTAGTGTCAACCACTCCCGGATCCAGGAAAGGCAAGCTACTTCGTTAGTTTCAGATACGGTAGTGCAAAACCTCCCTTCTCCTTTATGTTGATTAATAATTGGTGCTTAATCCTGGGGTTTTTGACATTCCAAGTAAATCCTTCTCCGTCTTTGAAGCAGCTCACTGTTCCTATCACCTGGATAGTTTGAAACAAAAAGATAATTTTTGGAAGCACACTCATTTTTATCATAGAAATTTTTAATATTTAGCCTACTCCAAATTTCCAACTTGTTTTTTATCTCCTTCTAAGTGCTGACATAATTATCTTGAAATAAATTGATGTTCTTTCCTGTGAGCCATATACCCAGATATTTAACTTTTTTACTGATTTCCAAGCCACAGATCTCGCTTTCTTCCTGAACCTCCATATTTTTAACTAGTAATTTATTTATTTTTGCTTGAAGCCTGCCACCTGTCCAAATTCATTTATCAATTCTAATGTTCTTAAGAAGTTTTCTTTTGGGTTCTCTGTAGTTAAAGCTTTTAGTTTGTAAGATTTCCCTCCTATTACTACATCTCTTATCTTCTCATCTTCTCTTATCTTCTTGTTCAGGATTTCCAGTACCAAAATAGCAATGGGAGCAGGGGGCATCCTTGCCTTGTCCCCTTCCTTATGTTACAGCTATCTGTGATGTTGCTATTTATAATGAGTTTTGCTCTCTCCTCCGTATAGATTGCCTCTATTCCTCTGCAGAAGATATCTCCAAATCCCATTAGGTTAATTTGTGTTTTCATAAAGCTCCATGAGATATTATCAAATGCCTTCTTTGTGTCTACTAGCATGAGAGCTGCTGATTTGTTATTTCTGATTTCTAGGTACCCCAGTATATTAATAATATTTCTTATATTACTATTCATTTGTTGTCCAGGGAGAAAGCCCGCCTGGTCTTCGTGGATTATTTCTCCCAAAGTCTTTTTTAATATCTCTGACAGGATGTGTGCAAAAAGTTTATAGCCATTGTTGAGTAATGAGATTGGTCTGTAGCTTGAAATAAGTGTTAGGTCTGTCCCGTTTGGGAATTAATGTAACGAATGCTTCCTTCCATTTCTCTGGTGTTGCTCCTTTGGCTAGTATATAGTTCATTACCTCTTGTAAAGGTCGTGATAGGGCTTCTTTCGGCTTCTTGTAATAGCAGGCTGACAGTCCATCTGGACCCAATGACTCCCCTGGTTTCACATTCTTGATTGCTTGTTGAATTTTCATGGCTGTAATTGGTGCATTAAAATGTTTAATTATTTCACTTGGAATTGCTGGAAGATTGTTATAGTTCAAAAATTCTTCAATTTCTTCGCAACCAGGACCCACTTTTAACCTATTCCTTCATCTTCTGTCATGTATTTCCATGATGGCAGTGCTCATGTTGCAGCCTACTATTGAGTCCTATCCTACCTTTTAAAGATTCAGTGCTATATAGTAATAGGAAATTATTTTCTGAATACTGATCTTTGCATAGCCAAAATAACTATCTCCTTTTCTTCTTTTTCATATCTCACTGCTGCCATCCCCTCTAGCTCAGAGCCAGCACTGAACTAGAGGGGATGGCAGTGGTGAGAAATGAAATGTATATATTTAAAACTTGATGATGTGAGGAAGGCAATTTCTAGAAGCATTTATGGAACTGAAGATGAAAGCACATCCAAGTTACTTGTGGCAAAGGTTAAGCTATGCTATCTAAAAGTCCAACACATTCCATCTAATAGCACAAGCTGTCCCAAGCAGGTCTGTGTATAGCAAATATCCCTGTTAAATCAATTGTTCCTAGTAGGATGTGTGTTTCAGAATAACATATTTCACAGTATTTTTTATTATTTCCCAACAGGAAAGATTGTCTTAAACTTCTGAAGTATTTGCTGGAGCAGCTTAAAACAAAACATGAAAACAGAAATCAGTTTGAAAAATTCCACTCTTACTTTGCCAAAACTGCCTTTCTTCATGCATGTACCAAGTGGTCCCGTGATGATGAATGGCTTGCAGCAAATCTTCACGAATGTTTCAACAGACTACTGGATTATTTCGTGGGTTGTCTCAGAGCGGCTGAGTTAAAACACTTTTTTATACCTGAGTTCAACTTGCTTCAGACAGTTGAAAAGACAAAATGTAATGCACTTGCAAAAGTAATTGAAAGTGAGCAAAACAATGGGTTTCCTATATTTTTAAAATAAAGAGCTACAGTACTTGAATTCATGCAAAGAATTATGAATGAAATTGAAAGACACTATGGGTACTCACCTGAAAGGATTACAAGGACATCACAAAGTGGGATATCATTATGCTTCTACTTGCTTGAAAGGCAGAAAACACTTGATAATTGTGAGTTGCCCCTTCCGCAAAGTGACCACCTTCTTGCCAAAGCATAAATCAGACTTAGTAACTCAAATACACCAAAAACAAATCAGATTAATACAGCAACAGTTTGATCACCCTTCCAGTAATTATTTGTTGAAGATGTGAGTTTTACACTTGTGCCTTAGTACTATAGCAGGGGTGGCCAACTCCCAAGAAACTGATCTACTCACAGAGTTAAAAACTGGCAGTGATCTACCCCCTTACCCCAGGTCAGTTGTTGAGCTTTCTTTAGGGAGGAGGAAAGCCCATTTTTTGGGGGTGCAGAGCAAAAATGTGTGATCTACCAGTGATCTACCACAGACGTTCAGTGATCTACCTGTTGGACATGCCTGCACTTTAGGTATCTGCCTGATAAACGTTGGAAGTACAATCCAGAGAACCATTGCCGCCACACCAAAACTCCTGGTTTTAGTGGACGTAATACCAAGTGACCGGCAACAAGTATGCAAGGTAAAGAATTTCTTCAAGAATTGACCAGACAGGGCAAAGACTTTTCCAAGGTTATCATGGTCCTGGGTTGTTCAAGGCCTTGTATACCAATAGCAAAACCTTAAACCTGTCTTGGTAGTATTTAAGCAGCCAGTGCAATTCAGCACAGGTGTTTCACACTGTCAGTTGGGCACCACCTGCAGCAGCCTTGCTAAAGTATTCTGCACTAATTGCAGCAGATACAGCGTACTGGGTTACCGCAATCTGGAAGCTGACATTGCCTGAAATATTGTAGCTTTCATACCATCCTTAATTGACAGGTGTCCTAGCTAGTGAAGTCACTTTGGCCTCTGGTGACAAAGTTAGATGTACTCCGAAGCAATGTACCTGCTCTTTTAGAGGGAGTGCAGTCCCATTCAGAAGAGGGCAACTGACCTATTTCCCTGATCTGGAATACCACAGCCTCAGTCCTACTAGGATTCAAGTTGGCCCTCATCCAGCCCACCATTGTGCACACACACCAGTCCAGTTACTGCAGGGCCACATCTGACTGATATGGAAAAAGAGGGTTGGGTGTCAGCATACTGATGACATAATGCTCCAATTCCCCTTATGGCTGCTCCCCCAACGGCTTAATATAGCTGTTGAATGGTACGGTGGATAAAACTGCCCTGAGGAATTCTCAACATAACTACAATGGGGCTGAAAGCCCACTCTCTCAGTGTTACTTTCTGGAGCCAATTGGAGATAGGCATGGGACAACTTACTGCACCCCATGCATACATAGCATAGGCTATCGCTGGTAGCTGGCAGGCAAGAAAAAGGTTGGACAGTCTTTGCTGTCCTCTCACAAGCAAGCTCACATGCACATACCCTTTTGAGAAGGCCCAGTGGGTGCTGTGAACATAACCCCCTGGAGAGTAGGAAACTTGAGACTTATGTGGGTTTTAAAGTTAGTGGCCAGCAGCTATGACATCACCTCATGGGGGTGCAATAGCCACTGATAGTGAGATATTGTGAAATACCATAAATTCCTGGCTCCAGTGGTGAACTTGGTTTCTAGGAAAACTGCTATGCTGTCTGCTTTTAAGGGCCAGAGTCTCATGATAAAGTTAATTGCTGGTAGCAGCGGGAGCCACCAGGGGGCACATTGGAAGATGGCCGACAACATCTCTCCAACCCACACGAGGTAATTAAGAGGCTGTTATGGGAGTATGCAGCCTCCCTTGCCCCCCCCCAAGGGAATGGGGGGGACTGCCTTGCCAGCTGTGTCCACAATTCATCCCCGGATTCGAAAGAAGGGGGTGAGGACACTTAGCACGAAGCCCTCGGGTGAGGTTGGCTCTCTCTGACGCTGTCTCTAATCTAATGCACTGGTTCGCATTAGCTTGAAATATATAATTGGAAAGAAGCTAATGCACATACATGAAGTGAAGATCGGGAGTAAAGACTGCTGATTAATGGGATCTCTGCGAGCGGAGCGATGGGCTGGACAAATAAATCAAGTGAAGAATCATCATTAAAAGATTGGTATGTTGGAGTGAAATGGGAAGGGGGGGAGGAAAAGACTTTTCTTTTTTTGTCTAATGTGAGTACCAATAACCCTCCCCTCCAGAGAGAAGAATCGTTGCAGGTTACTAATCACAAGCAGGAGTTAAGAACTGTGTGGAAATGAATTACTGATCAAAGAGAGGACAGGTGGAAACATCGGGGAATGGAAAGAAAGTTTTATGATGCAGTTATAAATGGAGTCTCGTTAAGACAGGCTTGCCCATAGGAGGATGAGGGGGAGGAGGACCAGGGTCATTGGAATGTGAATGTATGGTGATCGGAATGTGATCTTGACCTGGCAGAACCCCCTGAGATAGAGACTGGCAAGCCTGTGGAAATCGCTGTGGGAATGTTTCTTTACGGAGGTGTGGAAATGGCGTCTGTCCTTTATGTGATATGACTCTTGGAGAGTGCAAAACCCACACAGGATATGTTTGTTTTCAACCCACTTGTGAAGATTATCAGAGATCACAAAGAAAGGAATATATGATAACAACAAGAAGATGAGGAAAACAACGAAGAGACTATCTGGACAGAACTGGATAGAACTGTTTAATTAAAGCAGCAGCAAGAGTGAAGTTTGGATCCCTTTCAGAGCTTGAAGTGTGGGAACCCCCAACAAAATTTTAAAAATCTGGCTGTATAATTTGGAACTAATGTGATTTGGAATTAATGTGATTTGATTGGCCTGTTAATAAAAATTATATTTTTTAAAAAAATTGCTGGTAGCAGCAATACATAGGCTCTTGCATAGTTAGGAAGTGGGCTGAGGAAAAAGAAAGTTCTGTGATCTAGTACCTCATTTTCAACTTGTCTGGAACTTATTTGAGCAAGTAGAGATAGTGTGTATAGTTTATAACACCACAATATAAAGACTGCTTTTCATTATGTGTTTTGCACTCAGTACTTTGATGCAAGTACAAATCAACAATTTACATTGCCAGTTATGGCTTCTCTTTCAAAACATTTCCAGGCAGGCATAAAATCACTTCCCTGCCACTGTTAAACATTTGGAAAGGAAAGCTTCATATTTTATTTGCATGTTTCCTTTATATTGTAGGAACATTTGAGAAAGTGCACATGCATAGGGAACTGATTTGGCAATGACAATGGGACATTTCCCCAGTTGGGTGCATATCTTCCTGTGGGAGCAAGTTACATGCAATTATGGGGGAGAAAGATAATGTTTAATTAGGGGCACTTTTGGAGTGTGTGTTTTTGGCCTCCTGCAAATGACCAGCTTTTTTGTGTGCACAGGTATACAACAGTAGTGCTAAATGTAGACCATATTTTGTTGCACAGAATTCCCCAGGATCCATTTGATATATAAGTAGGAAATGGCTAATCCCAATCTCTGCTTCTATTTCTTGTTCATACTAGAAAATTATATTCAAGTGCAACAAAACTAGAGACTAGAAACTGAATAGTCCTCACACAGCACATGAAGGTGAAGTGCTTTAGTAATTGAAACAATTTTTGATACAATCTTTGACTCACAACCTTATAGCAAGGCAGATTAATACCGTTTGGCAGGTTCTGGAACATGCTATATGAAAAGGATACATGTTTAAAAAGCTTTTATTTAGCAAGAATAAACATAACAACTATAGATCCATGAAAACACTAATCCTTTATTCTCTTAAAATTAGTCTTTCGTGCAAGTAAAGAGAAGATTCTGGAAGCAAATTGTTAATGCATAAAGTTCTCATAAAATTACAGTATTCTACCATTGCCATTTATAGACCCACTATTAATCTACAGGTGGGACTTGCTAGGCATGCAAATATGTCAATACACTACATCTTACCAATAAAAAAGATGCAGTACAAAAACCCACAGAATCGGGCTAATTTTAAATTTAAGTTGGAGAGGGGAAGATCTGTTTGCCTCATTGTTACTTTTCCTTGTAAATAAGAACTTTTATCAACATTATTCTATGAAGTGCAGTTCTTTCATCTAACAAAACTTTAAGATACAAAACAAGAATGAACTTAATTAAAGTATTAAGTTATTACTCTCAACCAAAATGTATCAAAACTGAAACTTAACAAAATAATCCACCCGCTTTACTACAGCACTGCATTAGAATACATTACAGTGAATAGATAGAATTTGAAAATAATTACAAGTCAGCATAATTTCCAGTATTTCTGAACTCCATTGATCAAGATGTTGGTACTCATAAGCAGACAAAAACTTCAGTGTTGACAATTACTGCTTTATATACAAGGTTTCCTCCCTGAAGATGAGAAGATGTAATCAATGCACCATAAACCAATAAAACCCCATTACATGTTAGATTAAGGCCATTATTCTCAAACTACTTCAAATAAATCCTATTATTATTAATATTAATAGAGCTCCATGATTTAAAATCCCTAGGCACTAGCCAGACCCAGACTAGACCAACCAACTTCAGTATGATTACTGTTATGTATATTTAGAGCAGGCTTTGCTCAGAAGACTGCTATATATCTCATGAGAGCTATATAAAAAAGTATTGTTTCAATTTTCTAATAAGCGTATTTTTCAAATCTGGAAATGCACATTCCTGTAAATGGTGCAATTTCAGGACAACCAGATTTTAAAAAGTTATGTTTTAAGTGTGCATAAAGCTTGAGCAATACTACATTCTACTTAAAATTATTGCTAACATTTCAGTAGGCACTCACTGTGTTCAAGTATGGATTAAAAACCTCTTCGAGATCTCCCACGAGACCTCCCCGTATCTTTCTCCATTTCTTTTTTCAACTGAAACTGCTTGTATCTTTCAGCCATTGAAATAAGTTCTTCGGGAATTACCTGATAATTAGAAAATCATGGTAACAATATTTTCATATAGCTGACATCAATATTTATTGTTCCATGAATTAAATATTTTATCTAAGTACACTGAAAAAGGCTAATATTAATTCTTTGTATCGTATCAAATTAGATTTCCCCCTTCCATACGTTTTATGATAACTGCTAAATACACAGTATAGTGGTACCTTGGTTTAAGAACAGTCTGGTTTAAGAATGATTCGGTTTACAAACTCCGCAAAATTTGAAATAGTGTCCTGGTTTGACAACTTTTTTAAAAAGGTAAAGGACCCCTGACAGTTAAGTCCAGTCATGAACGACTCTGGGGTTGCAGCACTCATCTTGCTTTATTGGTCCAGGGAGCTGGCGTACAGCTTCCGGGCCATGTGGCCAGCATGACTAAGCCGCTTCTGGCAAAACCAGATCAGCACACGGAAATGTCGTTTACCTTCCCACCGGAGTGGTACCTATTTATCTACTTGCACTTTTTTGGCGTGCTTTCGAACTGCTAGGTTGGCAGGAACTGGGACCGAACAATGGGAGCTCACCCCATTGCGGGGATTCGAACCGCCTGCCTTCCAATCGGCAAGCCCTAGGCTCAGTGGTTTAGACCACAGCGCCACCCGACGGACTTTTGGTGGCGGGAGGCCTCATTAGGGAAAGCGTGCCTCGGTTTAAGAACGGTTTTGTTTAAGAATGGACTTCCGGAACAGATTAGGTTCGTAAACCAAGGTACCACTGTACTGGGATATTATTACAGCAAGATAGTTATAAGTGTAATGCTTAATAGGTCTTTTAGAGTAGCTTCCCATTTAGTTTGTATTTCATTAAACTCTGGTATGTTGGCAGGTGATGTCTGTTTTGCATAAAGTCTAACCATCACTGCAAATTGCTTGGAATGCGTCACATTTCCCCATTCAAGCTCTTACTGATGAGAAAGGTACAAAGCACAAACATTTGCTATGCAAAGTGCTTTAGAAAGTTAGTTTAAATTACCAGAGACCAAAGTGGTGGGTGTCATCTTATAAGAGCCATTCCTTTCACATTCACAATACAAAGACATGCACCCAGACATTAAGTATGCAAGCAATTTTTTTTTACAAGATACTACCATTACATCCAGAAATAAATATATTCAAATACACAATCTGTATGATTAGAACTTAAACTACCATTATTTATTATCTCTTGATTCCAGCTGGTCAGTTGTTTTTCCATACCTGTACTTGTGATTTTTATTTCCTTTTGCTGTTTTTTATGTTTGAATGGTTTCCATAAACCAACTTGTTAACAGTGACTTTTCTGGTGCTTTTTTTTTTTTTTTTTTTGCATTGTAAGCCACTTGAGGCTATATGCATGAATACATGGTACAAATCTTAAACAAGTAAATATTAAGAACAAAGTTTCAATACCTTAAAAACATGTTCTTATTAATGAGCTTTTGAGACACACCTCAAGTCTGGGGGGAAAGTCAAGGAGAGGGCTAATTGCTAGTGTGGGTATGATAAACACTACCTGGTTTCCTCTTTCCAAAATGTCAATCAATTCAGATGCATTCCGCCAGTCATTCCTAGTCACAAGGGTTACAGCTTCCCCTGTGCGGCTAAAAAAAAAAAAAAAAAAGCAAGCACAAAACTGTCAAATCAGCCGACTCAAATAAAATCAGTTCGGTGTTTTATTTTATTGAGTTGTGCTGAGGAATAATAGTCGAAATACCCTGTTGCAACTCCTAGGCTGAAGTACTACTGAGCAGTTTAAATCTCATTTCTTCTTCTTTGTAGTAGAATGTCAACTTGCATCTCAGCAAGATAGCTGGTTTCTAATTGTTTTTGGATGTCCCCAAATGAGGAACAGCAACAACAACTTATTATTTATACCCCACCCATCTGGCTGGGTTTCCCCAGCCACTCTAGGCGGCTTCCAACAAAATATTAAAATACAATAGTTTGTTAAACATTAAAAGCTCCCCTAAACAGGGCTGCCTGTCTATGTAAAATGTGCTGGAGAAAACACTGGTGTTCCTCTAAGAAGTAACAGTGGCACATTCCAGATATCCAATTCACTATATATAGAGTATTCCACTTACCCTGCACGTCCAGTACGGCCTACTCTATGAACGTACTCTTCAATGTTGCGAGGGAAGTCAAAATTAAAGACATGAGTGATATCATGCACATCAAGTCCACGGGAGGCCAAGTCAGTTGCTATCAGTATGCGAACTCTGCCTAGAACCAGCACAGTGAGACATATATTGATACCTCACAAAAGGCATCAATTGGGATCTGACAAGAGTTTTTAACTAGGTAGAGAAATCAACAACTTTTTATTTTATATTTGAACTCACACTGCACATACATAAGGCTGGACATTTATTTTGGAAATGCCATTTTTTCCTCTTTGTATTAGTTTACAATATTATACAAAATAAAAGCACAATATGTAAACATCCCAAATTTCCCAAAGTTTAGTGCAATATTCACAACCTTATAGTAAATGCACCTTAATAATAAAGATAGCCTTGCTTTTCAAAAAAATATTTTAAGATAGTCAGAAAACATTTCACTGGCTGTTTCTCTGTTATCCTTATAGAAGGATGGTTGGATTACAGCAATGGTAAACCTTTTCAATGGCCATATTTGCATGTAGCAATAAGTCACACAACAACTTGCCATAGTTTTATGCTGCTTTTGTGATGTATTTGTTGTAACCTGCCCTGAGACTTAATGTGCAAACATAGCCAGCAAGGCTTTAGGTTTTTTTAAAAAAAATCATTGCTGAGTGGTACTGCATCTTCTTCCGCAAATATGTTATGACTGGTTGCTTAGTGTTATGCTACAACTGATTCTAATCAATTACAAGTTTACCTTTCTTGAAGTCGTCTAAAGCCTGTTCACGATCACATTGTTCTCTATTGCCATGTAAGGACTGGACAGGAATTCCCTGAAGACCAAAATCACTTGATAGGTCATCGGCACTAAACAGAAAAGTTAAAAACTAAAAAAACACATAGGATTGCTTGGTTCATACATTTGGAGATACAGTTGCATGTACTTAAAATATGTAGTCTAAACCCTATGTCAGGTACTCTGTTCCTTCCACATGTTCAAGGAAACTCATTTAATGTCCTATTGCTAAAGGATTCATGATCAGTGAGTAAACATTGTGTGCATTTACCAGACTTCCTTATAGAAAAAAAGAGAAAGAAATCACCAGCGTAGAGATGTGGTTTCCCAAAAATGCACTTATGAGGTAGATGCAAATATTCTCACTTCACAGACAGGGAACTAATGCAGAGATGAAAGGTTGAAAAGTCACTTAAGAACTCTATGGATGAAGTGGAGTAGAATTCTGATTTCAGCAACTAAAGAAAATGTTGTGTCTAGAGTAAATCCACTGTAATAGAATATATGCAAAAATTATGGAATTCTTTCTGTTGCAAATGTTAAATTTCAGCAATAGCATATGAAATACAACAGAATACCTAACACACCCTTTACATCTTATATCATTAGTTATCAAGTTGTAAACAGTTTTCTTTGACTAGTAGCACCACCCTGTGTGTGCTTATTTCCAAGAATTGTACTGCTAGCCCCATTATGAAACATGAGTCAATCAAAAAGAGTTTGAAGAAAAAGTGTCCTATTGAGATTATATGCTGAAACTATTCTTTTTTATATTTGAAAATAGATGAGAACCAGCATTTCCTGACATTTCTTTGCTATTGGGAGAATCTGAATTCTCAGAAGTCAAGCTGCTCTATTTAGACTAGGTAAGGAATTACAGTACAGTACAAAGAAAAGTCATGGGTTGGATCCACACTAACCCATGTTAAGTGTAGAACCCTTGAAATTAATGGAACTTTCGAAAGCATGTCAAAGTGCAAGTAGATAAATAGGTACCGCTCCGGCAGGAAGGTAAGCAGCGTTTCCGTGCGCTGCTCTGGTTGGGCAGAAGCGGCTTAGTCATGCTGGCCACATGACCCGGAAGCTGTCTGTGGACAAACGCTGGGTCCCTTGGCCAATAAAGTGAGATGAGTGCCACAACCCCAGAGTCATTCGTGACTGGACTTAACTGTCAGGAGTACCTTTACCTTTACCTAAGGTTAGTCATAACTTAGTCATACTTGAAATCTGGATCCAACCAAGAAGTGTGAAGCAATATAAGAGAAGTAAATTATTGAGGAGGTGGGGCAACTTGTATATTAGGGAAGACTAAATTTGGAGCTTTTTGGTTTGGAATAAAGGCGATTAAAGGAGGACATGACTGAGGTGTATAAAATGATGTATGGTGTAGAAGAAATGGCTATAGTTTCTTCTCCCTTTTCATATATTATAAGATCCCAGGCCATCCAATGAAACTGAACAATGGGAGATTAGGGGGACAAAAAATAGTACTTCTTCTCACATTGCATCTGGAATTTGCTACCAGAAGTGACTAGACAAATTCATGTCACCTCAAGCACATCTTTGGGGCCAAGACCTTTTGCAAGAAACCCATACTTTTTAGCTGTTTTGACATGCTTCATTTAGCTTTGAAAACATCTGGCTCTACTTCTGGTTTTCTGGTCTGGGAGAGGAGACTATTTGTTTACCCAACCACTTTTTTGACATAGAGCGCACTGTTAAGTGGCATATAGCAGAGTCATATAAACAATATGACATTTTACATAACTTCTCTTATGGGTAACTCTTACACATCCTGGTAAACAAAAGTAACATACACTTTGGTTAAATGCTGCTATGTGCAGCACCGTATCTTGATCATATAAGGAGTTTGGGATAACCCTGCCTATTGATTCAAGAAACTGAGTCAGTCTTTGGGTTGTTCCTACCCCAGGCACGGCTTAAGATGGAACCAGCCTCCAAGAGGTCAAACAATGCCCTGCTGCTACTTCTTGAAAAGGGAATTAATTAGAGCACATCACCAAATATTAAGAGCTGAAAATAAATGTAGCTTAAATTTTCTATCTAAAATTCTAAAGAATCTAAATTTAAAACCACATTTTGGCTGAAGAAAGGCCATAACTGACTGGAAGAGCACATGCTTTTTATGCAAATGCCCAAACTTTAATCCCTAGTATTTCCGTTTCAACAGACGGACAAAAGGTGATGGGAGAAGACCTTTGCTGTAGGCCCTAGAGCTCAACTAACATAATACAGTAAGGTAATATTGGGCTAGCCGCTAGATGGACCAATGGCCTGACTCAATAATAAGGCACCTGTAAATCATATTTAATGGTTAATAGTGAATGACAAATGTAGGCAGTAAGCCAAATATTCCTGTTAGATTTCTTCTACATACGTAAGCTTCTTTCCCACAAAAATGATGACTTTATCTTCAGACTTCATAGTGTCAATGAAGTAACGTGTAAAAGCTCTTTTTTCTTCTTCTGGAATAATAACAATTTTCTGTTCCACTGTATTTACTGCCTAGAAAACCAAATTTAATCAAAGGAAACCTGAATGTGAATTTGAACCTTGTCAAAGTATCAATTAAGAATTGTACATACTTTGTTATAGCTAGGGATACAGAAAGAGTTCGAGATGGACATGTACAGTTGGAAGGGACCCTGTAGGTCATGTAGTCCAACCCCTTGCAATGCAGGAATCTCAACACAGAATCAAAGAATTTTCATGTTGGAAGACTATTCAGGTACTATGCATGGAGACTTTGAACGTGAGCTTTGACTAGAACTGGCTGTTGTGGCATGATTATTTGAAAATAAATCTCACCTAAATCATTGGGTGCTGGTATACAGTTCTTAACACCCACAACTAAGAATCAAGTAACTCACTTTTTAAAAAACCAGAGCACTACTTTAGATTGCAAACCACAAACCAGAGAATCCAGATCCAATGCCTTCTGTGGGTCTGATTAGTCTCAGATTCAAATACTCTCCCCTTTAAATGACTGGGCAAGAGTTAGGCACACAACCCTCTTGCTAAGGCTGTTTTCCCCTAGGAAGAATCCTGAATTCCATGGTGAAGCCTTGGAGAGATGTTGGACTTCCCAAGGTAAATTAGCATCTCTACAAAGCTGCATGAGTCACACAGAGCAGGGAACCCTGAAGCATTTTGTGTAACCTTGGTGATCCAGATATAGAAAAAACACTATGAGGGTGGAGGAAGCACTTCACTGTGACTAACAGGTCTGGCTTGTAATCAGGAGCAATGATTCTACGAGAGCTCTCCAATTCCAGTGTTTTGTGAAAGGCAGATCAGTTAATTTTGCAGGGGTCATGGTAAATTAGCCATCTTATTTGGGATTATGCACATTGCATTTTGGGTATAAATGGATATGCCTAAAACCCAACATGCACAATCCCAGATAACATGGATGATTTTACCGTGACTTCTGCCTCAAAACTGAGAAATTGACCAGTTTCAGCTCACATGCATTGGATTTTAGACATACACACTTTGTTGAAATGTTGTATCCATACATAGATGTCTGGAGGTCTCAAAGTCTTACCCAGGTCTACCCTGTGGGCAGGAATGGACAATACTGCTCTTATTCTGTGCATGAGAAAGAGGAAGCTTAAATAATTTCTCTTCAGGGGAGAACAGAGATGGGGCCACAGAGCCTTTCAGCTCACCGGAACGTTTGGCGCCTCCTCTCCTTGAAATCTTTCCATTCCAGCTGCTTATTAAAAGAATTATGAACTAAAACAGTGTTTTTCCTCTTTCGTCCCATCCCATTTTCCATCATGTTTTTAGACTGCAAAGAATAAGGGCTGGGACATTTGCAAGCCATTCTGGCAGTCTTTTAGGCTGAAGAATGTGATAAAATTGTTTTAAAGAAAAAAAAGTTGCAATCTGTAACTTCTTGCATTATTAAGATTTCTATTTTATAATTTTCATTTTAGCCTGGTATATTATTAGATTTTGAGTTGCTATATCTTTTATAAATATAGCCTAGTTCACACACAAATCAAGACTAGACATTGTCCAGTTTATACAGTCTCATTAAAAACAACACAGGAGTAATAAGCCCAAAACAGAAAACAACTCACCGCTAGATCAAGAGTACCAACATACACAATCATAGGATCTTTCAAATATGATTTTGCAAGACGGCGGACACCATCTGGCCATGTAGCACTGGTAGGAATGAAAAGGAAAGTCATTTTGTATTTCAATCCTATTACTGTCCTGCATTCTCAGGTTTCCATCCTAAATACAAACAAGGCAGTTGCAAATAGTTTGCTACTATGAACAACAAAATAAAGAATTCAGTTACCCAAGTTTCTCTATAGAAAGGTGTTGATATAATTCCAGAATGGGGAACCTTTTTGCTTCCATGGGCCAGATCCTTATCAGGACTGACCTCGTGGGGCAAATTTGACAGGTGGGTTGGGCCACTTAACTGTCAATCACATTATACCTTTATGATTCCATACAACTGACAGGTGAATTATCTTGTCCACCTGTCAAAATCCCTTTCACACAAGAATGATGGGTGCTTGACAACTGCTATACAGTACAAGTGGTGTTGCAGCCCTACACTTGGCACTTTAGAAAGTGCTGAGCACAGACAGGGCTGGCAAAGTGCTTCTTTCCTCCTAGGGCAGAGGAGAGTGGCCAGATGGAGAAAGAACCCTGTGTTTTATAGGCTCCCCTTAGTTGTGGGTGCCTGAATTCTACCAGTCCGCTGGATTCATGAAAGTTTCCATGTGGTGTAATAGTTAGAGTGCTGGAAGATGACATGGGTTTGAATCCCCACTCAGTCATGAAGCTTACTGGGTGACCTTGCAGTCACACACTCTCCACCTATCCTACTTCACAGGCTTGCTGCGAGGATTAAATGTGGAGAAACACGTAGACCACCTTGAGCTACATGGAGGAAAAGGTAGTATGCAAATGTAATAAAACAATATTTCACACTTACCTTTCTCCCCAAGGTCATTATAATAAATTGCATAAAACAACTTTGGGATGTAGCATCCAGATACCATATTTTCCATTAAAACACATCTTCAGATGAAGCCATGAACCACACATACCTGGTCATAACTGTTTGCCTATCAGGGCGGATGTCTAATAAAATCTTCATTATTTGAGGCTCAAAACCCATATCTAGCATTCTATCAGCTTCATCCAACACCTGTGAAACACAATAGTTATAAACTGTTGGCTTTCTGAAACTCCATGCCAAAACCACCAAATTTCTAAACTATTATCTGCAGAGCATGTACAAGTTCATTTTACGTGTATACTCTCATCACTATGTCCTTTGGCTTTCCCAACACAATACCTCTATTTTGACTCAAAATCTACCTAACTCCTTTCTGGGGCTGTTGTACAAGAGATAACATAGATAAAATAGGTATCCCTAAGGAAGTTTCCGGTTGCACTGTGAATAATGCAGAATTAGACATAGTAACGCTATATATGAATTAAAAGAAGTGCTTGGGAGACATACTTATTTTAAAAGATAATATTGCATGCTTACCATGTAACCAAGGCTGTGAGCCAAAACTGTGCCCTTGGGTACCCATTTACACAACCGTTTTCCAAATTCCCCTCCCCTCTCACCTCCCCATATATGCAATAATTTTCTGCTCATGCACCAATGGATGGTTGTGGTAGATCCTGTTGAAGGACACCTAAAGGAACAATTATGTGATTACTTAACAAAAGTTGATGTTCAAAGACACCTTCCAATTGAAAATCACCTGATCTGAAAAACATTCATTAGTATTAAATAAAAGGACCTTTATACCATCTGTTCATATTGTGACTAAAATATTACCAGACATTCTGAATTCTTCTTTAGCATTACTACTAGCCCTGTCCTTCTATTTTTTTAACACCCCTCTTCATTATATCCATAGTAAAAGGTAAAGGGGAAAGGACCCCTGAACAGTTAAGTCCAGTCAAATGTGACTATGGGTTCATGGCGCTCATCTTGCTTTTCACGCTGATGGAGCTGGCATTTCTCCACAGACAGCTTTCCGGGTCAAGTGGCCAACATGACTAAACTACTTCTGGTGGAACGGAACACCATGATGAGTGCCAGAGTGCATGGAAATACTGCTTACCTTCCCGCTGCAGGCTGCAGCTGTACCTATTTATCTACTTGCACTGCTATGCTTTCAAACTGCTAGGTTGGCAGAAGCTGGGATAGAGCAACGGGAGCTCACCCTGTCACGCGGCGCTGAATCACCGACCTTCCGATCGGGAAGCCCAAGAGGCTCAGTGGTTTAGACCACAACACTACCCGCGTCCCTAGTGGAATGGTCTCCCTCATGAGGTTGTGAACTCTCATTCCTTGGTTTTTAAGCAAAAGTTGCATGGCCATCTCCCATGGGTGCTTTAGTTGAAACTCCTGCATTACAGGGGGTTGGACTAGATGACCCTTGGAGTTCCTCTTTCAACTCTACAATTCTATTATCTTGGTCACTTGCCATGCAATGTTAACTGTTGGAGGTATGATGACAGTCATTAGCAGGAACAGAATGGAGTATTCTGGAAGAAAACATGAAAGTTCCCTATTGCAATATTTTCTTGCAGGTTATACTTGCACATTACTCCCAATTTAATACAACATTTTGACTACTTGCCAGGTATGTAATGCTCCTCAGATTTATGAAGTTGTTCATTTGGAGGTCATTCAATCTACCTGGCGTAGCTATAACAATGTCCACACCTTTGGTAACCACGCTGATCTGCCCTTTCCGGTCTCCGCCACCATATATGCAAATGCTAGAGAGAGTTTATCCAATATTTAGCTGTTTTAAATTAAAACTATATGGTCATGCTACTGTGCATTTTAAATTTTTTACATTGAACACAGGTTACATTAAATACCCTGCATGATTTATTTTTTTCATGCAAATTTGGCTGCAGTCCAAATCCTCTTTGTGCTGGACTGCAGAGTTGGCTTAGGCAGAGGAACACCCTGTGCAGTCTGATGCCATCATTCTGCTGGTGCAGAGTTCCCTGATGTGCCTGCTGAATGCGAGGCTGAACGAAGTACTGCCAGGGGGATTCTCATCTGCCAAGTTTGTACAACAGAAGATGTGTGTTCCGGGGGAGGGGCTGGTCTTCTGGATCCCAACCTAGTCCCCTGTGCTCTCATTTCACAACACTGAGCCTCACTACTACACCAGGTCCAGGCTGGCACAGTGATTTGCCTGCCCTCCCACTTTCCACCCCAACCACGGAGAGGAACAGGACTGGAGATGCAGCAGTGGTTCCACTGCAGCATTATTTCTTGCCATGGCCTGGCCAGGGTTTTGACTGTCTCACAAGCAGGTTGTGGAGTAGGGCAGGCAGGGCAGAGTTGCCTGTCTGTCTTTCTGATGCTGAGTTTCACTTCTGCTTACTGAGAGGGAAAGGTCAGGGAACCCAGTGCAGATGGGTGAAGCAGCAGGAGTACTGGATTGGCTCCACTGCTGCACATGCACCAGGCCTTTAGACCCTCTTGGTAAGTGGCAGCTGTCCTCTTGATTACTGTGGGATTGCCCTGTTTTAGTAGCAGGAATAATATTTGAACAACTCTTTAGAAATGCTGAGAAAGTTGTTTAAATATATGTCGTTATTGAACTAGAATGTTGATGTTTCTCCTAAACATCTGGAGGGACTTAGGAATGCTTATTTTAGTCAGATGTAGGAATGAAAAGTTTTAAACATGATCATAAGAAAGCCAGAAGGTGGCAGTTGAAGACTGTAAAATTTCTAGATAGAAATTATAATCTCTACTGCAGTCCATACAGTATTTGGCATACTATCGGGAATTTGTAGATGTTAAATACTAATAAATCCATCAAAAGACTGTAAACATAAAAATACTACTTGAAGTGTTTCACAGTGGCGTCTTTCAGAGATATTGTGACACAATGCAGTACCACTGCCAAAGTAATGAAGATGATGTAAATATTACCTTTTAATTCCTTTATAGGAATATTTTGAGCACTCTGCCTCAACTTGAAGAGCCAGTTCTCGAGTGGGAGTGAGAACCAACATACCTGGTCCACCACGTTTTTCTCTAGGTCTGTAAGAAAATCCAACCTTGTTTAGATAGCAGTTATACATAAAAAATACAAAAGGCGATATTTTAAGAAGAGAACAGAGGAAAACCTAGCAGACGGGCTAACTATGCTGTTTGGCTTCCATACAAGTATCATTTAACTTTGGTTAAAATTAATTAAGCCCACATTTCAAAGCATAATTATCTGGAAGTAAGTTCAAAAGCACACATCACTTACAAAAACACCTTTATGACATTAGCTGCCTAAACACTATGGCAATGCAAACCAAGTAACTTGGTTTCATGGGAGTAGGAAGAATGGATATTTGTGCATCATGATGCCCAGATGCTTGGGAAAGAATAAAGAGAAAAGGCAGGGCTGCTGGGTTAAGCTGTAACTTTAAAGCTAAAGGGACCCCTGACCATTAGGCCCAGTCATGACCGACTCTGAGGTTGCGGCGCTCATCTCACTTTATTGGCTGAGGGAGCCGGGCGTTCAGCTTCTGGGTCATGTGGCCAGCATGACTAAGCCGCTTCTGGAGAACCAGAGCAGCACACGGAAACGCTGTTTACCTTTCTGCCAGAGCGGTACCTATTTATCTACTTGCACTTTGATGTGATTTCGAACTGCTAGGTTGGCAGGAGCAGGGACCGAGCAACGGGAGCTCACCCTGTCGCGGGGATTCGAACCCTTGACCTTCTGATTGTCAAGTCCTAGGCTCAGTGGTTTCACCCACAGCGCCACCAGTGTCCCTTAAGCTGTAACTTAGGGAGGTGTAAAATAACCTAGACTGGTTAGCACCTGCTAACTTGGCATCCCTGAGCAAGAGAAATGTACACATCACTGGGACTCCATAGCCATAGCATCATGGTGGCTATCATGTAAATATAGATAGTAATTCATAGCTGGGATTATGAGGTTGGAGAGTTTGGTTTTTATATCCCATCTGAAATGTTCCATCTCTTAAGGAAATCATAGAGCTGCAGTCCACCTCCCAATGTTGACAGAAGCCTGCTTTGAGAATTAAGGGGTAAAGCAGGGGTGGGACGTCTTCCTGTGTAGAACACAACAATGTTTATATTGACTTGTTTATGATAGCATTGATTTAAAAAAATAACAGCAACCTTAACTGTTGCAAACTCTATAAGCATTAAAAAGAATACATTGCTGAATCTCTTTCCAGTTTATGAACTACTGTATGCATGCAAGAGGGCTGGATGACAAAAAGCATGACAGTAGTTCCACACACAGCTCTTGTGACCAAAATTGTGTTAAATCTTATTAACTTGATTAACAAAAACAACCCACCAGGCACAGAATAAATCAAATCTTATTCCAGTTACTTCTTACATTGGCTGCAAATCCAAGTGAATGAACCCAGGCATTAGATAAGCCAACGTCTTTCCAGTACCAGTCTGCGCTATTCCAATGAGATCAAATCCTTGAAGTATTATTGGCCAAGCCTGTGACTAAAATAAACAGTATATTATTACATAGGGCCTACTATTTAAACAGCACAGTTTCTACACTATTCAGAAATAAAGAAAACTAAAATACCTGAATTGGGGTAGGCTTTTGAAAGCCAACTTTCTTTATATTTGCCATAATGTCAGGATAATGCATAAAAGCATCTTCAAATATACAAATAGGATTGGGAATGTGACGCTTTTCATTATCTTTCAGGTCATCACATGTGATATTATTATTTTCTTTTCTTTAAAAGACAACATAAAGAGATAATATTATACTGATAGCAGACAAAATGGTTTACTGTATTTATCAATTCCAGACAAAGTACTAAATATCTAGAGCAAAAAATCATGTAGTTTCCACTTTGTTATCATTTCCATAATTAGCTTATGTGAACAACTAGATAAAAGTTGCTTAACATTATTATGCACTAAACATAATCAAAGCCAGTGGTAGAGGCTGCTATTAAAAACAAAACATGACCTTTGCCAACAGAAGCTATGATGACAACTAAGTCCCACTGCATGCAAGGAGTTTTATGATTTAGTGCAAATCATAAACATGATTAAAGAATAATTAAGGTTCTTTCAAACTATTACATAATAGAAAGCCAGGGTTTGTAGTGAATGTACACTTGTCCAAGAGCTGCAATCAAACCAGGCTCTCTGATTATAGATGCATGTTTCATTCATGTAAGACATTTTAAAGTGCATACCTCTGGAAATCAGCTTTCAAACCTTACAAGCTATACAATGAGCTTATGCGTTTCAATCCTAACCCCCCAAAAAATGGCACGTAAGACCTATCCTGTATGAAATATGCACACAGCTTAGTCTTATGGTGTGCATCTAAACTCAGTATTACCTACTACTTTGCAGACATTGCCTTCACCTTCTTAAAACTATAATCCATTTAAAAATCAACCCAACTTTCCAATAGGCCATACAACTTTCCAATTTAAATTATTACCTCCACCTATCAGCTTCTTCTTGTGACATTGAAGCAACCTTTAGAGATTCTTTGTAAAAACATTTTTCAATTGGAGGCAAATCTAATAAAATTAAAGGGAAAATGGGTTATTTTAAAAAGTAACTTCTCAAACTACTAAGAATAGAAAAGAACACCATCTTCATTAAAAACAACCCTGAACTCTATTCCCATGCCAGCCTATTCCTCATTTTTACAGGTAGTTCTATTGAGCAGACACACAATTCAACATGGCTTGCAAAGAAATGCCGATAAGAAACTACACCAAATATATTTATCACCCAAAGAAGGGCTATCAATAAGCCCTTGAACACTTTTTGTTTACTAGAAACCATAGCATGAGTATGGAAATTCATTTTTCCATATTCATAAAGTTTCACTAGATTAAAAAATAAGAACACACAACCACAAAAACAATTTTTGAGCTTTCTTTTTAAAAAGTTTGTACCACAGTCAGCACTGATCTGTAATCTGAGATGTGGATGATGGGCAGTCTTGTATATCAAGATACTACTTCTTCCCAGCTTTGTATTCAAGGATTAATTTTTAAATCTCTACAGGCACAGCAAGACATTTTGAATTCAGTACCCTGGTTTCACTGTTACTTCTGAGTTACATGAGAACAGTACATCCGTCCAGGGTCTGCCTGAGTGACCAATCACATTAGTGTGAACGACTGGTATGCCCTATAGTGCTGTAGACTTGTCCATATATTATATGCCTAATAACTCTGTGGGTAAGTATGCCTATGGACCCTGGCACCCATGTTTTGTAGTGGCATTAAATTAGTGCATGAAGTGTGGTCAATATAGTATATTGTGCTAGCAAAACCTTTTATATCTAATTGAAAGCCTTTTTTGTACCAAGGTGCTACCTCAGTGTGATGTGACACTAACACTATGGCCTTTACACCAAATCTTATCTGATTTTTGCGTTCAACCGTGACCACATACCAGGCAGTTTTTAATAAATATAACAAAATCAATAAATGATCAAATGTTCTCAGAATTTCTTAGAATTTTTTACATATCAAACTAGATGATTTTCACAGCTAATAAAGCATTTATATTGAAGGATGACCACCTACAATTCCTTTAAAAAAATATGTTACACTAACCAGCCCACTTCATAGCTTCATATTTAGCTTTATTTTCTCGAAGGGAGGCCCAGTTAATGGATTGCTTTGGATTACTGTATCCTGACTTCAAAGCACCGGAATGACTTTCTTCATAACGAGTGGTTCCAAAATCTTGGTGTTTAAAGCCATCTGTTAAAACAAAATTAGGTTCTGATTCGGTTAAACATTTTCTATCAGATTATGCAGCTTAAATTAGTTCTTGGGAATTCAGATAAAAAGTTTAATTATGAACCACAGAACAGTTTCATTTCCCTGCAATCTAAAGACAAACTATGTGAACCAATACCATGTTTTATTTTTGGATGCATCACAAGGGCAGCTTTATGAACTCCTCTGGATATTCCTACACTCCCTACTAGCTTTCAGTTTATAAATGTCTCTTCAACAGAGTGGATAACTCTAATCTGGGTTTTATACAAGCAGAGCAGTCTGCAGAGAAAGCTTAAATATAAAACACATATCAAGTTTTAAATTCTTACCTTTAACATACCTTTCTCCTGCGTTGCTTTGGCTGCACCTCTCAATAAGATCATCAATCATCATTTTGGCTTTTGTTTGCTTATCATTACCACCAAATATCTTTATTTCAGCTTCATAATTGCCCTTTACAACCTAAATGTAAGGGTTTTTTTTACTTAGTAGAAGAATCAGATATTAGATTCCTGCAATATACCGCTCTAAAATTGTCTTTCTGGGTACTAAAAAGTTATTTGATAAGTACAAGTAAGATTTCCTAAACCACTTGGATATCTTGCAGTCAGAAGCAATATATTAGGCTGAATGTTTTCCATTTCTAAATATGCCTTGCTTCATTACAATGAGAAAAAGTAACATAATAGATAGGAGTCTAGTACCTTAGGCAGTTTCAAAGTTACATTAACTTTTATCAGAAAATTAAAGCAGTCTTCTCATATTTCGTCCATACATTCTATCAAGGTGTGGGGACAGCAGGATTGTCATTACTTTCCCCCACCCTTTGTGCACCAGCTGGCACTAACCACTGTGCAGTCAGCAAAAAGTGAGAACACTCTGCGGCCAGTTTACATATAGTACTAAATTATAGTGTCATATGAATGAATACACACACCCTACCACATGACTGGGATGACTTTGATGGCATTAAGTTTCAGTTTATTCTCAGATCATCTTTGCTTGTGAACCAGAGATTGCAGTTTATAACCAAGTCTGGTTCAGTTTAACAACCAACCTACAGAAACTATCACTTAATCTGAAGATGCAATAACAATCCAAGATTAGGAGAAAGCAAAACTAAATGATGCCAAAGTCCAGTTCTGGCCACACAGGAAAGGAAGCAAGTTGGGGCTCACTCCAGCTTGTGCATATAACACTAAACTGTGGTTTAGTGCTATAGTGTTTAGTGTCATGTGTGAGCAATCTATATGTGGATAGGTAGTATGTGATTAGGAACCCTGGCACAACCAGAATTTGTAATTACAAACATGTGCACACACCCACACACACCTGGATCCATGAAGAATCCACTCACTTCTTCCACAGAAGACAGGGCCAGAAGATATGACCATGCTCTCATTCAATGTATTAACTAGATTAACTAGAGTGTGGATAAAATATGAAAAAGGGTATATACCCAGGGAATATTTTATAACTCATATTCAGCCCTTTCTTCAAAATCCAAACAATATAAGGTGAGAGTGTGCTAACGATTTGTCATCTCCTAAAATATTTTCAAATACTCTAGTAAAAAAAGCTGTGAGCTGCATCCAAGTTCTACTCAAACTAGACCCAATGAAATTTATCTAAGTTAGCTATGCCCATTAATTTCAGTGGGTCTACTCCAAACATGAATAATATTGGATATAATTTTTGAACTGATATGAATAATGTATCCATCTACATTATGTTTGCTTTATTAATTTTTTCCTTACTAAATAATTTCAGTTGAAAAATCTTTAGCTGTAGGAAAAACTTCTAAGCTATTTATAGAGTATGTTAAATTAACAATTTTAATAATGTTTATTAATATATGTCTAACAAGCTGCCTGTGTAATTTGATTCAAAAGCAAGTCTCATTAAGTTTAGTGGGGCTTGCTCCCAGGGAAGCTGGTACAGAACTGTGGCCTAAATAAAAACAAAATAGATTTAGGACTCTGGTAAATTTTCCAGAAAATCTGCAGCATTGGCCAATAGTCCCAGTGGTTTTCAGCAGAACCTTTGTTCTTCATTGGAAGTCACTCTTTACCCATCTGCTGGCACAATCCATGTGTTTTTGATGATGCTTACCAAATGTTACACTAACATAATGTACAATCATAAATAGTACTGAGGTTTTACTTGTTTGGGGGAAATGCTTGGGGTTTAAAAACAGTATAGCAGCATCCCCCCCATTTAAGTTCAGTTAAGCACTACTAAACTGATTCAAGTACATAAAGTACTACACACTAGACATTTTCTCCCCAATTCCTTTGTTAATTGCTTCGTGATCACAAATATACACATGACCCCACTCTCCGCAAAGAAAAGCAGTTATTTTGCAATGCAACAACCAATATTTTGAGTAAAGACTGGGTTTTTTTAAACAAACACTTAAAAAAAATAGTGCCTCACCTGTATTTTACAACCTGATGATTCCTGAAGCTCTTTTATTTTACTTCCACTTCGACCTGTTGCAAAATTAAAATACATATGCAAAATTTGGCCACATTCCTATTTTAGCTAAATGTTTTCAAAAATAGAACAATGCATACTGCTACTGGCAAAATGCAAACATTATTTCTATCACAAGTAAAGGAAACAAGGGCAAGAGTCTGAAGGCATCTAAAGAGGGTGCAAATTTTTACATAAAAACACTCAGAAGTGAAGCTGAGCAATTCTTAGGTTTTCCCCAGATGAACAATTCCTATCCCTATGTTAACTAATATTTTGTTGCAAAATGACACAATGAACTTATGACATAAGAACACCAGTATAATAGTGATAATATTTATGCAACTTTCACATATTTCAGTGAACACGCTTTTCCCTATGTACAAAGCTAAACTAAACCATTTAAAGAACACCAAAGTTTGTAAACATGATCATATAATATTAGAGATTTGGGTGCAACTCAATTACAGAAAGGGATTTTTGCATGGGGCTAAAACAGATAGTCTTAAGAATCTGGAGGTCCCTTAGACTCTCTCTGTACCTTTGACCGCCTCCCTCTGTCAATCCTCTTTTGGGCCTTGATACATATGCATTTCCTAGGCTTACTGTTCCATGCCCACAATGAACAGAATTCTGCTGCTGCTTTTTCTTTTTATTGGCCACCCAATTCACGAAAAGGAAAATATTAGGGCTGTACCATTTTGCACAGGAAATTGCAGGCATGAGTTTCCTTTCCATTTCTCTATCTCCAGTGACAGTTCATTCAGATTTGACATCACTTATGTTGCAAAAGTGCTAATGACTATAAAGTCAGCGCTCTTTCTCTTTTAAAGAGAAACTAAGTACACCATAGTAAAGGTAAAAGATGCCTGACAGTTCTTTTCAACACTATAAAGTTCTTATTTCTGGACATCCTTAACAGTGCAATCCTGTTCATGTCTACTCAGACTCAAGATCCACTGAGTCCAATACTTATTCCCAGGTAAGTATGTATACATTTGCAGCCTTACAGTGCAAATCCAACAGTGGGTCTACTCAGAATTAAGTCCTACTGAATTTATGGGGCCTTTCTCCCAGGTAAGTGGGGTTAGGACTGTGGTCTTGATAACTTTTTAGCTAATAAATCTATCTTCCCTCCCTGGCCCTTTCCCCTGTCATAGTGCACAAACATATAACTCCACCTCTGCACTAGCAGAAAAACACTGTACAAATGTAGCAAGCAAAAGGCATACACTCGTGAATTCACAGGGTGCTCTATTGAGTTGACCTTAAAAACAGCCCTGCCACGTTAGAGGGTGCTATTTATTTTCTGGGAGAGGAGCCTATTTGTTTACCCAGCCACTTTTTCTACGTAGAGTGTGCACTGTTAAGTGGCATATAACCCAGTCTCATAAAAAATGTGGTATTATACAATTTACTATCCAGGAGGCAGTCCAAATTCAACACGCTGTCTGCTAAAATCAGTATATATATATATATATATAGATATAGATAGTTAGTTTGGGGGAAGAGGGGGACTTCTCTCCACGCGCCCCCCAAAAAGAGATCACTCCAAGTTCCCCCTCACGGACAGCCACCGCTACCTATGAGGGTGCCCACGAGGGAGTTATCCAGGTGGAAGCACAGCGGCGGCGACCCGGCACGCTCCCTGCCCGCCCCTCGGAAGGGGCCTCGGGCCCGGTACTCCAAGGGCCCCGACTGCCACGGCTCGCGGGAAGGCGCCGGCCGCGAACCCCATTTCCTCCCGCCACCGCCTCTTTCCTCCTCGTCGTCTTTGCCCGCGGAGCCACGTTTCCCACTAGCCCTCGCCGTCACCGGGCGCCACTCGGCCGGAGAGGGTTTGGCGGAAGTTTGGCGGGCCTCGTCCTCCTCACTTTCCGCCTCCCAGTCGGACATGGCGGGAGAGGGGAGCCGACAGGGACGGTACTGCCGTGAGAGGAAGGGAAGGAGCCACCCGAGCAGCGGTTGTCAACGCCGCCCTCGCGCCACCAAACCGTCGCCTCGCCCCGCCTCTCCGCGTGCCCCAATAAACCGCCGGATTCAGGCGGCCGCTCGGATTGGCTGGAACGCTTCTAAGTTCCTCGCGTGTGATTGGCCGGCGCGGGCAGGCGCCCTCGTGGCTCGCGTGCGAGAGGGAGGGGTGTCGCTTAAGCGGAGGCTTCTAATGGGTAGCGGAGCCCGGTTCCCTCCAAAATGTCGCTGAGAGGACAGTTCGCCTCAGCTTGCCAAATGGTCCAGGAGGAGGGGAGTTGTTGGAGAGAAACCTCTTCTTACGTGCCTCGAAGAGGGAGTGGTCCGTCTTCTTCGTCGCGCGCGAGTTTTGCGCACACTGCTGAGGTAATTTATTTCTCTACAGGGTAAATACTGTGGGGCTGCGTGGGTGCTGGGCAAAAATCCCGCCAACGGGATCATGTTGAGTGGAAAGTAAATCTCGAGTAGGTGTGTTTCAAAAGTCTTAAGTATTACCTAATCCTGGTGTCTCTCCTCTTGGGGTGGGGGTTATGATTGTATCACTATTTAGCTGGGAATTGTGCTGCATACACGGGACAGTTTATTTCATGCATTCCATGTGCTTTTGCGTTGTCCATAGGGCGTCCTCATCCAAGGCTCCATCTGCCCTATACATTAAAAGTTGTATCATACCACTTGAAACATGGCTTCCCCCAAAGAATCTTGGGACCTATAGTTTAAAGGTGCTGAGAGTTGTTTGGAGGCCCCTAGTCTCTTCACTGATGGGACCCAAGTGGCAGCCCATAATTCTCCCCATTTAATTTATTATGAGGAATTAGAAGGCGAGGAAGTCACATAACTGTGGGCATAAGTGCCTTAGTGCACTTAGTGCATTGGTGGCCTTTTAAAAAATGTGACAATATTTTGCTGGGTGCGCTGTCTATCACTGTCTACTGTTGTTAGTGAGGCACTTCTCAGTGCTGAGGCTGAGAATGGCAAAAAATCATTGTTTTTAAATTAACCTGTTTTGTGCAAGTCTGGTATGTTGGAAAACTTGTATCTCATAAATAATTTTTAAAAATTGGTCAGGCACAAATGTAAACCAATATCTGCATGCATGCCCATAATAGACCTCAGGTTTCCAGAACTTGGAGAGGATGGGCTACAGCAGGTGTGGCAAGTGTGCACACGCACTTTATCCCAGTTTTGTTTAAGTCTGGCAGATTGTAAAACTTGTAACTCAAAAATGGGAAAAAGGCCATAGGCAGGTGAACAAATGCTTGCACTCATGCCTGCAATGGACCTTGGGTTCAGAAAGTACTAATTGTGGGGTGAGAAAAGCAACACAGAGTTCAAACGTATCCCATCAAGCACCGCCTGCTACTGTGGATGACAAACACTATGACAGAGTTTAGTTGAAAGTGCATTTGTAAGCAATATTGTTTAGTTGAAACAGGTGCATAAAGATAGTAATATGTTAGCATTTCTAATATGGGTAGGTAATCTGTTACTGTGTGGGAGTATACATCTGGTGGTTTAACCCTAGCACCTGTGGAGATCTTTAGGCACATCTGATGACTAAAATATTCACATTCAATGTGCATAGTGCAATGAGGTTGCTGAGCAGCACAGAATGACTTGGGAGTCTATTGAGTTCACAGGACCTCAGGGAATTAGGAGGCAATACTGAGACGATGTCAGGAGAGAGGGGATAGAACATGGAATAGGAGGAATATAAAAGGAAGCAATGTAATAGGAGGCGTCTAAGGCCAAGGAGAACACCCCAGTACTGATTAACGGAGAATCAAATGGCATACAATACCTGCTATGCTGATTCCTTAGCTTTGACTGCATCGTGGCTAACCAGAGGTTGAAGACTCAGACATAACGAACTTATGTGACGTGTTCCACTAGCATTTATTTAAGTTAAAGAAAAAAGCATATACATTATAGTTATTTTAACCTGTTTTATTAACAACAATATGGATTCAGTTTATCATGAAATTACAATTAACATTGTATTCTAATATAATGGCTTAAGCCATTTTAGCATCAGTGGAAATGTCCCTTATATTTTTCCATTACTGTCATACAACCAACCTTTAAGCACTTTCCCCTCATATTTTAGCCAGTTTTAGTTTCCCATAACACACCCAATGGCCAAAGGTTTTGTTTGTGGAAGTATTCCATATCTGTTTGAATTACTGGAAATTTTATGAAAACCTAGGAAACAATTTAAATAGACATAGCAATTTTTGATGTTGCAGTCAATTTGAACAATATTAAAACAATTTTGTGGTAAAGAAGGGAGCTGAAGCTCAGAAAGGCAAATCTAATTATTCTGCCAATAAAGCCAATGAAGTTAACAGAATCACACCAGGTCAAAATTGGTCTTCTTATGGTTATTTATTAAGGCCCCAATTCTAAAAACAAAACATTCTTGTGTGTGAAATGTGCATATACTTAGGATGGACTAAGGCTGTGATTCTAAGCACATTCACAACAAAATCTTATGCATTGCAATCTTATGCATTCAGAAGCAAGTAAGTCCCCACTGGCCCAGTTCACACATAAAACTAAGCCAAACCATGGCCAAGCATTAAAGAGTGAGTGTGTAGGTATTCACAGTAAAAATCAGTTATTTCACTCCTTGGTCCTTCTGCTGCTGCTCAGAACTAAGCCATAGTTTGGCTTAGCAATACAGCATGTTGGTTTGTCTCTTACAAACCTCAGAAGATAAGCCAAGAACAAACCTTAGCTACAGCTCATGGTCTGCACGGGGTGATACAAACCATGAGCCTGGGTTTTGGCATAATGCCAAGTCAACATGGCTTTGCTCTGGGTAGCACAACAGCAGGACAATTGTGGGATGTGGGAAGCAAAATTGTTAGTCTTTACTGTATCAAGATGTCCACACATTCATGTTTAGGCATGCTTTGGCGAATGAGTTCAACAGGGCTTATTCCAATGTAAGTGTATAAAAGCTTGTAACTTTAGGGCCAAACTACACATTACATACACATTAGCCCAGTATCTCTTTTTTCTTTTCCCTCTTTAATAAACCACCTCATGAGGGAATTATTGAGAAAGTCGAAATACCAGGCAGAATGAGTTAAGCACTGCCTCCCCACATCACATTCATTTTTCTGCTCAGTTATACATTCCAGTACATCTTGTAGAGAACAAGGGCAGCAGGCTATCATATACACCTTTGTGTGATGTAATTTGGCCCTTAATAGAAATAATTCCCATTGAATACAGCACTTATACACCATGCTTCAGCTTGCTTTTGCTTATATATTTCATTTTTCTAAATTTTACTGTGCTTTAGCATAATGCTTTTCTTTATCTGCTTTCTATTACTATTTGTGCATTAATTTTTAGAGTCAACATGACATCTGGATTAATTTAGGGAAGTATTATTTTCCTCAGGAAATAATTGGAACAATGTCATTCACACTTTAAACAGATGCTTAGGAAAACTTGGAGCTCAAACCTGCATTTTCTTAACCTTGACAACACTTGTTGAGGTAAGCTAACAGAATTTTTGAATAGTTCAGAACTACATATATAAACTCATGGGCAGTACAGTTTTATAAAGTGTTTTGGATTGATTTGTCTGGTCAGATGGACAGAAGCAAGTGCCATTGTATTTAATGACAGCAGTCTGTTTAGGTATGAATATCTCATACACATTTACTGTGGTTAGTGTGATATACTGAATTCTAAGTTTGAACACTGTTATCTTTATTTAAATAAAACTATATCATATGAGCAAGAAGAAAATATATATTTTAGATACTATCATCAGAATTATTATTATGTTCAGTTCTTTCTTCAACTTGGAACATGTGACATGCCTATCAAAATAAAATTAATCGTTTACATTGTAATCCTCAAATCGTTTGGAAGGATCAAATTATTCCCTCCTGTTTTGTTGTTTTTACAGCTTTCATATGCTCTAATACACAGGGAGATTGACAGCTCTTCAATGAATAACAATGGAGAAGTTCATTCTGTCCCTGCTCCTACACTTCATTATCATTGTGGTGAGTTCAGTAGTATTCAACATGAAAATTTGGTAATTATTTCAGCAGGAGGAAAGATGACCCACATGCTATGTTGTGCATGTAGGAACTCCCATTGATGATATATGAAATTCACACTTGAACATTCATATTAAAAATCAAAACCTTCACATAATTGTTTTTTAAAATGTACCAGTGTAATCAGTGTAAGAGTAGAAAAAAGACCATGTACATTTAGAATAGCATTTGTAAATCCTGCCAGTGCAAAGGTGTGTGTGTGTGTGTGTGTGCTGGGGATGGAGTGAGAATACGAATTGTTAGCTGTAACTTTGCAAAGGTATTCCTGATTTGTATGTATTTTGAAAGTAGCCAACTTTCAAATTATGTGCATAATTAGAACAAGGAGGACTCAAGCATGTCCTCTGATTAAGGCAAAAATAGCAATTTCTGGTAGGTGAATCATCTAAGCCAAGACAACCATAGTTGTCTTGTAGTAGCAACCCTCTCTAACCCATAGCTGAAATGGAGCTCCATTTAGATGCTGTTGTCTCCATAGACATGATGGAATGATATTGCATGTTCATCTATTTAAAATGGGAAGCAGGTCTAATTATTTGTACACGTGTTGCTTGCCTTGTGCCTTTGCTCTAGCTCCTTTGTTAAGCTAGATTTCACATAAAGCACAAAAAGGCACTATTAAACATTCAATGCATAAAATAAAGGTCTATTGTCTGTATTCTGTTTTTTTTAATAGGGAAAAATAGCTTTGGCTGGATAAACTGCAGATATGTAAATAAGGAAGTATTTAAACTCTTGTCTCGGAACTTGTTTTGACAGAAGTATATTTTATATAACAGAGGAAGGAGTGACAGGCATAAACTATATGCTCCTCTCCCTTCCCCCCATAGTTTGCAACAGATGCAACTCATCAACACACCTCTTTTTGCTCTGCTTTTGACAAGTAGATGGGCAGAAATGATCTGTTGGGAGGACAAATTTTGTTTAGGCACCTCCAGTTGCCTCCTTGTAAATATATTTTGCTTAGGTGCCTCCTTGTAAATATTCTGGAAAATCTGTTTTTGTTCACATAAACATTTTACAGCCATCAACTTTCAGAAAAAATTATACAGCAAATTGTAATGGTAAACTGTAGAAAACTATGTGGGAAGTGAAAACAGCCATGTGCTTCAGTGTGCCTTCTCTTTGTATTTACCATGAGCTTTGACCAAGCAAAAGCTGCAGAACAGCATTAATCATCTGCAGGTATCATATGAATGACACAGTATAAACAATTTACAATTTGTTTGTACTTTCACATAAGATTAAGAGGAAACATCAAGAAATTTATTTTGTATAAAAGAACAATGGAGGCAGAAACTACAACAGATGTAGAGTAAACAGTTCAAATTGTTTGCAGTACAATCTGCAGCATTTAACCATGATTAAGACTCTTGTGACATTTTTATGTATAACATCATTCTCAGCAGGGCTGGCTTGTAAACGATCACATGCTCTGAGTGAGCTAGTAGTGGCATCCTTCGGTTTGTGGAATGCCTTTGGAATCACTAGAGAAGGTTGAGCACAGGACATCCTGCTCATGAGCATACACAGAATGTATATTTCGGAGGGGGGGATATAATAAATAGAAATATTTGTTACCAATGGGAAGTGAGATTGGAATGTGCTTATAGGCTTTTAAAAGATTTCTGTGGCAAAGCTTAGGTATGACATTGTAAATATTTACTAGTATTGTTGCTTCATATTAGTCTTAATAAAATTTGGGAAGTAAAATACATATTTTTTTTGGGGGGGGGAAGAAACTTCAATTTCCTGGAAGCTGTGAATCACAAACCTCTGTGGATAGAGTTTGGGGACAAAGACAGTTCTGAAACATCTATTCGAAAGTCACACCCGTTTCTAGGTTCCCATTGTTAAAACCTCTACAGGCAGTTCTGTAAACCTTTCTTTCTTCCCAGCACACCTTCCAAGAACAAATACTTGGAGGATCTGACAGGTAGTCTTCACTGTCAGATGAGTTGTACTTCCTTAGTCTTTGTGGGGAGGACAAATGATTAACCCTTCATTCCTTCTTTCTATCTACATATTTTTTTTACCTGTGCTTGTGCATACTCTTTTTATTTTTTTTTCTTAACTCTTAAAAAATAATTATTCTATTTTCTCCCTGTTCTACTTTCCACTGTTTTTCTTTTATCTCTCCAACCTCATACAGTACTTCTTCTATTCTCCCCAATCTTTGCTTGTGCTATCACTCAGCCTCAGAACTTGAGGACTGACTACATCATAAAAGGAGAAGATATTACATCTGAAGCAAGCTTCTGTTTTTCCCTTGTAAAGATTTCTGCCAAAATTATTCAGATTCGCAAGAGGACCATCAATATGTTCAGAAAGTTTGAGAGAAGAGAAAAATTCACATTGAAGGTCATCCCTGATAACTTGGAATTGTGTACATTTCATAGCAAAAGGGAAAAAAGGTCAGTCCTAACCTAAAAAAAGTGCTGTGCAAAATACTTTGTCTCAGTCTTATATCTCCAAAGAGATACAGACACTAAGGAAGCTTGCAACTAGCAGCCATTTCTAATCTTTTATTATGGGTGTTCCTTCGTTAGCAGCTGCATATAGTAGTTTTTGTTGCAAACATAAGTGGTCTAATTCAGGGCAAATATTTTTTTTAACCAAAAGCAAAGTGCTTTTATTATCTTGAGAATTTTACTTGCGTACTTTAGAAACATGGTTTCTACATGTTCAGATCTGTTGTTTAATAAACCTCTAGCATTAGTTTTGTAGATTACTCATTTATACCTACTGTACTAAATGAAAGAACCAATGTACTGCAGATATAAATTGAATTTTTCCATCTCCTAAACATGCATTTTCATGCAACTAAAAGATATGGACTCATACAACTGCCTTTCTTTCTGATTAATTTAATTTTTTAAAAATCATTAAAAGGGCTTTCAAAATAGTCCATGCTCTGATATGTATGACTGAAAGGATTACTCAGCATGTGAACAAAATCCACAAAATGCTATTTAAGTTTGACATGAGGCAGGCTGAGAGCATCTGCACCATCCCCTGGCTTGCAAATGCTTTGAGATGATCTTGACATTCCAGTCCTTAGAGAGTCTGTAGAGAGAGTTGTTTCCACTAATGGGTGGGAAATGCCTTCGAAAGTCTCATTTTCTCTCTCTGCTTCCAATTCTTCATCTGTTATAAATAATTTTGATTCCCTCCATCTGCTGTATAATTCTTGACTACCTCTTGAGCTACTGGTGTCACTACCAGAAATCTGTACATTCAGTTCTTCGGCTGTTGACTGTATAAGGTTTTGAACAGATAGCGATTTCCCTATATCCATTTGTACTATTGGTTTCACTGAGACCAAGGGTTCCCCTTCTGTATCAAGGCTTTTTCTCCATGAGAGATCCTTTGTCACACTGGACTGTGCAATTTGTCCATTATCATTTGAAGCAACAAGGCAAGCGGTGACATCAGAAGTATTTTCCTGTGTGCTCACGGGAATAACATGTATAGGCTCCAGCCTATTGTTATGCTTTACTGATGAAAAAGGTGGTATCTGTAACGTTGTAGGTGTTGTTGGCTTAGATGTCTGGTGTATTTGGTTTAGTGCATTATTAGCTGATAGAGTTGCAGGTCCATCATTTGGCACCTGTGTGGCTTGACTATGCATAGTTGGACTAAACGCATAGTAAGCTTGAGGGTTAAATTCATTTGGTGTCAGTATAAGCTGTAGGCCACATGGCATGTTGACACTGGCTGATCTGGATACACATCCACTGGTCTGGGCAGAGCTAGACAAATCTTTACTATCTACAGGGCTTTGATAATCAGAAGTTTGATCACATTCAAAAGTTGGCATTTGAAATGAAGCCAAAGTCAGTGCAGATACAGATCCTTTCTTCAAGACCTGTTGGTAGATATCTAGCAGTGAGTCTAATTTTGACTCTATGGATTGAACCTGGGGGTGGAAGAAGAAAATTGTCTATGAATACCAAATATTATAAACCAAGCATACATATATAAATAAATAATCATAGAATATTAGAGTTGGAAGGGACCCAAGGGTCATCTACTCCAGCCCCCTGCAATGCAGGAAGCTCAGCTAAAAACATCCATGACAGATGGCCAACCATAATATCTGCAAAGAAAGGCTAGTTAAATTTTGGTGAAAAAGGAATCCATTCAAGTAGCTCCAGTGAAATTTTACCCAAATGTATGGAACTTGTGGAAATATTTCTGTACAGCACTTATGCTATGACTAGTTTTCTAGGCCAGTTCTATTCACTTAAAACTGGCACAGTCCCACTGACACAGCAAAGAAGAATAAAAGTACAAAAAGCCACTGACACCTTGGAAGAATAATTTTGCACACGAAATGACTTTGGTGTAGATACCAGAGGAAATTATTTTACCTTCCATATATCAAACATGTTTTAAATTACTGAAATAGTGATCAATGAAATAAAATGGGACTCGTGATCTTTGAGAGTCATGTTACCTGTTTTTCCACCTTGACTACGCGCCCTAGCATGCTAAGGTCATCAGCTGTCTCATTCTCTGCAGTATTTTTCTCTCGACTTCTTTTATCAGAGGCAATTTGTCCCCTTCCAAGAATCTGGTCAACCCTGCAAGGTAGTTAAATATACAAGTGTGCAAGATCACTTCAACAGGTAAGAGTACTTTTATTTTGACCCTACAGGCAGAATTTTCATTTTGGAATGAAAGTGCATTCTAAAAAAATGGGTATAGATTCTGGCTATGATGAAGGGCTTTTTTGTTTCTACTGCACACAGTGATTTCTCCTTTCAATGACTGTCAATTTTATCTTTTGAGTTAGCCAATTAACTATGGGGGGAAAAGGGAAGTACAGTAGTACCTCGGGTTACAGACTCCGCTAACCCAGAAATAGTACCTCGGGTTAAGAACTTTGCTTCAGGATGAGAACAGAAATCGTGCTCCGGCGGCAGCAGGAGGCCCCATTAGCTAAAGTGGTGCTTCAGGTTAAAAACAGTTTCAGGTTAAGAACAGACCTCCGGAACGAATTAAGTACTTAACCCAAAGTACCACTGTAGTTGCCTAGAATTAGTTTGCTACCCGTCAGAACACTGATCAGAGTTGTCGAGAGTGACAACTATCTGTTTAGTGGTTAATGCACAAATATCTGAAGACAGTTGTCCGCTGTTGTTTTTAAATCTGATTTTTTATTTCAGACACAAATTAACTTGTGGGCACAATCTGCAAAAGCTCAAGGAAAATTAATATCAAGGAGACACAGTAGTGTTAAAACACAAAACTTGGTTTTTGCCAAGCTAAAGATAAAAGGCAGTTTATATGAAGGAACTTATTTGTAAAAGGATTTCCATCCCTTACCTTGATTGAAGACTTTTAATTCTGCACAACATATCCAGGTGGCCTGCTGAATACTGTTCTATGACATCTTTAACATCATAGGGACGCAAAGTTTCTTTAAATTTCCTTTTGGCAACATGAAATTTCATGATTCTGTACAAGAAATACGATCTAGATTAATTATCCATATGCACTTTATACATCAAAACAAGGCCATGAAAGTGGCCAATCAATAAGCTCACACAAAATAATCAGCAATTCTAGATAGGCTAAGGATGATAATATTTTTACTGAGAACTATTTAGGAAATTAAATGTGCTTAAGAAGCTCCATTCCATGGGGTAGTATTCAACTAAATATTTGTGCTAGTATTCAACTAAATATTAGTGCTAGTGCAATGGAACTCATCCCTGCCCCTTTGCTTTGTACATGACCTGCACTATTTCTAAATATATTCTGAAGTGTTGGGGAAAACCTCAGAACACATTTAAGGGACACAAGGAGGGAGATGGAGAAAAATTATTGTGCTGATGTAACACTTCCCTTAGCACTACAACCCATTATTTCTACTGTACTATGATAAATGAAAATATAAACAAGAATTGGGGAACCTCCAGGCAGTGGGTCAAACATGGCCTTCTATCTGTCTCTCGTAACTTCCCCCCTTCCCAATGCCATAACCCCTTCCTTGCTACACTCCTCACTGGCCTACTTCGCACCTTTAACTGCCTTTGCCTGGAACTGGGACAGTGCCTCTTGCTTGCCAAGATAGAGGATGCTGCATGGTATGTGGGTGTGTGCAGAAACCCCTGGCTTCTGCACGACTGTAATGTGGTCAACTATTGCAAACTACTGTGAGAGTTATAGCCACTGTCTCACCCTGTTTTGGCCTGCAGTTGCCGGAAGGTTGGCCCCAAGAAAACGTGGTTCTTGGGTTGGAGAAGATGTTCCACTCTTGATATCAACTGTCCCAATATCATGCCTATACTGAAGGATAAGCACTTTCCATAGACTGAGAGAAACTTGTGAAGCTTTATGTGAATGTAAAAGCGAGATTGTTTTCACTAATGCCAAGAAATAACTCCATCCCAAATCACTTCATTATATTCCTCAAATGGACCTGTGTTTTCAGTGTACCTCCGTCACAGTTATGGCCCCAGCTGTACTGTACATTTACTATATTACACTATCACATGGAAATTGTTCCATAGATTTTCTTGTGTGTTATAAAAGGTGCTTAAATTTTCATTTTGCAAAAGGAAACTTGGTGTATTCATTTTGCTTCTCATTAATTATTAAATTGTTACTGCTTATTTGAGTTAGACCAGCAGCTTATTCATTTAATTGCTTTTGGTTGTTTCTGTTTTGAAACCCAATCCTAGAACACATTTGCTGAGGGTCTACCTCCTCCACTAGAACCTTTCTTTCATAACTCCAATTCATCATTCCAATAAAAGTTGTCAAGCTTCAGCAACTTTGGGAGGCTAGATAGTTTTGATTATGATGAAATGAGGCAAGAAGTAGAAATCAATTATAAAATATATGTTTTTCTCTTAGTAATCAGGGAAGAAGTACTTTGCTGCTGGCTTATTTCTAATGCTATTTTATTCTGACATATTTTCCAATACAATTTATGAAAATGCTACATAATTTGTCATCAGTTCAAAAGATTAAAAAGCACTTTTCTGACATAAGTATTGGTCAACTGAACTATTCCTTACAGATGGCAATTTGCATCATTTTCAATATAACATGTTGATGGATATGTTCAGCAGAGCCTATACTTCCAAGTAATGTTAGATTTAGATAAACCGAAATTTCCTCTGTACACTTCATAACTTACTATTTGGATCATAGAACTGAGAGTGGAAAAAAATTTGCTCGAGATGCCTGTGACAAAGCAGACTCTAGTCCACATAATCTTATGACACAATAAATACGTTAGTAATTAAAAGTGCCTCAAGATTCTTAGTTGAATTAGAATGGTACATCAGATAGAGAGCACTGACATACTGTTGCCAGAACTATTTTATTTGCAAGAGGCAAAGCAAACAAACCACTCAGTTTTTCAAAGCACTATTCTGGTAACCTACTTGTCTTGAACTACATGTGTTCTAATTTTCAGCATTTAATCTGAGTATGGTGCAAGTTCTTTTTCATATATACTGTACATTAAGTATAGTTATGTTACAGGCACCTGCTGCCCTGAAAACCCAATTGGCAAGGTAGAAAGAAGTGGCCTAAATTTCCCTCTTCCATCTCAGTTAACAGATGACTGTGTAATCTGAAGTGCAGCTGGACTTTGATTCATTCCAAGTACAATGTCCCTACAATTTGTTGTGATAGTATTTCTTCTAGGTACATCTGTGAAGTTTGATGTGTTTTCTCTTGTTAATGTATTTGCCACCTACCTGATAGCTCTGATTACTGTTTTAAGTGCAGGGGTGAGATCTTCTACTGAGACATCACACTGGCATCCTCTTTCATCATATACATCATCTGTAGCAATACTGGCTTCAGCTGCAAGAGAAATTCCGCATAAATGATATGCATACCTATAGAGAATGCAAGGGTCAATTAAAGTATGAAAAGGTCAAATATTCTAAAAGCTGTCGAACTCAAAATAATCTTACTGGAGGAAATAATTGGTCTTTACAGAAAATCAAACCTGTAACTGTTTACAAATGCTTACTGGAATTCTGTAAAGTAGGCATGCAGAAGCTTAAAAAAGAATAGAATAGAGTGCGCTATACAGCTCAAATAACTGAAAATTCTGTTAGACTCTATATGGAACATTTCATTAGACTTAATTTATTCAGCAAAAAATGATGTTTTGGGTATATTGGGCTTCCCAGTGTCTTTATAGGAAGTCACTCATACAGATGGATGCTGGAAGTGGAATTGGAGAAATCCCTGATAGTTGCAGATGTCCATTTAAATTCCACTCCTATGATATAAAGACTAACAGCAGGACAAAAAATAAGTGTATTTTGTGAGCCTTTATGTTTGCCAGATTTATCCTTCAAAACTGGAAGGACAAATAGCAGTGGTCCAATGGTCTTACTGCACTTGCTACACCTGAATGCATTGCTTATAAATGTCAGTTTTATTTGGATTATTTGCCAGGACATTTGGATAGCATATGCCTACTTGAATCATAGAATAGTAGAGTTGGAAGGGACCCTGAAGGTCATATTTTCCAACAATGCAGGAATTTCAATGAAAGCATCCATTACAGATGACCATCCAACTTCTGCTGAAAAACTTCCAGTGGAGAGTACACCACCTCCTGAGGAAGACTGTCCCACTGTCAAACAGCTTTTATTGTCAGAAAATTATTCCTGATGTTTAGCTGGAATCTCCTTTTTTGTAATTTGAATGCATTGGTTTGGGTGGGTTCTAGCTTCCAGAGCAAGAGAAAACAGCAGAGCCCCTCAAATGGCAAAGGATGGGGTAGCTGGACAGGGCTGTGCAGAGGGACAACTCCACTCCATCTGACCTCTCACCAGGGTTGATTAGGGCTTTAGTTTTGTAAGATAGTGTAAGTTTCAGCAATATTTTTTGTGGTTTACCTTGGCAAGAGTGGAACTATAAATGCAGCTTTCATTTTTTCCTTAGAGTGCTGTTCTTAGAGTGAGCAACAGCCAAGGTATATCTGCCTACTCAACAAAATAGAAACACTTTTATCATCCTATTTGCTTGTTTTGTGAGAACTGTCAAATGCTGGCAGTAATCAAGCATTGATCAAAGTCTAAAATCCTCTCTTCTAAGTTCTGCTGATGTGCTGAAAGAATGACCAAAGTAAAGTCCTATTTCAACAGCTTAACTCTTTGAGGCCAAAAACAGAAGCATATTCCAAATAGGTTTTTTGGGAGTCCTGTTTTCAGAGGCAATTTTATTAATTTGGGGGCTCAGAATTATTACAAGCAGATACATTTGCCTATTGACAGATTACTGGGCAGTGGCACTTCCACTCCATCAAAATCCTGCTTATTCCAGAACAGCAGATTGGAGTTTGGGATCACACTGTTAGCCTTATCCTTCATGAATTTGTCTTTTAAAGCTGTCTATTAATGACCACTAGTCATGATGGCTAAATACTACCTCTTAGGTCAGAGGCACTATGTTTCTGAATATAACTCAACTGCAGCAGGGTAAACTAGGGCTGCCAAATTTTAGCCACATACTCAGCACCCCACATTGGATTTCTTACTAATATTTATCTGAGAATTAAATACTAATTTCTGAAAGCCTTTGGCACATAAAGCTTTTTTATTTAATTAAAACAAAATCCTCCTGTTTCAAATAATTATGCAGGATTGCAAGATGTTTTAAAAGCCATAAAGAGCAATAGTTCCATGGTTAAAATGATAACCACATTTTAACTGTAACTTAAAGATTCCATCATGAAACAGTAGCCTATAGTCACCATACTGTGGCTTTCTTTGCTTTATCTTCCTTAACTCTGGGTAGTTTCTCATACAATGCTTTGAACTCAGGCACTGCGGTTGATTCACCGGAGGGTACCAATCATACTTATTCCAATGTCCTGTGTACTTCACAGATCTGACTATGATGGGGAAGGGATGGTGATTGGGATGGCCACAGGATTGTCACCCCCTTTTTGCCTTTTAACTTAGAAAAGCAAAAACTTCAGCTGCTGAAACACTATGTGTTATGGAGATGCAATGATGCATCAGCTGCAAAAAAGCTGGCAAGCCTAGGTAGGCAGCACTCATTAAACAGACACCTGTCATTCTTACTATATGTCTTGTAAACCATGCAGATCTATCAGGAAAGTGTATTATATATGAAAAGTATTCATTGTAAACCACTAAGGAACTGAATAAAGGCTGACCAGAGAGCAAGACAGTTCAACTGAGAAGTGTTTCTGTACAAAGGAAAATAGTCATTAAAAAGACATAAATAATATAATAGGACAAGGGAAGAAGTAAATTGAGGATGCCATAACAGTGTTTCCATTTTTAAAAATAAGTTTCTAACCCTGATGACTGCAAAATCACACTGAAGGCAATGAAAGGGTAGAATTCATGTGAGCTTACAAAAATAGGAATGGAAATCAAATGCATCCTTGTAGAGTTCTTTTTAATTAATAACGTGAAATGTCTGTGCACTTTCTCATGATGGAACACTTTGATGGGTTAGTAAGTTGCACCACCCCTTCAAGATATATTGAATACTAATTATCTCATATAACGGGCTGGAAAGATTAAATGGTTTGGATACAGATTAAATAGATTCCTTTAGGAAAAACCACAAATTCAAACTGAATAGTTTTAGAACATGGCCTACTACCAGCACGTAACAAAAGTAGCTTTAAATGTAGGTACTGTTCACAGTAATAAAGAGAACTAAAAGTAGGCAAAACTTTTTTTTGGGGGGGGGTGACACCTTTCGATTTCCAGATGAGTTGGTCAAGCAGACCAAGGAGGTTTGTTTATTTTGAATTAATCCAAAAGGCCTAGAACGTTCTATTTGGCTCAGTTTGTCAGATCTCCCTCCTAAAATATTAGGAATCTTCTGTAGTGCAAAAAGCCACACAGAATTCATCCAGCTTTTCTGCAGTCTCTTTTAAGAAATACCTTAACTCTTTTGTTATCCAACCAGCTCTGTAGTTGGCTTCCTGGTTCTGATTGTATTTATTATTATTATTATTATTATTATTATTATTATTATTATTATTATTATTAATTAATTAATTAATAATAATTAGGCAGAATGGGTCTTTTTTAAAGCAATATGCTCTTTACATTTTTTTCCCACATTCCTTATTGTCTACTTTCATTTCTTTTGTCAAAGTTCTCTCTCTGCATGTGTATGTATGTGTCTCATTTGGGTAAGACTTCCATTTTCTGAAAGAAACTTCCTTGACTGCTTGTAAACTACTTTGGTGTCCTCTTGGACTTGGTGGCACCCTTTCCAGTTTGTAAAAGGTAAAGGACTCCTGAACAGTTAAGTCCAACCAAAGTTGACTATGGAGTGTGGTCTCATCTTGCTTTTCAGGCCAAAGGAGCTGGCATTTGTCCACAGACAGTTGTTCGGGTCATGTGGCCAGCACGACTAAACCCTTTCTGTCATAATGAGACACCGTGATGAGTGCCAGAGCGTACTATATCTCAGGTAGTATGAGAGACTATCACCAGAAGGATTTCATCCCTCCGTTGTACACCGGTACAGTAGGGTTTGGAGCCTTCCTGTTAATGACCAGATACAGTTGGATAGGAGAGAGCCCATATAATCTCTGGACTGTCCTGTATATGTGAAGGTACAGACACATAAAGTACCTTTAAATTAAGCAGCAGTAGGAGAAGCATGGCTTCAGCAAGATTAGGATCAAAGCACAGAACCTCCTAAATGTCTGTGCGGCTTTATTATGATGAAAATCAAATTTGTGGTTGTAAGATGGATGATAACTACAATGAGTAACACACTTGGTACTTTAAAAAAACAAATAAACCTTACTATCTGGCACTGGCTTAGGCTGTGAACTCTTCAAACGCAGGGAAGGTCGGAAGCGTGTTCGGTCATTGAAGCTCCAGCTCTTTTGGACTTTTGTTGGGCTGCCCTCTGCCGTAATATCAGTACTTGGTGATCTCCTATCACCAACTGAAGCTTGCCTGTTCTTGATACTCTGTCCACGTGGGCTAGCCATCCGTACCCGTTCCTTAAAGCTCAGTTTTTGACTGTGAAAGCAGAAAATTTATTTTACTTCATACTTCATTCCAACTCACTGTAATTGTTGTACAGTGCTGAATAGATGTACATATATGTCCCAGTCTACTGAACAGGGTGCACCCAGATGGTTATATGAATCTATTATGTGCGGAGGGGGAGTCACCTTTCATTTCAAAGGAATGGCTGTGTAAAACAGCTCCCTTCACTGAAATGAATGGGAAAGCTGTTCTGGAAAGAGAGATACAGTGGTGCCCCGCAAGACGAACGCCTCGCAAGACGGAAAACCCGCTAGACGAAAGGGGTTTTCCGTTTTGGAGGCGCTTCGCAAAACGAATTTCCCTATGGGCTTGTTTCGCAAGACGAAAATGTCTTGCGAGTTCCTGCGGGTTTTTCCCCCTCCCCCCTTTTTCTAAGCAGTTAAGCCGCTTATCAGCTGATCTGCTAAGCTGATAAGCCGCTAAAAGCTGCTAAACCGCTAATAGCGCTAATCCGCTAAACTGTCAATGGGCTTGCTTCGCAAGACGGAAAAACCGCTATACGAAGAGCCTCACGGAACGGATTAATTTCGTCTTGCGAGGCACCACTGTAATTTCATGCCAGTGCATGAACCCTCCCACCTCGATCATATTGCTGGATTGGGGTAATAAGGCAAAGATCCTCAGGTGCATACTCCAGTCTTGTGGAGGGATCTCAGGAGGAGGAAGAATTGTGGCCTTCCTCCCCTTTGCAGTGTCTCTTAGGTTTTGGCGTGGCTAGCCCTTCACTCTAAAATGTTTGTGCTAGGGAACTGTGTGTGTGTGTGTGTGTGTGTGTGTGTGTGTGTGTATATATATATATATATATATATATATATATATATATATATATTCCCCTCAAATAAGGGACAATGGGTGCATGTACAATTCCTATTTTCTGTATAATTTTATTTTCATTTCACTTTCAATATACTAGGGATTATAATCATTTTGTGTTATCTAATGAGTAAAAAATATATTGTTTACGTCCTATATTATAAAAATGAAATAAAGTAAAATAAATATAAAAGCTTATCAAATGTCATAGCAAAGCTTCAGTTTTAAACCTTTAGACAGTTGTAATTATGTTTTAAAGTAGCATAGCCTAAGTCAGTGCATTTCTAATAATCTAGGAATAATATTGTCAAGTGCTTTTTTGCATGCCATTTGTTAAGACTTACAGCAAGCAAGATTATTTTTGTTATACATGCATTTCCCCCCCAAAACAAGACTTTAATACTCCACAAACATTATTAGCAAACATTACATTTCAAATTCCGTATTACAACACTCATTTGGACAAGACAAAAACAAACATTAAGAAAATTAACAAAATATCTAATAAGTATTATCAATGAAATGAGTATTTCACAAGAGTGTGACATACACTGGTGAATTTCTTGCAGCTGATAGCCCCAAAGCACACTAATGAACTGGGGTTGGAAAATCAGTCAACTGTTAGCGGATCAAAGGTGCTCTATAGCTTCAGATTTCACATCTAAACAAAAACATCAAAGATGCAGGCTGCTTATTATTGAATGATTCTCTTGTTTACTTGCAAAAAAAAGGGCATTTAGAAATTGGAAGTTGCAGAGTAATCTTAGTTCACATTTTCATGTGAAATATATACATTACTCTCAGCTGAACACTAGTAATGTTTGCATAGTGCAATCCTTAAAATGTTTTACTCAGAGGTATGTCTAAATTAAATTGGACACTCTCTAGTATGTGTGTCTAGGGTTGTAACCAGTCACTGTACATCAGTAAGACACAAATGGAGGTTCCACATTGGAAGAGATGTGGAATGGTGCTGGGGTTCATAGATTTAGCTCTGCCATTGCTCTTTGCTTCTTGAATGGGCAGGGAGTTAGACAGAAATATGATGTTTGTATTGCAAGTGGAAAAATCTCTAGAACTCGACCAGATTTTACTGGTTTCTGAAGTAAGAACACAGAGTTCTTGTAGAAGCAAATCCTTAGGGGCCATCAAGATACATGTGGCAGAGATTATCTGCCTGTTGCTATAGCTGCTAATCAAGTTGAGGTCCTGTCTGTTCCACTTATGTCATGGTCCTTGCATCTTACTGCAGCATGACAATACAAAACATTGTAAATGGAAGTGTGATCTAGAATTACCAAGAAACTTTACAACGTACTGTTCCTTATGCCTAGCTCCAATCTAAAAAGGAAATGTTCTGTATGATAATATAAAATGAAATTATGAGCCACCATTTTTATGATGTTTATAGATAATAATAAAAATTGCACATGCAACTTAGTACATCTTATCCGCAGTGCAAGCAGAGATCAGGCAGGAGATCATATGCAACAAATCAAGCACATGCTGGACAAATGGAGGGAGTACTAAAATCATATTACCAGAATTTAATATTAGAACATTGTATTAAAAAATTCTTAGTTGCTGAGAGAGTACCTGTTTCCAGAACTGTCTTAATCTCCCTGCTTAACCATAAAAGTGTGCATTTTTAATTCCCTTTGATTCTTATAACATGTCATTCCCCTTAACTATTGGGCAAGATTCAACTAAAGAATTCCATCAGCAGAAACTCTACACAAGGATATCCATTTGTTCAATGAAGCTTCCCCCCCCCCCATGTTGGCTCTGAGGGTGTCAGGAGAACCCCCATAATTGGACATGGGGGGAGGAATGCTCAGTGAGGGAAACCAAAATGTTTGTCTTGATGGAACAATAATAGAATTGTACAGTTGGAAGGGATCCTGCGGGTCATTAGCCTATTGTATTTTTTGTATTTATACTCTGTTTCTTTTTTTCCAACACTGCTGCCTACATATAGCTCAGGTTATATACTTTGTTTTATTCTCCCCTCCCCACTGCCCCAAGGATATACTTGATAGGTATAATTATAATAAATATTGCTTGAAAGCTGGAGACTGAACTATGACTGTGGTAGAGAGTTATGCAAACAGAAATGGCAATCAGAAACACATAAATATAAGACTTCATATGATTTAGCGTATGGAATTGTGGAGATGTGCTATGAAGGCCCACCTCCAAATCCCCCTGCCCCACTGCATTGAATGCAAGGCCAGAGCACAACTTATACTCATTATAGGAATGCCAATAGAAACAGCCAGGATAAAGCAATATTTTCACCCTCGAAATGAGAGATGGTAAAACTACATACAGCTCCAGATGTGGAACAACCCTCTAGGCTATCTGCAAGCTATCTTCCAGGAAATTCAGATGGTAAATATAAAAAAGAGCAGTGTGCAAGAAAGAAAAGTTCCATCATGTAAGCAATTGTCTCTCATACAGAAGTTTTACTTAGCACCTAGTATGGTCCTAGGCCTAATAGAAATAAAGATGAGAAAACTTCTGTAGATAATTTAATACTTGCCTTCATTTGGATTACATTCCTAAATGGCTGCTAAAAGCAAAAGTTACCCTTGTATTTTTTAAGGTTGAAGAGTAAACTGAAGAATTATTCTGTTTTGTTCTCACTGAGTAAAATAATCATAATCTAGGGAATCTGCTTATAGCTAGCTTGCAAATAACATTATTTGAAGTTCATTAAGGTTCATAGCTGATTTTATGAGCTCAAGTCTAAGCTATAACTACAAACCAATGAAGGCAGATCAACATAACTGGGTATCACCTACAAAAAAAGTAGGACAGTTGACAGTTCTGGGTATTACTCTGAATATTGTTTCAAGTCACTAGATCTAGCTTAAATAATAATAATAATAATAATAATAATAATAATAATAATAATAATAATAATAATAATAATAAATAAATAAATAAATAAATAAATAAATTTTATTTATACCCAGCCCTCCCCAGCCAAGGCCAGGCTCAGGGCGGCTAACAAGCAATAATAAAAACAAGTTGAATGAATACAACTTAAAAACAAGATTAAAATACAACATTAAAATATTAAAACATTAAAATGCAGCCTCATTTTTCCCTTCCAAATGCCTTGATTGCTTTTTTCTTTTGTTATATTTTACTCCTGTATCTACACACTGCCATGTTTTTGTGAGTTCTGTATTTTTCTGCTTTTTCCTATATCTGTTGGCAACACTAGAGGACACTGTGGTATCATAGCAGAGCTACACAGGAAAACTGCCAAGATTTATTTTGTGTGTGTATGTGATTGTAAACTGTTTTTAACATTATATGTTAGTTGCTGTAATCCACCCTGGGACCTTAGGGTGAAGGGTGGGTGAATTAAAAAACTACTAGTACTACTACTAATAACAATAATTTTGCTGAATTATCGTCAACAATTGTGGGATAGAAGATGTAAGTAGGCTTAGACCTGATTCACACACTGAAAATGCAGCTATGTGGAAGTTGTTCTGTTGTTCCTCCAACTTTTAAACACATAATCGGAAACCACAAATGCAATGGTGTGATGAAAACCTCTTAGAACTACATAGGGTTTTATTTACATAAATGGTTCACTGTGCATGTGGAGCAGTATCCACAATGATACGTTTTAAAGCACCTGCTCTGCCACTCATTCAGTGTATGAATTAGGCCTTAGGACCAAATCCATAAAGCAGTTATCATGCACAAAGTGCATTTCCAAGTTCTACAGAAGAATGGCATTGATCAAATTTTGTTCCCAGTCATTGCCTTCTCATAGATTTATAACTGCTATAAGCAATTTGCATGTGCAAAACCAGGTGCATTCTTCTGCCCCACTGGCAATAAAACATGTCTCTCCTGTTATCATTCTCTACAGCCACAGCAGGCGCTAGAACTCTCCAACAGTTTGACTTTACCCCCGAAAGCACTCTTCCATTATCTCCCGAGACAGACACATGCCAACAATGAATTCTTACTTTATTGATTTTTTAAAAAATTAAGAATCATTTTGATTTGCTATTACATCTTGGAAACCTGATGTACTCTCCCCCCCCCCCCCCATTTAGCAGGGAACGGGATTTCCCCCTCGAAATCCAAAAATAGTAATTACTATTTTTGGTTAAATGGCAAAGAGGTCAAGCGATTCCAGTTGGAGTAAACAACTGTTTGAACATGCAGTTCTGCACACTGTAGACTGCACTTCACCTAGCACAGTCCCCACAAGCTAGGCCACAATGACTCTTCAGAAGTGCAAAACATCTACTACTGTAATTGCTTTGCAAGTGGTCTGTGATTATAGCTGCCTAACTTTACAACCAAACAATGTGGAAACATCAAACACGACTATTGCAAAAATCATATTGGACTCAGGAAAACTTAGTTATTAGAATCATTCATAGCTATTTCTTAGCTCAAGCATATCAGATGGAAGAGCACAAATAGTCTTAAACTAAGGCACTGCAACATCGCACTTGTCCCATTGTGTGGAGTATTTAGATTATTGCTACACAAATCATAAGAGGCAATTTCTTTGTGCGTGACTATTTTGGTATATAATTGCAGGCAGCAAGCAACAAGGAAAATTACAAGCAATTGTAGTGGGCGACCCAGCCAAATAATGAAGAACCCTTTGAAGAGTAAAAACTGTAAAGCATTAAGAAGGGGAAATAAACTCTTCATGCACCTGATGTTAGTTGGCATTCCCAAATATCATGTGAATAGACAGGATGCTGGATACCTATGTTTCCGAGAGGTGTACATCCTGAAGAGCTTCTGTTTATTACTATAAAGCTTACTAGGAGTGAGGGGAAATAGAGGATCATATTACTAAGCATTCCATGTGAGGAAAGGGGTTAGGTTTTCCGTGTAAGGCAAGTCAGACCACTACCATTTTTGTTTCTTAAAATTTACAAGCCAATTGTAAAATGTAAGATTGCTGTGTCAAACAGAAGTCAGAATTGTGATTATAACGAAATGTATCCGGAAATGACAGTCAAAAGTCCTGAACATTCATCTAAGACAAAACTCCTGCAATGTATATCCAAAGACAGGTTCAGGATCAGAATATATTACTACAATAGAACAGAATAGTAAAAGCCCATCTTCCTAATGGAGTAAAATTCATTTCTCTGTTGACAGCCCTCAGTAATTGATAACCTATTTAAGCTTTCAGCAATCTTATGTAGGTTATATGTCAAGCTATCCTTTAAGCAAAGCTTCTTGTGAACAACACATTTTAACTGGAATGTGTAGAAATTGTGGTTTACTCATGGTCAGTACAAAATATATTGTCCTTCACCTCAATTTCCAAAAAAAGTAAACTGAAGTGCAGCTGACAATGTATGTTATGCTCAATAGTTTGTGCAGTTTTTCCATTAAAAGGGAAACCTATTTGATAGTCACAGTCATAAATATGCAACACCTAGCAAAACAGAGAAAATCTAAAATATTGTTTATTTAAAAATAGAATTTAAAACACATCAGTTAAGGGTTAACATTACTAAGGTTGTATCCATTGGTGTTGCTTGATGATAAAGCTTCTGTCAGCAGAACAGGAAGGAAGCCATTTTCAGCTGTTTCCCCTCCCCGCTGCACCACTCCCAAATCTGCTCTGGAGAGGCCCTCAATCCCCTAAAGCAGATTTAGGGGGGCTGCACGGGAAACCATTGGATACAGCCCATAATATCAATATTACTGCCTTGTTACTTATTTAATATTATTATTTTTTGCCTGTTAATCTTAATGCTGATTTGTTTATTAAAAGACTAAACTCTACATCATAGGTAAGGAACCAGAGGCATAGAAGCTGAATGTGGGCCTGCAGGTCCCCCCGTCTGGCTCTCAGGACTCTTCTCAGGACACATCCCATAGCTAGACCATACCTGCTCTCCCTAAGCCACACCTCATCTGCCCTGCTTCATGTCTCCCTTTGAGTGTTTTTGCCTGCCTGGAATGTGTCCTTGAACTGAGGTAATGCCTCTGAATTTTGTGTGGCTGGAATGTATCCTACAAAGGTAAGAAGAGACACATACATTACTCCACTTACTTTTTTTCTTGTCCCAAACACCACTGGCAGAAGGTTGTCTATGAGCAAACATGGCCCTTCGGTTAAAAATGGTACCTTATCCTTGGGCCTAGATATTCCTGTACAGTGGCTGAGAACAGCATCTTAAGACATGGCTACTCAAGTGACACTGGCACCATTAAGTACCACAGAGCAAGTCACTTATGCTTACCATAAGAATATCCCCACTAAATGAGCTGCTTCTACACTCTAAATCAGGAATATTTAGCAGCTGCTCAACCCATATAATAATTGCTAAACAGAGCAGCTGCCATGAAGAAAATTTGAAATGGGAATTTAACTTTCAATAGCTGAAAATGCACCACAGTATGTTGCAATTGCCAGATGCAGCTTGTCACGCTGGCCACGTGACCCGGAAGTGTCTTCGGCCTATAGAGTGAGATGAGCGCACAACCCTAGAGTCTGGCAAGACTGGCCCGTACGGGCAGGGGTACCTTTACCTTTACTATGTTGCAATTATACTATCAGTTAATGCAAAGTATCAGATTATAAGTGATGTAGGCTGATACATGTAGGCCACACTTTAAGAGCTACTAGGAACTATGGGCTACTGATTCATCACAAGAAGGCATAGCTAGCCCCCACCCTCTGTGGATCACTGGCTTGGGAGCTTAAGTCCCATTATGCTTACTTTGTGGCTTTGGGTGAGCAACAATTCCTGAGCCTTTAACATGGGTATGTTGTCAGTTAAATGAGAAATTGTATATTGTATATTGAAATATGCAATACAGAAAATAAATAATACTCAGCCTAGGATGCCAATTGAAGAGTGTGTTGTTTTTAAAATGCTGAAGTCATATTTACAGTAGATATATGGTTGTTACATTGGTCTTAAAGCAGACGTGGGCCACCTCTGTGTCTCTTGGCCTAATTTCATGCAGGTGGCAAGAAGGGAGGAAATGGGGGTAAAATGGGTGACAGGAAAGGAAAGGGTGGGAGCCTCACTTAACCAACTCTGGCCTTACCCATGGCTTGTGGTATGCAGTTCCTTACCCCTGAGGGACTGCAGTCTTCAACAGCAAAAAGGTTATCTACCCCTGTACCTAAAGTATGATAGCTAATACAAACTAAGAACAGTGATGCCTTTTATTAAACCTTATTTTCTTATGAATGTCTCTTATCTCTATTTCTTATTTTTCAAGTGTATATGTTTATATGAATGTGATGAAGAAAATTAAGTTTGCTATGACTAGCCCCAGATCAACAAATCATATAAAGATCAGGCTTCCTCAACCCCAGCCTTCCAGGTGCTTTCAGACTACAATTCCCATCATCCCTGACCACTGGTCCTGCTAGCTAGGGATCATGGGAGTTGTAGGCCAAAAAAAGTCTGGAGGGACGAGGTTGAGGAAGCCTGGCAAAGATGCTTCAAGATCTTGAAATATCTTAAATATTAACTCCATGAAAGTTAGTGGGAGGTTTGTGAGTAAATTTCACAGGCCTTTTGGAATATCTTAAAACACTGTTTTAGTTTTTAATAGTTATGGTAGTAACTTGAGTGTAGCAACAGTGCTGACCAAGTTTTGTTTATATATCAGTTTTACTTACTTCTAGGCAATGGATTAAATGTGCATTAGCAGTCAGGCTAATTATATACATAGAATCATGGAATTGTACATTTGGAAGTGACCCCAAGGATCAACTAAATCCATCTGCTTGCAATGCAGGAATCTCAACAAGTGTTCCCTCATCCAACTTGAAACCATACTGAACCCTGCTAAACTTTGCAAATGTGCTAGCGGTTTTATTGCTGCACCACTAGGAGGAGAACAATATGTGAAAGAGAACAATATGAAATTGGTTCTGGCAGCTGTTAGGAGAAGTGGCTCTCACCCAATCTTGAAATTTCTGACTGGGATTCAGAGTATAACAGGATTCCTGTTGCTGGTGATGGAACAACCAACTCCTACGCAAAAGGAGAACATTTGCTTTCTCTAATCAGCAGTGGGAAAGCTCTGACTGCATATGCAGTTTCCCTTTGATGGTCCATAGCCTCCTTTTTAAGTAATGCATTTCGCATTTGGAGTAATGTATCCAAGGCAACTTTGATCTTGTATTTGCAGTATACCTTACCAGTACATTAAGAGCCGTAGATGACTAAAATTGCTTTAAGAAATAGAGGAGGGGTGGAGACCCTATGGCCCTCAAGATGTTGTTGTGACTACAATTCCCATTATCCCAATCATTGGCCATGTTGAAAAAAGAGGAAAAGTGCAAGCCCAAAAGTAAAACAAAGAGGTTCTAACTTGTCTCTTATGTCTTGGAATAGAGATCTTGGGATCTCAAGGTGGATGAGGTCCATGTGAGGAGGGCCATTCACCTTGCATATGTATTTCTGACATACAAACATTACTAGACCAGTGTGGAATTGAATCACAGTGAAAGAGATTCCATTGTGCTTTATGAATTGCCTTAGATGCTTTTAAAAAATCATATAAATTTATGTATAAAAATAGGTACATCTCTGCCTATTAAGCACGATAGTTAAATGGAACCATGTTCAGAGGCAACATACTTTTGATTACCACATGTAAGGAGCAAAAGGAATACCTTCATGCTGTGATTGTGATCTTCCAGAGATACTTGTCCAGTCATTGTTGAAAATAGGATACTGGACTAGATGGACCTTGGGCTTCGATTTTTATTATGTGGACCTTACTTACATCAGAAATCCTGCCAGTGCATAAATGCCTGGCAGTGTTTATCCTGCTTCATATAATGGGATCCTTCAAAATTCCCTTTTCATCCTCAAAACCAGATGACTATTTTCTTATAATATAGACTAGTGGCATGTTCACCTGCAGGGAAATTTGAAATGACAGCAGCCTACCCAGCATGGTCCTACTCTCTCTAGGCAGTCAGATTGTGTGGTTGTTAGGATTGTCAAATGATGTTTGCTTCTGTGAGTTTAGACAGCAATAGGAGTGAATATGCAGAAGGTATGGATCTGGGGGTTATGACAATGACATAATTCAAAGTGTGTGAAAATATTCATCCACCATTCAGGTTTTAGTCATTTACGTAGTATTTTCAATCGATCACAACTACACTATTTAGTTAAAAGTTATGTCAGTTGGTGATTTAAATTAAGTAACTAAATTAAATTAAGTAACTAAATTTATATACAGAAGTGTCAATTTAAAAAGTTGTACTGGGGAAAACCATCATATACAAGACATCACCCTCCTTCTTCAGACTGTTTGCTTGTTTGTTTAGGTATTTCAGTTATTTATAAACCACTTAATTACTGAAGTTTCTAAGAGGTGTTTTCATTTGTCACAAGGGATGATTCATCTAGCCCTAATTCATTATCCTGGATAGTAAGAGACAAATGTCTTTCAAGTCTTGATCAATCATTCTGTTATCCATTGAAGTATAGTGCTAGGTTCATACTCCTGCAGAATCCATTATTAAATATGCAAATGTTGCTAGGCATCTGTGGATAATACTGAGCAGTATTCCGTTCTCACAATATTATTTTGTCTAGAAAAATTAGAATTCTGTACTTAAATCCTTCCCATTACTGGATCTGAGCATGAGCTTTTTTAGTCAATACTGTGCCAATATATTTGGACCCCGCATTCACAGAGATCTGCACCCATTCTCAAACAACGTTTTTTATTTTTAAAACTATATGCATAGAAACACCACAAACCTGCTAGATGCTTCCCCTTGTTCTTTCCTTCAGGTGTCAATAACGGAAGAGAGAAAGTTTGGGGAAGAAAGAAATTTGTTATGCTGGCAGTACTGATTATGATGTGGTTACAAACATTATTAGATAAACGCTATATCACAGATGGCTGTGTTAATCAAATTAATATATTTAATAATAACATTTTATAAAGCAAACACAAAACATTCAAGCAGGGACTAATATAACTACCGTGACAACAGAAAAAATATTTGAACGGCACCTCAAGGCATACTAAATGCACTTAGTACATACCATTATTGAATGAGTTGGCAAAGCACTTATTTACCCAAAATGCAGGTGCTGATATACAGATAACAGAAAACTGTAGGCTTATTATTAGATGCAGATATCTGTTTTAATGGAGCACATTTGACTTAATAATTGGGACCTGAGATTTCACACAGAGGACTGATGTCAGATAATATTTTTCCTTGGCCAGAAGTGTACTGTAATATATTTAGTCAGACTATGACTTAACTGTTTACATAACTTAGATAACTCTTAAGTCTAAACAGTGATTGTCTAAAACACAATTAAAACCAACATTTCTGGCAACTGAGAACAAAATATTTTTATTTTGAAGCTTTTAGGAGTTCCAGTGAAGCAATCATGAGCTTTGTGCCTGCCAATTAGATGAAATTTACAAATCAGCTTTCTGTGCCCATCCAAGTGGGGAAAATGGAAGAGAAGACAAACTAGACGGAAACATAATCTCTCTCTGCCACCCTTTGTCTTTTTAAACAGTTGTATGTCTTCCCCATATTTTATTGTTGTTAGGCAAAATAGCAGTAACAATTATAGTTTAGCCACAACAAATGGGTCTTGAGAACTCCACATAACTTTCAGTTCCCTTCTGTAAGAAAGGTAGTACACACCAAAGTCTCAGCTCTAGAGGAGAGAGTAAGGAATTTAGGAGTGTATAGAATTCTTGTTCAGAATCTATTTGTTTTCCATCTTCACTTATTCTTACAGCTCAAAATGGTTTGGTGACAGTTTTTAAAGCAAAAGAAATAACAAGAATTGCTGTGCCATATGAAAACATGCTAAAATCCATTCCAAACTTCTAGAACTTTCTTCTGGAAAACACTTTCTAATGTAGATAATATATGATTTTGTTGTCATAATTCCTAGAAGGATGCCCAATTGATATTGTTGTGTGTGTGTTTGTAATTAAAAAGCAGTATAGTCATACCTCATGTTACGTTTGCTTCAGGTTGCGTACTGCAGCGACCCGGAAGTACAGGAACGGGTTACTTCTGGGTTTTGCCGCTCGCACAGATGCGCAAAATGATGTCATGTGCATGCGCAGAAGTGGCAAATCGCGACCCGCGCAGACACGGGCTGCGTTCTTTTCAGGTTGCAAACAGGCCTCCGGAACAGATCCCGTTCGCAACCAGAGGTACCACTGTATTTTGATTATTCTTTAATATGGAATTTCTGCAATAGGCATGTTTCTCTCAACCAAATTCTGCCCTCAAATGAATAGGGACTATTTCTTTGTTAACTATGATTATCTAACAAGGAACATATATGACGAAATGATATTGTTATCTGTATTTCCATTACACATAGAAGTAGAAAGCTACGCATTTCTCTCCCACTGAAAATAGATGTTTCCCAGGATTCATATCAGTATGACCCATCTAATGGGAATGAAGAACAGCCGTATCAGTTTTATTACTAACACCCTCCTACACAGGTTTCTCACAGGAAGAGGAAACATGTGGAATGTAATTGACAGTAAGGATAACATGGTGACATTTAAGCTTCTGTTTATTACAAAGAAAAAGAAAAACACAGCAGCTTTATGCAAAAAGCACAGTACTGCAAACTGAAAGAAGCAGCAAATTGTTTGTGGTGAATTAACCAGTTGGTTGGGTTTCATTCAGTCTTTTCCTAATCTGAATAGTAACAAGACAAAACCTCTGCTGGTATAAATTAGTGTGGCCCTTTGACCTATATGCTGTTTTTACGCCTGCTTTTTCTTCTAACTCTAAGCACAATTAGATTGAGAGAAACCAATGGAAGTCAGCAGGTCTAAGCTGCTAGAAATCGACAATAAATAATGCATGGGTAGCCAGTGTGGTGCCCTAGAGATTGGAATAATATATTACCAACCATGTGAAGTAGGATGAATTGGCATTAACTGAGTCCAATACAGGTAATATTTTGCCTAGATGCTATTAGAAGATTAACTTCCAGCAGGGTTTTGAGGACCTGGTGGCGGAAAAAATATTCTATTGCTTTGTTGTAATAATGGCTCAGAAACAAAAGAAAATGGGAATCTGATTTGTCATTATGTTTGGAGGATGTGTAATTGTCCCAGTTTGCTACCTAAGTTCTCTAATGAATGGTATTAAAGGGGGGGGGGGAGAGAAAAAAACAAGACAAAATCACACACTGATTTTTATAAGCTCAAAACAGACATCAAGTACAGCACCAACTGCCAAATGTTTACCTACTTTGTTGGGCTGCAGGTATGCAAGGCCTTCAAATGAGGCTTCCAGGTAGCAATGGAAACGGATTTCTCATCAGCTGCATAACTACGCCATACACACTACATGCAGGATATATGATGAAGAAAGGGAAATAAAGGCAAGGGGGAGCAGGGGATGAAACAAAAAAGAAAAGAAAAGCATATTAGTATACCAATACCAGTCATGGCTTTTTTGTGTCATTTGTAGCACTGATACATGCCTAAGGGGTGGAAGAATACTTTCATAATATCGCCAAGTGGCTGTCAGGTTTGTTCGTCTGCAATCAGTAGCATAAAACCGCCAAGCAGCCTTGTGAAAAGGAAACAACAGAAAGCACAAAGGAGCCAACAATATATGAAATGAAAGCATTGTTATTGCTATGGAAAATCTGCATTTTGTTCAAGCTGGAACCAATACCTGTTACTTTGGCTTAAATAATTAGTTCCGTATGGTTATGCTTGCAGAGTGCAGTGAAGATTTGGTTAGGTATTAAAATTCACAAGAAAACTGTACACAAGAAAGTCACAATTTCAATGGAAGGGCTCCCTTCATTTGTGGAGAAACTGGAATCCAGCAAAGGTTTCCTGCTGAAGGAAGGGAATGGGTGGGGGCAGTTTTGACTTGATTTCCCTCCATTCCCTTGCAGCCCCCAACCCACCTCCCATGATGTTACAGAAGGTCTCCCAATCCTACAGTAGCTTGGGTTGCTCAATAAAATAAAAGGACTTATCAACCACAACTTTAAGAAACTATTTTGCTGCACTATGTGTGTGTGTGCATTTGACATTTATCTCAAATTATTTTAACAGTGCATTATAGTCAATATCAAGTTGTATTCTTGTAAACATGGAAGTATTTAGCAACAACTGTTAGTTGTTTATCCTGGTAATCAGCATTTGAAAATATTACAATCAATAAGATTAATATCAAATACAATTATATTGGAGAACACAGCTTTTAATGTGATGAGTGATGATAAACTTTATATGGTATTTTGCATACATTATTCTCAATAGTACTGAGGCCATGTTGTAAATTCATGGCTGAGGTAAGATTTTGAACTAGGAAGCTTCCTGCTCACACTTTCAACCATGACACTATGTCTGTACACTACTAAGCATATCATAAAGCTAATAATAAATCGTATGAACAGGCTATATTTCTAGGATAGTGGCTTCTAGTCCCAATTTTTCAAATTTCACATTCTTACTACTTTTCATTTTAGTACAAATCAAGAGATTTAGATCCTGTGCAAAAAATAACATCCTTCATCATTGGATGCCTTATGCAATTCTAAGACAAAGTTGAGCCCCAGTCAATATGGCCAGGTCTTCCAGTACCATGAGGCAGAATGAGGCTATGTCTGGCAGTCCCTCTTCACCCCTCTGCTGCTCCTATCCTTAGGACCTGGTGCATTAGCAGAACAATCCTTGCTTTTTGGTTGGCCTGGCTCTTTCATTTAGTTGCCCTCTCCCAATGTACGAGCTGGCAGCCCAGGCTACGCACTCCAGCAGGCATCACATATATGCCATGTGTTGCTCTGCTCATGGGATGCAAGACAGTGCTACTGCATTGCAGCATTTGTTTGACTGGGTAGCACCAAGGCCCCAGGCAAGAGTAGTGAGTGATATGGTGGTGAAGTGTTGAAGGGCAGAACTCTATATGCCCTGGTCCCCCTACTTTGCCTGTTCCCCTCAGGTGTGTTAGACGCTGTCCCATTGACAGTGTTGGTTTAAGATTCAGCTGCCAGTCTGGTAAGTTTCTCTATGTGGGATGGGGGTGGTGGTGTCTTCTTATCTTTAGGCCGTGTCTGATACCATTAAAAGCCCTTTGTGGTATTTCTGCACTGGTCCTTGGGGAGTAGAGACTTCAGGCAGAGGAGGCTGTCTGCAACTACTCTGTCTTGAGTTCATCAGGTGTGAATCCTGGGCTAAATTGACACTACTAGTTAACCCTGGCATAAAGTGAGATGGCGGCTCACCGTCACTGCTTGGGCTGCTATTCTCAAGTGGGGGGATGAATCTGCAGTTTGTAAAGTCCATATTCATGCAGGCTCTTAATTGACAGTTGCTGGCTCATAACAGTATATAGCTGCAATTCAGCAAATATAGAAAGTGAATTCCTATCTCTTCCCTTCTTCCAATATGAAAACACACACATATTTTAAAATTAACCCTGTTGAAGTTTTGACAGCAATATGCATCCCTCCCATGTTGTTACAAACCATGTATAAAGGAGGCTCCCATGCTTGCACAGCCTGGAACTTGTCCAGTGGTCATGTCGGCATGACAGTTTTGATAGGTTCCCTTTCCTCCCAGCTATCATTCTGTTTTGGGAGTGGGAATGCTCTGTGATTGCTCAGACCTCAACTTCCAAGGCAAGCATAAATGACAGGCTGAGGAAATGACTGACTGATCCCCAAAGAGACATTTGGCAGTTGTACTCTGTGGGCATGATCCAGCATAATTCAGGAATCAGTTCTGCCAAAGTCTTTCAGAGGAGATTAAATTTGGTTTTCAAAGGAATAATGTGTGTGCATGCACACACACACACACAAATAATAATGGAGAATTGATTCTGGACTCTTAGATAAATAAATAATAGCTCAGGCAGCATACTAAACAATCACTTTGGATATAAACCTCGATTTAACTGGGTGTGAAAAAAGCCAAGCAACACAATGTGCAGTATTCAAAACAGCAACGAAGTGAAATCTATTGCACTAAAAGGAAATGTAATTAAATGAAGCAGCTGTTTAAAACATCAAATATGCTAACATTTCGATTTACTTTGTTTGATTCCTTCTACACATCAATGCCACCACTGGGAAGGTGCCCATAATTTTAGGCCAACAGCTATTGTGATCAATCATTCAAACTGTTGTAGTGAATTGTTTGGACAGAGGTCTCTTCCTTCAAACTGAATGTATTTACCCCCTGGCACAGTGTCAGAGACCCACTACTAATAATTAATTGAATGTGGGCGATGGTGCTGTGCCATAATTTAATCTGACATTTATTTATCAGTTCTGGGTTTTTATAGAAAACTATATTGTAAACTGTGTCATGCAAAATATCACACAATTTGTATCTTTCTAGGTCTTCCAGAGTGATTACTTCTTGAAAACACTACATACAGTGTGTTATCCAAGCACTGAACATGAGACATGTCAAGCACAAACAGCATCTATTGACATCAACAGGAATTATTGTTATGAATTCAGCAGTAAGTGGTGGATTGTAGCCAAGAATTTAGTTTAACAGAGAACATACTAGTTGTGTGCATGTAGCCCTCTTTAAAAAAAATATGAAATAGTGCCAATCAGCCATTTAGTAGGAAGGCAGGAACATGAGGGACAGAATCTAGCCCCTACCCCTGAGCAGCAGATTGGCTTGATTTCAGGTTTTAAAAAGAAATACATGTGAAGCATCCCAGCAACTTGATGAATCAGTTTTTGTGCATGATTTCCCATCCAGTTTGGATTGTGTGTGCAGAGGTCCAGTTCCATATGAGCATGGTCCCTAGCTAGATGGGAGGAAGATATTTACTGCAACATGCTGCACCATGGCAAATAATCTGGATAATGTTTGCATTTCTTTTACAACTTTGCATGATACGGATTGTAATATCCCTGAACAAAAACTTTTCAAAAAATCTGATTCATTTGGCACTTACTTGAATTAAACTGGCAGCGGGATTCCTTCTTTTTTCAAAATGTTTCTGACGATGCTGTTCCTGTACTTTTAATGCAAATCCTGACCCAAGAATGCCCTGGAGTGCAGTACAGTATGACAAATATTCATGGTCAGGATAGTTGTTTTGGTAAGGGGTTAAGAGCATACAATCTTTAAAATCATCTAGAAGTGTTACACATACAAGTAGCACCTGCCATAGTAAGCATGGCTCCTCCACTCTTTTGATACTTGAAATAACACATTGGACACAATCTGGAGCAAATCAAGTGTGTTTAGTGGCCAGACAATACAGGGTTGTGCCCATTCTGTACAATATAGGGAGCAGAGCAATTTAAAGCACAGTAGTGGTTGGTGGAAGGAAAGCTGTTGAAGCTTTCCCTTGCTCATACATTTCCCCTGAACAACGTTTCTTCAGGTTTTTCTATCTCAAAAGGGACTTCAGTCAAAAGTCTTGGTGCCCAGCCAGGAGCAAAATGAGGACAGGCAGTTTTTTGGGGAAAGTGCAGGCAGAAGAGGTTTTACTAACCCTCTCCTGTCCGCAGCCTGTGTTTTGAATTGTCCCAGTCCAGTTTTAAAGCAATTTAGAAAGAATCTACCATCACCATGTTTACCATTTACACCTCACTGTTCAGTTTGGCTCTATGCCCAGAAGTGCATGCTATGTTGCCAACTTGTGTTTTCACAAGTTTTCCATTGTAAAGAAGGGATGATTTGCCAGGAAAAAATGACAGGTGAGAGGAGAGTGATTAACCTTTTTTTGCCTACTCCTTTTCTCCTACATCCCCCGCCCCAATATGTACACCCCCCACCCCCATACGTATTCCAGCCATTTTCCAACATGTGTATCGAACAATGTAGAAAGGGTAATGGCAAATGGAAATTGCAAGGTGCAAATGACAGGGGGAAGGGTTAAGCACGCTCCTCTCATCTGTGAGCTTTTACCTGTAAATCACTCAGCTCCAGTGCCCCTTTGTAGAAAACCAGGGGTTAGTTTAAAAATGTGAAATAGCTGAGTAAACATGTAGTCTACCCCCCCCCTCCCGCACTTAATAGCAGCTTGAGTGGGCAATCTGTACTGGGGTCGTAGTGCAGGAGGAAGGGAGGAGAAAACCTGCCCCATGCTGCAGCCCCAATACAAATGCATGGAATGCTATGTTTTTACAAATGAAAACCATATTGGGAGCTTCAACACAACGTATGATTTAGCCCTAAATATCAGTGAAATTACTGAAAGAACTCAACTGGGATTCCTTTAAACTGGACTTAAGTGTGAAGACAGGAAACCTGCAAATTCAGCAGCACTTTTGTTTACTTCCACCAAACATATGTCTTAAAGAAGCATCACAATTATGCCATATAATGTAGTAGTATTTTTCTCACATTCCATTTGAAAGGTTGAGACTGAAAAATAGTGACTTGCCTAAAGTTAACCTAAGTGAGCATAGGGTGATTTAATAGTTAAACCAGGGACCTCTAGGTCATAGCACATTTTTTTAACCACTGTGCTATATCACCTTATTCAGTACATATCACCCTATACTTCTGAATAAAAGACTAGTATTGTGGCCCCAGGGGTGTTCGGATTATTTATTTATAGAAGCAAACTTTTTAGAAGTACTGTATACAATGATCATTTAAAGGAAAAATGGAAAATATTCCAATACATGTTACTAAAACTCACAGCTAGGTGTCAGTGTCAGCAGGCAGGCAAGCTTATCTAGGTTCACAAGAATTTCAGCACAGATTATACAGTTTCCTTCCTTCAAGACCAGTAGTTAGCAGCTGGATCAGAAATAACATTTCTGACTTATAAACTCTAAGGTAAATGCTTCACTTTAATTATTAATATAGCACAGCATGCCTGCAAGGCATGGAAACAATTTGGTTAATTATATCACCATTATTATTTTTTTGCATCTCAGCTGAAATAGGTTGAGAATATTCATAATTATACTAAGAACCTCAAGAGGATAGAACATTGTGTTCCCTAACCTCCTGCAAGATGAGTAAAATTTCTTCTGGATGCTTTTTGACAATCCAAAAAACATTACAAGGATAATATCATTACATTTGCCAAAAAAAAAAAAAAAAAAGCCCTGACTGGATCTGCATGAAAATCACAGTGATATATTAATTACTAGATCTTCACTGCAGATCACATAACCACACAATGACGTGTGTTTTTGGACGAGGCAGATATATTTTCCACTGGGGATATCTGTATTGATGGCAGGAAGCAGTTTCTTTAGCCACTTCAGATCCTGCCCACATCAACCATGTGGATAGATGGGGAATTAGGGTGGACTAAATCTTGTCATTTATGGATAGTGGGGGCTGAATGTCCCATTCCCAATAAGCCTTACTAACATGCCTCACATAAAAAGCTGCCTACTGCTTATGGAACGATATATGGGTACAATATTACCAAAATAAATTCTGGGACTTATCAGATAGATTTTACAGTTATCACAGGACAATAAATGAGCTTTTAAAGCAGCTTCAATTTTCCGCATTGTAGATTGCAGAAGTTGCAGTGCCATACAAATAACTGTCCCAGTGTTGTTTCCCATGTATGCCAGCTTAAAGAGTTTGAAGTTTTGCAAACAGTTGTAAAGATACTCACAGCAGGCAATGCAAAGAAAGAAATGCCAAGCAGTGCAAACCCTGCAGAAAGTAGCCTTCCTAGCCAGGTGAGGGGGGTTTTATCTCCATAGCCAATTGTTGTCAATGTGATCTGAAAAGAAACAAATATAATTCACTGTGAGAAAAAAAGTGGATGGCACAGATGTCGATAATTTTAACATTAACTGGGCAATATTCACAATGGCAAAATGGTAAAAGAGTAACCAAAATATGAAATTTTCCTGGTCCATACGTAGTGATTTGAATGGGGCTTGCTCACAAAAAACCACCTCATTCCTCAAATTAGTAGTTAAGTATGGACCTCTGGAACAAATTGGTGTCCCCTGGGACTGGTAGGATTGGGAAGGCAGGGAGACTAATAGCAAGGGAGGCCAGAGCCAACCAATTCCCATTTTGTCTTCCTCCTCATCCCTGTTGAGTTCTACAAAGGCAACACTGAACCTAAGGAGGAAGCTGACAGGCAGTACCATCCCACGGACTGCTTGTAAATAAGAAGGCAGGCAGGCTGGCTAAGGGTAGAATGAGACTGCTGGAGCTGCCTCCATTGCTTTAATCATAGACCAGCTTCAAATGCTTCAAGTTGTTTTTGATATTTCCCCTTTTCTCAGAAACTGGATGTAAGCCTGCCCAGTGGCCTGGGGGTATTGTTGGGGTGAATGAGTGGGCATAGAAAGGGTTAACTCCCCTCCTGGTGGCTGATTTTTGCTTGCAAATGCCTCCCACACTTCAGCAACTAGATCTAAGAATCCACACTTGCACATGCAGCATGCCAATTTGTTAAATAGCAGAATCGGACTCCCTTGAAGCAACTGCATATGAACCCTGAGATAACAGAGATTTAGTTTAGAATTAATCCGGATGTCTAAACAAGTAGATTAGTTGAAATATATTCTCAAATGAGAGACACCAGAGAAGTTAAAAAGACCAGGAAAACCCTCAATTATGTTTTAAGAAAATACCATAAAAATTGTATACAAGACCATTCAATGAAGTTCATTTGGAAGGTATTTTAACCGTTAAACCATGCTCATCACTGTAGCTTTTAAGAATGACAACAAATTCAGAAATACATGATACTGGAGACCCTATTTTAGAGGCAGTCTAGCATAATATTTTTTTAAGAATCTTCTTTCAGAGGAGAAACAATGACTTGACTTTTTCATTGCGGGGAACTTACGTCACCAACCCTTTTATTTGCAGAACCCCTTGGGGAGGGAACTCCTCTCTTAAGCTGCAATTTGTTTTTACTCTTTAAATAACAGTAGAGCTTTCCCTGTTGTCAATACTGCTGTGTGAAACTCAACTGTATAACTATCATGGGCACATATTGTGCAGATCCTGTGTGAAAGATACTCAGAGTCAAGTGTGGATTTCAATGCTCTTTATTCAGCTCATAGTAGTGAGGAGTGGGAGTTCCCCTGAAATGTCTGCTTTATATACATTATTTACACAATGGGCCCCACGTGATTGGCTAATTCCGGGATTCACCTGTAGGCCAATCTGGTTGCGGATCCACTTCCACCTGGAGTTGGATTGGGTGGCTCCTGCGGACCAACCAGACTGCTGCATTCTGAATCCTATTCTAGGGCCAATCAGATTGCTGCATTTTGGATCCTATTCAACTCAGTACATAACCCTGCGCCACCATCACTGATGACAAGACAGAACGGTATCTTACACACCCCTTCCTCTATGCCTCTGATATGGATACAGTGCCCTGATTTCATTTACCATTAACTACATCTGCACAGAGCTTCAATGGCCACACCTAGGCAACCAGATTGCATGCTGTTCCACATGCAAATTTGCAAAACAATGCTGCTTTGTTTGTTTGGTAAAAAAGGTCTAAGCCAGAGGTTGGATTCTATCTTGTTTCATCAGTGCAAGGACTTATGCTTGTGCAATAGAACTTTCCCCCTCCTCTGTAATTGTGCATCCAGTGCCCCTCCCCAATTTCACAGGATAAAATCTGGTCTGGAGGGTTATGGGAACCCCCTGAACAGTCTTAGGGGGTGCAAAGGGCAGGAAGAGGGGACTTCTATTTTGAAAGCACAAATCCTTGCACTTGCAGAACAACTTAGTTAGATATCATCCATAGCTGTGTCCCTGAGGAAGGGCTGTCATTTTACTGTTTTGTAAACTATAATTACTATTAATAAAGTTTTATCTTTCAGTCCCATCTGAGACCTCTTATTTTGCTTCTGCATGCAGAATCCTTCATTGACTGCTGCTTTGCATAGGTAAAAAGGGGTCAATCCATAGCTTTGAATTAACCCTCTCCCCCCCCAAAAAATTACAACCAAGTCCCATGAATTTATCTCTTGATTGGCTTAATAAAAATAAATTATATTTCCAAAATAAATGCAGTGATAGCAAAGACCTGAAATGTTAACAGAGGACTAACAAATATCTTTCCATTCCTTGATGGCCTTGCCAGTTCCACAAAGTTCTTTCCTCAGCAAATCAGCATCAACCTGTTTTATCAGGAATGGACCTGAATAATCTGGCCTTCATCCAGGTTGCTATCACTGCCAGACACTGGAGAATAGAGAGATGTTTCCAAGCTACATTTGAAGAAAAGAAGAGGAGCTTATGAAAAGGATAGAGCCAGCTGTCATTTATCTTTAATGACACTGCTGGCTCACAGTCTCCGCAGCAGAGAGATATACCATGGGTCCTGTAGATCTTTATATAATTGCAAGCCCTTAGAAAGAAAGAACAGCAGCACTTCTCTCTCTCTCTCTCTGAACAGAATCCAGCCTGTTCTTTCACACGCTCAACAGGTTCTGAAGCCCCCTGACAAGTACATTACACCTTTTAAGTGTATCAGAGACTCCTTGCCGCCTTTGAGCCCTGCTGCAGGGTGGTTCTTGAGCAATAAAGAGATGTCACATCTTCACAAGTCTGCTTCTCAACAGCGGACTTGTTTTTGCCTCCACACTGCAATAGTGTGATTCAGAAGACATTCAGATTGTGAACTAATGTAGGTCCCAGCATCCTTAGGGCAGAGCCTTTGCTTATATTTTTCTGTGAAGCACAAAGTACGCCGATGGTGCAATATAAATAAAAAACAATAGTAACGATGAATATATATATATATTTCCCTCAACTTTGAAACAATCTAACTTGTTTTCCACAACAGCAATCTTAACTTTATATTTTAAACAGGTGTGTTTGTTGGCAGTGCATATAAACCTGGGACCGATGACAAATTGGGAGGGGGGAAATGGGCAAGAGTGATAAAACAATTGTATCCGTAGGAGCTATGGAGAAGGGTGCAGCAGGACAGAAGGCCTGGCCCCAGAGCCTCACCTACACTGAGCAGCAGCACCAACTTGCCCTGGCTAATTGGGAAGGAGTGAATTTGCAGGCCCATGTACAGCAGGCTGGAGGCTGCTGTAGGAAGAGACAAAACAGCAAAGAATGACATGACACTGACTTGAGATTGAAATGGCCATAGCATCACTGATAACAGGTGTAAGTAGGCTTTGGCATAGGCATTTGGTATGTATCCTGACCCAATCTGCTTGGCTGATGGCTGATATTTCATCAGGATTGATCCTGGGGTTCAGGATCCCACCATCATGCAGATCTATGGGGAGATCCCGCCAGGATGAAACCTGGGGTGCTCTATGGCCCATTGGCCTCCCAATCTGGGCATTCAGGCAGAACCCAACCCCTGGACCCTTTAACAGGCTACCCAGAATTTGATCCTGGAGCAGCGGAAGGGGCACCCATCCCTCACACTAGTTTAGGCTAAGGATCCATACCCAATGCGTTTTCCCTGTCAAAAGTTGTGCCAGTTGCTATGAGGAAGTCAAACCCTCAGACAGGCGCAATTTGTTTGCAGGCAAAGTTCTCCCTGGCCCCGAATACGGTGACGGATTAATTCCACAGCAAGGCTATATGCATGCACTGCTTGCGTACCTCCAGGCAGGGCCAATGAATGGGTGGGTGGGACATCTGGTTTTGACTGCACTGCCCATTTGCAGTGCATTCAGCTTTTAAACCTGGCAGCAGACCTGACAGAAACCTGGCTCTGACAGGTCCGCTGCCCGAGCGAGAGCCCTGATTGGCTGCAATCGCCACTGCCGGCTGAGAATGGTAGGTGGTCTTTATAAAAGTCAATTGAGCAAAGCTGGGCAGATGGTCTCACTTGCTTCAAAGAGGATGCCACTGGAGCTCTTGCTGTGAAAGCAGACACTTGTGCTGGAACTGCTGCAGCAACTGCAGGAGGGATCTGATCTGGCTGCCCATGTTTCACACCTTCATTTCTTTTCACGTTTCTTAATCAAATGCCTAAAGACTGAATGAATGATCTCTTATGCATAGCCTGTATTACTCCTGGTTGCTAATGTATAGGCATCCGTGAATGAAATGGTTATAAATAATGAATTATTATTATTATGGTTCCCAGGAAAACATTGCAGTATATGTCAGAGACAATTTGAGTAACATATGGCTAGAATCTAAGTAACTGTGATTAAGGCTGCATACATGCAACATTGCCAGGACACTTATGTTTGTGATTGTAAGCTGTTTTAAGCTGTTTTAAACATTTTGTTTTAGTTGCTGGAACCTGCCCAAGGACCTTAGGGTGAAGGGTGGGTAACAAATTAAAATACTACTGCTACTACTACATTTTATCCTAGAATCAGTGTAGATTGAGTTATTATTCCCGCCCCCCCCCCCCCTGTGTAGCCCACATTCTATACCTATTGCATATTCTTTGCCCATGAAAAGCACTTCTTGAAGAACTGGTTTCATTCTGGAAAAAAATTCAGTACAGATTGATTGCGTATAACCTCTCAGTGTATCTATTTGAAAACAGATGTATGCAGTCACAGCAAGGAGGTGTGAGTGGGGGGTGTATCCACACCTGCTCAATGATCTTGTAAGCTGGCATATATCAAGATCAGGACTTTCTTCTGCATTCACCTGGGGCATGCACAGGGAGGAGGCTAGGATAATCTAATCAAAGGGAGGATTTTCAAATGCACATAGTCACCCTACTCCTGTGGATGAGAGAAACTAGAATCAATCAAGACTGAAAGCAACTTTTTGAAGTGAAGTATGTATGATTCCAGGTTGATTTGTGTGTGGGTTAGTGTGTACACAGCCTTATGTTATTGAGAACTTTGTCATTTACCTTGCTGTGTGAACAAGAGCTCATGCTTATCTATCTTTCCTTATTTCATAAAATTTATATGCTGCTTGATTGTAAAAAAAAACCAACCAACCTGCAAAGCAGTAAACAAAATGTACCTTAATTTTGCATAAATGCTTTCGGCAGCTATGACAAAACAATTAAAGGGCTATGACCTGGAATAAGCAAAATACCTCTCTGTCTCTCTAGCCCTAAGTTTCTATTCTAGAGAATTTAAAATTCCTTTTGTTATGATCTTCAGTAACAGACACATCTTTGAAAAGGTCTGGAACTGGTATATCCAAATTAGGATAATATCAAAAGGCTCTTAATTCCCTAGGTATATTATTTAATGCAGCAAAATTTATTTCAGTACACTACGGTTAACTGTTAATTAAGCAAACAATCCAAAAATTAATCAAATGTGGTTAAGTGATGAGTGTCTTTTTATTATAATACAGCTACTCTAATTAGTGAAATCTGAAATCTTAATTAACCATACCAAAGGGACACTTATCATTTCTATCTACAGATCATTCTGTCATGTGGGACTAATATGCTTCAAAGCTTCAAATACCAACACAATTCAGCTGCTGCCAATATGACTTAAGGCCTTCTTCTCTGATTATGAACTGGTTTGCATATCACGCTAAGCCAAACCATGGCTTAGACTGCAGGCATAGGCAAACTCCAGCCCTCCAGATCTTTGGGACTACAATTCCCACCATCCCTAGCTAACAGGACCAGTGGTCAGGGATGATGTGAACTGTAGTCCCAAACATCTGGAGGGCCAGAGTTTGCCTATGCTTGGCTTAGAGAGAAATCATAGGCTCCAGGAAAAGAACTCCCTGCCCCTTTGCTCCTTCCTGGTCATTCTGCTTCTGTGCTGCACTGAGCTAAGTAAGTCATAGCTGGCCAAAGCATGCTATCTGAACCTGACTTACAAAGTAATACTGAGCGGTAATCAAGGTTTGTCCTGTGGTTTACAGCTCATGTTTGTATGGGGGAGTTAAATCACAAGCCCTGGACTGGATGATACACCAAGCCAAACCATGACTGCATAGCCGCAGAATGACTGGGTAAGAGCATAGTGGCCACAATCTCCTTTCAATGAACCTGCATGGGAGCACTTTCATGCTAGGTCATGGTTTTTAAATATTGCATAGTCTAAATCAAGTAGTTCAGTTGATTCTGTACTTACTGTGCCCCACCACAGAGCATCTGCATATGTAGAAAATTGAGCATTTGTATCTTTTTCAACCAGGTAGACGAGGAAAGATGAAAAAATCAATACTAAAAATCCTATGTACCAGGCGGTGATTAATTCCTATAGGATAAAAAAAGAGTATTAAAAACAAGTATTTTGACAAACTATCTGTACCAATACAATTTATTGAAATATTTGTACCTCCATATTCTGTAGTTACTTTATTAGTTACATACAAAAAAATTCTTTGTACGCAAATTTTCCTTATACATTACAATGTATAATACTGTTTCAGGGCCAAGATGCAATTTGCTCCTTGAGTTAAGCCGAAGAGGTTGAATGTGCTTGGCAGACCTCCATGCCATCACAAACTCTTAAAAAATTCTCCTAAGTTTCAAGAGGTTTGCTATGCAACTTGGTTTTGCTGTTCAAGAAACAAGGGACCAAAGCCCCTCTGGAGAAGCAGAATGAGTTGCATGGTTCTTTGGATTATGACTACGTAACAGTGATTAACAGAGCAGAGATACTGAAGTCTTAAAAGTAAAATGTTTCAGCTTCCTCTGCTCCAGTGTCAAAGGGGGCTGTAGCCAAGATGGCAACGTTCAGAGGTGTGGCATTTGCTGTAGGTAAGTGATTTGAAGTATTATCTTCTAGGATGAGGGCATGGGGTGTTGTTTATATATCCGTATGTTTTCTCTAATGTTTTTGGATCAGATGGTATCTCTAATTGCAACAGCGGACAAGTCAATGCTGCCATGTTTTTTTCAGTAGTTTTTAATTACCTGGAGATTCATGTGGAAGGTGATTCATAAATTAAGAAAATGATAATAATAAATGAGAAAAGCTTATGTCACAGGTTTGTTAGGTGCCATAAAACTCTGTGTAGTTTTTGCTGCAACATACTGACACCACTATTACTGTGGAAATTGATAAATCAGAGAGGCTGTGATAAGCTGAACTGTTCCTTTTTTCTCGCTGATTGGGAACACTTTGCATAGGTCAGCTATTCACACATACCAGGGTGGTGAATGTTTATTAATATCTCTCCAACCCTTATTGCTTATTTATATTTGACTTGTATCTTTGAGTGTTAGTTGTGCATCCATTTTGTTAGCCATACTGATGTATCACAGTTTTATATTTGCAATCACAATCAAAATGTTGCCAGGCCAAATTTGAAAGGTAGGCAGGCCTTCTCACCTGTCAGTTATCTGTTGTCAATATGAATACTGGGACCTCAAAGTGTAACATGGACTGTTAGAAAGCCCTTTTGCAAGCAGCCCCATGTTGCTCTTAAGCCTGTCAAAAACTGAAAGTCAAAGAGCACCCCAGGGTTAGGGTTTTCAGAGGTTTAGAGAGCAGTGCTGGGCTGTTTGAAAGACCTCTTGCAAGTATTCCTGTGCTGTTCTTTAAACCTCACCCCCCAGTATAGTTTAAAGAGCCATGGGTTGTTTAGTTAGCCAAAGGCCTGTGGGAAGAGGAATGCTTTTGCCTGGTGCCTAAAGATATGTAATGAAGGCACCAGGTGTGCATCCTTGGGGATAGCATTCCACAAGAGGGTGGCTACCACAGAAAAGGCTCGCTCTCATGTTGTTACCCTCTGGACCTCTTGTGGAGGAGGCACATGAAGAAGGGCCTCAGATTACGATTGCAGGGTCAGAACCAGCACTTTGTATTGGGCCCAGAAATTAGTTGGCAGCCAGTGCAGTCGGGCCAGGATTGGTGTAATATGCTCAGTCCTCCTTGCCCTGGTGAGCAACATGTTCCAGCATGGGAATGGAAGCTAGTTTGGCTGTGTGGGCCAATTCCTAGCAGGGCAACTTGGCGCAGCCATTGTAGAATGGAACCCCCACCCATCAGCCTCCATCAGTGGCACCAGTTCATTAGCAGGTGGTTTTTGAGAAATGGCCTCACAGGTTATATCTGACCCCATGGCGAGGTGAAGGGTACCTACCCGAGATATACACACAAATGTGAATGGTCGATGCAGAACAAAAACCACTGCTACCGGATTCTGTATTTCCTTTTTTTTTTTTTTAGCATGAAATACATGCATGAATGACTGACAAAATTCAGAGCAGTGAAGAATATGAACAGGCCCTTACCTTGCTATGTGCATAAACCACTGAACCTAACAATTTCCAGGTTCCTCCTCTTCGGTCCATGCGCACCATGCGAAGGATCTGTAGGAAACGAAGACTTCTCAGTGCTGATGTTGCAAAAATGTTACCCTGAGTTTTTGCAGAAACAACTGCTATTGAAGCGATGAGAACAATGATGTCTGAAAGAAATACATTACAAAATACATTAATTTACGCATATGGACCAGTAATAGCTTGATAGCATATTGTCATATGCTGGGTGAATTGGATGGCTTTGTATGTTAAGAATATTCTTTAACAGTCTTTATGCTGAAAGAAAGTGAATTATAACAACAACATCCCTATAAATGCAAAAAATACAATACTATAAAATGTTGCATTGACCAGTGCTAAGTTCTATCAAAAGAAATGCCCCTTTACTCAATTTACAAAAATACACACTTTACAAGAATACATAATACACAATCATCTAACCCAAGTTCTTAGACAGTCTCCAGTTATTTCAGGCATGTGCTCTACAGTCCTCATCTAATTTGTGTGTGCCAATTTCATGGGACCAAAGTTTTAACTGAAAAGGATCTAATATAAGTATCTCTCACTAAAAGTTCTATGTAGCTCACATACCTAGTATTGGGAACCAGTCAAATTGTAATAATTTGAAGAGTAGCTATTTAATTGGAAGAGCCCACCCTTTTCTGCTCCTGTTAATAGATGGAATTGTTAGCAACACATTTGCCCCCTTTGGCTACCCCTTCACTGAGAATAATCGGGAGCAGTGATCATAACTGAAAATGCACCACAGGGATGGAATCATCATGCTGATGCAATAAATTTATAGCAGCAATTCTTGTATTAGATTAGCATTCTGCTGACATACTAGCTTTTCATTGGCAAAGCTTTTATGTAGGAAGGTACAATTCCTTCATCTGAAATTTGAAAGTCCAGGAAAGGGTGTATAGCATGCTTTGCTTATATATTTGAATCATTTTACTTTAGATTAGCATCTATTCCAGTCTCAATCTAAACCCACTGACATGGGAGTGACAGCTTAATCTTATGTTTATCTACTCAGAAATAAGTCCCACAATGCACAATAGGGTTTACTTCCTACTAAGTGTTTTAAGATTTGCCAGTGTCATATTGGGAAGCAAAATACTGTATTTATTGGGACAAACAAATGTTTACAATGCAGCATGTGAGCTTTTGAGTTCACAGTATTCTATTTCAGACTAGATGAACTGCCACATGACTATTTGTTGATACTAATAAATTTAATATTTTACTGACGTTATGAATTTGTTATAATGGACCAGTGGAGCTATCTGATTTAATATATGTCCATGGAGCTTACTTTCATGGAGCTTACTTCCCTGTTCTAGCCACATTTCAAATCATTTGTACCTTTCCCCAAGCAAAGTGTTGATAATGAAAAAGCTACCTGTTTTGTTATCTTATAGGCAGGGCAATGGACCTGTTATTGCCATGTCCTGAGTTTCAGATGCTTTATTGTAGCTCCCTTATTGTAGCTGCTTGCCCTATTGTAGCTGCTCCCCCCCCAAAAAAAAAAATATCTATGGGACTATTTAATCATGTTCTTAATGAAGCCCTGAAATGGGAATGTTTTCTAAGGTAAGCTACCTTTCCCTGTGCTGATTCTGGAATTCCCCACAAGATCCACTTATCCCAAGTGATTCCATAATTCAGAGGTTACCAAAGCAGGAGAGTCACATTGCTCTAATAACCATCTTACTGTCTTGGGAGATGACAGCCAACTCTTGAAATACAACCCTCAGTACACCAAAGGTCTGAGATGGATGAGTGTTGAAAGCATTTTGCACCTTTCAGAAACTGGCGTTTAGATTAAATTTAGAGCTTTCGCATGTCCTGAAAAAACTAAAAGTGACTGGGTTTTTTGGGGGTGGGGTGGGAAAAATTCTATGCTATTTCTAGATAAAGATCAAATTCAATGGGAGCAGAGGTGGTAAAATTTGTTCCAAATAACCTTTCAATGCAGAAAGTCGTACACTGATGTGCTTGTAGATGAGGTTATTGTCCTCATGGAATAAATTCCACATGTGGAATAGAACCTCCCCTCCCTCTCCTCTCCCAGCAACCCCCCCCCCCCCAAAAGCTGGGGGAACCACTAGGGCAGATATGGAAAGGGAAGGAGCAGGAGACAAGATTCCATTGTGCAGTTGGAAGTCATTCCACGAGTCCAATGACTTCGTTATACACAACCCGTGATTTGTGTGTGTATGTAAAAAATTGACAAGCAAAATACAGATAGACTTTGAATTGTTTATGTTTCAGTTTCTTTGTTAATTGCACAGTTGTATTTGCGGGTTTTTTTAAAATAAAAAAAAAGGTTAAACAAGATTTTAAACCAGCATTAAACAGGCTTTTCATCATTCTGGACTCTGAATTTACCCCACAATTTTAACTATTATTTTTCACACAAACTACTGGAACAGTCACAGCTAGTTTGAATGTTGTGTGTTGGCCTTTTCATAAGCTTGAATTATAGAGCTATCTCATTGTGTAGTGGGCTTGGCTACTCTGAGCAGATTTAGGGATTGTAATTCAAAACCATTAGACTTTTAAGCCTTGTTCTGAGGGCAACTTGTGTGTGAGGTGACTTTGCCCAGCAGCATGGGCCCAGAAAGCAGTGTGTGTGTGTAATGCTGCATCTCTTTGCAACTCTTGTGAGGTCTCACAGAATGCTGGGCATCCTGCACGATTTTGGGATATGCAAGAGGAGCCAAGAGCTTAAAAGGCCTCACCCATGAGGATTTGTGGCCATTTTGCCCTACAAGCTTCCCACGCACCTCCTCTTGGTGCTAGAGTCTCACTGAACTAACTACCCGGGTCACTGCTTTACAAGGCCAGAAAGAAGTTTTTTCCTTCCAAACTTGAGTTGGCCCTCAGTTGGAGTTTTTTCTGCCTTTCCCTCAGTGACATAAAGCTTTGCTTACATTAGGTGCTGAGATAATTCTGTACTTTTGTGGGGCAAAAATGGCATAGGGCAAGATCAGCATAGTAAAGGGGCTCCCATAAGGGGCCTGAGGAAAGGGTTGACTAAGGCATGCTACCTGGCTGGAATTTTTCACCCTGGCCGCCCAGTGAGAACCTGGATGCCTGGCTTGCACCACATCGGGGTTCAACACTGGGTGATCACCACGGATGGGATAAGGGTGGGGTGCCATGCTCTGCCATTCCACCAGCATGGGCTGACTGGAATGAGGCAATAATCCTTGCCTTACTGCGATGGCAGCCCTGCTTATCTGCTGTAGTCATTAAAGTTTCAACCTGATTTCACCCATCACTGCTGCCCTGTTTCAGTTATTACACTGCTCTCATGGGTCACATAATGTATTGTCTTTCTATACATATGTGTAAGAGAAGAAGGTTCATCATTTTATAAAACTGCTGTTAGTAGTCCTTCCAAAAGGATTCCATATGCCACCTTCATGTTATTGTTAAGGTATTTATGGATTGCACGTTACTAATTTTCACACTGGTTATTTATTTTGTGCACAGATGGTACGCTTATGTTATTCCGGGCTTTTATAGATTTTTGCTTCCATACTGATTTTATTTATTGTCTACTGATATTTGCTTGCCTGATAATAGACATGTGTTGAAATGTGTTGGGAATTTCAGCCATAAGTTCTTTGTGGTTTCTGACTTAGAAGTGGCTATTTTTATTGCGGCTGCCCGCTCCTTATTTGCTTTTGACATTATTTCTCAAATGTGCACTAAAACCTGTAGTTGCTTTCCTAACATACTTCATGTGGCATCCAGGGAATTTGCATTCTACAAACACTACACTGCTGGCTTTGCAGGTGATATTCTGTTTACTGTACTGAGGCTGGTTAGTCATTCTCTTTCTTAAGGAGCTGGTTGCCCTAGTATTACTTCAGTTCTTAGCTTGTGTAGGTCTGGAGCCACCTTCCCCAACCTGGTGTTGTCCAGGTGTTTTGAACCACAACTCCCATATGCCCAAGCCAGCATGGTCAGGGATGGTGGGAGTTGTAGTCCAACAATACCTACAAGCCTCTGTGTCTTAACCAATTTTCTCAGGAAGGGAGTCTGAGGAACTGAGGCATATAGTAGCAAAGAGAGACAAAATTCTAGGCTCTCCAAAAAGAAAAGCCCTGCCTAACCTTTTGTGAGAGTGTCAACAAGGATATGTACAGGAGTATATGTTGTGTTCTTAAATTTTCAAAAAGCTTTCAAAAGCTAAAAGCAGTCGTGAGATGAAGGAGCAGGTCCTCTTATTGATTGGTAACAGGTTAAAAACCAAAAAGCACATTTATCACAATGGAAGGATTTGCCACAAGAGCTCAGTATTGGGATCTCTGCTTCCTTAATTGCAGTTAAATGACCTGATTGGCAGAGGGGAGCAGTAATGAGGTGATAATGAGTTTGCTTATTGTTCAGGATGGTGAAAACAAAAGAAGATTGTGAGGGGCTCCAAAAGGAGCTTTCCAAAATAGGTGAATGGCAAATGTGATTCAATGTAAGCAAGTGTAAAGTTATGCACACTGGAGCGAGACACCCTAACATCATATATATGCTTATGGGGTCTGAACTGGGTGTTCCTTCAATTGCTTAAACCACCCACTTCAGACCTGAGGTAGTTTTCATTGAAGTTGCAAAAACATTTCAATCTGCAGATGATGTTTTTGTGTGTGTTCTGGAGGAATTCCATTTTAAATGAATGTGAGCATCAGTGGGTTGATTGTAAAGATCTGTGACTATCTTGTTTTTTATGTGACAAGAAGAACATCCGATATGATTTGTAATGACTCTATTAAGTGCACATTTGATGGTGGGATGGATGGTTGGTATCATTCTTAAATTGTTCCAAACTTTTGTTGCTCGTGGTCCAGATGACAAAGGATGTCATAAATGCATCGCCAACAAATGAGCAGCTTGTTGGTGGGCTCCTTAACTATGACTTGTTCAGGCTTCTCAAAAATAAATTGACATAAAATGGAGCCATGCAGATGCCCAGGAGCAAACTTAACTAAGTCATCGTTAAAGAGCCCACCAACAAGCTGCTAATATGGTGGTGATACATTGGTGACATCTTTGTATTGGTGAACAGACTCGGTAGCAAAGGAATGCTAGAACTTACTTAAGGAGTTATTTTCAACTAAGTTACACTCAGAGTAGGCCCAATGAAAACAATGCACTTGTTAGTCATGTCCATGAATTCTAATGAGCCTCCTCTAAATCTACTGCACAGAACCAAAGAAAAATATTACCGTAACTCTGTCCCGCCATCAAAGTTACATGCAACAACACCACTGAAAATTAATATAGCCCTTTCCTGGATGATAGTCTTGTCATCAAGCAAAACAAAGTAACCACAAACAATTCATGCAAACTACTGGCCTTCCATTTGCACAAACAAAATATGTCAAAACAGTGTTCAGATTCCTATATCCTGCCCAACATTTACTTTTAGATGTTTTACATGTAGCACTTTTCTGTTTTTTAAAAACATTTTTTTTATTAAAGATTTCTTGGTTTACAAAAGTATGTGCAATGTCTCTTCTTTCTACAGATCAGTTTCATTTGTTGAGACATTAGTGTTACATTAGGAAGAACAGGGGGGAAGAGGTGGAGGAAGCCATGGTGAGTGGGGTGGAGTCGGATGGCGATGTTTCTGTTTTACTTAATGTATGTTTGGGGTTTTGTGTCAGCATCGTTTGTGCAGGTTCTCTTTGCTGTTCGCTTGTTTTCCTTTGGTGGTGAGGCAGGTTGGGGCTGGCCTAGGGTGTGGTTGTTTGTTTGTGATTGGCTGTGGTGATCTTTGTTTTCGTGTGTGAGTGGGATGGGTGGGTGTTTTTGGATCAGGTTAGCCATATTGATTTGTATGCTGTTGGTGGATTCTTCTTGCTGTCTTGTTGGGCTGTGTATGTAATAAAGGGGAGCCATTTTTCTCTGTTGAAGAAACTGGATTTATCTGCTTAAAGCCAGACAAGTTATGATTAATCATCACCTACTAGTAAAAAGTAATTGGCAAGGTATCTTCAGGAAATTCTCTGAATAAATGGCTCTGTCTTGATTTTTGCAGATGTTGTCATTTTAGCCAAAAAGTCTCTTGAGTTCTCAAGAACATATACAATACTCTCTGGATGGAAATCCTGTTAATTATCAACATGGGAAATATTAATTACCCAGCCTCTTCAGTTTTACAATTTTGTTTCAAGTTGCAAGACAACTTAGTGTTTTATGATATAAGAAACTAAAGTGGCTTAGATTTCATAATAATCCTGAGTAACAACTTGGACTGGGATGTGAAAATTGATTTGAGCTATTGCTGTGCAATACAATAATAGTGTTCTCTGGTAGCAAAAATTCGGGGGGAGGGGAGGGTGCTATATTTGAATTACCTACTCAATGGGAATTTTTGGAATGCATCTCTTAGCACTCAGTGCACTTCAAACTATCTTTAATAACGTGGAAGAAAGCAATTTCAAGAGGCCATTACCCCAAATATTATTGCTTTTTGGTCTGTCCCCCCCAAATGGGGACAGCTATTCACCTTGGTTTGTAAGTCATCATAGTTCTACTCAGAGTAAATCCATGCCCATTAATTCCAATGCCTCTACCCCTGAGTATGATTCACAACCCTTTGTGTTAAAAGGAAAACGCAGACCACTTGTTAAACTGAATTGGCTGAAATAAATAATCCAGGATAGAAAGAAGCCTGTAGGAGTCCACAAAATTGTCATGTATGCTGGTAAGCGGATGGTCTTTTCCCTCCCGACAGCAGCCTCACACAACTCATGGGATGCTATTACAGAGCCCTCAAATTTTTATAACCAAACTTGCTTCAAAATAGGGGTGGAGAACATTTTTCACCCAAGGGCCTCATTTCCCTCTGGGCAACCTTCTCGAGACCATGTGCCAGTGGTGGGCAGGGCCAGAGGCCACTATCTGTCCACTATCTAGACAAGCACTATCTAGACAAGCAAGAGGCATGTTCAGAGTTCAAGGACATATTCCAGCCGGACAAAAACACTTGAGGTGTGAAGCAGGGCTAATGAGGGATGTGGCCTGGGGCCAGATAGAGAGGTCTGGGGGCCACATTCAGCACCTAGGCCTGAGGTTCCACACCTCTGCTTTAAAAGATAACAAGTCCCCATCCTGCCAGATGGAATTACCAAAGGCTTGCAAAGAGACATATTTATGGGAAGGCAAACTGGAGTAGCTCAGCAAATCTGAGGCAGTAGCAATGAGCATGCCCAGACACTGTGAAGACTGTGAACATTTTGCAAGCTGAGTTCCAGCCAGCTCCCTCTTTCACTTTCCGTTGCTGAGTTCAACTGCTACCCCTTTGGCTCATGCACACAGGCAAATCCAGGAAAATCCAGCCTGTGGTACTTACTGACAAGCTTAGACACTTCTGCTCAGAAGTAAATCCCACCGAGTGCAAAACATCAACAAAACAAAAAAAAATTCCCCCAGGTAGATGGATCTACTGGGTGTTCAGGAGAAGATGGGTGAGTTATTGGGGCTGCCCTACCACTTAAAATATCCCATTAAAGCAAGTTCCCCTAAAGTCAACCTCAGTCCTGCAGTTGCAAGGAGGCAGCCTGACAAAGTAAGGCAAATCTTCCTCGCCCCACTCCCTCAGGCTTTCCCCTCACCTGTCCTGACAGAGAGAAAAAAGGACAGGAGATAATATTCTCCCCAGCTTCAGCAAAGTCTTAAACACCTCCGAGTGTGCATATACAACAACAACAACAACAACAATCTTTATTACGGCCCAGAGACTCAACAAAACATTACAAATCAATACAGAGTTCATACAGCCTACCTCCAGGTGCATATGCTGATGTTAGTGACTCAAAGGATTGCATATTCCTATGCTGTAGCAAGCTGGCCCAACAAAATACTTAACTGCCTCAGTTGTATCTCTTATTCTGATATTAAAATAGTGAAATATGTGCTTATACCAACCAAACACTACATGCATTTTCAGGTACATATTTACAGAAATACACACAGGATGATGTCCAACAAAGCCATACTCAGATTCATGAGTATCAATGGACCTACTCTAAGGTATTTTAAGTTATGTGGAATATGAAACATCCACAAATAGGTCATTTCCCACCTGCATTGCTGCAGCATGTTACATAGAACTGGGTGGGAAACCATTTTCTGCCTGAGGGATGCATACTTTTGTGGCCACATCCCAATGCAGGGCACAGCCAGAAGCAAACATAGGCGTGTCAGGAGACAAAGAGTGGTTAGAATAATGGATGTTATTTTTACCTGTGTATAATAGACTAAATCCCAGATTTGTCTGCCAGGCCCTGCCCTGGCTCTTTAATTCTTGAAAGCTCTAGCTAGCAAAGGAATTCTGTAGCCCATCTATCAACGTTGGCTCTTCTATTTTCCAAACGCCTTCCAAGCCCAGTTCACTTTGCTGCACGTGGCAGGACAGAATTTCAAACAAATACATGCTCTCCCAAGCCCACATTCCCAGCATGTTCACACTCCTGTCTCGGCTACGTCTATGCTGGCTTGGTCATGCCCACAGAATGGAAGGTGGCTGGGTTCCCAAGAACATGCTCTACAGTGAGCTGGTGTCAGGTAGGCAGACCTGTTGGCAGACCAACTCTGTGCTATAAAGAGGTCTGCAAATGTGACAGGAAGGCTGGCAACACCAACCTTGCCACGCAGGAATCCCTTGCGGACAACTGCGGTGCCTGGAGACAGACAGGTTGCCTATCCATAGCATGGACCAGAGGCAAAATGACTGCTGGGAGGAGAACAGAGAGAGGAAACGCCATGGTGCCTCTGCAGAAGCACAACTGGAGGCCTTCATCTGCCCCAGCCGCAACAAAGCTTGTCTCTTCCGCATCGGTCTCTGCAGCCACAGCAGACGCTTCCAACAGCTTGACCTCACCCCCTAAGGTGCACTCTTCCATTGCCCCCCGAATCCTCCTCCAGAACTGAAAGTGAGAGCCACTCCTTTATGAGGGTAAGATCACCTAAGGCCCACTGGGCTACTTCTCTTCTTTTTGGGGTGTGGAGGTGGGTAGAGAGGGGTTACACAACCACAAATGATTGTACAAAGAAGAAGCAGCAGCCCAGTGGTCAGGGAAAAGAGTGAAAACATTTTTTCACCTGAAATAGCCAGGAAGTTCTGAAAACCTTTCCTAGCTATTTTCCAACTTATTGTAGTTGTTTTTAATGGGATGCTATTATATCGAATTTGAATCTCTAAAAACTTGGCTATAATTTGCTTTGTATAGGTCTTCATAATGAAAGCTGAAGGTTATTTTGTTTGTTTGTGATTGTAAGTTGTTTTGTATGCTTTCTTTAGTGGAAAAGCAACTACTTTATAGGTATCCTGTTCAGGGTCATCGATCAAGGGCCCAATTAAGATAAAGTGCATTTACGTTTTGTTGAAATAAAAAGGATGTAAGCAAAGTAAAAGTTTCTTTTCTTTGGACTGCTCATCTTAAGTGATGTAAGAAACAACTATATTTACATGTACCTGTTCAGTTGATGCAATTTACTTTTCTGCTACATGTGTGCTGTGCAAGATGCTGAAGATCAGCCATGACATCATAATAAAGCACAAAAGTAAAATTCTTCATTAGAATACTATGATGTATTTCCTGTGACTCATCATACATGCCTGCTGTAACATCATTCTTCCTCAGGTCCTCACAATGAAATAATCCTAAAAGCACAATGCAACCACCCCTGAAAAATAATACCTTCAGTCTGGGAAAGGAAGGCTGAAAGTTCAGAAAAATGCTCTCAACATAGTTACCAGATCTGCATGCATTTGTTTCAGAGGAGAAAGAGAGGAAGATGCGGGCCCGTATTATACAACAGCTAGCCGCAATGGCCCGCTTCTATGCACCATTGTTTGGAGGGCGGAACCTTATCATTACCAATACAGTGAGTAGCGGTTTATTGCTGGGAATTGCAGATCTAGTCCAGCAGTCTTTGGAACGAAGGCAAAATCCCAAACACAAGTGGGATGTTGAACGTGCATCTCACATGTTTATAACGGGATGCACCATGGGACCGCCCCTACATTACTGGTACACCTTGGTAGACAAACTAACCCCGAGAAAAGGCCTTGGACACATCAAAGTTGTCATCATCAAGGTAACAATAGATCAGCTTTTTGCTCCATTTTTCGGGTGCTGGTATTTCATGACAATGGGACTACTTCAAGGTCACACTGTGGCAGCCAGCTGGAAGGAATTTAAGGAGAAATTCCCGGAGTATTTCTTAGCAGAACTCACTGTGTGGCCAGCAGCTCAGATGGTCAATTTCCTATTTCTTGCCCCTCGCTATCGAGTGCTATTTGTGAATGTAGTGACCTTGGGGTGGAACATATATCTTTCATATCTCAAACACAGAAGTTGAGGACTGCAAGGAACTGGAAGCAGAAAAGTGAAGCACAAGTATACTTCTCTGGACTGAATGTGTTGGCTCAAAATACAAACAGATTTGATACTGCCCCCCTTGGAATTTTATTGTTACAGTCTGTGCATTTTTTCTTTTTTTAGATAAAAAGGTGTCGGTACTCACCATAAAATTGTTACAGTAAATGCCACACTTTTAACATGTGGGGGGAAAGGCACTGTGTTCCCTGGAGTACCCCCAGAAAACAAAAGCACTGGTTGCAGTCCTTTTCACAAAAAGCAAGGTAGAATAATGTTTCCCTATCCTAGTTTCCCCATGTTTTTTTTTTTAAATTAAACATAATTCATTTATTTCATAAAAATTATATACTGATTGATTGCAAAAAGAAAACCCTTAAAGATGGTTTACAAACAGAATAAAGAAGAAGAAGAAGAAGAAGAGGAGGAGTAGTTTAGAATTGATATCCCACTTTATCACTCCCCTTCAGGAGTCTCAAAGCGGCTAACATTCTCCTTTCCCTTCCTCTCCCACAACAAACACTCTGTGAGGTGAGTGGGGCTGAGAGACTTCAAAGAAGTGTGACTGGCCCAAGGTCACCCAGCAGCTGCATGTGGAGGAGCGGAGACGCGAACCCGGTTTCCCAGATTACGAGTCTACCGCTCTTAACCACTACACCTTACTGGCTCTGATAAAATCATCAGTAAAATCCATTAGAAACAACTATTCAAAATACTGTACACAAGACTAGGTTAAGAATCCACTTCTAAACTGAACAAGGGACTCCCTTGTATTCAATCATCTCAAAAAATTATATGCCTTTTTCCAGCTATTAGCAACTGCTCAAAGACATTTACCTTAATTGATCATTTTTAAAATGTACAAGCACAGGAGAGGTTAAAAACCGAGAATGCAAGTGGTTGTATTGAAAGTAGCCCTCAGGAGAACGTTCCATCAGCCCAAGGATTTCTCCTTGTGAGGGAATGTTCTTCCCATCTCCTCTCCCATCACCCCCTAAATCTCTTCTGGAGGTTCTCCCAACCTTCCAGAGCAGATTTGGAGATTGCTTGTGGTGCATGCAAGAGAGGGAAGTCCCCTTGAGCTGGTGCTAATCCTTGTGCTAGTGCAACAATTTAGTTGGAACACTACCCAGTTATTATTTCTGAGTAAACATACAGTGTAAAGGACTTAAATAGTTGGGGGGGGGGGGGAATCTGCCCCAGGAAATGTATACAATTCAGAATTTTTCAGCCTAGACTGAGTCATAGGGCAAACATTTCAGATGTAAATGTCCCAGGAAACCGAAACAAAGTGCAATAGAGCTTTGTTCCAGGAAACAGAGGGCTTATCTACATTTACGTTTTGTACCACACTTTCCAGGCATAGGTTCTGCTTTAAAGCTCTGTATTTGAGCTTTTTGTCATCCCCCCACCCCCAGTTTCCCCCACAAAAACTCATGCTTTATTGCTCAATCGCAGCAATCATCAATTTGGGTTTCCCATGGATTGACATTTGCTCTGCTCTGATTGGGTGCCAAAGAGCAGGTTTTTGCAGGGAAAGTTCCAGAGCCAAAAAGAAAAAGGCGCCGGGACATACAGCTTTAAAGTGCAGTCCTTGCATGGAAAGAGCGGAGGAAAAGTAAATGTGGATAAGCCTTAATTCAGGGGTCAGCAAGGTTTATCTTGCGTGGGCCGGATCGGTCCCACGGAGATCCTTCCATGGGCCGGAACACGTGCGTGCGTGAGCGCGCCTGCTCACGATTTTCGGCATCTGTGCAGACCCGGTTTTCGGCACTGCAGAAGCAAGTCCCTGCACCACACAGCACGTGAGTGGGCAGCTCGGTTTAGGGGCGGCTCGTGGGCCGGTCAAACGACCTCTGTGGGCCGCTTCCGGCCCATGGGCCTTAGGTTGCTGACCCCTGCCCTAATTCATGTTTGCTCAGTTTATGCAGCTCAGTCTCCTCCTCTGGTTTGGGGACATACTACAAATTATTCTTTCCAGATTTGAACTACTAACACTGCAGTCCAAACCCCCTTTTTGCTGGACTGCACAGGGTTGGGTTGGGTTGGGTTGGGTTGGGCAGAAATGTCCCTCTGATCACCCATGCTGACTCCCACCCAGAGAGAGATGCCAGCATCACTCAGCTAGTGTGGAGCTCCCCATTTTGCCTGCCGCATGTGCGGGTGAGAGTACCATTGGCAGGGTCCCCACTGTCAACAGCCTATGGAAATCACTGAAATGGGTATTGAAGGGTCAGAGAGGGGCTGAGCCAGGCCAGTATCCACTGAATGCTGAGCTGGCCCTACTGCCATCACATGACGGCATTGAGCCCAATTGCCAAAGCAAATCCACAGCAATTTGGCTGCCCACTACATTCTGCCCTGGTGGGAGCAGCATGGCAGTCCCATTACGCATGACAGAGCCTGGATTGCACCCTTACTCTTGATTTAGGAATTCTTGGCTGGAAAAATAGCAGCATCTGAAACATTTGCACCCCTTTCACCCATAAGCACAGGGGCATGGCTGGTCTAAACCCCTGGGCCGTGTGAGGAAGCAGATTTTGTGGTATAAATGGGGTAATTAAAACGGCCAATGGTGTAGTTTATTGTTCTGTGCTTGCCACTGGGTAACAGAATTTTGAGTTTCTGACTCAAGCACCAAAACATCTTGGATCATCTCTGCCTCCAGCTGCTTATTTCTTCATGAACAGCCCCGTGTTGGTGAGAGCATCAGAACTGCTTACATTCTTCTCTTGCCCACTTCCAATCTGTTTCAATTGTGCAACTGCACAGGAGATGGTCCTGGTGGATTGTTCTCACAAGCTGAAGTTGCTGTTGTTGCTTTAATTAAATTTGGGAAGCATTAAAGGAATGGAATAAAGAATAATCGCTTGTCACAATTCAAGAAAGATAACGCATTTCTTTCAAAAACAAGAAACCCACAACATGACTCAACAGTCAGTAAGAAGGAAGGAACAGAAGGCAGGGAATGAACAGCCTCAAGAACCTCACAGCTGGATCCTCCTACAGCAGGATGATTTCCCCAGCTTCATACTGACATGATTGGTACACTGGCTGGTTCTCAAATGCCCTCTTGTCCTGAAGGTATGGCCCAGAACTGAATTAGTTCTGGGGAGGGCTTGCAGGTCTCCACAGATCAGAGGTAAAACACACACCTGAAGGATTAAAGAATAGCTTGCTAATAGCTTACCAAACAGATTAATGTTCAGCGATGCATGCCTTTAGCATAGGAGCAAGCAGAACTGCCATGCAGACTAATTTGCTAAACAGAAGTACTGGCTTGGGTTGAAATTACTATACTCCGGTGGACTCATAAGGAATGCAGAAGAGAGAGAGAGAGAGAGAGAGAGAGAGAGAGAGAGGAAAAAAGGCCCTCTGAATGTACCCTCTGCAAGAAATTTACAGACAGCAACAGCATCTGTAGTTGTTTGCTGGTGGGCTGCTTGAGTCCACTATAAGGCACTGGTACATAGGGTTGGAGGAACCTGAGACTCTTTATTAAAGAGCTTTACTACATAGCAGACTAAAGGTATGGTGTGTGTATTGATGTGCACTAGCTGCGAAGATAGCGTCACTCAATGTGGGGCACTAGCATCATGGCTGGTGCTGCTACCACTTAACAGTAGTAAACTCAGCCCCAGGAACAAACCCGCTGTGCCTCAACCTCTCAAGGGCATCCAGTGTCCTCCCCCCTTCAGTGGTGCTTTGTTGTTGCACCTGTGTCCACATTGACCACATATAAGCCACCTGTGTCCACAATGACCTCCCCACCTGTTTACTATAGCAGCTGACCTAGGAAATTTGCGCTTGGACACAAATGCAAGCAATTGAAAGGCATAATAATATTAGCAGCAAATGTGCCAGCTGTTTTAATATCAGGTGGTGCAAGTAGGGGATGATAGCAAGAAGTTGGGAATGTGGTTAAAACGCCCATGTTAAAATAAAGCACCCAGCATCATAATCATAAGCTTTTAAGAAGACTCTTGTGCCATTCTGCTATTATAAATGCATGAATGCTGCTGCTCAAACTTATAAGTTCATCTATTGTGATCTGAAAAGGTAACAATTATCTAGTGAGGTATAAAGAAGGGAGGGCAGGGGGCGGAGAACCACCTTTCCCATATACACATAACCTCTAATGGAATTTTCTAATTAGCTACAACAGTTCTGTCAGCAGAGAGGACTTTAAATTCACACAATTATTTAAAAGGGGGGATGCTACACTTGCTTTTTCAAAGCCTGACACTCAAAACTGAATGTATCATGCTTTTAATTAGAAATTAATATTTCAATTAATTTAGCATCGGCATGCGCAAGGTAAGAGAGAGGCTCATTTGTAGCCTTGTCTGTGTCAGGCATGTTCATATTTAATCTATTTTGTTTATTACATCTGCATTCCCGCAGCTGCCTCCAAGAACAGCTAGGAATGGTTGTCCCTCATTTTGTTGAGGAAGGTTAGGCTGAGAGATACTGACCCCAAGAGCTTGCCAGGCAATATCAGTAGCAACTCAGCCAGCCAGCCCTTCTCGTCCTGCACCTCTTTTTCCACAGCAGGCACCCAGGAAGTAGAAAGATCGAATAGCAGTGCCCCTTGCAAGTTCTTAGGCACCTCCATTTTCTTGTCCTCTTCGCCATCCTCCACAGCTGTTTCCAAGGGTTAATCAGGTGTAGCTTCTTGGGGTGCTTTCTTCTTCCACCACTTGCACCCCAAGAGTAAGAGAGATATCAATCAGCAGCCCCTCCTCAGCTTTAGCCAGCTTGGTATCTTTTTCTTCCGCCGCTGGCTCTTGGCATGGAGTCACACTTTATTCTCCCTGGAGACTTCTCCCCCACACTTTCAGCTGCTGCTGCATCTGCTGCTCATGGTCTCACATCTGCTCCCATTGTTGCCTTTGGTGCTCAGGCATCAGCTTCAACTGCAAAGACTGCTGTTATTCCTTCCTCCATTTTTGACTTCTAGGCCTTCTCTCCAGGAAACACAGATCCCACTTCTAACACCAGTGTTACAAAAGCCCAGCACTTGTCCCTCTCTCTGCCAAGCCGTGGCAAAGGTGCATGGGATCTCAGGCACGCACACGGGGCCTTGTGTACCTTTCGAGGGTAGAAGACATGGTGGAGACTGTTGTGCTTTAAGAAATACGGTTTATTCACCTACTTACATCCTCTGTCTGCTTGGAGGGGATTCAGATCTTACAGCATGGCCCAAAGCTTTGCAGGCAGTCTTTCCTTCATCCTCACCAAGATGGATCTTCCCTTTCTTCTTCTCAGAAGCCAGAGCCCTCCCCCAGAGAAGTTACCCTGGCAACCTTCCAAATATCCAGTCTCTGGTCACACCTGGGGCAAGGAGTTGTTGAGGACCCTCAATGGCTATTGTAATGCTAACAGCTCTGCTCTTCCCTCAGCCTGCCCAGGAATCCCCTTGCAGCTTATATTCTCCCTGCGTATCACAAAGAACCCCAAATCCTGGCATTTATTCATTTCTAGGATTTACCCCAAATCTCTAGCAATATGAATTAAGCCCATGACTCCCCAATCTTAGCATTCCACTTTGGATCAGCCCTTGTACAAATATAAGAAGTCCTTCTGTTCATGGAAGGCAGCCTTATGAAAGGGGCTATCTGTGATCTAGTGGATAATTCTGCTCAGGAATTTCTGGACTGAACCATCTAAACAATTGCACACCAGCTACTAAGAGAGAGAGATATATAACGTGGAGAACTATAAATTGCCAAGGAAGGAACTTAGGCAGCAATTCAGAATGAGTGAAATTGATGCACTTATGCATATGTTGCTCTTAGCTGGATTGTGGCCTAAGTGTGCAAATCAACAAAACATTTACTTCAGAATAATTTTGCTAAATTTAGTGGTACTACCCAGAAATGGAATGGCTATGGCTCTGCCTTCTTACAGTAACTAATAACAGTTCAGTACACTAGCCAAAAAATTCAGACTTGAGCAAAATGTGGAATAAAAAAAGGCTCACAAGTACACATGGTCTTTCAAAAGCATGGTTCCTTACCTATAAATTATAATATGGGGTACAATCAAAGGTGCTGTCTTAAATATCTCTTTCATCAGAACTGCCAATCTCTCTCCCTGTTCTCAAATCCAGAAAACATGTTGATAGCAGCATTTTGCATCAGAAAATATGTTAAAGGAAAGAAACACTCTGAGGTTGATTGTAAAGGCAGATCATCTTGCAGATGACTTGGTACTTACATTGCAAGAGCCTGAATCTAGTACCAAAAGAGTACTAGAACTAATTCAAGAGTTTGGTCAAGTAGCAGGATTTAAATTAAATAAATCTAAAACGAAAGTATTGGAGAAAAATTTAACAATACTGGAGAAAGTAAAGTTTCAGAGTGAGACAGGGCTAACTGTGGTTAAGAAAGTGAAATATTTGGGGATAAATATGACATCTAAAAATTTGAATTTATTTAAAGACAATTACGAGAAAACTTGGACGGAAGTAAAAAAAGATTTAGAAACTTGGTCAAACATGAAGCTTTCCTTGTTGGGTCGAATCTCAGTTATAAAAATGAATGTATTGCCTAGAATGTTGTTTCTGTTCCAAACACTGCAAATAGTGGATAAGATGGATTGTTTTAAGAAGTGGCAGAAAGATATCTCAAAGTTTGTCTGGCAGGGCAAGAAGCCTAGAATAAAATTTAAGATATTAACTGATACGAAAGAAAGGGGCGGATTTGCCCTGCCACACCTTAAATTGTACTATGAATCAGCAGCTTTTTGCTGGTTGAAAGAATGGCTACTTCTAGAGAATACTGATATTTTGGACTTAGAAGGTTATGACAACTTTTTTGGATGGCATGCATACCTATGGTATGACAAGGTAAAAGCTCACAAGGGTTTTAAAAATCATATTGTCAGGAAAGCACTATATAATGTCTGGATTAGATATAAAGATCTGTTGGAAAGTAAGACTCCAAGGTGGCTGTCGCCAATGGAGGCAAAAGCTGTTAAAAAACTAAATATGGAGGCCGATTGGCCGAGATATTGGGAAATTTTGGAGCAAGAAGGAGACAGATTGAAATTGCAAAGTTTTGAGAAGTTAAAAGGGAAAGTGAGAGATTGGTTGCATTACTATCAGATAATGGAAGTCTTTAAACTAGACAGGAAAGTCGGCTTCCAAGTGGAAAAATCAAAATTAGAAACTGAATTGTTAGAACCCGGTACTAAGAACTTATCAAAAATGTACAACTTGCTGTTGAAATGGAATACACAAGATGAAACGGTTAAATCTGCAATGATTAAATGGGCGCAGGATATTGGTCATGACATAATGTTTGCTGACTGGGAAAAGTTATGGACCACCGGGATTAAATTTACGGCATGTAGTGCCTTGAGAGAAAATATTATGAAAATGATTTACAGGTGGTACATGACCCCAGTCAAGCTTGCGAAAATCTATCACTCGCCCGAGAATAAATGTTGGAAGTGTAAAGAAAAGGAAGGAACATTCTTTCACCTTTGGTGGGCGTGCCCAAAGATTAAGGCTTTCTGGGAACTGATCTATAATGAACTGAAAAAGGTACTTAGGTACACATTCACTAAGAAACCAGAGGCCTTTCTCCTGGGCATGGTCGGCCAATTGGTGTCAAAGAAGGATAGAACATTCTTTATGTATGCTACAACAGCAGCAAGAATTCTTATAGCAAAGTACTGGAAGACACAAGATTTACCCACCGTGGAAGAGTGGCAGATGAAAGTGATGGACTACATGGGCTTGGCAGAGATGACGAGCAGAATCCGAGACCAGGGAAGAGCAACGGCGGAAGAAGATTGGAAAAAATTTAAAGGCTATTTAAAGAAGTATTCAAAAATTAGTGAATGCTAGATTGATGCGGAATGAGAAAAGATAGGGGTTAATAGCGATAATGGTTAAGTGGAAGAAATTGAATGTTTTTACAATTAATTTGAAAATAAGGGAGGGATTTGTTAATTAATTAATTTGACATGAGAATGCAGAAAGGGGAGGTATGAGGAAGTCGGGAGAGTAAGGAACATGAAACTAAGAGTCTGAAATTATACGTGTTGTATGTTCTTTTATTGCTTTATTTTGTTTTGTTATGGATGGAAAATTGAATAAAAATTATTTGGAAAAAAAAATGATTGTAAAGGCAGATCATCATTTTATTTTCCAAAGTGATATAATGAAGGCATCATTGCCCATAGTGTGCCTGCTCACCCCACTGTTCTCTCTGTTCACAGGTTTTACAGAGCCTTTTACAGGAAATGTTTTGAATACCTGTTCGATCAGAGATGATAACACACCCCATTTCTCACTACCCCCCAACAACTGACCATCCTTGATCCCCCCATTTTTGCACACACATCCCACAAAGCATTTCCACCATGACTACACTAATGAGATATGGTATACACCCCCTTCACCATACTGAGAAAACCTCTTAATCCCTTTTTGATTATTTTGTTCTTTGGTAGATTTACTGTGGGAGGGGACCATGGAAAATTGCCTCCCTTCCCATTCCACTAACAGAGCGATTCATGGGGCAAGGTCCTCGGCTCCACGATAGAACACATGCTTCAGATGCAAAAGATCCCAGGTTCAATACCTGACGCCTCTAGGTAGGGCTGGGAAGACCTCTTGTCTGAAACCCTGGAGAGCTACTGCCAATCACTGCCAACAGTACTGAGCTAGATAGATAATGAAGACTGAGGCATATGGATAATGAATACCGCACTGGGTAGTTTGAAGCGGCATAAGGCTATGTTCTATGAAGATTAAAGCCAAGTGATAACCAATGCAACTAAGAGTGCTGATAGAGAGATTGCATTGTCCTGGTTAAAATCTGGAATTTAAAGCCAATGAACCTAGAAGTCACAAATACTTGGGCTATTCATAGGCTGCTTGTGGAAACGAAATTATATACAATCTTATGTGCTATCTATGACATCAGTAATGAGAACTTATTTATTTATTTATTTGATAAAAAATAACATTCCTCCCAATGAAGCCCTGGGCAGCAAACAATACGAGAAAAAAGCCCAGTTAAAGGCAAACTAAGTATCCTCACAACTTATAACCTAAAAATTGCCAGAAACAATATCCTTCAATCACAAAATGCCTGGGTGAACAGGGTTTTTTTTAAAAAAATAATAATGCTTTATTTCAAAAATGTAGAAACAACAACAAAATAGAGTTACATCTTGTAATTACTGGCAGAAGCTAATGCATTTAACATACCTTTCTTCTTTATGTGTAGGTAAGCATTTATGGAAGATCCACTGCAACTTGGGGATTTTCTGTATAGTTCATCATAATATTACAGTACTTAGTCTCTTCCATAATCTGAGGAAAGGCTTTAATAAATGTTGATGTATATGTCCCTGATGTGTATATGATTAAAAAAATCGTATCACCCTATATAAAAAAGCAAATGTTTTTGCTTTAGCTTTTTATTTTGCCAAAATTTCAATGTTAAAAGTTCTGAAATTGTCCAAATGTTGGTTATGACCCTGAGAGCAGGCATCAGCATAGATACTATTAATTCCTTAGAAGCCACTTTCTCATTTTGTTCCTCCCAGACCTAATGCTGGTGTGACATATATACCATAGTCTGAAGGGGAGTATTTTGCCCCTGAAAAGTCCCCAAGCCAGAGGAGGAAACTGATCTGTGTAAACTGAACAAACATGAATTAATCTCCTTGAATGAATCTCTCTTGCATGACATTCATGTTTCCTGGGACATTTGATTCTGAAATATTTGCTCTATGGCTAGGCAAGGCTAAAAAAAAAGTTGTGTGCATTGCTTTGGTGCACTGCTTCAAAGCACTGAGTAGGGAGGGCTCTTTGCAAGGGACAAAGGGCTTTACAAGAGCTCTACTTGGCTCTTTGCAAGCTCCTTCAAGGGTCAGCTGGCTTCAGAGTTGCCTATGGGGAACCTCCTAGCACAGCCAATCCCAGAGTGTTGAAGTCCGTGCCTATCAGCTAAAAGGTGCTGACTTCAAGCTCCACTTTCTGCTGGAATTGGCTGCACAATGGAGATCCCCATGGAAACACTGATCCCAGGTGGTTTGTTCTTAGTGCCAGTTCAGCAAGCCTCTCTTGCCAATGCACAACCAGGAGCACACTTTAAAGAAGGACCTACTTTTACATTTGGGAGCCCATTTCTTTTCTCATATATTGGTATGGTGGTACTGTTCCTGCTGTGACCCACCTTGGATCAGGCTGTGGGTCCCAACCCATAAGCTGAAGACCAACGTGATGTCAGATGCAGCGCAGGTGGGTGTGGTTTGGGGGGGAACGACCTCATAGGCCAAATATTTATTGTAAACAGCTTAGACGCTCTATTCCAATCAAGTGGTATATAAATTTTGTTGAATAAAACAAATGCTGGGTTAAGTTAGGCCTGCAGGGTGAAGGTTCCCCATACCATCATTAAGAGATCATGGAGAACCAATAGAGTTGCATTCCCCTGTCTCTGATCAAAGTCATTGATCAGGGTGACCAAGGCTGTTTTGGTACTAAAATTGTGCCTGAAACCAGGCTGAAATGTGACCAGATAACCTGCTTCTTCCAGGTATACCTGCAGGGGTGCCTGCAGGCCACCATTATCTATCTGACCAGATGCATATTCCAGAGCAATATCTTTTCTTTTCTATTGGTGATTATGGACAATCCATGTACCCATCAAAGGCACAGCCAAATATAATCTAGGATCTAAATTAAAATAATAGCCAGTGGAGTCCTATCCTTCTGTGACAGTGCTGTAATTCATAACAAGGTTAGCTATGGTTAAAAAACTTACCTATTACACAGAATGGTTTCCTTGCGAATCTCAGCCTTCCCTGCCATCCACGGTACCGACAACAGCAGCCAGCAGACCAGATGCGCATGATAAACTCCAAACCGAAGACAACAATCATGACAGACTCCTAAAGGGGGGGGGGGGCAAATAAGAAATACAGCCAGTGAAGTCAGCAGCACAGAAAACAGAAGCAAATACTTGTCGGTATTGGCTTAATTCAATTTCAAGCAGCTGAAATATAATTGGGTTTTTGTAAAAGCTAAAGGATTGCATTGCATGTGACATCAAAAGCTTTGAAAAAGATAACACAAGACTATAGGGAGAAGATTGAAAAAAAACCAACTCCAACTCCCTACACGTAGAAAAGTAGCTTCTCTGGGAGATGGCAAACCTGGAACATTTCTCTCTTGCGTGCTTTTGTTTTCTACGGACAGGTAGCACTTCCATGGGATTGTGCAGATTGTACTGTGTTCGACCGTCTTTTTCACCTCTACAACTAACAGCAGCTGGAGGTCTGGGAAAGTGGCACTTCCTCTCCCCCTTGCATGTACTTCTTGGTTTGTGACACCACAATTTGCTGTTTGTGCTTGAATCTCGCTGTCTTGGTTGAGAGGGCTTGCTCAAACCACTAGTTTGCCTTTTCAGATGTCACGACAAACTGTAGTGCAGGCTTCCTCAACCCCAGCCTTCCAGGTGTTTTCAGACTACAATTCCCATCATCCCTGGCCATGGGTCCTGCTAGCTAGGGATCATGGGAGTTGTAGGCCACAAACACCTGGAGGGCAGAGTTTGAGGAAGCCTGCTGTAGTGCGTGTGAAGGGAGGAGGGAGTGCACATGCCACATTCCTAGTCCTCCCTTCCATGGGAAACAGTTACGCTATCGTGCCACCTTTAAATCACTTTAAAATTGTTGACTCCGGACTCAGCACCTATGCAGCTGCCATTTGATGGAGACTTACTCCAATCAAGCATGTTTCTGAAGCATTCTAAAACCATTTTCATTTGACCATGCTTTTGATGATCCGTGTAGGTAGGATTCTAATACGTGTGTTTGTGCGTGTGCACACACACACGCACACACACACACACACAGAGTTACTTGCCCCAAGGCCTCACAATAGTCAGGGTCAGAACAAGTATATTCAAAACAGATGTACAGTGACACAACTTCCAACAGAAATCAGCTTCCAGGTTATCAGCATTACACTTGTGTTGGATTGAAATGATTGAGGGTTCGTGAGCTAGCTTCAGCAGACAAAAGTATTTGAAAAAGCTTATTAAGCAGTTTGTCAAAGAAACAGAGGATAAGATTTATGTTTTATTTGGCAGATGAAAACATTTCCATGTCCAGGATAAAGCTGTTCTGTATCAGATGGCTAATTTGTTATCCTTACAGGATGGGGACTGCTGTAGGACCACATTAGTAAGCAAGCATGAAAAATATATTGAGCACAGGAATTATCGGCAAAGAAAGTGGTGACCCACCTTTTAACACCCCCCCCCCCCTGCTCAGTACATCACTCATGTTTTTACTCTGTAAGAAACCACACTTCCTTAATCAGTCAACTGAAGGCAGCCATCTACTGCTAAACAGGCTACCTTTTGCAAGCACCGCTTATTTGTTGATTAGAGAATAATGACGGCCAGCTAATTTATTAAAACATAGCTATTAGCTGCATAGTATTTTCCCATTGAAGTGCTTTAAAGCCTACCTTCTGAAGCTTCTGACCAGGCATAGGCAAACTCCGGCCCTCCAGACGTTTGGGACTACAATTCCCATCATCCCTGACCACTGGTTCTGTTAGCTAGGGATGATGGGAATTGTAGTCCCAAATGGTTGGAGGGCCAGAGTTTGCCCCCACAAAAGCAAGTGGTTCAAAACTGTGCATCAAAAACTTCTTACATGCGGTCTGCATTCACAGTCCCTACTATCAATGGGCCTCATTAAAGCAAAGAGTCTAATAGGCCAGCGCCTGAAAGACATTGAACGGCAAAACAACCTGACTATCTTAAAGAAACTGTGCCCATGGTATACCTACTTTCCCCCTTCTCATTTTGACTCTCCAGCTTCATATTTGTTTAAATTAACAATCCCAAAATATAGACGTGCCTTTACATTGGCTAGATGGGATGTTCTCCCTTCTGCCGTACTCGAAGGTCGCTACCAAAAGACTCCATTTGAAAAACGACTCTGCCCATGTGGAGATGGTAACACGGAAACAGTGTCCCACGTCTTCCTATCCTGCCCCCTTTACAAAGACCTAAGGAATGAGATTATTACTCCACTCATTCTCTCCAACCCCGGCCGTTCACCAGACATCACACTGTATTTCCTCTTATCTGATACGGATAGTCAGATAACAGAGAAGGTCGCGAGGTACATCGAAAGAGCTATGAAATTGAGGGCCACCATCTGAGTGACAGACTTGTTCATCTGACGGACCTCCTTTTGCTTGTTCTTTTCTCCCTTTTATCCTTATTTCTGTTTTTAATTCTTGTATAGCTGTGGCCTGTTGGCTTTGCTAATAAAGTTTTGATTGATTGTGGCCAGAGTTTGCCTATGCCTGCTTCTGACATTGGTTGGCTAAGCTCAGGGATGGAGACCATCCCTTTCTGTAAACTACGTTGAGGTTTTTCTGTACAATCAAGCACTACATAAATTTTACGAAATAAAATAAAAATCAAGCTGGGGAGGGGGACTGAATGCTGCCCAATAGGCCTCTCTATCTGATGCTCATAAATCTCCCCAGGCCACATCTCCTCTCCCCAAACCGCACTCCTTTCTGGCTCTTCCAGTGCTTTTGCCTGGTTGGAAAGTTTCATTGAGCAGTGACAATGCCTCTTGTTTGCATAAATGTCTCACATTTGTCTGGCTGGAATGTAGCCTACTCTACAGAGTTAAGACTCACATATGCTGTCCCACCCATTTCGTTTGTCTGGTCCCACCTACATTTGGCACCCCCACAAGGGAATGCAGTCTGCAGATTGAAAAAGGCTCCCCCCTTGCTGGCTAAGCTGGAGCAAATAAGAGTCCAACTCACATTAAAAACTCTCCAGAATTGACGACATTACACTGCATCGGAGACAGGAAACTGGAGCAAGGACAAGTGCAAAGAAATCTCCTAACTGCACAGGAGGGACTGGATGTTAATGGAAAGGGAGAAAAAAGATTGCTGGAGTAAGTTGGGCAAGGCAGGCAACTGGCTAAAAATAGGGGCCTAAGGAAACTATGGCTCGTGGTGAGATAGAACTGAAGGAAGGAGATGTCAAGGAGAAAGCAGAACCAAAGCAGAACCTCTCATGGGGCCCAGGAACAGACTGGGGTGTGCACTATTGGCAGGGAAGAAAGTGGGCAAGCAAGGGAGGATTGGGGAATTGGGATTAGGGAGTCCATGAGCTTCAGAGGGACTCAAAAATCACTGAGGCTTTCTGTTGCCTTTAAGCAACTCTGAAGCTCAGTGTGTTCTCAGAGAAAAGGTACTGCCTTTGCCTGATCAGTTAGAATAGAAGTCTTGTCTTTGATGTTGTGCTCTGGGGGCCACAATTTAGGCAGGCCACCAAGTTCATTGGACTTTACTACAGTGGTACCTCGGGTTAAGAACTTAATTTGTTCCAGAGGTCCATTCTTAACCTGAAACGGTTCTTAACCTGAAGCGTGCTTTCGCTAATGGGGCCTCCCGCTGCCACTGCACTGCTGGTATGTGATTTCCATTCTTATCCTGGGGCAACGTTTTTAACCTGGAGCAACCACTTCCTGGTTAGCGTAGTTTGTAACCCGAAGCATCTGTAACCTGAGGTACTACTGTACCTTGCAATTGCTGTCATTTTGGTGATGAGGCTCATATACTTTACTAAACTGTTTTTAGAAACGCTATAGGTTCCCATTCACGATAGGTACAAAATAAGGAAAAGTCATTATCAAGTTCCCAGAAATGCTTTTTAAGAAGCCAAAGTGAACAATGCACATGATCGTTGAGGAGTTTCTTTTTAAAACTTGCACCCATTAGGCCAGCCTAAGCTATTTATATGACAGCAGTAACATCACATCTAGAGGATTTATTAGATTAAGCAAATATATGGAAAAGCACTAGAAATGGAATCTATCTTGCAGTAAATATTCTCAACAATATCTGACATGTCAAATGATCTTGTCATCTTCAATTGTAGGATCGGAATGAAACAAATATGACTTAAATGGGTAAGTGACACATTCACAGTGCCTACATTGAAGCAAATGGAATATATTCCAGCACACTGGAATCCCAGTAAAATACCCTTTGCTGAAAGAGTCACTTCACAGAAGCACTTGTTGTTGTTGTTTAGTCGTTTAGTCGTGTCCGACTCTTCGTGACCCCATGGACCAGAGAACGCCAGGCACCTCTGTCCTCCACTGCCTCCCGCAGTTTGGTCAAACTCATGCTGGTAACCTCGAAAACACTATCCAACCATCTCGTCCTCTGCCGTCCCCTTCTCCTTGTGCCCTCCATCTTTCCCAACATCAGGGTCAACATCATCACAGAAGCACAGAATCCTAGAATTAATCCTATAAAGCAAGTTTACATGCTCAATGTGTACTCTCTGATTCAGAGTTTCATAGGTTCTCTGATATATGAAGTTCTCATGTGAGCAAATTTCACCATTAATTTAGGTGGAAGAGGCACCTTTTGAAAAGGCAGAATTTTTGCTCTGTCAAAATGAACAGGGACCTCCTTGTAGAAAAGGAATATGCTTTGGAGCTCCTGTGCTCGCAAGAAAGAGCTAGATTAAGGAGACCGTGCAAACAGCCACATGGGGAGGAATCCTCTTCCATAGAAAAGTATGAGTCAATTTTAAATTCCAGTAATAACACAGCATATATTTTAGAATCCATGTCATAAACTACTAGGACATCTCAACCAGGAAAGCTAAAAGTGAAATTAATCCCTAAATGCTTCCTACTGTTTGTTTTTCCTTAGACTAATACTCAAAATATTTGTAAAGAGTAAGAAACAGTGTACTCATATTTCTTTAGTATACTGTTAACATCCAGCCTTTCAGTTTAGGATGTATAATCTGTACTGATATTAGGACATATCATTTGCAGAGCTTGCCACTAAGCAAATGTGTACTGAGCAAATGTATTGAGGAAATTCTCACTCAAGTCTGATACTGGTTTGTTTTAAGGCAGCCTGGAACTAGAGTTCCCATTTCAGCTTCTCTACTACATTACTGGAGGCAAGATTCTTATTTTGCATAAACATACATGTTATTTTTTAAAAGTGAAACCCACACACCTTTAGCTTCACACCAACCTAGAAAAATAGCAAACACCAAAGCCCCTTACTTAATTGCATCAAAGTATTTACCTTTACCTTTTAAATCCAACTTAAAAGAAAGATTTTATCAAATAACTAAAAGAAATGAAAGCAGAAAATTGGCAGGTGCATGGGAGTTATCTAATGTTTTGCACAGTGTGACATGGCCAGAAATTGTGGTTGGGTTTTTTTTAGCACAGTGCGTTGCTGGGTCTTAGAGACAATTCCTCTTCCATGTGGCTAAGGTGGTTGCCCGAAAAAAGCTAGATAGAGGAAACAGAAATGTATGTAGACATTGTGGGATAACCCACCTCATATAACAAACATTCTTAGGTCTAATTAATACATGAAGAGGTTAATACCACAGAGTAAGCTGGCCTGCCAGGCTTAGCTATATACTTCCCACACCGTGGGAGGAATAGTTGATCAACCTTTGTTCTCTTCCAGTCTACCTGATAAGCTCAGCATATAAAGTGGTTTGAGCTGGTTGCTCCAGCTCAAGTGCATGGCTCTCATTAGCAACTCTTGAGACCTACAGCAAACTTTTTTGGAACTAAAATATCCACCTGATGAAATTAAACAATGGATCAACAAAGCCAGACTGATACCCAGAGAGAACCTGATGCAAGACAGACCCAAAAAAGAAAACAACAGAATACCGCTAGTAATTACATACAACACTGAAGTTAAAAAAGTTCAACGCATCACCAGAGATTTACAACATCTCCTGGACAATGACAGTTCTCTTTCTCAAGCTCTGGGAGGAAGACCTTTCATCCGCCTACAGAAAGCCACCCAATCTTAAACAACTCCTCACCCACAATAATACAACAACCAAACTTAACATGGAAACTGGTACCAGAGCCTGCAATAAACCCAGATGCCAACTTTGCTGCCACATACACCCAGACAACACCATCACTGGACCCAACAACATCAAGCACACCATCTCAGGCCTATTTAATTGCTCATCTTCTAACATTGTGTATGCCATCAAATGCCAGCAGTGCCCTTCAGTTGTCTATATTGGACAAACAGGCCAAACCTTATCCCAAAGGATAAATGGACATAAATCTGACATCAGGAATCACAAGACAAAGAAACCAGTAGGAGAACACTTCAGTCTCCTAGGACATTCAATGCAAAATCTCAAAGTGGCTGTCTTATTACAAAAGAATTTCAGAAACAGACTTGAAAGAGAAGTTGCTGAATTACAACTTATCACTAAACTGAAAACTATGGAGAGACCTGGTCTGAACAGCGATATTGGATTCTTATCCCATTACACAGGCTAAAACTATTCTTTGTCATCTACATACTGTCCCTTTAAAAATCTCTTGCTTTTTCTTTTTCTTGTGGGAACAACTGTCATTAATGGTCACTAACAGACTTACCATACCCATTAGCCAATCACTTATTCCCTCCCCCTCCTCCTCATTTTATATATATAAGGGTCTGATGACTTCTGTTTCAGTGTTTCTGAAGAAGTGTGCATGCACACGAAAGCTTATACCTAAAACTACTCAGTTGGTCTCTAAGGTGCTACATTATAATTTTTAAATTATTTTGGAAGGATTCTTTTAAAGACTTTCTTAGATCATATAACTTTTTTGAAGGCTTGATTCTTTTAAGGGAGTTTTTAGGTTTTTAAGAAGAGTCTTTTTAACTATCTTTTTATAAAATTGTTTTAATTTATTTTGACTACGGCAGACCAACACGGCTACCTACTTGAATCTTGAGTTCCTATACAAGTAATTTAGGAACTTTTACCACTTTGCAACTAAGCTAAGTTTTACTGCCTGTGCAACTTTCTGAAGCACATGTATCTGACTTTTGGAGAGTTTGTACATAAACATTTTTTTAATTTACCAAATGTCTGGTCTTTTTAATTTACCAAATGTCCAGTCTTTTCCTATGCTGGGGGAACGGGGGAACACTGAAATCTTTTAAGGGGCCATTTTGGAACTCACTTGGAGGAGCATATTTTAAAGGTTGAACAGCCTATATTTTCACACTTTACTGCATATTTTGTGACTTCTCAGCAAAAAGTCCTTGCTCCAAAGTTGGATCTTATGACCATTCCTCATAAGGCTTGGTTTCCAGATCCTTGATAATCTTGGTTGCCCTCCTCTGCACATGTTCCAGCTTGTCAATATTGTTATTAAATTGTGGCACTCAGAACTGACACAATGCTCCAGGTGTGGTCTGACCAAGACAGAGTAGAGCCGGGACTATTACTTCCTTTGGGTACTATATTTCTGTTGATGCAGCCTACAGTAGCATTAGCTATTCTGCAGCTGAATCACACTGTTGATTCATGTTTGCAGTCTACTAACCTCTCTTGCAAGCCTGAACTCATTCTGAGGTATAGTTTGCCTGATCTTCTCCCTGAAATGGTTAGCAACTCATGTATACTCTTCCTTTGCAATCTCTGCCATCTCCCCTTTCTTTCATTTGTTATATACACCATTTTTTTTAAAAATGCCTTCAATTTTTTATTTCTTTTTGGAATTGTCTGTGTTGTCTAGTATTTGTGTCTTCAATATTTCACCTTTAAGAATCTCCCATCCATCTTGGAGTTACTTCTCTTTGAGTATTTCTGACCATGGAATCTCAACCAGTAGTCCCTTAAGCTTTTTGAAATCAAGTGCAGAGTGCATGTCTGACTACATTCAGCTTTCTCTTGAATCTGAATAACCTCTTCCCAAGGTTACTTCCGATTACTTCCACCTTGTTGGTCAGTTCCTCCTTCTTGGTGAGGACGAGATCCAAAATAGATGATCCATTTGTTGTTTCTTCTGCCTTCTGGGAAATGAAGTTTGTCAGCAAGGCAATTGAAGAATTTGCTGGACCTTAAATTCCTGGCGGAGTGTGAGTTCCAACAGATATTGGAACTAGGTTTTGAACTAAGCTAATTTGCATAAGATAATTTGTATTGGGAAAAGTTCCGTTTCTACTGGAATATTTTCTGATGCCCTTGAGAGTGATCTAATTTAGCAAGTTTATTTCCTCTTGTATTTAGTAAACAAAGCAAAAAACTTTGAAATCACCAAGCTTGCCAATATTATAGTTGTGTTTGGCACCCACTCATTGTTACTAATGAACACACGAAATTGATATTTTTCCCACCAAAAGTAAAGCACTGCAAAATCTCCCATTTTGGATTTTTTCCCCCTGTGGAAATTTTTCCACCGCACATCGCTGAAACCAGGATCCCTTCATGGAAATGGATGGCACTCCCATGTAAGCATCAAGCATAAATGGAATCTTGGCTCTAAGTGATTGTGTTATCTTAAACTTGTGGGGCAAATCTAGCACTACTGTTTCTAATCAGACCATCCTAATTAAAGTAATCATGGAACTGTAGAACTGACATTAACTTATTTTAATCAGTGCTTGAGTAAGAATAAGAAATGTCAGACCAGCTACTTCTCGATTATTATATAATTAGGTGTTTTATTTGCTAATTGAGCTTATTCTCATTTTATTATACTTATGCATTTCAGTAACTGCAGCTAGGTAATATGAGGGCTGCAAACTCTAATTGCTTTAATTGGAGGATTTGCACACAGGAGGTTTAAAACTGTGAATGGTAATTTTAATCAGTATGGGGAAAATATAATTGGTAGGGTTAAGTGCAGTCCAGGTACCATATTATGTCTGGAATACTAGAACCGTGGTTCCCAACATTTTTGGTATGATAACCCACAACTCCAAATTTACTTGGTAGAGTGAGTCATTGATGTTTTGTCACATGAATTTTTAGATCTTCAGTAGCCATCAGCTTGACTCATTTTAACTGTCTTGCTGGGGCTTTTTGTTTGTTTCCCTATTTCATAACCATTATGTGAGGCGTCCAAGCTAAAACCTATTTAACAGATTAATGTTAAGTAGTTAACATACTAATTGTTGAAATATTTATAGTACTCACCAAGTTATTCGCAGGTTTCTTTTTATGGGAATGCAAGAACACTAATAACCTTATTGCAGGATATTGCTTCATAAACTATAAAAATTATTCTTAAAATTTAAAGCAGTGTTAAATACAAAAATTATGAATAATATCAATAGTTTATTCATCATAAAGTCTATGTTGGAAAGTATCAGTGGGATGACTAAGCTTGCCTTTTGTCAATGTAGGTCAGTGTGTGGTTTGATGGCTGTTAGACATAGATCCTTAGTAATAGTGTGTCACTTAATTTTGTTCTCATGCCTGTCATTGCTGAAAAACCTGTCTCTCGTAGACATGTACTACCAAATAGCAGCAGCATGGGTATTGCTTCATCAGCAAGCTCTGAAGGTCCTAACACATTGCAGTTCAATGCATTGTTGTTCTTTTTGCACAAATGCAGCTTTGTGACATCAGGTTTGTAAATGGGTTTCACACCCAAACTTCTCTGTTTCTTCAGCACAAAAGTAGTAGACAAACCACAACTAAGCAAACTTCACATTAGCCTTGGCTAAACTATTAACTAACCTTGGCAGATCTGGTGATTGTTCGCCTCAAGATACTCCCTGTATGAGTATCCCTGTATGTCATTGGACCTGCCGTGATCCACCAGAGAGTGTCCCCCAAGTTTTAAAATGTACGACTTTGTTCTGCAAGTGTCAGCACAGCATTCTAATATGCCAACCAAACAAAAAGTTGGAAGAGGTATTATTATACCAGTTAAGGCTTAGAAGCAATATGGTAATTGTTTTGGATTTGCTTATAAAACCCATGACTCACATTCCCAGGCTTCACAACCTACTTGCAGGTCATGACAACAGGTCAGGCAGGCAACACTGTGCTAGGTGTGTTTCAAGCTAAGGTCAACTGCGAATGTAACATCACCCTCCAATTAATTAATGGAATTAACATCTTGTATTAAGGCCACTACATTTACTCAGATAATAACCTCCCAATTAATTTAGAGGGTGTTCCTGATTAACTTGACAACAGATTTGATTTGTTTTTAAAGTTCAATATTTAAATTTTTCAAAGCAGCCCATATGGCAGGCTCCATCTTAGAAGATGTAATATTCTTACGTGGGTCCTTTGTTCATCTACCCAAAGGGTTGCACAGCTTCCTGTTCACTGTACACAACAACAGATGCCAAAGGAACAACTGAACAGTGGCTTCATTAAACAGAGAATGAACAGGACTAGCTCTGAGGCCAGTTTACCCAGAACTGAAGTGCTGGGGGGCTGAAAACACAAACACAACACAAATCCTACCCACCCAGCCACAGAAGAAGCAATGGTCAGTTTCTTTTAACCCTTTACACACCATATACCACAGAAGGACACATTCCTCCTTTTCTCACACACAAGGGAGATGGTGCTTGCTTTGAAACCTGTGTGCACCATGTAAAACGAGTTTTTTTTTGTTTTGTTCGAACTGTAGCTCATTTGTAAATATATTACTTTATCTTTTAAGCTTCATACACTTGAGAGATTTACTTGGGTGACACTTTCCACACTCCTATATCTCTTTATATTGTTTTGAGTTGGCTCTGGATATCTACACACAACAATCTAGTGCAGAGCTTTCCAAATTGTGTGTCGCAACACGTTAGTGTGTTGGCTGCAGTGTGTGTGTTGCGCAAGCACTCCCCGCGCTCCTCCTGGGGATTGAAACCTCTGATTTGCTAGTAAAACTGAATTACTGGGTTTGTAAAATGATGCATGTCTAAAAAGTCACTAACATGAAAGGTTTGGAAAGCTCTGATCTAGTGTCTAGGCAGCTGCTGCCAGGTCTATGCTCTATGGAGCAGTTGCAACAACCGGGGACCACTCACCTTCCACTAGTTTTTGTGCCGTCGCTCAACGGAGACTGCGCCTACATGGCAACTTCCTTTGCTAATCCCATTTCATCCCCTCCTGGTTCTACAAGAATGAAGCAGGAATGGTTGGGGAATCATCTGGCCCTTCACTTGCCTGATCTACCTCTTCTTCCGACCCATCTTGTGCTCTACCCTTCAGCACTTAAGTTTCCCCTTCTCCCTTCTCCCTTGTCTCCTGGCTGGAACAGTTCCCCACAAATCACTTAACCCCCCCCCCCTCTCCTGAATTAGACTCCAACCCCCCTTCCAATCCCTGACACTGAAGAATATCTGGAAAAGGTGATGGACATAAAAGTGGCTGCCACACACACATCTCTTAAAAAGGGACTTTCATGGGTGGGTAGTGGTAGTTGAGTCCAATTTCCTGATGTTTGCGACATAATGTACAGATTATATTCTCACTCCTTTGTTATGGCCAATGGATGATACAGTACCTGTATATTTATTTGTGCCATCATGCATGGCATGAGTTGACGGGCTGCATACAGTTAAGCTCTACTTAGGGAAGAACTGAAGTTAGACTAATTTCTGTGGGACTGCATGATGGCTTAAGAGATCAATTAAATATATTCTCCTGACGCCCAGCCACCACAGATTCTGGAAAGGAAATTTATGAACTTGACTGTATGATCATATTCATCAACTCATTTGTGTCTTTCTATTCAGCACTTCTGTTTATCTGAGCCGAAATAGTGCTTACAGACGTTAATAATCAAACTGTATGCATATGAAAGAATTGACACCTACTGATTTCAGGAAACAATAAGGCCATTTCTAAAGTTCCCTGAGCTCTTTTACATATGAATATGTCATTGCTGCTTTGCTAAAGAAAGCTGTGGGATTTCACAAAGTAACATCATGGGAGGGGAAGTTCTCTTTAATTGTGGTGCTAAGTAATGTACTAATAGAAATCAAAGAGGTAGTCCAAGATCAGATGCATTTAAGAATGTACTCAACTCTGCCACTGAAATAAATGGGACTTCTAAAGTACTAACTCTGGCTGGATTGTGTCCTTTGTGATTACTGTTATTTTTCACATAGGCTATTGAAATGGCTTAAATTCCCTTGCTTCTCTGTTGGCTGAAACAATAAGTGCTTTCCTTTGGAAATACATTAAAACTGCTAAAACTGTTGTTATTGTAGTTTCCTCATTAATTAATCATTAAAACTCTAAATAACCTTTGGTTAATTTGCAGAGTACATGCTGTGACCATCAAATTCCCATAGTTCCAGTCTGCTAGAGAATCAGAAGGCATATGGATAAAAAGTAGGGAGAGGGGGGAACCCATTGACATAAATTCCCTAATCTCAGAAGAATCATGGTTGATTAGCTATGCAAAAATAAACCTAGCAGTGGAATGTAAAAAAAAGATTAAAACAATCCATTTTCTGTTATGTTATCCACACTCTCACTTTTAATATGCACAGTTTTTGAGGCTGCCAACCAGTTTAAAGATTTTTAGCTGACTAACCATTTAGGTTTAAATGTATTAATCATTATAATAGAATTTGCATTTTACTTAGATGCTGAACCTAATTATAAAATTATTGAAACCAAAGGGACTGTTGGTCACAAAGTTTAGTTCTATTACATTTATCTGGGATTCTGAGTATTTCTTAGAGTGGCAGAAGGTGAAATTCAAAGTGTTGAAATGGTTGGTGCCCACATGATTCCAGGGCAGGATGGATGCGCAATGCAGATAGTTGGTGGTAACTATTTTGACACCACTGATACATCGTTGGAAGGAACAGGGACTTGTGCTCACCAACCACCATCTCTTGCTGCTCGTGGACTGAGCTGTCATTGACCATCTGTTAGCTTCCTAAATGAGGTACAAGTGCTTCTGCACTGGGTCATAATCAGCACTGCCATCTCTCATTCTGATGATCATCTATGATGGAAGGGATGGAAGTGTCTGGATTAGTATCTCCTGCCCTAAGCAGGTATTCAGTTCTGTCAGTGATGGCAGCACCAATAAATATGTTCAATGTTTTACAATGGCTGAAGAATCACTGTATCTAGATGCCTGGCGCATTTGATCTGTAAGTACAGTGATGACTATCTTCAGTATGGATTTACTGAAGGATCTGACTTATAACCAAAGTCCCTGTGTGTTTCATGTTGTGAAATTCTAGCTAATGAATCTATGAAGCCTGCTAATCTTCAACGTCATTTGGAGACAAAACACGCACGCTCCAAAAATAAATCAATGGTTTTTTGTGGAGTTGAAGAAGGGGCAAAAAACCATAGAAAAAAACTTCAAGTTTGAGTTCTCAGGAGAATTCAACCTTAGCTTCTTATGTGGCAAAGCAGGAAAGGATCGTATTCTAGGTGAGGAAGTGATTTTCCCTGCTTGTGTAGCTATATGTAAATGAGTACTTGGTGAGTCGGGAGGCTAGGGAAATCAACACATCACCTCCTTCGAGCAACATTGTGAAATGAAGAATATGTCTAATGATATAAAACAGACTCTCACTTTAAGGATCCAAACTTGCAACTTCTTTCCATTGCAAACTGATGAAACCGCTGGTATTACAAACAAAGCTATCATCCCACACTATGTATGGGAAGAAAAATATATGGAGGATTTTTTTACTTTCATGTGAACTTGCACACGCTACAGCAGAGTGCATGTTTAAATCCCTAAGTGGGTTTTGTTGTTTTTGTTGTTTTTTGTTGTTGCAAAGAACCACATTTCATGAGAGAAATGTGTGTGTCTGACAACAGATGGTGCTTGTGCTATGTCAGGGAAAAATCAGTGGATTTGTTCATCCGTGGTGAAGTATGACTTTTCCTGACAGATTCAAACTTTTCATGTGGTCAGTTGAACAACTTTGAGTGGTTGTGTTTGGTAGCCTACCTAGCAATGTTTTCACCTACTTGAACACTCTCAACACAAGCCTTCAAGGTAGTGATGTGTATATTTTTTACATTGAAGACAAGATTGAGGCAGTGATTTAAAAATTATGGTTAAGGGAAAGCTGAGTGGAAGGTGGTAGCCTCGCTAAAATCCAAACATTGGAGACATTTCTGGAGTCCACTGAGAAAGAATTGATACCAGAAGTAAAAAATAACATCAATGAGCACCTGCGTGATTTAGTATGACTAGCTTCAGATATTACTTTCCTGCCCCAAATCCTGAATACTCATGGATAAGGAATCCTTTTTAATGTGGTGACGTACAACTAACAACTCTATCTGCGGAAGATACACTTGTTGATGTGACTTGTGACTGTTTATCAAAATAATTTTTCTAAGAATGTAGACTAGCTCATCCTGGGTGAAGGTTTTTCCTGATTATAAGTACGTGAAAAAGCCTTGAAACATCTAGTTTCATTCTGTTCCACATATCTTTGTAAACAAACATTTTGGACACTTTGTTATATAAAGAATAAGCATAGAAATTGGCTCAATGTTAATCTAGATTTGAGATTAAAGGTAGGAAATACTGAACTGGAAGTGGAAGGGATTGTTTGGGACAAAAAAAGGCATGATTTCTCTCAACACATTTAGGTTTAGTAGCTGCTAGATATGTCCTAATTTGCTAACTCATAATACATGTTAGTAAAATTAAATTCATCTTCCCCCCTCCCCTAAATCATTGTCATTTTTGTGAGTAATATACTAAAAAACACTGCCCATCAAATTTGTGATAACTAAAATCCATTGCTTTTTAGGGACTACACCACACTTTCCCCAAAAATTTGCTTCGCAAAAAAATACCAAAATTTTCAAAAGTAGAGGGTCCATGGCTTGGCTTTTGAAAAACAGGGGATCTGCAGCACTTAGTTAATTGGGAAACATGGACCTTGATAACTCTTACCTACTCAATAGTGTGGAAAAGCTCAAATCTGTTTTATGAATTATCTGTAGGTAGGAAAGATATAAAAAACTGGAAAGTGTTTAACTCTCCTCATACCACATACTAACCCCTACATCAGTAATTTCTCTTTACCTTCTCACTGATTTTACATGGCATGCTGTTTACTGAAGGCTGCTCCGACAGACATTGTCCTCCCCCTGAAAAAAGCTTGTCACTTGATTTTTAAAGTTTTAAAATGATAAAATTTAACTGCTAAGTTTTACCTGCTTCTAATTCATATTAAGTAGGTGATTAATATGTTGTATTATATATACTTCAAGAGAACAATGCCTTGGATAAATAAGGATGACTCACATTTCAACTATAAGAGGAAAGAACTCGGAGACAATGATTTTAAAACAGAGGGAACACAGAGTTAATGTTGAATTCTATCCAGTTGGATTTCTAACAGTAGGAAAAGTGGGGTCATAAATTTTAAAAACACAAAAATTTGGAAGAGATTTATAAATGGAACATAAATCACTACCAATAAATTCCCAAGAGTTCCTAGTAGAATATCTCATAAACATCCAAGCAATCCATTCCTATGTTTACTCAGAAGTAAGACTGTCCGAGGCTTTCAGAGCTACTTAATTCCAGATAAACACGCTTAGATTCCAGTCTTGGAAAGTGAGGGTGTAATTCTCAAATCCCCTGCACTAGAGCTATCCTCCCATCAAGGCCGTCAGAAGAGGCATATGAGGCAAACCAGACCAGGGAAGAAGGGGTGAGTGAAGATCTACATCAAGAACAAGGGGTGGGGAAGAGAGAGATATAAAGATCTACATTAGGAGCAAGGCTCAGAAGACACCAGCAGTGCTTCCTATTTGTCAAGAGGACTTCTGTACTGGTGGCATGGTGAGGGCTGCCAAGGAGATCTGGCCTCCAAGGAGCATGCTGCAGCTGTTGCTGCCACCAGATCTACTGCCCCTATGGATCCTGCCACCTGAAGATGGTCACCTCACCTTGCCCCATGGGTGGGCCAGCCCTACCTCCCATTCTCAATAGCAACATAGGCAGCCAAACTTCCACAAACACCAGGGGTACCTAGTATCTGGGATTATTGCATGGTAGCCATGCAGCCACCTCCAAAGGGTCTGCAACTGGTCAGTGTAGTCACAAGTCACTGGAGCTATAAACCTCTGTATTCTGCTGCTTCTAAATGCAACTGCAAGCCTGGTAAGGAGCTGCTACGCTGTTCCAACAAGATGCAGCCTCCAGATCCTTTATAGATATTACTGCACAGCTGCTCTGCTGAGCCATATAGGTGGGGGAGTTGCAGCAAGGTGTATCACTTACAAGTTAGTTAATTGTGCCTTAAGGATTTTCTAGTATTTATCAGCCACACAGTCAACCTTCACAACAATTTGATGATGTTAATAAATAGTGTTAATAAATAGTCTTAATACATGGATTAGATATAAATGATTTTGCACCATTTGCACTAGAAAACAGGTCTTACCACAAGTGCTAGTTATTCCATATCAAAATTAAGTACAAATAATTTTGCTAAAGATAAAGTAGCATTTATTTGCCAATAGTTTTTTTTTTTTAAATTTTTTATACATATCTGGGTATATCAAAGTCAGTCTACTCAAAATGGGCCCACTGAAATCAATGGGCAAGGCACTTAAATCCATGGATTTCAATGGTCTCCCCTGAGTGTAACTTAGTTGCATATTATTCGCTTGTCATGAGCACGATATCTGCTCAAAGGTTCAGTCAGTCAGTGATGGGAAAGGAGCTCCTCAAGAGCTCAACTTTCGCCAATTTTGAAGTTCTTATGCCTAGCAGCTGTTGGAAGATCCAGCAGTGACACTGGGTATAAGATGAAATACTCAAAGGGCTGGTTGCTCGTGCCAATCTTATTCATTTTTAATCAGCCTGCTGATTTACAGCATGCTGGCTCTGTTTCTTCAATTATGTAGTTTGTTGCAATCAAGGAGACATGTTTCCCCCTAAACCATTTTACCTTTGCCTCACAAAATCAGGAAGCGATTCATGGCTGCAGGCTTACCCACAAGCAGTGGGGATGAGGATTCATATACTTTTATCAATGCTTGAGGTTTGCGACCAACGTGGGTGGAGGGGGGAAGCTCATGCTGTAAGCCTAGCATCATAAGTTCAAAAAGGGCATTGAAGCTAACCTGTAAATCAGAGTGAGGAACCCCCTAGCCTAGCCCACAGGCCAATCTTGTCCTTCCAGCACGGTCCAATCAGACCTACAATGCTGTTTCTCCATAACCATGCCCACCGGTCAATCATCTGATACCATTCTGATGGGCAGATGTTGCCAGCTGATTGGTGGGGTTATGTAGCTCAATTCTGCACTGGTGGGAAACCCACTAGTTTCCCACCGAGCACGCACAGCCAAAGCATCAGTATTCAATCCCCTGCTTATCAGTTTAATCCTGCTCAGTCCCTTGTCTCCGCTCATCAGCTGATAATGACGAGCAGCCTTGTCCACAGTCTGAGGTGGAGATATAAATATCTGGCCTACTGGAGAAAGACATTTCTCCATCCCGCTGTGGATCACATTTGAGGCTTATTCCCTGGGATGTTCAGATCTGGTGAAATTTGCTGGAACCAGTCAAAAGTTAATGCAGAGGAGAAGAAACAACATTGCTCCTCACCCAGGCCCTGCTCTAGAACACAGCAAGCATGAGTGAGAGACTGCTTGTACATTAAGCTGTAGGAGTTGAAGCTAGAGAGGGAGTTTGTGTTCCACTTGCTACAAAGGAAGGACCTAAACAGTGAGATGCATGTACTTGTTAAGTATAATGGTTTAATTGACACTGAAATGAGAATGCCTGAATGTGTGTTTGTGAAAAGGTTTAACATGGGGATTTTCCATGAGGTTATATTGAAAGCAAGAAGAGCTCTCTCTGAGCTGTAACTTGTTAATGACCTGTTGACTGTTTTTCTACTCTGTGCTGAGAGTGAACCTTTGATCATGTGATGAAGGTATTGAGTAGCAAATTCGCCATCTTGAGAGGTTGGTGGCTGTTAGTATTTCTGAACTCTACAGGGAGAACAATGCATGTAAATGGCTCTGCAAGACATGCATAGCCTAAGGCCAATGAAGGCTGGAATGCAGACTGGAATGGGGGAGAGGCACAGTTTGGATTTTTGGAATCTCTTATTTCTAAGAAGATGTTGAGCCTGTGCTGGACAGCACAAGACACTGCATAGATATTTTGGTTGTATCTTTGATGCTTATGATGTTTTTGAAGAGTTCTGCCAGTAAAACTATGAATAATATTTTCTTGGGCCTGGACATTGTTTTCTTCCAAAGGAGTCAATTGCTATGCTTTCAGTCACTTCAAACTGCACAATATTAAGATCAGCAACAGTGTTGGCAATTTCTCTATGTGGGGTGTCTTTGAAGGCAGCCAGGGAAGTGGAGCTATTTCACTGAGCAGCAGTTTGTTTAGCCACCGACATTAGCTCCAATTTGTTTCCAGGCAAAATTCAAGGTGTTGGTGCTTACTTTTAAAGCCCTTTACAGTCTGGGTCCACTACACCTGAAGCACACTGGGGAGATTATAATTCTACCAGCCAGGAGGTTTTTCCTTCTTGCTTTTGCTTCCAAATATACCCCTTCCTCATGCAGGAGAAAAGTAGGTTTGGAGAACTTCTGGGAGCTGTTTCTTCCAAGTAGGTAACTGAAAAACGGCACGAAGAAACCAACTGCAATATATTTAAAGAACGAACCTCTCATCTGCCAAAATCCTGCTGATGCATATGGTCTGAGGAAAGATTTTTCACTCCTGCCATCTCGGCTAACATCTCGCATCTCAGAGATGAGTGGAAGTGTATACTTTTAATATTTTTTGCTCGGTTCCTTGGGGGTCAGTGGAAAATGTGATTCTCTCCCTTTCCTTTCTACCACAACTTGAGAGTATACCCAATCTGTTGACACTTCTGTTCTGCGAAGGATGCCATCTGCCGCAATGCTTTGCAGTTATCCCTCTGGTATCTTCTTCCAAGTTTTAAGCCTTTGCAGAAAACACTTTCTTCCAAAGTTAATTGACACAGTGCTGTCCCATGAAAATTATCTCCATGCAGAGTATTTCACTTACTGATTCACTCTTGATGTTTAAAATTGATTCAACCTGGTTACAACAGTGTACTTTACTCAAGACTTTGAGATGGTTCACGTAACAAATTACTGCTTATTAAACTTATTAAGCATGCTCTTGGAGAGTAGCTTGCAAATGCTTTACTCCTCTGTAGTCTTTTTTTTTGGGGGGGTCCTGCTAAACTGGGGTTCGGTTTAGCATGTCATCTGAACTGGGACTCCCTACAGCTCATGCTTAAGTAGGAGCAAGTTAGCCATGAGGCCCAGTTCCGATGACAAGCTGTGCTAACCTTTATTTACCTTGTTTAGTGTGCTACAGTAGTAAAAGGAACGAAGTGGCTGGGGAGCAAAGTAACTGTGAGCTCCTTTCAAAGAGCTCCCATATTTGTGTGGTCTTGCTAAGCCATAATTTGCCTTAATGGGTCTTGTGAACCAGGACTGTGTGTGTAGAGAGAGACCTGCTTGGTTTGCACATTGTATTAGCAGCAGTTTTATTATTTGCTGTACTGCGTTTCCACTTGAAAATTATCTGTAACTTCCCATTACTGGATTTTATTTTTGACCACAGGGCTTTAAATTACCTACCATATTTTTGAACATTATAATTTATTTCAACTATGCTTCTGCAGCTGCTTTTGTTCCTATCTATTTGACTTGCCAAGTATCTGACTAGCCATCTAGATAGAATGCCAAATGTTTTTATAATCTTTTGAATTTGTCAGAAGTTTATCCGCACACGCACTTACAAACACGGTGCTACTTCCCTGTTCAGGGAAGTTTTTAATGTATGATATTTTAGTGTTTTCTGGTTTCTATGGAAGCCGCCCAGAGTGGCTGGGGAAACCCAGCCAGATGGGCGGGGTACAAATAATAAATTATTATTATTAAATTATTATTATTACAATTGTACAAGTGTCTCTTGGGTTTATTTATTTATTTATAAGATTAAAATGTGAGAAGCAGTTCGTTTAGGAACATTTAAAATTTATTTACAGTTTAATAGAAAATAAACCTTGCCTTATAAACAATCTGTAGCTCACAGAAGTAAATAAATAGTAGGTAGCAAGTCTGGCATATTGCAAGCATGTGCTCCTGCTTGTGATGTCAATAAAAAAAGCTACAAAAACTGGACTGGAGCCCAAGGTAAATTCATGGAAGAAAAGCTTCTCCCTCTACTGTCCACCTCCTGAAAAACCATTCTGGAGGTTGGTGGGGCATCCTGAACAATGTAGGACAGGAGGCACTTGGGAATTTGGTGAATCCCAAAAGTGGTTTGTAAGATGATAGTTTTACAGGTTGTTAAAGACACCATTGATTTCTGAAGTTTTTCCAGGATTCTGTCATCTGGACGATGAAAGGGGTGACCTTTGGTATGCCCCCGGTTTTTGGGGGAACTCATGCTCCATGATTAGAAAGGCAAAGTGTTCAGAGGGCTCAACTGGTACAGAATTATCAGACGTTTAGCTAGATTTTACTCGATCCACTGGGAACCAAAGTAGGGCAACTTGCTGGAATCCGGACGGCTCATTTATTTCAATAGTCTTGCATAGCAGAGTCTAGGCACTACAGTTGTCTAATGCTGGGACGTGGTGCCCTACAAAAGTTGTGGACTTCAACTCCCACCAACCCAGGGCTGATGGGAGCTGTAGTCCACAACATCTCATAGGCTACTCCTAGTTTAACGAAATCAGCTGTGCCTGCTGCTCTCAGAGACCCATAAGCCGCTACCTCCCTGCTGTTTACAGGGTTGTCAAGCTGGCTTCTGCCATGTGAACATGAGCATCTGATGCTACCAAAGTGTTAAGAAGAAAAGCACGTTCAAGAGTGGCTCCCATGCTATTATAATAATGTCAGAAGCAGGGGCTTACTTTAGTCCCCTAAAAGCCATGGGATTAAGAATACCCTTTGCACTGGATTGCTGATTTAACTGTTGGTGGTCTAGACAGTGTAGAATGCTCTGGAAATGATTGTGCTTTCAGAATGTGTGTGTGTGTGTGTGTGTGTGTGTGTGTGTGTGTGTGTGTTTTATGAAAGTGACTGAAGGGCTTATAGATGTATATCAATAAGCACTTAAGAGGTATAACATGAGAAGCAAAGTAGGAGAGCTTTTAGTACCAACTCTATTTTAAAAATGCAGTTCAGTGATGTATATTTTCCAAAATACATCATTTTCTCTATATCTTTCTATTCCTACACACATCCACTGTGTAATCATTTCCAGGAAACGGTTTTATTCTGTCTCTGAACTTTTCCAGTCCCCTTTTCTTTCCCCTAGTAAACATGACCCTTTGTTCAGTTGTCTAAATATAAATAAAGGAAACATCACTGCAGTTTGTACATTTGAAAAGATGAGTTTTATCAACTTCTTTCCATGGTGACATATCAAAAATCCAAGCTTATGTGGGAGGGGAAGGAAAGGATTTTATTTCATTTGAAACATACCAAGCAACATTATTTTTTTATATATAGCTGGAGTCTTGTATTACTTCATATCTTTATGTTGGGGTGCAGAGCAGTGGCCAGCTCTATTTTGTTATCTGCCTCTGTGATATCAGCATGAAAGACATTGTTTCATTTATCTATGCACATAATAAGACTAAAGGCTAATGACATAAGGGAAAGTCAGATGCTTTCCTTCTATTTAGCTCGCTGCTTTAAAATTACCTAAAGAAGGATTTTTTTTAGATATTTGAAGATTTCCAAATAGAGACCTCAAAAATATTTTAAATTAAAAAATGAGGGATTCAGGTCTAAACTGATTACACAGAAGTATCAACTTCACCATATACTGGCAGATCAGTCACTTAAAGCCCAAGCTCCTAGGGGCAAATCTACACTGGTTAGTTATAATGTTAAAAATGTGTTATAAAAATGTGACACCAGAGGGTCGCTGAAGAGCAGCAACCTGTCGTCAATGCAAAATTGCATTGAGAGCTATATTACTTTTTTAAACAGTGTTTTTAGAACCAGTGTAGATCCAGCCCTGATCTCTGACTAATTATGAAACCATTACTATTATTCATTAAATTTCTCTACTGGCCTTCATCCAAGGATGACAGGGTGGTGGTTTACAGTATAAAAATACATACGACAATAAGAAACAAAAACAACAGCCCGTTTAAAAGGCCATAGAATGTTTAATTAGCCAAAGGCCTGGGAAAAGAGGAATGTTTTTCCTGGCACTTTAAGATATGTAATGAAGGCTCCAGGGACACAGAAGCAAAGGACTGGTCTCTATTATTTGTCGTTGTTGCTTAGTCGTTTAATCTATTATTTTGTTTAGTTGTTTAATTTATACACAGAGCTTTTAGAGCTTACTGCTGGTCCCTTGGTGGGCCTTATATTTTCTTGGGGAAAGTATCTAAACATTGAAATAGAGGAATCTGAATGGAAATCATGGTGGTCAGCTAGGCCTCATAAGTCTGTTTCATCATATGTGAGGGAATGTTCCCTCAAAGTTGTGCACAGATGGCATTGTCTACCTGTGCAGATGTCTCCTATCACGTCACAGTCAACACAGGATTGTTGGTGAGCTTCAAGGGACATGCCCTCAGGTCTCATTATTCTTGGGAATGCCCTCAGGTCTCATTATTCTTGTCTCAAATAGATCATGAAATACCTAAAACAGTTAAATCACCTGTTCAGGTCTCCCCACAACTGTCATTACTAAACGTATTGACTGATAACATGAAGGCTAGTTGCTCAAAAAGAACTGTTGACATGGATGCTAGCTGTAGCTAGGATTTCAATATCTCAGCAATGGAAAACCTTGAAAAATCAACATTTGTCTTTATGGTATAAGAACTTATGGACTTTGGCCATTTGGGGGAAAAACACACACAAATTGCATGTCACAAGAGGGCAGAGGACCCAGAATACTTTTGCGTCATCTGGTAGGATCTTATTTCTTATGCTTCAGACTTAGATGCCTGACATTCACTATCCATGCCAGCTCAGGAAATTGATTTATATTGGTGCTACCACTTCTTCCTATTATTATTATTATTATTATTATTATTTGCTTGCTTTGCATATGGTATGATGTAATACTCTGCTACTGCACTTTTGGGCTGCTAGTTAACAGGCATTATATTACAAATTTAAAAATATGCTAATATATTGTACAATGCACAGATTGTGATAAATCACCAATGGGTAAGGTAAAAGGCTAACAAATAACATCAGCATTTTTAAAGCTCTTCATGCAAAACTCTGGACAAATTTCAGTGCTCTTGACAATAGAACTTAAAATATGGTATTACGGTGATCCAAGCAAAGCTAAGAGAAATTAACATATTGATGCCCCAATCCAGTAAGAGTGATCATTATACAAAAGCAGGCTTAGAATAAAATAATCATATAGAGTTGGAAGAGACCATGGGGGTCATCTAGTCCAACCACCTGCAATGCAGGAAACTCAGCTAAAGCATACATGAGAGGTGAACATCCCACCTTTGCTTAAAAACCTCCAAAGGAGGAGAGTCCATAAACTCCTGAGGGAGTCAAAGCAAATTTTCTTTTTTCTTAAAAAACGCACAGTTATGAGGTAAAGCATAGATAGGAGATAAATTATAAGGCTCATGGACACTTTATATAAACGTTGAAATATTTTTTAAAAAACCAACACAAAAGGGCAGCATCCAAATAAGTGTGTGCGCTTGCTTGCTTGCTTGCTCTAATTTAATAATTAGGACCTGTTATTTTGACCACGGCCCCCTTCCAGTAATTAGCAATGTTACTTTGTGAATGGCAGAACTCAGCCCAAGTTACAAAAGGGTGGAAGAAAACAGAACAACACAGTCATTAGGCACTCCACTTAAGTGGGGAAAGCAATAAAGGTTTAATATTTTGGATTGCATAAAATCTAGAATTACTCATTCTTTACACAGTCACTTTCCTCTTCCATTTAGTTGTTTGTTCCATTTGTTGATACCGTCACTGACTGCAATGTTTCTCTCCCCACCCCGCCCCCCAGTACACAAGCATTTGCTGCAGAGGTGGTCCTCCTCTGCGTGTACAAGTAAACGTAGATGTTTATGCCAAAATAAAATCTGTTCATCTGTAAAGTGTTTGTTGTTTTGCTCCGAAAGACTAAAGAGGCTACCCTTCTGCGATTTTGTCTCTATTGCCAACATCATCCATTTGATCTCCAAATGAAAACTTCTCTCCACTTGCCCCATGTATTGCAATCTTCTTTATATTTTTGTACGCTAATTCCAAATAAAGCAGCTCTGCTGTATGGAGACAGCATCATTGGGCTTCCCATAAGGGGAGAACCTTTCGAGAGAAACTTAAAACTCCCCCAAAGACAAGAGCGAAGAACAAAAGTGGAGCTAACAATAGTAAATATGGCCAGACCTTCATAATTTGTAGCTAACAACCACTGCAAGATCAATAACAATAATACGGATTTGCGTATTTCTCATATTTTCTTCCTCTGTACTTCAGTAAGCTGTGATCCAGCAGGACAGCAAGAATTGCACACAAGAATCACAACCCGCATTGCCTCTTCTAGGGAGTCAATTATCTCATGTCCAATTGGGTTTTCTGGATACTTTTAAATTTCATTAGAATAAACATCTTTCCATGGTGGTAGAAAGAAAAGGGCAGCATATCATGAAAGCCTTCCCCCTCAAAAAGAGAGAATATATTGCTTGTAATACTGTGCCATTTTGTCATAATTGTACAAACCTCTGTAAATAAGAATTTTGCTTGCTGGCAGAGACCTGCTATGCTAGCTTACTGGCAGGAGGGTCATTGCTGCTTATCAGGAGGAGAAAGGGGAAGCAGGGAGGTTGGTATGCTGCAGATGCTCTGGAAGGAGCACCAAAGTAGCTCTGGCTGGTGTGTTTGCACCATGCTGACCTCCCTGCTTCCTTGCTCCTCTCACTATGCAACAACAACCTACCTATTGAGAAGCTAGCATAGCAGCTCCACCTTATTTTGGTGAGCCACTTCTGCCTAAATAGTATATTAAATAGTACCTCGGAAGTTGAACAGAATGTGTTCCAGAAGTCCGTTCGATTTCTGAAACGTTCGAAAACCAAAGTGTGGCTTCCATTGGAAGCTGTGGAAGCTCCGTCGGACGTTTGGTTTCCAAAAGAACATTCGAAAACCGGAACACTCACTTCCGGTTTCCAATTGTTTGGGAGCTGGAACGTTTGACTCCCAAGGAGTATGGGAGCCGAGGTACAATTGTATTTCTCTAGAGATATTTAGAATTCCGCCCACTCCCACCCCGGTCCATCCCCAGTATACATCTAGATATACCTGATGCTAACTTTTTATTAGCAGGATGATATCAGAGTTTTATAATCTGTCATTAATATACCTTCTGGGTGCTATGGAGAAGAGGACTATGGTGACCATGTTTCAATAGGATTAAAGCTTCTATCTACAACAGTTTCTACAGATTTACTTTTCCCCAGCAGTTTGTTGTAGTTATGGGAAAGTCTACAGTTGGGGAATGCTGCCCTTCTTCGTAACTTCTAAACAGGCAGAATCCTGTGCTTCAAGTTAAGAACAGTTTCAGGTTAAGAACGGACCTCCGGAACGAATTAAGTACTTAACCCAAGGTACCACGTTATATCTTACATCAGGGTTGGGCATCCTTTTTTTGCGCAAGGACCACGCTCACCCTTGGTCAACCTTCCAGGGCCCACATACCAGAGATGGGTTTGACCACTTCATGTGCATGTAGCCACACAGACACATAGCCTTCTCCCACTGATCTGTGATTCGGAAGGGGTGATGTGCATCCTCATCGGGGCTGAACAGAGAGGTTTAAACCTCTCTGACCACCAGAACACTATGCCTATTATTTTATTTTATTTTATTTTATTTTTTCCTGCCACCAAAATTGGTAGAGTCTTGGGGGGACAAGGTAAATTTGCTTGTGGGGAGACACACCAGCCAACCAGGTTGTAGGTTTGCCACCTCTGAATAGATCTCAAATGAAATATGACTCACCAAACACCCTCCCAGGAAGTAAGAGTTCCACTTAACAGGATGGGCCTTACTTCAGAGAAAACTTGCATAATAGTGTGCTGCTATCATTTTTTAATTTCTTTTCCTGCTGCTATTATTTTTTTATTTCCCAAAGTACTGATAAAATACACCCTAATTTACTATGGATATGTATAAAAATATATATAATGCACTTTCCAATCTCTGAATTATTATTATTATTTGGTTCATAAAGTTCACTTACCAGAATGAAGAGGCAACTAGTGGCAAGCCAGGTATGTTCAGGGATAGTAGAAAACACTGATAAAATCAAGCAACCGAAGACAAGGAGAAAACTGAAAAACAAAAGAATGTAAAAATTAGCAAGGACCATTGGAGTAAAAATAAACTTTAAATATATGAAACAGTCAAGTTATCAGAATTACTGTATTTTTCCGTGTATAAGACGCCCCTGTGTTTAAGACACCCACTATTTTGGGGGACTCAAAATTAAGAAAACGCACTATGCACTATCCATGCAGCTTTAAATCCCCCAGGAGTGGACCTGTTCCCAGCCCTCCACACCAGACTGTCATTGGCCAATCTGGCAGGCTGGTGCACAGGTGAATGTCAAGCTGGAAATGTGCGCAGAAGCTTGCACTCTGGCCGGGGATAGCCCCAGCACCCAGCTCTCGAGTGTCAGTAAGGACCATATGCCAGACCTGTTCTCTCTGCTGTCCCCCCGAGTCCAAGAAAGGAAAAATGGACACTTGGAAAACTGACAATACAAAAAGGGGCAAAAAGACACAGATTGAATGCCCCTTTTCAACCTGATGGGCCGTTTCCTCTATCTATGCAGGCATAGTTGCCACAAAATACCCAGATAGGGGCTGGTACCTCTTCAATTATTTGAGGGTCATTCCGAGAATGCAAATCATGGCTGCGGATACAGCTGCCATGGAATATGGTGTTAGGTTCTCTAATAACCCTCACACTAGGTGGGATCCAAAGAACAAGGGTATGTGGCTGGAATTGGTGGGGCCCTACATCAGAAACAGGCCTGAGCCAGCAAAACCGGGAAAACCCATCCCTGGAAGCCATTATTTTCATAGGGTGTGCTGGGAATTCAATCAGGGTGCATGCCACAGGTGAGTTCTCGCTTGAGTGTAAGCGGTGCCTAGGGTTCTACGCCTACACATTGTGCAACAGGAGCCACACACCCTTTCATGGCTCCAGGGACTTTGGCCCTGGAGCCGCACAAAAAGATGTGGTTCCTACAGCCCCATAGCTAGTCTTTTCTATGAATATAACAACATGACCTTAGGAGCTGAGATCTCATGAAAGCAAGGAGCATTCACGTAAATAAAGGTCAGTAAGATGGGTGTTTCTAAACATCTTAAGAACAGATTAAATGTATTTTTTTATAATAACACACACAACAACAACACAATTGTGGCAACTGTGTCTTCTCCCTTTAACTGAACTTTACAGGAAGGGCTGAAATCCCGAGAACATTAAACTGTTTGCAAATCAGGTACTTTGCTACTGCTACAATTCAACATTTATGAGTATTTTGCTTTCACTTTGTTAGCCTTTATTGTATGATTTCATGTGCTTTGCATTTTCCAGCTCATTAATATTGTCCTTGATCCAAAAAACTGTACTACTAGTTTGGCACACCCAAGGGAGCTTTCGATTTATATTTTCAAACAGCAGAGGCAACTCCCAGACATATTTCTATGTGGCAACTGCAGTTTTGAACAGCGGGGTCTGCTGTTAAAGGGGGAAAGTATAAAACCCTACTTTGTATGTCTAAATCCTCTTTGGCTCTCAGCCATGAAGGGTGAGTATCAGAATTGAAATGGGAAATAGCATAAACAGCTACCAACAGAGATATAGGCACAAGGACCCAAACTGTACAACAAACATCTGTCTTTATTATCTACTCAGGTAACAATATTACAGGGCCAACTAACATCAATAAAAACATCAAGGGGTCATTCACCAGCTTATCTTCTGCTGTGAAGCATGCCACCATCTTCCAGCAATGGCACACTGCATTTTTACATAGGGCAAATAGAGGAATAAATGGGGTTTGCAGTTCCTAGGATGCCATTGCAGAACACTGTTTAACCTCCAAGGAAGCCATTTCTCAAGGTTTGTCGATCCTTAGGGAATAAGGGCCCTCAAGGAGATGAAAGGCCCTCATAGTCAGGATGGGGGTGAGGCAAGCATTATGATGGGAGGGGCAGAACCGAGTTAAGTATTTCTATTTATTTACTTGATTTAGGGGTGGGCAGCTGCTCCTCCCCTGCACCCCCTGGCTGCGCCCATGAACGCCCTCAGAAGAGTTTCAACAGAATCTGAGACTTAACACCACTGTCCAGTCTAAAGATGTTTGGATTATCATCCATGCTGTTATTTTAGGCATCTACTTTCTGGAAAGCGTGCTAAAGGTATGACATACTTTGAACCAATGAAGGCCTTGATTGGATTTAAAACTGGAGTTAAAATATTTCTTTGAATAACTAGATACTTTCACTAAAGGGTAAAAAAGAAAAAGCGAAAGAACAAACAAAAGATTGGAGGACAATAGCCTATTAAGGCAACCTAAACCGTGTGTGTGTGTGTGTGTGTGTGTGTGTGTGTGTGTGTGTGTGTGCTGGTATGTTTTAAATAGCTGACTCTAGACCCAAATCCTGGCCAAATTTCCATGATGCTAGTGACTTAACTGCCTTTGGATACATGAGCCAAGAGTCTTTGCATATCTGGATACTGAAAACAAAACCAGTTCTTTTTCATGAATTGAACACAAATCCTATGTTAACAAGATCCAGATTATTATTATTTTTTTTAAAAAAGGTTGACTGCTAATAAGATTGAATAAAAAGAATCAAGAACCCACACTGCACTGACCGGGCTCAAGGCTTTCATTTGCTGACCTGGGGCTCATGTGAGAGGAATGGGATAAAAATTTAATAAAACATTATTGTTGTTGTTGTTGTTGTTAATTTACTATTTGTCCTCCACCCATGTTAATTTGCAGACATGTCCAGCACTTTCAAGCTCCTTTTCTGAAACAGTTTTATTTCTCTAGTAGAGCCACCAAACCTTCTTAATTCTGGTATTTCCTTTTGGTAGACAGTTTAAAGCAGTAATTTGTAATAATGTCACATTTTATCATGCCAGGTATAATTTTGGACTGGAACCATAAAAAACAAAAACAAACCTCTCAGCAATTCATTACAGCCAAATGCAATCACAATAACAGTTGGTTGGAAAAGCTAGTGTAATTTTAAAATAAATGATTGGATATGAAGAAAAAGGGATGAACATCCGTAAATCATGAAAGCTCTTGTCATATTACTGAAAGGAGCATGGTGACATCTCATGTGCTGCTAACAATAATATGAATTCTTTTTATTTCACTAAAATCGCTGTTTGACGTTAGCTTTGGCCGCTGTTTCCTGTTCAGCAGAACCTTGTTGAGAGCATGCACTGTGAAAGAGAAAATCTGAAAAGGACACAGGAAACAGGGTGGAAAAAAGCACTTTCCACTGTTAATAAAATGGTGTTCTCAGAAATTACAAATTATTGCTGCCCATAGTTAAAGTTATTTTCCAGTCAATCATTTTTAAGTCTTGTGCAGAACAAAAGGGGATGTGTTTCTTCTAATATCCCAGGGATGGATTCTACAAGATGCTTTTATTGGACATGAAGAAAGTTGGAGAGTCCTTCCTAACCCAAACTCTTCTCTAGGGCCCAATGATCCTGCAACATTCCTTTATAAACAGATTCTGAACTATGGCCTCATTTTATGAACTTTCATTTCTGAAATATAATGTAATGTATTAGATTATTGCATTGTAGGGACTGGTTTAGCTGTGATCTCTGCACGCCAGGGGCAAGCCTAGACTACTCTTCCAACTCTTTAGTTCTGTGAGGATATGGTTTGGGTCAAACCATACTTTCCTGCATTTCAGTTAATTCATCATAATATGGAATTGAATATTGATGCTGTAAGTGCTTTGTCCAGACCCTGGACATACAGTGGTAACCTCGGGTTAAGAACTTAATTCATTCTGGAGGTCCGTTCTTAACCTGAAACTCTTTTTAACCTGAGGTACCACTTTAGCTAATGGGGCCTCCCGCTGCTGCTGCGCAGTTTCTGTTCTCATCCTAAAGCAAAGTTCTTAACCCGAGGTACTATTTCTGGGTTAGCGGAGTCTGTAACCTGAAGCGTCTGTAACCTGAGGTACCACTGCAATGGGCTTTTATGACCCCTCCTTTAGATAGCTATGTGTCAAGCGCACCACCTTTCCCCTGCCATTGAGGGGACTAGAGCTGTGCAACGTCAGCACACACACACACACACACACACACACACCCTGCAGTGTGTGCGCAGCTCACACTGTGTGCGCACAGTCCATTCACCCCCAAAATCTGCTTCAGAAGGGTCCCTCCAGATCAGATTTGGGGAGCACATGGAAAGCTATAGGAGGGAGAAAAAGTCAGGCACCATTGGATATCACCCACCATACTGTTACATTATGTCCCAAATATATTTTTGGTGTTTTGTTACCTATTATGTATTCCAGTGATTTATGCTGAGATATAATAAATACTGGATTAACATATTAAATAATATTAATATATTTTAAAAAATAGATATTGCAATTATCCCTGCCAAATGCATTTCTTTTATAATGCAGTATGCTTATGAAGAGAAGCAGTATCAGTGTTTAATTTTTTAATGATAAACAAAAAGCGAATTACAATATGAAAGTAGAGTTACAGGGTCTATTAAAAGTATGTACAATAGTACAGCACAGAGCAGGTCAACACAGACAACTGTTTTGAAAGTATCCGGCATGTAAGCTAGTGTTTTGTAAGTATAGCTTTTTAGGAATGAATACTGGAAAAATAAGTATATCACAAGCTGAAGCATTAATATTCATGTTTTGACACTGTGTTTGACAATTATAGTGGAGATTAATGTTTGGATTTAGAAACAGGGTGGAGATGTTTGCCCTTGTCCTATTCTTCCTCATTTTAAAGTTCTAGGAAAACAATAGATAAGCAGGTTTAAACTCTATAAAAGGAAAGAAATGTAACTACCAAAGCAAGCTGCCCAGACAAGGAAGGGTTTTCGAAGACCATTCAGAACATCAAAAACCCAAGACATAAAGCATTGGGTGAATTAATGGCTTTTGCAGTACTGAACCTTAGCTATACACAAGGCTGTCCATGTTTGGGGTCCCTTGTGGTAGAAACTTGAACTTGCTCTTTTATTTATTTAGTTTAGTGAGCCACCCAGCCCACAAATTCACTTTTTGTTTCTAAATGTTTTGCTGATTTTACCTTATGTATACTTGTGTTTTTTTAAAAAAGTCTGGTGGATTTTAGCAGTGTTTTATTATGCTTACGACAGTCTTCTGATTAAGTAGTCCGTAAATCTTTCTAAACAATAAACAAACAACACCTGTCTCAATACGAGGAATAAAATATACTTAATTTTCTCTGGAATGTGTCCATTATGGAAAAATGGGTGGAATCCAGACTGAATGTGAAGCATTGTGGTTCTGCTTATTTTACAAAAATGTACCTGCTGCCAATGAGGCATGCTGTATGGAATACAATACAGTACTGTATCTCTTCGTTTATAATGCTATTCCATGTTAAATGTCGCTGAGAGGCAAACTAAAAAGCGGTAGGATCTTAAGTCACACTGGAAGTGGCTGTTGACTGCAAGATAATGCTAAGCAGGATGTGGGGCTCCTCTGAGTTGAAGCAAGGTCTCTTCTAAGTGTCCTGAAGTGGGGACATCTAACTCTCTTCTCTTTAAAAAATGCTGGAAGCAGAATGTCTGCAAAACTTAAAACACTTCTTCCCAAGCTTGCCACATAAAGGAAATACAGTGGTACCTCGGGTTACATACGCTTCAGGTTACAGACTCCGCCAACCCAGAAATAGTACCTCGGGTTAAGAACTTTGCTTTAGGATGAGAACAGAAATCATGCTCCGGTGGAATGGCGGCAGCAGGAGGCCCCATTAGCTAAAGTGGTGCTTCAGGTTAAGAACAGTTTCAGGTTAAGAATGGACCTCCGGAACGAATTAAGCATGTAACAAGAGGTACCACTGTATCGTATAGGGTGGGAGAGAGAGACCGATTTTTTGATAGATCCTCCTTCTAACCATAGGCAAACATTTTACCAGGGCTTTCCAATCCCAGTGCTTTGAGGAAAGAATAGTGTAGTTATGTAAAGTGGTACCTCAGCTGCCGCACCGCCGGAGCACTATTTCTGTTCTCATCCTGAAGCAAAGTTTAACCTGAAGCATTATTTCTGGGTTAGCGGAGTCTGTAACCTGAAGCGTATGTAGCCTGAGGTACCACTGTATTGCTTTGTTGCTAGTTCTGCTAGTGATGGTTGCTTGGGAAATGCTTGACATTCATATCCCTTTAACCTTTCTGCCACATGCCCACACATACACTCCTGTCAAATTAGCTTTGCAATTTGTTTCACAAGTCTGAATCTGTTTTTTCATTCATCATATCTCCTTGGTACCGGGATCTGCCTTTCTGAAATTTTACAGGCTATTTTCCTAGGAGCACCACAGGGAGGGGGAAAAAACCCCACATCAGAACCTTTAGCCATAAACACACAGTTATCAAGTGGCTTAATTGTTATGGATTGCTTTTGCTTTCTTTAACCAACCCAGACTAAATTTGGTCCATAATTTGGCAGGTTTTCTCCACTCAGGAAAATCTCATCCAATTCTGCTGAATTGGGGGAGGGGGGAGTTATAGCCATGTTTTGATTTCCCATAGTAGTGAATGAGTGAAGTATGAAGATTTGTTTTTCCTAATCAGGATTCCTATTCAGTTCCCAGACGGAAACAGACAGCCTCTGAAGCAATTTGGACTAAATCTTGCTCTTATCCAAAACAAGATCTGAAGGAAATCTTGGAGTTGATGGTTCTCATAACTGCTGCACACACAATAAAACTGCAGCATTATCAATTTTATTTACAGCGTTCATATAATATACATAATAATAAATATATTCTTCCTTTGTCACTTCCTTACAAAGTAATGTTTACAAGCTTGACACAAAGCTTACTTTACAGCCCCCCAAAGCTATTAAGTATTACAACTTCACTCATTACTTTTTGTACTTGGTCTCCAGCCTTTCTCTAGAAAAATAAGAAAACTTAGAATAGCCTTCTTTGTACCTTCTGTATTAATCACTCTACAGTACAGTGGTACCTCGGGATACATACGCTTCAGCTTACATACGCTTCAGGTTACAGACTCCGCTAACCCAGAAACAGTACCTCGGGTTAAGAACTTTGCTTCAGGATCAGAACAGAAATTGTGCTCCGGCGGCATGCTTACAAGATTCTGCCCACTGCTTTTTTTGGTCAGGGTGGTGACTTAGCCATTTTCATCTTTAAAAAAAACCCCAACAACTACTACTGCAATTTGCCATATAAACAACAGATTTAGGGGAAGCAAGCAAGAAATGTAATAAGCATATATCTCTGTCGAGAAAATATATCACAAAGGAGACATGAAATGACTGCTGTCTTTGATGAAGAATTGCAGCATTTTTTCATTTAAAATATTTATACCCCATGTTCCCTTATAAAATTCAAGGTGGCTCACATGAAGAATAAAATAAATTGCAGCAAACTCATATCATTATCTAAGACTGCAACCAAGACTTGGTTGCAAGCTCCGTTCAATGCTGTGGGACACAGGAAGCTGCCTTATACTGAACTGATCCATCTAACACAATATTGTTTATACCAGGCATGGGATACCTTTGGCCTGCAGGTCAAATTAGGCCCAACAGGGACAGTGTTAAGTTGTGACGACACAGTGATTCTTCAAAGAGCTCTTGTTTATTTACAGGCCAGGACAGAACTGAACTGAAGGGTTCAGTCAGCCTGCTTATATAGAGCTGCAGTACAATGTAACTGTAACAATTTTCTAAAACTATCCAATCACTGAACGTCACTTTCGATCCCTTATTTGCACAACTATCTACAGTATCCCCCTGCTGGCCCAGGGTGAGAACTTCAGTACATAACAGACAGTGCTTTCCTATACCAACATTGTGGAATCCAATGTACCCAAGGATATCCCATGCCCTTTTAAAATATGGGGTGGTGTGTGTTTTTTTTGGGGGGGGGAGGTTCTTGGGTTGTTGTTTTTGTGGTTTTATATTTTGATTTTATTCTGTGAAAAATCCTGAGGTCTCTGGGTATAAGATGGTATATAAATTCAACAAAACAAACACAATTTTAAGGCAGTTTCCCATTGTTTAAGCCAGTGGTTGCCAAACTACCCCCTGCAATGAACTGCTTGAAAATTGCTGAGGGTCTGTTGGGAATTATGCATAATAGCTGGGAAATGTGTACAACTCACTGTTCGTGGAAGGAAAATGTGCACATTCACATCCTAGTGAATGCAAACAATGGCTGGTTATTATGTGCATTAACTGCTCTACCTACCCCCATCTTCCCTCCGTTCCCATTGAACGGAGCTTGCAACCAAGCCTTTAACATACATACTGTGTTCTGTTCTCCTTTAAACAGTGGAATGGAATTCTTTCTTTTTTTTTTTAATGAAAAGCCAAAATCTTACTCAGTCTCTTACCACTTTCCCAATACCTTTGGTACACACACGCCAATGAAAATTCAGCTCTAGCAGAAAATACATTATTCAATTCATACTTAGCATGCTGACAAGCTTTGATGCAGATCTTGAGAAGGGGATGCTGCAATCTGACTTAAAAGAGGCTTCGCTGTTTTCTCTAAATTGTCTTCTTGCAAAATCCTAGTTAATTTCTTAGGGGAAGCATATACTACAATCCTACCTTGAATGTGGGCTTCTCATGCTTCCTATTCAAGAGCGTATGGAGAAGTTGTACCCTATTTTAAAAATATTCCTGAATTTCAGCCCCCATTTGTCTCTAAAGATAAACTGAAACATTTAAACGCCGAAATCCAGACGTTTTTGTCACATCAGTTAACTGGAGCATAATCTCAAATAGAAATTGTATTGAAATAGTGAAGTAAGGGGGGAAAGACAAAAAAATTGTGTTAAATTTGATCACCAAACGTTTTATAATGTCATGTCAAGAAGTAAGATCCACCAGCGTATGAAATTGCTTAAGCTAGTGGCCTCTGTCATGTTCACTGCATTGAATACACAGAGGCAGGTCTGTTTGTTTATTGAATCCTGCATGTAATTCATCCTCCTATAATTTTTTAAAAGGAAAAGGAAATATTTATGTCAAGGTTATCTTGGCTAATTTCTCTCTAGAGATAAGCTGTTCTTGTTTCAGTGCCCCTTGAATGTACTCTGGCTATCTTTAATGCAAAGATACGGATACAGATAGGTAGCCGTGTTGGTCTGCCATAGTCAAAACAAAAAAAATTCCTTCCAGTAGCACCTTAAAGACCAACTAAGTCAGTTCTTGGTATGAGCTTTCGTGTGCATGCACACTTCTTCAGATGCTGAAGATATAGTGAAGATAGCGGTTTGAATCCCCGCAACGGGGTGAGCTCCCGTTGGTCGGTCCCTGCTCCTGTCAACCTAGCAGTTCAAAAGCATGTCAAAGTGCAACTAGATAAATAGATACCGCTCTGGTGGGAAGGTAAACAGCATTTCCGGCAACTTATTGAAGATACAATAAGTATCTTCAGATACTTCTTCAGTATCTGAAGAAGTGTGCATGCACACGAAAGCTCATACCAAGAACTGACTTAGTTGGTCTTTAAGGTGCTACTGGAAGGAATTTTTTTTGTTTTGACTATGGCAGACCAACACGGCTACCTATCTGTAACTGGAACTATGGAAGGCACCACATTGAGCCGCATGAAATGGAAGTCCATCAACCTCACCAAGAAACTTGCACATGTACAGACTGATATCTTCTTTCTTACTAAATGCAAGAACCTGGACATTATACCCAAGGGTCTTAGAATTAAGAACCCTCTACAATCCACGTATCCCACTGAATATGCAAGAAAACTATGCAACACTTTCTCTAGGTATCTGAAGAAGTGTGCATGCACACGAAAGCTCATACCAAGAACTGACTTAGTTGGTCTTTAAGGTGCTACTGGAAGGAATTTTTTTTTTGTTTTGGCAAAGATACGGACTTTTAGATAAATGGACAACTGTAAATGTGTATGATAAACCAAGATAAATGCTCTCATCGGTGGTTTAAAAGCATTTATCAAGAGCAAAACTACTGTGTCACTTTGAATGTGATTATATAGCTGTGCAGTGTTAATTTTAGCTGCTTTTAAAGGAACAGAAACAACAACTTCTGTATTTTAAAATTAAAACTGCTGAAGACTGTAGAAGAAAGCAGCCAAGTAAACACTTTTATTTGAAAAATATATTTATGGGTATGTGACTGCAGCTTAATAGATTATCCCCAGGAACATCTTTGAGGTTCTGATTTCAATAAGAATATAACGCACAGTGGGAATACCTGTGTTACATTGATGTTTAATACCCACAGGGGTCACATGATGTGCAAGGATCACACATGAGTGCTACATACAACTTTAATGCCAGTGCAGATGTCTGGGAAAACAGATTTTGATACATCCATGCATCATGTATTTTACCTATTTTACCAATGTTTTTAATAGGAACTACCCTGGGGGACGCGGGTGGCACTGTGGGTTAAACCACAGAGCCTAGGACTTGCCGATCAGAAGGTCGGCGGTTTGAATCCCCGCAACGGGGTGAGCTCCCGTTGGTCGGTCCCTGCTCCTGTCAACCTAGCAGTTCAAAAGCATGTCAAAGTGCAACTAGATAAATAGATACCGCTCTGGTGGGAAGGTAAACAGCATTTCCGTGCACTGCTCTGGTTTGCCAGAGTCATGCTGGCCACATGACCCAGAAGCTGTATGCCGGCTCCCTCGGCCAATAAAGTGAGATGAGTGCTGCAACCCCGGAGTCAGTCACGACTGGACCTAATGGTCAGGGGTCTCTTTACCTTTACCCTGGGTTCAACTGCCCTGAATGTCACAGTCAACTTTAATTCAATGCCGAAGAGGTAGATGCATGTCCTAAAAAACTCCATGGTACTGCCTCATCATCACAAGTCCATGGTTTTCAAACTTTCTAGCTTCTTGGAAACCATTTTCATCTCCCAAAGGCACCCTGCATATCTGCCATCCGCAAAGCTGTAGATCATGCCAGGTCATAGTTGATACATAAGTTCTATACTTAGATCAGCAGGGGTTCTCTGGGTATACCGTGATTGCTCCACATCAGAGTACATGACCTAGAACTCCATGTAGAAGTATATGTTTTGGTCTGTCTCTCTCACACTCAATGTAGGAACAGATGCTTCCGGCCATGCAAGTCACTTCAGAGATCATCGGCATTCCTCATTTCCCTGTTAAATCACAAAGGCTAGCCTCCCTTACTGGACATTTGCTTAACTGCAAGAGGGCAGAGTTTCAACGAGTCTCTAACAGTTATCTGATCTGGAAAGACTGAGCATACTTGGAATCTGAAACAGCCCCAAAGGGGTAGGTTCCACACCTGATCTAGGTGAATTCATCAGAACGCCAAAAAAAATGCAAGGATGAAAGCAGTGGACGGTGGCAGAGAAGGGGAAGGTGGCCAAAAAGCTAGTGTGATGCAAATACTCCTGGTGCTCCACCTGGTTTGTTTCCACTGTCCTTTCCACTCCTTGCACCTTCTGGTAAGCAACAGTGCCCCAACTGTTGGGAAGCTAGAGTGGCACCTTCGCAAAATCCGGCGAGTCACTTCTGCTCAAAATGCTGGTAAGATCATAAGGGAGGTGTTGCTTGAGAGGCCCAGACTATTTGAGAAGGTCAAAATTGCCACCCTGGACTTCAGAATATACTGGTAACAGAATGTTTCCAGATAGCTGTCATGCATTCTGGCCCACTCACATCTGCCACTAGATGGGTGGCTGCATTCTACATGAGTTGAAGTTTCCAAGCAGTGTTCAAGGTAGCCCAAATTAAAGTGAATAACAGTTGTTTACCGAGAGTCACTGGAGTGAACATCAGTGATAGTAACTAGGTTCCTAGCTGCCACTAATACATATTTCCTTTATTTTTTTTTTGCACTGAACTCCACCTTCCATCACAACTGCCATAAGCACCAAGAATACAGATGTAGCAAAGTCCTGCAAGGGGGGGGGGGTAGCATTAGGGTTACACTCTTAGCATGTATGGCCACTTTTTATTATGTTTATCATATGTAATAAAAAAACACACATTTTACTTCTCTGCCACCTTGAGAGCTGTGTGGTATAAGGCAACTCGTAAATAAAAATATTGGCAGATTTAAAACAATTGATTCCAAATAAACAAACAACAATAGCTTACTTAAAACCAGCAGCTTAACATTGAATTCGGAAATATTTCATAGAATCGTAGAATTGTAAAGTTGGAAGGAAACCCAAGGGTCATTTACTCCAAAACAAGGGTGGACAAACAAGAAGGATGCCTGTTTCAGAGTTCAGCTATAGCCCAAGTTATGTGAATGAGCCATTTGCTACAAACTTTCCCAAACTCATTTGTCAAAGAAAGAAAAGGAAAAAAAACACCATGAAAATCTCAGCGGGATTCCAGCCAGATATTTCCGAAACATTACAGCAGCAAGGAACTTTTATTCTAAAGTTGTTCAGCATTTTCCCAAAGTAGGGACTAGGAGCTCTGCTGCATACTGAGGCAGCTGTAAAACTCTCTCCCACAAGGCTAGTGTCCCAGGGCACAGAAGCAGAAGCAGCAGCTTCCAGAGTTTTCAATTTCTATGCTAGTGACTTTTTCTTTTTTTAAAAAACCCCATAAACTCTACATCCTTTGAAACAAAAACATTTTATCAGTGGAAAAATGTGAATAAATCTCCTCCCCGATGATAAATCAGTAAAATAGATATGGAAACTTCTAGATTGCAAAGTGCTCACATAGCTTATCTAACTGCCAAACATTTTCTCCACAGAGCCTTTCAAAAATATTCGAACATGCGAAAGGGTTTCAACGTAATATGTTTACACATTCTCTCACCATTGGAGAAAGCACTTCCCCATAGTATCTGAGGTTATTAACATTAATCAGCGACACTTGCTCGATTGACCCATTTTAATGTAATTTTAAATATGCTAGCTTTATAGTGTCACTCTCATAAAAAGATTTTCCCAAGATTTGATGCAAAAAGAGAGAGCACAAGGCATTATCTTAGCATGCACACAGGGTGCGAGCAATGCTTTCTCAGAAACATTTTAAAACATACGTTGCATGTCTGGTGCTGTTCACGTTTTCATAAACTGATTTTCTCCTCTCTTAGTGTAATAAAATAAACTCTTACGCTCCAAAATACTGGAATTATGTACCCAAAGGAAAAAAAGATCTTATCTCCTCTTACGAATAGTACAATGGAATCTGAGGGTCATAAAAACATAATTTAAATACTTTGCCTGGTGCAGTGGTTCAGCCCTACTTGTGTAACTGCAGCAGCCACTACTGGGTTTGTGGGAGAGGGAACTGTAAACAGTGGTTATATAGACCTGCAACTCAGAGTAACAGTTCACAGCTACCCCACAGCCTATGACAGCTTATGCTATAATAAACTTTTTCGTCTTTAAGGTGCTACATGACTCTTTGTAGTTGTTTTCCGCATCAGATTAGCAAGGCTATGGCTCTGAATCTTTTCAGAAACCCTTTGGCTCATGAGGAGAAACTCTGTTTTGCTCCTGTCCCCTGCCAAAACATTCTCCTTACCTAAGCATTTGGGAATTTTACCCTCCCACCACCTCACAGGTTCTACAGGGAGTTTCTTAACGTTATGATTCTAGGGTTGCTTCCAGATGACATATTCACTGATTTGTTTGCTTGGAGGTTAGATGACGCTGGTTGTTTATTGAACATGCACTGCAATATTTCCGTGGGGAGGTTATATTAGTTTTAATTGCATAATCTGAATTTGCCATTATGTGGCTGAATCCTGCCTGAAAACAGCTACAGTCTGGAAGCACCCTAGAAGCAAAACACAAGGACACTATAAAGTTACCTTCTTAAGAAAAAGGGTCTTCCTAAATGTCTGAATTTCCATTAAAAATTACAGGAGAGTGGCTGAATATTTGAAATGTCACCATGTATAAAGAGAAGAGAAATGGACTCTAAAATGTTGGTGATATGCCTTGATTGAACTAAACCTTACCCAAGACATAGTCACTTTATTTTATAAAAAGCTATATGCAAGACTGACTTATGGTTCTGCAGCTAGTAGATTCTTCCATCTTATTTTTGAACCAATTCAGGCAATAATATAATTAAAATGTTGGGCAATACACTCACTTTCTAATAATAAAAGCTATTGGAGATAATTTAAATGCTTCTATAAATGTCAGCCTTGTTATATCATTAATTTTATATAACTTACCATATCTTTGGGTTTCCCCTCAATTAGGTGATTAGAGTGCTTACATATTTTGTTTGCTGCAATGAAGAATAAAAGTAAAATTGACTAGGTACAGCCAAAAAAAAAAAATCTGTAGGAAAAATTGCTTCAGCAATTAAAACACAGAAGCCAGCAGTAAAACTGCCAGAGAAGTAATGTAATCTTAATGCTGAAAGAGTGAAAAACCATCAAGGAAAAAAAGCAGAAATTAAAAGCTGAAAGAAATTAAAAGCTGATCCTCCTCTTCTTTTTACTTCGTTTTACTGCAGCAACCCAGTCAGATGGGCAGTGTACAAATAGTAATAATAATAATAATAATAATAATAATAACAATTACATAGCAGGTTGTCATGTATCTAAGTATCCAACCTCTGCTGAAAAACCTTCATGGAAGAAGAGCTTACCACTTCTTGTGGGAGTCTGTTCCACTGCTGAACAGCTCTTACTGTCAAAAAGTTCTTCCTGAAAAGAGTTAGAATCTCTTTTCTTGTATCTTGAATCCATTGGTTTAGGTCCTAGGTGCATCAAGTACCACCTCTAATGACCTGTGGCCCTCAGACATCTCTTCAGATCTTTGTATAATTAGTGTGAAGGTCTGAAATAGTTTTCAAGCACATTCAACTGAAAGTTTGTAGAAACACTTCCCACGATTCAAACTCTGAGAACCCAGGGTTCCAGCTTGCAGGAAGGGTTCTAAATATGTTCAATGGAACACATTTAAAACCCTCTTTAGACCTTCACACCAATTGCATGAAGGTGTGAAGAGCAGCCTAGGGACATTGACAGCAGAGATTGTATGTGTATGAGTTCCACCCCATTTAACCTTCTGCATGTTCAGGACGCGGGTGGCGCTGTGGGTAAAACCTCAGCGCCTAGGACTTGCCGATCGCATGGTCAGCAGTTCAAATCCCCACGGCGGGGTGTGCTCCCATTGTTCGGTTCCAGCGCCTGCCAACCTAGCAGTTCGAAAGCACCCCCGGGTGCAAGTAGATAAATAGGGACCGCTTACCAGTGGGAAGGTAAACGGCGTTCCGTGTGCTGCGCTGGCTCGCCAGATGCAGCTTGTCACGCTGGCCACGTGACCTGGAAGTGTCTGCGGACAGCGCTGGCTCCCGGCCTATAGAGTGAGATGAGCGCACAACCCTAGAGTCTGGCAAGACTGGCCCGTACGGGCAGGGGTACCTTTACCTTTACCTTCAGGAAACACAGTTATTATATCAACAGTAGTTCCCCAAAAGGTTGAACTGTGTCGAACAACTGACAGGGATTATTATTATTATTATTATTATTATTTAAAGATTTAGGTACCTTTATGAGTTAAGAAACTTTGATCTGGCTAGTAATACTGATATGCACCACCCAATCAGACGATAATGAAGAGAAGGCAGCTGAGTGATCAAAGAAACAGCATGACAATACTACAAAATATCACATACTAGGACTTTTCTTTTGGGATCATTTGACTTCAGTTTATCTGAGAGCAGAGCTATTTGTACAGTGTAAGATGAAGGGATAGACTTAACCACATCAAATAGGGATTACATAACTATGAGCTCTGTATCAACCTAATGTACTAAAGCTTTGTGGACAGATATACATGATATATATAGTATTCTCACATTCCATTCCTTTGGACAGATGTTCTTTGCGGAATTATAGTTGGGTAGCCAGATGTTTCCCAACCCCCCTCCCCAAATCCATGAAGTACCCCTCCACAAACCTTCTGACTTTTCCTTTCAGAAAATCCAGTTCACTTTGCAGCTTCCTTTGTTTACCGCATGCACAAAACTAGGCATTGGGTAGCATTCAACCAAGTCTTATTCAGAGTAGATCCACTAAAATGACTATGACTAAGTTAGGTACGCCAATTTCAATGAGTCTACTCTGAGTAAAACAAAGTTACACTACAGGTACATTTAGCAGCCTCACAGAAGGTTGAGGAGAGGCTGAATGGAGACCCAGGTTCTATTGCTGTCATCTCCAGTTAAATTAAAAGGATAGTGTAACAAGGGAAAGATCCAGATCTACTGCCAGTCAGAGTAGATAATATTAAACTAGACAGCCAATTGGTCTGATCTACTCTAAGGCAGCTTCTTACGCTCCTGTGCAAGCAAAGTAGGCCACATGAAGTTCCCAAAACCAATCATCGGATGCTTTACCCAAAAACTACATGTAACTTGCACACAGTTGCATTGGGAATGTGATTTGGAGTGAAGCCACTAATTAAACCCTTTTCACAATTGGTAGGGAAAATAAGATGACTAATTAAGGAGTAGTTCATCACTATTATCCCAGTCAGTCTGAACAGAAAGCAAACAAAGTTTCTAATTAAAGGTACAATAGACCTGAAAAGCCTCAAAAACATTTTGCTGGCCCACAATGCATTTTTAAGTGAAAAGTTTCACTGCAACCAGGTTGGAAAATAGATAGTAGGACAACTTAAAAACCAAACATTAGGATGCAGTGAGTTGGCAATGCAGTGAGTTGGCAACAAGCCTTCTAAAATCTCTGTCCCAATTGGTATCTGTCCTGGATTTGAATTGATTTTACATATGTGCTCTAGCTTTAAGCTGTTCCCATATTTAAAACTGTTTTATATACAAATGTTTTTAACTGTTTTTTATATTTGCAACTGTTTATATGTCACTATATTGTAAATTGCTTGAGATGCCTCATGGGAAGTGATTCATAAATGAAATAAATAATAGTCTGGATTCCCTGTAAAAAGTGAGTAAATGAGGAATAGAAATTGCGAGCTAAATGGTTTGTGTGAGACCAAGCTTTTATTCTGTGTTATCTTATAGGCTGAATTTGAGGGTTTTCCAGTACTATCTTTCAGTGACAATATAATAGGAACTACAGTGATAATCTAACTACAGTATGTGTACGACAATGCCACACTCCACATACTTCCTGTGATGCCAAATCCTGGATTTCTGCCATGCTGCAGTTTGAAAAAATGTGCCGCTTGGTATATATCTCTCCACATAAACTGCAACTCCATCCCTGAGAGTGAACCAAAGTTGGCAGAAGATCATGTTCTGCACTTAAGCAAAATATATTCTTTACTATCCATTTTCCATTGTTCCAGCCAAGAATGTTAGGAAGCCCTCTTTTCCCCTCCAGTTCTCTTGCTCCTTACATACAACTTTAATTCTTTCCTTCCTTTCTGTTTTACTCGAGAAGATCATATCTCATCTTACTCCTGTGATGGCTGCTCCCCAAATGCTGTTTTCCCTTATCCCCCTATCAATTTTCCTCCAATAGTTACTCTTAAGCCCCATAATCTTTTAATTTATGTCTTCTCTACTGGTTAGGCAGATTTACAGTTAAATGCTCTTTACTGTTTGCAGTCACTGCAATCCTTGAGTTTCATAGTCAACTTGTATTATAACTTACATCAAAAACAGCGCTAAAAGACACAGATTGCTTCCTTATATCTAGTTTGTTTTGATCAGATTCCCCAGCACCAACACACACACACACACACACACACACACACACACACACACACTGTGACACATGAAGTATATTCTTGGGTTAGGTTTTCCTCAAGCTTTTTCCACTGGGCTGTAAGACATATGGCTCCAATGAACACCAACAGATTTAATTTAAAGTACATGGTAGATACATGAGCACAGAGAATTTTAACCATGCCTGTCCTTAACATATATCATAGGCTCTTGTCTATGAGAGCTCATGCCATAGTAAGGTCTTTAAGGTGCCGTAAGATTCTTTGTTATTGTTGCTGCTGCAACAACAGGCTAACTTTGCCACCCTTCTGGAAAGTCTAACTTATCTAAATAAAAGGTAAGAATGTTTTGTCCTGTCAGCTGGAGGATTAGGATGAACAAAAATGAAAAAATGTCTTTTCCCACCCACAATCAGGGCTTTGGTTTGGATCCTAAGTTAATTTAATAAACTTCTGCTCTTCCCCTCTGTAGTCATCTTTCCTCCCTGAAAATACTAGTTGAAGAATTTGGAGCCATCCTGAAAAGAGAAGGCACCAGGTTTGAGGAGGCCCTGGTAAAATTGGCTTTGTGTAGCTGCAAAAAATACCATTCTGGTGAGGGGTCAGGGAAATTTAGATTATGGCTGTGTCTGCAGCCACTTTGCTTGCCACTCTTGTAGCTTGTCCCCTTGTCTCCACCTTCAACTGCCCCCCTCCCCAAAAACCCCACCTACCAGACCATGTGGAGATAGTCACTCCTAGGACTCAGCAGAGAAGTATTGAATAAAACAACTAAAGCAGCTGACACCATCTTTCAATAAATGGGAATGCCTCTGATCCCCAGCATGGGACCTACAGGTAGTGTAGCAATGCTGATGGTGATTACAGGTGCTTCAGCCAGTGTTTCTCTTCAGCATGACTAGGCAATTCTTTCAAAGTGTGTGACATCAACAACTCCACTGCTCTTCAAGTAAACCCCCGGCAATTTGCCGCATCATGGTGGATGCTGATGCCATGCCTGCTCTTGAATGATGTGAGCTGGGGTGCAGGGGCTGCGCCACTTAATTCTGGGCAGCCTTCCCCTCCCTGAGTAGATCCCTGTATGTCATCCATGGACCGGTGCATTTGGCTGCTAGGGTGGAGAAAAGGGAATTGGACACCTTCACTTGTATGAATTCCCTTGAGTTATCTTGTAATGTCACAGTATTTGAGGTCCCACTAGGCCAGGCATAGGCAAACTCGGCCCTCCAGATGTTTTGGGTCTACAATTCCCATCATCCATAGCTAACAGGACCAGTGGTTAGATCACAGCCTAGGACCCTCATATCTATGGGACCACCTCTCCTGGTATGCCCCACGGAGAGCCTCAAGGTCCATAAATAGCAACACCCTAGTGGTCCCGGGCCCTAAGGAAGTTAGATTAGCTTCAACCAGAGCCAGGACCTTTTCAACACTGGCTCTGGCCTGGTGGAACGCTCTGCCTCATGAGACCAGGGCCCTGCAGGATCTGATTTCTTTCCGCAGGGCCTGTAAGACAGAGTTGTTCCGCCTGGCCTTTGGCTTGGAGCCAATTTGATTCCCTCCCCTCCCCCTCTTTCTTTTTCCTTTCTCCTCCTGTGATGAGGCTGCAGTTTAATATTTTAATGTTTCAATATTTTAATGTTGTATTTTAATCTTGTTTTTAAGTTGTATTCATTCAACTTGTTTTTATTATTGCTTGTTAGCCGCCCTGAGCCCGTCCTTGGCTGGGGAGGGCGGGGTATAAATAATTTATTATTATTATTATTATTATTATTATTATTATTATTACATCTGGAGGGCTGAGTTTGCCTATGCCTGCACTAGGTAAATAACTTTAATAATGATTAAGCAAATTTTAAATGAATGGTCATTTAAGGTTAATCTGGCTGCGAAATCTAGCAGATAATTGACAAACATGAGCTGTTATCATTCTTTTGCTTTCAGTAACTTTATACAACCCTGTGAGCTTCTTCTGAGGATCTGAGATTTATATCATTTTTATGAAGAAGTTGGCTCTGTGTTCCTGACTGGTCAACTTAATTTCTAATACAGATAAAGGCTCACATCAGTGTCCAAACTGATGACAGTCTGAAAACTGTAAGGCAATGCTGCAAGTAAAATCGTGGCATAAAATTGCTGAGTCAGTGCCAGCGTTCCACCGGCTTCAAAATTGCTATAAAAATGAAACTCTTGAGGCCAAAAACTGTCATGATGTGTTGCTTTAAATAGATCAAAATGGAAGCTGTTAAGAATACCAATCCAAAAATAATACTATAGCAGGCTCATGGAGACCTTGGTACTAAGAACCACTATTTATTTATCTATGCATAATACCCACCCTGTAAACGGCTTGAAAAGAAACAAAGGCAGTATCCAATTTAACAAGCACACAAACGAAAAAAAGGACAGATTTGTAACAGTTGGGCATTAATGTTGTCAAGAATAAAATAAAAATTGGGATCAGTCATTGATTATTTATCCCAGTATCCTAGGTGCAGCCTGATACCTTAAACAGCTAGCAGAGACCAATTCAGTCTGCAGTTTCCATATTCAATTCATTGATTAGGGTTCAATGAATCTGTCACTTTCAGTTTCTCTATTTTCCCATCTTAAGATCAGATCTCCACATTTCATATCAGTTTTCTAGTTTTTTTAAATAACAAACCACCAGCATTTTATTGTATTTCTCATAATAAATACATGCTTGTCTGCAATATTGTCTATTATCTACATATTTGCAAAGCAATCTTCCCTAATATAATGCCATATTTGTATGATGTTTTACCCTAGTATATGCATTTTTGTACCCTGGAGAGTTGCATTGCAAAATTCAAAGAAGTGTGAATTTCAAAGAATGGTTGTGTTTTGGTTTGTGTATTATTTTGGAAACTGCAAATTAGGTAAAATTGCCTTTAAATGTGAACGCAATTTATCTTGCATCCCTATTGGCATTGCTTCCAAACAACCTCTTTATTGAACATTCATCCTCAATGATATAGAGTGATAGACGGTTTCAGAAGAGTTGTGCTTAAGGAAGCAGAGAGGCTTCAGCAAGCAGGGAGCTGGAACTCTAAAACCAGCATAGTGGTCCGGCATAATTTGCAACTGATGTTGGAAACGATTTCTTCCATACACCGTGGAGCTGTGAAAAGGTAAAGTAATACTGTACAAAGCTTATTAAAAATATTGAAACTGTGATTGGTTATTCATTGCCTTTGAAATCTATAGTAATACTTTTGGGTATTATGAAATATTAGAACAATGCATTTTAGTAGGGAATTTATTAATAACTGCAAGAATGTTACTAGCTGCAAAATGACATATACCCACTATTCCTACAATAAAACATTGTATATTACAATGAAGTCTAAATTAACATAAATGATAGGATTGAGGGAAGGGAGACAGAACAAAGAACAGTTTTGTCTGTCTTCGAAGAATTTAGTTTCAATCGGCTCCCACGAAACCATCCAGCCACAGCTTCCAAGCATCTGGTCAGTGTGTTCGGGGCCAAGTCAGTGTGGCCATCCATCAGCAGATAGAGCTGAGTGTCATCAGCATATTGGTGACAGCCCAGCCCAAAGCTCCGGATAATCTGGGCAAGGGGGCGCATAAAGATGTTAAAAAGCATTGGGGAGAGAATTGCACCCTGCGGCACTCCACACACCAAGGAGTGGCGCGACGACATTTCCCTCCCTAGTGCCACCGTCTATCCCGACTAGAGATAAAAGAGCACAACCAGTTACGGGCTATGCCCTGTATCCCTACGTCTGCGAGGCGTGTAGGAGGTTAGTGGTTCAAATCCCCACGATGGGGTGAGCTCCCGTTGCTCGGTCCCTGCTCCTGCCAACCTAGCGGTTCGAAAGCACATCAAAGTAGATAAATAGGTACCGCTCCGGCGGGAAGGTAAACGGCATTTCCGTGCGCTGCTCTGGTTTGCCAGAAACAGCTTAGTCATGCTGGCCACATGACCCGGAAGCTGTACGCCGGCTCCCTCAGCCAATAAAGCGAGATGTGCGCCACAACCCCAGAGTCGGCCACAACTGGACCTAATGGTCAGGGATCCCTTTACCTTTAAGATATAACATCTGAACTTTTAAAATTTAAGTCTGTAGCAACGTCTAACAATGATATATTTTCATGTGATCTTTAAAGTAATCACATGTTTATTAATCTTTATTGTTTTGATATTTTGTTTAAGCTCTGACTAGATCTAGACACATGAAAGAAGCGATTCAGTTAAACGTGCTGTAAAGTTCATACAGGGAAATCCCATTGGCGAAAAACGGGACTACACAGCGCCATCTGGTGTCATAGCATTATAACGCATATAAAGCGCTTTATCTTAACGAATGTAGCTGAGTCTTAGGTATCAGTTATGGGTCTCTCACACCGACACTATAGTAACCACGCTACTACAGAAAGAGGAGTAATTAAGGAATTGTTTATTTTTAAGGTATATGGTGGCAGCAGGAGTTTACTGGGAGGGTTAACTTAAAGATATATAAACTCCCTCCCCACCCAGCAGTTCATCCACACTGTACAGTCAAGGCACAATTTTAATGAGGTTCATAGAATCACAGAAGCTACAAAGAGTGATGGCAGATATATGAATGGCTACTGGATTGTGGGTAAATGTTTTCCATAGTTACTAAAGCACAGCCTCTATTCCTGTATTTTTCACCAGCAGAGTTAGGTGGTGAGATTTAGATTAGGGAAAGGACTCCCTTGCCCAGTACCAATGAGGTGATCAAAACTGTTCCAACCTGTGCCTGTTTTAAAGTAAATAAAATAAAATGGATTTCCTGCATCATGTCTGCTTTTAGTATTCTAAAGGAGGAGGAATCACTATTATAGTTTAAGTCTCAGGATGTACGCTCGTTAGGCTATTCACTTACATGCTCAGTGATACAAAAATAGCTTTAATTAGTAGAGGTATCATTGTTCAAGCCAATCCCCTCTGTTGGAACGGTTAAGTCTTATCATTACTAAGGAGGATGACCTGAATTTTTCAGGTTCATTTAAAATGTAATATGTTAACAATGCTACTCCTATTATGGACATTGGAAAGGTAATTAAACACTAAAATGGCTACTAACACGATTAAGCAGAAAATGCAGTTAGGCTATTACTAAACCTATTAGAGTTGCTGCACACACAGCCGTGCTCAGTAATAAATCACATTTGATTTTGGGAGGGAGAAGTACTGTGTAAGCATCTGGCTTCTCACCGAATATGTATATATATATATATATATATATGCAGGTTTTGGTGTCCTCGGGTGTCTTCCCGTGTAAAAGTTGGGGTGTCTAGGCGACGTTTCGACGAGGTCTCACTCGAAACGTCGCCTAGACACCCCAACTTTTACACGGGAAGACACCCGAGGACACCAAAACCTGCATTCCTGTACCCGTGAAAATCTACGAAAGCAAATATATATATATATATATATATATATATAGTTATGGAGACCATCTCAGGAATGACTGTTGCAAAGGACCAAGTGAATGGATGAAAGTCCAAGTCCGCCAAGATTGTGGTGACCAATTATAAGCACACTGTTATACATAAAAGCACAGCATTAGAAATAAAGCAGTAAAAAGCAGCAGATAAAAAAACAACACAATAGAAGCCAAAAAGAGAGAACACTCAGTGGGACACAGTCATTTTCATTGCCCATGAAGAAGGCCAAGCACACCTTTCTAGGCAAACACTTCAAAAATCTGAGCACCAGAATTGTGAGCACCGACTGTACCCCAGTTGATATGGAAGAGGGCCTCTGGAACAGAGCTGAGTTATTGGACAAGTCCATAAATCACAGAATTGCAGAGTTGGAAGCAACCTTGAGGATCATCTAGTCCAACTTCCATATGGAGCCATCAGGGATTGAACCTGCAACCTTGGTGTTCTTAGCACTACACTCTAACAAACTGAACCACATGGGACAAGGTGATTCCAATGGTACTCTGGCCCCAGGCTGTTCAGGGCCTTATAATTCTAAGCTGGCACCTTGAGGTGAGCCCAGAATAATTTTTTTTGCAGTGGAGTTGGTAAAATACTGGAGTATTATGTCCCATTCTCCCACTTCCCTGCCGGAACATTATGGACCTATTAAAGTTTCCAGACTGTCTTCAAGAGCAAACCCACAAAGCTGGACATCTCTAGTAAAAAACCCCCAGTATATTAAGTTTGATGTTGCAAAGTAATGGGAAGGAATTCAACATCACACAAAGGCATTTGTTCCATCAAAGCAAGCATTTTGGCTTGCCAGATGGAAGAGTCTCCCTGCTGTGTGTTCCAGGGGGTCTTCCCTGCACAGCCAATTGTGGGGGGCATGGGGAAAGAAAGGGGGAAAAGCCCAGTTGCACAAGCAGAAGTCCTTGCACAGCGCTTCAGCTGATGGGACTCATAGGTTGAATCCCACCCATGGTGCGCTTTTTAAAAATGGCAATGAGAATGACAGAGGATACATTTCTTGTTGAAAGCAGCAGCTACTATACAGTGGTGCCTCGCAAGACGAAATTAATTCGTTCCGCAAGTCTTTTCGTCTTGTGAAGCACGGTCCGTCGCAACTGCGCCTCTTCAAGCGGTTTTAGGAAAAAAGCGAACAAACTCGCAAGACGTTTTTGTCTTGCGAAGCAAGCCCATAGGGAAATTCGTCTTGCGAAGCGACGCAAAAACCGAAAAACCCTTTCGTCTTGTGCGTTTTTCGTTTTGCGAGGCATTCGTCTTGCGGGGCACCACTGTAGTTTAAAAACATAATTTCAGAGATTCAAAACAATGTGCTTATTTAGTTTTTAAAACTGCATTTTTTAAAAACAACAACCCAATGATCTTTTTGTTACATTTCCCCTGTTGAAACTTCACACACACACAATTTCCACTATAATTTTGTGTCTTAATTAAGCTATATTTCTTACTGCCCCAATCAAAACTTAAATCCATAATCAACCTTTATTTTATGTGTGAAGACCTGATGTACAATTTTCAAACTGCTTCTTATAAAATTATCCTTACATCTTCAGAAGGGTAACTCTTGAGCAAATGTCTTGAGATTCTATTGCAGGTAACAGGAGAACTTCACTCTTTGCCCACTGAACCTAACAGGTGCAATTTGTTTTTGAGTATAGTGGAAATGACCCCAAATCGTTTTCAGTACCTAGTGGAATTACAAACCACAGTATCTCCCTTAGCTTTTCATATACCATATATGCTGGGAAAGCGTCTTCTCCCTAATAGAGAACACGTGTTGCGGTGGGGTCTAGCAGCCCCCCCCACTGTTGCTGGGCAGATCCATTTGGATGGCCACATTGAGTTTATGGGGAGAATTTGATGTTGCCAATTTGGGGGTGGGGCCCAAGGTTTTAAATACCACACACACAGCTTTGGGCATCCTCTTTTGCTGTGTGCACCAAATCACTCGCTCACCCTCTCTGAGCTGGGGGTTCTTGCTTTGACCTTGCTATGCCTGTCATGGGGTTGTCTGCTATTGGGGCACGGGTCTGGTAGGAATTTTGTCCATTTGGCTTTTGCCTACTGCGTAGCAAATCACCACAACTTGTAAGGTTTGCAGTTAGGCATTGGTTAAAAAATTGGTTAGTGGAGGGGTAAGTGCCTACCCCTCCAATGCTGCTGCTGCAAGGGAATTCCGTTAAAGGAATCCAGGGGCTTGCCATGCTTTCGGCCCAATCCCTGGCATGGAGCCCCTGGGAACATGCGGGGAGAGGTGAAGGTCTGGTGCCCAGCTTCATTTCTCCCCAATGTTGTTTTCCCTGGCTGGCTTCCGCCGGAATCCAGAAGTCAGTTCTGTCCCTGGGGCAAGGACAGATAGTCTTAGCCAATGCCTAAGCAACCACTCACATTTGTGTATTTAAATAAAGTTGTGGCCAAAATTATGTCAAAAACCTTAAACAAAAATTCCGACACACAACTTGTTGCAGCAAACCTCACTTTTTGAGAACGTGTGCAGCTGGATTTACATAATACATAATTTGGGCTCCATATTCCGACACCAACATGGGCAAGCCTCAGGAATATGAGTTTCCCATACTGTATGCTTAAATTAAAACGATGTTCACATTTGCACCTTGAAACGCAGTGAGGTCATTTCTCCCCACTGCATTTCCAAGCCACTTTCTTCTGCCACTGTTCACAAAAGAGGGGGATGCGGGCTGGTGACTTCTTTCCGCACACCAAGTGAAGGTTTCATCGGCACATGTGACATCACACAAAAGCCACAATCGTATCACACCACAATGGAACCGTGGCTTCCATTTCTGAATCAGATGGAAGCTGGTTTGAGGAAAGGCACCTCTAAGAGGAGTATTTCTCTAAAAGCTACAGGTACACATATGGATTGTGGCTAATGTCATGTGAACCTGGCTTTAAAAAAGCCAGTGGTGAGAGCACACTGGCACTGTAGTAAACAGCAATGTGAATGCTAGCACCAGAGGCCTCAGGTGGGAAGGGCCATAGCTTAGTCGTAGTTGTAAAACATAATTTCAGCCTATAAGAGCTCAGGCTCAGTGATTGGCATTTCCAGTTAAAGGATCTCAGACAGAAGGGTGGTATGAAAGTCTTCTTGCTGGCACTTCTGGCATTGCTAGTCAAGGTAGATAGTGCTATGGCTAGATGCTCCAAACAGTATGAGCTAGCATAAGGCAGCTACAAGCGTGCTCATTTGGATAGTATTCTGCACTTGTGGTATGGCGGAAGTAATCATATCACCTGAAAGAGCCACATAGCTGCAGCTTGTATTGTATGACTGCTGTAAAATGGGGCCTTGGTTTTTGGCAGCATCCATAGCCTGAATCTTTCCAAATAACTGAAACAGTTAAGGAGTCAAGGCCAGCCCACATTTGACAGTGCTGTGTCTCTTGGTCACTCCCCAGTATAATCAAGAGATGGGGTGAAAGAGATGTTTGTGCAAAGTTATTAAAACATTTTGAATTAGGAGAAAATACTATTTGGTAGGTTCTGTAAACAGAATGAATCTCAGAGTTATGCAAAAGCAGTTTCACAGTAAGTAGCATTATAGGTTCTAAAATTAAATGCAAATACAACATATTCCGGGCTGGGGAGAGAATGCAAAGTTAGAGGAGTTATTCTTCTTTTTTAAAAAAATAAATGGGGCAGAACATGTTTAGAGCCTGCTTTAATGATCTCCTGATTTTTCTAAGACAGCTAAGTCTTGGCCTCTGTGGTGTGCCAGCTAATTTCATTACTGGAAATGGTAATTACTACATGCTGTTAGTATGAGTGCAGGAACATTAAATGTCTTTTCTTCAGTTATTTATAAATATAAGGTGTTTATTTTCCCCTATAAATCATTATCATTACTCCTTCTCCGCTAGTCCGATAATGCCTATTGTTGAAATATCTAAATCTGCTTTGAGAGCTCTTTTGGCTAAAGGTATGAATGCCTAATTTAAGGAATAAATGTCTTAAATAAATGAAAATAGTTTATTTGAAACTGAAATCTGACACACAAGGCAGACTTGATAAACACTATTTGTTTTGTGTTTTGTTTGTTTAGAGAGTGGGAACAAAGCCAGCAGAATTATACTTACAACACTGAATGGTGTTTTACTCTACAGACATATCATTTATTATCTGATGTACTTAGAAATTCCTCCTATATGTTCTTCCCCCTACAGTCCTTTAGACCCACTGAAGATTATCAGTTAAATCCTCAGTTGTAAGATGATCTTATCTTGCACATCCTGACAGAGACTACAAAGACTGATTCTATCAGCCCCCTCTCTTTAAAAATACCAGACCGTGAAGAGCTTGGATGGTTTCCCTACCCCGACCCCAATATAAGGTAAAAGAATTATTTTGAAGGTTGCATTGGAATCAGCAGCAGAAAAACATTTTGCATTTAAGTTGTATAGAGCATAATTTGTATGCAGTACAATTCATGCCCAAATCAAATTACCAACAGAAAAGGGCTAATAATCCTATATACAACCTATATCCATTCATGGATAGTTTGCTACTGATTTCAATATATTTGGCAACTTATAATTCATTCTATTACATGACCGTAATAATAATAAATAATAATAATAAATTTTATTTATATCCCGCCCTCCCCAGCCGAAGCTGGGCTCAGGGCGGCTAACAACAGTCAAAATAGTTCAACATTCTAAAACTATTCATTATAAAATTAATTAAAATCAAATTAATGGCAACCATCAAGCAAAATCCTGTGCAGGTTGCCAGAGGAGGGGGTCAGGCTGCGCCCTGACCAAAGGCCAGGTGGAACAGCTCTGTCTTGCAGGCCCTGCGGAAAGATGTCAGGTCCCGCAGAGCCCTAGTCTCTTGTGACAGAGCGTTCCACCAGATTGGAGCCGCGGCCGAGAAAGCTCTGGCTCTAGTTGAGGCCAGCCTAACCTCTCTGTGGCCTGGGATCTTTAGGATGTTTTTATTTGCAGACCGTAAATTTCTCTGTGGGACATACCAGGAGAGGCGGTCCCATAGGTACGAGGGTCCTAGGCCGTATAGGGTTTTGAAGGTTAAAACCAGCACCTTGAACCTGATCCTGTACTCCACCGGGAGCCAGTGCAGCTTGTATAGTACTGGATGAATATGATCTCGCAGCGAAGACCCCATAAGGAGTCTCGCCGCGGCATTTTGCACCTGCTGGAGTTTCTGGGTCAGTCTCAAGGGCAGCCCCACATAGAGCGAGTTACAATAATCCAGTCTGGAGGTGACCGTCGCGTGGATCACAGTGGCTAGGTCAGGGCGAGAGAGATAAGGAGCCAACTGCTTAGCTTGGCGGAGATGAAAAAATGCTGTATTTGTTTGCTTCCTCCTTAAATCTGACGACAAACTGTGAATAAAGGGCTGGTGATTATTACTAGAATATGAACTGAATGAAGGACAGCATACAAATGTTTTAAATAAAATACACATGTACCAACTGACACAGAAGGTATATCCAATCCCTCCTTCCTGTGCAACTGACAGAATGCTGCCTAAGGACTCAGCTACACAGCTAAAAATAAAACGTTTTAAAGGTGTTGTAAAGTGGCACCTCTGGTTATGAACTTAATTTGTTCCGGAGGTCCATTCTTAAGCTGAAACCATTCTTATCCTGAGGCGCACTTTCACTAATGGGGCCTCCTGTTCGCATCCTGGGGCAAAGTTCACAACCAGGAGCAGCTACTTCCAGGTTAGCGTAGCTCGTAACCGGAAGCATTCGTAACCAGAGGTACCACTGTACAAATATGACACTAGATGGCTATGCAAAATTCAATGTATTTTTCAAAACATTTCTTTAAATAAAGCATTTTCACAGTGTTTTTTTATATGTGTGTAGATTCCACCTAACTACATTAGGGATGGAAAAACATTGGCCCTCCAGATATTGTTGTACTACTACTATTTCTTTATTAAATTTGTATACCTCCCTATACCCATAGATCTCAGGGCGTACTACAACTCCCTCATCCCAACTATTGCCTATTGCTGGCAGGGACTGATGGGGACTGGAGTAAACAACATGTGGAGAGAGTCACAGGTTCAAACTAGGCATGGTGCGAGGGATCTATGATAAGGATATCTTGTTAAATTTCATTTCATTTTAGTAAGTACTGCTTTGAAGATTGAGGAAATGGTGTCAGGGGAGGTGTTTGCACCTCTGCGGTGGGGGTGGGAGTAAACGCAGGTATGGTATCTGCAAGTTTTCCACATGAAGATAAAAGGAGCACAGGAATGATTTACGCTGGGGAAGCAGTACAGGGGAAATGGTAAGGGTTAAATTGCCACAGAGGGTCTTCTAATTATCTATAGAAAGGAAAATGCATGAGATTTTCACTAGCAGTTGGTGCCTATGCCGGCACCGCTTCTCCACCAGAAGTGGAGATGGCGGGGCACCCATTGGGGTGGCACCTGAGGCAACTGCTTTACTTTGCTTCACGGGTGGGCCAGTGCTGACAGTAGCCATGACCAAAGAAGCAGAAATGAAACCTATAAAACCATATGCAAGCAAATGTAAACATGAGCTGTCTAAGTGCAATTGAGCTAACACAATATGTAATTAATAATCCAGAAAACTGAGTATTAGCAGTGGGATACTGAGAAATTGAAAATAGCCCTTCCGTGAAGGGAGAGAATAGCTCTTCTATTAAGTTTTCCTCCCCCCCCCCCCAGCATCTTTCTGAGCCCCTACAAAATCTTTTTCATTTCATTGTCTAAATGAAGGCCATGCCTTTTACGATTAGTAGTTTAATACAGGAAGAGATGTTAATCTTCGGCTGATTCTATTAATGTAATTTATGTAGCGGTTTTCTAGTAATGTGATGTTAAGCAGAGCATGCCAAACGTATTTATGTCTTTTCTAAGGATTTCCTTTGTGGTGAAAATGCAGAAGTATCTTGCATCCACAATCCATATTCATTCTCTCTCTCTCTCTCTCTCTGTGTACATATGTATGTGACACACTGTTCTTTTTGTCTTCTATTATAAGTAATTTAAAATTTGCCAGATTGCCTACAGTTGGATGTCCAAAACTCCCACTAATTTCAGTGGGAGTTGAAATAAAATTTCTTAGGGCTAGAATTTGACCTCATTATGGACAGAGATTTGGACGATTACAGCACAATTCAAGCCAAGTCCATCACTTAAATTTCTATCAACTCAACTTTTTGAAAATACAGATAAGAAGTGGGGTTGCAAACTTTAATGCATTAATCAGTGTAATTAATCAACTACAAGCTTTAATTTTAGTTCAAAATTGCTACTCCCACATCATGTTTGAGCTCCGTTCCCTGTACATCAAACTCAGTCAAACAGAAGACATTTTTTTTTTCCTTTTAGTTTTATCCAAAGCTAGGAGACATTTCCCCCTACCTAATGTGAAAACTACAGTGGGTCAACAAATCAATAGGAAGCACTGTAAATAGTATGTATATGATAATACAAAAACATTTTGAATATTCAGTCTCCAATCATATAAACACTTACTTTTAAGTTCCACTGAACCATGAGGCATGTCTGAATTCAGTTCTTCAGATGTCTAGTTGAAAAAGAATCTTAGGTACGACAGTTAGGAAAGGCTCCTATAATACCCTTGACAGCTACGGTCATCAGTCATAGTAGACTGGGCTACTGGAGCCAATGATCCAACTCAGTATAAGACAGTTACATATATAATCAGCACTCATTTAAGAACTAACATCATGAGACAACAAGCTCTGAATCTTGATTATACAATCAACTCCATTGTTTACATACATGAACTAAGGACTGATTTCACACGGTATATGTTTGCATATTAGGTGATAGAGGCCCGATCGGTTCATTTTTGGACAATTCATTAAATTACTCATGCAAATCTGCCCAAATTAAACTTAGAAAAATCCCCTCCTTCACTGGCTCTTAGCAAAGGAATAATTCGCAAAGCAAGCAAGCAGAGCATTTCATTCACAGCGAGAATAAAAATGCCTCTTGAATCAGTATTAATCTTGTCTCTAAAGCGCTTCCCTACAGGGTGATTTTAAATAATGTCAACAGAAGCCTCTTACCTAATGCCATCTGAGTTCATAAGGGAATTGTTAAAGACAAGAAGTGAATACTGTAGATGAAAAGTTTTTCTTCCTCTAATATTTCTCCATTCCACAGTTGCCATGACAATCACAAGAGAAAGGGAATTCTGTGTTTACATTCCATTGTAACAAAACTTTTTCCAGAGTAGGAGCAGCTTTCAGTCCTTCATAATAATAAACTTTGCCTTTTATTTTTAAAATTGTACTCCTGCCCTATTATTAGGTTCTTTCTTGCTTGAACTGCAAATAAATTCCACATCTACTATATAGGAATATTGCCCCGGGGAATTTGTCTCACCTGTTTTAAATTGGAAAACTATATTTCAGCATTCCAAATACATGTATTTACTTCCTTGACTTTTGGGGTGCATTTCCCAAATTTTGCAAAGTAGTAGGTATGGTACAGGATCCAACTTGTTTCAAAACATAGAGACGAGGCAAGTACAAATGATTCTTGATGCTGATAACCCTGGAGCGTCATTATTAGAATGTTACCAAAAGCAATTACATTGTTGCTAGGTTGAAAAGATAATGGATAGCATGACTAATAGAGAAACAGGTGATCCAATGCTAAAAACCAAAAAAGGCAAAACCAAAATTATCTCTTCCTCTAGATCTAGCAGAAACAATCTGTAATAATGTCCCAAATTACTGTCATGTATTATTCACACATACACTTTCATTCTGGTCTTTTCTCTTTAACTATTAAACAAAGAAACCAATTTCCCAGTATCCCGATTGAATCTATTTTCAGCAATGAACCATCACCATAAAAATTAGAAAATGAAACTCTACTAAAGCATATAAAATGGGAAGTAGTCTGTCCCTTCTAGTTTTTTAAAATGCTGATTTGATGACCATCTTCAGGTTCAACTCAAAGCCACAACGAAGAGTCTTAAAGGCAAACAAATTTATGGTGGCATAATTTTTTTGTAGATCAGACTACACTTCATCAGATATATCTAACGAAGTGGACTCTGTCCATGCAACTTATCCCATAATAAATTTGTTCATCGTTCTCAATATGAACAGGAGTCTAGTGGCCCCTTAATGACCAACATGGTTACCTCTCTTGAAACTCAAAGCCAGTGCACATATTTGCTGAGGCTGCTATTGGGGAGTGTGGAAGCTGTAGCCCTGTTCGTATATTGCATAAGATCTTTACAAACTGCTCAAAAGGCTTCTGGCTTAGTCCTACCAGACAAGAGTTTTACATGCCATGAAAGCTTTTCCCGTATAGCTATACTCCAGATGTTATGCCACCATTTTCCAGTGCCAGTTTCCTCTAATGTTTTCCACTTCTGAACCATGGTAGTACGTGCTGCCACTAATAAAAGAATTAATGATGTCTTCAATTTCATTTCTTCATTTATACTATCAAATATTGATAATAGCACCAGTTGAGGTGTAGCTTGAACAGCTTTTCCAAGAATATTCCTCATTTCAATAAAAAAAATGGGAGCATAATGCCTGTGCCTAAGGGTACTCCCACCACATATGAAAATACGTTCCTCTATTTTCATATCCTCTTTCACAACTGGAAGATTGATTGGAGGTGGTGCAGGGAAGTTGAACCAGTGTATAATGCCATCTGTAATTTATTTTTAATGCAAGCTCCCTTGTTTTGGCTGATATTGATATGTTTAACTATTTCCCCTCCAGACCCTTTCCCATTTATCCTCCACAATTTTCTCCTGCAAGTCTGTTTCCCATATACGCTTCAAGCTATTTAGATTTCCAAATTCCATGTTTACTAAGCTCCTGACACAAATCTTTTGCTGTTGGGCCCAGGTTAAAAAACAACAACAACGTTTTCCATTTGTGTAAATTCACACGTTGCTTGGGTCTTAATCACAGGATCATGCAAAACTTTCCAAATACAGTATGGTATACCTGAAACCACTCTATATTCAGATCTTGGATTGCCAATTGTAACTGTTAACACATGATTGGTCTGTCATTAGGATAGAAGTCCAGTATGTGATAATAACCCTTGGGACGTAACTTAAGGAGGGCTCTCTGTATTGATGAGTCAATAGCAGAGTAATTGGAGAGTAGACAGGGATATATTTTTCTGCCATTTTCCCCAAATTGCCAACAAACATATGGTGAAGGGGTTATCATTTTTTTATTTTTTTTTGTAATGTCGCCACTGACACTAGACCATAAATAAGTGGGACCTCAGTGTGGTTAGAATAAGTTTCCATCAGACATACCGAATGCATACGAAACACTTCAAAATAAGATAATGAGTTGGGAAGCCCTCATTCCCACACATTACCCATGTTCTGAAATAAGCTGTATCTACACAATAAAATATCTATTTCCTTTTTTTCTGAAGTAGTAAAAAATAGCCTATCTATACACACACACACACACACACAGAGAGAGAGAGAGAGAGAGAGAGAGAGAGAGACACCTAAGGTACAGTAAGCCTGCAACTTACATGGGGTTTTTGTTCCTAGCCACTATTCATGTCACTGGAATGCATGCAAGTCGGTTCCATCTCTGCCTGCTTTCGGCGCAGAAAACAGTGTGCATGTCAGCAGTTGTGCGCATGCTGGTTGTGTGTGAGTGGGGAGGTGCCTGTATAGTCAAAATGCATTGGGTGCAATGACGGGTGGGATTACCAAAGTCTTTTCCCCAGACGCCCTCCCCCTTTCTTATTTTTTAATTATTATTTTTTGCCAAGTGCACAAAGCAGAATGTGCACAAGTTAAAAGTGCACAAATTTTAGGCTTACTGTACTTTTAAATCTTATCTTCCTATCTCTCCTCAAAGTGCTCTGAAGATTCGTTCCCTTCTATTTCAGTTCTGTCAACTAAAAGATGCTTAAAACAATTAGCAAAATAATTCAAAGTTTATTCACAACCAGCTGTACCGCTAGTAAGCGTGGCTTGTTCACAAAACCTTACTTTAATCTGAAGATGCACTTTAATTTAAAAGCATCCATATCACACAAAATCTGAATCATATTGCTTATTTTTTTCTGTCCAGAAAGTTGTATGCCATAGAACTAAAGTGAACTCCAAACATAGGCAGACAAAATTGTCCAGCTAACTTAATGACTAACATTAAGGCTGGGCTTTAAAAAAAATTCTGTATGGTATATGCTATAAAAATTCAGGTTAGTTGTATGTACAAGTGATGATTTTGTGCTAAAACAGAATTGTAAATGCAAATGTTCTAGCAAAGCGTATTATTTTATGTGTCGTTTTTCTTGGGCTACTACTGTATCTTTAGTTATTCACTTAATATTGTTGAGAAAATGAGGAATAAATCTGAATCATACCACTTTACATATTAAATGAACTCTTTTGGAGAAGTGCCCATGCTTAATCTGAATGTTTAGAATAGTAGTGTAAGACCTAAATAAAAAAAATAGTTGGGCCACTTACCGTTCTGCCATCTTTTATTCTCTGACAACCACAAAGGGCAATTGCCTCCAAGTCCTTGTGGGAAATCTTCAGGTCTGCCTAATTAAGTCTAATGCCACAATTACCAATGATCACAACCTTTGTGCTCAAGCATTCATCACAGCTAAACTGCATTGTCACAAATGGCTCTCCCCAGGTTCTCTGTATTAAGTTTGCATTCAGGGGCATACACAACTGCTTATCAAAGCATGCTGGAAATGAGAGAAATAAAAGATGAAGTCCCATAAGTAATGAGCGTGTGTTGTTTCGCTGGATCAGAACAAAGTTTCAACTAGACTAGCATTATGTTTCCAACAATGCAGAGAGGATTGGTCAAACATAATAGCTAAGAATGTTTTGGATAAGCTGTAACAGCCTAGCTTTATCCCAGTCTGCCACTGCTGGAGACTGAACACTGCCTTCTTTGAACATTTCTCTTAAGATTAAATGACTCCCTTTAAAAAAATAAGCTACATGGTGACTTTGCACTATTGGACAACATTTCTGATCACACAAGGCAGGGCACTCAATTTTTCCTTATCCCCCCTCCCACCTATTACGGTTCCCCACACCCCTGAAAAGTTGCTCCTGAGGGTTAGGGGGCTCCAGAATAGAATGAGCAATGGCACAAATGGCTGGAGCAGGCAGGAGCAAAAGTTTAGTGTCCCGCCTTATGAGAGCAGAAGCACTTTCCGCTAGTGCAGTTGGCTCCCAAACCCCACTTGCCATGAAGCACTTGAAAATTTCTCAAGGTCTTTGCAAACCATTTAATGTTTTTTTCTGTTTGTTGTATCAAGTGTTGTGGGCTGTGCTAGATACAGTGTAATTTTTAACCACATTTTTACAGACATACTGCAGATCACAGGGTGAGAAAGCCTGAGCTTGGTCATTGCCACCACTGGATACATGCCAATGAGCATCATCTTTAAAGGTCATTATGCTAGTTGACTATAATAATACCCTGCACTGATGAAGCATGTGGTGTGGGAAGAACTTTTCTCTCTCTCTTGGATCAACTGACACTCCAGACTCTAGCCACCTTGGATTAACCTAGCACCTCAGACTATTTCTACAACACAATGTAAAAACATCAAAAAATATAATTTCATTCACATCTCAAATTTAATTTAGAAGATGCAAGAGAAAAGCATATCAAATAAGATAATAATGTGCATAGTCAGTAAAATTTTGACTTAACACAACTCCTTCATGGGTGAACTTCACAACTGGTTTTGTGATTATATATATATATATATATATATATATATATATATATGGAAAATTTCTCTGTTGTTCATATTCTTGATCATATTAATTGTCCTTTTCTGTATCTTCCAACTCTATAGCATCCTTTTTCCTTTTTTTAAAAAAAGGAGTTAGTTGGAACTTCACACAATATTCCAAATGTGAACATACTACAAATTTATATCATGGGTTGAATCCCAAGGTGCATTCTGTGTATGGAAGTCTTCTTTTATTCACAGTAGATTTCATGTTAGAGTGCTGTGTGAGAAAAGTAAAATCCAAAGATGTTATTGAGCTCGTGTAAGAGCTTGTGTTTGTAGAAGAATGCTAATGGATCCCCCCCCCCCCCCGCATTTGTGGTGTTGTTGGTTTTTTATCCAATTACTGGATTTATCTGGTATAGCTGACATGCAGGGCAAAAGATGGATAACCTGGTTGTCACATGATAATTGCAATACTCAGCTCAATGATCATGAACCAGCTAGAAAGGGCTAGAAAGGCAGATTAAACTCCATGATCAAAGGCAGAGTATTGTACACATCAGTCCACTTAAGGCATACTAGTCTAGCCTGAATCTCTTGACATTTTCTGTAAAATGATTTCAGTGGTTACAGTTAGAAAAGGTCTCCCACATTTTGTGTATGCAAGTGAACAAATGGTAAAAAACAACTGAGAGTCTTGTTTATTATCGGATAAGTTTTTGTGGACTTCATCAGATGCATGAAAGCTAATGCCATAGTAAAGTTGTTAGCCTTTAAGGTTTTTGGTACAGCAGACTAAGACAGCTATACTACTGAAATATGTTTAAAAAGCCATTGTTTGCTTAAAGGATACCTTCATATTGAACCATCTTTTAAAATCAGGATCCCTATTATTCTTATTCTTTGCAAAATGTCAAAAGCTAATTCCTTACTTCAGTTTTGTACCATTCTGTGACATTTCACTCTCGTTGGATAAACTATAGTGTCAAAATTTAACAACGTTGTGTCAAAATAAATCTTGCATGTCAAGCAACAATCAGAAAACAGGGTATAAGGAAGCTGATAAAAATACTCAGATGCAACTTCTACTGGTAGAATTTATTCAAATAATAACAGTGAAAAAGAATTATAGGGCAGTATATCTGCAGCACATTATCAAATAATTACTGTGTTTGTTTAAAATTCATTCACACATGCAAACTCATACTTTGATTGCCAAAATAAAGAAATAAAATATAATCACTTGATCCAGAATCTAAATAACTTCGACCCTGGTTTTTTTAAATAAATGAAACTGCTTATTTCCATGTATGCATTAGATCAATTGATGAAAAGCCCTTGGGGAAAATTTCAGTGTCCAAATGGACATCTGAGCCGATTACCATACTCAAACTGTTTTCTAGATGTGTATTTTACACTCAGTCTGGAATTCCCACCAGCGGTGATAACACCAGTAAAAGTGGCAGATTATTGTGTACACATCATTAAGAGAGCTGCTAATGAGCTGTTGTATCCTGGCATTTGGATAATTCATGCAACAGTTTTGATACTGGTGAAAATTAACAGCTTTGTACTGCTTGAAGTTGCTAATTGGTGTAATACTGTACAGTAGAGTCACATGGCTGATTCAGATGCACCACTTGCTAAATCACAGCATAGCATTAAGTGAATGAGCCTGGCCTTGCTCCCCTTGCCAGCTAGTGCACTTCCACCTTGTCCAGTGTAGCCCCAAGATGTTCAGAAGCGTTTGCTTCCATTTTGAACCATAACTGATGTAGTTGGCTTAGTTTCACTAACCATAGTTAAAGTTATCCAGTTTGTCTGAGGTTTGGACGATACAACAAACTGCATTTATTATAGTAAAGGGGATTTGAACTGCCGACCTTCTGATCGGCAAGCCCTAGGCTCTGTGGTTTAACCCACAGTGCCACCTGCATCCCGCATTTATTATACTGGGAAGTAAAAAATTTCAACTCCTCCTCCTTGTGGCTGCTCCAGGTGAGCAGTGCACTAGCCTGGAGAGATTCTAGGCTTGTTTTTGTAATGCAGAATCAGCTATTGTGAAATACCAGACATAAATACAGTACCTGCAAAACTTATCATGGCAATCTCTGTGTTGGTATGATGGACCTGTTTAGACTCACTCTGCAATGGATTTACCTTACTTTTAATTACAAACTTTGCAGAAGCTCAAGGGCCCCACGATTCTAATTTCCACAATTCAAATGATGTTTGAGTACTCCCACTATTAGGGACACGGGTGTGGGTTAAACCGCAGAGCCTAGGACTTGCCGATCAGAAGGTCAGCGGTTCGAATCCCTGTGACGGGGTGAGTTCCTGTTTCTCGGTCCCAGCTCTTGCCAACCTAGCAGTTTGAAAGCACCTCAAAGTGCAAGTAGATAAATAGGTACCGTTCTGGTGGGAAGGTAAACGGCATTTCCATGCGCTGCTCTGGTTCGCCGGAAGCGGCTTAGTCATGCTGGCCACATGACCCGGAAGCTGAACGCTGGCTCCCTCGGCCAATAAAGCGAGATGAGCTCCGCAACCCCAGAGTTGGTCACGACTGGACCTAATGGTCAGGGGTCCCTTTACCTTTACCTTACTCCCACTATTTATTAAAAAAACACCCTTCCCCTCTTAATAATAAACAATTAAGAAAATGTCTGTGGGGGCAGGATGTGGGAGGTCAGAATGACATGAGCCCCATTCAAACACACATGCAAGGAGAAGCGGGGACACATTGCCGAGCTCCACCTATCATAGCATGTCATTTCTATCAAGTTTGAGGGCGAAGGCCGAGGCAGGGCCCTCCTCTGCTCAATGAGGCTCCCCCATTGTGCAGGGTCTTAAATCACACACAGAGCCTCCATGGGTGGAGCAGACTTCCCCCCTCAAAACCATTCAGTGGGGCTTATCTTAAGGAAAGCATGTATAGGATTGCAGCCTAAGGCTATATTCTCCTCCCATTACCCAATCTTTTCTTTACACAATGGTTATGAGTTAAACAAGAAAAATTTGGAAAGAGGAATGATAACAATATATAGTTTAGTATTCTCTTTATCACCAGTCTCTGCCTTAACTACAGAATGTGCAGAAGTGAGTGTTATGTCTGGGGAACATGAATTTACCAAGGGATCAAAAAAACAGTTATCTAAATTCTGAAGTATTGTGGGCAACATAAATGCTCAGACGTCAGTGCTGACAGCCGGCTAATGCCTTATTTTAATTACACACCCTGCAGAAGCTCAGGTGCCTCACGCTTCTTTCTGATTCCCACAATTAATGTTTGAAGAGCGACTCATGGATCTCACCAATCAGAAGGTCACCTGGAGTCTCACTTCAAATATTACTTTAATTGCAGGCAATTAAATTGTGAGGAGTGCAAATTGAGTTGCGAGGCACTCAAAGCTTCTGAAAGTCATGCTGTTAAAGTAATGTATGAATTGGCTTGCATAGCTCACTCGTGCTGCCATTTGCTGCTGTGTATTCTTTCATTTTTGGTCAACCGACGCCTCCTGATGTTGTCCATTATCTGCTGGTTTTCTTGGCACACGACTGCAGCTTTTTAGAAAAGTTGCCACTGAGTGCAGAAAGCCAGTCCAACTTCAGATTAGGGGTTTATTTATTTATTTTAAACATTTCTCTATAGTGCCTTACTGATCAAGTATTCAAGGCAGCTACTGAAATAAATTAAATGAATTTTAAATAAGACACTTCTTTGGGGGAAAAATAGCCCTTTTCAGGCACTCAGGAGACTCACATGGTTAGAATTATGTAAGGGGAGAAGAAGGACATGCTAGCTAATGCCATCCCTGCCATTGTGGTAGCCACTGAATACACTCATGAGTAAACCCTACTGGAAATGTTACTTCTGAGCTAAACCTATATCTATATCTATATCTCCAGTCTTCTTCTGGACTGGGCTGCAGATCTTATAACTGGTTCAATCAAGAACTTTTGAGAGGAGGCACTAGAAGGATTACAGGAATATAATAAATTATTAGGGGGTATGATAAGGACAGTAAGAGGCCAAACAGAAAAAAGAGGAAGCAAAATAAACGATGGGGCTATGAGTGTTGCAAAGGTGCAGGAGAGGTCATAAAGCAGAAGATACAAATGGAAAGCAGATCTGTGCTCTGGAAGCACAGAGACAGTGGTAAACGTCTATCTGAGCAAAGTGAAGGATACATTGGGCGTAACTCAAGGAGGTGGTGGAGATTTGTGATCAGAACTCTCATCTCTTTCCATTTTATCAAATAGCAGCAACTGAAACTCTGTCTGTCTGTCTGTGTGTTTTAAGCTTTCTCTCTAGGCCGTCTTCCGAATGAAAATCACCCCCTCTAAAGCTGCTATTTGTCCTGTGTAGGTTTGTAGGGGTGTGTGTGTGTAGTATACAAATAAAGTTTCCCCTAATGGTGCATACAACCATTCTGGTATGCGTGAGAAAGTGAGGGAGAGAAAGATTATTAAAAAAACCCACCACTGAGGAAAGAACCCCCCCGCCAGAGCAAAACAGTCCCAATCTGCCCCCCTCCAACAGCTATTTACTAAAATTTAATGATATTGCAGATGTAATCACAGCTCTTTGTTTACTTGTCTAATTAGGCCTGTATATAATTTTACTTACACCGAGTGATAATGAACTAAGTCACACTTGGAGCTAATCCGTTGAAATAAACGGTTACTTAATTCCATTGATTTCAGCGGCTCTACTCTGAGCGTGACTAGCACTGAATATCACCCATTGTATTTAATAATGCATTTATAGAACACGAGTTACAATACTGCTCATGACCTGCGGTGTTTTCAAATAACACCTAAACTGTGGAACAAACTTCCAACTCTCGAGGTTTTGAAGTGGTATTTTGTAAATAAATGTATTATACAGTCAAATCATTGCCGTTTTTTATTTGGTTTATATATTAGATATATCTTATACAAAACGTTCTACCTCAGAGCACCAGGAGTGGCTTTCCTGGTGGAGTGGAGCCACAGCAATAGCCTCCTGGCAGCAGCGATGCTGCCACTTAAGAGGAGGGAGAAGGGTGAGGTAGCAGTGAAGCTGGGACCATACAGGTACACTGGTTTGAGGGCTGGATTGGCTTTGCTAGTGTCCCTGTGCAGCCATTACCTTGCTTTTCCCGCTCCCGGTAAGGGGCAGTGATGCTTACTGCTGCTACAGCTGCAGCTCAACTCCAATGGACAAGCTGCTCCTACTGCACAGGACTACAGCTGATAAAAACAAATGTCCTAAGTCAGGTAGGAAAATGCATTGCACCTGATTTCCCACTGTGCAAACCGCAGGGTCACATGCTCCTCCTGTTTTGCACTTCTACTTTCAGTTTTAAATAAACCACAGCTCCATGTAATATCTGAATTCGGGAGACGGTGATTTGTTTTCTTGAAAATCAGAAAAGATCTAAAACCCTGGTATATCCTGATCTGTTGTAGCTATTTTGGGACACTAAGATTGGTGTCATAATGATAGCTCCCAATTTTCCCCCTCTCCTGTGAATACTGCATCAGTTATGTTATGTTGTGTGTGTGTAATGCTTCAAAGAACTATAGTGTAGGTGTCATAGTAGTATCGTCTTTTGCAGAAAAACAAATCAAATCAAATATGTTTTCTGGAAAAATAGGACGTATTGTTTCTGAAGCATTTATGAAAAGAACAACCTTTTGCAATCTGTTTTGGCAAACAGCTGAGCTTTCCTTTCAAGCCCTCTTATAAGTGAGCAAAGAATAAATGTTGCTGAATGTCACTCTTGTCATCTGTTAAAAACCATCAAGAGGGAACTTACTTACATTGCTTAATGAGTCTAGTGTAGTAAACAGCTATTAGACTGGGACTAAGTTTGGATGCTGCATTGAACTATGGTTTAGTGCTATATGAAGAAGCCTTGGATTTAGTATGCTCTCCCTCCCCCCCCTTTCCTCCAGTGCAGCCATCAGGAGGACTTTGGAAGCATTTCCTTCCATTTTCAATGAATGCAGCTTGTCAATAACGTTTGAATTGGGAGGAACTGCTACTAGGTTTAATTATGCTTTGTCCAAACAAACTTCATAACGTAGTTTACAATCCTTGCTTGTTCAGATTAACTATTGTTCATAGTTTGCACATAAAGTCAAACCAAGTGAAAATGGAAACAAACACTTCCAAAGTTTTCCTCACAGCTGGTGCTGTACGGTGGCACCAAGATTTAAGATTCAAGCCCCACATTCATACATTGATATCAGGATTTTAAAGCATCATTATTACAATCCCATATTCTCCTCATAAATGCCACATGTGAGGGGTAGCGGTCGTATGTGTATCGTAGAATTTAAATTTCACTATGGAACCTAAATTACTGGCACCAAACTTTGTGTGATACTCCCCCCCCAAAAAAAAACCCACCCCATTTCCCCCCACATCACTACTCATGGTCATATCTCAAAGGGATCCTTTTAGATGGCCTATCCATGTTCCAGAAATGGATGCTAAATCAATTTCCAACTTCCAACATATAAACAGCCACTGAGACCGTGTCAACTCTGAATGGGCATATTTAACACTATCCTCAAAGTGACTGTGTGATATACTTCCACTTTCCAGCTTTTATTTCCATATTAAGTTTATATAGTTGGCAGGGAAATGAGTAGATGTAAAATATCAGAGTGTTGCTGTTTCTTAATTCTCATTGAAGTCAGACTAAGCCAGAAGCTATAGTACAAAACTGCAACATAATAATGGCTGTCAAAATATTTTTAAAATATATCTGTATTAGACTGATCTTTTACCCAGAGGGGCTTCATAGATATCATTCACAAAACTTGTAGCAATTATGCTATGCAACAATATCTTTCCATTTTTATTTTAGGAAGCTCAGAAGATATGCGATCCTTTAAACTGGTTGAATTGTGCTCCCTTGATTTATTTATGAGCTGATTCACATATTGGTGAATCAAACAGTTTCCTGGATACGGAAGTAAAGTGGAATTGGGCAGTGTAGGTGTACGTTGATTATGCAACGTCCCCAGTTCCTGGAAGTATTCCATCCAGTTTTGAGGAATATCACTTGAATATACATGCATCCAGTGTGACTCAGAGAAGACAGCACGTTCTGTGTGACATTTGTCTGCTTGCTCCTCTACTTCAGATAAAGAATTCACCAATATGCAAGCCATCTTTTAGAATAGGTTTACAGTCTCCTTTATAGCAACATATACTCTCACATGAATGAAAAACTGCAGATATTTAGCACAGTTTCTCCTTTGGGACTCTTTACTTCTCTTCGGTTTGTTCATTTTGTATATGACTTATAATTACTTCATCACTTTCACCGTCTCCCTCTCCCCAGGGAGATATCACTTCAATGGTATTAACCTTCCCACAGCATCTTTTATACATAATCTGTATACAGAGAGGATGAACAACTCAGTGTATTTTTCAAAGTTCCTTCTTAAGGCAGTATTATTGAACCATAAACTAATTTGTCTGCATTACAGAAGAACATAGGGTGATGGAGATTTCAAATGATGTTTTTCAGATGTTTCCCCTCTCTATTGTTCTTATCCAAAACATGCTATAAAGAAAGGATTTGCTTGAAATTCCAAGTTCGAATGATACCAAAATAGCTCATTGATGCAGACCAATGAAAATCCTGTTTGGATTGGGTTGTCATGTATTTCTCAGGCATAACTGGCTCACTATGTAAACTGGATATCCCTGCAGTTTCATGGAGTTATGCAAAGATTTATGGGGAGATTTAAGTCCCCACCCATATAAGTAGCTGTTTTACATTAAGAGGAAGAGTTGTCACATATAGCAATTTAAAGCAGCGTCCAGAGGATGCTTCCATACATACTAGCCATAAGAACAAATGACCAAGGAAATTCACTAATAAGGATTTGAAGCCCTTCAAACATCTGCATCAGGTGTATCCAATCTGGTGTCCCCTCCAGATACTGTTGGACCCATCCCTGATCATCAGCCATGTTGACAGGGGCTGATGGGAGAGCACCACATTTGTCAATCCCGCTGAAGATATTGTTGGACACTATCTCTCATAGGTCACAGACAGCTTGGCCGATACCAGATATGATGGGAACTGTAGTCCAACTTTCTCGCCATTGTGTAGGACTGGTGAGGAAGCACTCTGTACCATGAACCAAACCCTACAACTCGAGTGACTAAAAGAAGCAGGAAGAAGGGTATTAGGCAGGATACAAGTCCAGCTGATTCAGGAAGGGCATGGGCAGTGAGCATTGATATTAGTTCAGGTGGACTTTTAAAAACCACGAACGGTTCTTAAGAATGGGGAATGCAATCCATACCATTCAGTTAAAGCTGTGGGTGCTACATAAGGGTTGGATTATGAAATCATTAATATTAGTAAAGGGAAAAAAATACCTACTGGAAATGATAATAACATGTTACTATTATCTTTCATATACATGTCCAGTGTAACTGAAAAAGAAGCTGCTACCGCTATAGAATCCGCTGGTCCCCTGGCCTCATCAAAAGCATTTGTTCTCGCTAATGATAATTGCTCACATTAGATGTAGCATGGAATTTCTACATCTGCTGTAAAAGGTAATGCATTTCGTATTGGTTGAAATACAGACAATTTAAAGAATGGTTTAAATTAAAGTCAATATATCTTTATGTTTTTCTAGCATACACATTTGTATGAATGATGCTAGATAATATAACAAATTTAGTTGATCTCTAAGGTGCTACTGGAAGGATTTTTTTTATATTTTGTTTCGGCTAGATAATATGACATCCTTGCAAATGAGGGGTGGGTGGGACTTGGGATACTGAGGTTATATGATAGACTGTTTTTTGGAATAGTAGTAACATCCCCCTTATGTAGATTCACAGCATTACTGCCAAAGACCTTTTTTAACTGTACTTCCAGTCAGTCCAAAAGAAATAACCACTTTTCTTCACCCACCCTTCCTTTTCCTAACTTATTTGAAAGAATTGCTCTAATCAAGCATAAGTGTCTACTATTTGTTAGTTCCAGAAGAAACATGCCATCTATGTAATTCCATAGGGTCAGCACTATGCTAATATTACCAACAACACATCCATTGAATACCTATTCATAGCTGTCAACTTTTCCCTTTTCTTGCGAGGAATCCTATTCGGAATAAGGGAATTTCCCTTTAAAAAATGGAAACGTTGACAGCTATGTACCTATTCTTGTGAAGCAGACGAACCCATCAAATGTATGGCCACCACATGAAAGGCAGCCCAGGTTCAGCATTATGTCCAAACTGGGCCACTGAATAGTGGCATGGCAGGGCCCTGATTGACTCCAACTGCAGAAGCTGAGGCTGCTGAAGAGGCCAGAGACCATCTTGATTGTTTTTTTAGTGCCATCCCAGGTCATCAAACTTGAGCTTCCGCAGCTGTTGTCCACCATGAAACACCGTTGGCAGGATTGGCAGCAACAGCAGCAGGTCTGTCCTGTGCTTAAGATACTATTTTATTCTCTTGTTAATTATGCTGTTTTAAATGTGAATTTTGCCTTCTTTTAGTAATGTTTACTTTTGAAATGTTTAAGATAATATTTTAATTGTCTATTAATTATGTTGCTTTGAACGTGTACTATATATTTGACTTTCTGGATTCTGGATATCTTTATTCTAGATTGTTTTGTTTGGTGTTTCAATGTGTTTATAAACTGCTATGACATTTTTTTCTTAAAAACAAAGTGGTATAGAAATGAAATAATAATAATATCAATAGATAAATAAATAAATGCAAAACCATGTTGGTTTTCAATAGAGAGAGAAGGATGGGAGAAAGGGAGGGAGCATTCATTCTCAAGGCTGGTTCCTAAATGGCAAGGCATGGTCTGTACTGGGTCTATGTTGGGTGGGTGTCAAACTACTATTACCCCGCTTCTTAAGCCTAACAAGCAAAAGAATATCACCACAGGCTGACTGCAAAATTCTCTATAGTTGAGGAGGATGGTTTCATGGCAACTCAAGAGGGGTTTAATTCCTTTTTGAATTAAGTGGGGTTTTTTTAACCCAACAACATGATTTCTTTGGATTTCTCCTCCTAGGCCCTTTGAGGAACAAATGCATTTTCCCCAGCACACTGGGAAACCCTTATGTCCCTATGGGACTGCAGCATAGGTGGTCAATACCTCCAGTGGTACTGAAGAGCAAATGGCTAGATAATTTATTCCATCAGTTTCTAGCCTATAAGGAGAAAAGGATGAAACACCAGCCACTTCTCATTTGGTTAAAAAACAAAACAAAAAAGCACTGGTGGCTAAATTTAGAATTCCCTAATTACAAGCAACCCGCCCCCCGCCACTCCAATGGTGTTTTAAAAGGCTAGTAATCTCAGCAGGTCTAATAACTATGCTGGAAACAGGGGTGTTTTTTAATCAATAAGCTGCCTGCAGCAATAAGACAAGGACTAAACTGAATAGGATACTCTGGTTTCCCTTTTCAAGTTTTTCATTTAGGTGCAATAAGTGGAGAGTCAACACACTTTAAGAGTTAAACAAGATACGCCAAAAGCTTTCTCCAATGTTTTAAGCATTATAAATTGAAGAAATTCCCTCCCCCCCTTTATATACCCCTCCTAACTTTCTGTACCAGCAAGAGGGCTGGTTCCTAAGCGACCACTAGCTGTTGAATGAAAAGGTCACATTCTATTGCACATTCCACCCTCAGCAGCCAGAAAGCCTGCAATCAAACGTTATGATTCATAATCTGCTCAGAGAGATAATTAATTAGGGTGCACATACCACAAAAAAATCAGGGAAATGGGTGTTAAATGAGCAACAGCATTCTAAATTCCATCTTACGGATAATAGCAATCTTGTAAATTGGAGGACATGTAAAAAGCCAGTCCTTCTACGGGCCAATTAGCATCGCACATAACTCCATGGAGTTCAACAGAGCCTTGCCCCTCTTCCCCCACTCCATCACCACCATTAGTGTGCATGCAGGCATTGTGCCAGGCCATTATGGGAAATGGGTGGCCTGTGGTTGCCTCCCATATTCCACTTCAGCATTTCTTCTGTGCACAATGAATACAGCTGGTTAGATTGCATATTGTTATCACTTCCTGTAATATCATTCTGATGGTAGGTCCAGGTGGAAGAAGTCACACAGTAGCCACTCTAAAGTCTGCCGCATAGCACATGTTACTGCCGTGGAGTCCATCTCGAGTCTGAGTTCACTCTGAAGCTGCTACTTTAATTACACATATCTGTTTCTTCTAATGCTTATGTGCTCTCTGGTTTGTCACAATGTCTAGAACAGACTTCCTCAACCTGGTGCCCTTCAGGTGTTTTAGACTACAGTTCCCACCCGTCCCCATCAACACATGTGGTGTGCACAAGGTTGCAGAAGATCAGTCTAGAATGCCAGCTGTTCTTAAATGGGTATGCAATTGTTTGGTTGTTTGAACTATTTTCTTCCCCTTTCTGAAGCAGAGGAAGAGCAGACTTTTCTAACAGCTAGTATACTAATGGATTAATTCATATTATGTATTTTTTATTATAAATACAATGACAATAATAAACACAGCTTTCATTCTGCAGGACTAGAAATGTATTTTTATCTACCACTGCATATATCCTTTACCTTAATTTCAACCTGGCTTAACTGTGTGAAGCTATTTTGTATGCTAATTCGTGGTTTCAGAGGTACTTTGGTTCCTACAGAAATTTTTCAAATTATTTAATAGTTTGATAACAGAATTCTCCATTGATTTAGAAAGATGGGCATTACTCAGGTTTTGTATTGGGGGGTAAAGTTAATACACCTAAGATGAAAATCTTGCCATCGATAATATATGTGCTGCATGGTATTTCTTTATATACTCCCCAAGCATATTTTGCAAACATCAATGTGCTGTCTTGTTTGAGGGGCAATTATCCACTTCAACAATCCCTTAAAAGAATGCAGTTACCTATACTGGAATAAAGATTTCATTTTCCAGACATTCGTCTACAACACATATCTTTTAGCACATACAAATGATTGGCAAGTCTCTTTTCCTATGAATACGTCCATAGGAATACGTCCATACGGGGCAGTTTTAGAAATGGCTTACTTAACACCCCTTTTTGGATGGAAGGTGTTGTGGCCCAGGTATGTAAAATGGAAATGCCCTGCACCACCTTCCACTGCCATCAACAGTGAGGTGGTATGCATTGTCTCCTCAGTTACAATTTGACCCATATGCTAGGAGCCAGGATTGGTTCTACCCAAAGCACACAGTTGGATGGACACAGTTGTGTCAGATCAGCTCCCTCCAGCTCACCTACTCAGGTCTCAGTAATACATACATATATTATGTATGTTGTTGTTTTTTAAAGAGTTTTGCTGTTTTTAGCCATGCTTTATTGATAATTATCATATGTACACTTGTTTTTAAAAAACAGTTTTGCTGATTTTTATTTGTGTTTAATTGATAGTTTTATCATGCATACCACTTGGGAGAGTTTTCTAATTAAGCAGTCTATACATTTTTCTAAATGAAAACAAATGTAAGCAAGAATTGCCAGAGCCTGCAGCTGATGGATGAAACAGGACCACTTCCTTGGGGTAGGCAGGGAGGGGAAGAGCTATAAAACCTTGACCTGACTACAGCCCTTTAAAACTTCCATTTGGCTCCAGATCTTTTATGTTCCCGAAATGTCTGTATTCAGCTATTATTCTTTCCATCTCCCTGGGAGCTGTCTGTGGTACCACTCCCCTGCCTGAGTTCTTTCTCAAGCCCTCTCCTCCTTGCACTAGGAGCAAGATAGGCACCTAGAAGCTCTAATGAACTGGCTTGGAGGCCTAAACTAGATGTGAATATAGATGGAAGCAGCGAGGGGGTGGGGGAAAGGAGGGAGTTAAAACCTTTCCACAATGCTGAAGCCCTAATCCAGCTGCTGCTAGGAAAACAGGGTGCCTTAATGTCTCCACCTTCACAGCTGGATCTGCTTGAAGCAACAGCAGCAGCAACGAAAGAAAATTAAGAAAACAGTGATGCACATCTAGTTTGGCAATGGATCAGAAACCCAGCATTTGGCAGTTTCTGAACTCTGCCATAATTCTTCCACTTTGTTGTCACCTAGCTGTTCAGCGCCCACTGATGCACATCTGTCCTGGTTAAAGGTTCAACCTGAACAACCACTAATGTTAGCTTTGATACAAGACCAGCCACTGGCATACATATGAGAGTCTCAATAAGAAAGAAAAGGTGTTGCATGAGAAGAAAGGATAGGGGAGATCAAGACACTCACATTTCCAATTGTCTGTTTCTTTTGATACTGGTTTTTGGCTCACAACAATTCCTGACTGTTATTTTTGGAAATCTCTACTGGTATAGAGAGAAACAACACAATATGCATCCTTCCTAACAGAGTGGCATTTCACAGTTTCACGTGAAGGCAGCAATCATGATCACACTCTGCACGGCAGAACATGTTATATTCTCCTGAAATTCTGTTCGTTGCTGTATGCAATTACACCTCATTGCATGCTATGTTGTTGTGTAACTAGCAGCTGCAGTGTTGGGATTCCCTAGGCATGGAGATGAATGTTGGTTCTCTCTCAACAAACTGGGAAAGATAATTATATGACTCAACCTGGAGGCCACTAGTTCACTGCAAGTTTGTGAATTTTATGCTTGAGAGCTTGGGATAGCACCAAGTACACTCCATGAAATACCTCTGCCAAAAATCAGAAAACTAAAAAGCTTCTTAATCAAATTGTTAGTCTGGCTTCATGCACCTAAGTGGGAAAGCTGCCATTCATTTGAAATAAAAGGTGGCATCCAAAAGGGCATGTACACACATTATTATTTTTCTAGAGTTACCTCTGCAGTCTTTCTCTCTCTCTCTCTCTCTCTCACCCCCCCCCCAAAAAAAACTGCTCTTTGAACTGAGATCAAAAAGTAGTTTGGTGATTAGGTGCAAGAACTTTTCAAAGAAAAGTCAGTACAAACAGACCAATTCCCTTCTTTGAAAGACTCTCACACCTAATTGGTGGAGTTCAAAGTGCACCTTGGATACTCTGGGAGGGCATCTTCTGCACAGATAGTTCCCACAACACAGCAGTTGTAGGCATTGATCATGCATTCATCACTCCAGACTGGAAAAAAAATTAAGCCTATACTTTTGCACCTACAAACAATTTTTGAAAATGCAAGACTGTAGCATATAAAACCAGAGTACCTAACACATGTGCAAAAACATAGCTTTGAGCCATAAGAACAAACCTCATCATAAAAGCAATGGCTTTGTGTAGTCTACTTTAGTTTCCTAAAGGTTATGAGCCATTTGGTGTCTCCTCCCGAGTTCAATCTGTCTCTCTCTAAGGTTATTGTACACAGGACATATCCATAAGTATTGTTCGGATCTTCTGCCCAGAACTAGGCGCTAATGAATGTTTTGCCCACTTGGCCATTAGTACAGCTGTTCCTATTTGCATAAAACATACACTTGAGGCTGCTCTCCTATGGCTGGACAGCTGCACATTAGCTGCTGTTCAAGTCCAAATCTATATTTAATTTTTTTTTACAGGCAGGAACCATACTATTAGGGGTGGTTGAGTTCCCCCTGGCTCACTTGGCAAATTGATTTGGTTTTTCTGAGCTTCCTCAGAAAATTATTTTTTTAAATCTCAGGTCTTTCTGTGGTTTACCCATGAAATCTCAGGGAAACCAAGTGTAGGGCTCACCTTCAGCTTTCCATGTTAGCCATCCTCAGTAAACTTACCTTTGCAAATAGAATAGTGGTGGGAAGGATTTGCTGGAGATAGGAGGGGACTTACAGGACTCATCCTTAATGTCTAGATGCTCCTGAGTGTCAATTTCCAATGCCTGGGTGTGGCACCTGAAGCTCTCCAGATGTTGATGAATTGCAACTCCCATCAGCCATGGCAAGCATGGCCAATGTCCAGGGGTGATGGGAGCTGTAGTTCAGCAACAAGTGAAAGGCCACCTGTTCCCCACCTGTTCCCTGTGCCATTCAGCTGAACGTATGGAACTACGGTAAGTGCCATAGGAAATGACAAGTCCCAGAGACTCTGGCTGGAAATCTCTAGGACAATCCTTTAGAATGAAAGGCACAATGCTTTATCTGTCTACAACAAGTGCTTTCCATTACTAGCTCCCTCCCCAAATATAGGTAACCCTATAATTTAAAAAATGGGCTGCTATCAAAACCATATTATTTGCTTACAGGTGAGAGAGCAGGTAGTTTAGGTCTATTCTCCTTGTTTTCATCCTTCCTATTCCTCCTCTCTCCTAACTCTACAGCAGCTTCCTTGAAACTGGTTGTGGCAAAAGTAGGGAGCAGGAATCACAGCTGCAAAATCATTCACCACTTAAGAGTCACCTCACTTGTCTCTTGCCATATGTGTAGTGCTCCACACGCAGATCTGGCAGGCTCAAGTGGAAGACTGGAAATGGAGCGGCATACAAGTGCCTTAGTGGTACTCCTCCTCAGTGTCTCAATGCTCAAGTTTCAGCACAGGCAGAGTGTACACACTCCAGCTCAAGGCCACTTTCACCTTGTGTTTATCTCATAGCCAAACTAAACGGGATGCAGAAATTGCATGCATACATTTCATTACGTCTTCTTTTTTTCAAAAGCAGCTGCATAGTTGGCGATTGAGATCAGGGACATAGTACTGGGGAAGAAGTCTGACCCCCACCCCATGACATGGCCCTGATCCAAATTCATACTGCCCCGCTGAAGTTGATGTTATTTGTGGAGGGAACTATAAATATCCAAATTACCCTCTTCCTTTTAGCAAAAGAAAAATCAACACCAGGAGATGTATGAATGCATCTTCTGTAGCACATACTGTATCATTTAACCCAGTTCTTCGCATTCACAGTGCTGCAGCATTCCAGCTCCAGTGAGACTTAATACCAGAGAGTGATGGAAGAGGAGAGCTCGTAATATTATGGCCATTTTCTGAGTGTCCAACTTTACCTAACTGCTAGACCACAAGATTTCAGGCTGTCATAGGTTTCCATTCTCTATACAGTCAAACCTCGGTTGTTGAATGTAATCCATTCCGGAAGCCCGTTCGGCTTCCAAAATGATCAACAACCAAGGAGCGGCTTCTGATTGGTTGCAGGATTTTCCTGCACTCAAGCGGAAGCCACGTCAGATGTTCAACTTCCGAAAAACGTTCAAAAACCAGAGTATTTACTTCCGGGTTTTTGGCATTCCGGAGCCAAAATGTTCCAAAACAGAGGCGTTCGGGATCTAAGCTTTGATTGTATTAAGACATTAAGTAGACCATGAGGTTTCAGATGGCAACAGTAAGTCACCCCAAGTAAAACAGAACAAAACAAAACACCCTGAAAGCTGAGGGTATGGCTTGCAAAAATAACTCAAAGACAAGGGCACAGCTTCCAATATTCACTCTTGATTTGGAACAAAAGAAAAGGAAGGGAACAGTATTAAGAACGCAAAATGCCCTATATGGTTGTTGAGATAGTTTTAATTTTTAAACAGTAAGTGCAAGGACTACCATTTTGGTTATCTTAAAATCTTACCATGTAGTCCCAACTCTATGGTTGTGACTGAAGTTACTTTGGGGGGGGGGCAGGACCAAAGCCCAGTGATTGGATTGATCTTTATTACGGCCATTGGCCCATTACAAAAACCCAGTGATAGAATCAATGATGTGTTTTTTCTGGCAAGTGCTGAATTGCATAAGAAATTAAGGTGATTTTTGCATGAGAAAAAGTTCTGATTCCCTAGAAAGTGACCTAATTTAGCATGTTTATTTTACTTGGACTGAGTAAACAAAGCTACAAACTTTGAAGCTGCGTAATGTTTATTTGCAGTTGGCTTCCATCCATCCGTTCATTGATAGTAATAAACTTATGAAATGGGGGGGGGGGGGAATCCACAGCAAAATAAAAGCACTGTGAAATCTTCTGCCCCATGTTGCTGGATAGAACACATTCCTTACAAGCATCTAGTCTAGTGGGGCTAAGACCTATATTTGTTCTGGGTTTCTGCAGAGTAAATGCCTGGAGCTAGACAGATTAATGGTCTGACTCAGTATAAGACTGCTTTATGTGTGCTTTGTGGTGAGAACATTTAAAGACAGTTTTTAACATTTCACATGGCACAAGCTGAACTCTACCACTGAATATCAATTTTTTTTTGGGGGGGAGGAACCTTGACGAGGCCTTGTTTTATTGAAGCCCCGTGGCTGACCCTCATTTATCCTGGAACTGAAATGTTGACAGAAAGGGCTGAAAATTGGTCTAATTAACCTGGACGAACCTTCACAAGGGGGCTGGTTTGCCAGCTCTTCCTGCCAACAGCTCCTTTTCAAGCGGCCCACCTTCTATGAAAAGCACTGCAGCAGATGCATTTCAAGTAATCAGTTTGGTCTACAGATGAGCATCATCCCTAAAGTGGCTGGCATTACCCTATATGCCACCACTGGTCTCTAACAGGAGCTCCAGCAATTAAAATGCAATGCATGCACAGCTGTAGAGTTTGTTCTAATATCACTTACTTCTAAAATAAGCTCAAAATTACATTAGATTGTTCAGGTTTCCTAGGTACACAAGACAATCAGTGTAACCTAGATAAAGCTACACACAGTTCACATAACAATTCTTCCGATCCATTTCCACAAAAGGGGCTTTGCTTCAAAAAGCTTCCCACTGTTTTATTAGTAAAAGAAAAACAGCTTGCTGTTTCTACCCTACAAATTCCATTAGAATTATAAACCCAATTGATGTAAACAAAACATGCCAATGCATATTTTTAAATGAAATATGCATATTGGGATGGTGTTCAGTGCGGGTAGCGCTTATTAAAAACCACCTCTCTCAGCAAGGACAACAACAGGTATCTAAAGAGAAAAGCAAACCTTTTGTTCTGGTGGGGCCGTTACACATTTTACAAGATGCTAATAAAAAGAAGTGGTTCTTCATTCCTAGTCAACATGTATTATTTACTTTCCTAGGTACAGATTAATTTTTTACACCACACATTAATAATAAGTTTTCAGGGCATTGTACAGACAACTATAACATATAAAAATGTCACAGGAACACATTTTGAAAAAAAGTTAAAACAGCATCAGAATAAAAGCAGAACAAAACCAGGTACAGAGAGAACAATGGTGGCCAAGTTTTAAAAAGCACTAAAGCATTTTTCTAAGCCTATTAAAATGAAAGGTTCTTCAGCCGGTACCAGGCAAGCCTCTCTGAAATTTCAAGCGCATGGTCTGGGGTTCTCCTATTCACTGTTTACTGCTGAATGGGAGAGATATTAACACAGAGAAAACATTTGTTCTGATTTAGCAGTAACCTGGAGGTTTTCCCAGAGAAAGTGGTAGGCAAAAGAAAAACCTCTTGGACATGTGACTGGAAGTGTGGGTGAGCCCTGAGTTTTCCATCATATCTCTCACTGGCACAGATTTCAACAGGCCGCAAACCACTTGGGAAACAATACAGAGAAATAATTTTCTTTGCCACTATCATCACCACAGGATACTGTAGACCTGGAGATTAATTCCAACCTGTTCAGACTCAGCACGAGTCTTCCTCTGTGTTCTAGCCATCACCCCTCCTGTTTCTTCGCCACCAACTCAGGTGTATACCAAGGAGCTGCCTAGGCTCTGCTCAGAGGGGAAATGTGGTTGGGAACAATAATGTCAACTGCCCAAGTCATCTCCACATTATACAGAGCGACCAGCCACACCAGCGGGAAAATTCTCTGGAGTTCTCCAGAATACATCAGAATCCATTAGCCTCCAGGGGTCTGACCATTTTAATAGGTCCCCTGTTATGAAATTCAAATGCAGAAAGGAATCTCACTTGGTTTCCCATGGTTTTCGACTTTTTGCCCTTTTTGTTCTTTTCTTCTCCAATATCTACATCCCCTTACAAAAGTGATTTGCAAGGCAATTTAGGAAAACTAGCTCTCCCTCTCTCTCCTCTTCTTTCCCTGCATGAAGCAAACAGGGCTACCAATGCTTCTCACTCACTCACAAAGGCAGGCCTCACACAGGTCCAATTACAAAACAAGATTTATATGTTCTTTTCTCTTCAGCATACTCTGCTGGATGTGAAATTAGGGAGGTGTTTCACAGAAGCAGCAGGATATTCTAAAGCTTGGCCTGTGAAACCATGCAATGTGTACATACACACACACACACACTCGGGCAATATTCAGAAGGTATGTTTGCTCATTTTCTGAGAACAGTTCTGTGTTTGTTAAAAGGTTTAGGATGAAACGACACTATTGACATCTTCACCCCAGAAAGAAATTAACAGATTCCAAAGCTCTTTCATAGTAGACAGGATGCAATTGTTTTACTTTGCAAAGCCCAACATTTGTGTTCATCATTTTTATCCCAATGTCTCAGGGAAGTTAACAATGATACTGTGGTGGCTACTTGCATGTTAATGTGCAGCTCTTTCTCATGGCCTTGGTGCACCGAAAGAATGGCGTTCTCATTAGATTAGAAACTGCAGCTCAAGACAACCTTGCATAAGTAGGGTTAAAGCACTTTATGTATTTGTTGGCCCAAATCAATGTGTCCAACTGAGTTTGTAAGGATATCTGGATCGGGGCTAGAACATGGAATAATGTGATAGGAAAAGGGTGTGTGTTTTAAAGCTACACACTATGCAGGAGACGCACAACTGGGTGCCTTAATATATTTATTTTCATTTAAAAGCAGTCACTGGGGTGAGGGAGGGTTTGGGCTGGAGCAGCAGCGCTGCAGTGTTTATCCTGTACCATTTTCCCAGTCTCTCTCTCTCTCTCTCTCTCTCTCTCTCTCTCTCTCTCACTCACACACACACACACACACACACACTTGCTGTAGCCTCACTAGTATCATTTCATTGTAAGCCTTGCAATGATACATCTGGGAATAGGGAAAAACGAAAAAGTTTTCCCTCTCGTCCGCTCCCAAGCCAGGCCCCCCAGCTCACATGCAATTGGCCAGATCCGCAGGCAAGCCCCAGAAGCCTGTGCAGTCATTAGAGGAGGAAATGGCACCCTCTCCCAGTCATGCAGAAGCTGGCAGACTGCCCCCAGCACTGCCATGGCCCACAACCACTGCTTCCTGCTCAGAAGGTAAGCAGTCCTTATTCCTCCCCCTCCCCTTATTTACCCAGATGAATGTTTTTTTCTTTCATGCTGCCATCAATATTTCTGGTGCTTCTCATTATGGTGTGGTACAGTGTCAGTTTTCATCTATCAATAAATCGTGGTTAATGTCTTTTTAAGGTGAAGGTGCATATTAGTACAAGCTGCCTGACCATTCCCCCTGATCTTTTCTCCCTTGGTGCCAGCAGGAGCAGCAAGCCATGAAGGCCAAACTGAGCCTGTGGTTTGTTTCTCACTAAATAAACCCCCAACTATGATCAACAAGCCAACAGCAAATCATGGCTTCACAATGGCTAGCAATGGTGGTCTGTTAGAGAAAGGAAAAACCACAGTCCTGGATTGGACATAACAAGTCAAGGCTTCATGGCTTGTGCCAAAGAAGGACTAAGGCAGGAGTTAGTATTTTGTTCAATCCTGATTAACCATAAGACATGGCTTAGTTGAAACTTAAACATACAGGGTAGTTTTTCTTATTTTCTGAGCATGTGTGAAACCAGCACCAAGAAACTGTAAGTGGTTAGTAACAACCAAGTTTCATCAGTCAAACAGATATTTCACCTGGCATCCAATATTAAAGAAGGGGCAAATAGTAAGCTACCTATCTAGGCTAAGATAAGCATATGCAGGCTAGTTATAGGGTATCATTCCAAATATAGTTCTAATAAACATTTATAGCCTGCAGTATTATACATAATGAAGTTGCACTTGAAGACTTGTCTTTGAATACAGTTTCTCCAGCCACTCAAAATTCCATTAATAGCTGCAATTAAAGCCAGCAGCATCTGCAATGCATGTCTCTAAAAAGCACTTTTGAGCAGGTGTTCATGTGAAGCAATTACTACGTGAAATGTTTTAATTGCCTGGAACATGCAAGTTGTTAAATTTTGTTTGGTTCTTGTTTCTCATGTGCACATGAGGGCATAAAGGAGTTCCTAGCGTTCTAAAACACAGAACGATAGGAACTCCTTTCTCAAAAGTCTGCACTGTGAGACTCCCAGAACTTCAGAAGCATAACTGTTATTTCACAGGCACAGATTAGGCATTAGGATAACAAAGAGTCCTCTCACACCTTAAAGACTAACAAATTTATTATGCCATTAAATATCTGTGGACTAGAGTAGATTTCATCTGCTGTATTACACATAATTAAAGACATATTATAGGTGCATTAGTCACACATATGCTAATGTTGAATGAGCATGCTTCTTTTATGAACTTACATAAACATGCATTATATATATATGTTAAGGAATTATTACCCAATACTAAGTAAATCTCAAATCCTGCAAGATACACCTTTGGGTCTCTTCTCACAATGTCTTTGTGTGCACAAAGGTCAAATGGGAAGCTCTGGCCAGTGCTCCCACACCAATATCAGGCTTACGTGGGGCCATAGAGGCCTGGGTAGGAGCTGTCACATAGTTTCCTCTTGTCTCTCCTGGTAATTCTGGTAATAGCTTTGTGTGCATTGCAGTAGTATACATGTTATGAAGGGAGCCCACCCACACTCTAATAGCACAGGTACTGCAATGATAATACTATATATGATGGGGCTCTGACAGATAATGGGCATCTAAGGTATCATTGTAATGAGATACGACTAAAGAGTAGTGCTGTGATTGTCCTTCTTTTCTGAAGTGGAAATATCAGCAATATAACTCACTTTTCCTGCTTCTATGCTCTGCCATTGTGCAAATATTTCATTTATGTGACACCCCCCCCACACACACACCAGGTAGGAGGGAGAAATCCAGTTCAGTTTTCATATAAAGACAAACTTACTGAATTTGCACCTTCTGAAACAATACGTCAACAAAACACAGTCATCCTTCAAAACTCTCACTTCTCTGAATTTCTCCAGCCAAGAGATGTGTACAAAAAGGCATATGCAAGGGTAAAGTGCAATATAGATGCATATATTAGTGAAAATAACTTACAAGAATGCATCATATTAGGGGAAATTGATTTGCAAAAATGCACATATCAGGAGAAATTTGTAAGAATGTTGATGAATTTTCATGAATGCTTAAAAAAAAAAATCACACATGAACATATTTCTTTGAAAGTTGTGGCTTCTCTTTCAACAGTGCTAGAGCAAAAAATAAAATAAAATAAATGCTCTACTGCTTTTCGAAGCCGCCAAAAAGAATATGGCTATCCTCTTCAGCAATATTAATCTCCATTCATTACGTTGTGCTAGGATGTCTTGCAAGTTGTGTTAGATTACAGTTAATGCACCCAGTCACAACAAGGGGAAAAGGAATCTGTTTTTGTAATCTTCTGGAAACGTCACTGTCCTGTTTAATTTATAACCATGGGTGGCAACACCTAGCTTTTACTCACTGTTCTTTAAGATCTTCCCTGAATGTATTAAAATGAAGTGTAGTTATTTCCTCCCTTAGGTTTCTTGTTACTGTTCAGGTCCAAAGGGGGAGGGGAATCATAGTAAATTATATATACAAAAAATGTGTCTCAATCATAAATGCCTAATGGGTTCCATTTAATTAGGTTGGACCCTAACAATTATTTGTCACTGGTTATTATTAACTTGTCCCACAAGTTAAGATTTTGGAATAATCTTTTAAAAGGACTTTTAAAAGCTATATAAAGTGAGTTAATTCAAGTATAGTAACAATAAATGTCCTGCAATTCCATTTCCCTGGGATTAAGTCCCTTTGAACAATGTTTGGCTTACTTCTGAGTAGAGAGGCGTGCACTGAAACCCCACCACCCAAAAGCTGCCTACCTATTATGTGACTTACAGTGCAATTTGATACATATATTTAAGTCCCATAGAATTCAGTGGGGATTGCTTCCAGGGAATTGTATATAGATCACAGCCTGAAGCTGCATCCCTTATTGAAAAAGTAAACAGGTACAGGATTCCACTGTTAGTATAACGATGCCATACAGCTGAGATAAGCAAAAAGCTTCCTGCTTAATAATAATTAAACTGGCTTCAGGATCACTGTGAAATTGAATCACCAGTTACTTCTATCAGCAGCAAAAGTGACAAGAGCATTAATCAGACCATTTTATGGAAAAACCTCAGCTCTAAAAAACCAGCATTTTTCTTTTTATTACTGGGGCAGGCAGACAACGATTTCCTCCAGCTGGGGAATCAAAGTACTGCGCTCAGACAACTGGAGTTTGTGAGGAAAGCATGTTCATTCATCATTATTCTGACCTTAGGGCACTAAGGATATGCATGACTAATGACTAACTTGTAATTACTGTAGTAGAAGGCCCAAAATGATCAGAAGGCTGCAGCGAAAAAGGGAGTTGGGGTGTGTGTGTGAAGTTAGATGTTTATATGATTTGCTGCTGCCTTGTTTGAGTTCTTTTGCACAGCTACTTGCACGGGTTTTAGTTAAGAAAAGAGAATTAGTTAAGTAGTTGTTGTTTATAAGAGCAAGTATTTTAGAATACTTGTGATACAACCCTGGAGATACAAACACCATAGACTCCTGCTATTTTTAATGGACCATACTTCCCTGTAAGCATGTATAGGTTTGCACAGCAAGTAACCCAATAACCACATGAGGCTTGCCATTATAATTCACATTTTCATGTAGTGATCAGAGACTGTGATATGAGTTGGTTAATCTGATAAAGCACATCTACATTAGCTCCTAGCTGTGTTAGGATATAAACCTATTGCTTCAGGCAGGCGATCCCAAACCAAACACCATTTCCCTGCAAACAACCTCCATCTCTGCGTACCATTTTTTTAAAAAGTGCTTGGAGGTGTCATTTGACATGCTTCCAGGGCAAATATGTCTGTAAGGCTTGTGCAGTACTTTAAGACATTATGAGTCAATAAATCAATGCAAGCGAGGACTGTGTTATTTAGTATTAACCAGGGAATGACGAGGATAATATTCTGGTGAAAAAGATACTGATAAATCCTCCCCAAAACCACTCAAGCTGTGATTAATTTTTCTACGAGAATATTGTTTTAACAATGTGTGTCATCTTGTGATAGATGTAAGACCAGGTGAGGTGAAGCTGAAAAAAGAGTAGTTTAACACTGCCCATTGAAATAAAAGGCTGAGATTGAATGGGTTTTTTCAATTGCCCGGATCATGTTCTTAATCACTAACTGTGCACTAAGGATGAGGCATCTCTGTACACACACACACGATGTTGCTTGATTACATCAGCCTCAACCATTTGCCATGTTGACTAGGACTAATGGGAATTGTTGGGCCACGGGTGTCCCATCCCTATACTACACCTTATAAATGCTTTCTCTGCCAGCTGTTGAAATTCCACCTTATACCTTGTTAATTCTGTTCTTGCCCTGCTTTTTAGTCTCATTGGGCTCTTATCTTCATGAGTTGTATCAACCCATGTATATATAAGAAGACTTGGGGACAAATATATTCCCAGAGTATGAAAGGTCTGGATATAGAAGCTTCAGTAAAATTGTACAAAATCAGTGACATGCCCTAGATGAACAAAAAGGTCTTCACCTGATGCTGTGAATGCCACAGTGGAGGCCCAGATAATAATAACTGACTTGGCTTGTGGTTCAAGAAGAATGCTCTCACATATATTTCTAGAGCAACCTCCATCTTCAGGTTAAAGCTGTTCCAAGTCCCACTGATTTCAGTATTTTTTAATTCAAAATCAATGGGACTCTAACATGCTCAGGTTTGGTTAGATGCATTTATATAGTTTATACATTTATTATGTTTCCTTCAAGGAACTCAGGTGGCATACATGGGTTTCCTTCTCTGCATTGTATCCCCACAACAACCCTACCAGTGGGTTAGACTGGGACTTTTTAAGGTTTCAAGTTTTATCATGTTTTTATATATGTTGGAAGCCACCCAGAGTGGCTGCAGCAACCCGGTCAGATGGGTGGGGTACAAATATTATTATTATTATTATTATTATTATTATTATTATTATTATTATTATTATTATATTTTTTACTGGAATAAGTGGACTTGATGACTGAATGGCAATTTGTCTCTCTTGCCAGTCCTAATCCAACACTTTAACACAGACTCTCCAACAATCCAATCTGAAGATCATTAAGCAGCAGTAAGAACTGTATTTTAAGAAATTTTCATTATTATACTATAAATTGGTGCAGCCATTCTTCCTCTTATGATAGATCTACAGAAATGCAGATTTCAAACAAAATTGGGTTGAATGCTTCCAATCTCTGGTGTGGTTTTCAAAACAATTGTCTAACCCGTTCTCATTTTCTCATTACAGATGTCCTATTCAGAGCATCATTTCTCCTATTCCCTTGTGTATCTAGGTTTTCCTGTAATGTCACCATCTAGGTGTAAGGAGGAGTTCAACAGGTGAGATAACGCAGATACTTCAGTTTTGGATTCCTTTCAACTACTTAGTACTGAAAGACATGTTAACCAAATAACGCTGTAGAATCCTTCTGGCATTGTTTTACCACCTCAAATTGCAGGCAGAGCACCTCATGCAAAGTACTAATTAACAAAAATATCCCTGGCACTAGGAAAATTAACATATTTGAGAGAGAGCTAACCAAGAACCATTCTTCTCTCTGATGGGTTTTTACATAAGGAAGCATGAAAAATATGATTCCTCATCTGCAATCTGAAGTGGCAGAATAGCGCAAGGGTTATACCATGATGAATGAGCAGGCTAACGCTGAGATCAGGGCTGTTGAGGGATGTAGCCTGGGGACTAGAGGGCATGGCTTGGGAAAGGATGGAGTCAGAAGAATACAAGGCCAAATGGGGAAACCTGTTTTCCCCACCCCTGCCTTAGTTAAATGGGACACAGAGACACGTGTACATTAATGGAACCTGGCCAACTGTTTTCAGCGTCCAGCCTCATAACCCAAGAGTGAGCAAACACTGAAGAGTGCATACATCAAAAAGCTCCAGCTGAATCTCAAATCTTTCTGAAATGCTGATTTGTCATTCTCTGCCATACCTCTGCTCCCTCTTGGGTGGTTTCTACACCTAATATGTGGTTGTTTCTTTAAGGACAGTGTAATGTATTCCTATCACATGGAGACTACATACCATTGGAAGATGTATTATTTCAGAAAATATTTTGAATACTTTCCAATAAAGATAAACAACTTGTGACTGGTCCCCATATTGCTGAAGTGAAACATATTTTCATTTTAAAAACACAGGAATCTACGATTGCCAGGAACATGCAGCTTTTCTGAATATTAAAAATACAGGACTTTTGAGCTAACAAGCTCGGACTTAGGAATTTGTCTTGAACAGAGCAGAGCCAGTAGAAATGTTAGATTTTTTTTTCCCAGGAAAAGAATGTTTGACCTATGAGATACAGCTAAAACAAGTACCATACTGTCATTTCAGTAACCTTTAGCTTACTCAGGCACGTATCAATGATCTCTTTATGCCCGACTTTCTTAGACAGCATTCATCTGAAGAGATTTTTATACTGGGCACAATCATGTCATGCTCCTCTCTTTTTCCTCTCTTATTATTATTAATTTACAAAAAACCTCAGATTACCAATAATCACAACATAGGATGGCACCGGAGAAGTTGCATCTAGACATGTTTGATCACAACCTAGTTGAGTTGAGCAAAATTTAATTTCTAGATCCAGGCTGCTGCTCAAGAATAACTAAGTATTTGTATAATACTTTTTTTTTAAAGAGCTCACTCTTATATATGGTCTAGAAATGCCTCTGATTGTAGGTTGGACAGCTTTATAGTTATTGCTTGATGCTCAATACATGGTTTGATTTACACAAATAAGAGAATCTGCAAAGAATTGGAAAGGAGATTACATACCCACAAAAGAGGATTGGCTACACAAATTATCTGAATTTATAGATTTCGTGAAATTATCAAACAAACCAGAAATTAAGGGCACAATGGAAATGGTTTGATGATTACATTAGTAAACACTGTTCTAAAGATAACATGCTGATATGTTTAGATTAAGTTTGTAAAGTTGATTCATAATATAAAGTTCTGGTAAAATAACAATATTAGGGATGTGAGATATAAGCTGCAATGTAAACAAGAATATAAAGGAATCAAGAAATGACGTTCACTGGCAGAGGGAAGTCACATAGGTATAGTAATTATTATTGTTAATGTTTGCATCTCTGTTTTGTGTGTGTGTGTTTTTTGCTTTGGATTTTTTTCTAATGTGGGTGAGAATGTGTCTGTTTGAATGTGAAAACTAAATAAAAATATTAAATAAAACAACAACAAATAAGAGAATCTGTTTATGTACAGTTATTCCCCTTATGAATGTCTTTATGAATAAATGAATCTTGGGTAACACAGAGATCATTAGACAGTGATGCCGATACTGTTTACATGAAAATGAAATGTAGTATAGAAATGCTTGCAGAATACATTATCTACAAAATCTGATGCAAATAGACCTGAGCTGCATCTCCCTGACAAATGTTGGTATTGAAACACATTTGTTTCAGAATGTGTCTTTTGTGAGAAAATTCGTTCAAAATACATATTTAGGTGTGCATTTAAATATGGCTTTTCATACATTTTAAATTTTTTTAAACTGAAATTTAATGTGGAAATGGAATGGAACAGGTTTATGAATGAATGCTTGTGAAGCTCATACAGACTATAGATAGCCATTTCTGATGTGGAGTGAAAGAGGTATAAGTTATCCCCTGCTGACTCATTGCTCACTTCAACTTCAAAATTACCCCTTGAAAGCCTTTTTAGAAAATAATAATAATTAATAATAATAATAATAATAATAATAATAATAATAATAATATTTCTCTTTCTCTGTGTTGTTGTCAGTTCAGGGGTTGTTATTCTGGATGACAAATAACTTAAAAAACCTTTTAAAGAACTATGATTTTCTCCATTTAAAAAGTTATGTTTTAATAAAGCTATTTTAATCGAACTGTGGAAGTCTTCTACAAGTGTTCAATATTCCATACACTAATATGAACTAGTAATGTTTAGAAACTCTTTCGTCATACATACATATATCTCCATTATCCACACAGCTATGCTACAAAGAATGTATTTTTAGAAAGCTACTTAATTGACAAGACAAGAGATATAGTCCAAATCATGGTTTATTACACTAAGGCAAGGTGTGAAATTCTACCCTGCCCTACCCTGATGTGAAAACGTCTGCGATTTCTGCTGTGTTGGGGATTCAAATGCTCCATACAAGACCGGATCCATGTATATATTACTCAATGGCCACAATCACAATTTGCAAATTCTATGAGCACAGGCGTTCTGTTTGTGAAAAAGAGCTCTCTCCATAGTTTTCCCAAACAGCAGTCTTTAGAGAACAGCTGAAAGGGATCTACATTAGTATTGTTAATTATTATGGTATTTATTATTAATGTATTAATCACCCAACCTCAGAAAGACCCCAGAGAAATGTACAAACTTATGACCAAAATATAACAAATAGCACTAAAAACATATACAAACAATGAAGCTTTAGTTTGAGTTGACTCATTGAAACTAATGGACCTAACTTAGTCAAAGTCATTAATTTCATAAATCTGTAGTAGATAAATTACAACAGAAATACATATGTTCCTGATAAGAACTTTACTTTTTTATTTATCAAATTGCAAAAGCCCCTAGCTTAGGGAGACACACACACCTGAAAACTAGCAAAGTGGAAGACAGACATATCTCTAACGAAAGATTATTCCAAAGTTGGGGCTCTACCACAGAGAAGGTCCTTTTGAACGTTCCCTCACTCCAAATCCTTGTGGGGATCACAAAGTCCTCCTCTGCCCATCTGATCTGAAGGATCAGATTGGCTGCTACCAGAGGAGATGCTCCTGCAGATAAATGGTCTCCAAGTCATTTAGGGTTTTGTAAGCCACCACTGAGGGACGCAGGTGGCGCTGTGGGTAAAACCTCAGCGCCTAGGGCTTGCCGATCGAAAGGTCGGCGGTTCGAATCCCTGCGGCGGGGTGCGCTCCCGTCGTTCGGTCCCAGCGCCTGCCAACCTAGCAGTTCGAAAGCACCCCTAGGTGCAAGTAGATAAATAGGGACCGCTTACCAGCGGGAAGGTAAACGGCGTTTCCGTGTGCGGCTCTGGCTCTGCCTCTGGCCAGAGCAGCGATGTCACGCTGGCCACGTGACCCGGAAGTGTCTCCGGACAGCACTGGCCCCTGGCCTCTTGAGTGAGATGGGCGCACCAACCCCAGAGTCTGTCAAGACTGGCCCGTACGGGCAGGGGTACCTTTACCTTTTACCTTAAGCCACCACTGACAAATCTACTCCCAAATCTACCCCAGCAGCATATGGACAGCCATCGCAGAGTTCATAGGGAAGGTGATCCCTTCTTGTTGTCCTAGTTAATCACCTGACAGATGCATTCTGCACTTAAGTGTAGCTTCCAGATTGTTTTCAAGGGCAGCCCTTTGTAAATAACCCAAACACAAGGTCATTAGAAAATGATGAGCTTCTGCCAGTAAATCCATGGAGAAAATACACATCTCCCAGGATTTCAGGCATTGCCTCCAGTATGTATGCCACTATGAACACAATTCATGTAAAAATAGCCCCTGCAAGGAAGATAAAATACATTACCGTATGTAGTGCTTTCTGTGTAAATTGTTCCGTTATTATTTAGATGATATAATCTTTTATAACAGAAATAAAATTGTTCTTAAACTGATTGCCTCCAAGCCCTATTAGCAATTTTCATAGACACATTTGTGTTTCGCAACAGATTCAGTTGCATTGCAAATGTGTTAATTTGTTTTTTCATTTTGTTTCTGTAACACAGCCTGCTATTTCTCTGGCTAATGATTTGGACGACACTCCTCATATTCTTTAAAACACACTTACAGACAGAAAAACAAAACCATTTTTTCCCTCTTGAGATACCAATGATACCATTTTTCACTTTGCTGCCCTCTAAAGTACCAGCATTCAGCATGATCACATGAGCTCTGTGAATCCACAACATCAAGGCTGTGTAGTCAATATTATAAACAACAGGTGCTGAAAGTCCAAAATAAAATGAACATATTACTGGGAGGTAGAAAGGACTGTTTTCTTTGTGTGTAAAGTGTAAGTAATGCATCCCTCATAAGGCTTCTTTTGAAGATTAATGTTTGCAATACTATCAGTACAGAAAGTGAGAGGCACAATCCATCCAATTTGCAGCAGTGTTCTGCATCTTCTATCCATTTCTGCAGGACTCGCACAATTATTCTTTGCAAAGGCAATTGAAATGAATGGAGGATGCAGATCAGCAATGTTTAGCGGGTTGCATGTATATCTTTTGAACCAGAACACCATACTTTAGTAGCAATTTCGATCATTTGAAAACTAGATGGCAAATGAACCACATTACTATTATTCTTTTCCCATGTGACAGCTAGATAACGTATTTCAATTTGGAATAGTATTAACTCCCTCTTTCCACAGACATTCACTGACAGAAACAAGTGAGATGATGGAGCAGTGAATTGTAAGATATTGGGTTAACTCATTGGGATTTAGCTTTCTTAACATCACCTAGACTACAATCAGTCAGCGGATACTGGTCCATTGGGTCAAATGGAGCACTATCCGGCCAAACTCAGTCTGCCCTCAGCCAGCCCCCACCTGTTTACTTAAAACCAGTCCAGGAGGTGGCACTCGCTGTCGCCCTTGTCAAATCCACACCGTATATTTAAAGCATGTTGCTTTCCCAATAAAATGCCAGGAGCCTTTGTTTCTGCTGTGAGGAGTAAACTACAACTCCTAGGTTTCTTTGAGGGAAGCCATGTGTTTTACCTGTTGGGTGTGGATGTGAGGCTCAGTGATGTTTTTTAGAATTCAGCAATGAGACAAAACCAGAATTATTTGTTTTCAACTATTACTATCTCTAGGGACGCGGGTGGCGCTGTGGGTTAAACCACAGAGCCTAGGACTTGCTGATCAGAAGGTCGGCGGTTCAAATCCCTGCGATAGGGTGAGCTCCTGTTGCTTGGTCCCTGCCAACCTAGCAGTTCGAAAGCACATCAAAGTGCAAGTAGATAAATAGGTACCACTCTGGCGGGAAGGTAAATGGCGTTTCCGTGCGCTGCTCTGGTTCGCCAGAAGCGGCTTAGTCATGCTGGCCACATGACCCGGAAACTGTACGCTGGCTCCCTTGGCCAATAAAGTGAGATGAGTGCCGCAACCCCAGAGTCGGTCACGACTGGACCTAATGGTCAGGGGTCCCTTTGCCTTTATTACTTTCTCTGGCGCCAACTCCTGTCAGCCTCCCTTACTTCTGCTCTACCAATCCCAATGGGCAGCAGCCTCTCCTGCAGCCTGCAATGTATAGACAGAGATTTGTACCACTTTGAATAAGGTAATAAGATAATTAAGCTAGTATAGAATATCCTAAAACACAACCCAATATAAAACTAATAGTCAACACATATTAAAAATATAAACAGATTTTGAAATGGCATCAACTTAGCATATGATGCCATCCATTCTGAACAAAAGCAATACTTTGCGCACTCGTCTTAGACCACTGAACACAGTGGCGCTTTACTTCTGAGCAAACAGACCTTGGATTGTGCTGTAAGAGACCTAATCCTCTAAAAACAAAGACTTGAGATATATTTACTGTAACTAACAAAACAACAGGGAATGGGAAAACAACACACATTTATTAGATACATAGTCACCGCATACATAGATTTGGAAAAGTAAATGGTATATCATAATCTTCCAGCTATGTTAATACCAAAAGTGTCCTCAATTATGCTTGAGAACAGACACAAAACAGAGAAAATTGCTTTCTGTAATTCATGCAGAAATGTCATGAAATCAATCTCATTTTTTTTCTGTTTCAACAAGTCCTTAAATAACACTTCCTATTTTACTTAAAGCTTTGCTTCATGAAAAACAGAATGTTAAGTGCCCAAAAATCTGCTGTAGAGCTAATTATACTGTATCAATTCAGTCAGAGGTGCTCTGTGACACTATATGGAAGACACAAGGAAACCATAAGTATTTTATTGTGATTTTCAAGTACATCAACAAACTGCCTTCAGCAAATAGGTATCATGAGCTAATGATTAACTGAGAGCTCCATGGGCTCACAAGAGCTTCCCCATTCACTTTAATGGAGGGGAAGCTTTTTTGCATTTTTGCATTTTTAAACGCCTGCCATTGCTATCAGTTGATCCCATTGTGGGGGAAAATAAAAAGAAAAAAGTAGGCTATCTTAATACCATGGAATAGCTGACACTATTTGACGATGCTCAACTGACAATAAATAACAGATGCTCAACTGACAATATCTGGTCAACTGATCAGTTTCAGAATCCCACTTTTATACACATGTAAGCAGAAAGAAATTTTAGTGTCCCCAGATCGTAAGGGCACATAAAATACGGTACTACCATTTTTGCAGGCATAGATTTGACTTTTATTCTGGTTACAAACTGCAAATCTTCTCTGAATATATAAAATGCACCTTTTAAAGATGCCATGCAAATGCGTAGATTTTTGCAGCAAGATGAAAAAGAATGCCAAACCTACTCAAATGTTAACTGGCAGAAATATTTGGCATCAGTTCTAGTCTTTTCATCAGTGCAATCATGACTTCCTCTACTCTTTTACTCATTTAGGATATTAATATCTGTAGCAATACTTTTATGTATAAAGATATTATTACCCAGAAACTGATGTTTTTGCATTTAAATTAGACTATATTTGGTTGGGCCCACATCAAAGACTAAATTTAGTTCTTGAGACAATTGATGTTATAAGACATGATAGCTTTTTAACCTGTGTTTATTAAAACACACTTTCCAGAATATTTTAGTTCAGCTTATGCACATTAAAAAAAAAATAGTTGCTCAGAACTGGATCAGTGCCAGGGTTGCCTGATTAAGAATGCTGAAATATGCAAATATTATCTAAATGTATTTGCATATCAGCACTATAGGTTTTGGAACTGACATACTGGACCTTCTTTAATCATGTTCTTTATTCACAGTAAGCTGACATGTAAAAATAGCTGTGAAGTAAAAACTTGTATCTTCTTGTGCCTGGATATGCTATCGCAAGAGCAAGTGATGCTATTCTACTTGAGGCAGTATGCTACAGCATATAAAAACATAGGAAGCTGCCTTATACTGAGTCAGACTATTGGTAGTACATCTAGCTCAGCATTGTTTACACTGGCAGCAGCTCTCCAGACAGTGTTCTCTCCAAGCCCACAACTGTAGACGCCAAGAGTTGAACCTAAGACCTTCTGCTTGCAGAGCAGATGATCAACTACAGAGCTTCGGCCATTTCCCCTTTAAAGTAGTTAGTTAAGACTGTGGAGACCTGGATTCCAATCTGCACAGGCATGAGATTTGCTGGGTTACCTTGGAAAACTTGCCTTTCTCAGCCTAACCTACCTCATTAGAAGGACAAAGTTGGTGGGGGGAATAATGTACACTGCCGTCATTGGACTAAGGGTGGGCAAGCTAAAGACCTGGCCAGCAGTGGCTGGGCTAATAATAATAATAATAATAATAATAATAATAATAAATTATTTATACCCCACCCATCTGGCTGAGTTTCCCCAGCCACTCTGGGTGGCTCCCAATCAGTGTTAAAAACAGTACAGCATTACATATTAAAAACTTCCCTGAACACGGCTGCCTTAAGATGTCTTCTGAATGTCAGGTAATTCTTTATCTCTTTGACATCTGATGGGAGGGCGTTCCACAGGGCGGGCGCCACTACCGAGAAGGCGCTCTGTCTGGTTCCCTGTAGCCTCACTTCTCGCAATGAGGGAACCGCCAGAAGGCCCTCGGCGCTGGATCTCAGTGTCCGGCTAAAAGGAATGGCATAGTTGCCACCATGCCGAGAGCTCTGCCACTTGCACATGCTAGGGAGGAAAATGAGAGGGGAGATAATGTCTTCACCAAGCCAGCTCCCCGGCTGGGAAAGCAAAGAGGCCTGGTTTGGGCCCACAACCTTCACATGATGGCCAAAGAGCGATGTTAGGATCCAGTTGGATCCTGTGCTGGTCCCTCCCTGCCCTGTTTGGGGGGTCTACACTAGCTACCATTGGTGGAGACACTACTGGTGGTAGCTTCCATCCTCCCATCATTTGAGCATTAGAAGCAAGTGGATCAGGCAAGGCTAGGTGGAGGGGCACAACAAGCTCATCCAGCATGGCAGGTCAGAGGTATGGGCTGCTTTGCCCATGTAATAAACCAAAAAAAGCTAAGCATGCCTCACTTGCCAAATGAACCCCTTTCCCACTAAAGTCAAATATTCTCATTAATCTGCAAAAACCAGTTACTGGCCCTAAATAAAAATATAGAAATGTCAACTGTTTAAATCAAGGCCACCTCACATGCTGTTACACATAATTGTATTGGTCTAGGTACTTTAAGTTTATAAAGCATTAAATCTACTTTCTGTAAAAAAAACCCACACTATATGGCCAAGGGTATAGAATTGCTAAAAATAAAGTCACACCAAAACAGAAAAAGGCTATTACATATAGTTGAAATACATATGAATTCAAATGTTCATCGAATTAAATGAATAGCATTTTTAAAACAAAAAACAAAAATGTTTTCTGTAGCTCACATTTCAGAACTGCCAATGGTGAATGACACAATGCCCAGTGTCATTACTGGATAAAAAAAAATATCATTATTCATTACCTACACTGGCAATATCACAGCTTGACTTTATTATTTACTAGATTTTTAAAATGTGGGTTGTAAAACTGGTTCTTACATTAGAATTTACATTTGGGGAGAATATTCTCTGGAGAATTTTCTAGCAGAGAATATTCTCGAGAATATTCTCATTCTCAAGAATACTATCCAGAGAATATTCTCTCCACACATCACTAGGGTTGGATAGATAAGATTGCCACTACCTTTGTGTGAACTATTCAGAAGACGCAGGCACAGATTAACATTTTAAAAATGGGAAGTTTCCCAAGCAATCCCAACAGTTTCAGCGTTTAGAGAAAGATAGGAAAGAAGCTAACAGTATAAATAAGTTGATTTTTCCTCTTTATATGTAGACAGAGTCAGCAACACACATAAGAGGGTATACTGAGAAACACTATCAGGAAAGAATATGGCAGGGCTTGTGTGGGAGAAGGAAGAAAATCGGTTCTTGAACCTGTAATTGTGACTCCTACACTGTTTCTTTCAACTGCCTAAGAGCAACAGTGTTTATAGTACCTCATCCCTTTGAGGACAACACATTTTAACAATATTTAGCAACCTAACTTTTTTCATCGTCAGTATACTAAAGGATGCCTTATAGTCCTCAAAATGCTCACAATCTCTTGCTTTCTATCTATCTACACATAATTATATGAATGCAAGTTACAATGGTATCAAACACGGAACACTTTAGCTGCAGTTCTCATTTTCAGGAGAAAGATGCAGGAAATGTAACTGACCCACTGGTCCATCAGCTAAGCTTGATGTGTAGTCTGAGCAATACTGTCTCTAGCCTTAAAAATGTTCAGTGAGAAGACACTTAAAATAAACAGGAGGTGATGATAGGAGGAACCCAGATGGTATTTTGTTCCTACATAATTGCAAAGCATTTATTTTATGAAAATGTTATTAAGCCTTAATCAACCTGCTATAGAAAGTAATTACCATAACATTCATGAATTTGTTATGTCAATTAAAACATACTCAAAAGAAACTCTGTCTTTAAAAGGGAAAGAAAGGACTATTTCTGGGAACATGATGTGAGACAAACTGGGAATATTTTCAAAGTTGCTGGTATACAGGAAGAGCAACTTTGTGAAACCTTATTGCCCTGCTGAATCAAAATAGCTGGGAGTGATTTTGCACCCAACAGGAAAGTACAGAGGGATAACTTAAGCAAAACAATTTATGCTGGCAACTTTCTATAGCATTTCACCTGCATCAACAGTGCTTTGACTTTATTTGATTTTGTTATAAGGGAATTTATATCCCACCTTTCCAATTATAAAAGTGGCCAAGACTACTTCTTGGGACTGTTGCTTCCCCCCCAAAAACACCTACCCATTTGAATTGTGGGAGGAAAGTTTTGTTTTTATGTGCTCGCCACCACCATAAAATATTACAAATTAAAGTCTATGGCAATCAACATACATTAATCCAGTGTTTCCCAACCTTGTGCCTCCAGATGTTTTTGGCCTACAACTCCCATCATCCCTAGCTAGCAAGACCAGTGGTCAGGGATGATGGGAGTTGTAGGCCAAAAACATCTGGAGGCACAAGGTTGGGAAACACTGCATTAATCAACCAACCAACCAACCAACCAACCAAGGCTATGCCCAGGTAAATTGTAGTCAGCTGCTGTTTCTCCACTGCCTAAATACTAGACACGGAAGTTCACTGGCCACAGACCAATTCTTATTCTAAACCAGCTCTTCTACAGATGCCGCCATCTAATTGACAGAGGAAATTCATAGCTCTTGTATCCACTTGGCTGGAATACAACACATCTGTTTAATAGACTGATATATCTGGTATAAAATCAACAGAAGTGCCCTTTCATGACTGCAATTTAAAGAGAGGCTCAGATCAGGCCTCCTAATCTGACAGAAAGAGAACACACAATGTTAATCCAAAATCATTTAAAAATCTGTTAGAAACAGGCTCCTAGTCAAGAACCTTTTAAGTGTTAGATGTCTGATATTCATATTACGTGGTGATTTTTCGCTCCCAAGAACATATTTTCATGTAGAGCCTTGCTTGGCAGATTGTGAGTCACATCTTATCCCTTATGCTGTTTTGCTGTGATTAAGGCTGACTCAGTCACACTTCCCCAAGGGCCAACACAACATGAAGCCGGTCTTTTATTATTACTATGCTATTATAACTAACTTGTTTCTATTTTTATGTCAGGCAAGCAAGTTTTACTCTACAAGGTTTGGAATCTCCATGGGGGAAAAGGGGTGTTAATTTGAAGTAGGAGGTTCTTCAAACTACAATTAGGGCAACTATGATAGTACATAATGCATGTTTGTCGCATTTTCCACCTAGCATAATGCCTTTGTCTCAGGGTTAATTCACACAACCAAAATAGTCGCTGTTGAAATCACAACAGTAGTTGATATATGCTGAAGACCTGCGTGAATACATAAGGTTTGACTTGCAATGTTTTGGAGCCTTTGCTAAACTGTTTCAGAATGGGCAACATTTGCCAAAAATGGCTTTTATCACATGACTTGGCCCTCATTGGACAAAGATCTTCTGATTTGCCAAGTGTACTTTATACTAAGTACTAACATTGCTGTCATTTAAAAATGGTAAATTATGTACTCCACACTACCAAAGTTCAGTAATGATGCCTTCTTTCAGCTTCCATATTTAATCTTAAAGAAGAATTTACAACTTTGTAAAGTAAGGTTTTTACAAAAAAAAGGATATATGGAAATATAAATGTGGTTGTGCTTTATAATAATGGTTACTAATTTTATTACCGTATTTGCTGTAAAAATTTATACTGAAAGGGGTTATACTGAAAACAGTGTTCACCTTCCTTTGGCTTTCTTTTGAACTAAAATACGAACCTTCCTTCGTTTGCATAATGACTAACTGTGCTAATAGGACTTTTAAAGTGCAGTTCCCTTTTACAAGTCAGTCACTGCAATTAAGCCTTTGATAGATGCCCATTGTTAGTAAAACTTTCTTTAAAGTGACAGGTTTATGGGTTTTTCCGCCTGTTTTTTTGTTTTTTACAAAACTCACTAGAGGTTATACCTTCTTTCCACATTAAAATTGTTAGCACTTTGAGATAGGGAAGCTTTTGCTTGGGTTATGCCATATAAAAGGCTGGTGCTACGTAACTTATAAAATCCAGATGATTTATTCCACTGATACAAAAATAGGTTTAGCCAACCATAAATGCGCAGGTATACCTGGTGTGGCTTTTTTTTTTTGCACTCACTTTCTGCTGACAGCCTCTTCCCAGGCTTGTGTTTGTTCTCTTCATATGGAAAGAGGTAGGAAATTCGTAAAGGTAAAGGTAAAGGACCCCTGACCATTAGGTCCAGTCGTGACCGACTCTGGGGTTGTGGCGTTCATCTCGCTTTATGGGCCGAGGGAGCCGGCATTTGTCCGCAGACAGGTCATGTGGCCAGCATGACTAAGCTGCTTCTGGCGAACCAGAGCAGCGCACGGAAACGCCGTTTACCTTCCCGCCGGAGCGGTACCTATTTATCTACTTGCACTTTGATGTGCTTTCAAACTGCTAGGTTGGCAGGAGCAGGGACCAAGCAACGGGAGCTCACCCCATCACGGGGATTTGAACCGCCAACCTTCTGATCCTAGGCTCTGTGGTTTAACCCACAGTGCCACCCACATAGATTCTTTATAACTCTTTACTGTTTGTCCATGGAATGCTACTTTGTTTTTTCCTTGACATGATTGAATTGATTTTGTTTCTTGAATATACCTTACTTTTTATCATTAAAAAACCACTTCTTTATTTGCCCCAACATAGTTCAAAATTCTTAGACAACCAAGCAAAGTGTGTTAAAGCAAGAAAAAAAGGAGATTAAGGTAGTTAATTGGAAGATCACTTGTAAGTAACAATGAAAGTTTGCACAGATGAGGTGCGGGGAACTATCAGTCTCTACAAGCATGCTCTATGACCAGTGATGGTGGGAGATGTAGTTAGGTAACATGGGGGGTGGGGAGCAAAGGCAGACCTGCCCAAGGCAGACCTTGAGGACTGGTGAAGCAGCTGTCTCAGATGCCCTGCCTGCTCCACCACTGATGGAGAATCAGTGCTGGTATCAGCAAAGATTTCCAGGAAGATTTCACAAGATTTCAGCGGCATGTCATGAGATCTCACTGGAAATCTGAAGCTCATTGTGCTTCAAGTGATGAAACTGCACAGCCCGCCCCTGGCCAAAGGTTCCCCACACCCTCAGGTATGTATTTTGCTTCTGAATGTCTAGAATGACATACCTGAATGGGTGCAAAGAAAGGGATGGTGCTATGAAAAATACCGGAGCTAGGCGGCATCCTACTGTCACTAATCAGTATCAAAAGTCACAGAATAACAAGTTTCTGGATTCTCAAGATGTGTGACGGGATGTTAATGGAAATGTGAGCCCTCCTTCTCCTTGGCTTGAAAATCAGTCTGTTCAGCCCTATCAGGATCCTTCACAGGAGAGGCACAAGCTGTGGATGTAAAATATGTAAGTTCTGAAGAAAAGAACATGATGTGATAAAATAATTAAATCGTTCAATTTAGAACAATTAAAATAATTAAAATTGATCAATTGCTAGGACTAAGCAGAAGAATGAAGAGATATTATATCTCTTGCAGAGAGATAGGGAGACAAGAGCGTTTGGAAAATATATTGCTCTTTAAAACAGAAATAAGAGCTGCCTTACATACGTGATTCCTTGCAGGTAGTTTCTTATTTTACCTTTACTATTATCTTATATGTTGGAGAGGTCTACACTGTGAGCAGAAAAAACCCCAACAACCCATACTTAACTTGAATTCTGCACCTTGTAGATTTTCCCAATTTGCATCCACTCTCCCCGGTTTTCGTGTTTTGTTCAACAATGTTCATTGTTTTAAGAAATTTACTCTGAGTTCTATATCCTTCCATATTTCATCAGTATCCTTCGTATGAGCTCTCTTTATGCCTTGTGCGCATCTCTGGCTCTGCTCCAAGTACCACACACCTTCTCAGCTTCTTCTCTGATGCCTATGTATTGAGTGTGAATGTCTGCACCACATATCTGCATATAGACTTTCACACACTCTAGAACCCTGACCATGCAGAGGTCCAGGTCCTTTCCTGATTTCATTTTCTCTGAAGATAATGGAATAGGTGCATACTGAATCCAGCTGCAGATACAGAACAATGAACGCCCAATAGTATCAAATCTGTATTTATATTCTGGTCATTACAAATGTTGTATTGATGGTCTGAGGTGTAATGATATACAGAGACACAAAGAAAATCTACGAGCTGTTATATTCAGTATAAATTCAAAAGCTATTCACCTTTCCAAGCCATGGGAAGGGCTTTGCAAGTGATTTAAAAGTGCAACCTTTTAAAGTGATTTTTCAATGGTAATGGTTAAAAAATCCCCACTCTCTGTCTGCTGGAAATCTATATTTAGCGGGGTTGCCAACATGCTTTCAAGCATATCTTTGCATCCATAAGCACTAAAACGCCGTGGTTTGAATGTTCCATAGAAAGAGAACCCTGAATGACTCTTTTATTCTTTGTGATGCTTTCACAGTGTGCATTAGCATCCTTAAGCCAAATTCTGGCCACTGTAACTTGACACATGGTATGTTTGATTTAGCTCATCTGGTCTTTTCAATTGACACAGTTCATAAGTAAAAACCGAGAGAGGTGGAGTTTGGGCTATGGATGCTATCTTACAAGATATAAACTTTTAAAGTGATTTCTCAGTGGTTACGATAAAAAACGTTGATTTTTCTATCTTCTGTCTTCTAAATTTCTGTATATTGTGGCACAGCAATAAATGAAAGACTTCAAGATCAGCCTATACTGGATGCAAATTTAGCAGATTATCACAAAGTGCAAGGAATATATTTAAATTCTGAAAAAGAGCATTCAATATTCAATACAGTACAAGAAATGGCCAAACATGCAAAGGAGGGCAGATGGGGAAAAAATACCCTTGGAACCACAATCATGGCTGTGTGCCATTTTACTCTCAGATAATGTGCACCTGTTTTTATAAATGCTCTCAAAAAGAAGATTGACATGGATCTAGATTAAGCATGCTGTATCCTGAGATCAACACCTGTGCCCTATTTATAAGAACATTTTGCTCCATCAATTCACAGAGATCAAGCACATCAACAAAAATGACAAACAGATGGAGCTTTCCTTTATTTGGACACATACTTGGCTGAAAGATTGAAATAGATGCAAAGCTTGCTTGATACAGAAGTTCTGTAGAGAAAGTTAAGAGAATTCAAGGTAGGCATACAATTGCATCCTAAAAATGTTTACTTAGAAACAGGACCCACCAAGATCAGTTTAACTTACTTTCCATTAAAACATGTTTAGTACTGCAGCCTGAATTTTGTCTTTTAATTGAGCGACATAAATCTGGAAGCTATGGAATGCTAGAATTAAAATGATCCATAGCCCTATTCAATCTCTAGTGAATGATGGATGAGGGAGATAAGAATGGGGACTAGACGGGGTGGGTGGGTAACTGCATGTGGGTGGGAACTGAGACTTCTGAAGAATGCAAGACTACTCAGAACTTAATGCACTGTATTTTTTAAATACTTTAGATCTAGAAACTCGGAAATGTATGAATAACCAGAAAGGAGGATGTAGTTACAATTGTTCTTCTTTCATTAGCTTTCTTTCCAATGCATTGCTTGATAGATTTTTTTAATTAAAGTGTGCTCTGAGTTTCTCATTAGGTTAAAAAAAATAGCACAGATAGCAGCACAGTGTCTTCCTTTGACATATAAATGCTTTTGATGAGATCTTTGAAGGACTACCTGAAACAGTGGGAGTTAATGATTCATTTTTAAGCACTTCTACCCTTAATTAGGACTTAATCTGAAGACAGTGGGTTTGGTGCAGACTGAATCCAGCTGAAAATAAACAACCATGTCCAACAATCAACATCCATCTTTTTTTACTGTTTTGGCAACTAGGAATTCTTCATCTGGTTTGAGGAGGGATAATAAACACAAAAAATGCCATTTAGAATTCAATCCCATGGTTTTTGGGATGGTATCCCAAGGGCCATATGGTATTGTGGGTCTTCCTGTCACCAGGCAGAGGAGGCCCCCTCCAGAAGGTCTCTTCAATACAATTACAGTAATCACAACAGCCATCTGCAAGGTCCAAAGACCTCCCATTCTCACAACACCTAAGTAGGTGGAAATATACAAGCCCTGGACCTGGTGTAATTATTTCCTCTCAAGCTGCCCCCTCATATTCCGTTCTGGCCAGTGAACCTGTCGGTTCACTGAGTGTCTCTACCTGAACTAGATTAAACTATTCATCTTTTGTGCAGTTAAAACCTTGAATTCTCCAACTGAATGGAAAGACCTTCAACTATATATAGCGCAGAGATGGAGGAACTCAGGCCTGGGAGCTAAATGGAGCCTTCTAGGCCTCTCTGTGTGGGCCTTGAACTCTCCCTAGGCTATACCGCCCCCCACAGAACCTGAGTGTTTTGCCTCAACTGGATTTGTCCTTGGACTCCGCCAATGCCTCCTGCTTTTTTTTTGGGATGGAGAACAGAGGTGTGTGTGTGTGTGTGTGTGTGTGTGTGTGTGTGTGTGTATAAGGTGGCCTACTGTACAAAAGCATGTTTTACATGTATGGTTCCACCCATTTTTGCCTCTGGCACCACCCACCACTGGCACTGGCCATCTGAAGGTTGCCCTTCTGATGAAAATGGTTGCCCACCTTTCAATATGTACTGCAATTTTTTACCTCAGCCAAGTAGGAGGACAGCATAGCAACTCGCAGTAAAATCCTAACCTGCAGGACCACTGGTTGGAGGATGTTTGGTCAGGGTGAACATGTGCCTCTGCCAGGGAGAAATCTGTGGGCATAAATCTATCATTGTCTGTGTTTCCTGAAAGGTGGTATATTATGCAGGTGACGCACAGGCAACCTTGCATCTTTATCTTCTGGGCGGCCCCAGGTTGGGCCCATCAGGATAAAGCTGGCCTAGTTAATTTTTCCCTTGAAAGGTTTCAAAAAGCAAATATTTGCTAGACCTGTTTTGGTTTTTTTTGGGGGGTGGGCAGGCATGGACTGCTTGCCCTAACTGCCCCAAGTAAGCAGAGCTGTGGAAGCAGTGGATCACTCACCACTTCACTTCTCCCTCCCCACTTACAAATGCTCTGCCCATCAATTAACTCCATTTAAAATGCAACCTATCTCTTGTTCCCAGGTAAATGTGCATAGAATTTCAGCCTCCCTCTTCTGTTCCCCCTAGTTTACCATAGTAAGAACTGCTATTTCTACATTCGTAGAATAGCATTTGGTATCAATAATAAGTTTGAAAAGATTAAAAACAATGCCATGACAATTTAGCATAAAAACTAAAGTTATCATCATGTTGACATACAATATTCTGTAAAACGGAGCAATGTTTTCCCAGATTACTTTCATTTTATGCAACATTACCTGGCACTTTCTCAAAACATTCACGATGAGCATAATGAGGCACAACTAATATGTCACTAGAAATACCATTTTGTGTGATATTAAGTGTAAAAAGTACAACACACACATATACACAATGTATGAATGTCCTGTCCCACCCCCTGCTGCGCATTTAGTTCAGAGGGTAGACAAATGAGAGTCAGATTCTGCTCGTGAATTTATATCAATGGGACATAAAATAAGGCCTCAGAAAGCATAAGGCGACTTTGTTCAGAAATACATTTTTCTGCTACAGTTCTCTAAATCAAATCAAATTAAGTTTAAGTAATTCAACTTCTAAACTATGCTTCATGCAAGAGTCCTTTAATCTATCCTTGCACATAATTCTTTGTCATAAACCTTATGTGAATGTTTTCCCATGTTGTCTTAAGTCTCCCATTTTCGATCTAATCTGTTTGCCTAACTACTTGTTGTCTCTGCTTTAGACCTTGCTTCAACACTGCCTTTGCCATACACTCGTCTTCACGCTCAAAGAGAGGCCATAGTTTGGTGGCAGAGCACACATATTGCATGTAGAAGGAGCTAGGTTCAATTCTTGGCACCTCCACTTAAAAGGATCCCAACAAGCAAAGTTAGGGAAGAGCTTGGCTGGAGCCTACGTTCCATCAGTTTAAGTTACAGATAGGTAGCCGTGTTGGTCTGCCATAGTCAAAACAAAAAAAATTCCTTCCAGTAGCACCTTAAAGACCAACTAAGTTAGTTCTTGGTATGAGCTTTCGTGTGCATGCACACTTCTTCAGATACCTGAAGTGTGCATGCACACGAAAGCTCATACCAAGAACTAACTTAGTTGGTCTTTAAGGTACTACTGGAAGGAATTTTTTTTGTTTTTTCCATCAGTTTAGATAGCATACCAAATGAGCCAAACCAGATGAGTCAATGGTCCAACTCAGCATAAGACATCTTTGCATGTTCTGCTATTGCTCATCTATAATCATGAAGATACTAGCCAGATCCAACCTTGCACCAGACCCTAGATTCAATTGGTGCCCAAACATATCACATCTGAAACCCGACTCCCTGCCTGGCAGGTGGAAGCTCTGCCTCCATCCATTGTGAAAAATTGTGCTAGCTCTTGTACCAACCTCCCCAGATGATATAAACCAGAAAAGCCCATAAAATACTGAATACATTTGCCCTCTCACCCCTCCAGAGGTTCATGACTTCCCTTATGTGGTAGAGTTTTGCTGAATCTAGGATAGGCAGGAAACACTGATAAAGGGTGTGATAAAGCAGGGATCAAGCCAGTATTGTGTAAGAACGCCAGTTTTGCTCTTCAGTTGTTACCAAGACCACAGCACCCAACTGACTAAGCTGCAGAGCCCAGGAAGCATCTGACTGCAACATATATAATACAGTCAGCACAGGGGTCAGTGGGATTTGCCAGTTCCCTTTGTTTTCAGTAGCAGATGTTGTTTTCATGTTTTGGGCCTCACTCATTTGAAGAAGGAATGTTTTTTTCTTAAGGTTATCCTTCAATAGCTGACGACACAGTGGCCGTAACTCTAAGCTCCAACATCACATGAAAATTGGCCCCAGACGTTTGCAAAACCATCACGGTGAAAAATACAAAGGCAAAACTAATTAAGGGTAAGTCAACTAAACTATAATCCATACAATCAAAGATTTCAGAATGTTATCTTATTTGATCTTCCTGGGAGCCTTAAATGTGATTTCAAAGTAATTAAGAGTTTGGTGTGTTTGGCTGTTTTACTGCTTTAGCTTGCCATGGAGACTATCGTGCTGAGGTTAGGAATTATCAAATTGTGTACTGCCTACTCTTTTGGTGTTAAAATCCTCCTACCTTAATCCTACATTATATGGAGACTTTTACCACTCCAACTGCAGAATTTTTGAAGTGTCTCATTAATAATTGAGCAGCACCCTATCCTCAAATGTTTCCAGATACCTTTTGTCTCCAGGAAAAGAAAGCTCTGGAAGAAACTGTTGTTTGATGCTCACACAACTTCCCACAGGACTACAAACAGCCTTTTTCTGTACCAGTACATTCAGTACTGTTTCATAACCATGTTGTTCATATGCCTACCTATACAAAATAATATTGCAAACTTTAATATCTCATTCTAGGCATACATCTTGCACTAAATTATGTAGCTTCATGGAGCCTTCAGTTCCATTTTATCCCCCATATTGTTGAATATCTACATGAAGGTAAGCCTTAAGGATGTAGACAAGGTGCTTGAATCGGTCAGGGCGACCACTTGCACTCTGGACCCCTGTTCCCTTAGCTGAAAAAACTAGTAGGAAGGGGACAGCTGGCTGGGCCAGGGAGGTGATTAATTCCTCCTTGCAAGAGGGGGCGGTCCCTGCCTGCTTGAAGGAGGCAGTGGTAAAACCACTCCTCAAGAAAATCTAACTATAACTACCAGCCACTTGCCAATCTCCCCTTCTTGGGCAAAGTTCTTGAGCAGGTGGTCGCAGACCAGATCCAGGCAGTCACTAGGGGTTTAGGCCCAGATTTGGCACTGAAACTGCTTTGGTTGCCTTGTATGATGATCTGTGTTGGGAGAGGGACAGGGGAAATGTGTCCCCATTAATTCTCAACCTCAGCAGTTTAGGGGTAGGTGGCACCGCTTTGAGGTGCTTCCGGTCCTACCTGAATGGATGTTTGCAGGGGGTGTTGCATGGGGAGTATTCTTCAGTCCTGTGGAGCTTTCAATGTAGGTTTCCTCAGAGTTTGATTTTGTCCCCTATGCTGTTTAACATCTACATGAAACTACTGAGTGGGGATGTCTGGAAATTTGGAGTAAGTTGTCAGCAATATGTTGATGACACACAACACTACTTTCCCGTACATCTACAGGCGAGACAGTGCTGGACGTGCTGGACTGTTGTCTTTCTTCAGTAGTAAACTGAGTAAGAGCCAAGGAAAATTGAAGATGTCATGGACTGGCTGGATGGGAGGCACCAGCTGGGGAACCCCCAAAGGAACTCCCAGGTTAAGAAGGCTCAGAGCCAAGGGATTGGTGGTGTGACAAGTGGTAAAAGGGAGAAGAGGGAGAAGGCTGGGAGGATGAGGTGTCAGGAGCTGAAGAGGCAACAGGGTTGAATGAGCAGGAAGAAGCTGGGACATTCCAGAATCAGAGGCAAAATAGGAGCGGGGCCACGAGAGAGAGAAGAGGCAGGGTGCTGAGGAATCCAGGGAGTCTCTCCCTCCTGCTGCAACCAGCTCCCCTCCTCCCTGGTTTCACAGAACTTGGATAGAAAAGAAGAGGGTGGAGCAAAGAGGCAAGATGGAACCAAAGGAGGAGCCTTAAAGAGTGGTGGGAAGGCAGGGACCTTCAGTCCTCACAACTGCTTCACTGGGGCAAGCTCTACTGGGAAGAGGTGCTGTGATCACCAAGCTGCACTGTTTTGGTTTCTTTGAATGAAGAGTTAACTTCACTGACACCAGTGGTTTGTTTGTTTTTTATTGATGACCTACTCCCGACACTGGCTCCTGAGAGAAACTCAATCCAAATAAGACTGAGGCACTGTTAGTGGGCGATTCCCTAGACCATATGGAAGCATTGCTTATTATTTATCCATTATATTTAATAGCACTTGTTTTGTAATGGCAAAACATTTGCATGCACTGGGAACTAGGAAAAGAAGTATTGTTTCAAAAGGGAGCTCAGAAGATTGCCAGAGTTTATAGAGTGATTTAGGGAGGAAAACTGTGTTGCTTGTGGCTTTTGAGTCTCAAATGGCACCATGTTCCTAAATCCATGAAGATTTATTGTTCTGGGTCTTGATATCCTTTGCCCTTTACTAAATTTTCACTGCTTCTGTTTCAGGCCTATTAATTTGAACAATGTCCTGTGGGATATGAGCCTTGCTATGTAGCTCAATATGTGAATGGTGATCAGAGTTTATGAACAGATTTATATGTATACCAAGGATCTGTGTTGACCTTTTTCCATTACAGGATTGTGGCAGACTTGTCTTCCATATCTAGACATTTAAATCACTTTCCCTTGGCTATGTGATATCAGGTTACCCGTGATAACACAGCAGGTTAAGCTGACCTGTGTTTTTCCATTTGAAAAGAATTTAGCTTCACTGAATTCAGTGGGATGCTTACTTAAAAGATGCACTGTCCATTGATTTAATCGCTGTCAGAACTATATCTTGTTAATAAACTTACAGTTTCTTTTGCAGTTTTTCTCCCCCCGACCATACTTTCAGAAAATAGTCAAATTGGTGCAAAAAAGAAGCAGGAAAGATATGTAACCACCTTATTCCACTTCAGTTTTTTATGTGACTGAACAAAATTTCTGAGGGCTGATTCATATCTTATAGCTCCCAAGTGGAGGCACCTGACTCCATTTTGAAGACTTAGCCTAAATATGTATTAGTGGCTTAAAATGCAGTGAGGTCACCCACTCCTTTTCTCATCACATTTTTATGTTGCTATACACACCAGAGAGGGGGCAGAGATATCTTCACCAGAGGAACATTTCTGGATATGTTTCCCTGTGTCTGCAGTGCGCCAAACTCCTATGCTATGTAGTTGCTATCCACACATGCACAATGGGTGTCTCAGATGTACACACCTCAGCTTAACCGTGGCTTACATTTTGAAATTGGATGGAAGCTTCTTTGAGGGGAAACACATCAAACAGAAATATTTCTCCAGGATCTACAGGATAGATATGGATTGTTGCTAACACCATTAAACACTAGCAGTGGAACCACACTGGTAAATGGTAATTTGTCCACAGCCTTAGTATATGTATATATACTATATGAATATAAGATTTCACATAAATGTTCCAATTCTAGGTATATATACTAAGTCAGCAACACTGGTTTCAGTAAGATTTACATCCATGCAAGCATATTTATGATTCCAGCTTTAATTGAAACTTGGGAATTGGCTTGCTTTTTAAAAAAGTTTTTACTAAAAAAGTTTCTCTAGTTTTTACTAATCTTTTTTTCTTAATAAAGAGAGTAGCATTGGGAAGCCTTCCCATTCTGACTTACAGAGTAGGTCTGGTGAAGATAGAAATGCTTGTCCGTAACAAGAGCATGATAGAAATTCATCAGGACACCAATTCCTTACCATAATGATAAAGGGTTTGAAAACTTCACCTGTTGAACTCTTCTGTCCTGTTGCACACCTGCAGACACAGATCAGCTCAACTAAGCCTACTGGGGGTGGGGGTGGGGGAGAAGAGGGACCTTGCTAGAGGTGCTCAGAAGCCTGGAACTGGCCCCAGCTTCCATCAACACATATTCTGCATTTAAAAATAAACATTTGCCAGTTGTGTGTATCTTAAATTTCAGTGCCAAAGTGCTGATGAATGTTTTGTCCATCTGATAATCTGGCTGGCCTTTTTAAAAAAGCACCTTTATTATTACATACCTCTCATGGAAGGCTTAGAAGCTGTAGCAGTTAAGAAGAGGAATATGAATTTTATTGTCTCTCTTAAACAAGAAGCAACAGGAAACACACAACTCTAACCAGAAACGATACAGCCCAATTCTACCTAGTGCCATTATCAAATGACACTATACATAACAACCAAGTCCTTTCCTCGTCTGCACTAAATTAAAACTTATTTCACCATCAATTTGTTTTGTTTTGTGTTTTGCCTCTAAATAATTAGGAAATGCTTTATAAGAATTCTGATTAAATATAGCCAGGATAGCAAGGCCCCAGTGACCACCAGTTGCTAAGAAACAACTGGTAGTCCCCCAGAGCCAGAGCTTGAATGGATGCTCTGTGGAAAGTTAAACACAAATGGAAAAGAATGCCTTCACAATGAATTGGGAAATTAAATTGTTACTTGATTTGTAAGTTGCCTCCTTGCTACATGCATCCATCAGATACTGGCCTATGTACCTAGCAGTATGCATGAGCAGAATTTAAAACAAACAGTTCCATTTCTGTATTTGGGAAAGCAGACAAACCAAATGTACTGTATCTCACAAGTATTTTGTTTTCTTCCTTTCATTCGGACACAAAATATACTGGGGTAAACAGGATTACTCAGAGGAAGGGTAACCAAAAGGTGAAGTGCACTTCAAAATCACATCCAAATATATAAGATCTGTTTGTGTGTGTGTCTACTTGTGCAAAACATCATGATGAACACAAATGTGCCAAGTATCCATGTTGAAATGTAGACCACTGAAAAGTGAAACGGATGGCTTATATTATATAATTGAGATTCTTGGATTGTTTCAAGTCTAGTCAGCCTGAAAGCTATGAACTTAAATACCTACAAGTGTTTTAGATTAATTATACTCCTACTTACGGTATATTGGTATCAAAGCAATAATCACAGTTCCATTAACTGATTTAGTAATATTAAAAATGACTGAAAAAGTTGCACTTTCATTTTGGTTTCCTGCAATGCATGCCAGAAGGGGCAGTCCAAGTGGAGAGGGGGGGGGGGAGGACGACACTATCTTGTTTCCTTTTTAATTTTCTCTGTACTAATACTATTAAACAACAGTACATTTTTATTATAGAAATCAATCTTTCCATCAACTTTTGCAATAAATTAATACAGTGTGCACCATTTAAAGCAAATGGATAATAAAAGTAACCTCTTCAAAAACAGAACAGGGAAGAAAAATTAAACCACACAATGATTGTAATGCCAAACATAGAAGAGATAGAAGGAAAACATTTTATAGGGAGTCTCAGAACCAATTCTTGTCAACACATTTAGCAATGTCTCTCTTTAGGGCTCCACCTCTGGGCTCTCTGAAGAGAAGGTAAATGCTTTATTACAGTGGGTACTCACTTTCCCCAAAATATTCCTTGTGATGTCTTAACAGAAGTTGTATTGGAGCCACAAAGGTGTGTGGGAAATGTGGATGGTGGAAGCTAACTCACCTGGTTTCTTCCTCCTCTTGGAAATCTCCATTCTGAAGCCTCTCCTGAGAACTGGAGTAACCTGCTAAATAGGGGAGACAGTGGCACAGGGGCTGTGGGTGGGGAGGGAATCTTTTAAGTATTCCCCAGGCCCTCCCCCATTTAACAGAGCCCCCCAGGAAAGGCTTTTCGGGGGGGGGAGCTGGAAAAATGGTAGGTAACGATCAAACCCATTTCAAAGAACATCGCCCCTCTCTTTCTCAGCAAATCTACCACAGCAGGGGGGTATATATAAAGCTTGCAAGCCATTTTCACACAGCACATTGTAGTCCTTTCCTGGAAAGCAGATCTATCCAACATGAGTGAGTGGATAGCAAGTTGCCCTTTTACTTCACAACTAAATTCACCTAAGGAAGGGCTACAGCCTGACCATTGTAGTCCATGAGGTGGTAACCTGGCTGGATTACCACAATATGCTTTACGTGGGGTGCCATTGGGCCCGGCTCAGAACCTCCAAAGGGTGTACTGGGGGGGGCACATAGTTGCCGACATGTGACACCTTTGTTAAAACATCTGCACTGGTTGTCCATTCACTACCTAGCAGGTTCAAGATGTTTGCATTAAATTACAAAATCCTCAGCGGTTTAGGTCCGCACTACTTTAGTGACTGCCTGAACTCTCATAACCCAGGGCGATAGCTGAGGCAATCTGCAATAGCACCCCTGAGCTGGTGAGGCTCATTTGACAGAAACAAGAAACTGAGCCTTTAGTGTCATCAACCAAGTCCTGTGAATTGCTCAGCCAATAGATACTTAGCAGGCATTCTCTGATTTAATATTTAAATGCCTGTTGAAAACTTTTTAATGCTGCCAGATGTCTGCGGGTAATTAGGAAAACCTATTTCTGTAAGAATGATCTCTGGTTTTATGATTTTTATTGTATATATTGTTGCTGTAAACCACATTGATTTTTTTATGATACAGCAGCACATTATTATTATTTTTTTAATAACTAAATTGAAGCAGAAAGTTTTAGCCCTCCTCTTTGCAAGTAGGTCTGCAGGGAGTGCAAGACCTATCAGCTGACGCCCTTGGAAAATTAGGCATGCAGGTTGTCATGTGAGGCAGCAGACTGGAGCCTTTCCTTGGCTCTCCGTGTAAGTTAAGTGGCCCAGTAGGGGCTTGCTTGAAAGTAATTCCCATTCTTTGATATTGAGACATACAGGACTTGAAAGAAAGACTCTGTTCCTGTACTTAAGAGTGGGTGCCAGGCCCATACCAGCCAGCTCCTGCAGAAGAAAGAAGCCTCCGCCAAAGAAGATAAAGAAGATTGGCAAAATAAACTATTGAACTATGCAGGACAAATCAGTTAACTTGAAACCCAAGAAAGAAAGAGGACTTTGAATTTTTTTTAAAGGGGCAAGTGTTTAAGGCATGTCTTTTAAGCTTCATGTATAGATTTTTACATTAGTGTAACTTTTAAAAGTCACTTGTAATTAGATGAAGAAGGTTTAAAAATGGGATTATTAAGAATATAAGGCTTTAAGGACGTGCATGAACAAGTTTTAAACAATGGAACCAAGAGGGGGAGTGGAGGAAAGTCAAGCAAAAATCGTGGTTTAAAAATTTGTTTATGATGTTTTCTTTTTCTTTAAATATTGTTGTCGTAATTTTTATTTCTTTTGTTGTCATTTTTGGAAAATTAATAAAATGTTATATAAAAAAAGAAAGTAATTCCTATTCTGCAGTTTGTGTAGATTGCAAATCCACAAAAAGCAGCAAAGGAATTTACCAAGACACAGAGGCAGAAACTCAGCAAATCCTGGTGTTTCTTCTTCCGTAAATAAATTTTTCAAAAATCTATTTTTTTGTTAGGACTACTGTTTCCTTGGGATCCAGGGATTGTTGGTTTGACTTACACATTTTAATGTACAGTATATAAAAACAGCAAGTTTTTTATTATAGACTGGCTAGCATTCAACAATAACATTAATTCATACCATACCATAGTGGACCTTGCACTCCCTTGCTTAACTTTATGTAGTACAGTCACAATTAAAACTTTCAAAAGCATATCTCTTGCAATCATAATTTAGTAATTCCAGAAGAGATGTCTGCAATAGGATCTTTGTAATATGGTAGTTTTCATTGGCTGGTGCTTACTACCAGTACAATGTCAATTCATTTCTCACACCATTTCCTTGTAACACTGAATATTCAAACTCTTCACGGAGAGAGCCTGGAAAGCAATTATCAGTGAAAAGATGAAAGAAAGTAGCAATATGGGTGAGGGAATTGAAGCACCTTTGTATGACAAACTCTAACATTCTATGCCCATTATATTTTTATGATAATGGAGGAGGGGGAGGGGGCTGTGTGAAGAGTCAGAAGGGGCAGTGATTTTCCAATACTAAAAAAAGGAAAAAATATTGCAATCTGCAACACACACACCCCATGAAAGCCACGGCCCAGAAGGAAGGTGTCTAAGAGCTAAACTGTTTATGGTATCCATGTTGTTAGCCCTTGTATTAATAAATAGTAAATTTAGGGCAGCTAAAGGGAGATCATGACCATTAGGGGGAGACTTTAAGCCTTTCCTCTGCCATTGTCCTAATCTGGTTCATGAAGGGCATGCCTGTTATTTATTTTTTTAAAAAAATACAATGCAAAGTGAATAGCATGAGGTCTTGTCTGGCCCTAAGAGTGGATATACACATTACTGGTAACACAGGAATTCTGTATCTCCACTCATTAGATATAGCAGGAATAGCCGCTCGCCGTGTTCCTAGGGGGTGGGCAGTGGTTGCAGCCACTGTCCCTGGCTTTCTGAAAATTTCCCCTGCTGGCAGGGTCACAAAGCAGGACTCCCCACCAAAAGGTTAAGTTCAAACAGGCCCATCAGAACTCCCCCACCCCACAACCTGGCTGACTGGATACTGGCTGCAGCAAACCCTTCCTCCCTCCTTCATTTTTTATTACATTCTAGGTCAATCCTTTATCATCATGCATTTTAAACCTATTTTGTTTTTCAGGCTGCTGCTTTAACCTTGCTTTATTCCCTAGGTTTTATTCTGTTTAGTCATGTTTTGATTTGTTAGGTTTCCTGGCCTTGCTATGGTTGCTAATGGTTGCTGTATTCGGAGCTAGGAAGGAATTTGCCTGTACAGTAGACAAACAGAAATATACAAGCTACTCTCTAGTGGCTCCTAATTCTGTTGTCTTAGCTATCAGTGTCTTAAAACAGGGGTAGCTATGTGGATCTCCCGATATTGTAGGACTACATTTCCTATCCCTTACTATTGGTCATTGCTGATGGGATTTGGAATTCAATGACTTCTGGAAAGCAGGGGTTGGGAGGTTACTGGGATATTTTTTTTGCTGTTATGTTATGTATCTTGTGTTTTTTATCCTGTGTTTTTACGTTGCAAACCACCCTGTGATGTTTGAATGAATGGCAGTATATAAATTTAATAAATGAAAAATAAACAAACTACTCCTGGTTAAAGAATTAAGGTGCAGGCAAATGTTTATGCTTATTTGCAAGATGACACTAAAACCTTTGAGAATGGAATCACAGGCTTGCCTACCAGAACCATCTCTTGTTATCAATGTTAAGAGATGTATTGCAGGTTCCGAATGCTTATTTCTATATTGTCAGCAGAATCCCTGTAAACTGTGAAGCAGTGAGGCACTGGTGATGAAATATCGTTCCACTCCTATTTTAAACTGTTACCGTTCATTCCCACTGTCAATTCTAAGAGTGCTTCACCTTGAGGGGGAGAAAACTATTTCCCACAGGAAGCAGAAGCTCTAGAAGTGTTATCAACCAACATAAGAAACAAAAATCCTAAAAATAGATCCCACAAATTTGTCACTGTAGAACATATGTTATTGTTTATATTCGAGAAGGCATTGCCCTCACAAGGTGATGTACACAGTAAAACAGATTAAGATATGCATTGGAGATATGAAATTGCAATGCAGCTCAAAAAATTGAAAAAATAGCAACACAGAAACAATGTTTGGAGAAACAGAAGCTTGTAACAATTAAGTTTTTTAAGTGCATCTGAATACCTGCAGTGCTGAGATAATGTGTAATTGTGTTGGGAGTTACATGAATTTGAGACCACTACTGAGAAGACCCTGTCTCTCATGCCTGCCAGTATGGGGGGACATATGTGTTGGACTTTCCAAGCTTAACAGATGTCCAGGATCATGCGTGTGGAGGAAGTCCTTCACATACCTGGCTACAAAACCTTTTAGGCTTTAAATGCTAATATCAGCACATTAGACTGAGCTGGAAACAAACTAGTTTTAGATTACAGGTGTCCCCAGCAGTTTTTAACTAAGATTCATAGACCACTTGAATGTAAAACCATTGCATAATTACATGTCACTGTCCTCAAATACATCTTATTGAGATTATACTGTTTTTTGCTAGGATCATAAAATATGACTCCACCTTTGTAAAAATTTCATTTTAACAAATAAACCAATTTTCTGAATTTGGGTAATATATACCTGGAATGCCACCTGCATCTGCTTTCAAAGATGAGACCAGACAATATAAAGATTTATTTCCTACAAAATAACTAGCCAAAAGGTTGAGAGTAAATTAAATCTGTGGATATGTAATCAGATTTGCAGATTTCTTTCATTAGCTATTTTCTCAAGAGGACCCATTTTGTCAATTAGTTTTCTCAAGTGACAGGAGAAGATAAACAACATGTGACATCCTTTGATATGCTTTGTTGACAATCATCTATGGGAACCAGAAAAAAAAGTGAATTTGGGATGGGGGAAAGAATGGACAGTAAAAAGGACAATATTCTGTATGGTCCTTTTTCAGGACATGTTAGCCAAATTATAGGAATTTCTTATCTCCATAGTATTGCTTTCTTAGATTAATAGGAAGCATTATTCACTTGAAAATATATACTAGGGTCAAATGTATCTGACAAACGTTTCAAGGGTCATAGGTGAATTAAACAAGAAAATAAACCCTGACATTCTGTAAGCAAAAAAGGGGAAAGTTCTCTTGAAATGTTTGAGCAACTTTTGTTGTTAGTGCTGGTATATCATGGGTCTAAATGTGAGAACAAGAGAAGCTGATGTTGTGACCGAAATTAAGGAGAAATACTTTTTATATGCTTGAATGATTGGTACATTGGGGGTCTAAAGCTATAAGGAAATTATGCAGAACTGTCTCTTTCTGAAGTTCAGGTGAATCTAGCCTGATGATATAAAACAGGCATAGGCAAACTTGGCCCGCCAGATGTTTTTGGCCTACAATTCCCATCATCCCTAGCTAACAGGACCAGTGGTCAAAGATGATGGGAATTGTAGTCCTAAAACATCTGGAGGGTCGAGTTTGCCTATGCCTGATATAAAACGTCAAGGGATGGAAAAGGCATTTGGGGGCTTCCATGGAACACAGGGCACAGATACCAGTGTCTGGCAAATGTAAGTACCTTGTTCAGCTCAGACTGCAAGAGGAAAGAATAATATGAACTGCAGAGTCTGAGTGAGACAAAATCATCCTTTCTTTGGAAGAGGTCCTGATGGTTCATTCACAAGATGACCGATGTGCCATTCATACCACTTACCCTACTGTTGCTTCTAGTGTTGTGGGACTGCTGTTGCTGAGAAAGTGTGAGAATGATCTTTGTGCAATTCTAATCTGTCATTTCTGAATCAAATCTATCATTTGAATAACACTATCTCACTACTGTGTGGACCAACAGTTTCTTGTGCAAAACAAGTGAACCCTTCTCACCTGGTAGGTCGTAGCTAGAAGAAGCAAATACTTACTAACAGCTAACTGATACCCTCATTCAGACACCAGGGACCCTTGGTAAGAGGTCAGATTCCAAATTCCATTAAAATAAAAATGTTTAGTCCTTCACAATGAAGAACATAAGAAGACCCCTGCTGGAGAAGCATCCTGTTACCCATAACGACCAACCATAACGACTTCAGGGAGCTAATGAAGGAAAGCATGAATGTTTCATCCCACTGTTTGTCACCAGCAAACAGTACTTGAGGTATAGAAAGTGCTTTGTAACATGAAGTCCAAAGAAATTTAGCAAATAATTGAAAACTTTGATTTCAATATGGCTTAACTATGACTAGCTTTTTCTGAATTATGGCCCATGTGCTTGTCATGCTCCTATACCTAGACTGATATGTCTGTTTGATTTAAATAGAAGTTTCTATGATACAGATTTGCTTAGAACCAATATTGAACATGAGTTTCAGCAGGCAAATAACGTGCACAGACTATTTTTAAACCCTTTCTCCAGGTGGCTCCCCTAGAAAAAGCTCAACAACCTTGGTTCGCCTTAGGAGCTGGCAGGGGTTGCTGTGAAGCTGCCGTTCTGCCCTCCCCCTCTGCCCCCAAAGCTGAAAAGTACAGTTGCAGCTAGCCTCTGGTTTCAATAGTTTCATAAGGGAGGTTTGGTTTTGTAACCTAGGTATGTTGCTCTCTGGCTCCAATGAATAAAATATACGACAGGATCATATCTGAAGCACAAATACCAAGAGAATAAATTGGAGCACTCAACTGTATCCTGTGTGAGATTTCAACTAGATGCTATAAACAATCCTATTTTATGAATTATACCTAAACAACAACTTGCTTGGTTAAGTTATAAATGGCTTGCATATACCTTTACAGTTGCAATTCTAGTACTGATATCAAAGCTCTTAGTGTAGCTCTGGGGTTCTGATATGTAATTATTAAACTACTTATGAGTACACTCTGGGTTCTGAAGGAGTAGCAGGATGTCACCTGGGAACCTACAGGTCCCCAGGTAAACCCTGTGGGAAGCCTAAATTCCTAAACTGAAAGCTACACTATAGAAGTCTAATGGAAATCTCAATTGCTTCATCATCATCTTCTTAGGAGATGCTTAAGGTTTTTGTTTTTTTCACTTGAGAGCTAGGAGGAGAGGAGAAACACTGGTGGAATTAATAATTCAAACATGTAGCCTCTCAAAATAGTTACCATGGCTAGAAGCCACAGGTAGACTAATTATCCATGGACTAATTAATCTCCTAATTTAATCAGAGGAGTGAATAAAGAAGTTGCTATTTTACTTAGGCAATGTTCCTTATTATTTTATTTTAAATTGCAGAACTTCACTCAGAAAACCTAGCTTAATATTGAGAGAACTGATTAACAGCCCAGTCTCTATACAGTCCAAGGAGAATATGGTGATGGCTTGTAGGGATGGGCAAATTTGGTCCACTGTAATTTTGCATTTGTCTGATTTCTCATTCCATTCTGATATTTTTAATCTACAACTTTTAAAGGATTTTCTGAGGTGTTCCAGTGGGTACCACCTCCTGCCCTTCTCTTTTGTCCTTTTCAAGTAGGTCTAGACATTTGGAATGGCTAGAAAGCATGTAGCTGCTGTACATGTTACAAATGGGGCATCAAAAGTTGAGCTCAAGATATGATGCCATGCCATCTCTTCAGACAGAAATAAAGATGGCTGCTCCTTATACCCATGGTAGCAGTCTCCCTCCCCCCATACAAAATGTAAGGACATATATGCCATTCCATCATGTCCCGTCCTCTCAGAGGTTGTTGTGGCCCCATTTCTACCTGTTCCAAGTGGCTAAAACCTGGGGAAAGTGAGGAAGGGAAGCCCTTGGGCCATATCGCAGAATTCAAGTAGAATGCAGAGACCAGACTAGATCACATCCAATCAGGAGCTGTGTACAGCGGCACCTCTGGTTACGAACTTAATTCGTTCTGGAGGTCCATTCTTAACCTGAAACCGTTCTTAACCTGAGGTACCACTTTAGCTAATGGGGCCTCCCGCTGCTGCTGCGCGATTTCTGTTCTCATCCTGAGGTAAAGTTCTTAACCCAAGGTACTACTTCCGGATTAGCAGAGTCTGTAACCCGAAGTGTTTGTAACTCGAGGTGTTTGTCACCCGAGGTACCACTGTATAAAGTGAATTCACTCTTGACTGCAGATCTCCCTCACCAATGCACCCCAAAATCCTCAAGCATCTCTAGAGCTCTTCTAAAGAAAAGGCAATTTGTATGGTGTTCTAATTCTCTGAGCAAGATTAAGATTTGGCTTTCACGTAAAATATTTACTTTGCACATGAAAACATATGATGATGTCACTGGATGTTATTTAGGGACATCCAGCAGTTCACTATAATAAACCCTAAATCAAATTAAAAGTTTAACTTGCTGAGCATGTTTGGAATTCTTTCAGAGCAAGAAACTGCTGTTCTGTTATTCAAAGTTGCCCTGAGTCTTTGTGAAATGTATAAGGCAAAAAAGAAGAGTGGCATTTTTTTAATACTGAAACTGAAATAGGTGCTAATGGTTATGATAGGAATTTAATGCTAAAACACAGAAAAAAATTATTCAGTCTCTGACCTTTTAAAAAATACCAGCAAAAATAACTTTTATTTTGACACATTTTCCCTACAGGTGCTTAAGTCTGTCATTGTAATACCTGGAATCTGATCACCTTTGACAGTGAAAACTCATGAGAGTCATTAAAAGATGCAAACAGAATGTAAGTATCAAAGAAGGATCTCAGCACCCCTAGCAGTGAGAGCACACAGCTATTATCACCGAGGAGCAATCTTGGGGTATATTCAGAAAGTAGCAGCTTCCCAGATCATAAAAATAGCACAGTTTTCTCTGGATTTTAGGGATATCCCTTGCAGTTCTGTGATAGCTTTAAATGGGTTTCAACGTTTTCATTAAATTAGAAAGTAAAACTGCAAAATGTTGGTCAAATCAAATTCCAGAAAATATTTTCATACTCTTTTATACAGATTTACATTTGTAATCAAAGGCAAACATTTTGAAACATTTTTATGAATAAGCACTCTAGTGCTAATTAAGTATTTTTTTAAAAAACACAAAAAACAACCAGCCAAATATTCTGAATCCCATCCACACTGGCAATATCATGCCTGCTAGTGTACTGGAAAGCAGCAAGATGCATACATTTTTAAAATGCAATGATCCCAGGAGTTTGGAAATTCAGTTGCAATTCAACTTGTAGGTTAGAGTTGAAGAGCAATTATTCGGTAGTGCCAGGCAGGGGTGCCAACTTAAATAAAATATTGGGAGGGGGGCAGGTAAGCCCTGCCCTGCATAACTGGTGACGTGGGAATGCTCTTCAACTTGGGGAGCAGCTCCCTCAAATATTTTATTAGTGGGGGGATGAAGGGACTTCGGCCCCTAGGTGTTGGCTCCCATAGTGCTAGGAATCACCCATTTGACCATATGTTTTTAATTAATCCCAGAGACTTATATTTGCAGCTTTTTATTAATTTTTAGTACTCTTTTTAGTACAGTGGTACCTCTGGATGCGAACAGGATCTGTTCCACAGCCTCGTTCGTATCCTGAGTAAAACGTAAGATGTGACAGCGCGTCTGCGTGTGCATGGATTGCGTTTTGCTGCTTCCGCACATGCGCGTGATGTCATTTTGAGCGTCTGCGCATGTGGTGAAACCCGGACGTAAAGTGCTCCATTACTTCCGGGTCACCGCGGAGCGTAACTTGAAAACACTCAATCCGAAGCACATCTAACCCAACGTATGACTGTACTTTTATTAGTTTTAAGAGTAGCTCAGAGGGTTTACAGCCAACACTATTCTCCTAGCAACTGTGGGATGATTGTTACTTTTGTTGCTTTTGGTATGCAGGATTTTCTTTTATTTATAGTTCTGTATAATAGAGGAGTTGCTTGTTTGATGTTGTTTTATGAGATGTAATTATGTATTTTAAACTTTGTTATCCATGATTTTGTATGTTGTAATTCACCTAGAGTCTTTGCTGTAGGCAACACACAAACCTAATAAACAACAGAGGCGGCAGCTCAAATAAAGGCCAGTTTTTAAGTTGCAGAGCCAAGTGTATCTGTCAGCAAGCAACTCCCATTGAAAGCCATGAATCTTATTTCAGAATTAATGGATTTAGGATCGGGTTGTTAGTCAATTATTTGAGATATTCAAAAAGCTGGCGACAGCTCACAAGACAACAAGCAAGAAGGGGGGAGGATGACTGAGTGAATTAGGGCAGCAACAATCAGCTGTAGAGCGTGGCCTCCTATGTGAAATGCACCACGGTGAGCCCTGGATTCTCCTAGCCACAAGGAGGAGATTGAAAGCTTTTGCTGTCATTTTCGATTAACTGAAGATTGAACCTAGACTGTTCTTAATTCAAACAATCAATAATTCAAATCTCATGATCTGGCTTGCTCCAATTAACCACTGTTAAGAATAAACCATAGTTTAGGGCCAATATGCTAAACTATGGTTTTTCTAAAACAGAAGCGGAATGCAGCCAAATTTGGTTAACTTTCCAGCCATATTTCCAGAGGTGTCACCCCACTAAGTTGCATCAGCGGACAGGAAAACAGAAGACAGACTTGTGGAAAATGAACCTCTTGCAACCCAACAGAAAATACCAGGTGAAAGTATGAATGAATGTCAGAACAGATTCGTATATTCTAACTTCAGTGTTGATCGGTCTCCACCCACAAGAGCTCATGATCTGCTGCCCCACAGCTAATAGAATCTTTGGCCTCCCTTTCTGCCTTGCAACTTTTATTTTTATTGTAAGTATGCAATACAAATTATCAGATTCACAACTATAATTTTGAATCTGCTGAAGAGTTATCCATAGGGCAATGTATCTGCATATGGCTTTTTTCTGCTGTTTATTTTCTTCAGTAGGAGTACTGGTCTTGGGCACCTTTTTCCTTTCACCTCAGTCAACATAACACACCGAGCCAGGGCTGCCGGTTTATCCATTTGGAATCTTTATACTTAAGCCTTTTTATAGCCAGTCAATGTAATCCCTTTTTGTTCAATTAGCAATAGATTTGATTATGTGTAGCAGACACAAATCCAATAGCGAGTGACTAATACACTATTTAATCCAGGCCTCGAAGCCAAATACAGATTTCATTTCATTTTACTTTTACACTGTACAGTGAAAGGAGGTTACATTTCTCCGGCACCCAAACCAGTTTTCCCATTTGAGAACATGGAACCAGTAAGAAAGAAAAATGAAAATTCTATTCTACAAACCAGGGGCAAAAAATAATAACCATAGCAGCTTTAAATAATTTGTTTGGATTTTTTATTTATTTTAAAGATTACCTTATCTTTAGATACTGGCCTTGTGGTGATACTGGCGGCTTGAGCAGTCTCTGCTAGTTAGGGGAGCCCCTTTTACCACATCCTAGAGACAACGTATTGATCTCCCATAATCAGTGCTTTTTTTTCTGGGGAGACACAGGGGTACGCAAACCCCTAAACATTTTGTGAATCTTTGTACTTTTGTCCATTTATTTATTTATTTTCCCCAATTTGAACTATAAAATGTTGATTTTCTTGAGTCAAAATGAGAGTAACCCTAAAAAAAATTTTGAGGGGAAAAAAGCATTGCCAATGAGAATGACCTCACCTAAGAATGATCACCTACAACTTCTAGTTGAGGAGCTTTGGCCAAGAGTCACAATGCTTGACAATGTGTACTGTTGTGTATTGAGTCAAAGGATTTTATATCTGTATTATTATTGTCTGTATTTGCATGAGGGTAAAGTAACTGCCTTTTGGTTCCAGAGGGTACAGCTACTATTGGTTCATTTAAGCTGCTGTATTTGGATCCTCTGTCTTATTGGTTGCCTCCAAAAGGCAGGACTGTGATTGCCTGATATTGTTCCCTCCAAAATGTATCCTTTCTAGCTTGTTCCCTGTCCCTATAAATGTAGCTCTCCCCTCCTCAAGTTTCAGTCTTGTTGCGTTAATAAAGAAGTGTTACTAGAGAACTGTCTCCAGCATATTATGTCAAGAGAGCTGAAATCACAAACCCCACGTCACAACATGTACTACTGCCCATTCCCCCACTTTAAACTGCAGGCCCTCATGCAATATTACAAAATACTATTGAAACTCAGTTTCAACACAGGTGCTATCCAATACAGAGAAGCCCAAGGTCCCCTTTGGATACGTGAAACGTGTCAGGTGGTTCATTGGAATGTAGGCATATGCATCCATGTCCCTCTTAATCCTATAGGAAGAGACTTCTAAGGACTCTCCACTGGGATGGCCCATTGTGCAGTGGATTCCTCAGAAGTCAATTTGTTACCGCTGTTGCTTCCTCTGCATAGTCCAGGGCAGAAATTAAATCATTCGAAATAGGAATTCCCTGGTTGCCACAGCATGATGACAGGTGTTCATTTATTCATTTATTTATTTTTAAAAGCTTTTTGGTGCAGGACTCCTTATTTGCACAGCCAAGCCAAATATTGTATTCTATTGTTTTTACAGTATGTTATGTTTGATTATACTTGCACATTTGGTTGGATACTGCCCTGATATTTTATATGAATGACCTATAAGTATTTTTATAAATAAAAAAATAAAACCGGTATGCCAAATATTCTCTGGGATTCTCAGCACATTCACCATGATGTGGCCATCTATCATATCCAGCTGAGGAATTATGACCAAATAGAAGCATGAACAAGAAAAATAGGTGAGGAGGGACCAACTGAAATAAAAATTAAGGAAGGAGATCTCTAGACGCACAGGATACACATATTTTTATTGATCCCTATGCATTTTGAACTGACTTCTTTCAAAGGGGCACTCTTGAACATTCAGTTCAGACCTAGCCTCTTTTGCTAAATAATTCAGGATTAGAAATGTAAAAAATAACTGATTTCTGTTCTGAACTGTTTTCATTTTGCATGCAGCGCTGTCTCCATTCTGCTACAGTTTGGTTTCTGATAAAAAAAATACGCTTTCCATCTCGCTATCTGTTGGGACGGAATGTTACATAATTAATTATGTAATATATTATATTTCCCCAAACCATTCATTTCAATGGAAAGGAAATGAAATGGAAATGTGGTGGTGATGGGAGCGAACATTAGCAGTTATGTATCATTTGGAGACTGAAAACAATAGCAACAGTAAATATCAATAGTTATGGGCAAGATGGCTTTTTGTTCTGGACATGGGACAAATAAACACCAGGAATTAGCACTTCTCTTTCTGGATAAATTCTTAGACATCCCTATTCAGGATATGCCAACTCTGACACATGAGTTTCTATCACATGACTTACTGCCATAGCATTCGGGGAGGGGCATTTCAATATCAGAAGTAGCACAAAGAAATTGCAAAAATAAGTGCTTCTTTATTATCTGCAGATGCTGCACACAAGGATTCATAAAAACCTCGTCACAGCGCCACTCAAAACAGAAAACATATAGCCACTCTGATATCATGGCTGCTATACATTCCTCATGTTTGTGTCTGAACATGGTTTCTCTTTACCAATAGAAAAGCTCTTCCTTACATAGAAAAGCTCTTCCTTAACTGGTCAGCTGATTAGCAAATCGCCAGGTGATAATAGGAAGCAGACAAAACAAAGATTTCATTTCTGATGTAGCTCCCTGTCTAAGCTCTTAACTGCATGTCAGTCTCCAATGACTGTAAAGAATCATTGGCGTACTTCAGGATGAAGAAGTATTTCATCTCTAACCTCTGCATGCAACCCGAAATTGTACAAAGGTTAAATATGACTCACGACAATAATTCTACCAGAAAGCCTGAAGCGCAACATTAAAAAGTGATCTGATGCTGATGTTTGAAAAGACTTTCTGGGAAAGCACATAGCTGGGCAAAAATGTCTGAGTCTTTTATTAAAATTATAGTATTTCCTTTTTCAGTATTTGTAAATACAGTAGTCTTTTAGACATTAAACACAAAAAATGCCCCATAATCGCGAGATGCAGTGGAAATGTAACTTTCTCAATTTTTAAGAAAGTTAGAAATTAAAATTTCATAGCCTGAGTGTAAAATTGAGAGTATTCAGCACGTGTGTATGTTTCATATTCTTAAAAAGTAATGACCTAAGAATAGATGCTAGAGTAATTCTAGTGGGACAGAACTATTCACATTTTCATTATGATGAAGAGACACTGAAAGGGCTACTGTACAGTGGAAAGAGCTTCCTTTCACTTTACTAAGCTTAATCTGAATCACTAAGACTACTTAATGACTATTCAAGGACTGTTCTTTCTTAATTATGGCAATTCTATGGATGACTGGTAGTCTCTTTAATATTTGAATATAATTTTTCTCTGACTATAATTGCAGGAGATTGGAGCAAGAGTGCATGTTTCCCACTAATCTCCAAGAGGAACATCACTATGAATCAGTTCTTAATAGACTTCTGTATATTAAATAGATAATTTTGGCTGTATTATGACTCGCAGTTCGAAGTGGATACTACTGTGCAGCGATTGTTGTTGGTTTTGCAAAAGCACCATGTTGCAGAGGAAATGTTCGTCCATACCTCTTAATCTAAGTATGAATATTAAATGGGATGCTTCAATTAGGAGCCTATTTTTAAGAATATTAAGATTTCAGTGGTTTTAATATCATATTTATGACTGTTTATGATATTTTTGAATGATGCAACACACGCAGTAAATGTGACATATACGTTTTCTAAACTGACAGATGATTGGGGGGGGGATAAGAACCCTTGCCAAGGATTTCCCAAAATCTGCAACCTTGTTTCTTCCATCTGCGTGAAATTCTGCTGTATAATATGAAACCTGCCTTATGTGCAGAAGCAGAACCTACTTTAGTAAGCATTCAAGTCTTATTAAATTACCTGACAAGATGTAATTTGTCTGTCATTTAACATACACAGTCTGTCTCTGACATAATGCTAGTAATATGTTAACAAATGGAATAAAGTCGATCGACTTTTTCCAGCAGCGTGCTTTTCCTCTTACAGAGTTTTAGTTAGTTAGTTAGCATCTCACTTTTCAGGTCATCTGACTTCGTAGTTAGCCCTTGAGGGCAAGCATCCCACAGCCCTGGTTGTTGGGTTTTTTCAGTATAGTGTGCCCAAACTCTACACTGGTATGGGAGGGGGAGCTTTAACTCCCCCCTGCTCCCTGTGCAATTTACTTAGGAAAATACCGGTAGCTTCCATTTCCTTCAACGGTAGCGTCCTCCCCCCCTATGGAAATTGCAGAAATGGGGTCCTGGATCAGACCTTAGAGGGGGCAAATGGTAAGTTCCTCTGAGAAGCTAGGCTGCTCCCTCCCAATTTCACTGGCAGAATCCATTACGTCAGGCTGTAGCAGAGGCGAAGTGAAAAGAAGCAGGGGCACCTCTTAGGAGACAAGCAATGGCTGGCTTCTCCTCTCCTTGAGTTTCCCGCACCCCAATTAGACACCAGAAGAACTTGTATCTGTTGTGCTTGTTTTCTCCTCCCTCCCAACCTGTTTTCCTTTTGCGTTGTGTCTTTTTAGATTGCAAGCTTACGGTCAAGGGCTGCATCGTCTGTATTTGTCTGAAGAATATGCAATGTCGACCCAGAGATACCAGTGAGTTTGCAGCCTTAAAGTGTTGCCTTCCCTCCCACATCTATAGACTGAACATGGATGTCTGAATAGTAGTCCTTATGTATTAGCAGTTATTCAGACATCCAGACATTGTGGGGTTGATCTAGCATGACTGTGCATGTCAGAGGTGGGGCCAACAATGCAGCCCCACTCTGTGTTCTACCTATGTACAGTACCCGCATAATGTGAAAGCTGCTCAGGTGTTTGGAATATTCTGTGATTTTATTATGCCTTTTGTTTTTGAGAGGGCAGATGTACAGACCAGCAACTTTCTTAGAAACAAATGATAAGACAGGCAAACTTCCCTACCCAATTTATATTAAAGCTACAGGAAATTCATCTACAAATAACTCTCAACTCTGGCTTCCTCATAACAGAAATGTAATTTAGTTCCTCAAACACAGAAAATCTCACTTTCACTCCTAAATACATGGAACCACTATTGAAGGCTTTGACCTAAATCTACTGAGTGAATAGAAAGTTTCTTAATGCCACTGTCCTTGGATAGGTTCAATGCAGTGTTAGTAACTTTAACAAAGGGCTCAATTTCAAGCTGTGATTAAACTTTGTGCTCCAATTCTGCCAGCATTTCGTAGAAGACGATGGAAGTTCTACCTGCTCATTTTAACACTTCATGAGGGTAGTATCAATTGACAAAGCAATTGTGAGTTATGTTTACTAAGATTGTGCACAAATGTTTTGGGGGTTAAGAAGAGGGGGGAAACAACCCTAACTGTTCTCTTATTGTTTCATATATTAAGTATGCTGCAAACACCACCGGGTTTAGTCTCATAGCAGTTGTTCTACTGCAATGAAAAAGTGCCCTGGAACCTTTTTATATCCTGACTAAGCATGACAAGATACATTTTTAGGACTTGCGATGATACTATTCCTATTTGGTGCAAAGGAAAATCTGAAATTTCACAATAATTTTTTTTTCCATTAGCTCTGAGTGCATTTGTCATCATTAATTGTACTGCTAATAATGCAAACTGTTCTATACAAATTAAAATGCCTCTTTAAAAAAAGAATAATCTGGAGTTATAATGAATGCCAATTTGTGTTGCAAATAATCTTATGCTATATAAACAGAATGCTCAATGAGCGTGATAAAAAAAACACTATATGATAAAAAGGCAAATAAAACACAATGGTAGATCTTCTAAAAAACAAAAACAAAACAAAGACCTGATTGCCTAGAGGTTACATAAACATATATTTATTTTTTTCAACTTTGGAGATCAGTAGTTAAAATACTCTTAACCTTTTGGGAGTAGTGAAACATATAAGGAATTTCTGCAGATTAGATACAATTTGTTAAAAACTGTATACCGTACCTTTTTCTGGAGAAACAGTGGTACACAGTATGATATACAGTGGTACCTCGGGTTAAGTACTTAATTCGTTCTGGAGGTCCGTACTTAACCTGAAACTGTTCTTAACCTGAAGCACCACTTTAGCTAATGGGAAACATTTTCATGGGAGACTGTAACACACACTTCTGAGTGTAACCTCGCAGACACACATTTGCTTTTGGTCTCATGTTTGCTTCTTATGCCAGTGAATGTGCTCTGACAAGTCATCACCTTCATCATCATTAATAAAATTTCAATACTGCCCCTCATCCGAAGATCACAGTCCAGTTTACAATACAAATATGATGTATCTCCAATATATACTAGCTGTGTTTCACGATGGAGCTGGAATATGAGCATTTCTATGTACTGCTAGGTGTGCAGAAGGGAGAATCACTGCTCCCCCAGAAGTCTGCAGTTGCTGGAGGCAACCATCCAGATCTTTAGCCAGTCTTTGGCACCTCTGCTGATTACTGGTTTGTGCGCAGGGTGCTGACAGCTAGATCAAAGAGGGTAAGTAACAGAAGAGGCAGAAGATTTCGCAGCTCTGAAAGAAACGTAGACCCATCTCCATCTCTCCATCCCCCCCTTGCACCTTCAGGCATGCAAGTATTTAGGCAGTTTATACCCAGTTTAGACCATTGGGTTCAGCCGTGTGTGTGTGTTTACACAAACATACCATAGATAAGGTAGTGAATAGTATATTTCCCAATCTCTCTATGTGTAAGTCAAAACTACACATTAATGAAGACGTACTAATTTCAACTCTATGGATAAGTATCTTAAGGCAACCAATATGTCGTAACTTGCAAGAAATCTAGCCACTTTAACAAGTTTATAGCTTCTTGAATGGTCCATACAGGTTTCCGTTTTTGTTTTAAGTGAAATTTGCTCATGAAAAGAGGAAGAGTGAAAGCAAACCAGACACCTAATAGTATGTGTTAAAACTATCTATTTGATTAATTACAAAGACTTATTGTCTTCAGACCTAAGATTAGAATAAATTGTGGTCTCTACTCTTCCTCTAGAAAGTGTAGAAAAGTGTGTTGTTTGGCAACACTGAACAGACAAAGTTATTCTCTGGTTTATTTTTAAAAATACTGTATGCATTTAAATAGAAAGCCTGTGTTGTCTTTGATATATGGTCTATTTAGATCAGAACAAGAATAGTCTAAATCACATTTCATGGACAAGGAAGAACTTGTAACATAGTCATTAGTGACTATGTTCAAACAATCTTATTAGCTTAATAAGCAAAAATATGAACAAGACTTTTGCCAACACATACAGTCCCTTCTGCAGTGTGTGCAGTCAAACCAGGAAGCCTCTAACAATAGTTTCCTAATTTGTCCAAACTGGGAAACTATGGTTGCCTGTTTTGGAAGAAGCCAGTGTATTAAATAAAACTGGCTTAATATCCTAATTTGTTTGGATGAAATAGGAAACAATGGATAATTATAAATGGCGTAGACTTTTTCTCTCTAAAAAAAGCTAAGTGGAATTAATACAATACAATACAATACAATACAAATTTCTTGGTTTGATTGCTTGTACTGCCAAGAGTTGTGGCAGGGCAGTCTACACACACAAAATGATGCATTCATATATCAGCTTATTAAGTCAAGATACAATTTTCCAAACCAGGCTAATATGTGACTGTATCTGCAGAATTGTTTTGGGTGTGGAATTGGTATTCTTAGATTTATAAGCCACAGATGTTGCAACTAGGGACTGCATTTTAACTTGCCGTTTATGATGAGTGCATGCACCATAGTAATTGCATCTCAGAAATGTTACTTACGCCATACTGGTGATTTCACAACAACTATGGAAGTCCACTGGAGCATGCAGTCAAGCCTATGCAGAGTCAGGAGAATTCAAGAAATGTTGGATTGGGAGTAAGGGGAGGGTTGTTTACTTTCAGAACTTTTTAGTATATTGTGTCGTTTTGCAAAGTTCTATATTTCTTTGGGTTAAAAGTCATGTTGACCACTTTGTGAAACAGCACAATATACTAAAAACAGTACTCACCTGGACCTTTGTCCTCTGGCTCCAGGTTTCAGTGGATTTCCAGAGTTGATGTGATATTACCAGCATAGATCATGATGCTTAGGCCGTTTACTTCAGACCACATATGTGGATGTTCCTAGTAGGACTGAAGAGGGCTGGACCTATGGAAAAAAATTGAAAACATATATTTCAAATCAACAGTAAATTAACTGATTCTCAGTCGCCCTTTGGAACAGGCATTTGATATGCATCCTTGCAGCTAATTAATTTCTGTAAGCATCTACTTAGGGCCCAGTGTCAAGACACAGCTAACTGAAAAGGACAGGAAGTTGTGAGGCAGCCAGGAAGCAAGTCCAGTTATAGGGCTCACGCTAGACTCTTATCATGGCAGGTCTGTCTTCCTTTGAACAACTTATTCTCAACCATCTCTCCCTTTAAAACCTGCCCAGCCTGCTCAGAGGGCTTTGAAGGAACACAGAGTTGTATTCAGTGCTGCATGAGCAGAGTTATAAATGTGCAACACAATTGCCCTTCCTCTCCTCCCTCTGGCAGCCCTTCCCATGCTCCCTATAATGTGCTCCAAATTGTCCCTCAACCCTCTAGGATGGATTTTGATTGTGTGCAGGGTGGCTGACAAGGAGAGAAAGTCCTACTGCACAAGCAGAAGTCTGTCCCACTTGAACAACAGAAGTGTTGGATACAGCCCACAGATGGGAGATTCCTTTAGAACCCAAAACATGTCCAGCAATAGGTTTTATTTTTTTTTATAGAAATCTTTCCCAATTAACAGGGATCAGTATGAGCCCCTTCCACCCATACCCATCAAAACTGTCTGCATGCCCTTTTGTGTATTTCAACTTTATTCTAACACTGTGGTTCCATATTACTCTATAGATGGGAGTCTGCACAGTAGCAAATGCTAGCCTCCTTGTTATCCTCTGACTGTCACTTGTTATTTCATTGGCTTATTGACAAATAGCAGATGGCTCCCTGAAAAAATTGTCACCTTGTTAATGGCAATGACAGACATGATAGCTGCTGCATTTTGATATTTTTATGTTTGTGTTTCTAGATGCTTATATGATTACACCCGTTCTCTTCCTCTATTACAAACCATCAGTAAATGATCTGGAACGCTGTTTCAACAACGTTATTTTATATAACAGGAACAAGCCTCATACTGCAAACATGCCCAGCACTGAACAGAGAGAAAATATGTACAACTATTATACCAGCTTACTCACCAAGATTTACAAAAATGGACCTCCCTATTAAATGGGGACGGGGAGAGCGAATATTTATGGCAAGTAACCCACAAGTCCATCAATGTAGTTTGCAGAATTAGCTCAAATGACATCCTCACAGGTAAGCACCTTATTACTGTGAAATCCAAAAGCTTAATAAATCTTAAAGAAAAACCAAACCCCGCAAGAGTAGTTGTAATAAGCCAATTACTGTAAATGTTACTGCAGCAGGTTCCCTGATTTTACAGTGCAGAGTGGGGCTTACATTCTGCCTTTCTATTTCAACTGAGGGTTACATCTTCTCAGCTGTAGATCTGGAACTAAGCCTATTATACGGTTAGTGGAAAGCTCCAATTGATTTTGGCTCAAGTCTTTCTGTATCCCAGCTTAGTTGTCTCATCTTCAGAAGCGGTCATGGAGATTTCTTTTAAAACCATCACTAAACAAAAATAAAATACCTAAATAGTCAACGGATTTAATAATTGACGTGCCATCTTTAGATCCAACTACTGATTGAACCATACCCATTTCTATGCGTACCTCATAGCGACCATTAAAGTACAGTGGTACCTCTGGTTCCATACTTAAGTCATTCTGGAGGTTGATCTGATCTATTTACCTGCAAGGTTTGTATGCCATTTTTCCATATTCATTTATAAAATGGTTTACAATATAAAAGCATGATCCAATGCAAAAAGCATAATAACTTAAAAACACATAAAAAACATAACAACCGAACAGTAATTAGCAGGACTACCGTGGATTCAAGGCCTGGCGCAAGATTTTGCCCGCTTCTGAAAGTAAAGAAATAACGAGGTCAAACACACCTTCTGTGGAAGGGAAGTTTACATTATCCGAGCAACCTCAGAGGAGGCCCTGCTCCTAGCAGACCCTAACCTTCCAACCACAAACGATGACATCCCTAGCAGGGTGTCACTAGGAAATCTCAAAGAACTGTGCAGGGTGCTCATTTGGAATAAGACATTCCCTGAAATAGTCTGGACCCAGATCATTTCCAGGCCTACACCTGTCTCCTCTGCTTCAACCAGTGGGTTGCCATGTTGATTTGCCATTCCTGAGGAAAACAACTCTATTTACAGTGGTTGGTTTGCTTTACAATTATTCTTTACCCAGGGACCCAAACACAACTTTGAGTAACGGGTACCGTTTCCCCTCTTCCTGTGGATCTAACATCCTCTTGCTATTTCATTTTCTCAAGCGACAAACAATGGAGCAGTGTGGCATTGAGGGCAGAGCAAACACTGGGTTGGTAGTGGCAGGCACAAGTACATGTGTATCTATGCCTGCCACAAGCAACCAGGTGCTCCCATGCCCTCACAGCCATGATGTTCTACCCAACTGCTGTCCCACTGAGTAGTTCAGTGGTTGTGCCCCACCTTACATGCTTTTACTAAAAAATCTCATACCATGGCTTGAATTTCTGGACACAGAAGAGAAACCATGTTACTTACCATGGTTTATTCTGCTTTTGTTTGCTATTTGCTGAACCCCCATGTTATGTATGCAAGCACTGTAGGCCAAAGCCAGACTCTATGCATGCAATGCAGGCCTAGGCCTTCAGGCCTCCTGGAGGTCAAGAGCTTCATCTGCATAACAAAAGACAGAGAGGATTCTAAAACCCTCCAATGACATTGTTAGTAGCTGGCAGGCAGCCAATCCCTGCTGAGATAGGGCCAGTGTTGTGATTCACTAACTGCAGTATTAAGGCGACCTATCACGGGCAGTATGTGTATTTTGCCTGGGCTGGCTTAAGGTATATATACAGTGGTACCTCTGGATGTGAACGGGTCTGTTCTGGAGCCCCGTTCACATCCTGAAGAGAACGCAACCCGCGTCTGCGTGTGCAAGGGTTGCAATTCGCCGCTTCTGCGCATGTATGTGACGTCATTTTGAGCGTCTGCGCATGCATAAGCGGCAAAACCCGAAAGTAATGCGTTCCGTTACTTCCAGGTCGCCGTGGAGCTAACACCCCAGAGGACAGGATCACACTTCAAAACAACCTTGACAGATTAGAGAACTGGGCCAAAACAAAGAAGATGAATTTTAACAGGGAGAAATGTAAAGTATTGCACTTGGGCAAAAAAAATGAGAGGCACAAATACAAGATGGGTGACACCTGGCTTGAGAGCAGTACATGTGAAAAGGATCTAGGAGTCTTGGTTGACCACAAACTTGACATGAGCCAACAGTGTGATGCGGCAGCTAAAAAAACCAATGCAATTCTGGGCTGCATCAATAGGAGTATAGCATCTAGATCAAGGGAAGTAATAGTGCCACTGTATTCTGCTCTGGTCAGACCTTACCTGGAGTACTGTGTCCAGGTCTGGGCACCACAGTTCAATAAGGACACTGACAAACTGGAACGTGTCCAGAGGAGGGCAAAGAAAATGGTCAAAGGCCTGGAAATGATGCCTTATGAGGAACGGCTAAGGGAGCTGGGCATGTTTAGCCTGGAGAAGAGGAGGTTAAGGGGTGATATGATAGCCATGTTCAAATATATAAAAGGTTGTCATATAGAGGAGGGAGAAAGGTTGTTTTCTGCTGCTCCAGAGAAGCGGACACGGAGCAATGGTTCCAAACTACAAGAAAGAAGATTCCACCTAAACATTAGGAAGAACCTCCTGACAGTAAGAGCTGTTCGACAGTGGAATTTGCTGCCAAGGAGTGTGGTGGAGTCTCCTTCTTTGGAGGTCTTTAAGCAGAGGCTTGACAACCATATGTCAGGAGTGCTCTGATGGTGTTTCCTGCTTGGCAGGGGGTTGGACTCGATGGCCCTTGTGGTCTCTTCCAACTCTATGATTCTATGATTCTATGATTCTAACCTGAAAACGCTCAACCTGAAGCAACTTTAACCCGAGGTATGACTGTACTAGGCCAAGTGCCCCTGTTTGTCTTTCTTGTTCTTCTTGTTCCTGATGTTCCAATAAATCCTTCTCGAGCTGAATCTCAGTCTTGGGTCATGCCTGAATCCACCTACACTTCACCCTAGTTGAAGTAATCACTCAAAGATTAGTTTATCAATTCAGAATAACAAGCAGGAGCAAAACTTTGGGTTTGCAAACCAGCTTCCAACCATGGGTTGATACTCTGGCTTGTAAGCTGCTCTAAGTTTCAACATAGTGTCAATCCATTGTTTGGCCTTATGTCTGAATGTAGCTACTATCCGAAAGGCAGCACAAGAGTGCTTCTCCATCCAGGTACATAACCAGGAAACCACTCACAAAAGTCTCGGACACAGACTATATAAAATTAGGAATAAGGAACATGAAACAGCTGTGACTGCCTGGAATGCTTCAAACATGTATTTGCAACCAACTGCCTCTTTAATTCATCACATAGTAAGCACAAAACATGTGTTGTTTCCCTCCTACTACATTTCCCGACAGAAATAATTAATCCTGCTTTTCTTTCTTATCTGCAGTGAACACTGGAAAACAATTCCCTTGCTAAAGCAGGAGATCTTAGATGTAAAATATATATTCCATAAACTGAACTATGAATTCCTGTTCTGTGTGACTGTGCTGATCCTTATGGTGTGGACATCTGACTCTGCCCTGCCTTCAGTTAGGAGAACTAATTCAAGGGCCACCATATAGATCTGGGTCATCTTGTAATACTTTAAAATTATTTTAGGAACAATTAGGGTGCTTTATAGAAATACACCCAGTGACAATTTGCAATTGCAATCAAATTTAGTGCCAATAGGGACCTGACAGTTCTCTAATCCTACCCATTATAATGAGGGATGGACCTTGAATAGCATGGCTAAAACAATTTCAGCCAGTTACAATCACTGCACCACAATCACTGCATTACAAGCCCTTTCTGAGTTCTGTGCCCTTAATGATTTTAGGTTTTTGCTCCCTTGATATTTCACATTTAAGCAACTTCCTTCTCTGTAATTTAGCTCTTTATTTAGCTCACAAAGTAAGCATTATGCTCTAAGTAGGTAGAGTATTTATCTTTTGGAGTCAGTTCCAGTTGCCCTTAGCAACCAACGCTTGAAGGAAAACCTTATTTTCATTTGGCAGTTCTGAGCAGATCCAAAGGGTCAATTTCATGGCTATTGCAGGAGGTGGGTCTTCAGCTTGAAAAGGTACAAGACAAGTCCTGCTTTCATTTGAATTAAAAACCACTGCTTCTTTTAAAAAATACTTTCCATGTCTTGTGACATTGCTGGCCAAAGGTTACAGATCATTTCCCAAACACATTATATGCATCTCAGCCTAAAAAAACATGGAGGTGAATTCCAACTTGGTATATAGCCAAGTCACAGCTCTGTCAAGTGTTGTGCAGAGCATTCTGATTCTGTTCTGACTCTTACAGCCCTTCGGCAGCATGAATGAGTTGTTTTGTTTTTCAAAATCTATTACACAAACTGCAATGTGTACAAGTTTGTCAAAACAAGAGAAAGAAAATGGCTTGACCCGAGGAATCAATCTTCTCGGATGAGAAGCACTGTAATTATCGCTTGTCATGTGTAGCTCTGAATGCACCAATAAAATAATTAAACAGCTATTTCATAAAATTAATTGAACATCAAGGGCATGCAGTAATCCATTTTGCAAAGACAGGACTTTCATAGCCTTCTTCACCATAAAAACCTCCAAAGTTTCCATATGGAACACTATATGCCTAAAGACCAGAGCTGTATTATTTATTTATTTTAAAGAAATTTCACAGTCTTGGAAACTGGGATAACTTTCTTGTTTTTGTGGTGAGGGAACAGCAATGGACATTTTCTGGAGAAAACGAAATATATGCAAACTTAATACTGCTTTGCAATTTTGTCAGCATGAAATGAAATGCATTATGTATAATTTAGCACATAAAATTGTACTGTTCGCTGTATTTATGAAATGTAAACATATAAATGCCTTAGTTTTATTGAAGCAATCATTACTAATAGATACATAGATGCAAGCTGTTGCACTCTAAGATAGTTTTTGCCAGATGGAAAAACAAGTAACAAAAAGAAAAGTTGAAAAACTAAAACATTGTCATTATAAATTGTCACAAAAAATGAAGGTTTTATTATCTGAGTTTATAAGATTGCCATGCATAAAACAGAAGTAATTCATATTTTAGAGAAAATGCTTATAAAATAAACATTCCCATAATGTAAAGAAGTGGTAATATATCTGAATGTTTGGTTAAGCTTTATAATAATACCAAACCCTTCAATAGTATATCATCATGAGAAACACAAAGTGTCATAGTTACTGTATGCAAACTTAGCTATTCCAAGACTCTATCTATTTGATTGATTTATATCCTGCTCTGTTCCAATAAAGGGTAAATCCTTGAAAATAGCTGCATAATTCTCATTAGAGAAACACTATCTTAAATATCAGAATCTTGTATCCGATGGTGTCCTAGTGCTGATGGAAAATTGTCTGGTACAGTGGTACCTCTGGTTATGTACTTAATTCATTCCGGAGGTCCGTACTTAACCTGAAACTGTTCTTAACCTGAAGCACCACTTTAGCTAATGGGGCCTCCTGCTGTTGCCGTGCCGCCAGAGCACAATTTCTGTTATCATCCTGAAGCAAAGTTCTTAACCCGAGGTACTATTTCTGGGTTAGCGGAGTCTGTAACCTGAAGCGTATGTAACCAGAGGTACCACTGTACTTCTATCAGCAGGTGGGGAAGGAACGTGCTTTTTGCTAATCCCCTCTCCCTCCTACACTGTTCCAAGCCCCCATCCCCACTAAATCTTCTGGAGCAGATTGCAGGGATGCCGGGCGGGGTGGGGGGAGAGGCTACAGCAGGAGGGGCGGCGAGCAAAAATTGTCTTCCAGTCTGCAGATAGAAACCTCTATGGAGGAACACAACAGGAAACAATCCTCAGACAGACTCTGAATTTTAAACCTTGAGCTTTATAGACTTCAGAAAATAAAGGCTTGTATGAATTGCAGCTTCTCAGGTCTCCCATGTGCTAGTTTGTTCCTTGATTATGTTCGTGTCTTTTCAAAAATTCATCAGTTTGTTTCACTTGATAGAGAAGGTGAAAGCAACAGAAATAAGAGGATGGAGTACCTAGGCCTTGTTGATTTTGGGGAGAAATGGCAGATTCCCAAATAGCACCTGAAGATGTTTAGTATTTTGCAACAAAGTGAATAAAAAGCAATTTACTGTTCAGTAATGACAAGCCTTGACACATTTTGGACACTTCAGCTCTTTTCAGACATCCTGAGCGTGCACAACGGATGTATATAGGATGTTTCAGAATAAGCCCCTCCAATTGTTGGTTATGCATCAGTCAGGGGCCAAAGCTAATATACCAGATCTGTCCCCCACATATTTAATTCTATGCAAATTGAGTGTCTGAAGGTGGTATTAGTCCTTGCAGTTGGAAAGCACATAAAAGTACAAGTAGATAAATAGGTACCGCTCCGGCGGGAAGGTAAATGGTGTTTCCGTGCGCTGCTCTGGTTCGCCAGAAGCGGCTTAGTCATGCTGGCCACATGACCCAGAAGCTGTACGCAGGCTCCCTCGGCCAGTATAGCGAGATGAGCGCCGCAACCCCAGAGTCGGCCACGACTGGACCTAATGGTCAGGGGTCCCTTTACCTTTACCTAAATTATTTAATATATTTATCACACATATACATATGGCCAAACAGATATCCTTAATTTCAGAATTGTTCCTCTAAACAAATGTTAATTCTGTTGCACAAAAGGCATAGGTACCACATGACTAGAGATTCTGCATTATGATGATGGATCCCTGTGGATATAATAAAAGTTTTATTCAGTCTCAAGTATAGGTTACAATTGCTATAGCAACCAATTAGTATACATACCTATTTATAAAATATATGAGTTAGAAAGCTGGAAACTTAATCCAAATCAATGATTCAAATCAGCCTTTTCCTTGGCTATTTAGATCAATTATTTTAATTGCCTTGATTTAAATGAATCTACACTGGCAGCACTTTAAAGTACTTCTCCAGTGTGTTTAGTAATCCAATCAAATGCTGTAGCAATGCTATCATCACTAACATCGCTACCTAGAATCTTTAATCCAGAAGATTTATAGAAGCAAGAATGGGTTATAAATATTATTTTAAAATATTGCTTTAAAAACTATTTTTCTCATCGTTCCAAAAGAGAAAGCATTTCTCCCAACATTTCCATTTCTTCTATTTCTGGGTTTGGGAGGAAACAATCTCCTGTCCTCTGTTCCAGTCCCTACCCCAGGCTTTCACATTCATTAATGTCAACAGGTATTTTATCTTGGGTTAAGAACAGGAGGTATTTTTTTATATATATATACAAAGACGTAACCAAGGACACATGAAGCTTTATTTTAAGTGCCTGCTCTTTCCCCTTTTCATCTCTTTAAGAAGCCAATTAGTGAGCTGTATTTCTAGCAACTTGTGATTTGCAATAAGTAATTGTGGTCTAAGACTATTTTTTGACTGTTGCTATTTGCTGAACACCCACTTAGGGGGAAAAACCCACACACTCCAGCAATTCAATACATTATGGCTTTTGCATGAAAGGAGCTGAAGAAAAGTTGACTATAGTCTAAGGAAGCAAAGAAACATAGCGTTTACCTAGTTTTGCAAAATGCACTGTTTGGGATACTACTGTGCAATCCTAGTCTAAATTTACATAGGCTAGGGTCCTTAATGAGTTGGATAAAGCATGTGATAGGCAGCAGAGACGTGGCCTAAATTTGAATTCAACATACCCCAGACTTCATGCCTACAACCTGTAAGCAGACGAGATGGTGCAAATTAAACATTCCTTTTGATTTCAGCAGAAAGTCAAAACATATTGTCCCACTCTGCCCACACTACTGCAACAGTCCTATTCTCCAACTGTGCAGACAGTCACCATACCCAGAAAGCAGCATATAAACATCTGTCACAGACCATACTTCAGACAATAGGGTGAACAGCGTGGGCTATACTGCTCTGGACTTTTGCAAGCACAATATATTCACTTGATTCGGCTGCAGCACTCTGCTGTGCATAAGGCTCCCACCAGCCAAATGGCTCTTGCAGAAGCGAGCTGCCACAGTTCACCCAATCTCTCCCATGCGGGACACACTGTGTAAGTATGCACTGGGTACAAAGGATTCCCAAGAAACTACACATACAGTGGTACCTCGGGTTAAGTACTTAATTCGTTCCAAAGGTCCGTTCTTAACCTGAAACTGTTCTTAACCTGAAGCACCACTTCAGCTAATGGGGCCTGCTGCTGCTGCCGCGCCACTAGAGCACGATTTCTGTTCTCATCCTGAAGCAAAGTTCTTAACCCGAGGTACTATTTCTGGGTTAGCAGAATCTGAAGTGTATGTAACCCGCGGTACCACTGCATACCGATAAGAGTTTACTCTCTATCTAGTAAGTGAAGTTAGGGTTATAGCCTTTGAAGTGTTTGCAAATGTAGCCCATAGGTATGCAAAAAGCTATGATTCAGCAGGCTTGCATGTCCTATCCACATTTCTATGGGAATCTTATTGAGTGTTTCATACTCAGCACACTTTGTTTCTCCTTCAACCCCCCAAAATGAAAGCAACTTTTCCTGGACCAATACAGTAGTAGTAGTAGTAGTAGTAGTAGTAGTAGTAGTAGTAGTTGTTGTTGTTGTTGTTGTTGTTGTTGTTGTTGTTGTTGTTTTAGAAATGGTTATACTGAACAGTTCTGGTTACAGTAATCACAAAAGTTTATATCCAACACTGCTGTTCAGCTTGTGCAACATACTTCCTCTTGCACAAAAGAACTTCCCCCGAGTCTCTGACGCTCCCTATGCTCCCTAAAAACCTGCTCCAAAGGTTTGGGAAACACACAGATTTTGGGAGACAAAATGAAGTCTCACTGCCCAAGCAGAATGCTGCTTACACAGCACTGGATACAACCCAAACCCTGCAATCTCCAAGATGAAAAGACCTATGTGAGGAGATCTATAAGCTAGACTACAATTTCCACTGCCCATACCTTCATCTTTGTCTTCAAGTCCTCACTGTATTGTCAACAGTCACTTACTTTTAACTTTACTATTTGAAGAGAAAACTTAAGTTGCGGGCCCAGGCGCAGTGAGCCCAAGGCCACTGGGGCTAGGGCACGGGAAGCAATAAAAAATTACCTGACAACATTTTGAGGTTGAAATGGCGACAACTTTATTGAATACAGATGTCAGTAGACTTTGGCACAGTCACCGGGTATGCTGGCTGATTACTCCATCAGGGTCGATCATGGGTTAAGGATTCACCATGACACTCAAGTCAGTCCCACCCTGCTAGCTCGCCACCAAACTACTCACATCTGCAACCAATTACGTAGGCCCCAGTAGTTGTCAAGCAGCCAAACTTCATTGCCCCTTGATGAAAGATGCACACCATCAGGCCTGTAAACAGTCACACTGCTGAACACGATTGCGAATCACCCAACCCACCAGGCGCGAATGTGGAGCTAGTTTAAGTAAGTTGGAGGTGACTGACCCATTTGAATTTGAGTTGCTGAAGCATCTCAACAGCTCCCACAACCGGCTGTGGCTGTGGTCCAGCCCCGGCTCTCCCCACAGGGGGCTGGCCTTGCTCCTGGGTGCAGGGCACGTGTGCCACCCCAGGCGACTGATCAGCTTGCTCCTCCTCCTCTGCTGCTGCAAAAACAGTGAACGGTCTAAATAGGTCTGTTTAAAAACAGTTTTGGAACCACTCATTTTATTATTATAGTAAGCTGCTGAGTGTTAGTAGTAGTAAGATTCAAAGAAAAGTTAAAAATGCTGCCACTTTCTCTTCCAGTATAAACAAATGTGATATGGTAAGGGGCCAGGCACTAATCCACAGTACGTAATTCTGATCAGTCTGTGAAGTTTAAGAGCTAGAGCAGGGGTCGGCAACGTTTTTTGAGGCCAGGCCGGTCCACTCCCTGGCAGACCTCTCGGTGGGCCAGGTGAGCGCCTGTGCACACAGGCTATTTCTGGCGCTCTTCCAACCCAGAAGTCAGTCCCTGCGGTGAGGAAAAAAATGTTGCCACGAAAAAAACACAGATCCCCACGTCGATCCACGGAACGGCCGTGGGCCTTAGGCTGCCAACCTCTGAGCTAGAGAGACTCTTAAGGAAGTTCATGTTTCCAATTCACAAATTATTATTATTCTGCATTTTATACCTAGAATCTTAATGGGATACTCCTCCTCCCCCCTTTCTGAGAGGGAAGCAGAGATGATTGACTAGAATTACTGCATTTAGATTCTAAAGAGCTCCTAGTATTTGTCCATATTATTTTATTCAAGGGATAAATTAGTTTACCTTGTTTGGTAAATCAGATTATCAGTTCATCATTCATATTGCTTAGATCTTAATACTCAGATTGATAGTAATGGAAAAACTTTACATTGCAGTAAAAAAGAAATTTAAAAAAACTTTTTTAACAATTGAAAGGCACTGTTTTGATAATCTGCCTGCTAACATAAAGCTATTCCAAAACATTATCTCGCTGTAGGGTTGTTACAGCGTATTTTAAAAGAGAAGCACTGTTAATGCTTCCTCTGTGTAGCATCATGACAGCTTCCTGGCATTTATCTGCTAGGATGCTAACATATTGTTGTTTGTACTTTACACCCACAGTGGTCTTGATGGGCTCTCACGACTCACAGTTTCCATTCAGAAAAAAACCCATTCACTAATGAGTTCAAAGATACAATAAAACAAATTATGAAAAAACTCATTTTTAAGTGCATCACTTTTTTTTTAATTAGAAGGATTTTCGGGCTGAACTCTAGAAAGTTCATGTGAAGTAATGAGATTTGCAAAATAAGTCCATGTGTTTAGCCAATGTTGTTGACGGTGTGCCTTGTTCTGAACATGTTGGCTGCACCTGATTTAATATTTAGTAAAATAACCAGAATTTTCTTAATGAAGTACTTTAGATTGGTCCATTATATCACTAACTTGTGCAGTAGAAAGGCAAGAAAAACGAGACTTGTCATATCTTAAAGGCTAGCAATTTTTTTATGGCACAAGAAAGTAGAGAGACTCTTGCAATTATGTAATTAACAGTTTCATTTACAAAATATTTGTTGATAGTACAGACATCCTGGCATTGATAAGCTAACTCCTCCGGAAACAGTGTAATGGAAACAATTCTACCAACATAATTCAAAATATAAAGTACTTAGTGAAATTATGTTTCACCACGATAAATGTACAGCTTTTGAAATATGCAATAATTGAGTATATTTTTATTCAAACTGAAACCAAATCCTCCTTATTTACTTTCCATTTGTCAGTATAATTAAATGTGTCAGCAGTTCTTTTAAATTTTTAAACCTATTTTTAAAAAAGTTTTTTGTCTTGTTTTGTCGAAATACAACAAACAACCTAAAAAGTTGTTATTCTCTATGTGCATCTCCAAGAAAGAGAGAATGGGAGAGAGAAAAGCAGGATCAGGTCACAGCTCTCTTTTTAACTAATTAAGTAATGCAATACTGTATAGAAAAGTTCCTGTTTCTCAATATAGTAAATGTTCTCAAGGTATTTCTTGATAAAGATGGTGATTAGATGTAGTTAGGCTGCTTAGACTGCTGAAGGAGCACTTATGGGGAATATGGTCCATTGAGGACAGTAAGACCTGCTTCCGACTGAATATGCAGTGAATTACACTTCATGAAGAATTGCAGTCAATAACACTTTTGTTTCTCTGAAAGCACAGAAATTGTGTATTGCTTGGAGCAGGGTGGCCCAACTTTTCATACTAAGTGAGCTGCAAAAGTACTTTGACATGGAACCCACAGGCAGCACACTGCCTTGTCACACAAGATGGGAGAAGCAAGGCCCAAATTTCATGCCTCCCCCCCCACCAGCTGCCTTCTCAAAGCCGGTTAAGAGAGGCTCTGGCAGGGTCCTAGGGCACTCCATCTCCTTCCTAAAGCTGGGCAAGCACTAATTAGGCTTTGGGAAGGAGGGAGGACTCTAGGACTCTGTCAGAGCTCTCATGCCTCCGTCCCAAAGTCCAGCACAAGGTCTGATGGGTGTGTGTCAAATGATGCTAAGGGCCACCAAAAAAGCCTCGAGGGCCGCATGTGCCCTTGGGCTGCGTGTTGGACCACCGCAGTTTAGAGGGAGATGTCAATATGATCACTTTAGAGTGGTTAAAAGGTAAAGGGACCCCTGACCATTAGGTCCAGTCGTGATTGACTCTGGGGTTGCGGCGCTCATCTCACTGTATTGGCCGAGGGAGCCGGCGTACAGCTTCCGGGTCATGTGGCCAGCATGACTAAGCCGCTTCTGGCGAACCAGAGCAGCGCACGGAAACACTGTTTACCTTCCTGCTGGAGCAGTACCTATTTATCTACTTGCATTTTGATGTGCTTTTGAACTGCTAGGTTGGCAGGAGAAGGGACTGAACAACGGGAGCTCACCCCGTCACGGGGATTCGAGGATTCGAACTGCCGACCTTCTGATCGGCAAGTCCTAGGCTCTATGGTTTAACCCACAGCGCCACCTGCATTCCTTAGAGTGGTTACTCAGTCACTAACAGAAAAGTGGAAATGCATTGTCAAACAAAAAGTGATTTGCAAGAAGATTATTTATACGTGCATGGTTGCATCCAATTTTGCGTCAGCAGAGTTCCACTCACACAACAAAACTTCCATTTCCTCTCCCCCACAATGCTAAATCTGCTCTGCAAGGTCCCTGAACCCTCTGCATCCTACAGTATGCCAGGTTAAAGTGCTAGCAACTGAAAACACATTTGGTTACTAGGGCTCCACACCTCCAGATATTTTTGCCTTCGTAAAGAATGCACATCCCACGCATATAACCTGTTTCTGGGCATGTATTATCCTTCTGGATTCCTATCTGTGCATGCAGAACAGCAGCTCTGACATCTAGCACCAGAGAGGATGCACATTTCCATCCCTGTGCTATGCACAGTGCACTGCCATGAAGTTAAGTCCTTTGAAGATTTTTTTGGGGGGGGGAGAGAAAACTGATGAACTCCTGGCCCTCCAAGTCAATGCCTGCCAGAGCAGGGAGGGCCAATAATTTTATTATTATTCTATTTAGTAAATTTATGCTCCACTTTTCTTCCATCATGAAACTTACAGCGGTATAGCATGAGATTCCCAGGTAGTCCCTCACCCTGGCTCTAACCACACCTAGCTGAGCTTCAAAAGAGGCTCCAAGAATGTGCCCTGCTCAGACCTTGCCCAAATTACGTTTTGAGGAGCAAGGGAGATAGTTACACCCAATTCTTGTGCATGTAGCACCTCTTATATACAGAGATCTCTGGATCATCAACATCTCCATCAATTTAATCACCTTCCATACAGTTGTCTCAATGTGATATACAATAACAAAACAAAACAAAACAACAACAACAGTTGAAGCACAAAACAGCAGTTGCATTAAAACAAAACAAATATCATATAAAATAAACACTTGTGGGAAAAAGCCATTTATTTATCTGGAAAAGCCTGTTGGGGGAGAACAAGATCTTCATTTCTTTCTGGAAAGTGCAGATCATGGGCAACTGTCGGATTTGAACAGCAGTGCTATTGCAGAGAACAGCAGCAATCACACTAAAAGCCCTCCTCTGAAATACTGTGGAGTGGGCTTCTGAGATGTTTGGGACTTGCAGGAGAAGTCCCCGCCCCCACAACAACATATACTGGGTATAAAGGATAAGGTGGTCTCTTAAGTAAGCAGGTATAGGACCTTATATGTTCGCACCAACACAATGAACCTGGCACCATGGTAGATTGACAGTCAGTGCAAATCCCACAGGTGCAAATCCCACTGGTGGTAGTTTGCCTCTACTGCAGAATTATTAAATGTACAAACGCATTACCAGTCTCCAAATGGTTAAACAGGACTACATTCTTTTAAAAGATATATTTAAAACCAAACTAAATTTTACCCAAAACTCTTATGACATGTTTCAAGTTTGTGTTAAAATGTCACTGCCAAGGGATAAAGTCCCCAAAATAGGCCTTTTAAAATAAAACTGCTGACAAGCCTTCAGCTCTAAGAGTGAAATAAAGTACCTTGGAGAACCAAATAAATGACGGAAACTGGCTTCAGCGCTGCAGGAAAATGAAATGTGCTGGGAAGCTACCAACATGCCCCAAGTTAGTTTGGTTTATCAAACCATCAAACTCTGTCTTTATTTTGTGCTTACAGATATGCATTTTATGCCAGCCTACATTTAGTGAATTGGTTAGAAATCTCATCAGAATGAACTCAAGATTTTGCAGCCATTTATGTGAGTTAGACTGTGCTCGTAAAGCATAACTCTGAGTTAAGAGTAGAGACACCGAATAACAGAATCCCTTGAAGGAATTATCAATGCCTTAGCTAAATTCCACAATAGTGTGGGCTGCAGCAAAGTTTGTGCCATTATTTTGCTGAGTGTCAACAAACCTTCTTTTGATGTCTGGACAGGTGAGTGGCAGACCTATTTTCACACCTACCTCCCTGAAATACTTCTGAACTTTCCTAGAAAGTAGGAGTATATGGAACATATCCCCTTATTTCCAGAGACTTTTCCACTCTGTTTCACCATAGTCACAAATATTTATGGAAAATATGCAGAGAGTCTCACGTATCCCTGCTTTTTGAACAACAGCATACAGGATTCTCACCCCACACTCACAAACAGGTGATCATTACATGCATTAGGCCAGTGTTTGCAAGTTGACATTTTATTTCACATGCTCGTGAAAGCTGTACTAGTTTTCATTTCATTTTGCTGCCTTGCCTTAACACATGAGCACATGCACAGTTGGAGAAAGAGAGAAGAACAAAGACAGATCTGCAAGCACATGTTTATAGACTGCCTGTGAAAGTGCCAACTACAAACAAAAAAATATTGCTTTGCTTATTTATGCTGCCCACATTACTGTCCTCAATGGACCTTTCCCACAGAACCTCTGCACTGCAGATTTAATCATATCATATGTTGTGTGCAGTGTTAGAAACCAAGATATGAAAGCTAGGAGCTAAATGGCACCTTAAACCTAGGTTATGGGCGCAACAACAGACTGTCTAGACGCACTTTTTTATAACAAGCATACAAAGCTGAAAATGAGTGAACTGCAGCTAAAGTCTTATGGTCATTTTTTGAGGCCGCTGAGAGAAAAACGCTGCCTTTCTGTAAGGCCAGTTGAGAGGTGGAACCTATCAGCTTTTCCTGACACTCTTGGAAGTTGAGCGGGGAGGAATTTCTCCTGCCACAGCCTCAGCTCCAGCAGCGGCAATTTTAATCTGAAATCTTACAAACCAACTTGATCCACTTTTTTTAATAAGTAGCACAGATTGAGTTGGATTGTAGACTTTTAACTAGCCTAGGTGTGCTCTAAGGACCGAAACCTCTTACAACAGCCTTCACCAACCCTCCAGATGTTTTGGAGATGAACCAGTGCCTGCTGGTGGCTCAAATTCTTGCCAAGAATGCAAGATGGGCTTCAGCCTGAACCTGCAGAAAACACATTTTTAGTATCCTTAGACGAGAGTGTCTCTGTTAAGAATTAATTAACACAGTACTCTTAAACTTAAAACAGTACTGTGGTTCTATTTTGAAAAAAATACGTCAGCACCCATTGCTGCAATGCAATAAACAAAGATAAAATCTGAAGGATAAAAAAGCACATTTCTGTCAAATATAAACGGTTTCTCCTGCTGCTGCTCTCCATGGTAGTGAAAAGACACTGAGTTTGGCACATGTGCCTAGAGTGGAAAGATGTCAGCTGAGGAGAGGAGGCAGGAACAGATGTCTTTCTTGTTAGACAGTGGTGGAAAGATCCACTCTGAGAATACACTTTTTTTTAAAAAAAAATGTAGGACAGCAGAGAGGCCACAATGAAGAAACATTGTTTCTTATTTCCCACGGCTACAAACAAAATTCACTCTAAATTATTCACCCATATGTTGTTATACCAAATTCAGTTGTGCACAATTTATTTTAAGAAAGCAGTTTTAATAATATTATTTTAAGAAACGAAAAGCTAAGTGCAGTATAACTATAAATAAATACTGTGATTGTTCATTTGTCATTTCAAAAATCCTTGAGGAGCAGATAGTGTGGTACGCCTGGCATAAAAATTAAACGTCTTAATTTTGAAGTATCAGAAATGCCATACACAAAAAACCCCCACCCCTACCCATGCAACAACAACAAAAAACCCTATCCATTTTCACCTACTTTCAGTATTATTAAGGTAATTCATATCATGGCACTTCTTAAATGTCAAGGTGTGCATTATCTGATATAAAATGGCATTGCAGTCTCATTTGTTCCTCAGTTACTAAGCTACGAATCAGTAAGTCCTTGGTTCAAATTTTGCATCTGCCACAAGGTAAAAACACAAAATCACTACATCGCCTTAGGCACACCACTCAGTCGTAGCCTCAGTACCATCATCTGCAATATGGATAATTACGACGACTTGCTGAAGTAATTTGCAGTTCTAGATTCTGCCTTGTTATACAAAGCTTACCTACTCTTATTACAAAAACCCTGATAATCCCAGGCACTTTTTAACAAGTTACTTTCTACTGCAGATAAAATGCAAATATGCCTTTGAATATGCTGTGGCACACATTACTAACTGGTAAAGAAGTTACTGTACTTGCAGCTGACCACTGCCAACTCCTGAGATCCAGCATGACCTAGGCTGTCATTGTAATGTCCTGGATCAAGTAAACAGGAGGTTGTTTTGTTTTATGCATGCTACTTCCTCAAAGAGCAGATTGTAGCAACAGGATGACCAAAAACCTATGGTATGTCTTATCTTTTTCACCAGAGAGGTAAAGCCAATTTGGTGGAAGGAAAAAGGAGGGAAGGTTTTCATGCTCTGGCTTTGATAGGTACAGTGCTTCAGCAATTGATATTCCTACGGCCTGCTCTTATCTTACTAACTTGTTTTATTATCATCCAGTGTACTTCATGGGTTGCAAAGTGGTATAGTGCAGCAGAGGTATACTAAGGAATCCTCTATTCAAGCCTCATCCACGAGGTAGCCTTTCCCCCCCTCATCTACAACATGACAATAGTACTTGCTTACCTTTTGCACAATGACTGAAAGGACTGCTGTAATAATGGACATGAAACACTTTGAACATTCAAAATCATTATGAGCAGTATTTGCTACATGGCAAGAGAAATGTCTGTGGTGTTTTTTCTTCACTGAGGGAACTGCATGTTGAAAAGTCTGAGGGCAGCAGGGAGCTCACACATAAACAAAGTTTAAAACACCCAACGTAGCTGAAATTCATAGGTAAACAACATAGCTGCATGAATTTCCCATTAGTAGTGGGTCTTGTAACAGGTGCCTTTTGTTTTGGTTTGGGGCATCTGTTTCTGCCAGTGATAGGCCTCATCCGGATCTTCTAGCTTAATCCAGCAGCCAGGCTGGTTGCTGGTTGCTAAGGCAACCTACCTGATTCCCCAGGTGTCCTCATACAGTGTCTCCTCAGGAAAGCTACCTGTCATAACAATATCTATTTTGTTTATATCTGGAAGTAATGATTCATTAGATTAATTTTTTGCCCTTTGTTCACTTCTGTACAGAACATGAGGTACTTTACATGATACTAATAGTAGGATACTCTTCAGGGAGCAAACTACAAAACATCGGTTTCATAAAGATTAATGGATCCACTGCTAAAAATGGATCTCAGATAGATGCCAGCAAATAAAACCTGTTCAATATGAAGGAGCCACAATGACCTGAGAAATATACTGTTGAATTTGCATAGCCTGAAATAGATTACTTCAAACCTTACATAGCTATCAATCTTGCGATCATGATCGATTGGATACAGGCAGAATACATGTGTCAACACTGTGGGCTTATACACAGTTCAGAACTTGCACATCTGCTGTGTTATGAAGAGCTACACAATTTCTTTATAAAATACAGAAAGCAGAAAGAAACGGACAGAACTGTGAGAAGGAAAAATACTATAAGAAACTGTATATAATTTCAACAACAATGACAAAAATGCAGGGTACATATTGTGTGGTCAAAGTCTGTGCACATACAGTTTGTACCCATACACACACTTTCCCTGAGAATGAATAAAAGTGCAGAATTTAGAAGTGGGGTCAGAAAATGTGAGTCTCCATGCACGCTGATTGTACACATTTTTGTATGTGTGGACTGTCCTAAAGTGAAAAAAGCAGATATTGCTAACCTTTGACCTTCCATATGCTGTTAGTCTTCAACTCCCATAATCCCCGATTACTGGCTACGGCTGACAAACTCCAACACCATCTAGAATGCTAGAGGTTAGCCACCCCTGGCATACAGAACAGTTTTAAAGGTGAATGGCCTGATCCTATCCCACCATGTGGGTGTTGCAGGAAAAACAGAAAAAATTCTGTGGAATTCACGTGGAAGAATTAGATAGGGTAGCAGAGGACTCCCCTGCTCAGCGCCTGAGGGCCCCAGTCCTGCCACTCACCACCTGGCCTAGGGCGGGGCCTGGTGGGCTCTATAAAGGACTGCTGCTGCTCCTCACAGAGGGCTTCATTTTGTTTTGTTTTTGTTTAAATTGCTGTTATTTCTTACGTATGTCATTTTAAACTGTGATATTAATGCTGTATTCTTAGTTTTAGATTTTGATTTACTGTATGTGGAAATTGTTTCCCATTTGGTTGTGTATTTTCTGATGTGGGTTATTTATTGTTTATGACTTTTGTAATTATGTAAATCTTGTTATGCTGTAAGGCGCCTTGAGCATACAAATAAAGCATACAAATAAGGCGGCATACAAATAAAAGATGATGATGGTGATGGTCACCACAGGAATCTTGCACCCTATCCTAAATCTCATACTGCAAACTTCTATGGTTTTATTTTCTTTAGATTCTGCAGTAAGAAGATTTTCCCTTGCAACTTGGGTGAAACTCTCCCCCCCCCCCCGCCTTCTTCACGGCTTGTTTCGCACAGGAAGTCACTTGCTATAAATCCTTTCTGGAGCAAAATTTCCTTGGCTTTTACTTGTGACAGAAATGCCACTATAAACTATCTTTTAATAATACCCTCAGCAATGTGAGAACAAGTTTCCAAGTTCTGCTTAATAAGCATTTACCAAGTTTGCTCCCACTGCATCTGCTTCTCATATGCAAAGCATACTGACAAAGTGAAAACAACCCCCCTCCCCCCAAGATCACACCAAGAGCACAACTTCTTTTTCATTAATTGGTTACCTAATGCAATTGTTTCTTCTTTTTCTGCAGCGGCTACACTACCTCTCCAGATGTAGACATGGCATTGGTGGACTCCAACTTTCATCAGCTCCAGTCAGCATGGCAAAACGTCATGGATTATGTGCACTGTAATTCAATATCACTTGCAAGGCTACAGCTTTTCAGTCCCTGAGCCACATGATGGGATAGGATCAACAACGTCCTTCACTATTATAATATTGCTCATTTTGCAGATCTTAATTTTCCCAGGCTCAGCAGCAGCAGCAGCGTCTCACGAATCTGATAAATGCCCCTTCACATGCCATTTTCCAATATAGATTCCTAGGTTATAATGCTAGTTTGCAATAACAACAATTTAAACAGTTGAATTTTCTTATTTACCCCGTAATCACCATGAAAGTTTTAAAATTCTATGTTCTCGCAACCTCAGAGGGATAGAATACTAGACTTTTGTGTAAACATACAATTTAGCACATTATGAGCTGAAATGTATTTTATAGTCTCTTCTTTATTGTTCCTCTGTATTTATAAAATTCTGTTTTAAAATTGCAATGCAATCTTGCATATTACAAAGCTCTTCGTAAGATGACAGGGCTAGAGACACAACTGGAAGTGTGGGAATATCCCTAACTTTTCTTTTGGATCATCTCCATGTACAGTTCAGACCACACGAGTGGTCACAGTCAGGCATGTCAGTAATATGGGCCAATAAGTCTAATCATCCCACCCAACTAGATTGTGAAAATTCAAAGACAAACTCAGTATGTAAATTTAGTTTCATGAACTGGCCTTTACTCGAGAACCTCATGATAACACATGTAGATTCACTACCATATGCCAAAAATGAAGGCAATCAACCCCACTTTTAATAAGACAATTAAGTTTATCCATGATCACTCATGGGAAATAGCTATCAATAAAATCTGAATATAGTTTTAAAATGAGTTTGTGAGAACATCAAGATGACCTCAGTGACAGTTTACCTCAGGGGTAGGGAACTTTAGGCCCAGGGGTCAAATGTGGCTCCACAGGACTCTGTTTGGCCTTTGGGACTTTCCTCAGGTTATATGCCTCGACAGTGCTGTTCCACATCACGCCTGAGTGCTTTTACCTGGCTGGAATGTGTCTTTGTGATGTATTAGGCTCTTGGCTCAAAACCATATGGTGATGAGAAGATCTGAGGCCTCCAGGCTCAGCAAATTATGTCTTTCTCATGCCAAAGTTCAGAGGCCTCAAAAGGTCCAACCTACTGTATTTACTCGATTCTAATTCTCATCTTTTTTGGCCAAATTACGTTGTGAAAATTAAGGTGCAGATTAGATTCAATGACACATTTACACTCGCCAGCAAATACTATATTTTGTTTTTGTTTCAAGGTTCTGTAAATTGAGGTGCACATTAGACTCAAGTAAATACGGTAGATGTCACACTGCATTTGGACACAGACCAGACCTGATCTGAAATTGATTGGCTTATGGTAGACTCCTTAAATCCAGATAAAAATGGTAGATGGTAGATTTCCCCATCTAGCCCACAGAACAATTTCCTGTCTGATAACTTTAATTTAGCAACTGATTTTGATATGCAGCAGCATGCCCTTTGGCAGTGATCCTGCCCCTATTAATCATTGCTGATCATTAGGCATGCCATTTTAGTGAAAACTTGTTTTATTCCTCAATCCGAAGCACATGTAAATCCACTCTACTGAAATGAATGGACTTTGAAGTAAATTATTATTAAACTGAACTAAACCAAATAACAATGCAAAACTAACACCTAACTATGTCATGATCCACAGTGTAAAACACCACTGATATGTCAAGGAGAGGCAACAGAGAGAGAGGCATACCCTTGCTCATCTCCAAATGAGCTACTAAACCCATCTCCAACATTCAGAGAAAGCTCTGAATGAGATTCAGCTGATAAAAATGTGGCCAAAAAGAAAGACGTCATTGCTTTCATCACCACAACCTCATAGGTCTGCAAATAGTGACATCTGACTCAACATGCTTTTTGGCATTCGTGTTCAGCTATTTTATGGTCCTTATGACATTCTAATTCCTAATATAAGATTCTCAGGCTGTGGTTCATAAGAACATAAAAGCCCTTCCGGACCAGACTGAAATCCAATATCTGTAAGTCTTATTGAACTGAGCAGCACTGACTTGAAGTATACACGCATACATCCCTAGCTAACAGGACCAGTGGTTGGGGATGATGGGAGTTGTAGTCCCCAAACATCTGGAGGGCTGAGTTTGCCTATGCCTGGATTAGAATAAGGGTCAAAGCCATTAGTTTCCTCAGAGAGTTGCTTCTTCCCCTCCCTCCCTCCCTCCCTCCCTCCCCCCCCTCTCTCATTCATTTGCAGTGCCTACATAATGAAATACAATACCCAGATTTTTAAAGAGCAACATTACCGTAATTTTTATTTGAGGATTAAAACAAAATGGAACCGTGTACCTCTTTTATGATTGGCAAAATTCATCCATACTGGATAGCTAAGAAAGTTTCATATTTATATTCCTTGGCTGAATTGAACCTTTTGGCTAACAATGTTAAAGAAGTTATTTTGGAAACATCCACAGAATCCTAGATACTGGAATGGATTTAAAGCCTTAAATCAATAATCTCTAAAAACAGCAAGTGATTTCAACTTAAGATCACAGGTCTGACTCTAAGTATGATTCCCATGTGCCAAATGAAGGTAATGCCAGTCCAAAAGCTGTTAAAAATCTCCCCCAGTTATGAGAGCTGCTGCCCAAGATGTCAACTGGGAAAAGTAAATACTTTTGGAATTCGTTTCCTCGTGTCTCAAAAGAGAGAGACAGCTTTTTAATTTAAAAACTTGATAAATGAAAGTGGTAAGAATAATTTCATCAACCTCTCTATCTCTGAACTTCTTTTGCTCTTGTGGGCCTCTTCCTGTAACTTCAACCAAGTATGCATATATAATTGTATCCAGATAGCAGTAAAGTCAGTTGCTGCTGCTAAACAAGTTTTTTTAAAAAATAAAATAAAATATGAACCTCTCTTTTAAACACGCCATCTTGTTAAAGTCAAATTCCAAAAATCAAGGGAACTTACAAGCACGCCACTTGCTATGCACAAGGACATTCCTCTGCTAGCCCTGAAAGTAGCTGAGCCTTTGCAAGCTTTTCACATGGAAGTCTGGCAAAATCTTGGAGCTTTTTGTGAGTGAGTGGGTCTGACAGGAAAGCCCTCTTCACTACCACCTGCTTAAGGGCCTTCTCCCTGGTAGAAATGGCATGCATGGTAACAGACTCTAGCTCCCGTTCCATCCATGTCAAGAAAAGACTCTCTGTTGTAGCCTTGAGAGCACTGATTGCTCCCCTCCTTGCTGCTCTTCAAGGCAAGCTATTGAGCTTTGGGGACAGGAGACTGGTGGCAGTGACACTCAGAGGATTAAGGAAAGCAAAGACTCTACTCACCTTGATCCTGCTCATGAGCCCTAAAGCAGATTGACATCGTTTCCACATGCCCTACTTAAATGACCATTATACACAAGAGCCGCAGAACAAGTACTTTTCAAAAAGGTGGTATGCGCCGGTACACCATACCCCCACCTCCCCCCGTCACTATCCTGTTGCCACCACTTGCCCACCCACCCACCCTTTCCCTCCCGCCTCACACCCTTCCCCCCTGCTTCAGCCTCCTCTGCCGCTTCCTGCTTTGGTGCGACCTATCAAAAACCTACAGTGGTACCTCAGGTTAAGAACTTAATTCGTTCTGGAGGTCCATTCTTAACCTGAAACTGTTCTTAACCTGAGGTACCACTTTAGCTAATGGGGCCTCCCGCTGCCGCCACGCCACCAGAGCACAATTTCTGTTCTCATCCTGAAGCAAAGTTCTTAAGCTGATGTACTATTTCTGAGTTAGCAGAGTCTGTAACCTGAAGCGTCTGTAACCAGAGGTACCACTGTATTTTGTTTTTTTGCAGGCAACCAGCAGTGGTGAAAATTGTGTGTGTGTGTGTGTGTGTGTGTGTGTGTGTGTGTTAAGAGAATGAAAGTTGTTTTGGTAGAGGCTGATGTACTGGTTTTCAACCAGTGTACTGTGGCACCCTGGGGTGCCTTGAATGATGGTCAGGAGTGACGGCCACTGGCCTCTGTCCCCCTTTCTTTCCCTCCCTCCTCTGATGCCCTCTTACATCTTTGCCTCCCGAAGGCTTACACAGTTTTTTATTGCAGCAGCTCTGCAGGTGAATGGTGCCTCTGGGAGGCTCCTCTCTTTGGGGTGACGGGGGAAGCTCAGAGACCAGGGACGGCAGCAGCAGCTGCCCATAGGACTCCTAAGGAAGGGGGGGAGAGGAGGTTGAGGGAACACTCCACAAGGGAGGGTGTTCAAAAAGCTGCAAGGGTTGACATAACTGGGCTCCTGAGCCCTAAAGGGGTTCCACAGAAAGAATGTAGTTGGTTAAGGGAGCCATGGACTCAAAAAGGTTAAAAACCTCAGACCTACGCTCTCAATTCAATCTCCCTACAGGAGAGAACAGTCATAGTTCCTCTTGCCTGTTCCCTTACTGGTTCTGTTGTTCATCCTTGCCCATTCATTAAACACACATTTAAAGCATGTGGCATCCCACAAAGAACCATGGGAACTGTAGTTACCAGAGCTACAATTCACAGCACCCTTAATGAACAATAGTTCCCAGCATCCTTTGGTGGGGGGGAATTGTCCAATGTGGATGTATCCTCACGAACATGTGTAAAAGACCCATGTAGGAGATGGATGGGAAGAGCTGCAGCTGCTTTCTATCCCACAGCACTGGAAAATTTAAGAGCACTATTACGTCCATGCAGTGAAACATTTTGGTACAATGTTCACACTCGGCTGCTTCCTTTGGAATAGGTCACTGGAGGCTTTCTGAACTTGGTTATTTTAGAATTTTTCGAACAAAGATGACAAGGAAATCATGATTCCCTACATATTGATCATATCGACCAGATGTTAAATGTTTACTTTCACTATGGAGTCTACAGTGAAGTAAGACATTTAACATCTGGTCAATTTGTTTATGTACACATCAAAAAGATGGTAAGTAATATAATCATACCCTGCAAGTATGGTAACAGTTTATTTAAGGATTCACCGCCTGAACTTTAAAATAGTGCATTAATAGTCCTTTTGAAGAAAATAGTTCTCCTGTGGCTCTGAAAACCAGGTTGTAAATTCATAAATACAGAGGATTTCAACAACATAAATATTAAAGGAAGCCCAACTTCTGTCACTAGGACAACTTAAACCTATCGGGAAAATCTGCATGTATATTTACTTAATTGCCTTCCTTTATTATGCAATTTAGGCACTTTAATTTTCAGCAGAGTCAGTAAGAATTGGACACCCCCCCCCAAAGTACCTCCTTGGATGAACAGAAAAACTAGGTATGGAAGTACCAGGACACAGAGTCGGCTATGGAGAGAATCTGTATTAGTTGTTAACTGTAATCCTAATTTAGATGTTCATTCTGAAAGCAGGAAAATGTCAGATTTTTTTCCATGACTGTGTGCTACTCTCTTAAACCACAAGCAAGACTCTTAAAAATACTCAATTATGAGGCACGTTTCGTGCTGCAAAACAACTACAAATCCACACATTCAATAACTACTCCCCTTATAGTTGCTCCTTAAAATATCTCATTTGCAAAGCAGTTTTTTGTAAACAATAAGCATCCCAACCTCCTGAAATGTGTGCTACAAAATGAATGGGATTAGAATATGCATTTGTGTTTTTAATTGACTGTTAATTTCTACTCAGTATTTCATTTGTTTTTTCAAGAACAAGGAAAAGTGAAATTTATGAGTCAAGAATTATGGCTTCAGGAAGAATTTTGCAACTATTTGGACTCCTCCTGATGATTTGTGCTAAATTTAATATGCCTTTTAAAATGATTATTGCTTGGACTTTTGTTTGCACCTAGACTGCTCCATAACATGTAGAGAAATTGTTCCATTTCCACTTTGAATTTCAGGTGAAATTAACATCCAACCGAATGCTAGCCAAAGCAGAAATTACAGGACAGAAAGGTTTAATAGGAACTCTACAGCAATTTCGTTAATATTATATGTACTTGCATGCTGTGGCAGGGCTATGTTGACAACTTCAAAAATAATTTTAGAAATGAAAAAGCCTGCAGTGGTAAACTGCTTTTCCCAATTACAGTTGATACAAATTAGGTATTTGTTTGGTTTTTCAGATTTGTTTCCATCCTTCAAGCAACCATAAATATTTAATTGACTTCTACTTAATTAAAAATTGATGTTTTCCCCATTATTTCATATTTCAAACCCCCAAAGCACTGCTAAAAAATACTCATGTTGCCCTGTTTTGTTTTGTTTGAAAGGTGTAGCCCCTGAAAGAATATAAGATGTGTGTTGTTGTTGTTGTTGTTGTTTTCTCATTCCACTTGGGATATTCTCCTTATACTCAGATTTGTTCCTGCACCATAACAAACATCTCAAAGGTAAAAGGAAGCATCTTTTTGGAACTACCAGTCTCCTTTGCTTAATAAATTTCCAGATACTGTGTGGCATCAGAGAACGAAAAAAGGAGGAATAGTGTGGTATAGTGCACAAACATCACTTCTATTCTTTGTTTACCATACCAACTGTACCACCATGCACAATCTGTTTCTCATTCATTCTGTCATATAAGTCACTTGAAGAAAGCCATAGACAAAAAGCCTCAACTTTATCTGTTAGTGTAAGGAACCCATAAATTATATACAGGACTCAACAAAGCACACTGCTAGACCCACATGAACATCAGGTATTTGTTTAAGAATGTGCCTATATACATATGCATGCTCAAATGCAATGCTTAAGTGTCCCCAAATACGTATTTTAAAACACACACGAGATACATCTACAAAAAATGGGGCAAACATAAGAAGAGCCCAGTTGGATGAGACCAAAGGCCCATCTAGTCCAGCATCATATTCTCACAGTAGAGTAGCCAACCAAATGTCTATGGGAAGTGTGCAAGCAGGATCTAAATGGAACTAAATGCATCAGCATTATTCCCACTTTAATGCACAAATCTTCCTGCCTCTGGTAGTAGAGGCAGAAGAACACAGCCATCAAGGCTAGTAGTCACTGACAGCCCATGAATTTGCCTAATTCTCTTTCAAAGCCACCCAGTTTGGTGGCCATCACTACATTTTTGTGGAATCTGCTGATTCCATTCTTGTGCTGAATAAGTGCTTTCTGTTGTCTATCCTGAATCTTCCAATAATGGGTTCTTATTATTCACTAGCAAAAAGCCCAGAAAAGTTTGTGTTGAAGGAGAGGTTGCATCTGGGTAATTCTAAGGCTACAGAATTTTGCCCATCCTTCCATTCTCCCCCTCACCAGTTTTCTCTTCCTATCCTGGAAATATTCCATGGTGTTCTCTCTCTTCCCCCCACACAAACACAAATCTTTGGCACTCTCTTCCCAAACCACACAACCCTTCTCTCTATGTTTGGCCCCACTCCAACACAACCCCCTTGGTCCTTCTGGAACCAATGCTATACTTTAATCATAGCTAAGTGGAAGAGTCATAGCTCAGCCCTTTGCATGATAAAGTTATGAGTTTCTATCCCAATCACATCACCATGTAGGCCTGGGAAAGACTCCTGCCTGATATCTGGAAAACTGCTGCCCTTTCGTTTATAAAACACTGAGCTAGCTGGACCAAGAGGACCTATATATCAGTAATAGATTAGGATGTAACGATTCAGTGCAATACAATGTGAACGGGACTCTTGCACAGTCTTCTATGACAGCTAAAACCACCTTGCCCTTTCCAAATTCCTTTTGTTATATTCAGTATATTTCCTTCCTTCCATTCTATTTTATAACCAAGGTAAAACAGGCTCAGACCTATTTTCTGGTAATCATAAGCAGTAGTCCTAAAATCACCTTCCATTGTTTAAAGTGCAAAGGCATTTCCGGGGGGTGGGGGGTGGAGGGTGGGACTTACAAACATATCTAGAGAGCAAGAAAGAGATACAAAATGGATTTGAACTGACTAGAGTAGCTACGATTGAGTGATAGACCCATCTTAATGGTACCATTCTGGAAATACCAGGCATTACAATGGCAGACCTGTGTGTAAGACTTGGCTTTCAACCAAACTAATTTGAAGCAGTGCATGGTATGAGGCCACTCACAACAACAGTATAGTCAGGTGGGAGGACAGCCAAATCCATATCTGCCTGTGCTTTTCTCCCTGAAACCACTTCACTCTGCGATTTTTCAGGGAGAAAATAACATAATATCAATGCAATTTTAAAATATTCCCATAATTTTTTCTAGTCGGTCCCTCATTTGAGGAATATTACGTTACTTCTAAAAACTGGCATACACTACTGCTTCCTTAGAAGATAGTGATTTAATTTTGGAATTTTGTCATCTGCATAATTAAGAAGAAACAACAATAGATCCAAGTAAATGGTAAGGATATCCTAATATTTTCTTCATTTTTGTCCATGTGTTAGATTACAACAAAGCCATATAGCTAGGATTCATTCCTGAGAATAAAATCATTTGTAGGCAGTTCATGAAGTCAGAATAATTTCCAGAAATGCAGAGTCATGGGACCTGGAACGTTGCCATAGAGGATCATCATCATATCAGTTACACAGTTGTGAGAGACAGATCCTCATTTCTAATTTTCTGGTGCGAAAATGACTTTATTTAGTGCTGTCTGCTTTTGCTGTTGTTAACAGTTACGCCAGCTGGTGGCATCCACAATCCCACTAAACAATTCACCTTTAAAGCCAAGGATACCCCCCTCCCCCTCCAACATTTAGTAACTATAAAATGGTATGACTGCAAACAAAAACATACTTTTAGATTCAGCAAGTCTCCAGAATGTTATACACTGACGCAGAGTCTGAATGTACACTGAACCATTCTCACGATAAAAGTGTCCATAGGTGCTCTCAAGATGGTACCATTAGTTGTGTGAACCCATGCAAACATACAAGATCCAAAATGGAGTGGCATTTCTCACCTGACAATAAGGGAATCACGACTTGACTCATCACCAGACTTTGGATTGTCCTGAATACCACCATTTGTTAACCAAGCCCAAAACCAAAAGTCCTCTTGGGATTCATTTTGGCTTGCCTGCTGGTGAAAGTGACCATGAGGTGATTGATGGTAGCACCATTTATCCATTTTAAACCCCTAGGTAGTAGCAGTTGCCAGGACACTGTCCTGTTCACCTCTATGTAGTTCCTTTCTTATTTAAGATATTGTGATATATTGATAAATCAATATATTTAGCTGGTGATATATCATGATATTGAAAACCAGTTATCACCCAGACCTAGTGTGCATATGTAAGGCTGCATCTTTATATGGTAATTTGATTCTAATTATACTATGAATGAGAGGGTTTAACACTGATGGGAGGTGTTATAGGTAATCAAAACTATACATAATTTATGAATTATTATTTGGGAGTCCAAATTTTACTCAGCATGTAGCATATCCAGAGGGCATCACCCAGCTGCACAATTTGCATACAAAAATTAATATTTCCCATTTCCCAAAGAAACTGATTCCATTTCATTTCAAAAGAAAATGATTTTAAGCATTCTAAATAGAGGCTTACGCATAACATCAATTTTGCCACCAAAAATGCACCTGACACCTGTTAATTTCCAGGTAGGAGTATACAAACAATTAATGTGCAAGGCATAAAAGCCTTGTGTTTAGCATAACCAACTCCCCCCCCCCCTTGGGCCTATTCCAAAAGTATCTTTAATAAGGAAACGACGAGTTGGTGCAGCATGAATTAGAAGTTAGTTGCACCAAGAACATAAAAGGTTTGTAAAATCCATGCTGTTCTACTTCTTGATTTTACATTTCCAAACAAATGAGATAGGAATGAAGCCCTTAGTAACACAAAGCTTCCCTTGGTAACAACAACAACAAAAACAAGCCTTTTCTGATTTGTACGCATTATAAAGGCTTCAGATTCAAAGCATGGATGACTGCTTAGCTGAAAATGTTACTGGAAGACCATACACAATAACATTGGCCACAATCCAGACAGCTGTACAATTAGTTTTGTGCACTCAGCTGATCTTTGGACTTATTCTTCTTAGGTATCAGTCCCTTCTGCCACAGATCCAACCACTTTTGAAAACTGGTGGAGAGCTAAAAGTACTTTGAGATATGGCAGGTAGTGTGTGTGTGTGTGTGTGTGTGTGTGTGTGTGTGTGTATAAAATACAGATAGAAAGAGGAAGGGTGCATGTCTTGCTGCTCCAAGGGAAAAAGTCAAAGGACCACCCTATTTGGCAAGCAGAACCCCTTGGGCATACATAAACTATTTTAAAGGACCGTCTTCATTTTATAACGGAATTACACTGCCACAATGGCATTTCAAAGGTCCAACACAAAAAGCAAGACAGCAAGATCTATTCAACAGGCAGTATTTACATGGCAATCACTGTGTATTATCAGCTATTAGTAGGATTCATGTGCAATTGCTGTCGCTGTTACAACTATTGAGTTTACTGCTGAGAACTCCAATTTCCTTTTGGGTGGTATACTGTACATTGCAGGAGCTGGATGGTGTTATATGTAATAACTATAGGTTGTATACAACTCAAATAACTTTGCATAAGAACAGTCGTTTGACTTTGGTTGTTCTCCTTGAGATGCAAGAGAAACAAATCTGAAAACAAGAAGAGATCACAATATTTGCCTGTTCAAAGAAAAACAGTTCATGTTCCCATTGCATGCATGCATGCTCAAAGGAACTTTTCTATCACTAAATTGGGGCCAACTTTTAAGATAACTCTGTGTATGGGTAATTGTTACCATCTGAAATCAACTGTGGTGCATAATAGGTATATTCAGTTAACAAAAATGCTTTTGACTTAACACGTTGCTTTAAAGGTTTTCCATATTCACACACGCTCCAAATGGCAGGGAAATTACACGCATGAAGTCACGCCCTTAATATATGGGTTATTTTGGGGTGCAATATAGATATGGTATGGTATCTTAAGTTGCGGTCAGTACAAACTTCACCACTACCTCAGAGCTGAATGACCGATTGACAGGGGGGGTGGATGTAGCTCCCCGATTTGACTGCGATGGACACATGGACTCTATGCAACGGAAGCTATCATGGAACTGAAGCTACCATTCCACAGCAAAAGTCACCCAGCTTGCAACCAATACCATCCACACAGAATGTACCCAGCTGAGATGTTGCTTCCTGAAGAGACAGTGCAAAACCGAGCCTCCCAGCAGTGTAGCTGCATGACACGATACTGCGCTGCCCCCACCAACTTCTTGTTATCATGGTGGGATTCACAAAGTCACTCAACCAACGTTTAACTTGTTCAAAATAAGCATGGACTATCCTCCTATTAATAAGGGACGCAGGTGGCGCTGTGGGTAAAACCTCAGCGCCTAGGACTTGCCGATCGCATGGTTGGCGGTTTGAATCCCCGCGGCGGGGTGCGCTCCCGTCGCTCGGTCCCAGCGCCTGCCAACCTAGCAGTTCGAAAGCACCTCCGGGTGCAAGTAAATAAATAGGGACTGCTTACCAGCGGGAAGGTAAACAGCGTTTCCGTGTGCTGCGCTGGCTCGCCAGATGCAGCTTGTCACGCTGGCCACGTGACCCGGAAGTGTCTGCGGACAGCGCTGGCTCCCGGTATAGAGAGTGAGATGAGCACACAACCCTAGAGTCTGGCAAGACTGGCCCGTACGGGCAGGGGTACCTTTACCTTTACCTTTATCCTCCTATTGCCCTCTACAGTACCAAACTTCAAATCAGTCCATTTAACCATTTTCTAACTATACGCTATAAAACCTACTGCCCATGATTTCTTATTACCATAATGAAATGTGATTCAACTGACTCACTCACCCAAACATAATTTAGCTGTATTCAGAAGAACTGCTAAGAAGCTATTCAAACACCTCTATCGCTCTCCTAGTGTCAGGGTCCAAGACAATAATAGGAAATTTGTGTGTGTGTGCGCGTGCACACACACATTATTAATATTGTTGTTAATATATTTTAACCACTCCCATTCCAAATCTGAAAGGTCTGTCCATCCTGAAAGATAGCAGAGCCAGCTGGGAAAGGAAGCTGGAATTGGCATTCGTCAACCCACTAAATTACAACCTATTTTTATACCCATGTTTGCACTATTTCTTGGGCATCTCACTAGAAATTCCAGTAATTCCAAATGACTAGTGAGATGCCAAACAAATAGCAAAAATATGGCCATGATGAAAGGGAGGCCTGACTATCAAACGAAGCACACATTTCCCCCAAATGTTAAGAAATTAGCACTGTTTTTGTTGACAGCTTTTAAAAAGATCATTTCATCACAGAACTTAAAATAGTATGTGTTTTATGATAATTGCTTTTGTTTCAGATATTTTGGATCTGTTTTATATTTGCTTTATGGTTCTCTTTTGCAGGCTATCTTGAAAATCTAGATTAATAAAATTATGTTTAAAAATTAAGCAAGAAGGTTGGGAGCAAAGCAGCTAGGAGAACAGGGACACTGATAGCAGTGGGACAAATGTTCCATTTGTGCAATAAGTGAGCCGTGTCTAAATATGCCAACACAATTTCATGTTACCAAGTTTCCACTTAATCACAATGCATTTTGTGCTTTTTTACAGAGGTGGTTTTATTGTTGGTTTTGGGTTGTATAGAAATATTTTGTAAATTGAATAAAGCAGGCCTATCTTTACAAAAAAAAAAGGAACATGAATTTGGTAGTTTAAAGGTTTTTTTATATTATTCTAAAGTTGTTTTATACAAGGGCTGCAATCCTTAGTATACACACTTTACTGGGGGCAAGTGCCATTGAACACTGTTGGGCTTACAATGTGAGTAGATATGTATTGAGTTGTGCTGTGAAACATATTAGTGTTTCTCTTATTCCCACTCCTAACCATGTTCCTTGGACTTTAAAACACTCTTTAGAGTGTAATGCTACAAGGCTGTGCCTAATTATACTGGATATCCATAAATAGGTATACATGACTCAGAATTTCTGTGTCCTCAGCCAGCCTATCAGACCACAAGAAATACACCAGCTCGGGTTAAATTAAGCAGTAAGATACAACAGGCTGCAGCTTCTGACATATATCAGCACACCTCGAGGTACAAAAGAGCTGCAGTATAGAGAGAAATCCTAGACTCACAATAGCAGCTCGATGCTGAATGTGATCTGAATGAGTATCAATACAAGTTGGACAACTTAGAACAAAACTCAAAACAAAGATACACACTTTCATTCCTTGTTTTATCTTATAGTCACCATAACAAAGCGCACATCTACTGCCTATATTTTCTGGCTGTAAGAAGGATGGCTATAATGTTGGATGGCTTCAAAGGCACATGTAAGTCCAGCATCTTATCACAGGGTGTGTACGCAATGTGTGATAATGTGCATTCAGTGCTAGATGCAGGTGCCTTTGGCTAGAAGTAAGTGCCTTTGTGCACATGGCGTCATCCCTGTCCCACACTATTTGTCAACCCAAAGTGCACTCTGCAGGAATGGTTATAACCATAACTTCCTGAATACATGTATACACAGGAAGTGCTTTCTCAAGTCACCACCTATTGGGGAAAACCTACCCACACTGCAAGGTTGTGCTGCTCTTCATTATGTTCAACAATAACCTGGGTCCTGGTTTTTAACTCCCTAAAGCCTTACTTCATTACAATTTAAAAGGTAAAGGGACCCCCTGACCATTAGGTCCAGTCGTGACTGACTCTGGGGTTGCGGCGCTCATCTTGCTTTATTGGCCAAGGAAGCCAATGTACAGCTTCCGGGTCATGTGGCCAGCATGACTAAGCCGCTTCTGGCGAACCAGAGCAGCGCACGGAAATGCCATTTACCTTCCCGCCGTAACGGTACCTATTTACAGTGGTACCTTGGGTTACATATGCTTCAGGTTCCATACGCTTCAGGTTACAGACTCTGCTAATCCAGAAATAGTACGTCAGGTTAAGAACTTTGCTTCAGGATGAGAACAGAAATTGTGCTCCGGCGGCACAGCGGCAGCGGGAGGCCCCATTAGCTAAAGTGGTGCTTCAGGTTAAGAACAGTTTCAGGTTAAGAACAGACCTCCGGAACGAATTAAGTACTTAACCCGAGGTACCACTGTATCTACTTGCACTTTGACGTGCTTTTGAACTGCTAGGTTGGCAGGAGCAGGGACCGAGCAGTGGGAGCTTACCCCATTGCGGGGATTCGAACCACCAACCTTCTGAACGACAAGTCCTAGGCTCTGTTGTTTAACCCACAGTGCCACCTGCGTCCCTCTACACTTTAGAATGTATATAAATAAGGCAGTAGCATTCTCAATCCATGACACAGGCTGCCTCTTCCTCCCTTTTGTCAATAAAACTAGTTGCTGTGTTTCCCGTGTTAGTGTGGTAATAAACACAATACATTGTCAGGTTTCAAAGTGGAAAACATTAAAACATGTTCTTAAAAGCTCTGGTTTTGGAACAGGAACATATCCAGGTTTCCACTCCTTAGGAGGAATAATTGGTTCCATTTATAGATCAAAAAAAGGATTGCAAATCACTAGGAAGACTTCTCATGCAACAGTAATTTAGAAGCAGTTAACTATACTTTTAAAGACAAATTTCCTTTAGTATAATTTGACCCTCAGGACCAATTAAATTCATTAATATCCCAAACGAAATACAGGATAATAAAAGGGAAGCACCTAAAGCTATTATACAAGGAGAATTCCCCCCCCCCCCAGAAGCACCAGGCATATGGAGCCAAGGGTGGGTGGGTGAGGGTAGACCAATTATTAGTTATTAAGAGCTCCTTTTGTAGACACATACAACACCTAGTGTGTTTAAGTAAAAGGAATATTACGCTTAGTTTGATATCTGTCCCACCATACATGACCTTGAAACATTTTATTTATTTTTCAACATCTTTATCTATCCTTTCCCCCTGGGCAACATACAAGGGCTTCCCTCATTTTATTCTCATAAGTCAGGTTTGGCTGAGAAAGTAACCCACCATGAAGTGAACTTCATGGCCATGCAGGGCTTTTAATTTGGGCTTCCCTGGTCCCAGCCCAATATTCTGTGTATTACACAGTACCACTCTGGTTCTGACTATACCGCTGCCTTAATGCCAACGTTAATCAACCAACAATTAATTTCACAATGGATTTAAAGTATACCACAGCTTCTGTGCACAACAGATTTTGATTTCAACAGGAATGAAGTTTGCCTCCCTAACTAGGCACTACACTGCATCTACAGTGTTTATTATCTTTAAGTAATCATGTACTAGAAAAAATTAATGGTTTCTTAAGTGTGTTCTTATTCATTGTATGTGTGTTTATCATTTTCGCATCTTACGTTCTACATTTTCTTCAATATTTGTTTCCTAGTTATATGCCCCAGATTATATGTATTTCTGGTCCTCAAGATTCTGGTAACAAGGTACAAGATAAAAATCATAAGAACTGCCAATGCTATTCCTTTCCAGCCACTCTAATCATTATACCTTTAGAGCAGCCTCATGTTTAATTTCTGTCCTCTTCAAAACAAATAGGGTTCAAAATAGTATGTCTGTATTTCTTATGCAACACGTTTTTTCATATTTTTAAGTACTGGAAAGGGTAGTGCTGGCTATAAGCAAAGAATCCTTTCCAATCTAGGCCAAAATGGAGCAATGAGCTAATATTCTGCAGTATAGCTAAGATTTCTGGTGTGTGACTATACACAGAATACACAGAATATCCAGCAAATCAGTTCCGTTCCGTTCACTGTGGAGGTGTCACCCTGCTGTGTGGCAATTGGAAGCATCTGCAATCGGAAGTTGTTGTACACTTCCATTTGGCAGTAAAGTTCAAATGGACAAACTATTGTTAGCATTTTTGTTCCAAACCAAAGTTCACAAACCCACATCAAAGTATTGTTACCAATAACATTTATAATTAAGGCACATTGAGGCCACAAAGGGAGCAACCTGCACTAGGCATAAGCACTGGGCATAACTAGACACTCAGCAGGATGCAAGATAAGCAGAATCCTCAGCAGGATCAGGTCAAAGGCTCATTTGAACCATCATCCTGTTTCACAGTGGCCAACCAGATGCCTATGAGAAGCCCAAAATCAGGAAATGGGTGCAACAGCACTCTCCACTTCTCAAAGTGAACTTTACCTGTAGTCACAAAGCAAGCAGCTGTACCCAACAACAAACATATGGACAGGTGATGGAAAAAGTGGGTGCCTTGGTGTCCAACATCAAAGTCCTGACTGGCCACATGTACTCATCATGGCAGCACTTAAGGGCAAAATCACATGCATCTGCTCATCACTCAAAGACACCACCATCATGAGATTATTTACATGTATGAAACAGCTATCAGTATCAAACACCACAGACAGAGCTTTCAAATAATCTGGTATCACTTCAAACATAACAGCTTCCATTGGAGTCTCTTTGAGATTAAGCCACAAAACATTTAGTGTCAAGACATCAAGTCGAACACATGCATGTCTGAGTCAGTCCTAAGAAACCTTGCACTACCCGAGATCATGCAGTATTTAAAAATTGGTTTGATATTATACAGGACATCAGAGGTACAGCAGGATACTGGATTCAAGTGAATCTGCAAGCATGTTTTGGGGAGCAATAAAGGACGTCAAGAAGGAACATCCAGTGACAACTTCTGGTCAACGGAAAAATAATATTTGGAATATTGTGCTAGTGAATAAGATAACTGCTTGTAAATGAGAAGCAATAAATAATTCAGAGATTCTTCAGAAGAACTTGACTATCCTCTCGCTATTTTGGAATAGATATACACCAAGTGATTTAGCACCTATGGACATTGTGACAATCTGGTGTAAGGAGCTGAGCATATTTAATGTAACATTTAGTTTTCTAATCATTATGTTTTCATAATGAAAACATTATGTTTTCTAATATTTTCTGAATATACTTTTAAGTCATTGTTCTTATACATTGGCTCAGTAAGCCGTGGTCTAAAGCAAATAAGCAGTATTGCTAGTGCAGGCTGCTAAATGCACCAGCTGTTTTCTTCCCTATGGAAACTTCCCAAGCGGAAACTTGCAAACCAGTACTTGTGGTTTGATTTTACCCAAACAAAGCGGAAAGAAAGCCAAGGACAAACCTTGAGTACTGTTTGTGGTTTGTCTGGGGAGAGAGAAACCATTGAGCGCTAGTTCACACATTACACTAAGGTTTGTCAGAGCTACAAAAGCTCTTCTGGAGACATAACTGAACAATGCTATAATAGGAGTCTTCTCTTCCTAATATAACTTCCAAATAAACCTCTACCTATCTATATGTATATAAAATGGCAAAGCTTCCATCCCGATTGGTTAAACCAGGAAAGTCTTAGCAGCACCGTACAGTCAGATCTTGCACAGCACAGATGTAACCCTTTTAAATTTTCCTTTCCTTTTAAATAGTGTTCTGGGAAATAATCAACAAACTTAATTGTTAGTGAAATTTCCCTGAGATAATTCAGAAAACTGCCTACCTCTAATATTGGTTATACTTTTTGCTGTCAGCAGTTCACTGTGTAATCATATCATTGCTGTGGTTGGAAGATACAGCCACAATATCCTGTTTTGAGCTTTAAGTTTCTTGAAAAAAAACACACAAAATCAAATGAAAATATTACACTTTAAGTACTCTTCTTGACTTTCCTAGCATAACTGATCAAGTATTTATTGAAACAGGTTTCTTCCAAACAATTTCACATTTGTAACTGCACAGAACCTGTTGTCAAATGCCCCTAGAATAGATGCAGATAGTGATAGGGAAATAAACTACCTGACATATTCATGGGGCCATCCATATATTCTATATAATTGTGTATTTATCTTTATTGTAAAACCACATGTGGAAAAGGTTGCAGTTTTCCAAATGGTCCATATATGTGGAGAGAGAATTGTTAAATTGATTTTTCAACAAATTATAAACATAGCACACAAGTTTCCTTGTTTTATTAGTCTTTATTTCTGAATCTGTTGCAAAGGTACTTTTCTCTACCCTTTTCAAAGCACTGAGTTTCCTTTTTGGAAATATCACATAGTAACATTGTTTTAATTATGTTAACAAGTTTACTAATATGTAACTATCCTTTCTTGGAGCCATATGTAAACATGCCCATTGTCCACAGGGATTTCAAAAGATTCAGGAGAGAGTTTCCAACACAAAGGAACTCTGCCTACAAATCATTCTCCACTTTATAACAGAACAGGCTTGTCTAACCCTTGTGTTCATTCAGCTCCATGGATACACCCAGATCAGGACAAGCTCAAACGATGAGGTTTTTGGTACTGCCAACCACTTTAGGAAACCATTTCTTTGCAGCTCAAAACTATGGAATCCTGTTCTTTGCAAACGACACGGTTTTTGGAAGAGGGGATCTATGTTTGAAATTACATTATCTTTTCCTAAATAAATGTTTGTTTCATTGACTAGTTCTTTATCTGGGTCATTTAAAGCTCTTGGCAAAACCGCAAGCCTTGTCTGATTGCTGAGAGCCAAAGTTTAACATAAAATAGGGGATATATCATGGATTAGAAAACCATCTAGAAGCTCCAAGGGAAGTTTGCAAAGAATCACATCAGCTTCCACCTTACCGTCAAGGGATGATGAGGAACCCCTACTCACCTGGGTGCAAGGTGGAGAGGTAGCAATCTGACTCAGGCTGCAGTGCTAAACACACATCCAGCCCTATCCTAGACATATTATTTGAGAGCTAAGTCAGAGTCCAAGAGAAGTACGACTAGGATTGCAACCCATGCTGAAATCCAGTTGAACCAAACACGTCTTGGTTTGTGCAGCTAATACTCTGGGTGTCAAAAACAGTTCTAAAAGTGACAAGCAGTAGAATCTGCAGCAATATTTGGTAAGTTCATGTGCTTTTATTGTAAAACTGCAAGAAACAGATCTTGTTGCAAAATGACAAGTTCTTTCAGAAAAAAAAGACTCAGGGAGGAAATCTAGCTAATCTTGAGCTCAATCAGCATTTGGCAAATTCCCGCTGTCTTAAGTGATTGATTGATTGAATGATTGACAAGAAACGCTTAGACATGTTTCATAATGTTTGCCAAGAAGGGATGCACAATCTAAAAATAATAACAGTAGGAATGCTATCAGCTAAGACAATAATTCAGCAGAATTTTTTAAAATACAGTTTTTAAAAATTAGTTGGAAACAGAAAACCAAGTAAGACTCTCTTTTTTTTTTTGTAAAGTCAAAATAACAATTAAATATAATGAATGTACAGTTAGTTTCTCAAGTAACCTAACAGAACAGTCAGTTTGGTGATATGCTCCCAATTAAAACCTGAATGCTACATACAAGACAGCTGTAGAAGTTCAGACTCATATCTTTTTTTATTAAAAGTTACTGCACTATCAAAATTAATCAAGCACACTGGACACCCAATTACTTTTATTTATTTTATTTCAATTAGAGATATCTGTCAGATCCTTCTAATGCCTATGCTTGAGAACTCTGAAAATCCTATTTCTTTAGTTTTGCTATATTTTTCTCTGGGGAAAAAATACTTATGGAATCCTTTAATGGTTGGACAGATATTTGCTTCCATGAACAGTTCTGTCCATGCCAGTGAACTATTTGCTGATTACATTCAGCAGCAAATAATTCACGAATAATGTTACATATAAAATAAATCCCACCACCACCATGGATTTCACATAGAAGCAAACAGTTTCTCCTAATACCACAAATTTACTGTGATTCTGAAATCTCTGTGTACTAAGACTTGCAAACTGTTTGATACACACACTCTGTTCCATGGATTACACTCATTTGATTTAGCACTCATATACACTTTTTAATAGATAGAGCAAAGAACAGATTCACAAAAGGTGAGCTTTCTCCAATTAAACAAATACAATCACTAAATGGAGAGGCAATAATGTGCCTTGGCAATCTGCACATGGAATTCAGGCTTGCTATAATTTTACACACTGTATACAGAAAGATGGGACACAGGTGGTGCTGTGGTCTAAACCACAGAGACTAGGGCTTGCTGATCAGAAGGTCGGCGGTTTGAATCCCCGCAACGGGGTGAGCTCCCATTGTTCAGTCCCAGCTCCTGCCCATCTAGAAGTTCGAAAGCACATCAAAGTGCAAGTAGATAAATAGGTACCACTCCAGCGGGAAGGTAAGTGGCGTTTCCGTGCGCTGCTCTGGTTCACCAGAAGCAGCTTAGTCATGCTGGCCACATGACCCGGAAAAACTGTCTGCAGACAAACGCCAGCTCCCTCGGCCTATAGAGTGAGATGAGCACACAACCCCAGAGTCATCTACGACTGGACCTAACGGTCAGGGTTACCTTTACCTTTTTATACAGAAAGATACCTGTGTCAAAGACGGAATTTATTTTCATCTGGTAAGATTTTTAAAAAATCAAATAAATGAAATCTGTTCACTGTGTTGAAGGGTCCCCAACATTTTTTTGGGCCCAGGGCATATTTAAAAATCTAATGAATTGTTGTGGACACCACAAAACATCAATTGAGGACCCAATAACGGTAACCCACCCCCAGGGAACAAAGGCCTAGTTTTTATGGGTGTAAAAACTGTGCAGGGCAACATTCTGAGATTGTAAAATTGGTCACAACTGTATTGATTCCAGGTGTAGGTAGGCTTTGGCTCAGGCATTGGGTGTATATCCATTCTCAGGCCCCTGTTGGGGTGGGGGGAACGCCGGAGCAGGGTCAAACCTGGAGTAGAAGGACCACCTCAAGACAAGGGTCTACTTACGTGGCCCTCTGAGGCTGCCATTGGAAGTTCTGTGGCCCATCTGCCCCATTCTTGGCTTCTGGACAGAGACATCACTCTAGACCCCTCCAATGGTGCACCCTGTAGCCAACTGTAATCCTGTAGCCAACTGTAATCCTGTACCCAATGACCGCCTGCTTAAATAAGGAGGCTTAGCAGCCTCCGAATTGGTTAACAATGACTTTGGTGGGCTATCTAGTCCTCCTTTGTGACCAGCCATGGGAAATCCCCAGAAGCTGGTCACAAATGGAAAGGCCCTTCTTCTGCATTGATGGGCTGCAAACACTGCCCACTCCAGTATCAGGTAAGCTGCCATTTCACAGAAGAAAAATGGGCAGTGCTCAGAACTTCACCCTTAAACAGGCAAAACATCCACAACCCTCCCAAAACAAATACAATACAATACCACTGAGCAATGGCCATTTTCTGGTCACCGACTCCAACAGGCCTCCTTGCATACGTTATATTCTTCAAAGGACCACACACTATATGTGCCAGCGAAGTGTCCCTGGGTGATGTGTATAATGTTTGATGTTTTATAATGTGCCTAGGGGCAGCGCTGCCCCCCAAAAGTCACCCACCTTGCCCAGCATCTCCAAGGATACTTTCCCTATGTCTGTTCACCAAAAGCTGTTCCTCCCTGCTCTAGGGCAGCTTTATCCATGTAAGACCATTTTATCAGTCCAGTGGCTGCATAGGATGCACTATACCTCTGAATACTAGGCAGACGATTACCCTGATACATTTGGCTAATGACCCCACATCTGCTTTTGCCAGAACAATTTTACAGGAAGTAAACAAGTCAGTCTGAGAGAGAGAAGTGACTTGCCTGTTGCAGTAAGAACTGGGTAAGAGTTGATGTGTGTTCGAACAACAAACCCTCGAAATCAAATCCCCATCAATTAAATTCTACTGAAATCAATTTCCATCTCAGATCCCTCTGGAAATTTTCTCCTTCAGTTAATATACCCTCCTCACACACACACACACTTTTTTACACCTAGATTATCTCCGCTATTCATTCCCCCTTAAACGAATATCCCCACGCCATTCAGTTGTTTCACAGTTCCTCTCCAAACCATTTCCCCTTCCAAAAATTGATACCCAACAAAAGTATTAATCTGTCAAAATGTTATTTACATGCACCACAATTTCATAAAGAAATATCATCACTGCATACAATATATACATTCACAATATTTACACACAATAAAAAAAACCCCACATAATAACCAAAAGGACAAATCACTGGCTAACTGCAATATTACTGCTTTTCCTTTAAATGTCTGCGTAAGCCTGGCAGCATAGAAATGTTTTCAACAAAGGTTAAAAAATTAATACTGAAGACACCTGCCAAATCTCTATTGGAAGACTGCATTCCACAAGACTGGAGCAATAAAACTGAGAGCCTGGTGTCGTGTTGACGTCAAACGAGCCTTATCAACCGGCTATGCTGCTACAGATGATATCATTCATGATATCATTCATCGAGCTGTGATGGTAGGGATCAGGTACACCTTAAGTACTCTGGAGCTAAGTTTGTAACCAGGGCTTTGTAAGGTTCTTTGTAAACAAGAACCTTGAACCTGGCTCAGTTGTATTAATTTCATGCTTCCTTCCCAAAAAACACATTTGCATTTTCCCCTCTCTGACCCCTCTTAAAGAGACAAGATTCCCCGTTTTCTCACAGAGGCAAAAACCCTGTCTTTGCAGTGTGATCCAAAATGTCTCTATTTCCTTGCCTTCTTCAGTTTCTAGAAGAAAGAAAGCAATACCATTTAAGGTAAAGGGGAGGCCCAAGTAGCTGCTGTGCAATTAGCAGACAAAGCCATACCTCTTTGCCCAGATTAGCCAGGCTGCCTGTATCATTGAACCCTGTTCCATACTGCATAGGCACCCGTTTGTAGCTCAACAACCATCTTTAGGATTGGGGAAACTGGGCACCCATTTAGTGCAGTGACAAAGCTGCTTAAAAAAAAGTTAAGATGTTTCATAATTGATCCAGTCGTGTACATGTGCATTGATTCTTAATTATTGTTCAACCCTCTTTCATCATGGCAGATTTGGTACACTGTTTGCATTAAGAATATACAGTTGCCTATTAATCAAAGTAGCATTTGAACTCTGGCAATTGCTCTGGCTGCTCTCAGTCACAGTTAACATAAATGATGTCCATTCAAGAATGGAGTCATGCAGACATCCAGAGAGTTAGAAATGGGTGTAGTGCATATATTTGGACTCTACGGAGAGGAGCTTCAGGTCAAGAATGTGAAATGTACATTCCCCAACCTTCTTTTTTCCAACTAGGAGACAATCAGCCCATTCTCTATTCCCAAATTCATTGGGTTTATTTATATTTTAAACAACTCAGAAATGAAAGACATGCTGTATCAAGCAAAGGATGGAAGCCAAGGTGAAAAGGTGCCCTGCATGAATTTAAAAAAAGGGGAAAAAGACAGGTATAGGCTGGTCTTTTTATTCTTAATGGAATTAATACATGAATCATGACTTTAATAAGTGCCATCTGTTTGTTAATTGTACTTTGCAAAGCACCAGGATTTTGCTTTCTTGTTTAATAACAAAACAAGTTAGCGGCTACAAAGGAAAGTGCAGATGTCGTGAAACACCAGGATCCTACAACTTGAGTGTTAGGAAAATCATGGTTAATGCTATGCACATATTAATTGTTTCTGTTTTCAGGATCTAGTACTTAACTCATGGCATCAAAACTGTACTAAAAGATAGCTAATATTAATTTTTTGATAGCAGTTGCACGATCCTTATATTAGAAAAATATTCATTTGCAAATGATCCATGTGGGCTGACACACAGCATGGTCAAGGTGCCAAACAATGGTGCTGGCTTGCTGAAGCTCAGCATATTATCTGGCTCTGGTCAGTATATGGATGGGAAAACCAAAGGGACTCAATGCACATCTAAGTATGCTGTATTTGTATGCAAACCTAAATATGGTGCCTTTGACAAACTATGTTGAGTATTTTGAGACATCATATTTTATCTATAGTATCCCACATGAACCTATAAGCCCATTTGCACAATTCAGCCAGCAAGCATTAAACATTTTAAATTCTGATTGGTATCAATGGGAGATTTCCGTGCAATCAATCCTATGCATGCTTACGATGCCTACTCAGGAACACGGTGGGACGTACTTCTCAGTAAACACAGGAATACACTGTTAAACACATGCATAGGTACAGACCTTTACTGCATGCTGGATTGTGTCCACTCTTTATTCGTATTTCATTGTTTTTCAGACACTTCAAGAAGGTGATAATATTCCAGTAGTGTTTCGCCCAAGGCATAAATTCATACTAATATCTCAAGGTTGCCATGTATCTAAGGCTATGAAAAGTTGCAGGATATAACAAAAAATATAGCAAAATCTATCATTTCTCCACAATTGCTCACAGGCCTAATAAATGGTCAACATTTTCAAATCATTCCCTTATTTTGAAACAGGGTTTCATGGGTGCACTGGGAACCCAAACCAAGCAAGAAGAGGGCAAGCAGTGGTATTTCTTGTAATATGTTTAAAAACACAACAACAGCCCATCACGCATCCAACAAGCTCCTTCCAAACCACTAGAGACAGTTAGTTTACTGGCCTAACAGGCATCTATGCGTAGGTAACAGAACTTCCTCTTCTTCTCCTGTTTCCTTCCGCTCCATGCATCCCCTCAAAATTGGTGGGGTGGGGGAATGCTCTGGAGCATATTTGGAGAGTGCAGAGGAAGGAGAGGAGATAGAAGTCCCATTGTGCCACTAGATCTATGCATTCAGAGCACTGGATAAGACCCCCAAAGTCTGCACACATCATATGCATTGTCCTTAACTGCCACTGAGCCATGGTAAAACTGAGCACCATGTGAAGATACAAACTCTTGGTTGCCAGAGCTTGCTGTTATGCTAAGAGGAAGCTAGCAATCCATCACTCTTCCATTCTCCATGAGTCTTACCATGGAGAACTGACTGACTTTGCAAGGGCAGTAGTGGTGGAACTTTCACACACAAATTTCCTTGCTCCGTTGGAAGTTTTAAGGGAGGATGTCCAGTGGAAGGTGAAACACAGGGAGGACATGTGGACCTGATTCTCCAGTAAAACTTCCTCCCCTGAAAAGACACAGGTGAGTTCCTGCCTTCGCCAGCTGCTTTGGGAGTGAGGAGTGGAAACAAAATGGATGAGAGAGGGTTGAGTGAGAGTGAAAAGAGAAGAGGTGAAGAGGGGATAAAGGAAGAAGATAAGCAGTGGAAGCTGAGCAAATAAAGAAAGAACCCAATTTTTCCCACCCACAGGTGACTTGCCTGAGCCCCTCTGTGAGACTTAGGCACTTCCCAGACAACAGTGACTTTCTTCTGAGCTGGCTCCAGCTTAGATTCAGAGGGAAGGTAAAGCAAAGGGGGAGGGATTCTTTCTTTCTTTTTTACAAACCACATATTATTTTAATAGTTCTACATTTAAATGCCACTGTTTAAAACTTAGATTTAGCAATGCATTTCCCCTCACTCAACCATTTCCTCTGCAGTTTAGCCGTTTCAGATGGACAGAACAGGAAGGGTCCTGTTGCTATTACACAAAATGGCAAAACTCTCATTAACTGATGTGGAAAGAGATAATTAGCCCCAGAGGATAATGTGGTAGGGAAAAATAAACTACTGTAATACGCAGTTGAAAAACAATCAAGTAAGAAGTGTTCATTTCTGTCTCACACGACTTGCATATTATAAAAACACATGAAGATAGCAATTTTTGTCGTAAAACGATAAAAAATTCCTCTTTCCTTTTTATGTGCTAATGTTTATTAAGGTGAATTCTGGAGAAAATTCATACTAAATTACACTGAGAAAAACGTGAGTCATTGTTCCAGCTCATGATGGTCCTTAATTTAGCTTCAAAACAAGAGCAATGAAGTACTAAAGCAATGCATTTGTGAGAAAAATATCTCTTGTGATGATGTTAAACTTGGGGCTTATGTTTTAATGATTTGCAGGGCTTTTTTTTCAGTCATAACTCACTGGAACCTCTCAGGTGGGCCCCATTCTAAGAGAATGAAGAATTGCTATTCTAAGAGAATGAAGGTGTTCATGGTGAGTTCCAGCACCGTTTTTTTCTAGAAAAATAGCACTGATGATTCGTTAGGCTGTAATTAGCTGTTGTTCCCCAGATCTCTCTTATAATTTGAAGAGACAAAGTGTGCAGTACACATGGAAAAAACACTTAAAATCTTTTTTGGCAACTATACTTTCATTTCTCATGTAAAATATTGATTCCCTCTGCCTACCAACTGCTTTATACTTTGATACCCAAACTATTTAGCAGTATCCCAATCATGATGAACTACAAGTAGCTAGCATATTCATTATGACTAGTATCCAACCAAATCATATAAGTTGTTCTGAAAGGTCTGGATGAGGCATCCAATGTACCATCTGGTCTGATTTTGTGGACTCTTTTTGAGGGCTAAAGAAGAGACATAAATTGTCTCCTTTCATCATGTTGCTTCCTCTATGCTCAACTCTTTTGATTCTAGAGAAATCAAACTATCTGAGTCTATGTCAGTAACGTCATGAAGGAGAATACAGCCTGCAAAATTTTCATGGAACAAAGCTTCAAATTAAAGTTAACCAGTTAGAAAAGACAACAACATTGAATGGCAACTATTTTCAAAGACTGAGAGAAGCTGATATGCATTGGAACAATTGGTGCATCTGTATTACAATCATTTTTCAAGAATTTCCATATAAGTTTGTTCCAGGGGGAAAAACCATAGAATATTTTCAGTTGCCAAAACTGCCATTTGCAATTAAAAATTAAAGCTGCAGCACTCATCCCATGCAGGCAATTATCTAAAGGTAGCTGGCAGTCGTCATTGTTTACGGTGCCGCTGCTGTGTCATGACTTCATTAATCTGGGAATTTATATTTTAATAGATTTAACATTGTCAGATTTATTTTCAGCTAGGCTCATATTTGAATCACACTCACAAATAACAGTAGCAAAAACCCTGCTTTCTTGGCATTCCTCCAAACTACCTCACCATCTCATTTTTGGAGCGTTATAGTCCAACAGAACAAAATCATTAAAGGTGACAAAAAAAATGCATAAATTTTTATTGAAACTGCTAGAAACACTAATTAACATATAGATACCAACTTCCATAAGTCGCATCTTATTCTACATTCCCAGTAAATACAGCATCCCTAGAAGATGTTACTGGTCACTACAGTATAGCATGTACATCCCTGAAACTTGATATAAATCCATCCTTCACATGTATTCACTAAAAAGGCTATTTTTAAAACAACCATCCAAAGCAGTTGTATCTTTGCAGTAGTAACCCAATATTCCACAAAGGGAATACACACACATCTGCAAAATTCAATCACAACTACTCACAGAACAAATTGAACTTCAGGGGTAGTATCATGGGCTTCACTGTAAGGTTAGGAACTGAAGCATAAACTCCAACCCTGAAGGACCCTCCTCTTCAAGTTCTGTCCTACTTCAGCATAACTTTCATTTTATTGAAAGGTGCACCTCTTTGTCAAGCAATGGAATGCAGTGTTGATTTTAAGACTGTTTTACTTTTGTTCCTGCCACCATCTCAATTCTGTTGACAATTCCGATGTTCAGTTGGTTGATGTTTCATTGTTTCAGATTTAAACACACTATTCATTACAACTTTTAGTGAATATATAATCCATTCTGGTACCCTTGGGTGCTCTAGATACCTGCAATGGGTAGGTAAGTTCCTACTTAAGCATCTATTAAATTGTGCTCTGAGGCTGCTCAGTGGAATAAACATCCACAGGCTTGCAACTGAGTGTACAGAATAATGCAAATCTCCTTAGGTATCTTAAGACTGATTTGTTGAGTAATAAAAGTTTGATTAGTATATTACAGTAAAACTGTGTTTAGTAATTACTACCATTATTGAGGGACTCATATGTTGAATTACAACTGTGTAATCCAGGCGGGTGCTATTCAAGCTCTTAATGATCAAAAACAATTTGTCACAACAGGTGATGTATTCATCATCAGGGGAATAAAGTATTTTGTTGAAAGTCCAGTGAAGGAAACATATGAGGAAGAGACAGCAAAATCTAATTCTTCAGTTTGCAAATATCCAAAATTTGGGTATTTGCTAAGACTTTTCCTTATCTTTTAAAGACATTTAAACAGTCCTCTCAATCTTTAATGAGAGTTTTGGAGCCTAGCATGTCTATACATTTATTTTTCCCTAAGTTCCTTTCAATCAATTCAAAAACTTAAAAAGCTACTTTCCAAGCAAAATCTAAGCAAGTAAGATTTATACAAATACAAAAGCTACTGAAATTGAGAATTAGGGGGGGGCACCTTGAAAACCCATGCAATCTGTTGACTGCCCCAACAAATGTTTATACTGTTTTTAATGTGCATTCATTCAGAAACCATGAATAAAGTATCTAAAAATAACCAAGGAGACAAAACTGTTACAGGAGACTGAGTGAACAAGCAAACATGAATCTAAGTGAATGAATGGATGCGCCAGAGATGCAATACACTCATTCAGAGATATTCAAAGCCCAAGGGAGAGGAAAACATTTGCTTCCGATCATTCTCTCAATTAGATCTTTTCTTCTCTTCCTGTTTTTTCCTTTTTGCCCTATGGATGATACCAAGCCAGACTCCATAAAATTGATCCCTAAATGAAGCTGTGAATTAGCTTTCAAAATATCTTGCAAAACTCCTCTTTCACGTGTTCCTGAGCTTTGTTCCGAAGGGCTAACAACTATATTGATACCCTATACATAATCAAGTTCCTAACTTCAGAATACTTCAGATTGTCAGTGCTCTGTCTGACAGTTGAGCCAAATATATATAGACGGATCACACATTTGCAGTCAACATTAAGCACAAAAAAGACAGAACTACCATTTTTTAAATTTCAGGCTACCAGTCACTAGCACATGTAAAAGCTGTACTTGACTCTTAAAACATTCAGTAAGTGTTGGGTGGGGTAGGGGGAAAGCACAACTTAATTTCTCTTCATTTAATTTCAAGTGTTATATGGTGGTTAAGCATAGTTAAAGGGTTTAGAAGCGGTTTTGCATATGCACCCCAAGGTAACTTATACTTTCCCTGTGCCAGCTATCATTCCTTTTGGTAGGAATTGCATAGAACATGTTATACCATTCCAGGCAGAAGGGACCTAAAAGAATAACGACCCACGAATCCAACCCAGAAGCCAAATACTAATACTAGGATAATGGAATAACTATAGCCTATGGCTAATGTTGGGACGCGGGTGGCGCTGTGGGTTAAACCACAGAGCCTAGGACTTGCCGATCAGAAGGTTGGTGGTTCGAATCCCCGTGACGGGGTGAGCTCCCATTGCTCAGTCCCTGCTCCTGCCCACCTAGCAGTTTGAAAGCACGTCAAAGTTCAAGTAGATAAATAGGTACCGCTCCGGTGGGAAGGTAAACGGCATTTCCGTGTGCTGCTCTGGTTCGCCAGATGCGGCTTAGTCATGCTGGCCACATGACCTGGAAGCTGTACGCCAGCTCCCTCGGCCAGTAAAGCGAGATGAGCGCCACAACCCCAGAGTCAGCCACGACTGGACCTAATGGTCAGGGGTCCCTTTACCTTTACCTATGGCTAATGTTAGAAATTGTCAGATAGAATAATCACAATAAACCTTCAACAGAATTGAAGGAAGGAAATCTACAACACTCCCAACCTATGGCTCTCTCACATAAAAAGTTCCTTTGGAGAAAGTGTTATAAATTGAGGTTTGTATATAATTCAGGAATATCACAAATCCCGAGGTAATGCAGGATGTCTCTGAGGTGTTTGGGGCTTGTCAGAGGCAAAGCCTTTCCCCTTCTCCTTCCTTTTTCCTTATATATTGTCTCTGTTTAGATTGTAAGCCTGAGGGCAGGGAACACGCTATTAATGATTTTTCCAAGTACATCTGAGATACTTTTTAGCTAAAGCTAAACGCCTTAAGTAAACAAAGCAGGATCCTACAAGCCAGGTACGAGTGAAATAGGGACTCAATGATCCAGACAACAACAAAAAATGTATCTGCTGAAATCTAAAGCAATTCTCCAAACTTACCATTATGCTATACAGTGGTACCTCGGGTTAAGTACTTAACTCGTTCCGGAGGTCTGTTCTTAACCTGAAACTGTTCTTAACCTGAAGCACCACTTTAGCTAATGGGGCCTCCTGCTGCTGCCGCGCCGCCGGAGCACAATTTCTGTTCTCATCCTGAAGCAAAGTTCTTAACCCGAGGTACTATTTCTAGGTTAGCGGAGTCTGTAACCTGAAGTGTATGTAACCCGAGGTACCACTGTAGTGGTATGATAGGGGAAGTGTGAGCAAAACCTAGAGTGAAGAGAGGGTGTGGAGGAAGAGCTCCACTGTGATTGACAGGTCTAGCTTGTAAAAGGAAGGAATTATTTTACTGGTGCTCTCCAATTCCAGTACTTGTGGAGGGATATCAGCTTTCCAAGGTATATCTCTAAGCAATAGAGGAAGGAGCAAGGAGGGAACCACTGCTCTCCCAGCCTCCTAACACAGTGGGTCATTGCCGCTTACCGAGAGGGGAGGCATGAGAGGCTTGCAATGGTGAGTAGCGGTGGAGCCAATCCAACACTGCTAGGTGCTACACCAAGCTCCCCTCTTGGAAAGTGACAGCCACTGATTGTACCTGGAAGACAGGAGAGCAATAGTGCAGCCCACCAGGCACTTCTGCCTCTAAGCTAAAGGAAGATGCCAGGACAGAGAGAGAGGGAGAGGGATCTCTCTTTGGTAATTGAAAGGCCTCCTATGCAACCAGAGGGAGGGAGTGAACCCTTTTTAGTTCTTTCCACTCCAAAATTAAAGGTTCCTGGCACAAAACTCCCTGGACCTATTTCTCTGCAATGTGGCAAATTCTTACCCAGAAGCTAATTTCTCATGTCTGCAATTTTCAGGCCACAAAATACAAAGGTAAACTGATTCCTTGTGTACACACCTTGAAAAACAGTGATCCTTCTGAAATTTAGCAGGTATCATTATCTCAGGGGGGGGGGGCAACTCTGTCTGCAAATTTCATCCAATTCTGGCTGAAAATAATAATAAACAACTTATTGGGGGGGTGATGTTCCTGAGTTCTGCAAAAACAAACCCGGCTGCCCCCCTACCTTTAATCCTATGGCGCTGTGTCACAAATGCTCACAACTTTTGTGCCTCACAGCAGTTTGAATACCTGCCTCCCCAAAGGGCAAAGACAAAATCTATGTCCCTTCCCCGCTCACAACATTTTGCTTTAAGCCACAAACATTTTTTTTCTGGAGAGTGGTAGTGCTGGGCGCAACTGATGCCATCTTGTACAGAGAGGCATGGGTGTGTGGCAAAAGGCATGTGGAGAGGGGGAGGGGAGGGTGCTGCTTGTGCGGACTGTCATCTGGTCAGCATCTCAAATGTACACACCTGGACTTTACTATGAATTCAACTAGGCTACAGTCAGATCAATGATGGCTTGGAGGAAGACACAACAAATAGCAGTATTTCATAAGAAACTACAGAGTACCTTTGGATTGTGGCTAAAGTCATGTGCACATGGTTTCAAAAACCAGGAATGAACAACGGTGGCAAGAGTCTTAATAGCACAAGGATGGAAGAATGAGGAAATCCCGACGAAAGAACTGTGGCAAGAAAAACTGATGGACTATGCAGAATTGGCAAAACTGACACACAAACTACATGACAAGGATAACTGTGATTTTAAAGATGAATGGGAACCTTTTACGAAATACTTGAAGAAGCAACAAAATGAACTGGACTCTTTGGCAGGTTTTGCATAAACATTCACAAACTCTTTATTGCAATATATAGATAATTTGAGGATCTTTACAATTTTACTACATGCAGACAGAAAGATGTGTTGAGAAACCAGAGAAAGGAGCTGAGGGAAGTCTGGGGGTGTGGTGGGAGGTTTAGGGGGGAGGGGAAGGGGGAAAATGGAGGGGGGACAATGTGGATGATGTATTTTTGTTAAAATTATTGTGTTAAAATATCTAATAAAAATTTGAAAAAACAACAAAAACCAGCAATGGAAGTGTACTAGAACCAAAAAGTAAGCAGGCACAGCCAGCCATTGGGGTGGACAGGAAAAACTGCACTTAGTCTCCCATATACAGTTACAACTGACTGCAGGTGCAGATCCTCTGCTCCAAATTCACTTTTAAAAACACACAGAGATCAAACAGCAACTACACTACTATGAAAAGTACGTGTGGAAAGGCCCTCACTTCTGTCAAAAGGAAAAATGGAGCAGATTCCAAAACTGCAACAACTACCCTTCGGAATTTTGGAAGGATTCATGCCCTCAGAAGGGGCAACCGTTCTTGTAAACTTCACCTAATTCTGACAACAAGTAAATTAAGTTATATACAGCCTCCAATTGGGTCAGAGCTAGATCAGGCTGTTTTACAACCACCAAATTGGGGTCCAAACTGAGTCTTGTAATCAGTGCGTGTATCTAGTTATAAGGTGGTTAGTTTGCTGAACTGGGCTAGGGGATGCCTTTCTTCGTGCACACATATGCAAATTGAGATTAAAAAGACCTAAGAACTCTGTTATGTCCTGTTATCAGGGGATATAGGACAAAGTCTGTTCTTCCAAAGGGTTGTATGCTATCTAGCATACTCTTCGCTGTTCATCCTGACAAGAGCTTAAGAAAGAGCTGGAGATGAAAATACTTTAGGTGAATTTAAAGATTATAACACCTGCTGATATTGTTGGCTGGTGCAGTTCCAAAGCCTGCAAGTTCACGGTCCAGGCCCAACACATTTCAAAAGCAAAAAGCAGCTATTCCGCCTAACTGCTTTCTGCCACTTTCTGAGGCAACTGTAAAACAATTGGCTTTCAGAACAATACTGTCTCAGACAGTGGAAGCAGAACATAAACATCATAGCTAGAAGCCATTGATAGCCTTACCCTCCACTAATTTGCCTAATCCTCTTTTGAAGCCACCCAAGTTGGTGGCCGTCGCTAGTTCCTGCAGGAGCAAATTCCATCACTGGACTATGTGTTGTGTAACAGCGTGAAGAAGTATTTTATTTTGATTGTCCTGAATCTTCCAGCTTTCAGCTCAACTGGATGTCCCCGTGCTCCAATGTCATGAGCAAGGGAGAAAAGCTTTTCTCTATTCATTTTATCCACACCACACATAATTGCATACACCTCGATCGTGTTCCCTCTTTACTTGCCTTTTCTCTAAACGAAAAAGTCCTTAATGTTGTAACTTGCCTCCTTGCCCTTTTCTGACTCTTTCCCAGTTCCACAACATCCTTTTCAAAATGAGATGACCAGAACTATAGTGCAGTATTGCATGTGCAACCACACAACAGATTTGTATAGACATTATAATATTGGCAGTTTTATTTCCAATTCCTTTCATAATGATCCGTAGCACACAATTTGCCTTTCTCCATGGCTGCCACACACTGGGTCAATATCTTTATCGAGCTATCCACTACAATCCCAAGGTTTCATTCCTGGTCAATTACCCCCAGTTCAGTTCCCCATGAGTGTATATGTGTATGGAGGGGGGCATGTTTTGCCTTGACACAAATCACTTTACACTTGTTTCTACTGAATCACATTTGCCATTTCACTGCTCGGTTTTATCCTGTAGATATCATATGCAAATCCAGCTATCTCACTGCTCACCCCTAACTCTGTGGCACGGAATGGAAAACTGACTTCAATGGGGATGCAGAAATCATGTAATGCAATGTATAAGAAAGTGAACTGTTATGACCTGGGAAATCCATAATTCAAATCACATCTTGCCCATTAACCAGCTAGGTAGCTTTATGCAAGGACTGTTATGAGAACTGATGGGGCATAGTGGCTAGGAGACTGCACTGCTAATCTGCAAGCGTGTGGTCCATGAACTTGCAAGATGGCCTCAGGCAAACCTCAGTCACACCACCCTCACCTGCAGTACAATAATATTCACCTCACTGCTAAGGATTGTGTAAGGATTACAACCAGATAATGCATGTAAAGTGCTTTGAACACTTGAAAGTTCAAGTGCAATATAGAAGTATTCAGCACTATTCTTTCGGCCTCAGACCCCAGTCTTAAAAGTGGGGAAAGTAATAGTGGCCTACTTTACAGGGCTATTGAAACCTTGAAGTACTTCGAACACTTGGATGTTCTATGTAACTGCTATTATTGTAAATGAAAAGAAGTGTGTGCAATTAGAGTGCTGCATAATGACAGTAAGAACATAGTTTTTAAACACAGTCTTTCTTTTTCCTCAGAACCTCCCTTAATAGCGTATATGGTTGCTTTTGTCATAGTTATGGATTTTACAGCCATTCTATAACTCCGCAATTTCCAATGGAAAACTGCTTTCCTAGAGCCATTCCACAAAGCCATTATGGATCATTCTTAAATCGCTTCAGATTTCTCCCCTTTGGACTCATTTGCAGCATGCGTGCATTATTACTGGTTCCTCCCTCTGCATTATAGAGAACCAGTATGTCCTACCTTTCCACTCCAACATTCTGAAAAAGTTCTGTTTGTTCCGCCCTTGGGGAAAACCTAAGGCATTATACGCCATATTTAGGATCTTGTCGCCTATTGCACCTTTCAGCACTTCTCAAAAGGGAAGAGCCTGTGCACCTCAGAACATATCAATTCAGACCCTCATTTGCCCCCTGCCAGTGAACCTGGCAGTGCCAGAAAATATTGCCATATGTCCCATATTTTCAACTACGCAACATCTGGTATCATCACATATCAATTAACATGAAAGAACTGGTCCCCACCTTAACTTTCCCCTTCAGGTTTTCACAAGTTCAGTCATTTAAGTGAGGCTGTCCATCCTTCGACTATAAGCACAATTAGAAAGGATTAAAGCAGACTCTCTAAGGACACTTTCACACATGACGCATACAGCCTGGTCACATGTATGTCTTCCTTGGAAGTAAGCCACTCTGCATTCAAGAGACTTGCTTCCAGGTAAGTGCATAAAGTCTTACATCGTTTTGGATTTATTGGTTATTTATTGCAGTTTTTGTGCCATAATTTGGAAGCCGACTAGGGTGTGCATTTGGCTTTCATGTTTCTCTGTTCAGCTTCCTGCCTCAAATGAAAGGCATCCACAAGTGTGGACAGGGAGCTTTTAAGGGCATGATGTGTGAGAAGAACCCAAAGAGTGACAATATGTATATGGAGAATGTTTTAGGTGCAACCAGCTTTTGTTTTTCTTGCAATAAAGAGTGGGCAAACAAAACAAAACACTTTAAATAGACATTTAAAAACCCAAGTGAAGTCATCCGGAGTAGATGATGCCTCACTTTGAGACAGCACCACATCTGGGCAGCACGCAAAGGCTGCTCATTGCAGAGAACCGTCGCCAAGGTAGTCCAGCAACATCCCACCGCGTTAGAACCCACCGCACTCCTCAACCCGCCCCCCCCCCACACGGGCGCGCGCACCGGCCAGGTGGGCGCCCCTCCCTCCCAGGTGGCCCTATCAACAGCCCCCTGAGCGCGCCTCCCGCGGCGCTACTACTCACACGAAGGCGTGGTAGATGAACGCCCAGCCGCGGGGTCTCTCGAGCACGTTGTAGAGATAGTTTTGCAGCCTCCTGTACTTGGCGTTCCGCCGGTAGGTCGGGTTGCTGCTGTAGGAGAGCGGCTTCCCCAGCAGGCTCATCCGGGCTCCTCGTTTCTTGCCTCGCCGGCTCTCCCGCAAGCCGCCGAGCCCGCCGCCGGTGCCCAAGAGGAGCAAGCCGTCCCCTCGCGAGGGCGCCGAGTTCAGGAGCACCCTGCTCCGGCCAGACTCCACATCCTTCATGCCGCTGCCGCGACACCCCGCCGTGCTGCTCTTCAGCCAGAGCCCGCCGGCGGAGCCGCCCTCGTCGTCTCCTCGGCTGTGGCTGCGGGGCATGGCATCACGGCGGGGGCAAAAGCGGCAGCAGCGGCGGCGCCGGCAGCAGCAGCAGCAGCGGGTCCCTGCTTGGCTGGAGGGCGGAGGCGAGCAGCTTTCTCCGGGCGCTGAGGAGGCGACGAGGAGAAGGCGGGAGAAAAGAGACTGGGGCGGCTGCAGGAGCCTCGCGCTCTCCCCACAGCTCCCGCCGAGCAGGAAGGGGGCAGGCAGAGCCGTGGGGGCCACCTTGCCACACGCAGCACGCAGCAGGCAGCGCCGAGGCTTCTGAGGCGGGAGAAGAGAAAAAGCGACGGCTCCTCTCAGGCGCGCCCGCTCTCTTCAAGCTCCGGCTCGCTCGCCTCGTTTCCCCCCGCGAACCGCTTCTCCTCCTCAGATGCCGCCTTTAAAACAAAAACAAAAAAACACCGTATGAAACTTTGGAGTTAAAAGCGAGCGCCTGCGAAGCAACAGAGCGCCGCTCGGCTTTCCGAGCGAGAGGGGCGCATCCATAAATAACACGAGGATAGTGAGTTGCTGCTTTGGAGGAAGAGGGAAGGAGGGAGGGAGAGGAACGACGGGGGGGGGTGGCGAGCCCAGAGAAAGAGAGAAGTCTGCTGCTGTCTTGATTTATAGAAATTGGAAAAGGACGGCCAGGAGGGGGGGAAGCCGGGCAGCCTCGGAGAGAGGCAAACTCATGCCCAAGGCTCCTGCTGCCACCTTGGCTTGTCAGCGCACTTTGCAGGGCGAGCGCTTCTCCGGCGGGCGGGCGGGCGGGCGGGCAATCAAGCTGTTGCTCTCCGTCCAAGAGAAAGTCGCAGCCACATAAAACGGACGAGAGCAGAAAGTCGGAGGAGGCACCCAGACGCGCCCTCGGCTTCCTGGGCCAAATGAGCAGCAGTGTCTGTGTGAGAGAGAGGCGCAGCTCACGGCAATTACGCCATAAGGAAATCTCCGCCGGAAAGTCATAAAGCGGCCTCAAGAGTCAAGCCCAGTAGCAGCAGCAGCTCCTGGCGGCGGCGGCTCCGTCGAAAGGCACCATACTCTGTACATGCATCTGTTAAGTTTTAACGCCTCACTCTCTGGCGGGTTTTCATTGCTGCTCGCCCTTGCTAAGAGCGCCGCGCAATAAGCGCCCCTTCAGCTTGGCATGCTTCGCTTAGCTCCCTCGAGACGACGAAGCAGCGCCGTCTTGAGAAGAGAGCGGAGCCGGCGTCGACCTGAGGGCAAAATAAATCCACCAGGGCGGGGAAGGCGGGAAAGGGACGCCCTCATTCGGCGCTTGCGAACTCGCGCCAAGTTGCAGGAAGTTTGCCCGGCCTGACATGCAAAGCGAAGTTGCGGGTGGAAGAGGGCCCGCGGGGCCGCCCGACGTGAGCAGGAGGGAGGGGGGCGGGAAAGCTCCCGCTGCTAAGAAGGTAGCGGCTGCCTTTCTTTGGCTCCCTTCGCGGAGCAGCGCCCGCGAGAAGCGCCGCCGCTTCTTCCCTCGCTCATTGTGGCGCGCATTTAAGGAGCAGGTGGCGACTCCTCGGGGCTGGAGGAGGCATCCCGCCCCTTCCCTGAGATCCCCTCCAATGCCAGAAGAAACACCATGTCCCCAGGGCCGCCTTCTCTCTCTCGCTCTCCGGCGACGCGACGCGCGGTTGGCGGGAGACGCGCTCCCACGTGACGCCCAGGAACTTAGGCGCGAGGCGGCTGTGGCCAAGTTGGGTCGCTCCCTCGCCTCAGTTCCTCAGAGCCGTGAGGAAGGGAAAGTGGCCTGGGAGGAAACTGCGTGGGTCGTTTAAATCCAGAGAAGTACATGTGTGGCACAAGTAAAATATCATGAAACCCCAGTTGCAATTCAAGGTTCTCGACGTTTACATCGTGTTTCTGCCCCTTCTTTTCCAGCACTTGCCATTCTCTAGCAAAAATGGGAATTCTTCCTGTAGCTTAGAGCTTCTTTTTATTTTTTTCTCTGTTCTTTTTTGCATACTGCTGCTGAAGCTCAGCGTGACATTCATTTCCAATGTCAACTGCACCCAGCCTTGCCATCTACACGCAGGCAAGCTTGCTTTGAAAAGAAAACAGGTCAGGAAATGATGCTGTGACAACAAGTGTAGCATGGAGGAAGAATGATGAGCCTCTCAGAACGTCTAACCTCCGTCATCGCTGCCACTCTTTCAGAGTAAGATCCATCGCTCTTCAGTGTTCACCTTTGAGCGCTGTTTGCTTTATCGTCAAGATCATAAAAAGTAAACTGGAAAAGGGCTGGGACCCATTGAGAAAGCTCTTGATGTCCATTTTTAAATTTAACTTGTTGGAGTGCTTTGTTTTGTTTTGTTGGCTTTTGCAAAGAATGCATTAAGCCGTATTAGCTGCCTCATCTGTATCTGTAATGCATTGGTTTGTACTGTTCGGTTCCATTCCTGTGTGGAAGGAAAAGTGTCATATTTTTAATGCACTTTGGGTATGTTCATATTACTGCTTACTCTGCATTCAGTGTTCTCCAACTGCTTGTTTTGAAGTCTCTTGATAAATACTGCTGTTTGATGTGTTTTTCCTCAAACTGACTAGAAAACTTAAGCTACATTCATTTTTCACTTCAGAATGGTGATGGACATTTGAGACAGCTGTGCATGTGTGAATGGCAGCTTCATTAATAGGAGTTGTGCGGAGGGGATCCAAAATTTCCTCAGATTGCCATTTGTTCATATCTATCGCTAAAAGCAGGTTTTCCTTTGGAAAGGAGTGGAGCAAGGGGGAAACCGCTCGGACCCATGATTTCTAGGCATGGCACAAGCTGATGTGTGGATGAATCATCAGGTGAGAGGCTGGCTGAGGTCAGACTGAGGTTGGTGGGGCAGTTGACAAGCAATGCCACCCACTGGACTGTTTGGGAGTAAAAAAGCAGGCAGGTGATGTCTGGCGAAAAGTAGACTGAGATCAGTGTGGAGTGTCCCATTCACCCTAACAGACCAGCCAGCCTCCAATGGATGCTGATGGAGGGGCAGGTGAAAGCTCTTGCCAAGTAATCGTTCATTCTTTACATGAACACCTACACACTGCATGCACACGAGTGCATAATATGACCTTATAATATCCACTGAACCAGATCTGAGTTTGCAGGGTGGGGAGAGGTCAAGGGAGACAAAGGGCACAGGAAGTTTAGAAGGGGTCCCAACCTTCAAAAGTTTGAGAAACACTTGTTTATGTTAGATCACTTCCTAGAGCTCTGGTTCAGATTTGGGCTATGGTTCAAATGGAACAGCACAATCTGTAATTAAGTGAGGGGGTGGGAATATACAATTGGTGGAAAACTCGATCCCAAAATCCCCCCCCAAAATTTCCTTTTAAGAGCAAGTATTTTTCAGAGCTCTCACTTCCCCATTCTAATGAGGGAGTGAGAGTTCTAAAGCGTGTCCATTTGAAGTGAAGCTGTACCAAAGAGTGAATTAGAATGCAGACAGAGTCTTTCCAGACAATTATTTCTGTCCAGTATTACATAGCTCTCAGCTGTCACAAGAGATGGAGACATCTTTCCTCAAGGTAGTACTGCTTCTATTGCAGGCAAATCACTTATTTCTCAGCTGTCAAAAAACAATATTTTGACTGGGAAAATGCAATATTCCTCCCTGCCAGTTTACACTTACGTAACAGGTGGGGCAAATAATGCAATGTAATTGTGCAAGTTTTTGAAATGACAGTAGATAGTGACCTATGACATCTTTGGTGACAAGCGACACAACTCAGCCCTTTCCATCATAACTTTGTGAAATGTGTTGAACATACGCATATAAAATTTTGCAGAGGCTGAGTGTGCTGCCTTCTGTTGCATTCCTGGAGCTTCCGTGTAGTCCTTAAAACATTTTTTTGTTGTTTTATGCTAACAGCATGTGTTGGGGATGCAAAGTAATAAATACAGACATGGCCCACATCTTCTGGGGTTGCCCTAAAGAAAATTGTGGTAAGAGATAATAAATGAAATTGAAATAATAACAGGTTACAAGCTACCATTAGATAAATTGTTCATATTGTTTGGATTTGTAAACGATTCAGTACATCTTTCTAACAGCTGCCAGAATGTTGATTTTTGCAAACAGGAAGAAAATAAGGACTCCCACTGTTTAGATTTGGGATATGGTGTACATGATTAAATTAACAAACCTAATAAAGGATAGGGAGGATAGCCAATGAAATAACCTTTTTAAAAAAGAGGGGTTTGTTATGTAGTGGAGTGATAAAACTGAGGAAAATGCATCACCTTATACATCATTAGGTTCATTGTAACATATATCAATCTGCTTTTGTTTGTACTACCTTGTATTTTGTATGCTGCTGTTTTATAAACAAAATGAAACTAAATGAAACCTTTTGTTTAAAGCAGACATAGGCAAACTTGGCCCTCCAGATCATCCCTAGCTAACAGGAACCAGTGGTCAGGGTTGATGGGAGCTGTAGTCCTGAAATATACTCAGAGTCGCAAAGTGATTTCATGCTCTTTATTCAGCTCATAGCGGTGAGGAGGAATGAATGAAAGTCCCCTCAAGGTATCTGCTTTATATACATTATTTACACAATGGGCTGCACATGATTGGCTAATTCCGGAATTCTACTGTAAGCCAATCAGGTTGTGGATTCACTTAAATCTGGAGCATGATTGGGTGGTTCCTGCCAACCAATCATACTGCTGCATTGTTCTAGGACCAATCCGACTGCTGCATTCTGAATCCTATTGTTCTAGGACCAGTCAGACTGCTGCCTTTTGGATCCTATTGTTCTAGGACCAATCAGACTGCTGCAGTTTGGATCCTATTCGACTCAGTACATAACACCCCTCCCCTCTAAGTTCCAGTCCTGCCCGGGAGGTCGCATTCATAGTCCTCAAGGTACGCTGGCGGCCTACGTGTCCGTTGCGGCCTGTGGTGTTCCCTGGTCCGGTGTTCAGGTTCTGGCTCGTGTTCCAAGGATGCTGGCTGTGATGGGGCTGTTTGGTCTGGCGCAACCGGCTCGCTCAGTCGTGGTTCTGGTTCCGGTGTCCTTTCGGCCTCACGGGTCCTCTCTGTATTTACTGATTCTGCCTCTCCTGCTGGCCCCTGCTGCTCTATGGGCCTCACTGCCCCACTGTTCCCCTGGGACTCCTCTGACCTGTCCTCCTCCTCCTGGTTTTCTCCCGGGAATCGTCGCCGTATCTGGTCGCAGTGGCGGCGCCAGCATTGCCCTCCATCCGTTAGCACCTCGTACGACACAGGGCCAGTGACCCTGGTGACTGTGGCGGGTACCCATGCTGGGCCTGCCCCAAAATTCTTTGCGTACACTGGGTCCTGGGCCTCGAAGGTCCGGGGGTTCCTGCCTTCCCCCACCACTACCTCATCCTGAGCTCTATCGGGGTGAAGGCGGTCCAATCTGATTGCAAGGCGCCGACCCATTAGTAGTTCAGCGGGGCTCCGGCCAGTCGTTGAGCTGGGGGTGCTGTGCTGTGCTAGGAGGAATGTGGCAAGGCGGTACTCCCAATCCCCTTGCGTCATGCGGCGAAGGGTGTCCTTGGTGGTCCGCACCATGCGTTCTGCTTGGCCATTGGTGGCAGGGTGGAATGGCGCCGAACGGATGTGGCGGATGGCGTTCTGCGCTGTGAAGGTTTGGAATTCTCCTGACGTAAATGCAGTCCCGTTGTCTGAGACGAGAGTGTCAGGGAGCCCGTGGGTTGCAAACAGCCTGCGTAGTACCCGGATGGCTGCGGACGTAGAAGTGGACGGTACCAGTGCGACTTCCAGCCATTTGGTGTAGGAGTCCACCACTATGAAGAATGTTTTCCCCTGAAAGGGGCCAGCGAAGTCCACATGCAGGCGTGACCATGGTGCTCGGGCGGACTCCCAGGACTGGACTGGGGCCCTTGGGGGATCTGGGCGGGATTCTTGGCAGGCCTGGCAGTGTTTGACCCAGGCCTCTATCTCTCCGTCGATCCCCGGCCACCACACATAACTCCTGGCAAGGGCCTTCATTCTTACTACCCCTGGGTGTGTCTCATGTAGGGCTGTGAGGACCCTTTCGCGGAGGGGCTGGGGAACAACGACCCTGCTTCCCCATAAAAGGCACCCCTTGTGGGCCGACAGTTCATGTTTGCGGGTTGTGTAGCCAGCGAATTCTGGCCCAGGCCTGCTGCTGGGCCATCCCCTCCACACCCAGTCCAGGACCCGGGAGATGACCCTATCTTTCTTGGAGTGGTGTGCCACTTCTTGTGCCTGAATGGGGCGGTCGGGAAGCAGCTCCAGGCTCATAACCTCTTGTGCAGGTGCTGGGTCGGGGCCTGTTTCCGGTAGTGGTAGCCTGCTGAGGGCGTCCGCATGGCCCATCGCCTTCCCCGGGCGGTGAATCAGCGCATACTGGTAGCTGGCAAGGAAAATTGACCACCTGAGGACACGAGGAGACAGCACTTGGGGGGTCTGCTTTTCGGGGGCAAACAAGCCAAGCAACGGTTTGTGGTCAGTCACCACGGTGAAGGGCCGCCCGTACAAGAAATCATGGAATTTTTTTACTCCCTTCACAATTGCCAGACCCTCCTTGTCGATTTGTGAGTAGTTCCGCTCGGTTGCGTTGAGTGTCTGGGAAAAGTATGCCACCGGTACCTCTCTCCCATCCGGGAGTTGGTGTCCCAGGACAGCGCCAATGCCATAGGGCGAGGCGTCGCATGCTAGCACCACCGGCAGCCTCTCGTCAAAGTGTGCCAAGACCGAGTTTGAGACAAGCAAGTCCTTGACTGCCTGGAATGCGGCCTCCTGGCGCTGGCCCCACACCCAAGGGGCCCGCTTGTCCAGGAGTCTGTGTAGGGGCTCCGCTACCGCCGCCTTGTGGGGAAGGAAGGAATGGTAAAAGTTCAATAGTCCCAAGAAGGCCTGAAGTTCAGTCTTGCTCTTGGGCGCTGGGGCATCACAAATGGCCCGTACCTTGTCCCCAGTCGGGTGGACCCCTTCTGCGTCCACCATAAATCCCAGAAAGTCCACCTGAGGCACTCCTAGTAGACATTTTTCCCGCTTCACCTTGAGACCCGCTGTCTGGAAACGGTGCAGAACGGTGCGGAGGCGGTCCTCAAACTCCTCTGGTGTGGGCCCGGCAATCAACACATCATCGAAGAAGGGGGTGACGCCAGGAATCCCTTTAAGGAGCGAGTCCATTAGATTCTGGAATATGCCTGGTGCCACGCTGACACCGAATTGCAGCCGCTTTACCCTGAACGCTCCTCTGTGCGTCACAATCGTCTGTGCCTCTGCTGTGGCCTCATCTACTGGCAGCTGTTGATATGCTTGGGCCAAGTCCAGCTTGCCAAAAATTTTCGACCCAGCCAGGGTAGCAAGGACATGGCTGACCACTGGCACTGGGTATGCATGGGCCGTGAGGGCCTTGTTTATAGTACATTTGTAGTCTGCGCAGATGCGGACCGAACCATTAGGCTTGACGGGTGTGACGATTGGGGTTTCCCAGGGGGCATTAGGCACCGGCTCCAGCACTCCTTGCTCCACTAGCCGGTCCAATTCCTCGTCTATACGTGGTTTCAGGGCGAACGGGACCCGGCGGGCCTTGAGCCTGACTGGTCGTACTGCGGGGTCAAGCTGTAGAGCAATGGGGGGGCCCGTATACTGTCCCAATTTCCCATCGAAAACCCCTGGAAATTCCTTGCATATAGCGTCCACATCCACTTGTAAGGTAGTGTGGTTCACTCCGGTGATGGCTAGTCCCAGTGGTCCAAACCATGCCAATCCCAGTAAGCTAATGTAGGGGCCCTTGACCACAAGCAAGTCCAGTTGCCGCGTCCGCCCTCGGTATTGCACCCTGAAGGTCCCCACCCCCATTGTGGGGACCTTACGTTTCTGGAAGTCCCGGAGGGTGAATGGGGCCGGCCTGAGTTTGGGACCCCCAGTAGGACACAGTTTCCTTAAGGTCCTTGCCGAGATTATGGATAGATTTGAACCCGTGTCAAGCTCCATGCGGCATGGGGCCCCCTCTATCCGTACCTCTACATAAATTTTCTCTATGTTGGGGTAGGGCAACTGGTATACCTGGAAGTCCGTGAGCTCCGTCGAGTTGCCTTGGTGCGTTGGGCCCCGGGACCTGGGGCTCTTGGATTGGTCATCTGATGCCTGGCGTCGGGTGGGCCGAGCCCGACACACCCGGGCGATGTGTCCCAATTTTCTGCACTGCCTGCACTCTGCATTGCGGAAACGGCAGGTCCTCCTCTCGTGAGTTTCCCCGCAGCTTGCGCAGTTCCCTCCTTCTCGTCGAGGCAGCTGTGGTATGTGGGCTGCTTGAGTGCGCTGCTGTACTCGGTGCACCTCCTCCCTGTCAGATCCTGAGTCGTCAGTGAGGTCTTCGTGGTGGACCCTCGGTTGGGATGGCAGGCTCGGCCGTGCCTCTTGCGTCGACCTCTTGGCAGCTTCCGTTGCCAGGGCCTCCTCCAGAGCGACCTGGAACGTTAGGTCCTTCTTAGCGTAGAGTCGTTGTTGCAGTTTCTCATCCCTCAGGCCACCGACGAGGCGGTCACGAAGCATGTTCTCCAGCTCTGAGAAGTTGCAGAACCGGGCGGCTTGGCGGAGAGAGGTCACAAACCCAGTTATGGTTTCCCCAGGGGCTTGCCGCTTTGCATAGAAGGCATTTCGACGAGCCACCACTGAGGGTTGCGGCGAAAAGTGCCCCTTCAGCTGTTCCATTATTGTTTTGTATGGAACAGTAGCGACGTCTTCAGGCGCAAGGAGAGCCCGGGCGATTTCAAACGTCTCCTCTCCGCAGACGCTGAAGAATATCGCCCTCTTCTTGGCGTCTTCTTCATCGGTGACCCCTTTGGCTTCTAGGAGGAAAGTGAAACGGGAGGCGTACGCTTCCCAGTCTCCCGTTGCTGGGTTGAACGGCGAGAAGCTGCTGTCGGTTGCCATTCTGAGTTCCTTGTGTCCCGGAGCTGAAGCCTGGATACACGGTGCGAGGCAGCGGTGCGGCAGGTGGCGGTGCTGCGGTGCTGTGTGCGGCAGTCAGCTCAGCGGGATCCCACCTTCGTCGCCAGTGAAATATACTCAGAGTCGCAAAGTGATTTCATGCTCTTTATTCAGCTCATAGTGGTGAGGAGGAATGAATGAAAGTCCCCTCAAGGTATCTGCTTTATATACATTATTTACACAATGGGCTGCACATGATTGGCTAATTCCGGAATTCTACTGTAAGCCAATCAGGTTGTGGATTCACTTAAATCTGGAGCATGATTGGGTGGTTCCTGCCAACCAATCATACTGCTGCATTGTTCTAGGACCAATCCGACTGCTGCATTCTGAATCCTATTGTTCTAGGACCAATCAGACTGCTGCCTTTTGGATCCTATTGTTCTAGGACCAATCAGACTGCTGCAGTTTGGATCCTATTCGACTCAGTACATAACAAGTCCCAAAACATCTGGAGGGCCGAGTTTGCCTATGCCTGGTTTAAAGGGTAAGAATAGGCAACACAACCCCATCTCCTACAGCAATACACTGCCATTTCATTCTGGAGGTAGTCCCCCCTGCCACATTTTTCATTATTTAGTTTCTGAACGTTAAGTCTTCATCCTCCTCTCCAGCAGAACTGTAAACAAGCCTGATTAAGAAAGAAAAAAGAGAGTCAAGCACCTGTACTGCTATGTGTCACTGCAGAATATTTGCCTGCAGCAAGACTACCACCCCATATTTCCTAGCTAGAGATGGGATATTAGGCTGTTGTTACTAGATCAGAGTTCTTGCAAGTGTCATTCTAAGGGGGGAAAACTTCTCTCTCTCTTTCATCATCTGATAATGCTACTAGCATTATCTTAGCCAGCATCTAGTGAGAAAGAAATCCTGAAGAGACACCCTGGGGGAGGCAGGGAGATAAAAGGTCATTTTAAGGGGTGATTTAAAAGAGCAGGAAGCACAGACTCAAGCAAGACAAGGAAGTGGTTAATAGTCAGAAGCTATGCACAGCACATAGGTCAAGTGCTAGCTTTCCAGGGATAAAAATCACGTAGGTCTGAAAAAATATGGAACATTCCAGGATTCAGTGGCTTTAAAGGGGTGAAATGTTGTTGTTGTTTAGTCGTGTCTGACTCTTCGTGACCCCATGACCAGAGCACGCCAGGCACTTCTGTCTTCCACTGCCTCCTGCAGTTTGGTCAGACTCATGCTGGTAGCTTTAAGAACACTATCCAACCATCTCGTCCTCTGTCGTCCCCTTCTCCTTGTGCCCTCCATCTTTCCCAACATCAGGGGCTTTTCCAGGGAGTCTTCTCTTCTCATGCGGTGGCCAAAGTATTGGAGTCTCAGCTTCAGAATCTGTCCTTCCAGTGAGCACTCAGGGCTGATTTCCTTAAGAATGGATAGGTTTGATCTTCTTGCAGTCCAGGGGACTCTGAAGAGTCTCCTCCAGCACCATAATTCAAAAGCATCAATTCTTCGGCGATCAGCCTTCCTTATGGCCCAGCTCTCACTTCCATAGAAATAGTGAATTAGACCTCCCTAAAGGCTGATTGCTGGAATCCACCAGACCCTTCCCTGAGACGCTGGGAGTCCTCAAAGAGTTACAGAGGAGTGATCTGATATTTACTGGGAAATGTTACGTATCTCTATGAGAGGCTGTGATAGTTCCTGCAATTGTAACAGGGCTGCACAGCCTTCCACATTAGAGATGTCCCGCTTCCACCAACTTCCCCAAACACCCCTTTAAAGCTTTTGTTTACACTGCAACTGAACTGCTTTAGTTAGTATTATTACTATCATTTATTATCCTGCCATTTACCCTGAGGACCCAGGGCAGGTTGCAAAGATCAAAACACAATATTTTAAACAGTTTTTAGAAACTTTAAGTTACAGGAATAAGGTGGGTCCTAAAAGAAACCATGCATTTCAAGTCACAAAAGCCAAGGTAGAGAGGTTTGTCTTTGGCATTTGCCAAAAGCTGACCAATGAAGGTGCCAGGTCTACCACTATGGGGGCTGCCAACCTAGGGGCTTCCACAGAGAAGGCCCTCTCCCAGGCCACACAACCTTCTGTGGGCAGTGGAACAATGATGAGGCCCCCCTCCAACAGTCTTAGCACCTGAGAGGGACTGTAGGGAAGGAGGCGGTCTTTGGGTATTTGTGGCCTCAGTCCTTTTTGGGCTTTAAACAGTAATGTGAGCACATTGAATTGGGGCAGAAAGCAAGCTGGCAAGCTGTGCAGCTGTTTTAAAATGGGTTATTATGAGATCTAAAGTGAAACCTCGACAGTGATCTGCGTGCTGCATTTTGGATGAATTGAAGGGCAGCGCATTACAATAATCCAGACTGGAAGTTACCAGAGCGTAGAGTACAGTGGCCAAGTCAACTCTGTCCAAAAGTGGTCTTAGCTAGCAAACCAGCCAGAACTGAAAAAGGCACTCCTAAGTACCAAAGCCTCTTGAGCCTCCAGAGACATTGAATCCAGATGGTTATGAATGGTTCCTGACGGTTAAATCTGAGAAGAAAAAGAATCCCGTTGTCCCTTAACATGGCAGTCCCTTATCTGTATCTATTCAGAAAGTAAGCAACTGAGTTCAGGGGGAACTGCTTTCAGGATTGTGTGCACAGGATCACAGCCTTAAGAATATTGTATTTAAAGTATTATTATATCAACGCCAGGATCCTGGATACATTCCCATGACAGCAAGCCTCACAAATGTTTGTTGAACATCTTTTTCAAGTGATTGTGGCCAGTAGCATTTTGTTTAATTTTGTATTGGGCGGAGATACGTTAATTTGTTTAACATACAAGCCTTGAATGGTTTCATCAACTTGTAACAAGTTCGTTTCCTTTCGGGTTCTTTTGTAACAAGCTTTTGCTCTTCATTTAACGCTTCCTGGGTTTTTCTTTGTAAAAACAACCATTTGAAAGCAAATGGTAGAAAAGGCTTTGTATTATATTAGAAAAGGCTTTATACAGTTCCCCAAACCACAAATCTCTGCCGCACCCCTGGCTTGATATGTGGGCATCTGATGATGTAAAGCAGGTGAAGGCATGACTGCTATCAATTTGAAGTCCATTTGCAAGTGGATTGTTTTAACAAAACAACACGCTATTCAAGCAGACTTCAAAGGACATTCAAGCAGAATTGTATGGACATCAGGTCATTGGCAGGTGGGCAGTTACACCCAGTTATCAACATTGGCCTGTGGGTGAAGGAAACCTTGATGGAGAATGGTACAAAAAGGACTCCATTGTTATACTTTAATTACAAGTGAAAATATGGATGTGAATTTGTAATTGTATAATGAAAGAAAATCAAATAAAAAGCAATAAAAAGAAGAAAAAGGACTCCAAATAATTTTTTAAGAGAGCATTAGTTACATGGGAGAAGTGGAGGTGGGAAAGGAAGGGTCTTTAGTTGCCATTTAGTGTTATTTACAGAGATGGGCTTACACATAATTGGAATTAGAAACTGGATTCCATTTGTTCTCCATTTTCTAACCATTTACATTGCCCATTGTCTGCTGACATCACGGGCATAGGTTGCCGCTTAACTAAGGTTTACTCAGAGTGGATCCATTGAAATGAATGGACTTAACTTCGCCCAGTGCTATTTTTCTAGAAAGAGTGGTGTCAGAACTCACTATGAACCCATCTCTTGTTCTCTCATAATGGCAATGGCGCCCACCTGAGAGGTGCCAGAACCAGGTTCCGGCTTTAAAAAAGCCCTGACTTCACCCTTTTCATTCATTTCAATGGGTTTACTCTGAGAGAAACTTAGCTGAAGATCAGCCAGTGATTCTGCAACTATATCTGAAACCTTAATTTCAACAGTAACAGAATTAGGGTTTTCTGTTTTCTCCTTTCTCAGAGGATTCCTGTACCTTTAACAGCTGCACAATGAACAGAATCTCAAGAAGTGAAGTGTTTCCAGTCATCACTACTTGTGCATGCCAGGAAAAGCTGTGTGTATGTTGACTTTTTCATTATCATCCTCACACAGTTTTATTATTGATTATCAGCACAGATGTCCCGCCAGGAAAACAGGGGCCCTGTTGGCAAAGAGTGGCATATCAAACTGTTAAAGAAATAAATATTGTGTTGTAACCAACTAAATTCTACTTAGAGTAGACCCACTGCATTGCACAAGGACATCCACTTGCTCAGTGGAATTTTCCCTCTCCCCTCTCTTCATCCTGCCCCCCCATGTACTCGGGGGAGGGGGGGGGGAGGAGAGAACAGAACCCCAGAAAAGATTGGGGTGCTAAGGGAAGAGGAAGTTTCCTTTAGCAAGTGGAAACTCTGATGCAAACAAGGGGACTTAATGGACCTAGGTTAATAAAGTCCATCAATTTCAACAAATTTACTCTGAGTAGTACCAATGTTGGAAACAACTTAGTCTGAGATACATTGTTTTAATGACTTAGTAAGCTTCAAGAAAGGTGGGGACATAGGTTTAATCCCCAACATCTACAGGTAGGGATAAGAAAAAAAACCCTGTCTGGAACCCTGGTGAGCTGGCTCCAGTCAACACAGAGAAGAATATTGATCAGTGACCCAATTCAGTATACGACAGCTTAATATGTGCCTAAATTTTCTTCATTAACAGCACAATTCTAAATATTAACTGAGAAGTGAATCTCACTGGGTTCAATGGTGTTTATTTCTAAACAAAAATGCACCAGATTGCAATGCTAGTGGGGGGAAAATCTGCTCTGGGTATATCACGATGCTATTGTTTAACTATTAAGAATGCATACCAGCAGATTTTGCAAACATAAATGCATTGCTGCAGGCTTTAGTGTTCCTGTTGTGTTGCTGTGGTTTGTTTGTTTTTTTTAAAAAAATACAGCTGAATGAATATATATTTTTAGCTGGAATTATGTAGAGGGAAAGTGTGCACCAAAGAAATATTTTAATAGTTAAAGGGGGAAAAAACTTTTAATAGTGGGCATGTAAAAATAGTGGGGGTGGGAGTCCTGTCACAAAAGGTGGTGTAGTGGCTAATCATGAAGTTGCTGCCTTGAAACTAGCTTCTGCCATGAACTGGAATTCACTGTGTGGCATTAGATGAGCCTCTCTGCTGCAGCCTCGGCTCCTCTCTCCCTCAGCAGTAAAGGTAAAGGTACCCCTGCCTGTACGGGCCAGTCGTGACCGACTCTAGGGTTGCGCGCTCATCTTGCTCAAGAGGCCGGGAGCCGGCACCGTCCGAAGACACTTTCCGGGTCACGTGGCCAGCGTGACGAAGCTGCACTGGTGAGCCAGCACCAGTGCTGCACACGGAAACGCTGTTTACCTTCCCACTCTCAAGCGGTCCCTATTTATCTACTTGCACTTAGGGGTGCTTTCGAACTGCTAGGTGGGCAGGAGCTGGGACCAAACAACGGGAGCTCACCCCGCCGTGGGGATTTGAACCGCCGACCTTACGATCAGCAAGCCCTAGGCACTGAGGTTTTACCCACAGCACAACCCGCATCCCTCCCTCAGCAGTACAAGGGAATAATAATACAGTGGTACCTCGGGTTACAAATGCTTCAGGTTACAAACTCTTCAGGTTACAGACTCCGCTAACCCGGAAGTAGTACCTCTGGTTAATAATTTTACCTCAGAATGAGAACAGAAATTGTGCGCCCCCGGTGCAGCGGCAGCAGGAGGCCCCATTAGGTAAAGTGGTAACTCAGGTCAAGAATGGTTTCAGATTAAGAACGGACCTCCAGAACGAATTACATTCGTAACCAGAGATACTGTACCACTGTACTGAATTTCCTTACATGGTGGTTGTAGGCATTAACAACTAGATAATGCATGTGAAGTGCTTTGAACACTTGAAAGCATTATATATATATATTTCTCCCCTACCTCCCAAGCCGAAGCCATTACAAAAGATAATACCTAAGACAGAATAAAAACATGAGACACATGCTATGTACTGTATTATCACTGTTAATAATAATAGTTATCTAACAGGTGCCCCTGGCACTTAACTGGTCACATTCCATACACCACAGCATTGAATGGTACAGAACATAGTGTTCTTTGATGACCTGTGTCACAAATTAATGAACACTCACATCCAAGTGCTCTCTAAATTGATAGTTAGTCTTTTATATACTAATTTTTTATGCTCTTCTACGTCCATTTAATGCTCCTGAGCTTTTTTTTAGATTCTTTTAGTTCCTTTTAGATTCTTATAGTCTTTTATATTTTCCTTCTGTTTTAATACTTTTTAGCTTTTCAAAATGTTTTACAGATTCTAAATGATTGTACCACACCATAATAAAGATTTGATGATGATGACATAGTGTTCTGTGTGCTTATAAAATGCAACATCTAATTGCAACCTTAATGAAATAATTGTCGACTGACACTGCAGAAAGAGTCCACTTGTATACATCGTGTGACAGGACTGAAACATTGGCAATAAACTTTTTTTTTTTTTGCTAATCTCATTGTTCTCCTAATTCTATATATAGATACAAATGGGTTTACATTTGCAAGAGTTGTTGCAAAAATGTTTAGAAAAAGCAAAACAATTACATCTAGCTCCAGAGGACATGTTCTTTTTGTGAGCTAGAGAATACCATAAGAATTCTGTGCCCTCTAGTGGTGCATCAAGTCACAGAAAAGAAAGCTAAGCAATATAGATGATGTGTGCATATAATATCAACTACACATTGAAGATGCAAGAAGGACCAGGCACAAAATGTTTCACTCTTCATAAGGACATTCACAGCATGATATGCAGGACAGTTTGGTGAGCATTTGACTTTCCCAGAGCACGAAGAAGCTAGGGCAATGTAAACATCTGATACGAAATTTTTAAAAAGGTTAAATATGGAGCAGAAAATTCCATCATGTTCTTCTTGGCACACAACCATGCCAGTGCATAGATTCTGCATTGTTCTGAGATGCCTCCCATAATTAGTCAACTCTTCCACCCTCAAACTTCTCCTGCAGTGCCATGTTTCATGTCAGTTTGTGAGAGCATTTTCTAGCTATAAGCCACAACTGCACTGAAACACTCTAGCCTCACCTTCCCTTATTGGCCAGACCATCCCCCATCGGTCCACTTAATGCATATTATAAATTCTCTCAGCAGTGACCTTTTTCACCTTCGTGCACACAGAACTGGAAAAGGTGGGATTATATTACTTAGCACACAGTTGGCACCAAAAAAAGTTAATCTATAGTTGCATTATTGAATACACTGTCAGGAAAAAATGCTGATGCAAGACAGACCAGACAGCCAGATGCAAAATTTAAAACCAAAAACAACAACAGTGTTTTCAAAGAGGTTACTTTGGACAACCTTTTGTGCATATCTGTGCTTTTTTGCAGGTGAGGGAGGAGAGGTTTGCATTATATTTTCTCGCAAATTTTCCTGTGAAAAATCCTCTTGTAGGTATTACATACAAAGAGGGGGGAAAACTAATTATAAGCCTTTTATCTTTATTACGATTGCTAATAACTTTTTACAATCCATTGCCCGTACTCTTATCAGCACTAGATTTTAGATATATAAGTAAGGCACATAGGTGAGATTTATTTGTCAATGTGCTACAGTTGTTCGCTTGCATGCTTTGCAAAACTTAATTATGATGTCTGAATGTGTCTCATTATTATACATAAAAAGAACTTGGAACAGGAAGACGGACCAGGATTATTAAAATAATCTTTTTCTAAGGAGAAGGTACACAACCTTCCTCCTCATTTCCCTTTGTGTGCTTTGACTGAGTAGAGGATACCTTCAGTCTCCATGCCTAGATTCTTAGCTATATGAAGCACCTAATTATTTCAGACAAGTCCACATTCACAAAGCTCTGGCAAGAAGACAAACCCTGGAAAAATCAGCTAGTGATGAACTCTGCAAACCCAACCCTGACTCGTCTGATGGCTCCTCAGTGACAGATACAGCTTGTTTGCTCTAACCGTCATACCTTATCCTCTCTTTGCAATAATATATGTGCTGGCCTTCAAACTGACTTTAGGTCACAGTTTGGATGGCAGATGCAGAACACGGGGTTTATTTACATCCTATTCCAGATATCTATTAAAAGGAGGCTGGGCTGGGACACTGTAGAGTCCATGGACTGTCACCCTCCCAAATACGTAATAACAATTGTTTTGGGCAGGGATGGGGAGGGGGAATGAAGCATAAAATATATCTACTGCACTAAAATTTTTAAATCCAACCACAATGAGCAAAGGCACAGGGGTTTGCAAGCACTGGCCTACATCTGATCAGCAAAATGTGGTTTGGCCAGGGACCTGCATCTTTACCTGTCCCACACCTGATGTGTAGGGCAGGTTGGTGTGAAAATGGTCTCCCTAGTCCAGTGGCTCTCAAAGGGTGTGGCAGGAGCAGATGGCAAGTGTGGCGGGAAGATTCATTTAAACAATTCAGTATAGCACAGTATAGTATCAAAATAATTTGCAGAATTTAATTTACAGAATATGCAGGGCTTTTTTCAACTGGAACTCCCTGGAGTACAGTTTCAGCACATCTCAAGTGGGTGCCATTGCCATTCTAAGAGAACAAGAGAGGTGTTCATGGTGAGTTCCAGCACCTCCCCACCCCTGAAAAATAGCACTAAGAATGTGGATCGATATCTTTTCAAAATAAGAGCAAGAGCATCAAGTGATACAGCAAGCTCACACCTCTCACTGAGTTTGTATACATACCTAAGGTACATATGTAAGATGCTCATTTATAATTGTATTTTGGGAATGATTCATGTTTTATACATAATCATTTATCAAGTAGCTGTGATCTGTGTTATAAATCAAGCACTGCTATGAGATGTTTCTTTTTGTTTCCCAATGTATTTCTGATCAATAAAAAAATTGGTGCGAGCAAATTTTTATTCTGAAAGCGTGGCCCAGAGAATTTTTTTGAGAACCACTGCCCTAGTCAAATCCTGCTGGGCCCAATTAGACCTGCAGGACAGAGGTTCTCTACCACTGATTTAAAATGTGCTTTCCCCAGAAAACATGGGCAAAATGTTCCTAGAAAAAGCCCACACACCCAGAAAAAGAATTCCCCAGACAGGAAATTCCAGTTTAGCCCTATGGTTATTATAGTTCTATTGAACGATACATATATTATGAGAGTGTGGAGAATTCAGCCATTTTTGAAGTGAAGGCTGACATATTACTTTACAAGAAGGGGATAATGGATGGCTGTCTAATTGCAAATTACTTGATGAAGCCATATATAAAAGCTTTTATCCTTTTCCATGCAATGCCATGATTCTGAGGTAAGGACTAATTTGTTATCCCTGAAATCATGGCTACCAAATATGCTGTGCATTAATGCCATTATGATTTATGTTAATTTTCAATATAAATACCAGACTGAGAGACATTTTTAACTGCATCATAGTGGTTGAATTCTTCTTTCAACAAATGTTATCTCAATTGGTAAAAAAAACTACAGGCGTGTAGTATCTCTTGGTTTCTGTTTTTAATATAATGAAAATAAAAGCTACTTGACAGCACTTTTGACATGATATAGTTGTTTATATTTCTTTTTCAGCAATAAAAGAAAAGAAAAAAGAAAAGAAAAAAAGAGTAGAACATAGTGGAATATCCTTACATCTGAAAACCTGAACCCTCTGGCTGATAGGGGAACCTATCACTGCATGTTAGTGCCATTTTATAAGGAGTGGACAGGAAAAGGGTTTTAGCTTTGTTTCAGCTCATTGGACTGGGGAAATTAACTTTTAACTCACTGACAATTTTATATAATAAACATTTCAACTTATACGAAAAGGCAAGTCACAAAGCTGAAACAATAGGGTATATAACAGAGAGCACATACGTATTTCCACACAGGTAGTTAATAGAATTTGTTGAACCTGATCCAAAGGTGTCTTATAAGAAAAGGTAGAATTCTGATTTGGAAGTGACTGTTCTGTCTGCAGAATGGAAAATAACTGTAAGAACAGCAATCGTACCCCTCAACATGTATGTAGATCTCTGTCTAAAATATTTATAGATTGGAGATTGGAAAACAAATAGAATTATGGGATTGGAAGGGACTACGAGGGTCATTTAGTCCAATCACATACATACATACATACATACATACATACATACATACATACATACATCACAATCTATAAAACAAGCAGCAACAAGGGCAATAAATATTTGAAAACTTTAAAAATGTGAAATCTAAGCACAGGAGAATCAATAAATTCCAGATAAAACAGTAGAAGCTATAACAGTAATTATAACAGTAAAATCTAGTAAAATCTAGAAAAAGCACTAAAACCATGGTGAATAGATGTTGTCTAGGTTTGAGGGGGTTCTCTACTGGTAGGGTGGCATAACTGACTGAGAGTGAGTTTGGTGACATGGTTAGTGTCAGAAATGGGAGTGTCAGACCAAGGGCCTGAGAGATCAGGGTTCAAATCACTTGGCCATGAAGCTCAATGGTGAAGTTTAGCCAGTCACTCTCTCCCTCAGCAGCCTAACCTACCTCAAAAAGTTGTTGTGAAGATAAAATCTGTTCAGGGAAGTCTTTAGTGTTTGATGTTCCATTGTGTTTTTACTATATTTCTTGGGAGCCATCCAGAGTGGCTGGGGCAAACCCAGACAGATGGGTGGCATAATAGTAACAACAACAACAATATTAAAAAAGTGGTGACAGCTATGGGTGCTATTTGGAGAACAGGAGGGATATAGCAGAAAGAAAAAGAAACACCTCTCTATGCCTCCCCCCCTATGTAACTACAGCTGGAGAAGTGCCTCTGATTTGGATCTTTACTTTGGGGTTTCGGAGAGTTCATAATGTAGAAGATGGTCCTTTAACAACCTTAGTTTCATGTAATTTAGTGCTTCGGGGAGTAAGATGAGCATCGTGAACTGAGCTTAGAAATGTGTTTGAAATACCGTAAATGCAGATGGCTTAGAAAGGTATCATATGACCAGAATGGCAGTAGAGGCACTGATGGGGGAAACAGGGGCATTCCAGGATCAAATAAGATGCTGGGATGGATTTTATAATTCTGGGACTGTCCCTGAAAAATAGGGACACTTGGAGGGTATGGAATCCCACTAAACTAGGACAGAGACCCCATGTGGTGTTTTGCTGGGAGGACCCCCTCAAATCTGGAACCTATCCTATTTAGAGAGTTACTGATTCCTTCTTGGTACAGTGGTACCTCGGGTTAAGTACTTAATTCGTTCCCGAGGTCCGTACTTAACCTGAAACTGTTCTTAACCTGAAGCACCACTTTAGTTAACGGGGCCTCCTGCTGCTGCCGCGCCGCCAGAGCACCATTTCTGTTCTCATCCTGAAGCAAAGTTCTTAACCTAAAGCACTATTTCTGGGTTAGTGGAGTCTGTAACCTGAAACGTATTAACCTGAAGCGTATGTAACCCGAGGTACCACTGTACTAGATTTACTGTAGCTTTATGGTGGTTGGCACCAGACTGATTTTGCCTTTAACAAAGCTATCACTACCCGCCCTGCCCCCAGCAACAGGTGGATAAATCAGGGATGGGGGATCCCTAGACTATGCACCTAATTAGGCCTTCCAGGCCTCCCCATTTGGGGTGAAAAGCTGTTTTGGCTAAGCCATGCCCATCTGTATGACACCGGTTCTGTCCACTACTCAAGTTTCTTTCCCCTGCTATCCCATTGGTCAGCATTCACAATCCCTTATTATTCCCCAACCCTGGTCAGTTTCCCTCATTGCCTCTCTTCCTTTTGTTTTGCAAGTTTTTTTGTATCATTTTTTTCATTTGTTCTATCATCGGAAAGCTGTTCAGTCAAGAGTTAGCAATTCTTAAAAGCCCACGTTTTTCAAAAATAGTCGAGTGTTCTGCCGATACTGAAAATATTAGCCTTTTTCAGTTCTCAGGTTCTCTGCGTAAAAAAGCATTCAAAACCACTAGTCAGGTTTGAAAAGGCTGGCCTGATTTTAAATCTCTGCATAATGGAGAACTGAATGCAAACCACCGAAGCATTCAACCCTTCTCTTCTAGTCTGATTCTCAACATTATGCAAATTAGATACAAAAATAAAAAATGCCAGGACATTTCACACAGAAAAAAAAATCTTGCTCAGAACAGTATTTTGGAAATTAAATGCTATTACAGGCTGCTTGCACATTCACACGTTGGAATATTTGCACATATACTGCGCTTGGGTATTTGCATATTCTGTTACAAATAAATGTACTTGATGTTCAACGGAAGGAAGTGTTCTTTTCAGGACAAATGTTTCTGTTTACATGGGTACTATAGAGTGCAGGCAATTCCCCATTTACCTGCGTTCTATTTGCACGTAACCGGACACACGTGTGGTGCAGTGTGCCTGGAAGTGGCACCCAGAAATGGGGAGCACCTGGTCAACAGCCCCGTTGTCCCTCCAGCTCACAAGGAGAACCTCCCTGGACCCCAAAGAGGTTCTGGGCTCTGGGGTGTCTCTCCTCCTGACCCAGGAGGACTTTCCACAGTGCATGATTTACATGATTTTGCATATGTGTGCAGGGGACCGGAATGTAACCCCTGCTTAAATAGGGAGTCACCTATATTTATATTTTATATTTGTCTTCATATCTGATCTAGCTAAATGTGGATGTTCATGACTTTGAGTGGATGGAAAGCAGCCTTCCACAAGCCTCAGAACACAAATATGGATAGTCTTACCCTTCGTTGTTTTTGTAAACAGCGCCTGGTGGAGGCCATTTTATTCCAGTGTGCCAAAATTACAAGGACCAAATTCATTAGAGATGTGTTGTTTCATGGCAATTAATTGCTTGTGTGACTGGTGGCTTCTGGGGCAATTTGAGTGGGGAGTGCCAGCACAATCCTATATATGGCTACTCAGAGGTACTCCCAGAAGGTTCATTGGGACTCAGCTATATATCTGTATATTTGTAGCTCTAAATGTATTAAATGTTTATATATGAAAATATTTGAGGGGAATGGGGGTTTGCGAGCATCTTGGCTGTGAGTCCTGGAAGACTTGGCTTCTTGGCCTTTTCCACCAGTCCTGACTGACTCCAACTCCAAAAGCTGAGGCTGCTGAATAGACTCTTGGGCTGGGAAATTGTGAAGGTTTTTGTTGTTGTTGTTGCTGTTACTGGTATTGTTTCTTTTTTCTATCTTTATTTTTAGATTTTATTGTAATTTAAGTGGAAATTGTTCAATTGTGGTTGTGTACATTTTATATGTTATTTATTGCTTATGACTACTTTTGTTATGTTTGTAATTACGTAAATCTTTTCATGTTGTAAGCTACTTTGGGCATGGTTTGAACCACTGGAAGGGGGCATACAAATGAAATTGTGCAATGTTTTGAAGAGTCTGACCTGTCGTAGTTTTATTCTTGCACACACTCCTTCAAACCATGCTACAACAATCCTGAAAGGTAGGCCTTACAAAAGGTTTAGTGCAGTGGTAGGCAGGAGGTATAATGGAACCTATTGGTTTCAAGAATGCAAAATAAAGTCTACAAGCAGAAAAAGTAACGGGGGTGGGATGTAGATAAGCAGGGAGACAATAGAATCACCTTCCTTAAAGAAGGGAAGGGGCACAGAATATTTGCAATAGGTGATCACAAGCTGAGAGAAATTGAAATACCGTAGTTCTGGGTGTTAGAATTAGCAATGTGTTTTCCAGATCCGGGATTTATCATGCTTACAGCAAATCAGAACCCATTGCCACAGCATGCAGTCGGGATCTTTAAAAGAAAGCCTGGGCAGATGTACGAGCAGTGAGCACTGTTTCTTTAAAAAGTTTGTGCGGAATGAGTCACTGCTGGAAAACAAGTAAATAAAGTTGTATAGGAACAGCCTTTGTATCACAGTGTATTCATTTCTAAAAAAACCCCACAATTATTCAAAAGTTACAATACAGCTTTGTATATGGTGTATTCATGCCTCTACATTGGCATGAGCTTTAAATGGAGGTCTCCTGTGTCGAAAGAGAAGGCATGCTGTTCTACAAGTAGCATTAATTTTTTTGCTTTATGTATTCTCTTCACCGTGTGTCCCCCCCCCCCCACCATCCCCACTTTTCTCGACTGATGTTTTACTAGACCGAAGCAGAATTTATCACAACTCTTTTCATTACTGGGCATACCATTGATATTTATAAACAAATAAATAACCCAGACTGATCATTACAGCAGGATCTGTGACCAGCGTTTGTTAGTTAGTCTGATCACGTAGCATCATGCTTCATTTATTTATTATTTTATTAATAAGATCCGTATCCACCCTTCACCCAGAGGTCACAGTGCAGGTTGCAATAAGCAATACAAATGAGATACCATCCATATGCACAATTTAAATTACGAATAATCTAAAACCAGCGTACAACATTTCTCAGTCTGATGAATAATATAATTTACATCTGCTGCCAAAGGCCTAGCAAAACCAGAATGTTGGTTTTTTTTAACTATAGCCAGAACTCATTTTGCAATAGCAGCCTGCCTGATCTCCCGGAAGAGCTCATTCCAGAGCCAAGGCTGAGAAAGCCCTATTCTGGGTCCCAGATAACCAAATTTTCCTTTGCTGATGGAATAACTAATAAAGCTTACCTGGCTGACCTCAGGTCACACGCAGGATAGTACTGGGAGAGCAGTCCCCCCCCCCCACGTAGTTGGGCCCCCAAGCAATTTAGGGCTTTCTATGACAAGCTAAGAGGGACGCAGGTGGCGCTGTGGGTTAAACCACAGAGCCTAGGACTTGCCAGTCAGAAGGTCAGCGGTTCGAATCCCCTTGACGGGGTGAGCTCCTGTTGCTCAGTCCCTGCTCCTGCCAACCTAGCAGTTCAAAAGCACGTCAAAGTGCAAGTAGATAAATAGGTACCGCTCCGGCGGGAAGGTAAACGGCATTTCTGTGTGCTGCTCTGGTTCACCAGAAGCGGCTTCGTCATGCTGGCCATATGACCCAGAAGCTGTACACTGGCTCCCTCTTCCAATAAAGCAAGATGAGCGCCGCAATCCCAGAGTCGGTCACGACTGGACCTAACGGTCAGGGGTCCCTTTACCTTTACCTTTATGACAAGTTAACTCCTTGAATTGTGTTTGGTGACAAACATGTAGGCAGTGCAACTGCCCCAAGATGGGTGTTATATGCTCTCAAGGTGGCATCCATCAACACATGGGCTGCAAAATGATGCACTGGCTACAGTCTCTGAACCATCTTCATGGCTAGCCCCAAAGGCAGCACATTGCAGTATTCAAGCTGAGAAATTACATGGTTGCACAGATTCATTTTATGGATCACTTGCTCCATTCTGCAGGTTTAAGATCACATTCTGTTATCTGTTCTACGGGCTGGCACCCATACAAACGTCTGAAAAAGCAGTTTCCTTTACAACAGCATCCAGAACCATAAACAGCCTCTCTGCCTACTCACATCTAGGGATGAGGATTCTGACTGCAGGCCATCTTGGACAAGCAAATGAGGTGTTTGCCAATGCTTGGTCCAGGATGAATTTGGACTGTTAGGGAGAAATGCAGTGTTGTGCTATGACAAATGTTCTGTTTGGGTTTCAGCTCACCAGATAAACAATTTCCTCTCTGCGAGAGCTGTTCTGAAGGTTCTCTTCACACACACACACACACACACACACACACACACACTGAACCAGTTTTGGGAAGTGTATTGGGCATGAGGGGAGGAGAGAGGGAGAAAGCCTCATTGGGTAAGTGGAAGTTCCTGCACAGGGCTTCCACTGACCCAGCTCAGATGAATCCCACTTTAAGTGCTGATCCTCTGCTTTCTGGGGAAACCCAGCCAGATGGGTGAGGTATAAATAAATTATTATTATTATTATTATTATTATTATTATTATTATTTCTCTTTTCACATTAACAGTAACCAAACACTCAGGTAAATACTAGTAGCGCAACAGAGCAGCCTTGCATTTAAGGACTAGCCTGGTAGTAATAGGCTAGAATAAATTGCATGCAGGTGAAGGTGTGAGCTGGTAGACAAGGAATGCAACACTGTGTCCCTCGCCTGTGCCCAGCATAGAAAGGTATCCTAGGTACCTAACTCCTGAGAAACGACTCAGAGTGTATAAAAATGTTGGGAATGTCAAGAACAGGAAGGGACATTTTGTCAAGAACACTGAACTTCATTGGATGGCCCCGAGTTCTCATATTATGACAGGGAGAATTATATAAAACCTTCCACTATCCAATTTTTCTGCACCATGTCCCCTCCATGGCACCTCTCTTATGTCATGTCCTCACTTCCTCATCTTTTCCCTAAACTAAAAAGCCCCAAATGTTGAAACCTTCCTCATAAAGGTTTCCTCAAAACCTTCCTCATAAAGAGTTGTTGCAGCCTCTAGATCACTTTGGGTGCCTTTTTCTGAATCTTTTCCAGCTCCACAGTATCCTCTTTTTGAGATGTATGTACACGTAACTGTACATAGTATTCCAAGGACAGTGCCACCATAGATTTGTATAATGGCATTATGATACTGGTATTTTAATTTTGGATTCTGCTCCTAATTATCCCTAACATAGACTTGCCTTTCTCACAGCTGCCACACACTGATTTGACATCTTCACCAAGCTATCGCCTATGACCACAAGATCTCCTTCCTGGTCAGTCACTGCCAGTTCAGACCCTATTCACGTATATGTGAAATTAGGATTTCTTTGCCCCATGTGCATGACTACATCCTTGCTTAGAAGGAATTGCATTTGCCATTTTACTGCCCATTCACCCACTTTGGAGAGCTCATTTTGGAGCTGCTTGCAGTCCTTTTTTGTTTAATTACATCAAACTTTATTCAGCATGTGCAGCCACTAGTCTGATGGTCCATGCCAGCACCAGTAGTGACAGGATTATTATGTGCCCTTAGAATTCCTACAAATATTTTCATTTTCCACTATGATTTCCCCCCCAGTAAATCAACAAAGCAATAAAAGTACTGTCAGGGGCAAAAAAATCATTTTTCATTTTATTGTGTTTAGGAATTTAGGTTACTACCTCAAGATCAAACATTTACTTCAGGGCAAAGCAGTAATGGAATTTATAATGTATGCTTTTGTCTGAAAGCCTGCTTTCCATCAATCTATTGTTAATATGTTATGATTTTTATAGTGCTGACATTCATTATAGAGTTAAACAGAGTTCTACAAATTTGCTTAGTGGGTTAAGCAACTTTTTGGCAAACTATTAAACTCCAGTGACTGGAAGATAATGCAACATTAGCCATGCCAACAAGAACTCTGGACAGTGCAGGAAGAAGGAAAGAAAATGAGAATAACACCCTCTTCAGCATTTTTAGCTTAAAGCGTTCCAAACTAAGCTAATAATAATGGAACAGTTTGTATTGGGGGCGGGGGGGGGGGCAAGAAGTAATCACAGCCTGTTTTGGAAGAGTATTATGCAATATTCATTATTCAAATTACAGAATCCATACAACTGCACCATGGAAACATAAAGTGTGCTTATATAATAAATTATGTAGATTGTGTACATTTGTGCACATTTATTATTGGATGCAATATTTATTATTGAATCAGTCATGTTTATGCAGAATTCAGGCTATTTTATGCAGTGGAGAGTAAAAGAAAATAGGAGGCACAGACCGAGAGGTCATAACTGCAGGATCTGGAAATTGAATTGGAGGACAGCATATGCAATCATCAAAATCAACACCACCAGCAGAGATAATGATGGTCAACACAGGCTGTGCAATTTGCAATCCTGGCTTCCCAGTGATGGCATTTGAGTGGAACACTTGGAAGAAAGTATTCTTGTCCTTTCAAGAGAATCCATGTACATGTTTGTTTGTACGCTGAAGTAGAAACAGTGGAAGCAGTGCTTCTGCTAACTGCTGTACAGAAGTGCAGTCACAATACTCATCATCTAATTATGTTTTTACTGAACTTGTGATAAGGAATTTTACCCAACTGCTTGGAAATACTAGTGTTATGTTCACCCCACTTCTGCAAGCAATGAGATAATCCAGGTGTAGGAGTTACAGGTAGTTTGCCATTGGCATTTTGCAATGGGTGCACTTCTTCACAAACATATAGGTTGAACATAGGTGGAAGCACAGTCTAAACACTCGGTGTACAAATTTAATAGATTTAATAAATAATGATAATGATACAAATATCTAAGATACTTACAGAGCCCAAACTCTGCTCTCCGGTTCTTGAAGTGCCATTTTCCTTCACATGCAGATGCGGTAGATCAGGATCTACTGCTAAATCTCTGTGTGTCTAATGTAAAGGTAAAGGGACCCCTGACCATTAGGTCCAGACGTGGTTGACTCTGGGGTTGCGGCGCTCATCTTGCTTTATTGGCCAAGGGAGCTGGCATGCAGCTTCTGGGTCTTGTGGCCAGCATGACTAAGCCGCTTCTGGCGAACCAGAGCAGCTCACGGAAATGCCGTTTACCTTCCCGCCGGAGCAGTACCTATTTATCTACTTGCACTCCTGCTAGGTTGGCAGGAGCAGGGACAGAGCAACAGGTGATCACCCCATCACGGGGATTCGAACCACGGACCTTATGATTGGCAAGTCCCAGGCTGTGTTGTTTAACCCACAGCGCCACCCGCGTCCCTGTGTGTCTAATAGCAACAACTAAAAAGCTTCCATTCTGAAACTCGATTGCTGGGGGGGGGGGTGCTTCAGGAGTTGGGGTGACTGGAAGTTGCATGAGTTATGAAATTTTTTGTGAGCTTGGTTCTGGCATTACACACAAATTCCTTGGCTGATCAAGTGCTCAGAAGCACCCTATTCCTTAATGCTTGGCTGGATTATATCAAGTGGAATAACCATTTTACGCCTAGCTATGGCTGATAGATTTCAAGGTTTTTTGTGGAGAGGGGGAGTAGATCCCACAAGCCTGATATCTGCCCAATCTTGAATCACGTTGATGGTGTGTGGGTATGTATCTGCAGCAGGGGCAGAGGAGTGGAATTTCCCTGTCAGGTATTTCCAGCTGAGAAGGCCAGCTGTTGACAGTAATCAGCCAATTTGTCCAGGAAAGGAAAGTATGCGACAATTATGCTAGGCAGCCTCCAGCCTCACCATTAACCTTTGCCTGTTCTACCCCCAATCTTACAACACAAGCGTTCACAGAACTTTTCCAAGATTTTAGTCAGTTCTGAAACTTGGGAGTCATGTTTAAGGTAAGGCTACATCTGTGTCTGTTCAACACAGCCTGCATACACTTTTGGTAAATGTCTATGATGCAGATTACATTAATTACCTTAACTATAATTTTCTCTCTTACCATAAAACAGAAATCTTATCCAGAAGAAATCGGTATTCTTAACTGCAAAGCTGTATGTTTAGTTGCAGCTAATAAACATCATGTGCTATAGAATCCAAATATTCATGAAGTCTCGTTTGATACAGTCAACAGAAATTATGATTCAGATGCAGACCTTCCTGACTTTCCTGACTCTCTGTTCTGTCTTTATACAGTTGAAAGGCTTTGATATAAAGCTTTGCAAGGGTACCATGCAACACATGCAGTTCCATGTGCTTCATGTTGACACAGGTCTGCACAGCTTGTGACCCAGCAAGGAGTAAGCAGCCCATTAGCAAAGTATAGCTACAAACCGCGCCAGCTGTATTCCACCTCCCGGATCAGATGCAGCCTACATACCTCAGAATTCCAGTCGCTGGGCAACATGAGCGGGAGAATGTCATCACACTCATCACCTTCTTATGGGCTCCTAAAAAGCATCTGGCTGGCCTCTGTTGGGAGGAAAAGATGCAGAAATGGATCAGCCTTGGTCTAATCGTGCAAGGCCTTGTTTACGTTTTTATGGCATCCCACCAGCATCTCATTAAGTAAACCTGTTTTTCTACCTGCCTGTTCAGTAAATAAGAAACAAATTGACAACTGCGTCATAAAACAAACAAAACAAATTGCAGCGAGGGCGACAATAAGCACTTCTTATTTATCAAAATACTTGGGTAAAGAAAATAGACATCCAGCTGACTGAAACACCCCATATTGCCTTATAGCAACGCTCCCTACCAACACCTCTCCCTTGGGGTAGCCTATTCACTCCCCCACCTCACTCAAAGAGGGTCCCACTCTGTATATACTGTTACACACCACCCCAATCTCCATGAGCAGTGTGAGATTTCAGGGGTCCCATGTCTGCTAAACCCAGGGTGTATGTTGGAAAAATGAGGCACAGTGGAGACTGTGGTGTTTTATAATATATGGTTTACTTACACACATAATGCAACAAAAAGCCTAGATGGAGGGGAATCTCAGCATTACACCCATACAGAGGGTCCTACCCCTCCTTTCCATGGGCACAGCAGGCTTGGGTCTAAAAACAGAGAAATCAGCCATGCTCCTGTCACAGGCAGTTCACATGGTATTCTGCCAGCCTTCCCCCCACTCTCACTGCCAACCCAGTGATACACCAGTCTATAGAATCCAGACTGAAATCCTAAACCCTTTTGGTCTCTGCCCACTAACGCACAGCTGAAGAAGGAGCCCCACCTCCTCCTTGCCTGGTACATCTTCATCCTCTTAATGGTTTCCTTGATGGATTAATGACTGGCCACCATCAGCCTTTGTTCCTCCAATGACCCATCCTAAGCAATCTCTGCCAAGTTGGCTTGGTTCTTTACCATAAGATGAATCCAGGGGGTTCCATGTTTGGCACAGTTTAGTCAAATTTTAATTAATTCTAACTTTTTCTAAATTCAAGAATTATGGGGGACTTGCATCCACAAACTGTGGCACCCGAAGCTTATTACATATATTACTATGCATTTTTTACTGGGCAGGTGCTTGTGGGGTTTTCTGCCTTACATGCCAAAATAGCTTGAGCCTTGAGGGAACTATGCACCTTGACTTGGGTGCCATTTGCTGCTCTAGCTCAGGCAGCAAAACATCTTGGGCCTATGTATATTTTGTGTATAAGGATTTTTTTAAATTAAAAAGCACCCTGTTATCTACGTTGAAAACCTATTTATTACCCAGTCAAAGTGTTGTTTGTCTTTTGTGCACCTTACTAAGATACATGGTCCATTTGACAATGCTTACCAGTAAATGCTTTCTTGTTTTCTGTCACCATTAGTAGCTAACACTTTTTTTAAAAAATTTATGATTTTAATATAAATTTGTTCACAGGAATATTTATCAGTGAATGTTTTGTTTGAACCATAGCAAATCAAATCCCTTTCTTGGGAGGAATTATTGTGTATCATAATTTTACTTCTTACATAATATATAAACATGCAGCAAACTCTAAGCTTATCTTCTGTTATGGTACATATTTAATATTCTTCCACATTCATAAGGTCCTTTTAAAACACCGAGTCTACTATGTTCTTTCTGTTCCACTATGTGCTCCACATAGTGTTGTTCTTCAAGAAAAATAGGTGCCAGAACTCACCATGAATTTGTTACTGTAAGTCGCCAGGTGCCTCAGGGCAGCCCTGAACAGATGCCAGTTTGACAACAGCCACATTCACCACCTGCAATAAAGATTGATTGATTGATTGATTGATTGATTGTTCTAAAAACTACTGCAAGCTGTCTCCCTAACTCTATTTGGTGGCTGCCCCTGGTTCTGGTGCAGGTCATATAAATACACCCCTACCTTCCTCGTTTTCTTAGATTCAGGCAGATGGCTAGGGTATGTCAGAAGGGCCCTTATGCAAATACATGCATGTGCAACAGTAGAGGCCTGTCTGAAAAGCTTAAAGCCTGCCATCACTACATGGGAGACAGATTGAAGAAAAGGAAATATGAATTGGCCCCACCCTGGAGCTTGACCAATCAAGAGCATCTAGGAACTAGGTGGAATCATAGATCTAAAAGAAAATGTAGATTTGCACTGGGCACCGTGATGCAGGGGGTTGCCACAGCAATGTTGTAGAATGGAGTGCAAGAGGCAGGGCAGGGGGGCAGACACCACTGAATTTTAGCGTCACACAGGGTGCCATAGCTGTCAACTTACAGATTTGAAAATAAGGGACCAGCAGCCTTGAAAATAAGGGGCCAGCAGCCAAAATAAGGGGCCAGCAGCCAAAATAAGGGACCTGCAGCCTCACCTGTTCCAGGCACTCCAGTCTTCCTGTCCTCCTGCAGTCTGGTCAAACTCATGCTGGTAGCTTCGAGAACACTGTCCAACTAACTTTGTAACCAGAGGTTCAACTGAATAGAATCTGAATCACATGCACCACAAGGCCTATGCAGCCTCAACTTAAGATGGCTCCCCGGCCTGGCTCCATCCCTAGTCATTCTTAGACTTCTTATTGGGTGAGCAACACAGACAAGCAACACAGCTGGAGCCTCCCTCCTCCCTGGCCAGCAGGCAGGGAGGGAGAGGAGCTGCTTCCTTTGAAATTTAAGGGACATCATTTAAGGGACAGCAGCGGGACATGGCGCTGGAATAAGGGACTGTCCCTTCAAATAAGGGACACTTGACAGCTATGCAGGGTGCCACTGAAATTTGAAAGTTAAAGCCCACCATTGATGGCCTCCAGTCCACCCAGGTTTTATAATGAGTCACTGTCTAACCTGGTCCTACAACCTTGAGGGAACCTTCATCCTTTGGTGAAGCAATGCTGGATGCTGCTCCTCACCTCTGCATTATAGCAATGCTGCCATTTTCATCCTGGCAGCCCAGACCCAGCCATTCCTTCTTGTTGATTGCCTGTCAGTACAATACAGGCTGCTCCCTGTTGCTTCCACCTGCAACCATCCTCTAGAAGGAAAGAGGCAGTTGCCAGTCTTTCACATGCTTGCCCTCTCCCCTGGATGTGAAGGGAAGATGACTCCTCTGCTGTGGCCTGGGCACCTAGGGGTGTTTGAGGCATTTGACTGCCATGAATTCTAATGCAAATTGACCTGATCTGCGCTTCCCATACTAATGAGCAGATTGGAATGTGGATAAACAGTTGTATTCCACACTTTTCTGAACATTGCAATGCCGTTCTTAGCTTCTTTTTCTTTTTAAGGTCTTGAAATGGATATGAAATATATTTAGAAAGATGCCGTCTGAGGTAAAATATGTCTAGAAGTATATTTAAATAAAGATTTAAGTGATTGTTTTGGTGTGTTTTTTTTTTTTACATGTGCAGATGACTCCAGAAACAGCATGGGATGAATTTAGGAATGAACAGATGCAAAAGGGGCACAAGCTGGAAATAGACTGATTTGTCCATCCTTACAAGTATTCAGATATTGACACCAGGTGTTGTTCTTGCTGTTCTTATAATAAAGAGGATGGTGAGACATCTGTCTAGGTAAAGGTAAAGGTACCCCTGCCCGTACGGGCCAGTCTTGACAGACTCTGGGGTTGTGCGCCCATCTCACTTAAGAGGCCAGGGGCCAGCGCTGTCCGGAGACACTTCCGGGTCACGTGGCCAGCGTGACATCGCTGCTCTGGCGAGCCAGAGCCGCACACGGAAACGCCGTTTACCTTCCCGCCAGTAAGCGGTCCCTATTTATCTACTTGCACCCGGGGTGCTTTCGAACTGCTAGGTTGGCAGGCGCTGGGACCGAGGAGCGGGAGCGCACCCCGCCGCAGGGATTCGAACCACCGACCTTTCGATCGGCAAGTCCTAGGCGCTGAGGCTTTAACCCACAGCGCCACCTGTGTCCCGAGACATCTGTCTAGGTTGCATTAAAAACTCTCATGGTGGGGTAAAAAACTATTATAGGAAGTAGAGTGAAAATCAACCAGATGTCAGGCCGGGTGTTAGGTGCAGGTCAGCAATAACTCACACGGTGTCAGTGAAGTTAACTCTCTTTTATTCAAAGAAACAAAACAGCTCAGGAGGCCGGGCCTAGTGAGAACAGCAACTCTTCCTGGTAGGTATTGCCCCAATGAGGCAGTTGCGAGGACTGGTGGTCCCCACCTTCCCACAGCTCCCTAAGTCTCCTCCTCCTCCCCAGGGTCCTTCCTAAGCAATCTGAGACTCCAACACCTTGTTTGTCTTTGCTCTGCCCTGTTCATACCTCTTCTGGTTCTGGAAGATGGGATGGGGAGGAGCTGGCTGCTTTATCTCTGCCTCTTGATCCCCCTCCTCTCCAGCCTCTGGTTCTGGACTGATCTCTGTCACAGACTCTTCCTGCTTATTAAACCCTGTTACCTCTTCAGATTCCAACAACTCCTCCTCCCAGTCTGCTCCCTCTTCTCCTTCTGACCACTCATCGTTGTCCCACCACCAATCCCCTGGCTCTGAGCCGCCCTCCCTTGGGGGGCTCCCCAGCTGGTGCCTCCCACCATTCCTCCACATCCAGCTAGTTCATGACATGGACTTCCCTCCCCACTGCAGCACTGCATTACCGTATTTTTTGCTCTATAAGATGCACCAGACCATAAGACACACCTAATTTTTGGAGGAGGAAAACAAGAAAAAAAATATTCTGAATCTCAGAAGCCAGAACAACAAGAGGGATTGCTGCGCAGCAAAAGCAGCGATCCCTCTTGCTGTTCTGGCTTCTGGGATAGCTGCGCAGTCTGCATTCGCTCCATAAGATGCACACACATTTCCCCTTACTTTTTAGGGGGGGGAGTGAGTCTTATAGAGCAAAAAGTACAGTATGTGTTGCAGGCAAATATGAACAACTGTTAATCTGGATAGATTCTGCATCTGTGTGACACTGGCGTGTGGATGATTTTGCCTTTGTTCAAGATACTGGAATGAATAAATTTTTGGTACATGCAAGTCCTGTGAATCTGTGATGCTACCCTTTAAAAACAACAACAAGACAGCAGGAGCAATGTCATAATTAAAGCAGGACTAAAGTATTTGGCTGAGACATTTCCATCAACTTTGTGGCTGGACAAAAATTGCCAAAATCATATACTTTCCATGGAAGATGGGTTTACCATCATGATGAGGTGACAGATGGTTGCTCTGTTTCTTCCACAGCAAAAACACGGCAACAAAGAGCCACCTTGCAGTTTTCCTTCTTCACTTTGAATGGAATGCCTCAATGGGAGTGCCGCTATGTCACAACATACCATACTTTCCAGTGACAATACTTGGAAAATCTTTATTTTTAAAAAAGCATCCATCTCAGTGTGACACAGATGTGCCTTGTGATGCTCCTGATGCTTTGCACCTAGATGTGTGCCTACATGTACATAGAGGTCCACTGTGGGTCCCTCTTGCTGGATTGAGATGTCTTCTATTTAATGGAAATCTAGGCCATGAAAATCGATGGTTTTGGATTTCTAAAACTGACCATTTCTGAAATGGTGTTTCTTGTCTGCATCAACCATACCAAACAGCCTTGCTACTAAAAATAACAAGGAGGGATTTCCCCCACCTCACCCTGCCTTCCATTGCTGTCCTCATTTGACTCTCAAAACAAACTTGTCTCACGTTACTTACGAATCCTGCGATGGTGACACTGTTCCTCCACCCATGTGTACCCTTTACAGCTTGCTTCTAAAGATACACAGTGTACCTTGAGTACTGTCAGGGAATACTGTGAATCTTTCTCATCTGTTCATTCCCTTCACTCCTTAGTGAGTAAGATATCCTTCTATTGCCATGGGGACATCTGTTCCATCAAAACTATCTGCTTGTTTAATTTCAAACACTTATGCAGCTACTGAAGGCTAAGAATTGTTCTGACATCAGCTCCTGGGGAGAGTGAAAACTAATTTCTCTTTTTTAAAAAAAAAAACCAAACCCAAAACAAAACCCTACATTATTTCTGTATGGTTTTAGCAGTCGCTCTGTTCTCCTCAGTGAAGTGCAAAAGAAAGAGACGCCACCTGGAGGCCATTTTAAACTGGTTCCTTCAGCAACCGTCTCTTCATAGGAGCTATTTGCATGCAATGGCTTTCCATTTGGGTTGGAGTCTTCCCCACACTCTTGTTGAGTGTCTCTGTGTGTGTGTTTGTCTGTGTCAGGGTGTGGTGGGAAGTTCGCGGCCATACTAAGAAAATCTTATCTGTGCAGCAAGCAACCGCACTCTGATCCTCAATCTGTGTAGCAAGCCAGCTGAGACAATGCCTCAGGCAGCAAATTTAAAGCGGCCTCCATATGGAGGGTGTTTTGTGCTCACGAGTCCTTACGACTCAGACCGGAGAAGAGTTTCTTCCCCCATCGTTTCCTTGCTCTGAAAATAAATCTGCTCTTTTTACTTGCCTATTACATCGAAACAAAATCTTTTCATGCCTCTGTTTCTATCAAACCTGATCCCATTGCCAGGCCCATCCAGACTCGCTGTGAAATAACGTTTCCTGTCACATTAAGGATCAGCTGTCATCTTTTCTTAACCCTCTATGCTGTAAACAAGTACTTGCTGGCAGAGGATCATAAACAGAGCTATAATCTGTGTGCCTCAATTTTCCACATGTCTAGCCAAGAAAGGTATCTCTCCATGACATCATTCCATCTCATCCATTTCCCTGTCTCCTCAGCCCTACAAAGCTTTTATCCTCCTCCCTTTTAATTTTTTTTTTTTATTTTATTTCTTCCACATCCATTTTCCTTGCATCCTTTTGAATCATTCCTGTGTGCCGCTTTAGTGAGTGTGGCCCAGCAGTGAGTCATGGAAACTCCTTAAGACTAGCCTCTTTCTATTTATTCTGCCGGCCATATCCTGTTATTTGTCTGCCTCTCAACTCTTCTTGTAACTAGACACTTTCTACTAGCCTTGGCAATATTGCTTTGCTTGCCTGACTTTCCCCCTTTTGGGTTTGCAGCACTTCTCTTCACAACTACGGAGTTTCTCACAGGAGGAAAAGAAGAAAGAGAAGGAAAAGAAGAAAGCAGGCTGGCAGAAGGAGACTACAGTCTGCTGCAACTCAATGAGAGAAAGTATACCTCCAGTTACTTATTGTTAGTCAGTAAACGCCCATCTCCATTTAGTTAAAAATAACACTGAAATATCATTGACCAGGAGGATGATGAAAACAACAACATTTTAAAAGTCTAAGAGTAGTAGAGTTACTATTTCAGACGAGGAACCATATCAGGGCAGTTTGGGGCATGTGTTACTATGCCGACACTTGGTAAGCTAAAATGGACGATATTTTCTGAGCCAGGAAAAAAGATGGCTTTTTCAGGATTTATTGTTATTGTTAGTTTCAACTATGCATACTCTTATCTGTGAATGAATGCATCTGGTGGACTGCCTGCACCTGTATGAACATGTCAAAGTATTAAAACCAGGGCTAGAAGCCCAACTCATCTGGCCTACCAGCAAGAGCTGTTAGGCTGCAAATACTAAAGACAGGGCTTTCTCAGTGGTGGCCCCACACTGTTGAAACTTCCTTCCTAGAGAGATAAGCATGGGCTCATCACTCCTTGTTTTTAACAACAAACAAACTCTTGAAAATTGCCGCTTGAAAATTCAAGAGACAGAAGGGAAAGGTCTGAGCTCTCAAAGCGATATTTGCGTCACTCCAGTGATGGCCAATGGGAGGCCAGCTGAACCAGCAGAGCTGGGAAGAGGGACATCTGTGCACCTCATCCAATGCCACCAACATCACAGCCAGTAAAGTTGTTTCCTTCTACTAATACTCTGACTACCTTGAATGCCAACATTAAATTAAACCTGGAGCTTCTCTCAGGATGGCCACTCCAAATGGGCTCAATTCAGCACTGCAAAAATATGAAGCACCCCGATATAAAACTAAAAAGTTTGGCAGCATTTTCAATTGGTTTGCCCTGCACCCTGTTGTACATTTATCAGACCCACTGAAACAAATTCATTTAAACTATACAGCTGTTATTTAAGCAGCTTAAAAAACCTCAAAAACAAGCTGTAAATTTCTGAGTCAGCCAAACACCCTTAGTAGTAAAGCCAGATACGACTCTTGCTATATATGATCACATTGGTCATCAATATCAACTTTTGCATCCTGGATTTTTCATCTTGCTTCGCTGCCTGTGTGATAAAGTGTCCTCTGGCATCTTATCAAGTGATTGTGCTTAGCTCTGGGGAAAGCGTTTCGGAACTTTACGAAGATTAGTGACTTGGAAGGAATGGTTTTCCCGCAACCTTCCCCTTGAAGGAACATGTGCAGTACTTTTGGTTCGTCGAATGCCTACATCAGCATGGGCTTTGACAGCTTAACTGATGTGACGTTCTCTGACCAAACCTGAGGTAAATAAATAGTTAATTTTTGTGTAAGGTGTTTCTTGATTATTAGCTAAAGAATGCCCTATCAGTGGTTATGTCAGATTGTAGCTTAGCAGTAGAGCAGACGCTTTACATGAGAAAGGTTCCAGGTTTGCTATTTGGTATCTCCAGGTAGGGGATGCAGGTGGCGCTGTGCGTTAAATCACAGAGCCTAGGACTTGCTGATCAGAAGGTCGGCGGTTCGAATCCCTGCGATGGGGTGAGCTCCCGTTGCTCGGTCCCTGCTCCTGCCAACCTAGCAGTTCAAAAGCACAAAGTGCAAGTAGATAAATACGTACTGCTCCGGCGGGAAGGTAAATGGCGTTTCCGTGCGCTGCTCTGATTCGCCAGAAGCGGCTTAGTCATGCTGGACACATGACCCAGAAGCTGTACACCGGCTCCCTCGACCAATAAAGCGAGATGAGCACCGCAACCCTGGAGTTGGTCACGACTGGACCTAATGGTCAGGGGTCCCTTTACCTTTACCTTTATCTCCAGGTAGAGCTAGTAAAAGCTCTTCTCGGACACTCTGGAGAGCTACTGCTGGTTATTTTCAATGTTACTGAGCTTGATGGACCCAATGGTCTTGGAATCCTAGAATTGTAAAGTTGGAAGGGACCACAAAGGTCATCTAGTCCAACCCCCTGCAATGCAGGAATCTTTTGCCCAATGTGGGGCTGAAACCTATGACCCTGAGATGAAGAGTCTCATGCTCTACTGATTGACTATATATCTTCTGTGCAAATGGTCTCATTTTCAATTAAACTGGGCACTTGAACAGCCATTTGAACTAGCGTAAAGAGCTCCTTCATTTAATTTACAGGAGAATGCATTTCCATAGTAATATTCACCACCGCTTGCCATTTTATACCTCACATATTACTGCCTTTGAGTTTAGTGCCCAAACGTTGCATGCTCCCTGATGAGTTCAGTTTTCTTTTTCTTTTCTTTTTTTACTACCCAATGCTGCATCTTACCAAAAAGTAGTGCTGTCTGGCTCTCTGTTGTTTGTGTGCTCCAATTTCATCCACACTGTATGTTTAAAATGCTCTTATACCACTTTTAACAGTTATGGAGAATCCTGGGGATTTTGTTAAGGGTGCTGAGAATAGGTCTCTAGGTATAGGTCCATGAGGTCAGGATCCTTCACAAACTGCAGCTCCCAGGATTCTTTGGGGAGGGGGAGGGGAAGCCATGACTGTTAAAGGGGTATAAGAGTCCTTTGAATGTAACGGTATGGATGTCCCCGGAATCCAGATTCTGTTCAATGTTTTACTCAGAGTAGACCCATTGAAATTAATGGACGTAACTTAGGACCATTTATTTCAATGAATCTATTCAAAACAAATGTTTGTTGAATGCAACACATAGTCTGCTGACTGTATCAATTTACTTATTTATTACTGATTAGAATTAAGTTACTAAGACTGCAATCCTATGCTCACTTACCTGGCAGTAAATTCCACTGGACTCAATAGGACCTTCTTATGAGTGGATATGTACAGTGCTTTTTTTCTTCTTCAAAAAAATGTTTAGGGGTACTCTTATTTTCCTACTCATACTGAAATACTGCCCCTCAATGAAGCCAAACTTAGATTCACAAAATGTTTAGGGGTATGCGTCCCCCTGCATCCCCCCAGGAAAAATACCACAGGATTGTACTCTAAGCCTGTTATCTTCAGGGGGCTGAGAGAATGCTGTAACCAGCCTGAGCTCCGTAGAAAAGATATCTCACTACACTACAATATCTTTATTGTCAGATAAAGGTTTGAGCAAAAACAGAAGAATAGTGTTAAACCCAAACCTATGTTTATTGTAATTATCTTGTGGCTACCACCACAGGAAAACATAACAAAGGAAGGTTCTTGAGTCAAATAGCTTATAGTATAAATATAAAGAGATGACTGTAGGTTGCTTAGATATAAAGAGACAATAGAATGTTGCTTAGGGGCATTTTTAGACTGATTAAGAGGACATGGTAGATCTCAAAGAAATGCAGCTTAAATGTCCTAACAATGGAGCAAATGGCTATGGGTATAAACATTATCTTTCTTCGACAAGATGGATCAGATTATAACTGGATGTGCGATGGGTGATGTTAGGGTATTTTCATACTTTTCATTCAGCCTTCCTCAACTCCCAATGTGACATACTCAGTTTTGAGTAGTGATAGTTGGTTGGCACACAATTTTCAAGAAAGTAATTGGTTTTGAGTCTCTGCTCTTGTTACCACGCAGTTATTACAGTGCTAGATTTCCAAGATGCCAGACATTTAATATAATGGATAGCCTCTATCAAGAAGAGCCTTGTTCTTCAGCCATACATATTTCACACCAAGTTCTTCTTTTCTGATCCCTCAAGCTTTTGCAATAAAGTGTTGCTTAGAACAGGGACACTTTAATACGCCTTGTAGGGCAGTGTGTGCGCATGTGCATGCTTGAGTGTGCATACACCTAGAGTTCTTGCTCACAAGTTTCTAGCAAAAGGAAAATGACACAAGAAGACATGAAGTGTGGAGAGAACCCTTATGAACCCAATGGCTCCATCCCCTTGTAGACCACCTTCTTTTCAACCTGATAAGCAGGGGAAAGCACTAAAGAGGAATGTGACCTAGGGAGTGGAAACTGGAGGGCCACCTTTGGCCCACAGGCCAGATGTTCCCCACCCTGACACCCAGACCTAAGGTAAGGGGTATGACTAGGTGCTAAGGAAAGAGCTTGGGTCCCTGTTTCTGCAAAGCACCCCATATGTATATAACCTGACCAGGAAGGAGAATTTCTGTACAGTGGTACCTTGGGTTAAGAACTTAATTCGTTCTGGAGGTCTGTTCTTAACCTGAAACTGTTCTTAACCTGAAGCACCACTTTAGCTAATGGGGCCTCCTGCTGCCGCGGTGCCGCCGGAGCCCAATTTCTGTTCTCATCCTGAAGCAAAGTTCTTAACCTGAAGTACTATTTCTGGGTTAGTGGAGTTTGTAACCTGAAATGTCTGTAACCTGAAGCGTCTGTAACCCAGGGTACCACTGTAATAAAGTCTTCCTTACTCATCCTGGTGGTGCCTAAACTCAATCTGTGAAATTTCATTCAGGTTGTCTATTGCACAACTGCTGGGCATAGCTGCTTACCAGTCTGGTGCTGGGGAGAGGCGGCTTGCGGTCTGGCACGGCTGTTGCCTGGTGGAGGCTACCATTAAAGTGGCCAGTTGGGATTGGGTGGGGAGGCGTGGCCACAGTGGCAGGCCTGGCAAATGCAGTTTTCAGTCAGGTCTGCCTATAGGTAATTTAAGTCGGCTGTTGGGGAGGCCGGCTTGGGTAGCAGGTTAGGCATTCAGTTGGATCCTTAGCCTATTAGGTACCCAGTTAAAGGAGTCCAGGAGGGGGTGTTTCTGTATAGGAGCTTACATTGATTACACCAATAATCAATGAAGTTGGGGCCTATTTTCACCCAATACCAATGTTCATCATTTCCTGGCTCTGCACCAGCACTGCCTGCATGCATACTGTGCTTGGGCCTGCAATGTTAACTCTGCACTTTCACCCATGGTTAGATTCTGCTAATAATGCAGTGTTTGCCCTGAATTGATTTCTCCACCGCACAAGCAAACTGGAATGAGTTTGATTACTCCATTGTAGCTTCACACTCTTCACCCTTCTATACCCTCAATCAACTACAGAGTCTTTGCTGTTTCAGGAGCTAGTCTTCCCTGGGAGCTCATGCTATCCTTTGACTGTTGTGCATCTGTTATTTCAGCATGAGCAATATAAAAACTACCACTCAATGACATACATGAGCTCTGCAGGTCGTACAATCAATGACACCTATCAAAATGTGCTTGATTTCTCATCTGTGTCATATGTATTATTGACCATGCCTTAAATTTAACAACTCTTTCAGGTAAAATTCAATACAAGTTGCAAGTGGGAAATATTTTCATTTCTCATATTCCAAGTGAGGGACAACAGCTGAATAGGAATTGATTGTGGACTTAAAGAAGAAAAAGAAAGAAAGAAAGAAATCCACATTTACCTTTTGTTCCACCCTTTCCAAGCACAGGTCTGTGCTTTAGCACTCCATGTCCAAGTGTGTGTGGCGTTTTTTTGCCCCAAGCTTTCCCTGTGAAAACCTGCTTTTTAAAGCTGAATCAGAGAAAACATCAATTTGGGTTTTCTGAGGATTGATGCTTGCTCCAATTGAGCTTCAAACGAAAGTTCTGGATGATAATAATAATAATAATAATAATAGCAGCTCTCAGACACAGAGTTTTAAATCATGGACCATGCCTAGAAAAAGTGGAATAAGGATAATTGTGGGAAAGCTTCAGCAATTTGAGAGAGGGGGCATGAATTTTAGACAGTCATGTAAGTTTCACTGGGTTTATTCAGGGAAGCATGAGGTTACTCATATAAGCCAGTCTGTGGTGTATGTCTGTTCACCAAGAGATATCCCATTTATTTTGACTTTGTACTAGTTTCAACACGTTTCAGCACATAACAATTTGCTGTGAAGAAATTTCTGCTCAGCCGAGGTGCCTTAATAGTTTGCAGCACCTCAGTGTCACGGTATGAGATACTGTAAGCTATTAAGCACCTCACCTCACATTATGATATCATGAAAGGTGCCTCACTTGCTCTGCTTGCTTGATTTATTTTATCTACCTCTATTTTTTATTTTTTTGCACAGGATGTTTAATTTATTTTTGTGTATTTTATTATTTGACATACATTCTGTACCCAACCCTGGTATGTGCATAAGTGAAAGGTGGGCTATAATACCTCACATATATAAAATAGGTGGTCTCTCTTGCTGAAGCCGCCAGTGGCAACTGTGGCGGAGTGGAACAAGACAGGCCTGCATGGCCCTGCCACAGGGTGATGCTTCAGGAAGTCCCAGGCGTCTCCATTAGTTAGTTAGCCATGAGTAGCCTCTCAGCTGTTTTAGTTTTGATGGTCATTGTTATTGTGCATCCATAGCACCATGTCTTGCAGCCTTCAGCATCCTGGCTTGAGAAAACCTTTGGAAGATTGTTGCTCTTATGGGAATCCAGGGCCAGCCCTATCTTTAGCAGTGGGAGGTGTCTCACCTCAGGTGGCAGATTTTAGAGTGCCATTAAAAGGCAGTCAGTGGTCAAAACAGAGTGATCTTAATTTTGCTCATGTCACCTCCCAGATTCATGTTTAAGCACTTCACTCTTCTTTAAATTAAGAGGAAAATTTTTGAAAGGCTGATTCATATTTTATGAAGCTGTCCTCATAAAAGGACATCATCCTTAATGTTTGCCCATACATAATTCATGAGATGTAAAATTCCAGCATATTTTTGGTGCGCTTACAAACACAACTGACCTGTACGTCAGAATGATTGTTTGTCAGTCTGGATCTTTCTGTTGCTTGGCAACTGTCATTGCTCTTCCCTCTGGAAAGGCACTGGCCATAAAACAAGAAAACAGAAAGCTCCATGAGATTGGATCTATTAATTTACTGATTAAGAACAAGTTCAATCAAAGTGGTGCTCTAAATTAGAGGTAAACAGCATCCTTTTAATAAAATGCATTTGTAAGGCAAATTGCAAACAATTCCTATCAAAGGACAGCTCTAGAAACTTTTATCTTTTTCCTGGTTGTGTGCAATGTGAATGCTTTCCCAGATCCGATGAAGAAATTTCCTAGCAACCCTATGATGGATCTTTACTGACACAATATAGCATGCATTCCAAATTAGAAGCTCAGGCTGCAATCCTATACACAATTTTTTTGGAAGTGAGCCCTACTGAACACAGTGCACCTACTCTGTAGATAACACACATAGGATCACAATGCATAGAGGACTCACAATGGATGTCATTTTCAGTTTGGTCCCTGTTTGCTTTACTTCACTGATTAGGTTTAGGAAAAAGTGAAACAGCTCCTAATCTTGTTTTGTGCATGCACTTTTGACCTTTAAAATATATAGAAAAACAGACATATTTTTAATGTTTTCCTCAAAAAATAATCCTGCTTGGCCTTCCTATACATTTAGGTCAGCAGCTTCTGAAAATATTTTCCTCCTGAATATCAGGGTAGTTTTGTTCTGATTTTGTACAGATTAATCTAGGTATTGTCCTTGGCATCTATATCTTGTTTTACCTTTTCCTTTCAGCTCTGTTTTGCATTTGGGGGTTAAATCAGATTGTAAGGCTTCGTCCTGGGCAAGTTCCAGCACAGTACTTGGCAATATTGAATTTATTTAAGTAATTTTGGCTTATTGTCCTGCTCAGTTCTGAAGGCTCTAAACATATTATTTCTATGGAAAAGCATACAAATTACCCAAAGCATAATAATAAACTCTAAAAATAGTGCTTTGATGTAGCAAGAGCAATGTGCGTGTGGACTGCACTGCCTTCTGGGATGCAGCTGGCATCTTTCTGTAGCTGTACAAGCTTAGGTACATATCTCAACAGCACTGCTTTTAATAATGTTTTATCATCAGTGCATAATTCTCAGCACGTCTATTTGAATGTGGAAAGTGTGGGCCTGTGAACGTGTCTGTTAGAAAGCCTCACTTTCTGGCAAATGCAAAGGAGCATAGTTAGACATAAATTCATCTCATGTATCATGCCTTGTTTCCAGAACTGACTTGGTAAAGTTGCCTCCTGGTACCTGATCGCTGTGTCTCTGGATACCAGCTGGAAGTCTGCAGTGAGCAAGTGGTGGCTTTTTTTAATGTGACCAAATTTGTTCCCATGGCATGTTAAGGACATTTCAAAATGTCATTGACTTTTGGTGGACATTATGTTTTTTTTATCTGAGCACTTCTACCAAATGTCCTTTGGTATAATATTGTGCCCAAATGCGCTGTGTGGATTTTTGCAACACATGCCTTCCTGGACTCAATGGTTTTAGAGTGCGAGTCTTTTATCCTAAGAGCACCAGGCTTTTCCTGCTCTTAATTCTTCTTTGCTGTTTTAGAAGCCTTTATATTTCCATGGTACTGAGATATGGCTTCAGGACAGCCGCCTTTTACCATCTTAAAGCAACTCTTGCATATGTTTCATCTTGATCTCTTTTCATTTACACCAGCTGTTGTTTTTTAATTTAAAAAATTCCTCCAGTTTTTCTTCACTGATTAGCAACAAATCCTGGCTGCTATTTCAGATCTACCTCTTTAACTTGCTTTCCAGGTGGAAAAGTTCTGGACAGTGTAGGCTCTTTCCTTGGTTTGTACATGGTTTTCAGGTCCTTTTTTTTCAAGATGAGAAAATAATTTTTTTGAAGTCTGGATGATGCCTTATTTGGAGCCTTCTTTATTATGTTCTCAAACAGCTTGTGGCAGGAATGGGAAACCTCAAGGGCAGGAGACAAATGCAGCTCCCCAGGCCATTTTGATCTGCCCCCCAAACCACATACCCAACACCAGTCCTTCTCCACATCTTCTTTGAACGCTTTTGGCTGGATCACTTGTGTTCTTGAACTGTAATAACACCACATGCTTGCTTGGATGGCTGAATGGCTGGATATTTGTGTCTGCATGTAGCAACCTTGTCATAGGTCTAATTCTAGAACCACAGAGCAATACCATCAGTGGATGGTACCTTGTGCTAACCCTGAGAGAAAAAATCTGGTTAGGTGGTTAAACGTTCTACTTACTGTTTCCAGCTCTGATCTTTTCTAGCTCTGCAACTGCTTTATCACTACAGTTCTGTCTGCATCTCATTTGATACCTTCTCAATAGAGTCAGAGGGACGCGGGTGGCGCTGTGGATTAAACCACAGAGCCTAGGGCTTGCCAATCAGAAGGTTGTGGTTCGAATCCCTGCGACGGGGTGAGCTCCCGTTGCTCAGTCCCTGCTCCTGCCAACCTATCAGTTCGAAAGCACGTCAAAGTGCAAGCAGATAACTAGGTACCACTCCGGCGGGAAGGTAAACGGCGCTTCCGTGCACTGCTCTGGTTCGCCAGAAGCGGCTTAGTCATGCTGGCCACATGACCCAGAAGCTGTACGCTGGCTCTCTTGACCAATAAAGCGAGATGAGCGCTGCAACCGCAGAGTCGGTCACAACTGGACCTAATGGTCAGGGGTCCCTTTACCTTTACAATAGAGTCAGTATGTGGTCAAAATAAGGAACACTACTGACCCTAAGCTGCATCTTATTTTGGTTTACTTTTAAGTCTCTATATCACTGCATGATGTTTCCAGTAGCACTAATACTTAACAGGTTTCCATTTGGAAGATTTCTCAGGCTGAAAAATTCTGAAATAAAGCTCCTTGCAGCCTGACCCAGATGGTGAAGTATGAACACCTAAGCATCAACTTGAAGGCTGCTGTCTTTTACAATATAGGTTCCAGTATCCTGTTTGTGCACCTGATACTCTAAAATAGTCAGCTTAGAATCTGGCTGGGGAATCTAAGGCCCATCAGATGTTGCTGGACTCCAACTCCCATCAGCCCCAGCCAGCATGGTCAGTGCTCCTGCATGATGGGAGTTGTAGTCCATTAACATCTCGAGGCAGTAGCATCCAGTAGGCAAGCAGGGTTGCTCACTTGATATCCCAATGCTGCAGGTTGCTGCCAGTTACCAAGAGGGAGAGGGGCAAGGCAGCGGGGAGCTCAGCATGGTTTGGGCATGGGGGCAATCTGATGCTCATGACATTGTGCCCATGCTGCAATGCATTCCTCACTGCCTTGCTTCTCCCCGCCTCCATAAGTAGCAGTGATGTGAGGCATTCCAAAGCCAGCTGAGCAATGCTAGAATGTCCATGCTGACCACTACTCCCCATCTCCACTTTGGAGGGTTCGTGTCTGCTCCTACTGGAGGAATTTTGCAGCACTGTGCCAAAATGATTTGATTTAAACCTCTGACCTGAGCAAATTTGAAATGGTTCAGAGCTCCTCTTTCTCTGCGGCTGCCGTAGAACTTACCATTTAATTTTTCACCATTATGTTCCATGCACTTACATTCTCTTCCCATTTGTTTATATATATATAGAAAAGAGCAAATTGGAAACCTTGTCAGTACACAGATAACGAGTTTTTCACTTGCTAGCCTTATTTGACAGCCTCACCATGTACATCTGCAAACCATTTGTTCTCTTTTTGCCTTGTTAGCGCAGAGAAAAGGTGCTGCAGCATCCTGGAGATTGACTGATTTAGAGTGGCATGAGATCATACCGTTTAGTAAAGTCATTGAATTATAAGGCCACAGACATGGCTCTGTGTTAATAATTGCAGGTAAGTCTACTGAATCTCACCCCACCATTATAATGAGAAATCAGGTGGGGAGTGAAAAGACTCTGCAGCTCAAAGTTCAGAAATGTTTCCGCTGACTGCTTTGAAACTTGGCAGAGTAGGAGAGGTAAGTTTGAGAAAGGTCCATGCTGAATTTGGGGTAGAAAGGATAAGCAATGACTTATTTTGAGTGAGGGAAATGTTTGATGAATCCTCATGTGCATTTTTCTTCCACAGTCCTTGCTGAGGTGGTTTTCCTGGAAATAGAAAAATGCAATCTGAAGTAGTCCAGTCCACTCACAGGTTTCCTCTTTGCAAGAGCTAGACCATAGAAAGGAGACTGTTTCTCCGATTGATGATTCGACAAAATGAATTTATACTGTGTAACAGTAACTATTCTAAGTGGCCAAAACCTTCACATGCTCATTAGCACTTCTGTTTTCATGTGTTATTTGCAAATTGCTAACAGTACAAAAAATTATTTCCTGGTTTTAAACACATTAATTTAAGGCCCGTACGGGAGATTCATGTATGGAGCCAGAATTTCGATGTGTGGGCATCACATTTCAGGATCTGATCCCATTTGATGGTGGTGTGTGGAAAATAGAGCCCTTGCATGCTGTCGTCTGCTACATGATGTCATGCATGCACGAGGTGATCCAAGTCATGACTCAAATTGAAAAAGAACTTTCTGCAACATGACCCTATGCATGTTCATCTCCCACTGGAATCAATAGATATATTCACATGGAACTGACATAGGATTGCAACCCTCAGGCCTGGTCACTGATGTGGCTCTCTGGACCTCTTTTTCTGGTCCTTAAGCCTCTCCCTCCACCCTAGGCCACACCCTTTTTGGCCCTAGTCTCCACTGACAGGCAGTACCCGGAAGGTTGACCATAAAGCAATGTGGACCTTGGGGTGAGAAGGGGGTCCTCACTCCTGGTTTATAAGATAGTAGGGCTTCTGTACCTTTAATCGTTAAAGGGTTTTAGGCTCCAACCATCTGAATGGGAACATTGGCAACAACCACCAGCCATTCTCACAATTAAAAGCAGTATGTAACATAACAGAAGGGATGAGATAGCTTTATTCTAAACAAAAGCAGTGAGAATAAACTTTGGGTACTGTACATGCAAGAAGAATCCCATTGTTTTAAATTAAGACTGTGCCAAACACAGACACACACAGCCCCACGAAGTGGTCATAACAGAAAGCTGTCCTTTCCCACAGTTTCTCCTTGAGATAGCTTCATAGGTAGTAGTTAGTGGGTTTTGATTATTATTTTAAAGTTAAGCTGGATGAGATTTGCTGATTTATTGATTTATTGTTTATTTAAACGGAGAGGTCTGTTTGTTTACATACACAAATGATCAGTATGAATGGAAGAATCAGCTGCTGGTGGTTTGAGCTTTCAGCACTACACCCAAAGTTCAGGAGGTTTTCCAGAAGAAGAAGAAGAAGAAGAAGAAGAAGAAGAAGAAGAAGAAGAAGAAGAAGAAGTTGTTGTTAAGTATGCAATGTGGTTCAGAAGACCCTTGTGCCAACGTGGCAGCTTGTGTTGTGTAGACAGCCCAGCTAGAGCTGGCTTCACTTATGCTGTCCCTTCTGCCATGAGGACAGATTGGTGGTGGCGGCAGAGACAACATAGACTCAGTCCAAGGCTTATGCAGTTAGCACAGTTCAGGTGCACTGAAGCACCATGTCTAATCACCACAGAAAGCCTGTGTGAGAAATATTCTATGCTGCCTACTCAAAGCACTACCCTCTAATATTTGATGTGAAAGTCTCTTGATAGTTGAGATATGGTGTTTCCGCTGTAGAGGCCATATTTATGCTGAAATCTGTTGCTGTTTGCTCATTCAACCAGTATTATCTATCCACTAGAAATTAGTAGAAATATCTCTACTAATCTATAGGTTGCAATTGCTGCCACAGTCTCTCTCTCTCTCTCTCTCTCTCTCTCTCTCTCTCTCTCACACACACACACACACACACACACACACACACACCACCACCACCACCAGAACAGGAGGCTCTGTGTGCTCAGTCTTGGCTGCTCAGGGCAAGCTCCATTGGACTGGAACAACTACTTTTTGGCAGTTGCATGCCGAATATATCAAAGGACAAGAGTTTGAACCTCGTCATGAAGTTTGCCTACCACCACCACCACTGAAACCCCTTTGTTCCCCTATACTGAAACCTGAAGTGGCACACACACTAGCTGTATTATCTGCTAGGAGCTGCCCAGCTAGCACTGCCCTGTGACAGGACCTGTTGGGTCATGGTTCCTTATTAGTGGAATGCCCTCTGTAGCACATTTCTTCCTCTTGATTAACATTCAGGAGGAATTTTAAAACATTTGTGTCTCCACCCAGGCGTTTGATGGCTCAATGATAACTGTTCTAGGCAGCCTTGAAACTATTAGCTGTTTGCTACTGTGGGAGAAAGGGTGGGAGATAAAATTAATAAGTTAAATAAATAATAAAATGTTAGTCTTTTGACCGTCTTGCCTTGTTGCAGGTCAACTGTCCGCCAATGGGAAGGCAGCTCTTGTTCCTCAGTCAACACAGTAATCTTGTATGTCTCTGAAAGGGCCTCTGGCTTCTACACTCCTGAGACCAGTTCACAGTCATTCAGGACTAGGCCATTCTATGGATACTTCCTAAAGCATGTGTGGCACTATTAACTGGCTGTCCTGAACAGGTTGCTTTTAGAAAAAGGGTTTCCATAGCAACCTTGACACATAAGGGCCCATTATTTCCGTAGTGTCATTTTTAAGACTCAGATGCTGTTGCCATAACAGCAAATGCAGCATAAACATCTTTTATTGAAGTTCAGAACAGATATTGCAAAGACAGAAACCCACGACGTTTCCATTACATGCAAGTATCTGGGGGGAAACACAACAAGTGATAAAGACCTGCCAAAAAGGAGTTTGACAAAAATCTAAATTAGGCAAGAGCTTAAAGTACCTCAGTCTATTTTTCTTCATCAAGATGGTCATGCATGGAACCTAGCAAATGTTTTACTGTTGACTTGAGATGTGGAGATACTTTCGGTCAAAACACAGAACTGTAGGGGTAAATGTACGTCTTTGAAAATCAGTGTGGAACAGAATCTCTGCAACTTTAATAGATATGTAAAGGGGGGTCATAGCTCAGGTCACAGCATGTGTTTTAATAAATTGAGCTACTGTAGTGTGTCTAGGACTACATAATGAATTTATGCCTGAGAGGAAATTTGACGAAGGGACCTTAGGGCTAACCCTCACTATAGCTATGTGCCCCAGGATGTCCCTGGGACAAATCTCACCTTAGTCATGAATTCATTATGTTGTGTTTGGCAAGCCTCCATTCTCCAGCTTCAACCTCCATCTTGAACACAGAGAAAATTATTCTGAATCGCTTTCCAGATCAGTTGTACAGGTTACTGTAATAATACGTATATTGTGAAATGCTTTGTAATTTCATAACAATTAAATAAATTCTATTAAGGGTAGAAAATAGGATTTTAGCTGGTGTAGTTTTTCTGCTGTCGTCATTGATGCGTCATTGAGAGAGAATCTGCATATGAGAGTTCTCATATTCACACACATTATTATTATTATTATTATTAATTTTGCTAACTGTTTTGTTAACTGCAGTGCACAGAAGTGGAAGATGCTTTAGGGTTTGGATTGAGAATTGTGCTATTGCCATGTGTGAAATATAGTGGAGGCTGAAAGGGTGACACATCACCTAGGCACGGATTGAAGAGGTTTTTCTTTTATGCTTTCCCAGGGAAAACCCACTGCTTTCCACTGAATAAGAGCAAACACCAATCTGCAGAAAGCCTGATTGATATTTGCTGTGATTCAGCAGTAAACAGCAGGTTTTCCTGGGGAAAGCTGTGGGACAAAAGGAAAAAAACCTCTCGCATCCGTGCCTAGAATTCATGAACCAAATGGAAGTACGGGTGAAACCCCACACCACTTCCACCCATCCCTGCCACCACAGTTTTGCATAGCTGTGCAGATAAGGTGAGTTGTCAGTACTGTATACAGAAAGTAGTTGCCTAGAGAAGTGGAAATACATTGTCTCAGAGCTCAGCACAGTAGTACTGCTCAGTAAACAAACAAACAAACAAACAAACAAACAAACAAACAAACAAGCAGTCAACTTCTCTTATTCTTCCTCTTAGGTGCATAAAGATATCAAGGAGGAACAAAAAACATTTAGTATGCTCAAAGGTGAGCATATGCTGACGGAGGTGAGCAACTGTTTTACGACATTTGGAAAGTTAATAAATGGAAAACCAAACTGATTTGATTGTGGTCCCTCTACCCCCCAGTGGCGTAGCGTGGGGGGTGCAAGGGGGGCCGGCCGCACCGGGCGCAACATCTGGGGGGGGGGCGCTCACACTCGCAGCTCTCTGCCCCCTGCTAAAATCCACGGGTTAGGGGGCGCAAATTACTCGCCTTGCCCTGGGTGCTGACAACCCACTCTACGCCACTGCCACCCCCCGCTGCTCATAGGTCACCCTCAATTTTTGTACTAATTTTTCCAAAACAGCAATCTTTCATATTCTCTGATACCATAGGTCTAATATCACCAAATTAAACTCCTCCCATTTGCAAGTTACTGTATAATAGTTCTTTCTGCTGCCAGTAGGTGATCCAGCAATTATTTGTGTTTCAGTTCTAAATCTAAACCTATGATGTAAAAGTTCAGCAGTGCTAACTGCAAGGAGGCTTGAACCCATTGCCTGGCGAGGCAGCTAAGATCTTGAAACACTCTCACCCAAAACGTTTGCGCACAAGAGTGTTCCGACCACATGGGTACATACAATATGTACCAACAAGTTGGCATCCTCTCCAACATGTAGGAGATGTATTAGGACACATAAGGGGCAACTTTCTTGAAGTAAGGTACCATTTGTGCAACAGTTTTTAAGTTAGCTCTCTAGCACCAACAGATAAAGTTATATTCGGATGTGTATTCCATTTCCACCCTACAATATCTAATTCCTTGTCCCACATGGCTTGTAAAAAGTCCCTGGAGCCCATTGCCTATTGCTGAGTTCAGAATCTCTTTAAAAATAATGTAGGTTAAGCCCCTCATAACCCAAGAACAGTCCAATACCACCTTTTCAAATGGCATAGTTTCCTAGTGGCAAGCTTTTGTACAGCCTGTTCCGAAAGCACAGAATTGAATTGTGTCAAACACAACCAAGGAGGGCAAATCAGACCCAGTTTTCCCTCACATAGTTTCAAGAGACAATAGCCTATTCAATTTTTAGAAATCTATGAGTCTAGACAAACCCAGACAGCATCTTAAAAAGTAGAGACATCACCTTGCCAACAAAGGTCTGTATAGTTAAAGCTATAGTAGTAATGTATGGAAGTGAGAGCTGGACCATATAGAAGGCTAATCGCCGAAGAATTGATGCTTTTGAATTATGGTGCTGGAGGAGACTCTTGAGAGTCCCATGGACTGCAAGAAGATCAAACCTCTCCATTTTGAAGGAAATCAGCCCTGAGTGCTCACTGGCAGGACAGATCCTGAAGCTGAGACTCCAATACTTTGGCCACCTCATGAGAAGAGAAGACTCCCTGGAGAAGACCCTGATGTTGGGAAAGATGGAGGGCACAAGGAGAAGGGGACAACAGAGGACGAGATGGTTGGACAGTGTTCTCGTGGCTACCAGCATGAGTTTGACTAAACTGCGGGAGGCAGTGGAGGACAGGAGTGCCTGGCATGCTCTGGTCCATGGGGTCACGAAGAGTCGGACACGACTAAACGACTAAACAACAACAAATGAGTCTATAGAATCCTACAAAACAGCTGTTGTCTACAGACATGCATGGCCTAGGTTTATTGAGTCCTTTCATCACCTGCAATGGAACTGTGCTTCTTGAGAAATACAAAGACTAGTCTGGTTGACAGATACCTTGGGACTGCCGTTTGGGGACTTGCTGGAGGGATTTTTCTTGCTTGATCCCAGGAGACTTGATCTGGAGAGAAGCAGGGAGGCCAGAAGCTTGCTATATTATACTGGCCTGTGGCTGACTGTGGCATGTCTTATTTATCAATGTATGAAAGAATATGAATGATGTTCTGTTCATATTTACACACCGTTGTTTTTCTTGCATTATTTAAGTTTGCTGTTTTATAAATAAGGCTTTGGGGGGGGGGGAGGAAGCTTTAACACTAGTTGAAAATTATAGTGCAATTCAGCCAAACACAGACTTGAATTGAGAGTCTTCACAGTTTCTTAAAAACAAAAAACAAAAAACCCAACTAGTAGTCATGAGCCTTTTTATGTCTCTCTGGCGAGGGAGTTCTAATGGTGTGAATTCACTCCTAAAAAGCCCTTTTCCTAGTTTCCTCCATTCTAATAGCTTTTGTTGGTGGGCCCAAAAAGCAGAGTCTCTGACCCTGATCTTAATGCCTAGTCAGGCTCACATAAATATTTATGGTCCTTTAGATAGTGTGACTATATACTATGGTTACCAGATTTTTTCAATGAATCCAGGGACACTTTTTTGGGGGGGGGAAGCTGAGTAGCAACAGGGAGTCAGTAGTGGGGATGGAGAGGCAAAAACCCTGGGCCCAAGCACACATGCATATCCCGAGCTTTCCCCGATGATCCGCCCCCTTCCCCCTTTGTTCTGACAGATCGGGGGAGGCTTGGGGGTTGCAGGTGGGTGACCATTGCCCAGGAGGGGCACAAGGCGCACAGTTTCTCTGCCAGGCAAGGTGCAAAGCCGTTCTTTCACACCCTGTGAAACATAAATGTGCAGAGTTTTTTTTAAAAATGGGCAACGGCCAGCCGGCCACAACTCCCAAGCCTCCCCCAATCAGTCAGAACAAAGGGGGGTGGGGGAAGAAGATCTGTACCACTGGACTTCCCCTGGTTCCCCTGCGGCAGTGGCAGCGCTGGCGGCAGTCAGCAGCCCGTAGCCAACCTGGTAAGCACTGTTGGCTCTGGATGGCTTCAGGAGCTGCTCGCTGCTGTGGGGCCTGCCATTTTCCCTCACCGGAAGTTCCCATATGATGTGTTGCACACAAGACACATCATATGGGGACTTTCGGTGAGGAAAAATAGCGGGCGCCATGGCAGAAAGCAGCTCCTGAGCCAACTGCACTACCTGGCTGGCTCCAGGTTGCTGAGGCTGCTGCTGCCACATTTCCCGAGGATAGATTTGCAAATCTGGGGACATTCCAGGATTGCAAATCCGGGGACTGTTCCTGGGAACCGGGGACATCTGGTAACACTACCATATACACAATGCCAAGAAGAGGAGTTGCATTACCAAAACATGGGGGGGTGTTTAAAAGGTGGCACTGGTCTGCATAAAATTTGCACAAAAACTGCATATTTTAAAAATCTATTATTATAATTTAAACAGAAAAACAATACATAGCACCGCAGTGGAGAAGGCTCAGTCTGATATCCAGGTGCAAAGTGCTAATGAGAAACTTCAAAGCCCCTGATCTCCCTTCTTAGAGCTCTTTATCTTTGGACTGGTCAGCCCATCACACAGAGGACTGTCCTCTGACAGCCCTTCATAATAGAGGACTGTCCTCTGTTAAGTAGGATGCATGGCCATTCTGCCTTCAGATAATATGGTCTCAAACCATTTAGGGCTTCAAGGACCCAAACCAGCACCTTAAATTGGGTCTGGAAATGAATAGCGAAATAGGCGTAATATTATCTGAGTGGCCAGCTCTAATTGAAAGGAATCTGAAAGTCATGTAGCCCAGCCACAGCATTAAAGCACAGATTTATAATACTGCAAGATTCCCATGTTACTGTAGTACAGACTTCACCATGTTGTCAGGGGCTAGTGAAACAAAACATCTGGAGGGCACCAGGTCAAGGAAGGCTGTTGGATATTGGTACTGCCTCTTTGAAAGTAGGTCCCAAAGGTTGGACTCCCCCCCTCCCTCCCCCCAACATGATCCTCAGCTCTCTACAGATAGATCTTTAACTGGAGCCATTGTTACATTGCTGCTCCTGATGAAACAAGGAGAGCGGGTTGGGAGCCTGAAGTCTTGGTTTTGTCCTTGTCTCATTTTGTTACCCATCCCTAACTATAATTATAGCCCAGGAGTTTGAATAGTCATAATCACAATGCAAAACATGGGAAAGAGCTTCAACATCGAGGCCACAAACTAGAGAGTAAAGTAAGTATAAATCAGATTGCAACCAACAAGGAACCACTAATGGGAAGAGAATGACACTGGGGAAAGTAGGAAGAAAGCGTTGTTTGCAAATGACTGTTCTCTTGTTCCTAGACACACATTCAGGTCTTAACATTTCTAAAGTTTGGGTTGAAGCTAGCAACTTAGGGCAGGAATGGGGAACCGGATATGGTCAGAGGGCCGGATCCAGAAGTACCCAATGTGCTGTGAGCCACTTTGACAGGAGACCCCCATTTGTCAATTTTCTGACATTGTAGAATGTCAGAGGTTTCAAACTTCAACTCATGGCATCAAAGAAAGAACGAAGAGAGCACTCTAATTGTCATATGACATGACAGTTAGAGTGATGGTGGGCAGGGCTTTATTGAAACAGCCTAGTGGACCAAATGGGAAGGCTGGTGGGCTTAATGAGGCCCATGGGCTGGAGGCTGCCCACTGCTGACTTAGGGGAACCAGATACAAAGGATGGTAGGACTTCTGTTCCTTTAATAGTTACATAGACTGTTAAAGATTCAGGGGCCGTATCCTTCTTTACATCTGGTCACTCTGTGGGCACTGAGTCATTTTGCATCCCCTCCTCCTTCTAGCTATCAGGAGTACTTGGTTTTCTGCAGCTGCCAGCATGCACTCCAGAAATTCTCCGACAATTGCCAAGTGTCTGTAAAATTCCAGCCTCAGCAAAATCTGTTTGGCCTTATATATCAGAACTGCAACCATCAAAGAAGAAGACAGACTCAGTCAGGAAAATGAAACACGAAAGCTAAAGCAACACTGAAGCTTAACATTGTGCAGTATGCAAATTCTTGCAGCGGAAGAACAAAACGATGAAGCAAAGAATGAATCATGGGAGCAGATGTGATGATATCACAGAAGACTTTGCATCAGTCTAGGTGCGTTTCTGGAGTACACATGTTTCCCAGAATGACATAGGCAGGAATCTAGGACAAGTGAAGTATGGAGAAGCTCCGGATTTAACACATCAAAGCTATGAACACAAAGTTCTAAAAAAAACATATAATTGCGTTATAAGAAATTCAGTGTTGGAATTTCATCCATGGGAGGGCATGCAAAACATGCATGTTAGCAGTAGCTGTAACTTTGTGAGCAGTAAAGCGTGGGAGCCTGGATCAACCTTTATGCCAAGAATGCTATAATATGTGACTCTGACCAAATTACGTCTCCTTGATGAGACTGAAATGCTTCCCACCAGTTGCTCATATGATAGCTGGGAAAGCAGAGACTCCTTCATCCATCTCTCCCTCTCTCTCTGAACTGTTGCCATTGCAATGAACACTTCTGTTTTAATTTTTAAAACTAGCTTGTTTTCATTATTATTAAACCTCACTTATTTCCACCTTTCAGCTTCCTCACCAATTGTGCAGTGTGCCCCCTTCTACAGATGTGACTCCCTGTTATGGAATTGCAGGGGGAACAGGGGGATCGTGGTCCCAGAGAGGTCATCTGTATATTCTACTATTGAACTATATTTGCTTCTTCCACCAGTGCCATTTAAAAGAACAACGAACCAGGATGCGTTATCTGTAGACTGAATTTCTAATCCCCCCCCCCAAAAAAATAAAGCTATGGAATTTCAGCCATGCATTATTTTAGTTTGCTTTCATTCCTAGCACATCAGTATATTCATTTTCATTCCAGACTGGTAATTTACACACCTACCAGTACAAATAAGCAAAACATACTACAATGCAGGAATGTGCATATGAACTATTCCTACAAACAGTAATGGTTGGACATATCACATTCAGATGGTCAGAGAGCAGCTTAAGTGGCCTAAGGAGGTGCTTTTTTAAAAATTTTTTATTCAAAATTAAAACAAAACATATTATCCAGAAACATATCATCCTTATTTTCCCCTTTTTTCCTCCCCCTCCATCCCCCCACAGAACCCACCCCCCGACTTCCCTCAGTTCCAGTCTTTGATTTCTCTAAAAATGCTGTTTTCTGCATGTTACACAATTGTATAGATCCTCAAACTATTTCAGTAATAATTATCAATAAAAAGTTTGTGAATGTTTATTCAAAACCAACCAAGGAGTCCAGTTCGCTTTGTTGTGTCAAGGAGGTGCTTTTATTAGCCGAGCTACCTGCACTAAGCTAGTTTTAATGAGTTCTCTAAAGATTTCATCTCTAGTAAGAAGTCTTACCGATTTTAGGATATGAATCTTATCTGCAATGAGGCTTCCACTTGTCTCAATACTTGTCTAGCTTACGGACTGATCTTTCTAGTCGATTTCCAAGTTGCTCAGTGTCTGGACACAGGAAAAAGTGTAACCAAACAACACCCTCCATTCCAGGACTATGTTAGGGCTACAGTGAGTTTCATAACAACAAACTGTCAACAAAGGTGAAAAATGGAGTGATTCCCTCTTCACGCATCGATCTGTCATTTGCTGTAGGATTGCTCAACTGATTCCAAAGTAAGAACATAAGAACAGCCCGCTGGATCAGGCAACGTCAGCTAACCCTGATGGGTCTCAGACCTTGTTCCTGGGTCTGAGTAAGTTGTCTCAAGTGGGAGAATTGTGTGTAGCTCCTGTTCCCTTTGCCTGACAAGCTGTGATCTCTTCCAGACTTTGACCTTTCAGCTGCTTCTGACGCATCCAACCCAGGATTGCTGCCTTGGATCTTGGCCCTCGCCTGGCTTTTGACTGTGCCTCTGTGTCCCACTGATCACTGCTTGCCTGCTTAGGAGTACGACCCTAAGGTTCGAAGTACACAAGTAAATTCATAGAGCCAATGGAACGATCTCATTCCCTAACTGAATACATCTTTAGAAATCTATTTTTAAGAACATCTGGCATCTCAGCAAGGCTCCCTTTTCTATTTGGGTTTTAGAGACTGAATAAAATTTCGATTTGCCACTCTGGTTTACCAGGCAGTAAAAAAATTGCAACTTGTCCAAAAAACTGTAGTTAATTTTGGAAGGGGGGGACTACTTGTACAACCTAGCAGGTCATTTTCATGTAAATCCCCATTTGTCCTGTTCTTGCCATGCTTCCGGATTAAATTGCCTTCAGCGTATGAAATTACTCTTTAAAAATGCAAAGGAGCCTGTTAGCTGCATCCATTTTATCTCACTGACATTTTGCATCCTACATTCTGAGTTGTATTTTTCAGCCTAACAAAAGCACCCCTTTAAAATCTTCAAGAACTGTGGCAAGACATCCATTTGTTTCCTTAGCATTTAAAGAAACCCTTCCTTTTCAGTTATGAATATTTACAGTTTTCAAATGGGCAGGTAATTTGAAAAGCTTGATGATAACATTTAAAAACCTGCATATATAACATCTGTGTTGTTTACCAATGTGTTGTTTATGAATTTTGTGTGTATTGTTTATTAATTGAATTGATGTTTTCCTGTGTACGAAATTGATTTTTTTATTTTATTTTTTACTAATGAATTGGAAAACCAATAAAATTTAACTGAACTGAAGATTTATTGAGCTATTTTTAATTGTCAGATCATTTGTCTTACTGTCCTCTGAAATTATTGGAGTTGTTTTTGGATGGGAAAGTGGGGTACAAATAATCTGAAAAGGAACCCAGGGCACCTCCAGGTATGACTTTTAGGGTGCAATGCTACTGCACAGGCAGTGATGCAGGAGCATCACAGATCAATTTAGGAAGGGGTTAGTGGTGCAGACAATTACTTCAAATCCAATTACTATGACAGTTACTATGAACACACTTTAATTGTCTGAGTGGGTTGTTGCTGCATACACCTGCAGTGAAAGGCCCATCTGGAGGTGCCCTGAATGAAACTGAATGAAAAGGAACTGGGGGGAGGGGGGGCTCATCCATCTTGTGAGCATAGAAGGTAATGCATTTAATGGTAACTACAGAAGCAGAAAACTCCAAAACTGTTTTTATGTGATGCTAGCTGTGACTTTTTTTTATTTACATGTGAATGTAAACCTCAATACTTCATTTATTATTAAGTTTCTAGCCTGCATTTCTTCCAAGTAGCTCAAGGTGACATAAATGGTTCTCTTCAGTGACAGATTTCTGGCCTGCGGGGGCCTGTGCGCATCTCTTTGGGGAAGCCCTTTTTGGTGCCAGCAGATAGCAAAACAAGCACAGCAGCAACAACAGGACAATTCCCACATTTCATCTTCCAACAACTCTCCCCCCATGTTCAAAAAGTCTCTCGAGCAGCTCCTTGCCACATGGCCTGGTGGGCAGCAAAATAAGTGATAGGCACTTCCTGTACTCCCTCTCAGGCAAACACACACTTAAAAAAAAAAAAAATTAACTGCCTGTCTGCTATTCCACATGCCTGGCTGGCAGCAAAAGAACAACAACAACAACAAACAGAGCAGCAATGGGTGGATCCTGCACTTCTTCCTCCACTTACAAACTTTCCCAAACTCCTCCATGGCCAAGGCACCTATCCGCTGTTTGCTCTATGAAGCCAAAAGGCAGCAAAGCAAAGAGGAGGCAAACGAGCACAGGACTTTTTAGTTCCCACCTTTCAAAATGCCATTCCATGGAAATCTTCACCACTGGAACTCTTCACAGGTTAATGGACCATCCTCCACTGACTCTGATCAGGGAGTTATGAGAAAAGAAGAGTGGAAACACAGCACACTAAAATACTAGAATTCAAAAAATGGCAATTCATTGTTTGTAGTCATGTTCCAAGGTATCCTCTCAGTTTACAGTGTACAGTGGTACCTCGGGTTAAGAACTTAATTTGTTCTGGAGGTCCGTTCTTAACCTGAAACTGTTCTCAACCTGAGGTACCACTTTAGCTAATGGGGCCTCCCGCTGCCGCTGCGCAATTTCTGTTCTCATCCTGAAGCAAAGTTCTTAACCTGAGGTACTATTTCTGGGTTAGTGGAGTCTGTAACCTGAAGCGTCTGTAACCCGAGGTACCACTGTATACAAATAACTGCAGGAGGCCCTAATTCTCTGCATACTGATAAATCCAGCACTAGTTCTCTTCTTGCTCTCCATTTTATCCTTGGAAAAAACTCTTTGAGGCAGGTTAGGCTGAGGTCTCCCAGTCAGATTCATGGCTAAGTGGGTTTTTGAACCTTGGTCTTCCAGACCCTAGCCTAACACTCCAACCACTACACCATGTTGGCTTTCATTTCTGCCCATCCTTCCAGTGCATATCCTTGATTCTTTCTTTCTGGCTTGTATCCCACTCACTCCCCAGTCATCATTCTCCAATCCAATCCAAAGTAAACACGGAGTAATTGCCATGTTCAGTTTTGAGAGGTGGGGGCCATATCAGTGTTACGGAATACCCTTCTGAAGGGCCTTTGGCTGGTGCCTGTGTCTTTAGGTACCATACTAACATATTTATTCTCTCAGACATTTTAAATAAAATGAATGTTTTACACAAGATGAAAAGGGAAGCTATGAGTCACCCATTCTTTCTGAACTGGTTTTGAAGTTGCAGTGAATTTGGAGAGTGCTTAAAAAATAATGTGTGAGCTTGTTGTAGTATTTTAATTATGTTATTGTCTTGTATTGCAATTTCTTATTGTGAACCACTCTGAGATATATTTATATGATGGGCAGTATACAACTACTTTAATAAATAAAATTGCTGGCCCATAATGAAGAGACTCTTTAAGAATTAAAACAGGATCTTTGGAGTTGAACTGGCAGGATCATGAGGTAGATTTTGGCAGGTAAAACCACTCCCACAGTTTAGCTGCTGTCATTTCCTGGCCTCACATCATATTTCCTGCTAACACTTTCTTTCCAAAATTTGTCAGATGAAAACAATTATGTTAGCAAAGTAATGAGATTCATAAGCAGGCTGGTTCCATGGGGTCCAAAGATTGGCATATGGTGCTGAAGAATTTTGGAAATATAGCTTGCCCTTCCATTAATGGAACACCTGCTTTCACTTAGATGGGACAAATGTCCATATATTCTATGGGCCCAGACATGGCATCAGCTGTTGGCCATGCCAGGCACTAGTCAACGGTCCCAAGGATTTGGAAGGGTCCTTTACTGCCCTGACCCAGCCATGCTCCTCCTTGCCAGGCCCCCACATTTTTTCAAGCAGTAGTGCTACTTTTGAGCAGGTGCTAAGTTTTCATTGATGCTGGCTGCCTCTATATGAATTCACCAAAAATGTCACACACATACCCGCAGCCCACATATCTATGAAATCCATTGATTTCAGGTAAGAAGGTGGGTGGGTGGGTGGGTGGCATTCACAAATGAGAGGCAAGGCTAGTTTCTGTTCCAAAGCATTGCCATCTGCTGAAGTGTGTCTGAGGGCTTGGTAAAGACTGGCAAAGAAAACAGAGTATGGCAATTGTTGCAGTGGTCACTACAACCGGGGTGTGTTTTACCCTAGTTGGGGAATGTGCCAAGCATTCCTCCCCCCCCCAAAAAAAAAAGTCTGGCAGCAGCCCTGCATGTGCCATAGGCATTTTGTAACCTTGTATATATAAGCAATACTTCTCAAAATCACAGCAGAACAGGAGATATTTTAGCAACTAGGAAAGGTACACCTGGAGGATATACTGCATTATTAGGAGTAAGTGGGGTATAAATATGGTGCAGCCAAGCAACTGGCACTCAGGTGAATTGCATAGTGCATGCAAATACCGGTAGCAGAGGCCATTCGCTGGCTTAAAGCTGAATAGAAAAGTAGCGGGGTGGGATTTTGAGCTGAAAGGTGATGGGGAAGAGGACTGCTAAAATCTTTTTCTGGCTGTCATTTCTCCAGTCCAAATTGCTCGCCCACCAGCAGCTTTCCCTGGATTACAAATGTAGGCAGGAAGCAGGAAGGGGAAGCAGTGTTGCTTCTGGGTAGAGACACGATTGATTAGAAAGGGTTAAGCACACCACCATTTCTGAAGTCATCACTTTGTACAAGAAATGCTGTTCAGGTTGCAGTATATGCATTTGTATGTAAACTTGTAGGTTAGCCCCTCACACTGAGAAAAAGAGCCAATACACAAAGGGAACAGCTGCATCATATACCTCTCTGCTAAAAGGCCCAACCAATCAAATCCACGTAGCTTCAAATATATGTATATCCTCATCAAGCAATAAGAAAACCCCACACTTCTAAGAGCTAGAGCTAACTTACATTAGTACTGGCAAAGAAGGTTGTGGCTGTGATCAGTGAGAATTGAATTTGGGGACAGGCAGTTATGTGATTTTTCTAATGCTTGATAGATCCTGGGATATGGGAGAGGAGCCAGCTGCTGAGATGGCACACCATAACTGCAACCCATGGAGAGGCATCCTTATTATCTCAGAAGGCAGTTTAAGCCGTTTCACTTGCCAGAAGGAAGTTGCCAGGAGAGAGATATATTTTAAGATCTTAATATCAAATCTTTCCTGATGCACCAGTTGTGGTTGATATACGCTTAGCCTAGTGTTCATCTGTTCTGCGAAAAGACTAACTGTAAAGTCTGCTCAGTTGATGAGCTTTCCTACTTCTGCATCAAGGCAGAACTCTGAATTGTGCCAATATCATTACTGCAACTGCATGCCATCTCACTCTACCCCAAAGAAACAGGCTGACATTCCAAGCAAAGTAACCCATAGATTTAGCTCTGCTTGGCTTCACTTGCTGTGCCTTTCGCATACGGACGGGAAGATCCAGTTCCTCATATTAGACCGACTTGTGGGAATACTAAATATTCCACTGCCTTCGTTAGGCCATTTGGTCAAGCAATTTGTCCATCTGTTCCAGGGACATCTACTGGGTCTGGTAGCTGCTCTTCGGCATTTCAGGCAGATGTCTTTCATGTCACCCACTACCTGACTATTTTTAAACTGGAGACGATGAGACCTTCTGCATTCAAAGCATGTTTTCTGCAACTAATTTTGTAGTCCCCTCCATGTCCATGGTGGAAGAAAACCCCAGATTATAATCTCATCTCTGCTGAAGACTTCTACTGTAAAACACCCATACACCCCCTTTATTGTGTGTGTCAAAATTATACCCTCAGCAACAACTGAAGAGGCAACAGATTCAATCCCTTTTCATTGAAAAAGCTGGACTAATACTCTGTGGAATCTTATCTACATTCAGATTGCTACACCATTATTAGAGAGCTTTCACTATCCTTTCCTTTGCTTTCATCATTCAGACAGCTACTGTTATTTTAATGTTGCAACTATGCTTTTTTTTTTTGCAGAGCTGCATAATGGATCAGGTTTCCTGTTTAATCTCACTTCAAGTGGCAGGTGCATGGCCAATCTATCTCCCTTTCTGGCTTCCTTCTGGCTTCCTTCATTGCTGACCACTTATCTATTGGTGCTTGTTTTGAGTGCCTCACTTTTGCAGCACCACTGCAACCGGACAGCTAGGTTATTGGTGGTGGGATCTGTTTTCTGGATCTGTTTTCTCTTCAGCTGCCATGCCATCATACTTATTTTCCTGGAAATCATGCCTTCTGATCCCCACCTTTTCTTCTCACAAGATCCTGTTTCCCCCTCTCTCTGTGAATCTATGGTTTAGGACAAGTGTCCCTTCCACCTAGTTGACAGGCCAGATATCAGTATTTGTTATCTATGTTACCGTTTAGGTTTTACCATGGCGTTTTATATAACATCTTGCTAGAACTTTTGAATGCGTACATATATGCAGTGATCAGAAACATATTGCAAGTAAATCTAAGTGACTAACAACACTTTGCAGTTAATGCCTCAAGTTTATTGTGCTTCAGACTTATTTAGCTCACCACTGTATCCCATCCCTTGCATTTTCAAAATCCTTTCTTTCCCCCTCTTCACCATTAAACCAGGAAAGTTGCTGCAAATCAATCTACTCAAACCTTTCCATAGCTTGCTTGGCATTTGTAAGCAGTGTAATTGGAGGCTGCAGAATGTTGTGATCAATCCATCTTACCCTTCCCAGAACGGATTTAACCTGAAAAAGAGCCTACAAGGTTCAAAGAGTTCATTACACAGAGCAACCAGTGAAGCATTCTATAGTCTGACCCTGAAGCCTGGTCAATTCCATTATCTTCTGGCTCTCCATTATTCTCCTTGCCAAGTTAATCATTTCCTGGACTACTAAGAATGGAAACTTTCACTGGGCTTGCTTACATTAGGCCTTCTACCTAGGACAAATGCACCCAGCTGAACATCACTAAAATGAAAACCAGAGTAAGAGAAGTACAAAGATGGGAGGTATCTGAAGGACGTAGAGCTCAGCCTGTTTGCACGGTTATGGCAGCAATGGCACCTGCTGGGTGCTGCAGTGTTATGAAGAAGGATCCACTAACATCACTGCCATTTAACACATGATACTCAGGACTGAACAGCAGCAGTTGTGGCATGGACCATTGTGGGGTGGAAGATGGGGAGAAGGAAGAACAGATGGGGAGAATGTGTCCTCCTACCACACGGGCCCTTTGCAGGATGGCCTTACCTAGAAGGAGGGATAGGAAAACGTGTCAATTCTGGTATCTCGGAGTTTCTTGTTTTTTCCAACCTTAAATTCAGTTCTCCGTTTGTCTATGCCAGTTTGTGTTGTTGTTGTTGTTAAATGAAACATCACCAGCATTTTAATGCAAATTTCCCCAGTACACATTTTGTATGAAATTTTGTGTAATTATACACATTTTTGCAAATCAATTCCCCTGAACATAACTCATTTTCATTATTTTCATGAATATATGCACACTTTAACCCTATTGTATGCAATTTTTTATGCATTACCTGGCTGGAGAACTACATTGCAAAATTTGGACAAGTGCAAATTTTGAAGGGTGGCTGTGTTTCCCTCCCTATTGAAACATCCCAACAAATGTTTTTCATATACAAATAATTCTTCACATATTCCTTATAGAAGTGTTTCACACAGCGCATACAAAGGCAATCCTTCACATATTGCAAGGACATATGGATTTTTTAAAAAAATCACTCTGCATATATATTCCCAGCCTACCAATACCATACACAAATGAGAAAGCGGGGGGCGGGCAGGGATAAGTGAGTAGACCTAACACTAGTAACATAAATTGGCTGTTGCTGGAGGAATATCTGAATAGGAGTAAAATGCTTCTGCAAAAGCAGTAACATTAGTGGAAGTGTCCAAGATTGGGAGCATAATAGTTGCAAATCCATTCTGCACTGGAGGTGCCTCATTCAAACAACCACATCTGGTTTTTAAGATCTTAAAGAACAATGCTGACAATTGGAGAGTGTTCAAAGGGCGGTAAAGACAAAGGAAATGAATATGTCTGGGCTAAAAAGCATATATAAATAAATTTTGAAGAAGATGTAAAATGTTAGTCTAGAGAACAGAAGATTATGGCGAGAGGCTGGGGAATAGTAGCATTAAAAATCCTTTTATTTAAAAAACGTGAGAAAAGCCCTGCAGAATCTGACCAAATGCCCTTCTAGTCCAGCATTTTGTTCTCACAGTGGCCAACCAGATGTGCTATGCAATGAATGCAAGCACATGAGCACAAGCACATTCTTTCCACTTACACACCCATAAAACTTAAATCCCTCAGTTTATCGCCAAGCGATTACCGGGCAGGTCACCACCATAGGTACTTCAAGTCTGAAATTTTAAAAGATTTCACAGGCTGCAGGGTTGAGACCTGCAAATTTAGTTAGCTAAAAACAAAACCCAGTCTAACCAACAAAATACTGATGCTGTCACAGACTGGTTGGATGCAGAGGAATGGTGGGAGGAGCCAGCTGGGGAACCCCTGAGACAGGAAGGCTCAGAGCCAGAGGATTGGGTGGCAGGATGATGATGAGCGGTCAGAGGGGGAAGACTGGAACAAGGTGTTGGAAACTGAAAGGATAACAGGGCTTAGTGGGTGTGGGGAGTCTGTGGCAGAAGCTGAAGCAGGAGAGGAGGGAAGCCAAGAGGCAGAGATGAGTATAGCTGGTGAAGAGGCACAGGTGTCTCCCTCTCCTGCTGCGGCAAACTCCCCTCCCCTTGGTCTCCCAGAACCAGAAGAGGGAGGAAGGGAAGTGAGCTTTTCACAGGCTTGGGGAAGAAACCTGGAGAAGAGAAGATTTACTCAGGCAGCTATGAGGCGGCAGGGACCTTCAGTCTCAGCAACAGCTTCATGGGGCCAAGACCTACTGGAGATGAATATTGTGCTCATAAGGCCTGACACTCTTGTGCAGATCCTGTTTTTCATCATCATCATCATCATCATCTGGCTGGGTTTCCCCAGAGTTAACTCCAGCTTGCTTGGTGTGATTTACTGTTGACTTGCTCCTATCAGGTGTGTACTTTCTCTTCCATTTAGTGTGCAGGCCATTAATGATAACAATAAAATCTTTACAAATGGTGTGACTCAGTGCACTGGGTGGCTTAATGCAGTCACAACTTATGCCCTGAGAAAGACAGGCTTACATTGCACATGGGCTTCCCATAGGCTTCTGGATGGCCACTATAGGAAAAGGATGCTGAAGTAAATGGGTCTGTGGCCTGATCTTGGATTCTTGGATTCCTGAGGTGTCAAAACTCTATCATGCCCAGGGAAGTTTTCACAAGACCTATCATATTATATATCAACTTAATTGAATTGAATCAGTCCCAGCGATCTCTTGAATCAGTCTGTTTATTATATATGCCCAACTGGTTAGTTGAATACTTCCTGGGAGTAAACTGCTTTGGAAAAAGTGCCAGAATGATGCTTGCTTTTGCTGAGGTTCTCTGATCTCTCCATTCTGACTTGATACATTTCATGAGAACAAAATCAAATGGTAGGATTTTACAGCTCGACAGGATGTGGAGACTTTAAAGGACAACTTTCCAGGGACTTGTGTCTCAAAGGACTCCAATCTGATCGGCATGCCAGCAACCCTTTTATACATGGGTCTCACATCTCTTAGCAAAGCAGCCTCTGGTTTATCACTTCCATGGACTTTCGGAAGTTGGGGTACCGAGTGTTCTATGTGATAATGGCTGGCTGTGAAATATAAATGGAATTTATGAAAGGGCTGTAGAGAGGAAATTTGACATGATAGGAGAGTGAATGAAGTCACTTGAGAAGTCATGAGCAGAGTGTTACATTATAGTGTTGTTCTTCCCCATCTCTCCAGATCTTCTTTCCAGTTCACTTTCAAGATTTTACCCCAATTGTTTTTCTTCCAGGTCCCTCTGAATTTTTCTCCCGCTCTGTCCTCAAGCTATGTTACCCAATCTTTTCCCCCATGCTTATTAGATGTACTTCGAATTCCCCCTCTCATTTTCAGATGGAAAAACGCTGAAATAATGAAGATTACAAAGACAAAAAGAAATCTCTGCCAACACCAGATGTTGTGGGTGACTAGTTGAGTTTACACAAATATTGTTCTGTTAGCACTATAAAAGGGAAGTGAACTGCCAGGTTAATCTATCTAACCACATGAGATTTCAGAGACATGCAGTTTGGATGCTCTGACACACATATCAACTTGCCTTGGGCTGGCTGGCTGGATTTCATGCTGGAAACAGGAGCAGCCTGTACATGAGGCAAGGTGAAGCCATTTGCCTCAGGTGGCAGATTTGACTCCTATTCCCTCCCCGGCCTTGGCACTGTGCTGCTGCCTGGGGTTTCCTGCACTGCTAACACAGCACTGTTGCCCTCATTTCTGTGCCCACTGTGCCCTCACCGCTGCCATTGTGTCATGGCAGCACTATAGGTGCTGCCACAGGTGAGGATACAGTTGTGGTGATGGAACTGGCAGTACCGTGCAGGGAGGCAGAGGGGACCCAGATCTGCAGGGGCAGCAGCGTTAGGGCAGGGGCCTATAGCAGCAAAACATCTCTGGCCGGCCCTGGATGAGAGGATGAAGTTATGTGCTCAGCAAGTAAGCATCAGGAGCAAGAGGGTTCTGGGGGCTAACATATGACGGCATGAGGGATGTCATCCCATCTGAGGCTGGTCTGAAAATGTGGTCTGCTTTGAGTGGCGAAAAGTTTCTGGGGACGATAAGTTAAATTCTTCAGGGGAGTGAACTCTTGTCTGACAGAATGTCTAATTTCCGTAATTATTTTAACTGTGAAATGCATTTTGTTCTGTTTTATGCATTTTAGCTTTTGTAATGGCTACAGCTAGACAAAATCAATTAATTAATTAATCCGATGTTGGAGATGTACCCAGAAACAGGGTCCGGGTGGGGTGGGGTGGGGACAGAACTCAACAATCTGTACTGAAAAGACCTCTTGATTTGACGTTTGAAGCATTTCCCCCCTCTGCTCCTTTGGCACCCAATCATGACCACATACTTGCCCGTGTCCATAACACCCTTACTTTTGCTATAGCTCTGATTTATAACGAAGCCTTTGACCCGCTAAACCTAATACACTGTAAAATCAATTTTATACCAACCATAGGAGTGTTTCCTGTGTAAATTAATAAACCTTTTCCTTTTGCCTCTGCAAACCAGGCCTTTCACCCCTGTCTTTAAATCTTTTTATTAACTGTATTAATTATGTTTAAAGGTGCTTCTTCAACTACCAGCGACAATCCATTGCCACCACACTATAAATAGTTCAATTTCAATAGGAATGACTAACAGAAATGCAGTTTCTTCCCTCCCTCCTAGACTGCAGAAGGTTCCACCTACACTTGAGCTTTCCCCCTCTTCTTTTAAATTGCTTACACAGAAATTTCCCCCTCATATCATTAAACTGTTTGTTGCAGTTTTTCAGCCAAGCTGAGCACTTGAAGCCTGGAAATGTTAGCTATATTTTTAACTACAAACATGCATACACAAAGGGTGTACTCCAAATGAGAGCGGGTGTGATTTATCCACCAATTTCTCCCTCCCATTTTATCCAGAAGTATTTCCCCCCTGACATCTAACCACATCATCCTCTAAGTTTGTTCTTTGTCTTCTTTTAAAAAAGAGAAGCCAGTGGCATGTTCTAATTGCTTTGGTTTTTCTTATGATTTAATCATTTCATGTGTGATGATAAAATGGTTTTTGGATTGTGCTGCCATTTCAAGACCTCCCACCACTGTCAGAACAGGAAATGATGGCTCTTAACTCTTACAGGGGACGCGTGTGGCACTGTCGGTTAAACCACAGAGCCTAGGACTAGCCATCAGAAGGTCGGCGGTTTGAATCCCCGCGACGGGGTGAGCTCCCGTTGCTCGGTCCCTGCTCCTGCCAACCTAGCAGTTCAAAAGCACGTCAAAGTGCAAGTACATACATAGGTACCACTCCAGTGGGAAGATAAATGGCGTTTCCGTGCACTGCTCTGGTTTCTCCAGAAGTGGCTTAGTCATGCCGGCCACATGACCCAGAAGCTGTACGCCGGCTCCCTTGGCCAATAAAGCGAGATGAGCACCGCAACCCTAGAGTCGATCACGACTGGACCTAATGGTCACGGGTCCCTTTACCTTTTTAACTCTTACAGCGACCAATCACTAGACAGTTCTGCCCTCAGCTTCATCCATGAGCTTCACCCCAACCCCTGTAGCACTCGGCAGAGTGCTTACAGCTAAGAAGCTACAGCAAAACTGCACAAGATGCTTGAGTGAGTATAAAAGGACCATGTCCCAATCCAAGAGATGAACTTCTGTCTCCCAGTCTCAGTATGATACAGCAGGCAGAAAGAAGAATCTTAAAGCTCTTCCAGACAACATGTTTATTCAGGATTTATCCTGATTACCTTACACTGTGGTTAGACTATGTTTGTACTTCACTGAACATTTGTTCTGATTTGTTTACAGGGTGGGCATATGGCAGTGAACATTAATCTCCATTTGCTTGCAGTGTGTATGTGTGTGCCTGTGTCAACATGCGACAGTGGCCACACCCCAGGAAATGGCTTCAAATGCCTGGCTAAACCGGGTGTGGGTAGCTGTTGGGTCTCAAACCCTCAGTGAGTTAGGGACTTCCCCTTGCATGTGAAGACAGGCTCTGGTGGATTGAGCAGATGAGACCAATTGTGGACCCAACTGTCAAGAAGGTAGTGTCTGCAGTGCTGCAGAGGGAAGCGAGGAGCAGATGGGGCTAATCTACCTGGGAAGGTAGACCCCTTCTAGGTCTTCACCTAAACCTCCACTGCCTTGTGGGATATCTTTGCGAGAAGAAAAATCTAAAGAGTAAACCCCACACAAATCTAGAATGGAGTCCAAGTTGGTGTAAAATGCATTGCTCTGCTTTCCTTTGGACCACACCAGCGAAGCCATGTGTAGGGTGGTCCTGTGGTCTGGCCAGCCCAGGACCTCCATGCACATTGCCCAGGCTTGCGTCCTGCAGAGGTCACTTCAGTGCTAACACAGCACTTTGACTTCACCCCTGGAGGTGTACTCCATTGTCTCTCAAGACAGATGGATGTCAACAACAAACCTGAAATACACCCACTACCAGCAGGAGTCCGTGGGGCAGTGAAGGCAGGGCAATGCCATGCACTTGACTTCCCTAATTGTTTCTGCTTACCGAGAAGGGGAGGTGCAATGTGCTGGGAACTCAGTGCAGTGCTGGCACAGCAGCAGGAGCACTGGACTGGCTCTGCAGTTGCACTCCCACTGCACTGTGCTCCTTCTTCCTCACCCCTCTCCCTCTTTGTAAGCAGCACTGGTGCTCACCATCAGGAAGCCGGGTGTACAACACCACCCTATCTTCTTTTATTTTATTTATTTATTGAAATTATATACCACCCTCTACCCGGAGGTCTCAGAGTGGTTCACAGAAAATATCACAATATATAAGATCAAAATAAAAACATTAACCCAATGACACCCCCCCCCAACTGCTGCTGGTTATTATGCACACAAACATGGTAATAATATGTGACCTAAAGCATTCCTCATTCTCACTGTGGACCAAGCATACATGCATACAGATAAACATATGTATGTATGTATGCCTTGTGTTACATATTATGGCCCAACCCTCCAGCACATTTACAGGATTTCCAACCACTGATTGTGTGAAGTGGCCTTTTGTTCGCGAAGAATATCTTTGTTTGTGTAACTTCTTCAGCTGCACTGAATGGAGAAATAAATGCAAGTGAGAACTAGAACAAATGATTGCCTCTCTCATTTTGTGTAGCTGGTTAAAAACAACACAACCACCAACCTTATTCAAATAATATTTTCACCTGAAGAAAACATCTTTCAGAAAAGGGCACAATCTTTCAGGCTTAGGAACCAAAATGCAGACGGATGATGGCATGTCTGCAGAGAAATCAAAGGGGAGGCTGCCTGTGAGCCACAGATTTATCCATTTTTATTAGGGATAGCTCTGAAATTCTCCCTCATCCAAATTAACTCAATTAACACGTGCACATAGGTAGCACAGAGGGGTGGAAAGGATACAAATGAGAGACTGGAAGAACAACAGAGGAATCAGGGGGAGAGAATGGGATATCTGCCCATCCCTTATTTTTGATCAAAGCTGTCAAAAATAGTACTGTTCTCTTTTGAACACATCTTCTAGCACAGTTCTGAAATCAGACTACCAATCTGAGCATAAAAACATGATGTTTTAGTGATATCAGCAATACATGTTGCCCCTGAAATGTGCTGCCCTCCAGAGACAACAAACACCAGCATGAAAGAAAACTATTCTGGAACCAACCAAAAGTTCAGCCTTAACATCCACACCTGATGATGCATGAAGACTTTATTCTGGGCTTCTGAGATGCATCGATGTAGCAGAATACAAAACGATTTTCGCTTGCTAGGTGGACTGGACAGAACAGTGCTGCCGTAATAATCTCTTGACTATTGTGTGCATTGCAGCTATCATCACATACTTTTAGGTCCTTCATAAAAGGCCCAAATGCCACTCACAGCAGTTGGCAACTAGGCGAGCAAATAAAATTTACTGCTTGCAATAAAGGCAAGTCAATAAGTCTTGTTGTCCATTTCATCCTTACAGGAGGGCAGCAGAATAATGGCTGGTAAGTGTCAAGCCCTTTCAATTATGGCTTCAGAATGATGGAGCCTTCCTTAAAGGGTTAGAAGAATAGGTTTTCGGAGAGGTTGTAATACCTATTTCTTTCATCTATCCTTTTATCTGAAGTGTTATTACCCTTGCAGTTTCTCCTGTATCCCTTTCAGTTGTTCTATTTCTAATTGTGGTGGCTTGTGTTACAGTATTTTATCTTATTTAAGGCCATCTTTTTTCATTTTGTAAACTGGGGCTGCGGCTCAGTGGTATAGCACTTGCTTTGCATGCACAATGTTCCAGGTTCAATCGCTGGCGTCTTCAGGTAGGGCTGGAAAACCCTCCCTGTATGAAACCCTAGAGAACAACTGGCAGTCATTGCGGATGATATTGAACTAGCTGAACCAGCGGTCTGGCTCTGTATAACACAGCTTTCTATGTGGAGTTTTTTGTTTTGTTTTTAATAGCTGCAAACCTTTTGGGTTGCCAGAACAAGTGGCATCAAGTATATGTCTGTTCCTGTGAAACTGGGACCGATTTTAGGGATTCTGCTGGTTTCCTACATGCCTCACTGCCCAGCAGTCTCCCTGCCTGAGCTGGTCTCAGAGGCAGTATTGAGGACACCCAGACAGCTGGTTTTGGGGGATTTCAACATCCAAAGAATGGGTCTGGGGTGGCTCAGGACTTTGTGGCAGCCATGATGACCATAGGGTTATTCCAACATGTCACTGGCCCAGTGCATATGATGGGCCATATTCTGGACCTTGTTTTCTCAACTGGGCAGGAAGAGAGAGTGCTCTGAAAGTGGGGGATGTTGACATCAGTCCCTTGTCATGGTCAGATCTGAAGAAGTGTGAATGCACACGAAAGCTCATACCAATAACAAACTTAGTTGGTCTCTAAGGTGCTACTGGAAGGAATTTTTTTTATTTTGTTTCAACTATGGCAGACCAACACAGCTACCAACCTGTAACTAGATCATTTCCTGTTGAGATTTAGATTTTCAGCACCCTTTCCCCTCTGCAGAGGCAGGGAGCTTATGAGTATGGTATCCCTCAGAGGCTAATGGATCTAATAGGTTTCCAGATGGCTCTGGGGGATTTTCCAACTGATATAACTAGTGCACCTGTCAAATGTCTGGCTGACCTCTGGAACATCCAAATGGCTTGGGCCAGTGACACAATTGTCGCTGAGGACCCTCTCCCCCTTCGTGGAGCCTGCTTGGCTCTCTGGTATATTCCAGATCTTAAGATGAGGAAAGAAGCTGGGAGATGGCTTGCACACAAGTGGAGGAAAACTCTGGTTGAATGCAATTGAACACTCATCATTGAGCCTACCTAGTGGCAGTGAAGGTAGCAACGAAGGTATAGTTTGCTGTGTTCACTGTATCCTTATTGTGCCATCCAGCAGAGCTTTTCTAGGCGGTGCAAAGGAGGTGAGAGAAGCAACGGTAGCTCATTTTGACTTGCAAAGCATTTTTTAGGATAAAATTGCTTGCAACTGCCAAGACCTTGACTTCACTGTTGATGCAGATGAATCTCAAGGTGTCCAGATTACTGTCTAGCCCTGTTATGTTGGATGAGTTTCAGTTAGTAAGGCTTGGGGATATGGACAAGGTGCTTAGATTGGTCAGGGTGACCACTTATGCTCTGGACCCTTGCCCCTCTTGGGTGATAAAAACTAGGAGGAAAGGGGCAGATAGCTGGGCCAGGAAGGTGATTAATTCCTCCTTGTGACAGGGGGTGGTCCCTGCCTGCTTGAAGGAAGAAGTGGTAAAACCACTCTTCAAGAAACGCTTCCTTGATTTTGGAAAATCTTAGAAATTACTGGCCAATTGCCAATCTCCCCTTCTGCACTTCTTCAGCTGTGTCCCATAGTGAAATCCACCTACTTTCTCCTATAGAAGTCAAAAGGAACCACTGAGAACTGAGCCAACCCCTATCTGCATAACTTCCCCCTGAGTTCTGTTTCTCAGACATGTAGATCAGGCATCCCCAACTTGCGGCCCTACAGATGTTTTGGTCTACAACTCCCATGAGCCCTAGCTAACAGGACCAGTGGTCAGGGCCGATGGGAATTGTAGTCCAAAACATCTGGAGGGCCGAAGGTTGGGGATGCCTGCACTAGATAATCATGGAATGTTGGGAGAGGACAAAAAGAGAAAATCCTGGAAACTGGCTATGACAGACAGACCAACTAATCAATCAATCAATCAATCAATCAATCAATCAGATGCTTCTGTTTCTTTCCTAGATGTTTTAGGGCCCCCAAAATAGGGTCAACTTTTAAAAGATCCAGCCCCCTTCCCCCTCCATCGCAGTCAGCTGCACAATGAATAACCAATCCAACATAGCTGCAATATTAATAGTAAGTGATTTCTTAATAGTAAGTTAAACAGTGGAGGAGTGACTTCTTATTGCCTATTCCCAAATGATACTTAATGCCCATGGGAAGAATTTAACTGAATGTTCAGACTAAATTTTGCTGAGCATCTAATTTCTGATTACGTATATATTTCTAATTTAACACTCTCTGCCAAATGCCCTGTAGTGGAACTGAAAGGGCTTTCTTAAAATGACAAGTCTTCTTATTATTTGTATAGCAGGCCAAATCTTCTTTTTCCAGTCAATTTTTGTATGGAGAGTTGAAATAAATTGCCAAGCATTTGAGAGTAAAGGCCAAGTTTCGTAGTGAGAGAAATAAACCACCATATATTTCATTAAGACTGAATTATCCCTTCAGCCCTACCAATGATTTCAGAACAACATCCTGAGAATATAGGGAAGGAAATTTGGACAACTCACTCTTCTTGCCATATATACTGGGCTTCTATCAGCCTACAGACCATACTGTGGGTACATAGAAGCTTTAACATAATTGCATTGTGAATGGCCAACTCTAATTACTTTACAAACATTTACGCTCTAATATAATTATCATAGCCTGTGCTTTTTGCATCACTCAGCTTACATTTTCTCCCTCTACATCAATGTGTGTGAATCAACCGTTTTGTTTTTTTTTTGCATTTAAGATGATGCTTTTTGAAAAAAGTTTTAAGTTCAAAATAGGGGTCGTCTTATACATGGAAAAATACAGTACATCTACAGACCATCCAGTGTAGGGTAATTTCATGTATCTGATGCAGTGGTCTCCAGTCCAAGAAAGCTTGTGCCATGACAAAATGCTTAGCCACAAGACTCTTGATGGTGTTTGCTGCAACAGCCTAATGCAGAGAAAATATGAAAAGAGAGTCAATGGTGTTAAACAATTGTGTTTGTGTGTGTGATGCCATCGGGAAACCCCTCTGAGTATAGAAAAATGCAGCCATTATCCTTCAGCGCCTTCACAGTTTCTAAGGCTGTCATTAGCAGCAGCACCTGAACTGGATGACCCAAATTCATTCAGTTCAATTTAATGCTTAACCATCCAGTTTCTAGAAGTTGGTGAATTCAAAGGTTTCCTAACCCAATCTATCCTAGTTGAATGAGAGTTCAATGAAGGGTTGCTCAAGCAATTTAATTGGTTGGGATTTTGGCTATGGGGCAGATGGTGAAAAAAGCCCTCTAGAGATAAAACACATAAGGAAGAATGAGCAGCTTGCTTGGCATTGCTAGCTGAAGAAAATGTTAATAAGGGTGGCTCTAGCTGCAAAGTGTTGCTTTTAGAATGTAATTCCTTTGCAGAGAGTAATTTACGCTGTACGATTTCAAGCTTACCCCAAATAGCTTCCTGCTTTTCATTAGGTGGATTTACAAAGGAACTCAATAGATTCTCCTCAACATGCTCTTGACACCCCAGAAACAGTAGAGCAAAGAACTCCCAGGGCTTGTTCATCCCTGCCTCTGAGCATGATGGCAACTTATCACTCTTCCCTGTCATCTGTGAGGGTTCATGCTTTAAAACAGAACCATGATGAACATAGTTGGCAGTTTGGGGGTTCATTAAGGAGGGAGTGGTATGGTTACAAAACAAGGGAGAGATAGCTTCTGTCCTAAACACTTGTTTAGGGAAAACCCCAGCTGCAGCTAATAGCTTTCTTCCTTTCTCTTGAGATCCAAGAAGTTAAGGAGGGTTAGACATAAAAAAAAAATCTCTTTAGAACCTGGGCATGAAGGAAGAGACATTAATTGGATCAAATCAATTCTAGACGGAGGCAAATGTAAATGAGTACCAAGAATTTTAAGGAGTGAGGTCATGTTATGTCATGCTCTGTGAAACCTTATAGACAAGCTTAAAACCACCTGATTCCTAACGTATGTTGGTAAGAGTAGTAGAGGAGATAGTTCTAATGTCCTGTCCTAAGGTTACCTTTCCTCCCAGAAAAGAACAATACAGTCGTACCTTGGAAGCCGAACAGAATCCATTCCGGAAGTCTGTTCGACTTCCAAAACGTTTGATAAGCAAGGCATAGCTTCCGATTGGCTGTGGGACCTTCCTGCACGCAATCGGAAGCCGTGGAAGACATTCGGCTTCCAAAGAACATTCGCAAACTGGAACACACACTTCCAGGTTTGCGGCGTTCAGGAGCCAATATGTTCAACTCGCAAGGCGTTCAACTTCCAAGGTACGGCTGTACATTCTCTTTTTTGGTTTGGCAGTCTAGGCTATTCCCTGTCACAGTAATAACATCAGATTCAAATCCCATGAGTAAAAAAAGAGGAGGTTCATGGGAAACCTAAACAACATTGCTGCAAGTTTCAAAAGATTTCATTACCAAATATGTACCAGGTATACAATATAAAGAGAACAATACACAATCAGAACAACAACAGTCTTATTGAAAGACAAACCACAAGCTATGTATGCTTCAGTTGCCCCTATTTATCAGAAATAGTCCTTTTCAGGCACCTGTCTCTGACAAATCATTGTTTCAATACAGTATTAGCTTTGGGGGGAGTGGTTTCGGGATACCTCTCCCCCCGCATTCTTTTTTGTCTGTGTGTATGGGCACTTGAGTTATCACTTGCCATTCTTCAGAGTTCCTGGACAAATGGGAAGTCAAACAGCTCAGTCTGGGAGTTATGCTTGTTTATTCTAGAGTGGGGGAACTTGTGGTGCTGCAGATGATGTTGTATAATCTCGTCATCCCTGACCATTGGCCATGCTGGCTGGGAGTGAGTCCAACAACATCTGGAAGGCCACATGATACGAATAATGCACGATACAGAGAAGAATGTGCCATCAGGGCGAGGCCATGATCTGTAGTGTGAGAATGCAGGTGCTACAAGTACAAGTATATCCTTATTTCCACCCAATGAAATGTTGGGAGTTATGAAGGCAAGCGTCACATATTTGTTGTTGTTGTTTAGTCGTGTCCGACTCTTCGTGACCCCATGGACCAGAGCACGCCAGGCACTCCTGTCTTCCACTGCCTCCCGCAGTTTGGTCAAATTCATGCTGGTAGCTTCAAGAACACTGTCCAACCATCTCGTCCTCTGTTGTCCCCTTCTCCTTGTGCCCTCCATCTTTCCCAACATCAGGGTCTTTTCCAGGGAGTCTTCTCTTCTCATGAGGTGGCCAAAGTGTTGGAGCCTCAGCTTCACGATCTGTCCTTCCAGTGAGCACTCAGGGCTGATTTCAGATTTAAAAGACATGTTTCCATTTATTTCACCTATCAAGAATCTACTTTAGATGCATCTCTTGGGGAAGGGCCATAGCTCTGGGGAAGAGCATGTTGGCTTGCAATGCAGGGGGTCCCAGGCTCAATCTCCAGCATCTTTCAGGTAGGATTGGGAAAGATTCCTTGCTTGAAACCTTGGAGAGCCCCTGCCAATCATACAATAGTGAGCTAAATAGACTGCTGGTCTGACTTGCATGAGACAGCTTACTGTGTTCCTGTGTGCTGCTAGAGGGAATGTCAGCATGGATTCATCCTGAAATGCAAAATACCTCCCAGCTTTGGAAACGAGCTAGAAAGAAAAACAAACTTCTAAGGGGTCTTTCTCACGAGAGAAAGGGACCTGGCGTGTCTTTATGGCTGGCAGTGTAGCGCATCCTTTCAGCTCACCTTAACCGGGAATTTTAATCTGCAGTCAAATCTTTAACTGAGTCAAAACAGCAATCCAAAACACACTTACTAGGAAGTGTAAGAATTTAGTGAGGCTTACTTTTGAGTAAACACTGCTGTAAATCAACACTTGTGTCTCTGATTTAAAAGAGGTGATTTGAAAGGCAGCAGGAACGCAGCATAAAATTTTAAAAAGCGTTATTCTTCCTCTCCCTGTCCCCCTACCTCCCAAGATAGTTAAAATAAGTAACTGATTTTGTAACTTCTCCTGGCTTATCAACAGTTACGTTGCGCGGGAGCCTTCAAACACCCCTACGGACTGCGGTACTTGTAGAATTAATTAGCAAGAAAGGTTGCTACTGGCACTCAAATCCAGGATCTTCAGTTATAAAAGCAAGAGCTGTGTCATTGATCTACAGGGAGTTCTCTATTAGCTTTGGCCAGCAGGCTCTCTATTATCCTTAACCCAGATTTTGCAAAATCCATTTCCTTTTGCACTTCGCAGTGACAAAATCCTCTGTAATGAAAAGCGAGTCAGACATATGTCTCAAGGAGAAGCCACTAGATGTGTATAGCTGAACAGAGCATAAAAAGCCCATAGTGTATATTATCCCTCACTTAATGCAAGATGGAAAGCAGAATTTCTAAATCTCTCAGTGGAAACATTCCATAGAACTAATCTAACTTGGTAAGAAAAGAGCCATTTAGCTGAGTAGTTCTCCAGTAGTGATCCATACATCAATGGGGGTCCATAGAGTAATCATGGGAGTTCTTAGGAGAGTGAGCTAGCCATATGGCTCTTCAAACACCCTTCTTTCTCTCTATCCACCGGCTAAAATCTCATTACAAGAAGCTGCACGCACGTCAAAGCACTCCCCTCCTCCCATACGAACAATTGTGGGAGCTGCCACTAGGATGATACAAGGCAGCAAACGGGAAAGGGATGCAGGAGGGAGCTGCAAAACGCATAATGCTGATCATAATGGGAGCAGACTCTTAATGGGAAAGCTTACTCTGTAGAAAAGAGCACTTATTACTTATTGTCAGGGATAGTGGATAGCCATGCATTTTATTGTGCATGAATTAATTAACCACTGATCTATGATAAAATAAGATTCTAATGCCATCAATAATAATGTATTGCCAGCATACGCAGAAATGAGTGGGTGATAATATTTGCTCATTGGGTTGGGAAGCTGGAGTGTTATTAACTCTGCTCTGGCTAATTGAAAAAAAGGACTCTAAGGGATCCTCTCTTAGCACTGTGTCTGAATTACAAAATAAACCCAATCTTTAAAGTAGGAAAAGGGAATATTTTACAGCAATAATAAATTTTTGTCCGAAATGTCGGCTCCCCACTATAGCCAAGTGAAGGTATTACAGAGCTAGTGTGTGTGAAGAAATGTGTTAAGAACTGGGGCAAGAATTTATGTGTTTGAATCCCTGCTTTGCTCTGCTCTCCCTTGCCTGTCTTACGCTCCCTCTTAGCCTCAGCTTCCCATCTGTCCAAAAGGAGCAATAAATCCCACACACAGTGAAGAAGGGAGGCGGAGATGGAAAGAAACACCGAAGAGCCTGCTATAGGGATAAAATTAGGCCACAACTTTATTGGTTGCAGAAGAATAGGTTCAGCATAAGCATGAGACATGGACCCACTGACTGAGCAGCCCAACTGCTGGTCAATGAGCTACAAGTCCACTGTGGGGGCTGCCTTATGTTGGGGTCCATCACAATAGGAACTGCTTCAAGTGGGCCCCTTCAGGCAAGATATTAGAGGGTCCTTGAGATGGCCTAATGAGCAGAAAGTGCTGTCCTCCAAAGTGCATTGGAGATCTCCAATTAGGAAAAAGCAGGGGACCCTTCCATGGGCGTAGCCAAGGGGGGGGCAGAGGGGCAGCTGCCCCTCAATCAATCAATATAAATTAATACAAATCTGAGGTTCTATTCCCCCCTAACAAAAGCCTGCCCCCCAACAAAAATCCATGTGCCCTTCTCCTGCTCATCCCTTCTAAAGATCCAACCCAGTGCCTTTCCTGCCTCCACAAGTTGTGACAAGAATGGTAATAATGAGAACACTCCAATTTGCTCTGCCAGTGCTGTGAGGTAGGAGAAAGCCCTACAGGACCAAACCCTATCTGCCTGTAGGTTCTCCCTGAGAACCATCGAGTGACTGATGCCCATAGCAATGTTGCAGGCAGAAGTCCCCTTCTATAAAGAAAATCAAGTGAGTTAAAGCTATATATGGTTTTAGGTGTGTGGATGCAGGAGCCTCTTTAGACTAAGGTGGGGAAAGCAGACAAGGTGTAGCTGACTGAAGGTGTAGCAGCCAGGAGAACCAGAGCAGTGCCATGACTCTTCAAACTGGTGTTGTAGTACGTTACGTGGTGTGAATCTGGCCTAGTGTTATATTCGGGTTAATAGTGTACTGTTTATTCAGGTCTTCTGCCAGCAAGAAAACCCACAATGTGTCCAGAAGTCATAGTTGAAGACATCTGAGCATTGCTCCAACTCATCTAACAATTATGCTATAAATTTCCTCATCAGAATGTTAAGCAAGTCAGGTTTAAGCCATTATTCTTGTCTTGCAAAGTACTGCATGCAACTTTTCAATGTGACATCTCTATCACTCTTATGAAAATGCTTAAGTCTAATGACAAAAAAAATCTAACTGTAAATCATGGGAAGAGGTAATTGGATTATCTGGAGTAATATATATGGCTACAGATGTTTTCAGATAAATGAAGTTTATGATGTACTTTGTGATCGATGCTGGGCTCTTTAAATTGAATAACAGAGTGTTTTACAATTATTCCCTTAATTATTCATTTGGAAGTAATAAGAAGGGTAATAAACTGATCTAAAATAAATTTGGCTTCTGGCAAGGAAAAAATAAAACTCAGAAAATTATAAGCTTGCTTCCTACTGCCTTAGCTTTGCAGTGGGGTAGTCACGAGGAGACCTCATATACTAATGCTAATTTCAGATATGTTGGACCAAGGCACATTGCAGGTTCCTACATAATGTCAGGTCTCTTCTGCCAGGCTTAGATGCTGGGAGGCCCCAACACATATTTGCCAGTATTGTGGTTCCTGTAGTTCATACTCTGCCATCTTTCTAACATGGTTGTGGTATTATACTGTATATATTTGACTCCAACTTTCACCGTAGATTTCTGTTCCATCATTCGTTTTTTATCTAACATGCCTGTGAAGACAAGCATTTCCCTGATCTCCAGACTTTAATCTCCTGGTCTAATTGTTGTTTGAGGACTTTCAATTGCGGGTATTTTAATGTTGCTGTTTCACTAAATATTTTAATTACAGAAAGCTGTGTTTTTAGAATCGGTCTTATTCTTGTTATTTTGCTTAGTTGTTGTCTGTGAACTGCCTTGGTAGTTCCTCTTGAAAGGAAAGGCGCTATTCTATCCTGTTTGTCGCCATCATCCCTCCAGGATGCTTATTCCTGTAACTTCCCACTGAGACTTTGCCAATAGAATATGGCAGCAGGGTCATTCACTTCTGCAACCCTGCAGCCCCCCTGCTGTGTTATAATCATTTTAGTCAAGCCACTTACATGTATTATGCAGTACATTCATTTTTTTTACTTAATACATCTTGTTTCTTCTTTTTACAGAAACAACAGCTTTATTTGCCATATTTCCTTAGGGACTGATGGTACTTTCTCATGTTCGCACACAGGAAAAATACTTACTGGCAACAGGATGTGCAAACTTAAACATAATTATGGTTAGAGGAGGAAATAGCAGTAGTTGGGTATGTAAGGTCTAAGTTCTAAGGTTAATTTTAAGCTCTGAGAACTGGGTGCAAGGGCTTCAAAGGGGAGAGGATGAAATTAGAAATATTTTCTCCAGTGGCCTCTGCAGCAGCTTTGGTCCTTAATGGGCAAGCTTTCATATAACCAATATGCTTAAGTCTAATGCATGAATGAATGAATGAATGAATGAATGAATGAATGAAGGGGTTAAGACCATAGAGTACGCTGTCCTGCCAGGCTTAGCTATGCCCACTTCCCTTCACCTTGGGAGGAACTAGGTAGTCAATTCTTTGTTCCATCCCCAGTCAACATGTGAACCTTGCTATGTGAAGCAAGGCTCTCATCAGTCAGTACAAATAATCTAGGAACTTTCATCGCTGTAACTAAATCAAGTTTTACTGTCTGTGAAGTTTTTCTGACTCATGCATGGAAAAACACATGAACAAGACATTTGAAGAGTTAGTAAGTAAACCAATTTTTAACTTACTGGATGTGTGTTCTTTTCCTATGGTGGGGGAAAAGGGAAGTTATGGAACTCAAAAGGGAATATTTTAAAGGCCTAACAGCCTATATTTCCATGCTTACTTTGTTGAATATTTTGTGATTTTAAATCTCTGCTGGGGTTCTGTCGCCAAAGTCTACTTGCCCCAAACCTGGATTTTGGCATCTAGGAATTCTCCTACCTATATGTATATCTTGCTTCGACAGATTTTTTACTCTGAACTGATTCCAACCCGGGTTTAGCAATTAAGAGTGGCGTACTATTGGAATCAGGAACATTTCAGTCTTTCTTGACCTAGTGCTCTCCCTCCCTCACTAAGCTAACCACATACATATTTGTTCAATCGAAATGGTAGGCAAAAAAAAATCTCATTGTGGTTTCTGCAGCATATACTATGATGTTGCTAAACGAGGAATCTTAAAATCCAGATCCCAATTAAACTCTTTTGGATGCATTACTTTTGGGAGGCTGAGAAGGTTGTTTAGCCCAGCCATGCTTATCTTTCTTCTGAGACCAAAGTCAGTTCCACAAGCATGGTCAATAACCCATCCTTTATTTGGGTAAAGGACCAATAAGCAAAACAGAGAAGAGAGTAGTAATTGTTACTCCTCCAGACTTACTCTTCCTTTCTTTGAATGCCTTAAAAGCCAGTTATTGCTTCTCTGAGGTACTATTCCATGTCCCAGTGGAGAGAGGCTTAAAGCTTGCACCACCTCCATAGTCTGTCTGTTCTGCTCTTGATTACTTTATGATTTTGGAGCGGTGGAACACTCCTCATTGGCTCTTCATCATATCAATCAATACTGTCCTTTCTTCCTCAGAGCAGGGCAGGTTGAGGGGACATCAAGACTGCTTTGAGGACACAGGAGTAGATGGAACAAACATACACTTAGTAAACCATTTCGGAGCCTATTTTGGCATTAAGTGGGTATATAAGTTCATCAATAATAAAAAATAAAATAGTAATATAGGCAGGCTTTTTCACAAAAACTTCATGTTCACTGTCTGATATGGTTCTATTTAGTGGAAAATGAGTATTTATAGTGCTGTCTGTTACAAGGTTTTAATCATGTGTATGCACATGTATTGGGGACGCGGGTGGCGCTGTGGGTAAAACCTCAGTGCCTAGGACTTGCCGATCGCATCGTCGGTGGTTCGAATCCCCGCGGCGGGGTGAGCTCCCATCATTCGGTCCCAGCTCCTGCCCACCTAGCAGTTCGAAAGCACCCTTAAGTGCAAGTAGATAAATAGGTACCGCTTTTTAGCGGGAAGGTAAACAGCAATTCCGTGTGCTGCGCTGGCTCCCGGCCTCTAGAGTGAGATGAGCGCACAACCCTAGAGTCTGTCAAGACTGGCCCGTATGGGCAGGGGTACCTTTACCTTTATGCACATGTATATTTATATTTTATTTTTTTTGCGGGGTGGGGGAAAGGCGTTTCTCAATGGCTTCATCCCCAGATGTGGAATGCCCTATCCAGAGAGAATCACATTGGTACCTACTTTGCACTCTTTTTGGCACCAGGTGTTTAATGTTGATGATCTCATCCCAGGCTTTCTAGATGGAGTTTAAAGGCTTTGAAAGCCTCACTCTCCCACGTAGATTCCTACCCTGTACTGGGCAACCTCTACTATGCCCTACTGGCCACAAATGGGACTCATACCACAGGATGCCAAAGGGAAATAAATGAGGGGTGCTGACTTACACCATCACAGCTGTAGAAAATAAGCTAACGCTCTTGACAGAGGCTCAGTTGTGACATAGTACAAATATAAAGCTTCAAGTAAACGGCAGCTATCAATGTTTTCTGGTGTTCTTCATACTGCATAAACTGTCACTTCATGAGAAGGCTGTTTGTCCTAGATATGATTTATAGTTGTATATTGTTTTTGTAATGAAGTTAGAGCATCCTTCCATCGTGCGGCATATTGCAATAGCAGAAAATGTGCTATTTGTTTGTACTTTTCATATTTTCTCCCCTTTTTGAATCAAAAGACTTGATATTGCCTCCATTTCCTGTGTGAGTTATTGCTTACATTAATCTCTCCAACATTAATCTCTCCAACAAGCTCAGTGGAAAGAACAGGTCTCCTGACAGCTACCGACAAAGCTGATGTTCCAAGGAAAAGTCAAGGCTCAGAAATCTCTGTTGGCTCCAGTTATATTTTGAAGTTACTCCTAACTTGGTTCAAGTTAACTTAAACAGGTCAATAATGAGAGATAAAACACACCGCATGCACGCCAGCAGTGGAAACAGTGCTGTACTCCAGGGACCCCACCATCATATATCATCCCCTAGGGAATGTGGCCTTCAACAATAAAAATGTTGCCCCTCCCATAGATCATTTCAGCCTAGATGTCCTAGAGTTCACCAAAACTGCTGTGACTACCCATTCAGATGCTATTGTTTGTGTGTGGTTTTTTAATATTACAATTTTATTTTGGCAATATTCCACCCCACCCCACCCCAATAAATTTTTACAGCAGAAGGTGATCAAGACTGATTTGAGCATGAAATATCGTTTGGTTAAAGGTAAAGGGACCCCTGACCCTTAGGTCCAGTTGTGACCGACTCTGGGGTTGCGGTGCTCATCTCACTTTATTGGCCAAGGGAGCCGGCGTACAGCTTCCGGGTCATGTGGCCAGCATGACTAAGCTGCTTCTGGCGAACCAGAGCAGTGCATGGAAACGCCGTTTACCTTCCCGCCAGAGCGGTACCTATTTATCTACTTGCACTTTGTGCTTTTGAACTGCTGGGTTGGCAGGAGCAGGGACCTAGCAATGGGAGCTCACCCCGTCATGGGGATTCGAACTGCGAACCTTCTGCTCAACAAGTCCTAGGCTCTGTGGTTTAACCCACAGCGCCACCCACGTCCCTTATCGTTTTGGTTAGCTGTATTATAATTGTTTTGTAAGAGTTTTATTACACAGGTGGAACATGCTTCAGGTATAAAGAAAAATAGACACATCTCTGCTACACCCACCTATCCTGGACCCTTCTAGAAAGACGTCCAGAGTAGCATTAGCAACCGCATTTGCAAAAATCAAAAATAAATAAATAAATACTCCAGAGCCCAATTCATCTGTGGTGGATTATGTGGGCTCCTTGCTCCTGTTTATACAGTCGTGCCACTCCAATGCATGTGTTATGTCATTGTAGCTCTTCATTACCATGAGTTCTCTCACCTATTTGGCTTTTCTCTGAAAACTTCCCCAGCAACAAAGCAAACTACATATCTTTGATGGTTGGGTGTATAGTGTTTACTGTTCACCTAGGAGACTGGATGAAGCTGTGCGACATCTCAACTTCCCTAGCCTTCATAAAACAAATTATAAACAGTAGGATGAGGCTGCTCTGATGATGTGCTGTTCAAAATGGAGGAGAGCAAGCTGGAAATTGCCCTCTACAGTGCATGTGCATCAGGGGTAAGTAAAGTTGCAAATCATGTGCGGTCAGAAGAGAAAGATGGCAGTTTCCTAGGGGTAGCAGGGGGAGAGTTGCCTGTTCAGGTAATTGCTTATGTGCATGTGGAAGTATTTAATCGGCAGCAGGAATACGTTTTGATTTTACATGCAGCTGTTAAAAATCACCTCAATTCAAACTAGCCTTTAGCAATTTCCAAACACCATTTCTCTAGACAGTTGCAAAAGTGGTTGCTATGCTTTTGGAAGAAGTGGGCTCTTCTCTCGACAGGGCGTTAATATTCATAGATGATTATGATGTAGATAAATATGCACAATTAATTATTCTTTCTAATACAGCATGAGAAGTATTTATTTAAGGAAACAACTGAATTGAGGGCATCTAAATTAAAAACAAAGAGGAAGTAGTCAATACTAACTGCACAACAGCAGTAGTAGACGGCAAAAGTGCACAAAATACAAATCAGCTGAGGTTACAGTCCTAACCCCACTAACCTGGTGAGTAAACCCCACTGAATTAAGTTAGGTTTATTTCTGAGCAGACATGGTTAGAATTGTGCTATTATTTTATTTATCTGTTTATTGCATTTATAATCCACCTTCTCCTCCAAGGAACTCAAGGCGGCATACATTGTTCTCATCCTCCTTATTTTATTCTCACAACAACCCTGTGAGATTAGGCTGAGAGACTATGACTGGCCCAAGGTGACCAGGTGAGTTACATGGTAGAGCAGGAATTTGAACTCTGGTCATCCATGCCCTAGTCCAACATTCAAACTACTACACCACACGGGTTCCACATCACATGGGTTTGATAATTTCAGGACACATTTTGTCTATCTTAAGAGGAACCCAAAAGTTCTTAGAAAAGATATTATGAAATATTATGAAATATACCTCCTTCTCTTCTATTGTAGGACAAGGGATGTTTCTGACAATCTCATCCAAATTTTTCACCAGAGCTGCAAGTTCCATGGTAAGTTTTTTTCATTTAAAACAATTTGTGCACTATTCACGGTTCATTTATATCTTCCCAACCCACTGCCAATACACATGCACACCTTTGTAAAACACTACAACACAGTAATGTTGATGAGATTTACACATATACAGCTGTATAATGATTGTTTCTGTGTGAGGCTTACCAGTGCTTCAGGAGCACATGTCAACATCACTAAAACACAGAACGAAAGGAATCTTGAGACAATTATACACATGATGACAAGAAGGCTTTCTCAAGGCATATGTGCACATCAGGACACTAGTGAAGAAGTGGGAATCAGTGTGTTTCTGTGTAATTATAACCTCTCCCAACTCTTGACCATGCTTGTGACAAGGAGATGGAAGCCAAAAATTGGCATGCATTTCGAGAACAGGCTCTGAAATCTTTATGTCACAGTTACAGAAGTAAAACCCAATGGACATCAATTATATTAGGAGGGGTCAGTGGCGTAGCGTGGGGGGTGCAGGGGGGGCCGGCCGCACTGGGTGCAACATCTGGGGGTTAGGGTTAGGGGGCGCAAATCCACGGGTTAGGGGGTGCAAATTACTTGCCTTGCCCCGGGTGCTGACAACCCACGCTACGCCACTGGGAGGGGTATGTATGAATTCTCTATCACTTCGGTAGGTTTAACCTACCAGCACTTCAAGTTCCCATTATCAGTCATACCTAAAATCTTAAATAATTTTAGTTAATGCACCAACAGATTCTGCTTCCATCATGGTAGGCTTCTTAAGATTACAGTACTGTAAAAACTAAGTACGCATAACATCAGCATTTTCTGCAAAACCCATTAACTATAATGATAGAAAGGATAGGACACCAGAACACACTTAAAGACCCCAGGGATATGAAAAGTTATTGATTTAAATTGTACCAGCTGTTTTGCAAAGATGACATCCTACAGGTTCTGAATATACATGGCAAGGAGCATTTGCATGAAAGGTAAGAGCAACAATGTTAAGCCAATTCTGTTTGATGATTATACTTTTCATTCATGTGCTGCTCTGTAATTTAGTTCAATTTGTACTCCTGGGGTGTCTATAGCTAACATTACGGAATAAAATGTTTTACCTTAATATCATGATTTTAGTTACATTCAGCCCTGATCACTGCTGTCAGAAAAAAGAGTTCTTTCTTTGAGCACCCAGGAAATTCTTGCAGTTCTAAGTCTTTTCTCCAGATACAGGCCTTTATCAAACCTCAAAAACTCAGGAAACCAGTGTTGTCCAGGAAGGGTGGCTGGGGAATAATTGCTTGGTACAGCCAGTTCTGAGCAGTAGCATTGGTCAATATGTCCTATGAAACTGCTTATTTTCCAGCGGTTTTAGTTTTTCATGGTGACTGAGTTCATCTATTCCGCAGTGCTGAAAGCTGTGATGGCTGGTGTCTACTAGAACAGGTGAAACTGCTAAGGGGTAACTGGGCAGGATGAATGAGAAGCCACAGGGGTGTGGCCAAGTTGTTCTGGTTCTCTCTCCACCTTCTTCCTTTTACAGTGAAGTGGTGAACATTTAAACACTGCAGTTTAAGTGCATTACCTTGGTTAAAAGGGGTCCATGCCATCACAATTACTAGCATGGGTTCATCCCAAAGAAACTGTACCATACTCAGTAGTAAGCCCCAAAGAAATCCATGTGGCTTGCTTCCTGGTATGTATTTACAGGGTTGTATCATGAACTGATTAATCTTAAAGGTGTTGCACAGGTCTATTTACACTGGACTCTCCCACAGTTTATTCACTTCAGTATCCTATTTATGGAATGTAGAATATGGTGGAGGAACAGTAAGTGCACTAGGGAGACCAGTGTTAAAATCAGTCATAAAACTCAGTGTGTGACCCTGACCTCACAGGATTGTTGTGAGGATAGCATGGGGAAAAGGAGACACATGAATGCCCCCTTGAACTCCTTGGAGGAAAGGTGGAGTGGATATAAACGTAATACTGATAAATAAGCAATAATCAGAATAAACAGACACTCTCCAGTCTGCCCATTCCCAGTTTTGAATTGTGGGTGGGGCCATGGTTGGAATCATGAAAAAAGCCTAACCTTGAACTCAGAGAAAAAGAATCTGGGGCACAACCAGGATATACAGGCTTACAAACACTGGACTTTACATACAGGTCCTTTGCAAATCCAGTGATGAAGTCTAAGGGATTTAGCTATTAGCACTACCAACTCCTCCTTGCATGCGGCATGTGGCTTTCAAGATATCAACTTTGAGCATGCTCAGAGTTGCCCCCAAGGTCACATCACTGCACGGTTGGTCTTGACTGCATTCAAAACATCCTATTCACACACAAGCATACACCAGCCAACATCTATGAAGATCACCAACAAACATATTTACACATCATTCACCCTTCATTCATTCACATCCGTACCCAAGCTTCCACCCACAAATAGTCACTGGCTTCGGTTGATCTGCTTCTGAAGGCGAATTTCAACCAGGTTTCACCCACAAGCCGTTCAGTTTTGTGGTGTACCCCTTCCTCAAATCAGTCTATACATATTTTTCATAATAAACAAGCACAGAAATAAATCACTGTTGAAATGCACTCACAATTGCATGGCTGAAGAGATTATGATGAGGCGTCCCCAGCTGTTGCCATTGGCCACTGTCCACTTGCGAAATCACAAACATACATGGATGCTGAGCGGATATAAAGGTAGGCTTTTTCCTCTTCAGCAATAGAACACAGTGTGTGTGGCAGCTGTGGCATTCAGCATTGCCCAGTTTCCCCCCTGTTGGAGGAGGCAAATTAGCAGATGGATGGAGGTCAATTTTCTGGCGGTGGGATGCTATGGAACACTTGGCTCACCTGGTGAGTGGGATCACAGCTTGAAGGCAGCTAATATTCATGGCTGGAAGCTGGTTAATGTTTAGTGGTGAACCTAGGAGAAGCTGGCAGATATTGGTGAGTGGAGTTTGCATTTGGAAGCCAGTGGGTGTCTTAAGGTTGAAGCAGACTGATGCTTGTGGGTGAAACCTGGTTGAAATTCGCCTTCAGAAGCAGATCAACAGAAGCCAGTGACTATTTGTGGGTGGAAGCTTGGGTACGGATGTGAACGAATGAATGGTGAATGATGTGTAAATATGTTTGTTGGTGATCTTCATAGATGTTGGCTGGTGTATGCTTGTGTGTGAATAGGAGGTTTTGAATGCAGTCAAAACCAACCGTGCAGTGATGTGACCTTGGGGGCAACCTGGTGCCTCTGCTTCAGGATCAATCATATGTGAGCTTTAATTCATGCATTTTATTTAAAATCATTTATAAATATAGCTTAATATTTTTTTTAAATCATCTACTTTGGTATACAATATAAAAACAGTAAAAATATCATTAAAATAAAAAATGCAACACCAAACCAGTTAGACTTGGCTGGAGAACTGCAAACTGCTGTGTTTTCAGTTTGCACCTTGTTTTGGAAGGTGAAAATTAGGCAGTCAAATTTCTCCTCCACCCCCAATGAAGGTTATAATAAACCTTTGAATATTTTAATATTTCTACCCTTTAGGAATAAATATTCCCATTTAGTACTAGCTTAAGGATCACCACTTGTTTAAATCCTAGAAGCACCCCCCACTCCACTTTTTTTTTTAATGTGTTAAAATTTAATGTGCCAATTTGGGAGTGTTAAGAAATACAAGCGATCAAGATAGAAATATGTGCTATTGCAGTGAGTTCATCACGGTGAGGCCCACCTTGTCATCTGCACAAATAGTCCTTTAGAACGGTGAATGGGTGGCTCATTATTGGGACAGCAATAAAACAGGCTGAACATTACAGCCTGTTCTGAATGAAGAACCAAATACGGAATAAAAATGATGGAATGTTTCATAATGGCTAAATTGGGAGTCATTATAAATCTGCCTTGATTACCAGGCATGTTTTTCTCCTGATGCGCACTTAGATTCAACTCTAGGTCTCTAAAACATACATTAAGTTAATTGCACACAAAAGACCCAGGCATTTTAGCTCCCAGTCAACCCCACCCCCACCCCGGTTCACAATCAATCTTGAAAAGAAAAATGACCTTTTTTAATTCGCCTAAGGAGATGCTTAAATGCATTCAAATTGCTTCGGTATATTTTAAAATATACTGAATGTGGAGAGCGGTGGGAATATTACGCACATTGTACTGCTGGAAAACAAACAACGTTGGCAAGTTAATGCATTTGAGATGACTAGTGATTCATTGTATTTTCATGGGCTGCTTCATGAAGTGGGATCTTACCCATGAATACACAATAAATATATTATGGGACCGCCATGGAATTGGCACGATAGGGCTTTCTACATATTACTCAAAATGCAAATGAAAGAAATGCATATTTCATTTCCGTGGTATCCTTCTCTCTTTTCTAAATTCTGGGATTTCCAAAGGGGGCATATTTGAGCAGATTAATGGTAGGAGGTTCTTAGCTGATGTACCATCAACTGTGTACCATCCCTTCAGGTTCTTCCGCCCACAGGGTTCAGAATGTATGTTTATGGGGAGAGAACCCCTTAAAGGAGCAAGATGAACTGGAGAAATAGGCAGGGGGAGGAGTTAAAAAATTATCCCACCCCACTGCTACACCATTCCAAATCACCCTTTCAGATCGTTTCTCTTAAAAAAGAACACAGTCTGCATAATGTGCATTTGTCCATAACGTGATTATTTATTAAAAGCGTTTTTACTACACTCTTTACAGTTCTCATTTTAAAAAACAACAGTTGGGGTGATAACATTTTAGGTGTCTCCAGATGTTCTGGTCTACAGCTCCATCATTCTTGACCATTGGCTCCCCTGGCTGGATCTGAAGGGGATTGCAGTCCCAAACATCTAGATGAGATCAGGTTGCGGAAGGCTGAGGTAACCTGGTGGAAAGGCTGTCAAGATGACAGGTATGGGAGGGCCATCAAATTATTGTTATTAGCAGGGTTTTTTTTCAGCTGAAACTTGCCATAACTCAGTTCCGGCACCTCTCAGGTGCAAGCCATTGTCATTATAAGGGAACAGGGGAGGCATTTTAGAAAAATAACACTGCTTATTTGTATTAGAATTAGTATTAGTATGATGTATGGAAGTGAGAGCTGGACCATCAAGAAGGCTGATCACCGAAGAATTGATGCTTTTGAATTATGGTGCTGGAGGAGATTCTTGAGAGTCCCATGGACTGCAAGAAGATCAAACCTATCCATTCTTAAGGAAATCAGCCCTGAGTGCTCACTGGAAGGACAGATCCTGAAGCTGAGGCTCCAATACTTTGGCTACCTCATGAGAAGAGAAGACTCCCTGGAAAAGACCCTGATGTTGGGAAAGATTGAGGGCACAAGGAGAAAGGGACGACAGAGGATGAGATGGTTGGACAGTGTTCTCAAAGCTACCACCATGAGTTTGACCAAACTGCGGGAGACAGGAGTGCCTGGTGTGCTCTGGTCCATCGGTTCATGAAGAGTCGGACATGACTAAACAACAGCAGCAGCAACATCAACAATATTTATATACTGTCTTTTCCCCAGACTGGGAATCAAAGCCAAGTGTTCTCTCAGCAGAAGCAATGGAACAGTCCTGCATCTCCGACTTCCATCAGCATCAGCCAAGCTGGCCAATGACCAGGGATGCTGGGAGCTGTAGTCCAGCAGCATCTGGAGAGCACCATGTTGCCTATCCCTGACCTATGACCTGGCCCTTATTTTGTTTTTTCTAGTTCTAGTACATGGAATGCTGACAAAAAGAAATATATTATATATGTGTAATATAGTATTTGCCATCCTGAGCTCCTTTGGGAGCAAGGACAGGATATTTAGTAAATAAGTAGTATTTAAGTATGTAACCATTAATGCTGATTCATTAGTTAGATAAACAGTTTGCCTATCTATTGGATTTGGCGTTCATAGTGAGCAAATAATTTATCTGCCTTATCTAACCTACCTTAATGAACACAAAATTAGTATCTTACAGTCTCAGGAAATTATGAATCATGATAGTATCCATTATCAAACATTTACATAAGTCAAACAAAAAGTCCTTTGTGAAAATGCTGAATCAATCCTCTAAACAAACATACTACTTTAATAACTTCTTCCTTGCTTTCATCTTGGTAAAGTTATCAATTAAATTATCAAAAGAGATAATCCTAGCAAGCTTGCTTTCCACTGAGTGGATAATAAGGTGCTTAAGCATTTTTTTACCTTCTGGTAGAGCTTGGGCCTTCCTTTACCAGTTTGAATTTATTAGCTGATGTAACCAAGCACTCTTAGGGTAATGCAGAAAAAGATTTTCTATGTCTATGACCTAAACTGATTGTTTAAAGAATCAGTGCGCAATTTTTGCCATGGTTGTCACAGCCCTGAGACTTTACCTTATGTAAGAAACCATCCCATCTTACATGTGCAGAATTGGCATGTCTCCTTACTTAAAAAAAAATCAGTTATTCTCTGTGCATCTGTGTATATCTTCCACATAAAAAGGGTCCAAGTATGATTTTCAGACAAGATAGACTCCATACCTCTTATTTAGGAATAAGTGATAGCACATGATATAATTTGAATTCACATATAGTTTACAACAGCACATTAGTTGCCAGAAAAACTAAACACACAAAAGCTTTTTAAAATGTGAGGAACACTTGCTTCTAATTGCTCAAAGTTTGTGTCCCCCCCAAAAATCAATTTAACTTTTCAGTATCCAAAACACATTTTCCTCTAAATTGAAAGAACAAAGTATTCCAACCAATAGACAAAAATAATTGTTTCATTTGTATTGCATGGCTCAGACCTGAAAACATGAAGAAATAATATTGGCTTGTGTACTGAGTATATCACACCAGTGAATAATCATGATCAGCCTCTCTTGTGTCTGAGATTACAAAAAAATCTTTCAGGTTTGAGGAAGCTGGGGAGTTACTAAGTGAGGTATCCAGACAGGCTTAGATCCCAAAATGTTACTCAAAAAAAGCAAGGCAATCAAAAAAAACATGCCACCAAGCGTCACTGCACACTGCTGATATTATTCTAAAATAGTGTTGTGAGTCTGCAGGAATTTGAATTTTAAAAAATCCTCAGGAAAATCTGTCAATGTTATATTGCACATTTCTCCTAATAAATGATGCTTTGTATGGAGTTTTGAGAAATATACACATTTTACATTCCTGTCCCCCCTAATATAATGCATTTATGTATGTATTTATGTATTTTCACTATATGAATACTTATCCTAATATATGCATTTTTGTACACATTACTTGGCTGAGAAACCGCACAACTAAAATTGGAAAAATGCAAATGTCAAAGGATGCCTTTCTGTTTGTTTTAGAAAGTGCAGATTAGGTAAACCTGCCTTTAACTGCAAACTGAATCACAGCCCCTCCCCCCATCCCTAGTTTCAGGAAAGAAAAGAAAAATTCCCCCCTTTCTTTCTCACCCTTCTGAAATCTTCCCCGACTTAAAAAATAGAGGGCTGTCAACTCTGTCCCTGAATGATGCTTTGCTATATGGTGGGGATATTTCTGGAGAGTCGAAATGGAACAGGAGTGCTCTCTTTCCCTCCTCCTGAAACATTCCCATACATTTTATGAGGAGGAGAAATTTTAACAAGAGATAACTAGTGTGCTCCGTGAGGCTTTTTTATATTCCTTACTGAATGGACCAAACTGGTTGCTCCTGAATAAGAAAACATATTGGGTGAGTGCATTTGCTCTCAATGGACCTTTGAAGTCTCCTCTGCTAAGCTAGTGGCCGGACTCAGTATTAGGCATGTTCCTTTGTTGCTGCAAAGTTGCAACAGCTAGAGATGGATTTTCCTTTGAGAAAGTTTGGTGATTTGGGGGAAAGCCAAATCACAAAGGCAGGCTCCTTTTGTGCCCAATCTCTATGAACCCTTCTCTGCACTGGACTCAGTCAGAACAAGTGGATTCTAGAGGGACAAACAACGCTTAGTTAATGTGGCACAAGAGACCAAACCATAGCCAGAAATATCCAGCTGCACTGCAGCAGTGTGCCACTTAGGCATTTGACACATAACACTGCCAAGCATACCGGAAGGAACATGAGAAACTCAGGGCAATGATATGCTGTGTAACCATAAACGAGGAGTCAGGGTTGGAAAGAGAAGAGCAGAGATGCTTGTGAGGTCAGGAGGATGCAATCAGTAGAAGCAGCCTCTTGCTGAAGAGCAATGATTAATAGTGAGAAATTGCTGCTACCAAACTCCGGTTTCTTCCTGTTGCTGCCTGGAAGAACATAGCTGAGCGTGGTGTAGGGAGCTGACAGCCCAGAGAGCCTAGAAGGCCAGGGAGAGAGAGCTCACTGCCACTGAGATAGCCATCTACTCCCTAGAGTGTCTGCTTCCTGTGTGTGCATGCAGTGTGCATGTGCACTGTTACCTGAGATGAATCAGTAAAGGCTGCTTTCCTCCATATAATGTTGTTTCGTTTATTTTACAATCAGAGGGTGGTTTTATTATTTAAGACGTGTCTTTTCGGTGCTAGCTGCCTCACACACGGCTCTCGCCTACAGTCTGCTGAGACTCCACACTCCTACATAAACCTCCCTCAGGATTTCCCCCCAAAGCGTAGCAAGCCTCTTAAAGAGATATCACCAGGCAGCAGGTTGACACAAAAGCAGCAAATACCAAAGGGCATTGCTCCCTCAGGAGGCTCTGATGGGGAGGGCATTTCCCCTCTCTGACTATAAATTGAGAAGGCCATGTTGAGAGCCTAGGACTATAGACGCATAGTAATTCTGCCTAGTTGGCTGGGGAGTTGAATGATGATGGTGGTAAAAGTCATTATAGGTCCTGGAGAAAAGGTAAGCTGGGAAGGGTACCACAGACACTGCCTCACTAACTGCTACTGCCTTTAGCTTGACCCAGTAAAGCTCTTTTTATGTTTTTAGCCAACAAGTCTCAAGCAAGACTATAAATAGGCAATGTGCTAGATGCAGGGAGAGAGGACTGATTCTGTTGGCTCTATTGAAATCATTCTCCCAGTTGAGGAGTTGCACAGAGGACAGTCCTGGGTGGAATCTACATGCATATAAAAAATGCTGTGAAAACGCTTAAAAAAATGTTTTGAAAAATACACTGAATTTTGCATAGCTCACTGTCACCATCAAGTGTCACATTTTACAACACATTTAAAACGTTTCATTTGCTGCTGTGTAGATGAGTCCCTGGTTACATAACCCCACCCCACACCCCACTGCAGCAGCCATACCTATATCACCACCAGCAGAATGTAGGGACAAAAACTTCCTCTCCTCTCTCATCTTCCTCTGCTTGTGTAGATCAGGGATGGGGGGAAATGTGTCCCCCTCATGTTGCTGGATTCCAAATCCCATTAGCCCCAGACAGCATCGTCAGTTAGTATGGGATGATGGGAGTTGTAGTTCAGCAATATCTGGAAGGTTACAGGTTCTCTAACATTGGTAAACGTAAGCTGTGGAGCTTTTCTTTTCTGTAGAAATGGCATATTGTGGAGAGGACCGAGGAGTTCTTTCTTTCATTCTTTCTTTTGCAAGAGAGCATATGAGAGGGAAGAAAGTGAATAGAAAAGCAGGCGAAACTCTGCAGTGTACCTACAGTGTGCCAATTACTGGTATGTTAGGCATAAGAGGCAATTGATAATGCCTGGGGGTTGCTGATAATGCCTGAGGTGAGCAAGCCTCCTGTTGTTTGTTAACATAGCAGAAATCAGCAAGCCATGCCTTTCAGGTGACACAGCTAAATAATATCACCTGCCTCAGACAGCAGTTAAAAGGAGAGTTAGAGGAGTTACGGTAGTTCAAAAGCTAGCAACCTTAGAATCATGCCTGGGGGCAAATAGGAGGAGATCACTCAAGGCCCTGGAAGACATGCTGCTCTGAAGCTATTTCCTGAATTAAGAGACAGAGGAGAGTACAGGAAGGGGACTAAGTGTGGAGCATGTCTCTTCCTTCCACCTCCACTTCTGAATAAATGCTGAGAATTCTGAGCAGCCCGTGACAAGGTTTCCAAATAGATCATCTGGCAGCACTGGCATAAAACCAGGTGCTTGTTGTCAGCAGATGACAGCCTCTTGCATTCATTTGGATTTTAGAAGAACAACCACAATGAGAAAATCATGAGAAAATGGTGGGGTGGGGTGGGGCAGGCCGGTAGTCATGTGCTCTACTCTACACACCTGTCTGGCCCAAATATAAAGAGAGAGCATGGGTCTGGAACTGCAGACACTAGGACAGCAGGGTGCATTGGTACACAGGTCTAGTCAAAGTCTTCTCCACTAAGGTGAGATGTGTTTTCCCCCCTGTTTAAATTATAGTAATTATTTCTACTTTTGCATCTCTCTAAAAAGCACCACATGCAGATTTTGTTGTTTGAGGATCTGGGTAGAAGCTTCCTGCTGCTCTGTGAGGGAACAACTATAGCCCTTGCAGTGAGAGAAGGCATGGTCATCTCACCAAAAGAGGGATGTTCACAGTGCAGTGCAGGAAAGTTAAATACTCACTCCTCGTCTTCCCACCTCGTGTTACAATGGTTCATGAAAATGCCCTTGGAGTCTAATGATGTTCCATGCAAAGGCAAGGAATGTTGTCCCATTGCTTCTACAGTGAAGCTCTGCCATCAAATCTGATTGGTTATATAGTACCATGATGTCATCTTGCTCGCTATGTGATCCCTGATTTGTTGAGATAACACTATGTGGGAAGAGGGAAAGGGTAGGAGAGAAGCAGCAGAAACAAGGAACAGAATAGTTGTAGAGACAGCCATGAAAAGATAGATCTGAGCAGGGGTGGAACACCTTCAGATTCCCTGAAAGCCCCCTGTTCACTCTTTATAATCTTAAGGACAAAAATAGAGTGAAGACTTGGTTGCTGCTTTTAAGTGACACTGGCTATGTGCTCCGCCTCGCTCCTGTTGCCCCCAATTTTAAGTTATTGAAACCAAGTATGAAAGTACATTAGGTGGAAACAAAAATAAGATAAACCATAAGAAACAGTAATCCAAACACATCCTCCTATTCTATGTCATCATATGGAGAACCATTAGAGTGGCAGAATTTTTACCATCCTTAATTATATAACTAAGAGCATAGGGTTACCAATTTTGCCAAACGAACTCCTATTTAGATGGAATCCAGATCTGGAATGGTTGTCTAGTCATGTGTAAAACAACTGCCATGAAGTTTTCTGGCTCCACTTGATCTCTTCAGGTTTTCAAGCGGTGAGTCAATTTCTCTGAAATGACATTAAACAGGGCTTTTGGTAACTGTGTGCCTTTAACATGCAGAAATTAAACAGGTACAGGTTTTCCTGGCATTGAAGAGGCAGGAATGGAGAAAGATTTTCTGTCTGCCACTGGCACAGATCCTTGACTGCGAAACAAAATGCTTTCGACTGTGGTTCTTTTGTGAAGACACTTTTGTGTACCTAGATATGCTGCTAGGTTTTGTTTTTAAGAAAGCAAAAGTAGGTTTGCACCCAGATTAGGGATGGAAGGATCTATCACTTTCTGTCCTCAGTTTCCCATTTTTCCAATCTTAAATCCAGTTATCTACATGTCTGCAGCAATTTGTGGGGGTTTTTGTGTGTGTTTTTTAAGTAATGAAAATGCACCAGCATTCTGGTGCAAAATTCTCCTAATAAACACCTTTTGGGATGCAGTTTTGACAAATGTACACATTTTTGCAAGTGATTTCACCTAATATAATGCATTTGATTGCTTTTTTCACCAATATATTCAGTTTTATACCTTTTCCCCTGATGTATTTCAGATAGATGCAAATTCTGAAGGACGTTTCAGTCTGCATTTCAGAACTTTGAACTTTCAGAAAGTCCAAATATGAAAGATTCACCTTCAAATGTGAACTGAATTGAATTCCCCATTCATCCCTAGCAGGTTTCCTCCTCCTTACCATTTCTTTAATGGTATTCTCCTTCCCAAGTGCTTCCAAATTGCTCAGGCATATTTGCTTCCCCGCTGCATACACTATTGCATCCTAATTCAGACTCAAATGCATCAAAAACTTTAGAAAACCAGGCTGATAATCTGAGCTGTAATTTGGCACAGATAACACCCCCCCCAAGGAATCAACATTCCCCACCCACCCTCAAAGGTATTTGTTTCCTTAAAGCAGGATGTTTCTCCCCTTCCCACTGCGTCTGAAATCCACTTAGAATTCTCATGTGTTGTTGACAATGCATCTATCCAAATTCCAGCTTTCAGCAGTTTCCCAGGCAACCGGCACTTTGGCACAAAGAAGTCTGTAAACAGCATATAAACCAAAACACCTCTTTGCAATTTCCCCCTCCCTCTTTCATGTGTGTGTTGGCGTGTATGTATGTGTGAAACTTGTGCAACTCTAGAAACGTAAGTAAGACTGCTGGTGCTGCTCATTTTGCAGTAATTCCTGAACAGGTGTGTGTGACATTTTCTGCACCTGGAGAAATTGAAGCTACCACATGCACGGACTGTTTCAGCCCCAGAAATGACAACAAGGATAGCTTTCTTCGGTGTGATCAGACTGTGATTATAGCACAGATGCTCAGGTTTTTGGCAGCATAGAATGTTTCCGATTCTGAGACCTTGATTGTTCTTAACTTCTTCCAAATCACTCAGGAGTTAGATTCTTTCGTGTCACTCTGACCAGGTACCGTACATCTCAACTGACATGTCTGATAATCTGTCCATTCAGGGACATCCTCCATTTTGCTGCCTGAAACAAAGGGCAATTTGGTGCCTCTCCCAACCCACACACAGACCAACCAGAACAGGCAGCTGATCCTCATTTTGGAACTGGTGACAGGACAGCAGGCTAGGACACACACAGTGCACACAGCCCTGTCCTCCAACTCCTCCTCATCACCAGCACATGCTGCCTCACTCTACCTAACGGCAGAGCCGGCCCTGTGTGTTTTGTGCATCACCATTGTGGTAGGCCATTTTTGTTTGACAAAAATATTTGGCTGAGGCTGCAATTCTGTAAATTTTGTAGAGATTAATGGGACTTGCTTCTGAGTAAGTATACATGGGCTTGCACTGTAAGTAACTTCATTTTATATCCCATAGAAGTCATCTATGCAGAACATGTTTTTTTTAAAAAAGTCAGAAAAACAAATTAACACATTTATTTGGGTTTGTAAGCCTTTAATCACATCCAGGCTGTATACCAATAGTTTAACCCTATATGTCTACTCATAGGTAAGCACCATTGAGTTCAATGAAGCAGACTCCCAGAAAAGTTTCCTAATTGATTCTTATTGGCCAGACTGGTCCATCTAGCTCAGGATTGTCTATGTCCTGACTGGTAGTGGCTCTCCAGGATTTCAGATGGTGGTTTTTTTTGTTTTGTTTTGCAGCTCTACATACAAAGCATAGATGCTCTTCTACTAAATCCCTTCCCCAAAGGCTGCACATAGGGTGGTGGCCAGATGCAAAGCAGTTTTTATGGCTTTTAAGTCTATATACATTTCCGTTCTTCATGTCAAAACATGTCATTTTTCTGGCGTGGTTTCATCACCACATTTTGTACTAAATTTTCCACAGCGAAAATATGGCAGACCAAAGGACTTTGTTTATTAGATGTACCGTATTTTTTGCCCTATAGGACACACTTTTCCCCCTCCAAAAATGAAGGGGAAATGTGTGTGCGTCCTATGGGGCGAATGCAGGCTTTCGCTGAAGCCTGGAGAGCGAGAGGGGTTGGTGCCGGGCTCCCGCTGCTTGCGGAGAGTTGCCTGCACGCTGAAGCCTGCGCGCACTGACCTCAGTGCATCCAGGCTTCGCGCACCTCTCAGCAAGCAGCGGGAGCCAGCACTGGGCTCTCACGGCTTGCAGAGAGCTACCTGTTTGGGGGCTGGGTGCATCCTATAGGGTGAAAAATACGGTAGCTTGGCACCTGCAAGATGCCTGCTAATATATTTCATTATGTCCAAAGGAACAATATATGAAATGGCTTCAGACCTCTGGCTCTCTCACACAGTGGCCTTTGGTGCTGAAGCAGATTGCTGCCGCCACTGATTTCACTGAAGCAACTTCTGTGACTGGTCTCTGAGCATTCAATTTCTGTTAGGGTCACAGGTGCAATGTTGAAGGTATACCCCTCCTTTTAATAATGTCTTGGGCACACCTTCTAACTAAAACCAGGCACATTTTGTGGCATATATTAAATGAATCAATCATAGTCTTAATTTTGTTCTAATCCAGTAATTCCCAAAGTGCATCCAAGTAGAAAGCCTCTGACCTTCCCAGGCTGAGAGCGATTTTTGTGCATCTCTGCATCCAATGTGATTGGATCATTTATTCACTCTCGACACAAAAACTGCTTGCCTCGGGAGGAAGATGCCACCATGCTCCTGTCTGAGTCACTGTTCTGGGCTGCATTCCATCCAATCAAGGGCAATGACTCATACAGAAATGTAGGTGGGTGGGATTACTCTGAGAACAAGCAACACCAGCCATGCCACCAGGGCAGGACTTTGGAGCAGAACTACAGTGAAGTAATTCACATTGCCACCGAAACATGGGTCCCCCATGAGATGCAGGAACTCCCGGCTCTAAAATTGCACAAGGCACGGAGTCAATACTTACTCTTTCACGCTAAAAACAAGCCGTATCGGCCGTAAGCATGAAACGTGGCTTCATCTGGTATTCAGAAAAGCAGCGTCCTGCAACTTTCAGAAGTCTGAGAAATACTGTTCTAATCTTATCCTTTTACACACATACAAGACTAGTACCTTTGCCTCTGTAAAAACAATGCTTAGTTTATAGTTCACCTGAAGCGGCAGAATCATTATCTCTTTTTCCTGGTTGTATATGTGCGGCTTTGTTTGCCTCCCCCCCCCCCCAATATATAGATTGATAATCTTTAACAATGTCAGCCATTTTTATTTGTGAATGACAATAGGGCTCCCACCTGAATAGTTGCAGGACTGCAGCCTTGGGCGTTTTCACCTACTAACAACATCAAGAGAATGTCATAAGTCTCTTCATTCACAGAAAAGGAAAACGGCTTAATGTGGCATTTGTGCACCTGCAATAAGCCTCTGCTCTCTTATTGTGGTGGTGTTGGCTGTTGTAATGAGATGGTAAATCTCTTGGGAAATCACCCTTGCTCTCACCCACCTGAAAAATGAGTCTCCCGTGCCACCTTGTGGTAGCCTTTGAGAAATGCTGCCTTGGATTGCTTTTATTATAAGCTTGCCAATATTGGTAGTTCTGACTGATTTGTTTTTCCACTGCCTCCTGAAATACTTGTTCAGCAATAGGCCTTATGGCACAAGAGCAGAGTCCAGCTCTTCAGATAATTTATGACTCAGTTCTAGCTGCACTTACTTGATTTGGAGGTGAGCGCTATTGAGACCAGCAGGATTTGCTTCTCAAGTACGTGAGCCTAGGAAAGAGAAAGACATGAAGAAAGGGTATTGTGGGAGAAAGACCGTGCAAATGTGGCACTGCCTACAGAGTGTTCTCACTGTGGGAGAGTTTGTCTGTACTGTGAACATAAACAGAACCCTGTCAGACAAGATCAGGGACCCACCTTGTTGTTGTTTAGTCGTGTCGACTCTTCGTGATCCCATGGGCCAGAGCCAAAACAATTTTCCTGCCTGCCTGCTTCTATATCTTACAGTTCTCTTCCCCCCTCTTCCCCCTCTGTGAAATCTCCATGCATTAGAACTGGCTGAACTTGCAAGCTAAAGTTTAATGTGAATACTTGGTTCAGCTGGACTTGTCAGAGAATTTCCCTCCTTATATCACTGCTTAATGAGGACTTCAGAGTGCATGAAACACCATTTCAGATATGTTACACAGGTGCTACTACGTAGCCCAGTTGGTTAGAGCGTGGTGCTGATAGCATCAAGGTTTCAGGTTCGATCCCCATATGGGACACTTGAATATTCCTGTACTGCAGGGGGTTGGACTAGATGATCCCCAGGGTCCCCTCCAACTCTACAGTTCTATGACCCTCCTGGCTACTTTGAATGATATGTCATTTCCATCCCTTTCTCTTCTCGTATGTCCAGCATCTTCCTTCTAGTGTACCTTATCCAGGCACATCACGTACCATGTTCCTCTCACTGCAACAAGCAGTGTAGCTTTTGGTCATGCTAACATTGCTGAATCCAGCTTGTGCTGCTAAAATGTGTTTCCAAACACTAGTTTATCTTCTTGGGTTACCTTTTTTCCAGTTATTTTTCGGGGGGGGGGGCGGAATCAGAACCCTTCAACAATTCCTCTCTCTCATTGTCTTCAAAATCCTGTTACCTTTTTTTTTTTTTGGAACAACCGCCAAGTAAATTGCTAGAAAGGGCCATTTAGGACTCCTTTATATTTACATTGTGGAATCCCATTAACTGTGCCTTGCATATGTTAAGGCCAACTGAATGCACAGCACAGCTGCTCTTACTATCACAACTGTCTACATCAGACATCTTGAGCTTTAACAGACCCAGGGCCCACTGTTCATCCCAACATGCAACAAGGAAAATACCCAGTATTTTCTGCGTACGTCCATTTTTCTCTTTTTCACTTGAGGATGGGGCCGGGTCACCAGATACAAAGGCCCCAAGGCCCCTTGACCAGCTGTGTAACAGAGGCAGTTATCACAAGGTGCTGCTTGTCAGATGCCCCCCCCCCAAAGGTGTACCCTCTGAAATCACCTCAGTTTCAACAGCTAGCTGAGGCACAAGAGTGTTTGTTCGCCTGGTACTGCTCTCTCCCTCCTTCTGTTTAAAAGAGAAGCTCCACTAGGATCCTCGGTTCTCCTTGATCTGATTTGCACATCTACAGCTTTCTATTCCGAGTTTCCCTTCTCCCTTCTGTCTCCCTTTTAACACGGTGGCACTTGGTAGATTCACTGCTTAAGTCAATTGACAAGATTAACAGACCTTCAAGAGGCCTGGCAGAGCTGAAATATGTGGGCCTGCCAACCTCCCCATGGCTTTGGACCAGAAGATGTATATGTATAGTCTCAGGGATAAATGCTGAAATTGATGGAGCAGCTGCAGCAGTAAATAACAACAGTAAATAACTGGATATATTGACTGGATAGATTTATACCAGGCTTCCTCAACCTCGGCCCTCCAGATGTTTTGAGGCTTCAGTTCCCATCATCCCTGACCACTGGTCCTGCTAGCTAGGGATCATGGGAGTTTTAGGCCAAAAACATCTGGAGGGCTGAGGTTCAGGAAGCCTGATTTATACTAAATTGTCTCAATCCCACTTGGAATCATGTGTGTGTGTGTGTGTGTGTGTGAGAGAGAGAGAGAGAGAGAGAGAGAGAGAGATAATAGCTGGGATGAGATTTAAATTTTATTCACATTTTTGTACACCACCGTGGAATCTTTTGTTGAAGGGTAGTTAAGAATATAAAAACAGAACAAAATGTGCAAATGGGCATTTTGAGCATGATTCTGCTCTAGCTCAATCCAGTGGTTTTCAGCTGTTAAGCATGGATGCTAGACTCAAAAGTCCTTTGCATCACATAATTTATAAGTGCCACATGCAGAGTTTCAGGCAGGAGACACACCTGAGTCTATCTGGAAATGCCAGGGATTTAGATTACTTAGGACAAAAGTGATATTAAGCTTTGTATTTCTCTTTATAAATCCTAATATAATTTAAGAAAAGCCAGGGACTGAATTCATGTGTAAAGCATATGCTCTAGCACTGAGCAATAGTCCCTTACACCAATATTTGTAATATTTAGAATGGAATATTGCATACTATAGCAACCATAGAGAGGGGATGTCTCTGGCACAGAGCCACTAAGCAAGATCTCACTTCTATGAATGGGGGTGGAGTGCATGGCAATTATTGGTCCCAGAACCTCTCATTTTAGAAGCAGAGAATTCAGATCAGACAGGGCCAACAGGAAAAGACCGTTCAAAGACTCAGCTAGAGAGGGGGGTGTGTGTGTATGTTTAAAAAGGATTTTGTTCTGCAATATTATCCATCAGTTGCACAAGTAGCAGTGGATAATAAATGATATGAGGCTGATGAGCAAGAGGGCACAGAAAGGACAGAGTTGAGGAGGGGATAAGAGGAGGAAACGGGCTGTCAGAATCCTGCTACAGTTTGTGCAGTGGATGTTGCAAATCCAGACATCTTATCAGGCCCTGTCATGAGAACCAGACTGTTATTAGGGGTAATACTTCTCTGATGGAACAGCAAATCCCAGCATTAGCATGTTGCACCACTGAAAGACGCAAACCATTATGAATGATGCAACTGGCAGTAACGAAGGCAGGGGTCCAATGTTACATGCCCACACAAACACACTTAAAAGGGGGAGGGAATAGCCATAGCTCAGTGCACTGAGTTCAGAACTCATCACATCCAACGCAAGGGATGTTGTTGTCGTTTAGTCGGTTAGTCGTGTCCGACTCTTCGTGACCCCATGGACCAGAGCACGCCAGGCACTCCTGTCTTCCACTGCCTCCCGCAGTTTGGTCAAACTCATGCTGGTAGCTTCAAGAACACTGTCCAACCATCTCGTCCTCTGTCGTCCTCTTCTCTTTGTGCCCTCCATATTTCCCTGGGTCTTTTCCAGGGAATCTTCTCTTCTCATGAGGTGGCCAAAGTATTGGAGTCTCAGCTTCAGGATCTGTCCTTCCAGTGAGCACTCAGGGCTGATTTCCTTCAGAATGGATAGGTGTGATCTTGCAGTCCATGGGACTCTCAAGAGTCTCCTCCAGCACCATAATTCAAAAGCATCAATTCTTCGGCAATCAGCCTTCTTTATGGTCCAGCTCTCACTTCCATACATCCCTACTGGGAAAACCATAGCTTTAACTATATGGACCTTTGTCAGCAAGGTGATGTCTCTGCTTTTTAAGATGTTGTCTGGGTTTGTCATTGCTTTTCTCCCAAGAATGAGGGGTACAGAAAGTGAAATACCTTTTTCCCCGAGCTCCTTGAAAACTGCTGCCAGTCAGAACCACAATAAAGTCTTGTGCTAGATGGACCGATAGATCCCTGTATTCCTAACAACAATACTTGCACCTTATATGATTAATTCTTACAATGACACATAAGGAAAGTAAGGCAAGAGTTGAATGCAGGCTTTCCCAGAGGAAAGTTCCTGCAAGCCCCCTTTCCCCAGTTACATAGAGCCATTCATTCCACAGGTAGACCAACTCCTGTGACCTTTGCACCAGTTCTCTATTGGAGGAGTTGGGGGGGGGGACTGTAAAAGAAATGCAAAAGATTGATTTAAATAAATACGTCAGAAGGCCTGAAAGCCCAAGTTGCTGGTGCCTGCTCCAGGAGGGCTGTTCTGATGAATAGGTGTGCTGGCCTAACTAAACATATTCACTTTGCAAGATTATTCCTTCCTCTTATCAGCCAGCCTAGTGCAGGAAAAAAAGGACAAGTTTCCTGATTAATAATCCAGTTCCAAGGGTCCCATTTCTCCTGCAAATGTTTCTTAAGCTGAGGAATCATCTCCGTTGCTTATCTCCCTGCTTTACTATAAGCTGCCTGACATCCATGGGCTCACTTTGCTTTCTCTTGCTGCTACTGATACACATTTTTCTTCAGAATGCAGCCTCAGACATTTTCCCAGACTAGAACAAATGTGTTTGTGTATGTGCACACCCATGTGTACAAATGTCTTGCTAATGTCTTGCAATTGCAGAGAAATCTCAGCAAGCAGTCTGTGAGCCTCTCCTCATTATGCGAGTGGGAGAGGAGTGGCAAACACTTGGGGAGAAGAGCAGACAGAGAGAGAGGGCACAGTCAGAAAAAAGGTGGCATAGGGAATTCGCCAAGTACTTCTGATAGTGCAATGATTTTCATTTGCACAAGGGAGCTGCCCTTTCCTCTATACTTCCTGTGCACGCCCTCCCGAAATTTGTTCCAGATGGTTGGGTGAACTCCCAGAACAGATTTCGGGGGGAAGGGGTCAGGGACGGAAAGTTCCATTGTGCAGCCTTGAGCTAATGGAACTACTTTGCCTATAGAAACAAAGACTACAATGTGGGGAAGCCTGGTTTCCTATGTATTATATCTGTAGGAAGCCTTGTAGTATGGTCATCTTGCACAGGTGGCTTGGCTAGCATATGGGCCTCACTCTTCTGCCCTCTTCTCCCTTGGAATGGAGTCCCAGGCTGGGTATGTGGGCAGGAGCAAGGCTTGATATGCCAATGGAAGGACAACTTTGTGTATCAGGACTCCAGACCCTCCAAGTGTCTCTCTTTTCCAGGGGAAAGTCCCGGATTTTCAGAAGCTCTCCAACTTCCTTATTTGATATCAGAATGTCTCTTTTCCTTAGGACATCCTGATTTTCATCAGAGAAGTGTTGGAGGGTATGGAGTTATGCGACCCCCCTGAGCTAAGGAGATAAGTAAGTATACAATCTTTAGATGACATCTGCATGCAGCCCTGTATAGGGAAGCTTTAAAAAATGTTTTACTATGTTTTTATATATGTTGGAAGCTGCCCAGAGTGGCTGGGGCAACTCAGTCAAATAGGTGTGGTATCGATGATGATGATGATGTTGTTGTTGATAATAATAATAATAATAGAATAGGATGTCCCTATTTTCACTGGACAAATGTTGGAGGGTATAGGATTCTGTTCTACATAGGGTGACTCCTATACCCCCAAGAGGAAATGCATTACCAATAGAGCTGCCATATTTCAAAAATTGAAAATCTGGACACAAAAGTTGTTGAGCTATTTTTTTTTTTAAATTCACCCAAAAAATCAACACTTCCGACATGGGTTGCCCTACGCCTGGGTTCCCCCCGACATTTCTACTGATTTTTGGAAATTCCGCCTGGACGCTATTTCTGACTGACAAATCCCAGATATGCCCTGGAAATTCTGGACATATGGCAGCCCTAATTACCAAGAAAGAGGAGACACATTTAAATTTGTGTGTGCTAATTTACATTAATAGACTATGCAAATTTATAATTTAAACACTGTGGAGACAACTGTGACTCAGTGAGCTGTGTGCCTGCTCATTCTGCTGTCCAAGTGCTGAACGCTGATGAGCAATTTCAAGACCCCACCCTTCTCACAGTTCTTTATTTTAGCACAGAATGAAGAAGGGCACAGGCCATCCCCCCTTCAGCATAGGCAACTTTCACATATAACTGAACACAAAACAGCCACTACACTGAACATGTAAAGGAAATTTTATTAAACATGTCTACATAACATGAGTTGGAAGTTCATTTTAAAAGCACAGGGGAATGTTAAGACAAGTGGTCAAACTAGAAAGTTACTACCGAATTATAATTAAGTTTGTTTATTTATTTGGCCACTAAAAGACAGAACAGAATCTAGTAGTGCACCAATGCTTCAGTTCTTCCTGCTCAGCAGGTCGAGCAGTAACCAATCTATGCTCCATGGAAACATGGGCAGAATAGTTCTGGCAATGTTTAAATAATCATCATCATAATAAATAGTTCACTTGGTGCAGGCAGTTATGTCTATGAAGGAAAACCTAATTGTGTACACAGTTTCTACATGTGTTACAGCCCCACAGTAGGAATCTACACCAAAATATTTATTAGAAGGAATTTGGTCCGTACTACGTCACGTTTTCCATAGGGTAAAAAATAAAGTCCATCTATAGACATTTAGCACCAGACTGACAGGCAGCCTGGCTAAAACCTGCAAAATGTCTATAAGAAAAAATGGATGGCTTAGATTTCTTGGTTACTTCATTAGAGTAATTACGAGCAAACTGTACAAGTACATGCAACACACAACCTGGCCTATGTGGAACTAACATACATTATTAAATAATCTCTTTTTGATTGTTTCTTTTTTTTCTCTCTCTTTTTTCTTTTCCTTTTTTTCTGTTTTTCTTTTCTTTTTATTACAAAAAAACCAAAAAACGTGCATGCAGCTTTGAACAGTTCCAAATCATGCTGCTCTATTTTGTGAGATCACAAAATCAATGGCCCATAAAAGGAGAGAACTTCTCAATGCACCTGCACACCCCGCAGCTTTTTAGCACATTTTACAGAAAAAACACAAGGTGGGGGGGCTTCAAGACCAAGATAAAACCCAAATGAACGTTGTTGTTTTTTAACTGTACCCCCCCTGCAAACCCCCAAAAGTAAGATATCTTTGTTTAAAAAAGTCAAGCATTGTGCTTGCATCAGTCTCAAAGAAATGTAAACTTAAATTCAATAAAAACGTTAGTTAAGTGCAGAGTATCTCAACTGGAATTTCCAGTGGGAAAACTAACAAGTCAGACCATGCTCTAACCAGGGCAGACAAGTGTATCAAAAGTGACACATGTATCAGAGAAGCCTGGATACAGCTGAAAAGTGTCAGATGCTCAACTCAATTCCTGGTCGACGTTTGGGAAGTTACACACTAGAACGGAAAGACTTTCCTCATTGGGTCCAGTAAGACGACCGCTTTACAAACATAATTGTCAATGTCAAAATGAAAAAAGCACAGCTGCTTTTTTTTTAATCAAGTCTTCAGCAATAGTTGCAGATGCAAATTTCCTTCATGCAAAGTATTAATGAAACATACAAAAACCATGATGTATAATGCAAATATATTCACTTCCCCACCACCCCTCACAATGAAAAATTATGATAAACTCCTTAATAACAATAACATTAATAAAGCAAAACTGAACTAAACGTTGGTTGGTTTTACTCTGGTTCTCCACACGTGTTAAGATGGTGGACAACCAGAATGAAAGGACAGTGGGGTTTTTGTTGGCATCGTACAATAACTCTGGAAGGTGAACACTTTTAGAGATGCTTACAGAGATGTGCTTCAGCCCTTTTTGGTTTGGTTTAGAAAAAGAAAGGAAGGGTCTCTGTTAGCATCATGAAGACTTTTACAAAACTGGCAGGATAAATAACACAGCAAAACCAAGTGGAAATAACATATACAGAAAGAGAGCAAGGAGTTAACACTGTTTGTGGTTTCGGGGTGGGGGTGGGGATGGGAATTGTGGAGAGAACGAGCGGTTCCAGTTCAGTCTTAAAGGTCCCTCTTCATTAAAATTATCATAAACCTCAGGGACATTTTGCTAGATGGATCGACTGTATTTTCATACACTGATTTGTTCAGTAAATTGAAGCCAACCTCATAACAAACAGACATATTTTTTTTGGATAAACTACTACAGGCAAAACTGAAGTGATGATTGTCTCTTTTCAAAAAAATAAATAAATGCTCCTCATTGTTGTAAATAGCTTTGTTTCCGCCCATTGGTGATCCTGGGCGATAATGACTTTGTTGGAGAGCACCTGCTGTTGCGTCCACTAAGATCGAATGCAGGGAGGCCCAGTTGAGCTTTCCAGAGACGACTGGGAAGCCCTGCGAGTCAGAGGAGTCAACGTTGGGTCCACCAAAGAGGAAGGTGGAAATAATTTATACCAGCCTATTACCACACTGGACAAATCAAGTTCTTCCAGCAGGATCTGTGCTACTCCCATGAAACATTTGTGATCCATTCGGCCGTAGTCTCCCCAGACTATCACCTGCAAGTAAGGACAACAAACAAAATCAATGTACACCCAAATAAATGCACTCCAGTTCCAGGTAGTGAGAAATTCCAAGGGCAGCACTACCACGTTTGGTTTCATTTGGATTGGTGAGCGTTAGGGACTCACATTATCATTGTGATGGTTTCTGAATTTACACATATACAGGCAGTCCACAGTAAGAGCAACAGCACTCCTTTAAACTGAAGGCATCGTTGCTAATCCTGCATCTCGTCCCCAAACAAACCTTCAGCGATGCCACAGCTTCAGCCAACTCATAATAGAAGAAGAGTTTGGATTTGATATCTCACTTTATCACTACCCTAATGAGTCTCAAAGCAGCTAACAATCACTTTACCCTTCCTCCCCCACAACAAACACTCTGTGAGGTGAGTGAGGCTGAGAGTCTTCAGAGAAGTTTGACTAGCCCAAGGTCACCCAGCAGCTGCATGTGAAGGAGCAGGGAAGCGAACCCAGTTCACCAGATTATGAGTCCACTGCTCTTAACCACTACACCACACTGGCACAGCACCATTTGCCTCTTTGTTTCTGCTCTCCTTAGCTGGAGGTGTGTCCCCCAAGTTCCAATGGGTTTCACATTCCAAAAGCTGGAGAGAGATTGGTAGCATTCAAGAGAAAAATCTCATGTCACTAATGAAACTTCAGCTGATCATCTCAGGGTATTAACATAACAAAGGATGGCCTTTCAGTAGCTGTAACAATATTCTCATGAAAACACTTGTGGAAAAGGGTATATTTTTCAGAGGGGAAACAGGAGGCAATTGGTAATATTATTGCAAGAGACGGTAAATTGAACAAAATCCTGGCTGTGTCAGAGCATTTGAATTTCAGTTGCTTTCATACTATGGATGTTAATCAGAGGCTGAAATGAGCTGAAATAATTACTGACCTGAAGGACTTTGCCATGTGGACTTTCCTCAAAAACCAGTGTCTGTTGGTATAAAGGATCAAGGGTTTTCCTTGCAATCCTTGTCTTCTTCTTGGCTACACAAGCCCCATTTTCCAACAGATAAACTTTGACATAGGGAGCTATGAAGTACAAGTAATATTGGGTTTTAATCATTTAAACTAATAAGAAAAATCCCCTGAAAGAAACATTACTGGTTTTCTTTTAATAGCAAACAGAAGGGTGAGGGAAATGAAGAGAGGGACATCTTTTTTGGTGGTGGGGAGCAGAAAGCCATTTCCCCCCTTCTTTTTCTGATTTATAAATCCACTGGAACCCTTCTGTGGGCCATAACCCAGGAATGACTACAGAAACTCTCTTGGTAGAAGTTGCCCATTCCTTATTTGTTTGAAATGCACACTACTTAAAACAACAACACCACAATAAAAAATTGCAGCTATTTATAGAAGAAGGAATATGTAGGTGAAGGTCTTCTTATGGGTGTTTATTGCATTAGCACAGAAGAACTGAGCTGAAAAAATGAAATGTTTTCCCCAGAGAGGTGGCTGAAAATAGTAGTTTTCATTATCCCAGTGGTTCTGTTAGAGTTTTTGTGCTCCAAGCTAGGAAAATTACATCTTATTGACTTGTCTAAAGTACCGCTGTACCAACTAAGAAACTCTTTTTTTGTTTGCTTTCTTTTAGTCCTTCAAACTTCTTAGTGATGCAGAGTCCAAAGACTTTACTGTAATCACAATGCAATGTGAATTCTTTGTAATCTGCTCCTGCTTTCAGTTTCAGCTGAAACTCCTGCTTAAAAACCTAAAATCTCTATCATCTATCTATCATCTATCTATCTATCTATCTATCTATCTATCTATCTATCTATCTATCATCTATCTATCTATCTATCTATCTAATTGCATACATAAGAGAGTTTTAAAATGTCAGGTGTACAATTGATTTCAAATCTAATACAGATACCAACTGGATGAAACAGTGGCGAAGGAAGCCGCTTGGGTTTCCTGGGGCGGCACGTACAGGGGTAGAGTGAGCTGTCCATAGGGGCGGGGCGCACCCCGAGGCCTCCGGAGTCTGCCTGCCGCCTCCCACTCAGCCGCCCTACAGCTGGGGGGGAGGCAGCGGGCAGACCATTTGGGCAGTGCAGAGCCTGCACGCGCCCAAACCACTGCATCTCTCCCAGGAGAGACGTGTGGCTCGGGCGCACTGCAGGCCCCGCGGTGAGTGCCACCTAGCATTTTGTCACCCCCCTCAGCGGTGACACCCAGGGTGGACCACACCCACTGCACCCCCCTTCCTCCACCCAGGGATGAAAACCTGCAAATTGAAGGTTTGTTGAAAGTGGAATGTCTACAACAGGAGCTAAAAAGACAAGCGAGATGGTGCCTGTCTGGTATGCAATGGGAAGGGATTTATTTTTTTTATTTTAAAATATTTATTAAAGATTTTCTTAGTACAATAAAGAGGAAAAAACAAAAGAGCAACAAAAACGAAAAAAAGGAAAAACACTTACATCTTATACAAAAAGCATACCACAACCGAATCAATTAGACAATAAACATATTTTCTTCGCTTTTTGGACTTCCTCACATCCCTCGTTCCTGCGTTCCTGGTTTATAAAACTTTAACCAGCAAATTATCACCTTATTTCAATTCTTATTTTATAATTTTCCAATATTGTGTCCCTAGCTTTAGATACTTTTATCCAAACCTTAAATACTTAATTTAGACATAATATTTATCCAAAACTTATCTTTTCTTAGATTTCACTTATGTTCATAATCTTTTCAACTAGCTTAGTGGTGCCATGTTATTTACAATCTTGCATCTTTCTTAACACTCATACAATTTGCAATGTTTTTGTAAATAGTCCTTAAATTTCTTCCAGTCCTCTTCCACTGCTTCCTCTCCCAGGTCTCGGATTCTGCCAGTCATTTCTGCAAGTTCCATATAGTCTATCAGTTGCATCTGCCATTCTTCCAGTGTGGGCAAGTTTTGGGTTTTCCAATGTTTGGCTACTAGTATCCTTGCTGCTGTTGTTGCATACATAAAGAATGTTCGGTCCTTCTTTAGCACCCTCTGGCCAACAATGCCTAAAAGGAAGGCCTCTGGTTTCTTAGGAAAGGTATACTTAAATACCTTTTTCAACTCATTATATATCATTTCCCAGAAAGCCTTAACTCTAGGGCAAGTCCACCAGAGGTGAAAGAACGTTCCTTCAGTTTCCTTACAATGCAAAGGGATTTAAAAGGGTACAGTAAAGGCCTGATTCTGGCATTGTATGGAATGCACCTCCTGAAATGTTGGTATCTGTGGGATGCCCTCTCCTGAAAAGCTGGTCATATAAGGAATGAGATACTCTTGTAGATATTCAGGCCCCAAGCAGTAAACAACTTTATAAACCAGTACCGGCACCTTGAATTTACCCTAGTAGCTAATACGCAGCCAGAGTCATTCTTTCAGCAGTGGTGATGGCAATATTCTGCCACAGTGAGCAGTTCAGCTACTGTATTTTGCATTCGCTGAAACTTCCTGGTCAACCTCAAGGGCAGTCCCACATACAACATACTGTACCAATTAAATCTGAAGGTTACGAGTGCACAGATGACACTCAGGTCTTAGCAGTCGAAGCTGGTAGAAGGCCCCTAAGTGACAAGAGGGCCACCCACTAGACCACAGCTTTCCAAACTTCTCATGTTGGTGACACATGTTTTAGATATGTATCATCTTGCGACACAGGAATTCAATTTTACTAGTAAACCAGAGGTTAAACTAACCCCTTTCCAGCCTTGGGAGGAGAGCGGCGAGCATTCGTGCGACACGCCAACACACTAACGTCTCGCAACACACAGTTTGGAAAACTCTGCACTAGACTATGAACCTGCTCTTTCAGGGGGAGGTCAACCCCATCCAAAGCAGGCAATGGACCATCTGGACTCGGGAGCTGCCACCCACAGTGTCTCCATCTTGCTAAGCTACAGTGTCCGTTTGTGGCCCCTCATTCAGCCTGCCACCAAGTCCAGGTCTTGCATGCCCTTTCCCAATTAGATGTCACAGAAATAGAACTGGGTATCAGTAGCACAATGATTCCCATAAACGCCTTGTTGTTGCTGCCTCCATTTTTTTCTAGGATGTCACAAATATATGCCACATGGATCTTTTTTTTTAGGGAGCTGGTTATACAGGATTCACCTGACCCTTCCCAGCCATATGTATTCTGGGGCAAGCTGGGCATGCTCCCAGATGGTTGTTTATTATGGGATTAGTGCTCCTCATGTATGCAGGTTTTTTGCAGCATCCACATGACGTCACTGGCATCTAAATGCCAGACCAAATTTCCCTCCACTGAATCCAGATTTACCCTCTCTGTGACGAGACTAATAAAGTATTATTATTATTCCAACAACCCATTTGTGATATCTAAAAACAGATTTGAACCCTTAAGCCTATCCACCCATCCCAGTTTGGCTCTTGTTCCCAGAACGTAAGGTGAGACCTGCAGCAGTACAAGGTCTCTCTGCCATATTGTAACTGCTTTTACTTTTCAAGAAATGCCTGTGGCCGATGAGGAAATATAATACAAGGTACATGCATTTAAGGCTATGAAAACCCTTACATCATCCGAACAAGCCAAATTACTGCACACTTTCACATCTCTTGTCCATCACCATGCACAACTTTTCTTACCTGGGGTAGATTTAGAACCAGGCTTCTGTGTCAGGCCTCGGGCTCTAATAACTTCTACTTCCAACTGGCCTTTCTTATCCACCATTCCAATCTGAATATCACCTAAAGGTGAATCAGGTGTGTGAGAATGTCATATTAACCAGCAAAACAATAATCTTCTAATGACTCACAGAAGGGTAAATAAGCCTTATGCTCCCTCCTGAATTTTCACTGTTTGTTCCTATATTAAAATTTTCATCCTGGTCTTCCTATAATTTACCAGTTTATTGCTAATGCTTCATTTTAGATTCCCCCCCCCCCATTTCATTGTAAACTAAATAACCCAGTGGAATAACATCAGTGGATGATGTGTGGGACACCATTTAGAATAAAAAACAACAACTCCCCTCTGTTTCTTGCTGCTCAAGTTACATACTGTTTTGTTTAGGAAACTTTAACAAGGATTTTCTCTCTGGATGTTGCCTGCTCTATTTAAGTGCCTTGGCTAACACTGCCCTCCATCCTCTAGTAGTGCAGCTTTCTCAGGTCTTATGCTGGCTAGTTAAAACATCAACAGTATCAGCTGGATTTTTTTATGATCCTCTCCTATTAATACCCTGCTTCAGGAAAAAATAGGTAAAATCAGTTCATAGGAATGATTCTGCAACCACATCCCAGAAAGTAGTACACATGGTATTTCTTCAGATCCAGTCTTTGGTGCCTACCAGGCATCAGCAGAGGGTGTTACTGCATAGACCTTTCCCATCTAGATAAGAGGTAATATCTCAGATGTATCTCAGGTATAATAGAAACCTTCTAAAATGTTTCTCTTCAAAGGGGGAAATGTCTGTGTTGGTTTTCTAGGTCAGAAACTTCAGTGAATAAAGGCATCAATGGGTGGAAATAAGACATCACCCAAGGAAGTCCCTTGATCTGTTTCCCTGCCTAAGCACTGGCTGAAAATCAGTAGGTTAAATGTGATCTTATATGTAATCTTATATTTGGTTTATAAGAATTTATAAGCAGCCAAATAGACTTCTATAACACACCTTATTTAGCTGGTTGATCAGAGTATATCTATTATTATTATTTTGATTGGAGTACAGTTGTACCTTGGAAGTAGAACGGAATCCATTCCGGAAGTCCGTTCGACTTCCAAAACATTTGGAAACCAAAGCATGGCTTCTGCTTGGCTGCAGCAGCCAATCAGAAGCAGCGGAAGCCCCTTCGGACATTCGGCTTCCAAAAATAGTTCGCAAACCTGAACTGTCACTTCTGGGTTTGTGGTATTCGAGAACTGTTCAAAAACCAAGGTACGATTGTATATCTATCTGAATGAAGGAGAGAGACCTGATGAGTTTTAAAAGAACTCATATGAGGTGGTCTATTTAGTAAGACTCCCGTCAGAGGGAGCCCCTGCTCTGGGTGCCCCTACATTTCAATGAAAAGCAGGGGATTGCTAGAGATGGGGACTTTTCAGTTGTGATATTCTCATTGGAGAATACTCTGCCTGGGACATTGGCTGACACCTACTTTGATGGGCTTTAAGCACCAGGTGAGCACCATTTTATTCTCTTTTAGTGGATGTTGGAATTAGTTTCTGCCATTCTGTTTTATTTCTGTTTCCCTGCTTAATCACAATTTTAAGGTGAAAGGGGTGGACCCAGAGATTCCTTGAGTGGCGTTCCACTGATGGAAATGGGTAAGGAAGGAAGGTAATTTTTGCTGATTTCCCTTTCCCTCTGCACTCCCTAAGAAAGGAGCCCCTTGTGTTCCCTAAAAATCCCCTCCAGAGGGCTGGAGGATCCTCTGCATGGGAGGTTGTGGGGGATGGTGGATGAGGGAAAGAGGGAACTGGCAAAATGTCCACCTTTTATTAGTAAAAATCACAGGATCAAAGGCCCTTCTGTTTGTGGAAGTGCCACTCTGGATCTAAGCCAGGTTAAGAAGAAGAAAAAAATGTTTTTTGTGTTCATCAGCTTGAAAAATTGCTGAAGGATGAAATAAAAATGTTTGAAATGGATTAGATATAAAAAGAAATGGAGGAGAAAGTGAAACCTAGAATGACTGAACAAGTTAGATAAGCAGTCTGTGACAGAGTGATAAAAGGAACTCAAAACAGCAGTATCAGTTTGAATAAAGAAGAGTTTGAAGAGTTTGGATTTGATATCCCGCTTTATCACTACCTGAAGGAGTCTCAAAGCGGCTAACATTCTCCTTTCCCTTCCTCCCCCACAACAAACACTCTGTGAGGTGAGTGAGGCTGAGAGACTTCAAAGAAGTGTGACTGGCCCAAGGTCACCCAGCAGCTGCAGGTGGAGGAGCGGAGACGCGAACCCGGTTCCCCAGATTACGATTCTACCGCTCTTAACCACTACACTACACTGGCTCATCAATAAAGTATTGATGTGTTCCCTTCTATGTAATTAGGTGGTATTCCAGGGTCAAAAGTTCAAGAATATAACCCACTATGCTTAATGCAGATGACAAAGCACACAGTAACATACTGAGGTAAAGTCAGCCAACCCCAGGTCTCTCAAATGCTAACACCCAGAACATCTGCAATGTTTGGTATTCTTTAGAAAATAGGTATCATTGTTCCCTCACAGTATGATGGCAGTCATTTAGCAGATAATGAAGAGGTGAAACTGGGACAGGTTTTTAAACTGTTTCATTAGATTTGGATATAATAAAAATACTTACATACAAACTCTTTCCCCTTAACAGTATTTTTGTTATTTTATCATTCCCATTAGTCCCTGCTAGTATGGCCAGTGGTCAGGGCTGATGGGCTCCCTTCCAATTCTACAATTCTATGATTCCATGTGGATGTTGTGAAATTATGCACACTTGGTATGTACTGAATCCACCTTAAACTGATGTGTGTTTACACCTTATTTTTATTTATTCAGAAAGATTTATAAACCATTTAATCAAATAGCTCGCTAAGTGGTGTATATTCTTAAGAACAAAAACAAAGCTGATCTTACCCATGGCAGGAGTGGCTAAAGTTTGTCGACCTACTAGCTGCGCAGGTCCAAGTCCATCAAGGAAATCGCTGAATTGACTGTCAGCACCGAGTCGGACTCCAGGAAATATTAGGCTGTGGCAAGACAAGCATAGCAGAACAGATTTTTGTGACTTATTATTTTGACACAGTCCTGCTTTACCAAACACACAGCCCAGAAGAATATGTAACTGGCAAATCAAATGAGAAACAAAGTTACACACATGCAATATTCTTGAACCTTGAACTTATTAATTTTAGCAGCTCCTCAGAAGAATGTCATGATATCGGTACGGAACTTAAGAGGCAAGGAGTACCAGCACATTCCTTTCCAGCTGAAGCCAAAATGTTTAGTTGAATGCAGTGTATTCTGGGTCTACACAACTGTAAAATATGGACAGTCCCTTACTAGAAATGAATAAGTGTTGCCACCATTTTGTTCCCTTCTAATCTATCTGGGCATTACTGCCGCTAACTCTACTTTCCTTTCCTCCCCCCCCCCCATTACTTTTTCAACAACTTGCCTATCCCTGCGGCAACCTCTTGGTTGCAACCTCAACAGTAGAAGGCCAGCTCAATGACTGACCATTTGGTACCCTCTAGCGGAGACCTGCTGCCAGCAAAGATATTTGCCCAATGAGTGGCAGGAATGGCCCTGGTTAGAGCAAGCATCCACTTACTTTCCTTCTGAGCTGTAACTGTTGATGCTGCCATCAGTCGATTCCCGACTTGGCTGCCGGACCATACGGCTTCTCATTTCTGCTGCCATACCAGTTTCTGTGCTTCTCTGTATCGTGCTTTTTAGCTTCTTGCTGCCCGTCTCTAAAAGAAAACAGGACAGCAGTAGTAGCAGCAGCAGTAGTAACAAGTTGGAAGTAGCAAAATGTTGTGATCATTCACATCACTGTGGCTGGACTGAAGCTGAAATTCTATGCACTTACCTGGGAATAAGTTCCACTGAATTGAATATAACTTATTTAAGTCAATAACCTAGACCTTTTCAATCTGTGTCCCACTGAACTCGGGGGCTCCTTGGAAGTCTATCTGAGATCCCTCAATCCCTCAGTTCAGTAGTGGTCAGCAAGCTTCTCTTAAAAAATTGCTTGCCCACCAGTACTAATCTTGACCTAAAAAGCATGACCACGGTGTTGTGTATGGTAAAAGATACTCTCTCTATTTTGTGGTACAACTGTGATGTCCAACAGGCAGTCAGTGCCCAGCATGAATAATATGATACATACCCCAGAATTTTGGCAATGCACAGGAGTTGCATAAGCTATAGTGGAAACCATGGTGCACGTAATATTTCTAGAAGATAGAAAGCTTGAAAATGATTGGCTGAAATTAATTTCATCAATGTTCCTAAACATTCATATTCTAGCCCCACCCCCAGCTGGTATCTATGTTGCTCAGTGACAAGCTTGCTGGTAGGCTATCATATTCTACCACTAATCATTGCTACATGAAGGAGGAGCCTCCATTGGAGTCCACCGCAAGGCAGCAGGCACAGGAGATGTTCAGCATCCAGCATACATCCACCTGTCTGCTCTGCATCGCTCTCTGTTTGTTCCCCACTCCCAGTAAGGGTTATGCCCTGCATGGGTTTTTGGTGATGGGTGTTGCCGTCTCAGCATGGGAGAAGGGAAAGAGATCTTCTTCTGTACTGGTAATGATTCCCTTGAATCTGATCAGCAGCAGAACACAAGACGAGACCACAGGTTAGCTGAACACCTAAACAGGTGTTTTTCTTCTTTCAGTTGAAAACTTAACAACAAAAAGCAAATATAAACACCAGAAAACGTATGTGCTTAATATGCATTTCCACAAATGAAGGGATAACAACAGGTAAATAGATTCTTCTTCTTCTTTTTTTTTTTTTTGCAAATCATTTTTTTTTTCTTTTGATGACAGGCATGTGAAAAAGGTATTTCAGAATACATGATAAAATGTCTCCCCATCTGAGCATGTCACTGGCAATGTAGATGTAATTTCATGTATACCTGCAGCAAATATTCACTCTGTTCATTTGGGTTCCATTGGGTTTCAAACAGAACTTTAATGTGTCAAGTTACAAATCTAGCTGTATGGTAGGCTTGTCACAATTTGTTGAAAGCATCTGCCAAGTATAAGAAGGTCATGAACTCTGGCTGCAGATATTCCCCCATCAATACTAGCTATTGACCTTGACAGTTTTAAGATAAAATCCCTGTTACAGAAGTTAGAATGCCATCAATTATACATAATTTGCTGAGCTTAAAAATTCTAAATAAAATAATTATTTTACCAGTACAATAAAATCCTAACAGAAATAAAAAAAATCAGTTATTATGTCAAGAAGCCCCCCCCTCATTTGTTTCTCCTAATTTCCTTAAAGCAAACAAGGCTGTTCTGTAAGTCACAAAAAGGGTAGGGTCTCCCAATAAGAAGCACATAATCTCTTGGATAGAACTGGTTGGTGATTTAAGCAAGAGTTTTCTCCTTGGCCAGTCAAACAAGGAATGTTTCAGAACATAATTATATTCTCTGTTTGATTCAGATTACAGAGTTTTTTGGGATACAGAAACCCATTTAAATCTGCCATATAACATGGCAGATAGCATAGTCTGTAGGTGTTCTTCAGCGAAGGAAGGAATTGCAAGCCTTCAAAAGATTTGGGTCTCTGGTGGTCATTTTAAAAGGGCAACACCAGCAGGAAATGGTTGATTGTTGTAGCAATGTCATATCACCTCCTGCTTGACCTCCAGAAAGCCTGTATCTTAGCATTTTATCTAGACAGTCCTCAAATACTTTGGGCAAATTATATACTTGTGAAGGGTTATGAATCATAACATCACAATTTTCCATATGACTTGAAGACAAGTATACCTTTTTTAGTGGCCACATATTTGACATTCATTTATGGAATCTAAACAATAAAAACAGATATCCTTGCTTTAACTGAGGGACAACCTACCCCAATCCAACCGGTGCTGGAGTAAATCCTAATAATGTTTGCAGATGTTTATTCAGTTCTGTTTCCAGCACTCTAATGCATGTCTCATTATCTTCTCATATCTCTATACAGAAACATTACCCAGCACACCACAACCCACTGTTTCTATGAATGCAATGCTGTGCCCCAATGTCTTTGTGGTGACCACATTATTGTTGTGAAATGCTATAACTGCTTCAAAGAGCTGAAAGCAACTTGAGATGTGCTTATCATCTTAGTACTTCCTTATGCCAATAAAATTCTAAATACAAGTCTAAAAGAAACGACAACTATATCCATAAATTTTACACACACACACACACACACACACACACACACACACAAAAACAGAGATAGAGAGAGAGAGAGAGAGAGAGAGAGAGAGAGAGAGAGATATGATAGATAGATAGATAGATAGATAGATAGATAGATAGATAGATGATAGATAGATAGATGATAGATAGATAGATAGACAGATAGAGATAGATAGATGATAGATAGATAGATAGATAGATAGATAGATAGATGATGGATAGATATAATTTGCAGATCTAATCCATCTATGTATGTAGAATTCAGAACTTAAATAAGATTATGGCTAAAAAAAAAATTCTCCTAAGCCTCTAATTTTACCAGTATTTCACCAATGAGCTGCATAATGTTCACAATGTTATTCTAGTTTTTTGAAGCAGCATTATTTCATTTAAATAAACTTAAGCCCTTCAGTTCCCTGTAAATGGTTAATCACTGGATTGTATGGGCTATCAAATGAATAATCAGCCTATGAATTATTTCAGTATACACACACAATGGCATAGATGGGGGAAAGGCTGACACACATACATACATGGATGATCAGGCAAAAAACACTAAGAATCACAGGTGGGGAGAGTGCCAGTGCAATCTGATTATGCTTTCTTTCCATTGGCCTCTGGTTGGCCACTGTGACTAGATAGGCTTTTGCTCTGATCCAGGTGGGTTCTTTTGATGTTCTAAAGTGGCACAGTTGTCAAGACTGATTAATATTCTAGAAGTATCATATATTATTTTACTCTGCTCAATTACTACTTCTTCTAAAAAAAAATATTCAAATCTATGTATAATTGTGATAATCTCATTTCAACAATATTGAATGTGAAAGTTGTTACATTATTATATGACTATTAAATTAGCAAATGTAAAAACACACCTGGAAAGCAGGAACACTAATCATATCCTGGGCATCTTGAGTTCCCTCCTCTGCCCCCAGCATCTTAAAAATATTCCTGGGATCAGCATGCATACACACACTGCAAAGCCAGTCAGGTCCTACCAGTGGGTCACCAGAATTGGAAACGGTCATTGAGTCTTAATTAAGGGTTAAAGGTAAAGGTAAAGGTACCCCTGCCCGTACGGGCCAGTCTTGCCAGACTCTGGGGTTGTGCGCCCATCTCACTCAAGAGGCCAGGGGCCAGCGCTGTCCGGAGACACTTCCGGGTCACGTGGCCAGCGTGACATCGCTGCTCTGGCGAGCCAGAGCCGCACACGGAAACGCCGTTTACCTTCCCGCTGGTAAGCGGTCCCTATTTATCTACTTGCACCCGGAGGTGCTTTCGAACTGCTAGGTTGGCAGGCGCTGGGACCGAGCAGCGGGAGCGCACCCCGCCACAGGGATTCGAACCGCCGACCTTTCGATCGGCAAGTCCTAGGCGCTGAGGCTTTAACCCACAGCGCCACCTGCGTCCCAGGAATTAAGGGTTAGGTCCCTTTAATAAACAATGAGGCTCACTGATGCCAAAGAACTTTCATGGATGCAAGTAAAAGCTATGAACATGGAATAAACATTGATGAAGAAATTAGAAAAGTGTGGATCTCTAAATTAAAAGGATGAAATGGCTCCCATGCACATTCTCCCATTGCAATTTTTCATGGTACTCAGATGTTAGACACGTTACAATTAACAGTTGCATAAGAGATGATTTCAGATGAGTGGTGCCATTTGCATATGTTCAGGAAGTACTGCAAAAAGCAGAGACCTTTCTGTCTAAATTAAAATCACCCCGCTGCAATATGTATAGGTTAGTGGTCCACATATATATTAATTTTAACAATAGGGTTGTGTGAGCATTTTTTGGCTATACAATCATGCCTTTTAGTTGAAAAATTATCATGCAAGACAGACCAAACATTACTCGCTTGAGCAGTGCAAACTGATGTAGAAACCAACCTCTGAGTGAAACACCACCTTTTCAAAAGTCAAGCTTAGTGATAATCTCTCTGTTCCCAAAATGTATGTTTTAAAGTAATTTCAACGTGAAACAGATGCCAGTATTTGTGAGCCAATACTTATATAAAGCATAATAAAAACACTGTGAAACAAATGACCAGTAATTGTAGAACAAAAAGTTGCCATCATGATTCTGAAGGTTGATTCATAAAGCAGGTTTTTTTTAAAGAAGCTGAAAATGTTTTCTTTTTTTACATATTGCATGTTACTGTTTCATATACAAAGATACACATTGTTCACCTAATTTTCAAAATGATATACTGAATATTATACCACTTAGAATGACACATGTAGTCATTTAATATGTTACACTCTTCAATCAACTGAACATTTACAACTAAAAACAGGAGTGAAATTACCTATGATCAGGCTGTGGCTAATTCAGCACGGAATGTGAGCATTTCATAGGAAGTTTTCAGAACCTTGAGCTGCTTAACAATTTCGTCTTCACAATAAAAACATACTTTGAGAGAGATACCTAAGTCCTTGCTACATTTGTACATTAAAACACACATTGCAGATCAATTCCGTCAATAAACACAGAACACAAAACTTAAAATGCCGTGTGTGTGTGTGTAGCTTGCAGATCTGCTTGCAGAACATTCATTGCCCTGCTGTGCATCTGTAGATGAGGTGGGAAGTGTGGCGTTCAGTCTTTTCTTCTTCCCTTCCATTTACTTCAATGGGAAGGAGTTAACTACACCAGTCCCAAGGCTGGCACAGAGCTGTTCTGTTTCTGTGGGTGTGTTGGGGAAGTGAAGAGGCTTTAGGTTTGGCTTCATCCATACCTGCCACTACACACCCTGTTTCCCTCTGAGCCACTGGTGGAACATCTATGCTTTCCACTGGTATGCCGAGGCATTTCTGATGGGGTAAGCACCACCTCACTAGCATACCTCCATCTCTGCTGGTGTAGATGTTCTACCCCACTGCCAATGCTAGTAAATACCAGTTGCTTGGACTCACAAGTGGCCCCTCTTGTTTCCATGGACACTGAGTTGATCACTGTGAGAACAGGATGCCGGGCTAGATGGACCTTTGGCTTTGTCTACCAGGGTTGTTCTTATGTTCTTAAGGTACACAGCCATCTTTACAGCCGAGTTAAGTGTCCTGTCTTAGGCTACAATCCGATGCCCATTTCCCCAGACCCTCTGCAGTCAACTGGTCTTTTTTTCTGAGCAAACATGAATGGAATTGCATTGTTAGGTTTGCTGCAACAAAAAAGCCATCTTGTGTGTTCATTGGCCTCCAATGAGCCCAGATAAATTAAGCTTCAAAAACTGTTCCAGTTCTTGACAGTGTGGAGAGACTGACTCCTGGTTCTCCTACCTAGCAGCATTAACTGCACAATGCTTTGTGAGTCGTCCCCTTACATGGCTTCCAACATGCTCTCTCCTTCCTCTTGAAGAAGAAGAAGAGCAGGAGGAGTTTGGATTTGATATCCCACTTTATCACTACCTGAAGGAGTCTCAAAGTGGCTAACATTCTCCTTTCCCTTCCTCCCCCACAACAAACACTCTGTGAGGTGACTGGGGCTGAGAGACTTCAGAGAAGTGTGACTAGCCCAAGGTCACCCAGCAGCTGCATGTGGAGGAGCGGAGACAGGAACCCGGTTCCCCAGATTACGAGTCCACCGCTCTTAACCACTACACCACACTGGCTTGCAAGTTCATCTGGTCGTCATTTCCTGCTTTCCATTGCACCTCATAGCCCACAACTGCTTCTAACTCTACTACAGTTGGCCCCATTTCAAGGTCCCAGAGAACCCTTTTTTTTAACAGTTTCATCCCCATCAGACTGCCATGACACATTTGTTTTCTAAGGCATCGTCCTTATTTTTCAGCCTACGAGGGGACTGGAAATGTGAAAGGTGCCTTTTCATTACTGCAATCCTTTTGAACTGCAGTCCTCCTTAAGTGGGAGGCAAAATAACATGGTGTGGAAGAGGAATGCAGACAGGTGTGTGGCATGGAAATGAGCAAGACCTGGGTAAGTGGGGGTAAGCAGCAGAGAAATGCAACAGAGATGTTTCAGGAGGGAAGGTGTAGGCGCCAAATAGCGTGATCTGTAGAGAAATGTAAATAAATGGAACTTCATGAATTGGTAGCCCAATTCTCCATTTTGTAGAAGCTGGAATCAGCAGCTGTAATGGAAGAGAAAAACATACCGGAATGTCTGAACAGCCACCCACTCTGTCTGCCCAAACAGGGGTTATGGGCAGGAAAGAGGGGTTAACTGATGCCATCCCTCACATTTTTCTTTGAAGCAAAATATAGCAGGATTCTTCACTCTGCATAACTCTATGGAGTTGTCCCTGTGGACCTCTGCGAATGTGGCCATTGAACAACAGTAAGCATTTCGCTTTTCTGAGGGCTTGAAAAATATATCTGGTCAATTTAGACAGAGGTAATAAAGATGGCACCCCTAAGCTGTTGTAAAAGAGAGGTATAAATATTCTGCAGGCCTTCTCTCTCTCTCTCTCTCTCTCTCTCTCTCTCTCTCTCTCTCTCTCTCCCTGCTGCCCCTTATGACAAAAGAGAACAGAAGGAAAGCTAAAGAGAGAGTGACTTTTGTGCAGCGATGTAAAGACTGTCTGGCTATAAACTGTTATGATGCTTTTTTCCAGATAATTTCCAGAACGAAACTAGCACATGTTAATATTATGAAATTGGAAATGCGCCAACTATAGTTGCCAGTGAGTATTATAGGGAACTATGGCACTAGAATGGCATAGAAATAAATCAACGCATGGCTTTTTTGTTAGAGAGAGCAATAAGTAAACTAAATCAAAATAGCTTATATTCTGCTGCTTCATATATGTCAAAAGGCCATACACAACACACTCCCCACCCCCTGCAGTAAATATATGGTATCTCAACAGTAACTTTCTCCTTTACCATACTGATGTATGAAGTGGGTCAAAAACAAATGACTACTGAAAGTACACTCTTGCACAAAGATGCAATGGTATTATTGGCTGTCCAGACAGGCATGTTTCAATTTTTTGGGAAAGAGCAGTTCAGAATTTGGAACATAGACTAAAGACGTGATTACAAAGAAATTGTACCATATGCTTCACTCAAGGTTTCTTCACATACATGGTAAAGAATAATGACATCAAGTGGGAAGAAGAAACCAATGAAACAGAGATGCAGTTATAGCTTAAGTATTGTTTTAATGCCTCTGAAAAACTTGCATTCATTTTTTGCAAAGCAGGGAATGCAACATATACAATCGCCATCTACGTGTATCAGCCATCCAAAAATTAGTTTCATCAGTTATCATACCTTTCTATGTGATTCTAACTTTGATCTATTTTAGTTTAGCTGATCACCTGTCACAGGATTCAATGACTTTACTAACTCCGTTAGTTTACCATGTCTGTGGCTTGAGATCAACACAGCACACCAATCCTGTTTTCACTTACCGTACGTTTGAGAAGCGGCAGGGTTGTATATAACATAACTTTTGAAATATTCCAAAGCAAAATGAATGAATGCAGACTTACCTCTTAGGCATAAGCAAAGTTAAATCCTAGCTATATTAGGAAGCCCTCAGCAGGAATTAAAACATGAGCTTTTGTTTAAGCAACTGAGTGGTAAATAATGTCTGGACTTCCTGCACAGTCTTTTGCTTAAACAGAAAAGAACACTTGGCATGAAGAACTGTCAGGATGGAATGATCAAGGGGCTTCAGATGCAAGTCTTTACACACACACACACACACACACACACTCACACACAATTAGGGGCATTGGAATGAAAAAAAACCCCAAACTAATTCTCCATTTTGTAGAATGTTGCAGAGGAGTTTAGGAGTATCAGAAAAACTATGGAAATCCAAACACACACAAAACCCTGAAATCCTTATACTTTTTTCATTAAGACTTTGGTCTCAGGATTCATTGCCCACCATTTTTTAAATACATTTTTTTTTCATCCATAGAGTCAAGAAAAGCAGCAAACATTAACTGTAGCACACTATTCCCAATACTGTGAAAACGTTCACTATCGAATAGCTCCAGGACAGATATGAGTGATGTGCAGATTAACATTGAGTACATGGTCTCCTCTACCCATCTGACTTTCTGCTGCCGATCATCTCAATTATTCCATGTGAAAGTTGCTTCTAGCCACTGGTAGCTGCCACTCACCCTGATGGGCAGCATCAACGTTAAAGGTCTCAATCCTTGGCATCTCCAGGTAGTACTGGAAAAGATAACCCTCTGAAGCCCTGAAGAGTTGATTCCTGTCAGTTTAAACAATACTGATGGGCCAATGGTCTAATTGTATTGAGCATCTACATATTGTCCTGTGCTCTAAAAGCAGTCAGGGACATCTTATCTTACATCCAGGTGGAAAGTTCAGTTTTACTGGAACTCTTGACCTAACAATAGGCCATATATCAGTTGAAAGCTATTTCCCAAAGTTTGCTCAGTGCTGAGAGCTGACCAGCTGAAATTTCATTCTCTCTAAAATCTGTGCTTTTCTTTTCCAATTCTGCATTTTCACAATAATATCCATGTAATAATTCATAATATCCAATATTTTGAAATGTATTACCATTCAATTTCAGGCTACAATTCGGGATGCTTGCTTCTTTTAGCAGGTAATTGTAGTTCTAACTTAAAAGGGGGGCGGGGAGAGACACTTGAGGATTGGGGATGAAATATTTTGCCCCAACTTGACAAAAACCTTGATAGTCATCCTATCTGCAGAAAGCTTTGGGAAGAATGAGAACAGGATAACTACCCTCCATGCAAGTGCCAAATTGGTGTCTAACAAAATGGTTGAGGGCTAATAAACAGAAGATTAATCCTGACATAAGATTGTCTGACCGAGACAATGGTGTTCCAGCTGTTCTGGATAGTATTGCACTCTTTGCTAAAGGATCAGGTTCACAACCTGGGAGTGCTGATTTCTCACTGGCCTGAGTAGCCTCTGAGGCATGAAGCTTATTCCACTATCCAAGGCTAGTTAGAGATTGTGGGGCCCAATTTTCCATGCCCTGGTACCATCCAGATTAATTACTACCTCTGAATTATGTGAGTGGCTGCCTTTCAAAGTATACCGGAAACTACTGCTAATCTAGATTATCAGATGCTCGGCTATAGCTAGCTGGGACAGTCCCATCGTTCCTGCCTTGAAACTGCTTCACAGTCCATTTCAAAGCACAATTCAAAGGGCTGTTGTTTACCTTTAAAATGGCTTGAAACTTGAACACCTGAAGGCACCACAAAGACTTGTCCATGCATAAAGATCAAAGGCCCTTTTCTAGGTGCCAGTGTTGGTAGAAACTGGTGAGAGGTCAGGCTTTAAAATATTCTCCCTATATAATTCCCAACACCATTAGCCAATTAGAAATGCTTTCTGAAAAACCACATAGCCAGACCAGCTTCACTTGGCAATGTTCTACAAAGTGGAAGCCATCACTACAACTCCATGAAGACACGGTTCTCATATCTCTATTTATTTTTTGATTTCTATGTTTATTTGTTACACTCATAATATTTACTGCATTCTGTATATGCTTATATCAATTTTATATATTCATATTCTATATAGATGGCATCTGTATGACACCACCTAAGATAAAAGTTCTCTGGGTGGTTTATGATAATTTTTTAAAAATAAAAAACCTAAAATACAAAATTTAAAGTGTGTGTGTGTGTGTGTGTGTGTAGACTACATAAATACAACAAACTCTATGCCATTTTTTTTATTTTTAAAAAATGGAGGCCCAGATTTCCTATTTAAAGGGTTTGGGTCACGAGAAAGGTTCTCACCTGCCACTGAAAATGACACCAGGCAAGCCTCCCTGGGAAGGTTATTCCATAAATGAGGTGCCACTACCGAAAAGGCTGCCTCTCCATGGAGGTCGTCCACCCACTTCACTTCATTCAGTGGTTGCACTCAAAGTAGGGTCTTGAGTAGGTACATAAGGGAGAAGGCAGTCTTTCAGGTTGCCTCATTCCAAACCACTCAGGGATTTAAAGGTGATAGCCAGCACTTTAAATTGCCCCCTCCCCATAGAATGGGAGCAAGGCACAGAACCTCCTCTACTAGCAGTATGCTGATTATTTATCAAAGTTGGCTTGGGGTGAAATAAATGAAACTGCAGTATTCAACGAGAAACCACCTCTTTAACACCAGTAATGTCATGTGACCACAGATTCGAAAACCAGCAGTGGGAGCCCACAGGAGCCACAGTAAACAGAAATCTCTACCCATCCTGTTTCTGAAACAAGGATAAAGGGATGGTGCTCCAGAGGAATTAAATAAGAGAGCGTTCATTGGGCAGTGGGGAATTTTTTTTTCCTGTAGCAGTTGACTGAAAACGCAATGGAGTAGAGTCTTGCAGTACTATTTTTAAAGTGCCTCTCAGCCTCCGCCTCCTCCCGCAGCCCAAGAGAATTGCATAATGATGCTAACCCTGGAGGGCTGCTTATGGCTTTGCAGTCCCAAGTGGCTCTTGCTCTCAGTAACCTCTTTAGACCAAGTGTCGTTTTATAGCTGTTACATAACCCCAGCTGCTCAACAAGTAAAAAATAGCAAGGCTGAGGGAAAACAGAGAGAGAGCCAAAGCTAAGCACTTAAACAAAACAAAACAAAACAAAAAACAGGTGCTTAACTTTCCTCCATTGCGATGAACAGGATTTAAAGGTATTTCCATTTGTTTGGATAATGTGTACAAATGGAAACCATCCTTTCTCCAAAAGGCTTTGCGCCCGTCCAAACTGGGAGTTTCTTTGTGGGTGTGTTCTGCAACGTATCATTGACACAATAATAATAGCACATTAGCGGTGGATTTACAATGCATTATCCACACATCATTCTGCTTTATCGGTTGCTCTGCAATGTTTCCCCCACTGTCCTTGCACTATTGCCCTCTGGAGGAACACTATTGCACTATAGCACATAGCAAAACCGGGACAAAAAAACAATCCAAAACATTTGTGATATAAAAAGCCACCAAACTATTGCAGGAAGTTAAGACCGGCATCGATTGGACTCAAAGCAGTAGGACTGCTCTGAAACATCCCTGTTTTTTCTTTCCTTTTATTGCCGAAGCAGGAGCTGGGAGGGGGGGCACTGGCCAATGGGAGGGAGTGTGTTTCTCCCTTCAAATGTCCTCTTGGGCAGTTTCCAATGTTTTCTCCCCAGCCAGACTCTGAAACCAGAAATGCACCTAGCAGGAAGAAAGTGGCTAAGGGTAGAGGGGAACATTTGCAGGGGAAACCTGAGGACTGCAGCAGGACCAAAGTCCCCTCCCCTCTCACCATATGTTTGCTGGGATAAGACTTACTTTGGCCTGTGGGAGCTTCCTAGCTGTGGCATGCCCCCATGCTACTCCAGTACAGGAAGGATGAAAGAACCAAGAGGATGGGTTTCCTACCACATGAACATCACCCAACTGCCAATACGACTACACCCGAGAACCCTGCCCTGAGGTCCCTTCCCTCCTGCACAGATCTGCCTGGCATGCTGAGATGGGGGTGTGCTTTCTCATTAAGAGTCACTCATCCACCTGAAGGTGCTTCATCAACAACTTGTACCTGGCTGACGGTCCTCAAAAAGTACAAGTTACTTGCAGTCCCTCAAAAGTAAAGCACGCTACCTCCAGAATGGTTTTCCAACCAAAGACAAGGCACCCACTGGAGGGCAAGGGGAGTGGCAGAGAAGGGGAGAATACAGAGAGCTAAGGATAAGCTGTTTGCTTTTTCTGCCTTACCCTCTCACCACACCATAAATCCATGTACGTACACACACACACACACACACACACACACACATTATGCAGTATTTTTAAAATTGGCAAGTTGTTAAAATTGTACCATACGTGTGCCATTACACCAAGAACAGGCACATTTCAACATAGCAGTGGCCCTGTGTTCCAAAGCAACTGAGTTGATGCCTGAAAATTTAAGGCTCACCTGATGTAATTTCTTTGTGAACCTGTTGCAATAAATTCAATTATTTAATGCTGCTGCTTCACATAAACAGCATACTTGCATTAGGGCCTGAGGGGTCATAGTCAAGTTATTGATTGAAGTCAAAGTAACCAAATTTATCCCCCACTCAAAAACACTGCCAGTTATCCAGCTCCCTCCTTGTTCAGTGTTACTAATTTTCCCTCCGCTCCCTGTCTCTTGCTATAAATATTTCTAGACTCCTGCATTAAATAGGCATAGGGGGGGGAATTGCTCCACATGCAATGTCTAGTCTTTGCAACCAACAGACACCTGCAATGATCTTTTAGGAATATTTTTAACAGCATATGGGTTTACTTCCTCATGCATGCACACTTTATGTAATTCCCAAGATCCTAGCTGTCACTCTAAAAATACCAGCCTGAAACCAGGGTTCCTTCCTTTTCAAAGAATAGTTGACTGAGAAAGGTATTCGTAAGCAGCTTCCAGCACTGACTACACCTGGTTAGAATGTTTTCAAGTCTTATGTGGTGAAAAGGAAGAGTCTGAATGAGTGTCAGGAGTTCCAAGAGAAATCAGTGGGACCCCCTGTGCTTATATGTTGGATTTGATTACATTCAAGGGTTGTATTTTGGCATTGTTGTACTTATGGTCTCAGAAAAGTCAGCTCATCAGTTTGACAACATTTGAAGATCCAGACCTTGGCCAGGATACAAAGAATTCAGCATTCATGTGAATACATTGGAAACCCCCAAGTCCCATTCTTTAAGCAGCAGCTGCTTGCATAAGCCAATCCCAAAACTCAGGACAGTGTTTATCAAATTCATTGAATGAAGTGTGAGGAGCCGCTGTTGGGGAAAAGAAATATGAGAAGTCCTTTTGGGTGCATGCAAGCCACTTCTCACACTTACTGTCCTGATCAAAGAAAGGCAATATGGTCTGGGAATGCCAGTAGAAGACTTGCTTCAGTGGACTGAGTGCCCCATTCTTCTTCTGGATTAATAACTATTCATGCCAGATGCCTATATTTTCTGAGAGAGAGTCAAGGCAGCAGTATTTTAAATTGCAGTTAGCACTCAAACTCTGTCAGTTATTTATAACATGAAGGGGGTTTCCACGCATACAGAAAAGACGGTCTGTTCTTTCAACATGTATGCAAAAATGCAAACCAAGTTTAAAATAATTTGGAATAGAAGAAACCTTCAAAAATACAGCTTGAGACAGATTCTTTAAAACCCTGCAGACAGTCTGTTTAAATCCCATTGAAGTAAATAGGATTTAAACAATTCCACAGCAACATACAGGACTGCAACCTTACTTGTAGCAAAATCCAATTAATGTTACAGGGATTCATAAATATACTTGAGATGTGTTTTAGATCAAGCCCTTTCAGTTACTGAAGTAAATCCTTAAAATCCCCTAATCTTTTGCTCTAAATAATCCCTGGTCACATAATTAGTCCTGTTAAAAGGATTACAAGCATTCCATGACATCCAGGTAACTGAAAAAAGCTAATTATTTTCAAATTCCTTCCAGTATTATCTGAGTGGTATTAGAATAAAACAGGACTGGCCCCATTATTTAATATTAATTCACCATTCTAAAACCCCTGAGTGACTTGGCATGCCACGTCTTCAGTAGCTGCAAATTCCTAAGCCCACAGAATATACACATGAATTACATTCAAACCAAACACTGTATTGAAAGTTTCCATGTCACATTCTAAATTCATTGGTTGGAAGGCAAGAAAACCACATGTATGAGAGAAGCAATCTCTTCCTCAAGAAGAATTCTGAAATAGGGCTGACTTGCACAGGCAATTCATAAATCTATTTCTTTAGGTGGCTCAAATGTAGACTGGGCAAGGGCAGAGAAATCCGAACAATGTGGTAAGGCTCTGTAAGCACAAAGTTACTTGTTTCTGGTTCCTGTTTTATGTGCTCTCCTTTTTTTCTTTCTTTTACATAAACCATAGGAAACTGGATGGAAACGGTGATCTCCAAGGATAGTTCTCCAGCCTTGTAATACCAACAGCAAACTGTATCCATGATTTCTTCTTTTTTTTTGGGGGGGGGGGAAACCAGAGAGACCCACCAACAGAATTGAACCTGTGTTTGAGATCTGCCATTGGAAAGCCCTGTGAAGAATTTAAAAGCATTTCTGCCATTTGTAGCCTCTTGTCCTCAAATGCTCAGCAGCGTTGCACCAAATGATGCTACGATCTGCTTGCTGTTCCCGAACAAGCTTCACAGGTTTGTGTTTAGTGTTGTCTTCCAAATATAGTCTCTGAAGGAAACAGTTCATTTCTCCCCTTGAGTGGAAGGGAACTGTTATCACTTTGCACTAAGATTCTGTTTTGTGATGAGAATCCCCACCCCCACCCCACCCGAGACACGAAGATCCAAGAAAACAGTCCATCTAGTCTAAAGCTGTACTGGAAAGGAATCTTCCCTCTGAAATCACTTCAGGGCTACACACACACACACACACACACACACACACACACACCTCATTATGTACAAAGGGCAAAATAAGAGTTGTACAGCTTCACTGGGAACCAGTCTCTTATTTCACTGGAGAAACCGTATGAAACATTACCTGGGTAAATGATCTTTCCATAGGAAATAGCACAAACACATTATTTATTACAAAGCTAACAGTATGACTTCTTAGAAGGAAAACTGGATGGTGCTTTGCTCATTTGCCCGTCTTATTTCCAACTCACTTACAGGCGAGCCCAGTGGGTTTCAACAGAACTTGCTTCCAAGCATGTGTACCACTGCGGTTTTTCATTGTTATTAATGCAACAATAAATTGAAACGTGTACCAAAATCAGTTAAAGATGCATGAATTTTCTTGACACATATTATCCTGTTTCCAGTATCATACAATAGATTTTTTATGCACACTACAACCTCTATCATTATAATGATTATAAAATGATACTGTACATAGTTTAAAACTTTGGTTGAACATGCATTCTTATACACTTAAGTGTGCAGGTTAAAACAGCGCTATGTCTTTATTCTTCATATGCCAGCCTAGAATGGTGAGGGAAAGTAGAAAGAGCAATGGAAATGGAAACGTTTGCTTCAGAAACTAGGCTGCAAGCATGTGTGTGTGTGTAAATATATATGGGGTTGCTAGAGATCCAAGTGCACAGGTTTTGGATTAGGGTAATAAGAGATATGCTAGGGTACTACATCGTCTAAGGTGAGTCTCCAATTTCCTCATTAGTAGTAGTATTTGAGCATACAAATATTCCTTGATGGCACTTTAATGTGAGACTTCCTCCTTTTGCAAGCTCAACATAACAGCCATTTTGCAAGATGAAGCCTGGCTCTGCCACTACAAATATTTGGGAACATGAATTCAGTGCCTTTCATCTCAGTCCTTAATTCAGAACAGCAGAAATGTGGTTTACTTTGCTTGCAGGTTCAGATATGATCGTGTCTGGAAATGCTTAATTTTTGGACAGGCCACAGAAACATTCCTACTAACCTCTATCGCCACAGTTAAGAAGACATTTCAAGACGTAACCAGTGTCCCAAATCATCTAGGGACAGTATCATTCTGCAGTATCACTAAGTGTTGCAAATAAAATGATTCTTGGTATACCAAAACACTAACTCAGAAGTTTCTTATGAAATCTATTGATTGGTAAAACACAGAATTTATCTGGCAGGTTTATTTGAAAATCACAGGTGCATAAGGCACTGCATAGCATTAAACAGCTTAATTTCATTTAATCCTACTGGTGCCAGGAAAGGGTGATGGAGTGGGTGGACTAGAGCTTAAAAATGAAATGGGGAAAACAAAAAAAATGATGACATAAATCAGAAATATCTGACATACCTGCAGATTGTGTGTATCTTGATCAAGAGACTGAACCACTGTTGTAAGTCTAACTGAGATCTACTCTTACATCAACTATTTGTAAAGCCATCTAAGGATGCCTGCTCTTGTCAGACTAAAGGGTAAGCCCCCTCACTGATTTTAACAGAACTTGTGAGCCAATATCTCTCATTCCCTCTTTAGTAGCTCTGCTTTAGGCTATAGAGATTAGGCTTTTAAGATTTCTAAAGCAACAAGAAAGAACAGGGCCATTAAAAGCATGTAATGTAGCATCATGCTACACTCTAATTAACTCACTTCACTAAGCCTATTTTTCAGGGTTTTAAAGGGGGGGAATAAAGAAAGGAGTCAGCATTAGTTAATCTCAAAATCAATACCTTTCTTTTTCTGCTTTAACCCATTACAATATGATGCATTTAAAATTGTGTAGGTGTTGTGACTGGCTTCTTTCAGATCATGATTATAGATTGCAGGTGACAGACCCTAGTGTTGTGAGATTTATCCCATAACACAGGAGAAGCCAATATGGTGCACTCCAGCTGTTGCTGGCCAGGTGTAGTCCAATAACATCTTGGAGGGCACCACCTTGGCTGTCCCTGCTATTGTGTTTCTCTGATAGCACACACAAAAAGCCTTCCACACCTGGAAACAGTTTTTTCCTGACATCTAAACACTAATCTCATTTCACATGTACACAGAGCCACATTCTTACTGTCATACTCCACTCACCTGTTTGGCTAAGCTGGGATGTGCTTCTGCTTCTTCGAGATACCATGGCAACCACTTTGGCACTAAGGCTGGACCGTCTTTTCTTCCCACCTGTTCCAACCGTACCAACTGCAGTGTCTGATTGACTCCCATCGTTATGTTCCAGCTTATACACCTCTCCACTCACACTTGTGCTCTTTGTGATGATTCTCCCTGAAGTCCCCATCCGTCTGCCTTGCATTTTAGGAGTAAACGTACTATATTTACAAAGTAAAAACATACATGTACATTTGAATTATGCTTGTGTTTATAACAAGATCTTTAAAAAAACAACAACAACCCCCAACACATTATAGTAAAACTGACTCCTTCCCCAATATAAAATATTGCTAAGTATACTTTCAAATTGTTTGATACCCAAGTACATGACTGTATTCAAATTCCTGAAGCTCACAGGTTTCACCCCCTCCCCCGTTCCTAACTGAAATTGAAGTTTGACTTCCAACTTCTCATTTTAACTATGTTCTGTGTTTGGTCACAGAATTTGAATGCTAGTGTACTTGCTAGTGCTTTAAGAATAGATGGAATTTCACCCATTCAAAATGAAGGATACTGGAACGCAGTCTAAGTAATAATCACTTTCCTAGGATTTACACAAAAATATACTTATGGTCATAGAAAATAAAAGAACAAAGACATGTACCCACTCAATATATATTCTGATCGAAACAAGACCTGCTATAAAATGTAATGCAACAGGGTAAGTATTCCTCATTGATGTAAATGGTTCTGGTGAAAAACTGAGGTTTCACAGCACATGGTGATCTATTTACAAAAGTTTAGTTGATCTATTTATGATTTTCAAAACAAAAACCACAAAAAGTAACCTGTATTAAATCATCATTAAATATATAAATTATGTGTTGTTCCTTTCCCCCCAGAAAAGCTTCTGTGCTTCATAGCATAAGCTTGCCGAAGATAGCTGGGCTGGTGGGAAGCAGCAGGAGTACAATTAATACATTCTTATTTCCTGTAGAATTTCTCATGCCAAAAGCAAAGTGTATGTCCGTGTGTATAGATAATTTTATTTGGATTTCTCATTCATTCCACTTTACAGCTTGAAACTGGCAATAACACCAAAAGCAAAATTTAATAAAACAAGTGGAGCCCTGCAATGAAATGTATCCCTGAGAAACATGCTACTTGAGCCTGTGGCTAAGTGATATGCAAAATAGAAGTGAGCATTAAAGATCAGAATTCCTGCTCTTACTTGAGTATTCTTTCATCTGCTTTTTTTGGTAGCCTTTTAGAAGTTTTTGAACATTTGCAACTGCAATCTGTATGCAAGTCCAATGGCACATGACTTCTGCATGAAATTGGCTGCACTGCCCAAGCTTGTGTCCCAGGGACGTAATTTTGGTGCGGCTAATGCAGCAAAAGCAATGCAGGAGGCAGCAGTTATGAGTTTCCAGTCTCTGCAGCCACACAGGCGTTGTGATTTGCCAGTGGTTTGACCCCCAGAAGCGCACTCCACAGATGGATGCCAACAACGGTTTGGCCTGGAAGGAACTCTGAGAGGGTAATCTAAGTAGTCTCACTCTGGTCTGCAGCAGGGCTGCAGAGAGAAAGCAACTCTTTCAGCACAGGCCTCTAACCAGAGGCAAATTTAGGAGAGTGCAACTGGTTTGGTCACACTGGGTGCTGAGCCTCGGGGATGCTGTCGTGGACGCTGCAGCTATGATTTAGAATGGAGTGAGAGAGTTAACTACACCATGAGGTTAGTAATTACTACACCATGAGTTAACTACACCATGAGGTTAGTAATTACTATTCTCTGAGCCCAACACACAATGTGGGAACAAAAGCAATGGATGCCAGCAGAGGATTGTTATAAACTTCTATATCAACCTCAACATAACCTTCAGCCAGCAATAGGGGATGGCAAGACCTCTGGACCACATTGCAGGGCTCTGGTTTACCAAACAGAGACTGACCTGCAATATTCTGTGTGAACTACACTGCAAGGCTGCCATCAGTTACCCTCTTTTAGTCACAGCCTCTTCCAACCTGCAATATCAGGACAGTGAAATGCATCTGCTTTGGAATTAGTATTAGCAGTGGCTGTGTAGTTTGTGTGTGCATATGATTCACATAAAATAACTGACTTAGAAAGAACATGAATTCTTCTCTTTGCCACTACCTTTTGATTTTCTTAGGGGGCGGAGTTGACACACTGGTGCCCAGTAACATTCCAATCCCGGTAACATTAAAATCCTGCATTTCTCCATTGATTTCTATGGATATGTCCCACTTCTATCCCTGGGGACATTTTAAAATTGGTTGAATCAAGAAGTGACCCTTCCAGACATTTCCTCTGTACCCGTTCTATTCTTCTGCCCAAGTTGTTCCTTCTTAGCCTTTCAACATTACATTCCACTGAGTTATTATGAAGCTGTTCAATCAACCATCACTCCTCTCGGCTGATAAGATTTCTCTTGCAGATATTTTTGCTGATATCTCTCCCTTGTGCATGGATCGTGTAATTTTAGCTATACAAGTCAGAGCATGAGGAGACCTGAACTGGCATTAGTATTAGAAAACTGCTTATTAAAACACTCAGATACAGGGTCAGGATTCGCTATGCCCCATCTGCATAACTCTGCCTATTAAATGCTAACCCACAATTAACATGGCTTACAGCACTCAGAGAACATATTCGTGTTTAAGCTCTGGCAAGCATGTCTCCAAGAGCAGGAAGCCTAAGAGCTGTGGGGCAGTCACTATGAATATGTCTCGCTTTATAGTAGAAACATACCAGGCCAATCAGATGGTACAGTCAAAAGAACATTTGCAGATGACAAATGGGCTGTGAGGCGTTTACTCTGTGGGTTATGCAGGGGTTAGGTCAAAGCAAAACACTTTTTAATGCTGCAACACTGAAGTGAAGTGTCCTAGAGACTCATCTCCATCTAGAGGAAGAGTTGCCACATAAAAGGTGTTACAATAATCTGGCCTTGAGGTTAGAAAGACACATGAATGATGGGTACTAAGTCTGGCTGTAACAAAAATGATTGCAGCCTTTTCACCAGACAGCTAGTGAAAAGTGAGACTATTAACCATAGGAAACAGCTTCCAGGTACAGCAATGAATCAAAAAGTAGTTTGAGGCTGCACACCTGAAGCATCAGGGAGGGCTGAAATATCGCCTCTTATGGATGTCTCTATCCCTTTGATGTCACAGTAGCTGCCAATTATCACCATCACTATCTTGTCTGGGTTCAGCATCAACGAGCTTCCCAACATCTCATATCTCACCAAGGTGAGTTAGTGGTTAAGCACTGTGATTGCAGGGCTTGGGTTGAATCAGAATGGCAGGCAGATCAAGACCCACAGACTGTTGAATTAAATGTTGAATTATGTTTTTGACACTGTGGTGTCATTTCTGTGGGTCTCGAGCATTCATGAAACTGCTACTGAGTTGTTTCACACATTCTTGGCAGGAAGATGGAAAAGTCTGCTTACTTGCTCAGTTTTTCCTTGGGTCTCAACTGCAGTGGACCTCAGGAAACCACCTTCTTCATCCAGCCCATTTAAAGTGTGTATGATAGGGCTGCAGTGTGAGGTCACACAAAGACAACAAACATCTGTATGCTGATCACACAGCTGCACCTCTTGCTTAAGCCAAAATACAGGGTGCTATTCGAAGCACACTTATCTTGAAAAGTATTGCTGGGATAAGCAGAATTAGCTTGGAGGAGATGAAATCATCAGTTTAATGTCCAGATTTCTTCATTTAACTGGTATGTGAATGACACTTCCTGAAAACAACTGTACAGCTCTGAAATATTATCTAGCCTTAACCCCCACCCCTCATGTCTCTCCTAGATTTTTCAGTAAGTAAACAAAATTAGTATGCAACCACTACCATTGGCAATGACAATGTCATTTTATTTCTCTAGTGAAATGACTGTTTGAAACCAAGGACAGTTTCACCGAGAACATCTTATTTCATCTTGCATACATAAATCTGAACACCCCAAGGAACTGTCCCACATTGCCAAAGGGATAATTCTACTAGATGAAATTATAAAGGATCAGAACATCCAACATCTATAGCCATTAGTACCACATATATCTGCCCATAAGAAGGCCCTACTAAGATCAGTATGGCTTAATCCTACACGTGTATAGGACTGCAACCTTAATTTTGTAAGTATATGGAATGGGAGGACCAGCATCTTGCCAGTTATAAATTCTGCTCAATTCAAAGTGTCTATATACAACTAGGGATGGGGGGTGGGTTCATTCTGTTTCCACTTTAATGCTAACCTATCTTATCCACATTTTCCAAAACAATATTTGAATTGAAAAACAGGCATTCTTTGATATTTACTCTCCTCCCAGTTTTGTGTTGCAGTTCTCCAGCCAAACAACGTATACAAAATTATGTATATTAGGGGAAATTGAGCATAAAAATGCATATATTAGTGCCATATATAAATGTAACAACATATAAAATAATTGTAATAGGGGAAATTGTTTCCAAAAAATATGTGTATCAGGCAAAATTGGCTTATATGGACATGCTGTGAAATCTTGAAATAAATAGGGATGCAGAGCTGTCATTATTGATGGACTGCAGGTAAAATTAGATGATTCTGAAGAAATAATGTTACTTCATGCTGTTTTATTCCAGTATAATTTCAACTGTAGTGATTTATTTTGAAGCGAAAACCACTGAGATGACAATTAACAGAAAAAAATCCTCATTTAAGGGGAATATGAAGAGGTTGCACACAAAGAACACCGGTATACATCACAGCCCTATAGAGGTGTTATTGTTTTGGGAGGGATGACATATAAGCACAAGGACTCCTGTCACATGTAGCACACTAAGGTTACAATGATCATTGTAAGGTGCCCTGGGAAACTATATTTCCCAGGATCCCAGGAGCCATTTTTGAAAAGATGGATTTTTAAAATAAAGTTTTTGATACGTCATAGGAATCTGCCATTCCAAGAAAAAGAGATGACAGTGCTGTTGGTTATATATAATCCCTTCTGCCTATTTAAACTAGCTCTCTGCTTTAGAATTGGGTTTTTGTTTCCTGAAACTTTCGAAAGCAGCCTCTCATGCCACACTGCAAATGACTGAAAATCAGAAGACTCTTGAAAGTTGTTTGTGAAATATGGGCATCTGAAGTTCAAAAATGAAAGATAAAAACTCCCACTGGGAAGGCCCAAGCCCTTGCAACAGTCTAAAATAGATATTTGAATTCTGCCGCATGGATTTTTGCCCTGCTTGCAGGCCATGTCCTTTTCAGCAAAAGACACACGCCCAAATCCGGTGGTACTTTCCGCAAGTGAGTTTTCACACAAGGAAAAACTTCTATAGTCCCTTCTCTAATCCACAGTTCCCTGGACTAATGATTTAATAATCCAAGGTCTCAAAAATTCCCTGGAGGCTTTTCAGGGAGTGCAGAGGGGCTGCCGTTAGACAGAAAAGATGAAATCCCCACCCCACGCTGCTTTGGATCCTAGATGCCAAGATTTTATATGAAAGAACTGATTTTCAAGTTAAACTTCACTACCATTTTCTTAATGCTTCACTTCAGTAGTGTGAACCCAATTAAGTGGAATAAATTAAAAGGGCATCCTCTAATCATTAAATGGTATTAAAATTAGGCAACATGCAAAAACAATATAATTAAATCACTTTGAAATTATCAAGGTCACATTTAGAAATGAAGGTCAGTCATACACACACACACAAGCATAATCATATTGATGATTGCATTAATTTGATTTAATTAATGTAATAGTTTGTAACCATTTTTTGACTCTGTGGAGTTGTACGTTAAATGATCACAAAACTGAAAGTAAATGTAATTAAGCAATTTCATAGATATTTATCAGCTACTTTCTACAGAAACTCACCTATGTACTCTATGAAAATACATCTTACTCCGTAATCAAGGTAGTCACAATCGCCTCTGAAATAGTAAATTTTACTGCGCTTTTTCAGGAGTGTTCATCTTTTAGCAAGAGAAATCTTTGTTCAGTAGCAGGCCAACTCCTATTCCAAATAGTAAGGAATCAACAGCATCTTAATAATCCAGGATCTTCCTTGCTGTCAATATATAGCGTTTAATGACTCTAGTCTTTAGACAGAATCACACTGACTTGTGACAGAGCTAGTTGGAATGCTTCTGCCTTCTCTGTCAAATACAGAATCACATACTAATTCTGAGCCCCTATGGAGTTCTTTACAAGGAGATTGCTCATGAATGCTAATAACTTGAGAGCATGTAGCACTCCTGGACTAAAGGAAAAGATAATCACTTCCCTTTAATGAGGAACATAATATTTCTAAAAATAAACTACCCACTGTTATTCAAAGTGTGCCACACTGAAGTGCGACCTCAGATCATCTACTGTTGGCCATTCTGTCAGCAGTACAAAAACTCTGGAGCTAGGACAAATAATCAGCCAGGCAAGGTTGCGGTTCTCTGCAAATATGCTTGGTGATAAGCCCCATTCAAGTCAGCAGAAGCTATTTCTGAGTAAACATGCATTGTCTTAGAATGTAACTATGATGTAAAACCAAACTGAATGCTTCGGTAGACTAAATGTGATATGATTCACAAAATTTTGCCATCTGTCGATTCCGACACTTGCCATTGCATTCATGTGTACAGCTCTAACGATTCAAGTGTTGGGTGTCTAATAATAAAATCTTCTCATTAGTAGGTGCTCAGTCTTGTTGGTCTAGGGACGGAGGGAGCAACTTGAGATCAGCACCATGGACCAGTGTACCAAATACGTATGGCATATTCTGAGCTGGTGACCTACATTCACGGTAATGAACATGGCAGATGCCAAATGATGATAAGCAACCTGCTGCTCATAAGACAATATGATGATGATGATGATGAAATTGTTGGCTTCACATGTGGAATCATATAATTTGTAGAGTTAAAAGGGATCCCAAGGGTCATCTGACTAGATGCAATATCCTGCAATGTATTGTTGACTGATAGTTAATGGTATCATAAGTGTCTGAGCAGAGGCACTCAACACAGACAAGGAGCCCCATGCAAAGTTTGCTGTGGGCAGAACAGTCCTCCATGACCCTGCAAACTACCCACTTCTCAGAACTTATCTTTGGGCAAAAAGATTCCACTGAGCATATGGATTGATAATATGGACAGGTTAGCTACATACAAAAGAATTGCTTGTCAACGCAAAATAATAATGGATAAATACGAAGAAATTTGGAATGAACATCTATGTGACAAGGAGGATAGCAGTGGGAAATAGAGGGGGGAGAGAGTGGTAAGGGGGGAGGAGTAGGCATAGGGATATTGCTGTATATAAATTTGTGTTGCTAATTTGTGTTATTATTGTTATTATGGTTTTTTGTTGTACATATCGACAGGAGTACCAGATTGGCTCCCCTGTTGCCTTTGCACTGTGCCAGCCTCCTCATCGCCTTGCCTCGCCTCTCTCCATCCCATTAAGCAACAGTGACCCACCTGCTGGAAAGCTAAAATAGTGCCTCCCCTCTCCCCTCCGCAAACTGCTTCTGCAATCATCTCTAGATAGTGAGTACTATTTAAACTACACATTGTAGTGCTTTTAGAAACGCATTTTCCGCTTTAATTACTAGTGGGGAAAATCCATTTGTATGAATATGAGGCAAAAGAAAAGTCTGCAATATGGGAAATGTTAACAGTTTCTTGTTAGTAAGAAAGAGTGCATAGTAAAATCCCAATTTATGCACGTCTCTAATGAGATGCAAAGGCAGAATTTGATGATGAGCCATGGAAAAATCTGAAGCCTGCCAGACACATGCTTTGTGATAACCGGAGCTAAGTCATCCTTTTATGTCTCAAAAGCAAGCCTGAACATCTAGACGACAACCACTGCAAATTATCTTGCTGACCTTAAACAGAAGGTGAACCCAAAAGTAAATTACCCTAAGCATTCCTTTGTTTAGCTTTAGGAGAACAAAACTTGGGCAGCAGCAAAATGCCTGTAGAAGGATGCTGCATTTCTGAGCTGTTTTCATGTCTTCAGTTTCCAAACAGGATAAGGAGCACCAAGGAGTCAAGTTTCCGAATGAGTTATCCTGCATGTAAATGCACTGGGCATAGAAATGGGGGGAAGGATAATCCAGGACCCCCAAAGTGTGCAGAAAAATTGTGTTCGGCTTAAAAGGGGTGGGAAGTCACAATGGGTGTACAGGTGAAAGCCCCCTGCTACTGGGGCTGGCAGTTAGCCTGAAAGAAAGCCAGAGATTTGCTACTAGGGTGGAATCTAGTCACATATTTAAAAAGCTGTGAAAATGCATTTTTTAAAAAATGTTTTGAAAAATATATTGGATTTGACATAACTCACCATTGCCATCCAGTGTCGCATTTGTATAATGCACTTTATAACACACTTAAAACATTTTATTTGCAGCTCATAGCTGAGTTCTAGGATTCATCCAGCCTAGGGCCCAAAGCTACCTCTTTCTAAGAGGGTGATTACCAGATTACATCCCTGCCCTCTCTCTCCTGCAAACTGTGCCAGGTCCTCATAACTCTACACTCATAATTTTCTAGTATTTTTTTTTAATGCAATGGTATTCTAGCATTTTTCCTAGTTACAATCATAGCATCTGATGCTGGTCATTAATCCCAACCAGCCATGTTGCAAATTATGTGTGTACATGCAAGGAAATAGCCTGGGATCATTCATTAAAAAAATACGAACTTAATTTCTGAACCAGTTCATCTGTATCCTTGCAATAAGGCCTATTCTCTAAAATCAGTCACCTGGTAAAAAGACAGAGAAGCAGCATCTTACAGTGCAGTCCTAAGCTTGTCTACTCAGAAGTAAGTTCCACCTAGTTCAGTAGGTCTTACTCCCAGGAAACTGGGTGCAGGGTTGCAGCCTCAAGTACTAAGGCTGCTGCTGCTATGTGCTGACTTTAAAGTAGCCACTTCACCACTAAACTGAATGCAAACACTGTCACTGTCTGTTAATGCACTGGGTATTGTTGTTTTTTACAGGCCCTGTTTATATAACAATAAGGAATGGGAAAAACCCCCACCACCATTTTAGGAAAGGGGGGCAAGAGAGAGAACAAGTGAGAGGAAGATTGTACACTAGATGCCAGGGCATTGGGCGCACAGAACTTGCCAAATCAAAAGATGGAAGCTGAATGTGTTTTACTTTTAATTTGCCTCATGCAATGAACTTTCTTCTGTCCCTCTTAACCCAAGTGACACCAATACCAGCCTTGTTGTATCATAGGATCGCAATCTCCACTATGTGGAGCTTGCTTCACTGGCCTGGAATCAGTTACTTCTGAATTTTTCCATTATAAGATGGTATTTGAAGGAAAGAGAATGGACCTTTTCAAAAAATATTAATACAGTTCTGCAGGAATCAATTGCACTATAAGTCCCAAAGGCAAAACATGAGGGGAGCAAAAGGATCATCTGAATTCACTCAGTGGGCCACAGGAAGGATGAAGGCAAAATGACTAGCTGCTACTATTTGGGCTCAAGAAAAATGAACACTCATTTCAATCGCTACAAAAGCTTATGTTAACATAGCTTTACTTTCCAAAGTAGTTCAGATTATACTTTTTATTAAGCAAAAGTGTGGGAATGACACTTGTAAAACAATACAGATGGAATAGTGAAAGGGCAGCTGAACTTTCGGTGTGGATAAGACTTACGTTTTTGTCTCTTATGACCTTGTAGAATTTCCCCCTGAAATTTAGGATACCTAGATGTAATTGTAACTGAAAGCGACCACTGTGAATTCAATATTGTTGACCAGGAGGAAAACCAGGACACATCACACAATGAAGATCTCTTCTCCTTGCTCTTATTTGAGATAATAACCAAGCACGTCATAGGCTAGGACATCTAAAGTATTAAATACTCCTAAAGTATTAAATACACCTAGATACCCCTAAAGTATTAAATATTCCTACAATTAAAATAGCAAGGACGAGGATTGAGGGAATAAATATACAAGGGAAGGAAGCTAACTTTTACCTCACATCAGCAACAGTATGCCTTCTCCTTTTCTTTTCTTCCATATTCATTTTTATTCCTCTGTGCCCCGTCTCGCCATCTAATTCCCATGATATCCTTCTTTCTTTTTTGCCATCACTTTTGCAGCTTTCTAGGGACTTTGACCTTTTCCATAGTCAAAACATGCAGGCATGCAAAATTAAAATGTAAATAACTCAAAATAAAAATAAGGAACTACAGGCACTAGCTCTACATTCACACATGATTTTAGAGCACTACAAAGCAAGCTAGAAAAAAGAAACAACCAACTTTGGATTTTAAAAAACAAACAAACCCAAATGCAACTTAAACAATAACATAGACCCCAGCTGGCTAATTCTAAGAAGGCAATTATTTTCTGTTTCAGGGTTTCATTCTATGAGAACTGATCTATTATTGCCATGCAATGTTCTTCACCTTTAACAATTAAATGAACAAGAACCTCTCAATTAAGCCATGAAGGAGCGTCTCCACCCCCATCGTTCAGCCTGGACACTGAGATCCAGCGCTGAGAGCTTTCTGGCGGTTCCCTCATTGCGAGAAGTAAGGTTACAGGGAACCAGGCAGAGGGCCTTCTCGGTAGTGGCGCCTGCCCTGTGGAACGCCCTCCCAGCAGATGTCAAAGCAATAAACAACTATTTTACTTTTAAAAGACAACTGAAGGCAGCCCTCTTTAGGGAAGTTTTTAATGTCTGATGCTGTACTGTTTTTAATATTCAGTTGGAAGCCACCCAGAGTGGCTGGGGAAACCCAGCCAGATGGGCGGGGTATAAATAATAAATTATTATTATTATTATTATGCCTGTCCTGTTGAACAGGGACAATTCAAACACGCTTACATTTCTCAGAAGCAGACCAAGAATCACAAATCTGAAGTTACTGGTTGCTTTGTATGTGTTTTTTTTTTCTTTTTTAAAGTTAACAGCTCACTATCAGCTGTGCTAACTTTGCTATCCTTACAGATATGAACTTTTGAGATTGCAAAGTTAGGTGAGTCTTCTAGGAATTCATTAACTAAAACTATTTTAAAATTATAACTCAGTAACAATAATGAATGCCTGATCTTTGCAGGACTATTAATTTTCTGTGAGTCACATATTTATTGAAAAAAATGTAAAAACCTTGAGAAGTAATTAAATATGCAAAATGTTCTATTTAAGAAAAAAAAAGCAGGGAAAAGTGAAATGTCCATTCTGTATTACAACTTTTTTCAAGACTTATTCAACCTCTTTCCTATCCTGAAGAAGAATACTGCAAGTAATCTCTATAACACTTTTATTAGGTTTCTAAAAAGGAACGAAATATACCCTTTGATCTTATAATCACTTAAGTAGTCCCAGGCTATGAATTACACTCCACTTTCACATGATTGATGCATACAAAACCTTAGTGTGTGAGGGGAGGGCCTTAGCTCAATGGCAGAACATCTGCCTGGAATACTGAAGGTTTCAGGTTCAACCCCCTGAATATTCAGGTTAGGCTGCTGCCTGAAAACCTGGAGTGATTGTCAATCAGTATACACAATACTGAGGACCACTGGTCTGCTTCCATATAAGGCAGCATCCTATGCTTCTGTGCTCTGAAGTAAGCGAGATGCAGACTTCAGGGAAATAGGCTGCTATCATTTATAAAAATTGATGGGGTGAAACACCTGAGGAACTAGTTTGGCCACATAGCACTACTGCATTGAACAGGTTTATGGACCATCCTAAATTTACAGGCTGCTGCAACCAAATGGATGGATCACTGCTATAAAGAAGAGACAGGCTGGGAGATGATTGGCCTTATCTACCTAGTACTCGCTGAAGTCATATCAGTTACAATATGTACGCTAACGTACTGCTATATAGCTCAAGGCAATTTTCTCAGCTGTTTGAGTTCTGTCACCAGGCATGTACATTTTAACAGGAAAATCTAAACTCATGAAAATTCGGCTCAGCTCTACCAAGAGTCTCCCTCCCCAAATTTGAGGCAGAAGGTAGCAGTGGGAGTTTTGGGACAGCTCACGAAGCGGGGGGGGGGGGGGGAGATGCAAGCTTTCAATAAACTGCTATCACCTCCCATCACACACTCCATGGCAGTGATACTGCAGGAGCTGTTAGCTCAAAGGCATAGGACAGCCCTTCCCAACATGGTACGCTCTAGATGTTTTGGACTATGACTTTAATCAGCCTCAGCCAGCATGGCTAATGGTTAGGGATGATGGGAGTTGTAGTCCCCATCACGCCGAGGTTGCTTGGTGTTGGACATTATGCTATTAATTAATACTAACTTATAGCTGTGCTATAATGCACGCTTGGAAATAATGGGCAAGTTGGGCATTGAAACCCTAAATAAAGAGGAAACTTCGCTACTGGCGTAAATTCGGGGATGACAGAGCTCTGTTTTTTAAATGAACTCATTGCAGCTAAAGTGGAAGGCATGGCCAGATCATGCTGCAAATCTAAAAACTGAGCAAACTGGTCAACTTTTGTCAGAGATGGGATTTCAGTCTATCCCATCAGATTGCTCAAGTTCTCAGGTAACATTCAGTCTCTACTCCCACCTGATCCCCCCAAAAAAGAAAAACCAAAGACCATTTTGTCATGAAAAAGAGCCAGAGGGTGGGATTTTTTTGGAATGCTTTCAATATGTTCTGAGATAATGATTTGCAATTGCTGCTACCTGGAAAATCTCTGAGAAGCTGGTAAAGCTAGGAGATAGAAGGCCACAATCTTAATTAATGTTGAATAAATGTTGGAGTGTTGACAATTTATTTTGTAATAACAACAAAACATTTAGCTTCATGTTAAAAGCAAAACAAAAGCATGTTAACCTGAACTTATGATGCTCCTAAAATGACAGGGGAACTAGGAAGTAACAAAGCAAAAGGATTTTGACCCTACAATATATTTTTTTTAATTTCATAAAAAATTATATACCATTCAATTGTAGAAAAAAACACAAAGCAGTGGCAAACATATGGCATGCAGAACAAAATGTATACTTGTTGCAACTATTATTCTACAAATATGACTGTTGCAGGATCCCAGGCAACTGAATACATTGCTTCAGTTCAATCCAATCTTTTCAACCACTACTATGGGAGCACTAAAAGGAAGATAGCTTAGGACACCTTTAAATGTTACCCTGGTCACATAGGACATTCTTTTTTCCATGCCTGGCTCCTGTGCAGATGGGATAATGTTTGAAAGAACCAGCCTCACATAGAGAACTCAGTGTGCAGTCTGGGAGGAGGTGAGGAGAAGACCCACCCCACCAACTCTCTGCTAGTGTGGTTGGATCATTTAAGGACTACTTCAACCACATGGCAGCCACTCACAGGAAAGTGGGTCCCATGAAACCATGGTTAGATTTAAAGGTCTACATAGACACATCAAGAAAAGGGCACTATCTAAGAAGTTTGTACTGCATTTGCACAAACATTCCATAGGGTTAACTGGCTGCAATACAAAAAACAAACAAGCAAACAAAAATCTTGCCTTGTGGGACTATAGGGCCCCATTGATTATGTCATGAGGAAAGGCTTGAAATTTTAATGAAATATATGGAATGCCTTTCAAAGAAAATGTTGATATTTCAAAACAATCCTGAAACTTTGATTTCCATATCAGTTCAGAGGTGAAGTCCACTGAATTCAATGGGGCTTACTCCCCGGTAAAGTGTGTTTCTGGCTTGCAGCCTTGGTTTCATAAAGCCTTTGAGACTGCAAGCTCCTGTACCCAATAGTATTTAATTTCCTCTTCATAATAAATGATTGTATGACTATGGCTTTGCAATAAATGATTCTGTTAAAGTTCTGGGTTTCAAGCTGACCCACCATTGATAGCTGCTCAGATTTTGTTTTGCTGCTTCAGCAGTCATAATCCAAAGTTTGAGTTTCCTTTTTTCCTCCACCCCCCTTGCAACTAGCAATTGCTGTTTGTATATGCGTGTAAAGAACCGACTATTTGAAATATCCATATATGTCTACATTGCAAACTCACCTGATTCTGCCCCTCGGGTGCTCTGATTGCTCTGACATAAAGCTTGTGCTGCTGAGACGTGAGGCACTGCTGGCACGGGAAATGGCTGACACATCACTGACATCACTATCTGATGATTTGGCAGAGACGTTATCACAACTTCTGTACTGATCTGTTTGTATGTTATACTAAAGAGTTAAAAGAGAAAGTGTGAGTTCTCTTGACACAGTGTGAGGGAGGGAAAAGCTTCATGGTGTTACAAATCATTATATTGTTGTGACACTGGTAAACTCCAGAAAATTTCTATTATTATTATTATTATTGAAAGAAACCCCCAAAAGAACAACAATGTCTTATTTTGCCAGACCAGTACAAGGAACACTGGTGGAGGAAGAGGATTGCGGCGGGAGTGCACCGCCCCTGGCAGCGCGATCCTGGTGGGGTGCCATTGTGGCTGCTCCATCACCTGCGCTGGGCGCCACGCCCCTGCGGGCGGCATGCCACGCCCTCAGCATGTGCACCATGCCCCCAGGACGCATGTCAGCCCCGCCCCCGCCTGCTCTCCGCCCCCAGAGCATGAAGCTCCACCACTGACAGGGAATAGTTCTCATAATATAACAAATGGCTCAGGGGCCAGTTTTCCTCAATAATAATAATAATAATAATAATAAATGGCCTCATTTATAAATGATTTCAGTTCTAAGTAGTTCTATACCAGCCTTCCCAAACCTGATGTGCTCTAGCTTCTTTGGACTACAATTCCCATCAGCCCCATCATGGCTATGCTAGCTGAGTTGTAGTCCAAATCACCTGGAGGGCCCCAGCTTACTGAAGGCTCTCTAAAGTTGCTATGAATAAACAAGAAACCAACTATTGGGTAGCATTGTGCCAAGGAGTCTCATAAGATGATATTACCATTCTCATTTTCAGCATTGGCCTGGTGGCATTATTTTTTTTAAAAAAAAAATCTGTTGACAACTGTAGCATTTTAGTATGTTGACAACTTCAAAGGCTATATTAATTGAAGATATAAAACTGAGAGGTTGATAAGTGATGATGACATCTGCTTTATGTTTACACCCCATAAATGAGCTTCTAGGCAGACATTTAGCATGCCTGGATACCCACAACTCTGGGAGGAGCTTTGCGGTGACGTAAAGTTAATAAATTAGGTAAATAACCTAATAAAAAAAAAACTTAAAACCATGGAGAGACCTGGTCTGAACAAAGACATTGCATTCTTATCTCATTATACATGACAAAGCCATTTTTCACCTTCTCACCCCTTGCTTTTTCCTGTAAGACCTATTGCAGTCGTTAAGAGTCGTCAACAGGCTCAACACAGCTATCTGCCAATCACCCATTCCCACCACCCTTCTGAGTAATACCCCTCCCCACCTTCTCACTATATAGAAGGGTCTGGAAACTTCTGTTTCAGTGTATCTGAAGAAGTGTGCATGCACACGAAAGCTCATACCAAGAACTAACTTAGTTGGTCTTTAAGGTGCTACTGGAAGGATTTTTTTTTTTTGACTAATTAAATAAATAAGCATAATGGCAGTGTCATCATTGTTAACAATGGTGGCTATTAACACATAGCTGTGCACATTCATGTACTGAAACCAGCGGGAATTGCATGGATTTCAGTAAGACATGAACACACATACCTACAAAATAGACTACAGCTAATACTTGGGAAAGATGCACAGATTTTTAAGTATAAAGTTAAGGTATGAAGTAAAGCTGATAGCATCTACTGCACAACACAGGGATTTTAGCCCTAAAATTATAATAGCCAGCCACATTTGAAAACTGAAGCAACCTGTTCAAAGAGTATTCTCTTGAGTTGAAATGTACTGGAAATATTTAGATGTAATAAGCTTTCATATGCTCATAGATGTCTTTTGCTATTTTGTATATCAGGTTCCCCCCCCTTTTGTTGAACTTATCTCATAAGCTATGCAACAAAAATCTTAACCATGGCTATGGTAAGTTAAACAAAGGTGTGGACTCCCAAAGATGAGCTCGCACATCGTTCCTTACTGGTCTTTTAAAACTCCTGTACTGTGCTGAACTAAATCAAGGTTTGGCTTAGCATAACATCCAAGCCTGGGGCTCGTGGTTGACCTCTCTCCTCACTAGCCCAACCACTGTAGCCAAAAGATTCCGGGACAATGTACATATGTGCATAGAAAGCATCACAAATATTAAATACAGCAGTAATAACATAAATAATACCCAGCCCACCAAATACAGATATATCGGAGCAGTGAGAAAGCATAGTACAAAAAGTTCTCCACCCTGTCGTATATTTTAAAATGTTGCTTCCCCAAAAATCTCCAGCTTATAATGGAGTGCAAGAACCATTATGCAGATAGAATTTAGATCAGCCTCATTATGTGCCTGACAGATTTCAGAATGAACCCAGGGTTCCACTGTTTAAAGTCTCCAATCTAAGCCTAAACTAAAATGGGGAACACCTTTTCATAAAGTATCCAAGCGCCTGTGAAAAGGGACTCTCTTTGGGCAATCTTTTCGGAGCAAATATGCACACAGGGAGAACTTCATCCAGTGCTCCAGAATTATCAAGGCAACTAGATGTTGCTCCATTTTGTGACATTATACTGTGAGACGCAATTAAAGTATCCTCAGAGTGCAAGAGAACAGAAAACATTTGCTTTGGCAATGAGGGATATACTGAATTCCTCCCAGTAAGGTAACTGTTGTTTTGCTTGCCCTCAGTAATGATATTGCAAGCAAAATTTGATTGGCTATGTAGTGTCTTGATGTTATCTTCCACACTCTATGATCCCTGGTTGGCTAGTGGGGGGGGGGGTGGCTCTAGAGAAGCAACAACGGGAATAATGAAGTGAATGAAAAACCAAGGAAGAGGTAAGTCTGTTTTTCATGGGAGGGCCCTTTTCAACCCCTTCCAACCTTTTCAGCTTGGATTTTTTCAGGGTTGAAAATCTGGTGCAGCCCTCCTAGGTAGCACAACTTAACTTTTGCACTAGCTGCAAGCTGGAGATGCATACCATTATTGTGCATGCAGTTTCATTATTTCCAAACAAAAATATCCAACTTTCAACAAGCCCTCTCACTGGTTCAGAGTAGCAAACATAGTCTCCTCAGATGTTTTGTACCCCAGCTCCCATCAGCCCCAGCTGACCTGGCTAATGGTCAGGCAGCTGTAATCCAAAACATCTGGAAGGTACCATGTTCAGTGTGTTCCAAACACCTTCAGATCTTTCAAGCTATTCTATTTGACTTAGGTTCTTTATACTTAATCTAAAAATCATGTTTGCAGTTTGGCAGCTTTAATTGGGCCATACATGAAAATGGCCATGTCTGGTGCAGTCACACACTGGCGTACCACCTCAAACATGACTGATACAGAACCTGGAATCTGCCTGAGAAGTCTGTTATTTCTACTCTACAGAAGAAGGAATGCAAGCCTAGCAATCAAGGCAAACTACAGTCCATGTTAGATGTAGTTGTGCATACAACCTAATCTAGTACAGGGAGCAGGTGCAGAAACAGTAGTAACCATACTGGGACAATGTCTCTCAAAGATTCCACCCTCTCATCTTGCTCCTCTCCGCTGTTCTGATTAAAGAATTGTCACATTTCATTGGTAGGCTTGCTTTTCTTTAAAAAACGAAAGAAAAACCCCCATGAACACTGAAATCTTAAATTTAATAATCTAGTAAACACTTATAAATCAGATCAACCATTCCAAGCCTTGCTCTGTATCTTCAAGAGGCAAGACACTTATTCCAGTTATTCCAATTATACCAAATATCTACCTAAGAGAAAAACATCAAACACAAATATGCAAATAACTCTTGCCACTTTCTTGTGAAATCAAAAAGCCCCTCTGGGGTGATTCTACAGCTCCCATTACATAGGACTAAAGACAACTGTAGCAACAAAACTGTTTCAGGAGCTTCTGATGCACTGTAAAAACTGAATGGATGAAATTATGCCCCCAAAATAAAGTTAGTATTTGTAGTGACTTCAAGTCTTCCTAGAAACTTTTGCGTTAGATCGTATTTTAAATCAAGGTTTCTCCTTCCCCTTTCCAAATAAAGTATTATATTTTAACACTAACTTTACCTTAGTATATTGCTCACGTTCAAGTTCTTGACTAGAACCAGACTCTGTTGTCTGGTTATAACGGTGCATTTTCATTTTCATCTGTCTCGTTCGTTCCTCCACTACTAAATTTGCTGTAAAAACACATAATGGAAGCCTATTAAAAAGAGACGAAAAGCTTTTAAAGAAACAAATGGTTTACATGCAACTTAGACCTTATTTCAACTTGAACAAGAAGTATTCAAATAACAAAAATAAGCACTGTGTGTACACAAGACATAGGCATGCTAATGTTAATATAATGATTTGCTTGCAAATATTTGTAGGATACAATTCTAAATTTGCTACATAATTATAGGTGGTACAATAGATTCTAAACCAAGAAAAGAACATTTGCTTGTTTAAAGCTGATAAATCTTGGCAGTACAGTAGACCCACATATTATGCAGGCGGTACATTATGGGGACAGAGCATAAAGCCAAAATCGTGTATAATCAAATCACATTGGGTGCAATGGCGGGTGGGATTGCCAAAGTTCCCCCCCCCCCCCAGATGCCCACCCGCTTTCTATTTATTTATTTGCCACGCTTGTAAAGCTGAATGTGCACAAGTTAAATGTGTGTACATTGCGAGTCTACTGTATCTGTAGAACTGTAGCATTCAATCATCTCAACATAAATATAACTATACTTCGTTATCCTATTCAAAATAACACTATGCAATACTTGCAAGTGTGATAGATGTGGGTTCAGACAATCATTGCACTGGCTTCTATAAAACTAACTGGCTAAGGCCCCAATCTTAGTCTATGCTAAAGTCTGAAAAGGGAGCATTTTTACACCTCACACTTAAACCCTTTGTAAGAGAAGCTGGCATTCCAGAAAGAAAGCCAAGCTGTGGTTGGTATTCAGCTAAATTGAAATTAAGGGGTCTAACTTAGGCATGTTTAATTAATTTAAGTGTCACCTCTGAATAACAGTTGAATACCATCCTGTACGTAGCCTCTTCAGACTTTGATTTGAGTATTTGATTTACAGTTATTATATCACATTATATCACTCACTAATTGGGCCTGAGTGCCAGACTCCCTCCCTCCCTCCCTCCCTCCCTCACAAGGCTATCAAAATTGATAGGTTACTTCTCAAACAGCTACAATCTTGAAATCAGGTGCACACGCAGCCTGATGCAATCTACATCTCCTCACAAAACTGGTGACTCAATGTATACCCCAAAATGTTCAAACCACTCATGTACCATATACAGGCAAAGTACTCTGATTACTGAAAGAGTCTGAAGTGGACGTTAGCGTACCACTGTCAGAAAAAAGGGGGCTCAAAGTATATCACTCAAATGGTCAAGGTGTTTCCAGGTGATTCAGGAAGCAGACATGTAAAAATACACAAGGTCCAATTTTCATAGAGTCTGTCTGGATTTTTTTCCCCTCATAAAGGTTGCCTACAATTGTGTATTTTGATTTCAGAGGTTACAGATTCACCCAATTCGTGATTATTGATTTTACACAACAAGAGTATTATCAAAACACTGAGTAAATCACATTATTTTATGTTACAATGATATACAAAAAGATGTTTTATTAAGGAGATACACAATGCAAATGTGGAAAATCTAACCTTAATAGATTTCTTTCTCTCTCTTCAATAATGTTTTAATTTGGTAAAGTATATAAAGTTATTTAAACTACAGCATGCAACAATAAATCAATGAGAAATATTAAAAAACAGCACATATTTAGCTTTAAATTTAATACTGCCTAATTTTCCACATTCTTAGTCACAAAACCATGTTTTTAGTTGTAAAACTCCATTTAGTAAACAGAACAAAACGAAACAGTGCCTCAAAATATTAATCTACTTTTTCAGATTCATGTCCCCTCTCCCATGCAAACCCAACTTTATCTGGAAAATGCCCCAAGAAACATATTTAGATTGCTAACTATATGGTTACTTGTGGTGAAGTCTCAATGAAACTACATGGTGCCGTCTGTACCAGATCTAAAACACCAAAGTGTTTATTCCATGTGCAGCATGTTGTTGTTTTTTAAAAAAACTTTTTCTGTCTCTGTTATTGTTATGTTGAGCTGCTAATATTACTTTTCTGCACACTGCACTGTTCAATCACGTTGGAAAAACAGCATGCGATTGAAATAAATTAAAGAATTGTAGGCTACTCCATATGCCTATTTATCACCTACAAACGCAATGATCCTCAGATTGCAGGTTCCAATATGAATGCATTTATATGAAAATAATGTGAGTTTATTAACTGAATTGTAGATTTGTGTATTAGAAACTCTGTCTTTCAAATTCCCTTTCAGGAAGCCTGGTCAACAAGGCATCTTTTCTCTAGAGAGCAAAGGTGAACAACCTGTAGCCAATGGTGCAGTCCCCAACCTCATTTTATATGCCCCCCCGAACTTTCCGGAGTTGCTCTACTCTTCTATCCCAGTGGAATGGAGCCCCTTTCTAACTGTTCACATCCTCCTTAATGTTCCTGGTTTTAAGAAGTGCTTTCCTCTTTCTGCACAATTGCAGAAAATTTGGAAGAGGCGGTATTACATTTAAGAAAAATATATTGATGGGTTTTAACTAACATTTCCCTGGTTGTATGACTTTGCAAAAATAAGTCATTGTCCCCCAGATCATTGAGAACAAATTTAGGGTTGTTCTGCTTTGTATATGTGTGCGTGTAGCACATAAAATCTACTTCCACTTGCTTTTTAAACGGAAAAAAAGATTCATTGGCCTGATGGACTTGAAGAAAACATATGTATGCTTATATGAGAGTAATTTCATCAACCCAGTTGGGCTTACTTCTGTGTAGAGCTCTACAGGAGTAGGAGCTGGTTAAAACTGAGTTAGAGTAATCTTTATTATTTATGAATGTAATCTTTATTAATTAATTCAATACACTTTTGTCTCTTGCTATGTCCACCAATGGCATGTGGCCTCCAACCAATTACCCTTGAAGATATGGGGGCTTTGATAGAAAAAACAAGGTTGCCTATCCCTGCTAGAGAGTAACCATGCTCATTTGAACATGAAAAATAACATATCTGTCATTCAAATAACTGGTTTAGTGTATTCCCCAACCAGTTCAAATAGTCCCAGTTACGTGGCCAACTGTCAGAAATCCATCTTGGTGTGGCGAGCAAGAGTAGCCTGTTAGCAGTGGCGGAGCTTCAAGCTCTGGCAGGGGGGCGGAGAGCAGGCGAGGGCATGGCTGGTGCACTCCCAGGGGCATGGCGCCCAGTTCGGGGGGGGGACTGCGATAGCACCCTACCGGGATCGTGCTGCTGGGGGCGGTATGCTCCCCCCGCACCCCTGTTCCTCCACCAGTGCCTGTTAGATGATTCATATGGGAATCATTGCAGGCATGCCATAGCAAGCACAAAACTGGCTGTAGAGTTAGATAGGTGAACTGGCAAAGGAGGAGGAGACCAGTATCAGATGTGGTGGGACAGCAGTGCTCAGCTGCATTACTGTTGCTGACCAGGATATAGAGAAGTAAGGTTAGCACGGTGCTAATGAACTGATGAAGCCAAACCAGTGCTCCTGCTGGTGTGTTTGCACCACACTAATCTCACCGCCACCTTGTTCCTTCCCTCTAGCTCCTAGTAAGCAGGAGTGACACAACTGACTGGAAGTCAGGTGAGCAGTGCCACCCTGCCATGCTGCCCACCACTGGTTTGGGACAATGTGAATGCAAGAAAAATAGAGTCAACAGCAACAAGGAGAAGAAAGAAGTCACACTCCTTGTCAAACTGCAGGTCTTGAGTTATAAATATCTAACTTTAGAGAAATACAGTCAGGAGACAGCTAGAAGACAATCAAGGCCTGATGAATATATGGGGGAAACTATGAAAAATGGGGAGAGAAACCTATTACCTGGCTTTCAGGAGTTTAGACACTATCCTGTCCCAGAATAAGAGACTTGACATTCAAATAGCACTTTTGCATTCTACAACTATATACTTTATCAATAATTTGAACACTGTTGATTTCTGCCTTGAGCCCTTGGCATATACATTTAAATAAACAAAACATTATTCAAGTTGACTGAAGCTCATTGGTGTTGAGCCCATGACTCTCCTGGAGAAATCTCTATGCCTATTTTTGGCTATTGAAACTGAAACATTGACTCTAGAGGACCACCTCACATGATCTGGCTGCCATGGGGGAAGCCACTGAAATCGCTTCTGTGTGGTCTTTCGTGTACACTGCAAGCAATTTCATGCGCACCAGCTCATACTTCCCAGATCTGGCCCTACCACATGGTTTCTTTCCATACTCCAGCAAGCTATAAATAGAAAAAGTAATTTATGCATGGTGCCTAGCACAGTGACGGGTGTGGGATGAGTAATCAAAATGATGATGATGATGAATAGGCATGGTATTAGCAATTAAAATTATGATGATGATTAGCGATAAGAACGACATGAATTGTGATGAAACAAATTAAGCTGAAGCACAGATAGAAATCGCACTGTGGGGACCAGTCCATAGGATGGCATGAAGTGCATGAAACTGCTGGCCCTGTAGATCAGCTGCCATGAGAAGGAAGTTTCAAGCTGTCTCTACATGGCAGCCATATTGTGAGAAACACTTTATTACCCTTGCCTATTAATAGACTGTGGGTGGTAGAATTAGATGCATGCTTTCTCTTTCTTTCTCATAATTTAGCAGCAGGAAGTTATCAGAAATCTACAGCCCAGTTCCTACACTTAGCAGGCTTGCATTAGATAAACTGGCATGCTCCCCACAAATGAGGTTGATGCTCCAATTTGCATGCTGTTTTTACAAAAGAGGTGAAGATCATACAAATCATGTTTGCATGTACAGTACAAATTTCCACATAGCTTCACATAATATAGCAGGTGCTTGGTGGATGAGAGGGGCATCTAGTCCTCCACTGCCCCACCATGTAGACGAAACTAACTTTTTTTTAGGTGTACGACAGCCGAAAAGGAAAGAAAGCAACTCTGAAAATATGTCTGCTGTAAAACAGGCAGGGGCATTCAAAGCGTGTATGTAACAAAGCTGAAAATAGTTTTCTGTTGTGAAGATATGAATGGGTGTGCATGCATGCTCAACAGGATTAACATAAACAGTTGGAAAAATCTGAACGACTTAATAGAGCTAAATTGGATCATAGTTAGTACCACTTTTAACAGTGCAAATTTCAGTGCTTAATCCCTCCTCCAGTTGAACACAAGTGAGGATATGATTGCTTATGGTCAAAGTTAGATGGACAAATACTGCAGAAAAGAGTAGGCTTCCTTCCTTCTGGAGTCTACGATGCACATTTCTTCCTTGCTTGCTTTCATAGCACAGGTTTGTCTGGAACCTGTAGCTTTCCAGATGTTGTTGAACTACAGCTGCCTGCAGAACAGCCAGTGTCTTGGATGACTTCTAGGTCCAGTTGACTTGTATGAGGAGATTCACTGTCATAGTCACATTGGTTTGATCCTTTTACAGACAGCGTGCTCTTGTCATCTTGATAAAGGTATACATGAAAACTCTGTTGTCTCAAACCACAACCTAAACCAGCATCTTAGTCAATGTTATGGGTGAGGGAGAGTAATCAAAGGACAAGTCATCATACTGATAGTAATGGATGATGAAGCAGAAGTGATAAAATTTCCAGTCATCTGTTCTTATTAGAATGAGAACACACACATTTTTAGGATCTACAGGTGCTGTGAAACTAACTCATAGAATACTGGGAGCCACCTGCCAAAGGTTCTCCATCTCAATGTATCAGAGTCTGATGAATTTGTTTAGGAAGTTTTTGCTTACAATGTGTCATGCTCTCCCATCTATTGAATAGGTGTGAGTGCCATGTTTGACCTCTGTTCCACAACTGTGTGTGCAGCAACTGTTGGATTATCCCTTCTACCAGCCTTTACTTTGTCAGATTTCCTGGAATGGGGCAAACTACAAACCAGCCCCTTGAGTACCACCTTGGTTTCAGTGCTGGGGTTGCAGCTGTTTCTGAAGGGCTGTATCCATTCCAAGGCAAACTTGGCTAGCCACATACTGGCCCTTGGGTTTGTATCAGCCATATTTCTTGCAGAGATGTATTTGTGGGTTTGCTATGCACCAATTCAATTGGTCATTGTTTTAGTAGTTAGGCTGACAAAATGCATTGTGGGCTATAAGGTTTGTTAGAAGGACAAAGGAAATGCTTGTGGTGCCTGAGAGAAGAGTCACAAGTCCACTCCAGGTGACTAAAAATAAATTACAAACTTTGTTTCTAGCCACATTAGGTGGGAAGCTGGGAGGCTGCTGTGGCAATTGGCTTTTCTGCTCAGTCATCCTAAAAAAAGGGGGCTGGAAAAACCGATGAGCTGGTGCTTGGGTACACTTACTCACAAGTAGATAGTTGGTTGTGCTGTAGAATTCTCTTCTCTTTTCTTCCCTCCTTGGGTCCATGGTGCAAAGGCAGCAGACAACAGATGAAAGGCAGAGGCTTTCCCGACTGCCTTTCTTCCTCCTGCCACTCTGGCTTATGGTATGATGTCAGGGAAGTCGACAAGAACGCACCTCTCCATTAGATCAAAATGGTGGTTGTGACACTATGCAGACCATCTCAGTCTAGCATTTCTAGGGGCTAAGGCTGACCTGGAGGAGCAGCTGCTTACCTGATGGCTTTCCTTGGTAACTGTGCTCTAGGAGCCCAAACAACATCCCTGACAAGTCTCCAGGAAGAGGCAGCTATGACAGAAACAGTTGCCTTCTGCCTCAGCAGTTTGGCTTGTTAAGCCAGGGCAGTTCAGGTTTCAAGTTCCCTGTATACAAACCATTTCTAGTACAGGTAACAAGCATCTTATGCTTATTTTACTTACACAATTACAGCTTTGTGTAGGTGTGTGGGGAAAATCAATCAATAAATTGAAAATAGTGGAACCCACTCTCCATTTATTTACCCACTCCTACCCACAGCTCCAGGCTTACCTGGCTTTGGGAAAGTGGCATGGGGGCTCTGGCAGTATCCCAGAGCCCCTGCACAGCCTTCAGAAAGCTGGGTGAGGCGCCAGGTCTAGAGAAGAAGGCTCAAAGGCACTGGTAGGATTGTAGAGCCCTCCATCCACCTTCTCAAAGCCAGGTAAACAGCCCTATACCTTGCAGGGGGCAGCGGTTCTGTGGGTTTCTGGATCTACACATGTTTGTGTTTGCATGTGGATTCCCAGAACTGAACCTTTGCATAAGATGCGAGTTACCTGTATACGTGTTGCAAAAACCCTCTATAGATTTGATGCAATGATAAATTGTAAATTCATGATCCTTTTGATTCTTGAAATTTGTAACGAGTATGGAACATTCCCAAAATGTTAAAAAAATTCCTGGAATCTCCAAAACGTTGTTGTTGCAAAAGTCGAATCGATTTCTAATAAATATTCAGAAATAATCTCAAACATTAGTTCATTTCTAGCTTATTATTCCTGAATCTTGAGGAGGGATACATAGTCTCACATTCCATGCTCCAGTCACTTCTCTAGTCCATTGATGCACTCTCCATTTGCAAACTCTTGTGTTCGTCTACATTGAGGAACCTCAAGCACACCTTCCAAGGTCCCATGAATACTTCCTCATTGGCTCATCAGTGTCCTACTTATCTGTCTCCAACTGTATTCATCAATTCCCACTATCCAACACTAAATCCAAGGTGCAGCTAAGGCTCAAAGGAGGCTATAGCACTTTTACATTATCTTCTATAACCCCATTGGTCATTGGTTTGGGATGCACACAATTTTGATGTTCTTTCAGCACTTCTCCTCTGAGCCTCTTATGTATTCTAGAAATTACCTGAGGGGTAATGTTTTTCTGTTTGTTTCTCTCAAGGTTTCCCTGTAGAAGATCAAATCCTTTATTTTGGATCCACATGCTAGTCGTTCCCATTCAGCATGTTATGGTGGTACACATAGTGTTCTTGTTTACCAATGGAAGAAAAATTGTACTCATTCCAGACTGACAAGCAGACTGAACAACTTGACCCAGCCCAACAGCCATGTTTTATTGTCTCCCAGGTGTTTAGAAACCCCCCCCCCATTTTTTCAGTCTCAGTCAGGCAGCTCAATCTCAGTCAGTGAGTTATTTGTGGGGACACAAGTTGCGCACTCTTAAAATTACTGAGCTGGTTCTGGAGGACTCCAGTATATCAAAACCAATCACCTCATTCAAACGCCCAGAAGAACATTCAAAGGTAGAGATAACCTAAGCCAATGCCACACTTATTTTTACCTTTTTTACAGTATGCATCAGCAACCATTAGGTCTCCTGTCTTAACAGTAAACTTCTTAAAAATCATCCAGAGACATATGTATGAATTTCTAATTATTTATATCTTATATTTGTACTCTGCATTGCATTTATATTTTAAGTAATTCTTCTCTCTTGTATACTACCCTAGAAAAAAGCCCCACTGGGTTTAATAGGATTTACTCCCAGGTAAGGATAGCACTTCAGCCACTATCACTTTTAAGGGTTGCTTAATTTGATGTAGATATAACATGGAGTCTGGCTACAGAGCCATTTATAAATCATGGCACAATCGCCACGCATCTCTCAACTTTTTAAAATCTAGTCCTGTAGCAGAAAACAGCATGAGAGCCATCTCCAGCTCCACAGGGTGAGATTGAGGGGTTCTCAATAGCAATAATTTGTACACCATCCTCAGTGACAAGAGGAAATAAAACATTGGCATATGCATGGTTATAACAGATTCCATTCAAAACAATAGCAGAGGTAACTATGATGCATTTGGAGACAGAGATAGTTATACTCCTTATCTGCTAACTATAGCTCTCTTCACCCATGTGCAAAATTTACAATAAATGTGTTGAGGAGACAGGCCTTCCAGTGTCAATGCACTCATGGCGTCCATTCCCAATGTTCTGACAGCCTTTGGGGATAGGAAACACCTATGCTGATACAGTTGTAGATCTCTACAACTCCCTTTCACATGTCTAACACAGTGCATGGACATTAGGGTGAGGTGGAGTGATAATGTCAGGGTGGGGCCCAGTGGGGCCTGGTCCCATCCCATGCATTCTTGTACACATGGGGCACACATGACAAGGGCTTGTGATTAAAAACAATAAAAGGAAATATTTACAGGGAAAATTCAGAGTTCTTTTTGAGGATTTCTAAGGCTGCTGAAGCAAATGGGAAAACCTTTCGTAGTTGTAGTACCATTTCAGGCTTCAGCTCTCTCTGTGTGTACATGCTCTCTGCACACAGAAAACTGAGTTTAATGGGAATTACTCCCAGGCAAGTTCTGAACAGCAGCCATAGACTTTCCTTTAAGTTGCTCTACCCGTTACTTCTTTCTGGAATGTTAATTTCCTGTGGTGGCCACCCCCCCCCCCACAAAAGCGAAGTACAGTGGTACCTCGGATTACATATGCTTCAGGTTACATACGCTTCAGGTTACATACTCCGCTAACCCAGAAATAGTGCTTCTGGTTAAGAACTTTGCTTCAGGATGAGAATAGAAATCATGCTCTGGCGGCATGGCAGCAGCAGGATGCCCCATTAGCTAAAGTGGTGCTTCAGGTTAAGAACAGTTTCAGGTTAAGTACGGACCTCCGGAATGAATTAAGTACTTAACCCAAGGTACCACTGTATTCAAAAATGCAGTTAATGTGTCACCAGCAGCATAAACTTGCACTCAGTTTAGGATTTTTAGTTTTTGCTGCATAAACGAGTCATGACACAAGATAAAACAGTTGGTTTATGGCCTTTATCAAGGTCACACATCAAGATTCTTCCTGGGTGACAGATTTGTCTCAACACAATAAGTAAGTTCAATGGTAGATATGCCAGGTTGTTGGTGTTTTAGTGCACAGAGGTGCCCCTGAGGCCATATTGTGACAAAACACAATGAAGCATTTGAAATGGAGATGCAGATGTTGATAATCATGACAGATTTTTTCCTTTTTTTAAAAAAAAGCAGTGGAGTTAAGAAAAGATTTAGAATCAAGTATACAAGGAAATATTAAAGGAACAAGTTACTGTTCCTTTACAGTAATTCTAATTCTACAGTAATTAGAATTGTGTTGATTGACCGCAACATGTCTTAATTGCCACAGACAATTACAGAACAAGGGCAATTGCATGGAAGTAGTTTTTGGTTATACATTAGCAGAAACTAAGATCAAACCCACAAAAAAATGTGTAGAGCATTCTTGAGCAGGCCCCCTGCTTACAAAAGTAGAGTTGTGCTGATCAGCTGCTGTCTGTTTATCTTTACCCATTTAGATCTCAGTGGCCAACCCCCCACCATGACTGCCTGAACAAAGGACAGGCATTTGCAGCCTTACAATTTATAACTTTGGGAAAACTTACAGGCAGGCACTTCCAGCACTTTTGAAAGGTTCCAAGCACATTTTCCAGGCAGCTTGATGGGAACCAATGGCACAGCAGTGCTTACTTATGCACTCATTGTGTTTGGTCCCAGCTCCTGATAGAGAGAACAATTCAATCCTGCTGAGGTCACTTGCTGTCTGCCTGTACTCCACATGGCCTACTGCTAGAGGGTTCAAATAAGGTGCCTCTGTTGCTCAAGTAACCTCCCTCACCCCTTCCCTTTTAAACTTGTTGGCTCCTGCTTCTCTTCTTTAGGAAAGTTTTTAATGTGTAACATTTTAATGTATTTTTAATCTTTGTTGAAAGCCACCCAGAGTGGCTGGGGAAACCCAGCCAGATGGGTGGGGTACAAATAATAAAAATAAAAATAATTATTATTTGTTTGGACAGTCCTGGTATCATAAAGCCGTTGACCAACATTGCACCAGGACACTTCCTAGCATTCCTAAGAATGCATTCCAGTTCTCTTCCACTGAAGCACTCCAGTGGTAGGTCAGCATAAGAGATAGTAGTGTAGTGGGTTGATCAACTAATGGCAGAAATGCTTTGCCCATTATAAAGGTCCAGGTACCTAGACTGCCCCCTTCTTCACACTGCTGGACTTCATAAACAGCTTGGCCAGCATCAGATGTAGATATTCCCAGTGTCTCCTTCCAGCTGGATTTATGTTACCCTTCCTGATTCTTGCAGTTACCTGTTTGTGATGGGTGAGTATTTGCTAATGGATTAGGTTCTCCCTGACTGTTACTGTGATGTTCCCTCCCAAAGACCTCCTTTGGGCTTTACTTCTTACTGCTTTGGCACCTCATTTGCCCCCCATTATGTCCAAACCAGGGAACTCAGACTAGGAAAATAAGTCAGGATCGCACTGAAGTAGAGATGAGAGAAGGAATGCTAAAATCCAGGGTTCATTTCCAGCTTACAAAGCCATGGTATATGAAACATGGAACAATTGTCAAAACTAGGCTCAAGTGTCTTTTTAAAGTGGCCCATATTGATCCCCATGATTAAACAGAGCTTTCAGAAGATCTACAAAAGGTAAGGGTTTTTGTGTGTGAATTCTCCAGTCCTTTATACTGGGTCCAGAACTGGGCATATTCTCATTATCTGTGAGATAGAAGTAAACATTCCCAGACGATGACAACCAAGTTTGTACCTGGTCAGAGGTTGAGATAATATTTCATTAAAATAGATTTGAGGTTAGTAAAACTATTTTACGACTCTAATGGACTGGATGATGTTTAGATACTTGAGAAGTAACCTTTTCCACAGATTTACATTCTTAACTGAATGTAACCTACAAAAAATGGATTGACATGAAATTAGTGCAGAAGAAAGGTAAAAATAACATGACGAGTGTTAGTAAAATTGACATGAATATTTACCTTTTGATGATGAGCTATAATTCTCTTGTTCTTCAATGAATAAAATGCACGGAATGATGGGAACAAAAGAAAGAAATCAGCAAATTTAAAGTTAGACAAAAAAAGGTGTTATACATGAGAATGACAAACACTATAGGCTCTGTTGCAGCATGCATAAAATTAATGTGGGGAACTTGGATGACAAGACCATGACAAATTATAAAGTCTGAGGCCAATAGAGAGCTAAGTATGGTCAAGTCCATTGGAATAAATTGCCTTAAGCCCACTTAACAAGATGTTGGGTTGTGGCCTGTTCTTTTTTTAAGATAAACTTTAATATTAAAAAATAAAAAGCTACTTCTCTGTTGTACACAATGAGCACTTAAAAAATAAGCAGTAGGAAAAGGGTTACTCAAGTGAGGAGACATCTCTTCAACTGTTACTTTTTCACATCTTTCATTTAAAAAGATTCACACTAGTGCTGGGTGGAGCCTAAAACGTACATTGGAGCAAGTATTTTCTTTTTATCCATTCCCGATTAAAGTACTTACATACTGCACTTAATCTGACCGGTATTAAAAAATACACGATTGTATCAGAAAGCACTCTCCAGTTCAGTCCAACAACAACTAAAGCAAAGCTTGAATTGCAAACAACGGAAGAGCAGGATCACACACACAAAGAGTGAAGCACCTATGGGAGTATGTTAACAAAAGATTGAATGAATGAATAGCTACTGCATGACTTTTCAATGAGCAATTGTCATATCATTTTCACAACGGTGACCATTAAAAGTAGCTTGCTTTATTAAATATTACTGAACACCTACTTTTCCTTTGAAAATACCCACTTTTATAAAATGCAGTGGCTGTAGGGTACCCCCCCTCCCCTCTTCTTTCCTGGATGTGCCATGTAATCCAACAATAAGCACTGGCAACTTTAAAATAATTCAAGAAGTGTTTTAAACAATGTAATAGGAAATAAAGAAATGAATAGGAAGTCCTTTCAATAAACGGGGGTTTACTATCTGAAACTAAACTGCAGAATGCACAGATCAAATGGCTCACGAAACAGTGCAAAATATTGCAGAATTAAACATCGCCTTACTTCCAGGTGGAGTTGTGATTTGTGTGATTTATTGTCACTGAACCAGGTTCAAATATTTTTTTAAGTGTAAATGACCAGAGCAGCATTTTCCGTTCACCTAGCAATCTATAACCACTGGTATTTGTGAAAGCAAATCCATCAAGCATCTCTTCTAGAAATCTCTATTCATCTGAAGTCTGCTGGATAGCATGCTTTGTTGAATCAAACAAGAGCAGAACAAAGGAAAGTCTGAAAACTGAAATATTCTCATAAGCAGGAAGCGGTCAAGTGTCCTCAGTGAACTGCAATGCTAGTTCAAACATAGCTCAATTGCTGGCAAATGTTCTTCCCTAAGTATCACTTGCACATTATTATTATTATTATTATTATTATTATTATTATTAGTAGTAGTAGTAGTAGTATTGCAACAAACACAGCTATATGCATTGAATATAAAGCTTCATACTAAGAACAAGGAGCCATTTTTTTACTTTGTTTTTAAACCGTTATAGCATGTTGGTGTAAAGGTGGCATGGCTGTGCTGAAAACTCAAGAGGTTTATAACTTTTTAGTTAAAAACTGTTGTAACAAGCTAGGCAAAGACCTTCATGATACAGCTTTATTGAGGATAGCAGGGTGTTTGAAAGACAGTGGTAATGCACCTGTTTGATTTTCAACCTTAAAATAATACTGCCGGGCTAATTCTAGCAAAAGCAATGCAATTTAAATCCATATAAATGTGTTAAGAACTAAAGGCACTCCTAGTACAGTATTATAGATGGTAGTAATCTAGTCTCAGTGTATCAGTGGGCTCAGGCCAAGTAGACACACACACACACACACACACACACACAAAATATCTGGTGTTTTGTTTTAGAACTCTGTACTCTATCTGTATTCTGACATTTAAAAGCACACTTTTTTAAAAGCACCTCCCTCTTTCAGACGTGTCCTTTCACATCTTCTCTTTTGGCCACTTGCTTGCACTAATATACTCATTTCTCAAAAGACTGTTAGAGATACCGTAATATGATACAAACTGGCAAGCAGGCACGAATGTTATACGGAACAATTATACTTTTGTTTTGTTTTGTTTTGTTTACTATCGGTAAATAAAATTAAAATACAGACGTCATTTCACTGGCAGCATTCCTTTTCCATGAAAACGATTAAGAGAGCCCATTCTAGAATACTGACATTTGCTACAGTTTTTAGCTGAGTATTTTGTCTTTGCTTGTCTTTTTTATCCTGTATCTTAGGCACATGGAAAACTTTATGCAATAGAAGCATTTCACCAGAGTTTGTTCATTTTCAATTATACTGTAAGACAGATGTATCATTCTGTAATCACCTAAAGATATATTTCTCAACAAGCCCTTGCATATTAGGCTAATTTGGTTAGGAAGTGAAGTTGCCATAGGGTTAAGGGCCTAATTAATTCAATTAAAACTTCTCCTTGACTTCAGCATGCATCAGCCCTCATAATGCTAAATATACACCTTAGGCTTTCCTGAAACCCCTAGAGTCATATCCGATATTTCTCGGTGGGTTATATCCAACAAGCCATATCGAGAGTAAACCCATTGAAATCTTTTTACTTAAACTGGCACTTGTTCATTAATTTCAATGGCTCTGCTCTGAGTGTGACTTAATTGGAGACATCCATTTATCTATACTTCCACTATGCATGTGTATCTTTATTTCTAACAGATAAGATCAGAAGCTGGCCAGATGTTTGATGTCCATTTCCCACTAAGGTGATTGTGTAGACATTATCCTTTATCCACAGGAAATAAAATCTGGACTTCCTGTATTTTTACATTGAGATCAGTTCTTCTTTGGGATCTCATCACTGCTGCCAAGTCAGAGAATTGCTCTGCAGAGGGATTTAACGTTTGGACAAAACTCCTCCTATGCCAGTTTTTACATTTCCAGTTGAGTTAATGACAGATTGAAAAGAACAACAAATGGCAGGATTTGGCTGAACATATGAAACACTTAAAAAAAAAGGCTGTTCAAGGTAACAATGAAAATAGCAAGACTTTCATACTTTAACAATTTATTCTATCCCTGCAGAAATAACCCTCAGTGTTTTCCTAGTCAAAACCCTGTATGCCTAGTGGGCAAAGAGGGCAAATTGGAAATGCACAAGACAGATGCACAGACCCACCCTTGGTTATGGCCAGCTGTGAAGGAACTTCCAAAGGAATGGCACCTTTTATCAAAACAAGTGTGTCCCTTTAACAGCAATAGATTAAAAGTTCCAGCCAGAAAATCTTCACCCAGAGTCATCATGTTAATTTTTTTAACAACATAAAGCATATACAAGAAGTGATATAAAGTACAAGTGTAAGAGCACCTATTTAAGGAAACGCCCACGGCATTGCGTTTTGTTTTGTTTTCGACATTGCTGCAGCCATTCTAGTTTTCCACTCTTGTGGTTTGAAACGGAGACCAGCTGATCAGATTACAAAATCCTATAAGCATCATTTGAACTGAAATAGTATAGTACATTTTCCAGTAATAAGAAATTCTTTACACTCAGGGGGAAAACACACAAACATTATACCTCATCTGTTTTCTTATTACGTGCCAACAAAGAAATAATATGCAAATATCCACAAAACTCTCTCTCCTCTTTGTACAGCCGTCCTATAATTGACAGTTTGAGATCATGCAACCTGTTGAACTGCAATGTAGTTTTGTAGCAAGTTGTTGAACCAATGAGACCTTAATTCATGGTGACATGATATAGAACAGCAGATACATTACACATCAAAACAACGTGCAGAAAGGAGCAAATATCCAAGTGAAAATGAATGTATGGAATGGGAAACCACTTTGACATACTCTCTACACTTCAATGATGGCTGTCATTCATTAGGAAACTCACATCTATATGATGCATGTATTGGCAAAGAATGAACATTTGAACCATCTCATTCTCAATACATATTCATATCTACAAGGATGCATGACATCAATTTGCTATAGAGAAAGAAAACCTTCAATGTTTTGCCCTTTCAGTTCTGAACTGCACCATGTAATTAAAATACGAAAACGCTAAACAAGTTTCACATGATCTCTAATGTAAACCTAGATATCTGTGATTTCAGAAATGTAAGCAGGTGATTCCATCCCCACCACAGCCCAGTAATCCAGTAATTAAACTGTTGTAAATATGATGAAGAAACAAAGCTATTAGTACAAGCTAGATAGCAGATGCTGCAATATCTCTCAGCCATCTGTCTCAAATTTTCTCTAAATGTGTTGCTGATGTCTTCATTTGTGTTTTCCTAAGTAGTACATTAATTTTCCCCAACTTTTGCTTTTAACTTTTGACATGCTCAGAAAGGGATATTGTTTGCATTGTTCACATTTCTGTCAGCAAATTGCAATCAGTTAGCCTTAGGAAGACAGCAAAATTAATGAAACATGAATAAACAGAGTGGGTTATTCTCTGCCACCTTAATCTGCCCCCTTGCCAAGAACCCAGCTTTAAAAGTACATACATCGCTAGAAAACATGAAAAGACTTTTTGAAACAATGCAATAATCAATTGCACACCCTAGTTTGCAATCCACTTTTATAAGAATGTACTTGTTAGAAAGCAATAAAGCATTGAAGACTCTATTTACAAAAAGAAAAAGCAAGATGGTTTTGCAGCACAGGAAGAGGAAGGAAAACAAACCCAAGATTTTAAACTGTAAGCTTGTTATTTGATACCTTGCTCTATACTGCCGCTTCTGATAGGAACTTGTGGAAGCTGTCTTCCCCTACGGCTGCTGAAGGGTGTGTCTGCTGGAGACGACTGCATGGGACTTCCTGGTTGGTGCATTCTGCAGGCAAAATTAAGATTAAATGGGATGGTGTAACAAACATCTGAACCAAAGAGATATTACAAGCACCAAGGCTAAATACTTTTGTTAAAATGATGGAGAGGAAGTACCTTACTTTGCATTGATGCCATAAGCTATTAGTATCTGTTCAATTCAGAAAACATTCATTTTTAGCCTGCTTAAGTGTGTGTAAAACTCAAAAGGCCTTTTCAATTCACTTTGATGTGGCAGACTAGAAGAAAGTTACTTAGCTACAGAGGCAATTAATCACCAATCTGGAACTGGTGAAATCAACAACCCCATTTTGAATTTGGATTCAAATACTGTAGGCTACTCCATTTGGAAAGCTATGGATAACAAGGGTTGAGGAAAAAACCATGAGTACACACACACACACACACACACACACAAACACACAAATAGGTTAGCTATATATATATTACATCTACAGGCTTTCCATAGTTTTCATTCTTTAAAGCACAACTACTGAATAATACAATTGACAGTGTACATCTGGTAGTAAAGATGTCGTAAAGTACTTCCAAAAGAATTTAATCTTCTATCCAGCCTGCATTCTTTTTCCAGATACATTACCAGTATAAAGCTACATACTAAAGCAATTTCACAGAAGTAGAGGATTATTATACAGGAAAGGGGACAGTTGCAAATCAAGAGTCAGAGTATGTTCACACATCATCAGCTATGCAATCCCTATGAATATGAGTTTAGGATTTTCTTTTTGTTTTGTATGTATCTTCTCTCTCATTTCTCTGTATCCTCATTTGACACCGTGGCTAGCTGATCAAATTGGTATTGTTTTTCCTGGTGCAGCACTTCCAGGAAACTTTACAAATACCATGAAGGGCTTGAAGGATAACAGATTATATCACTGGATGAGAAATGATTTAAGATAAACTTATGAAGCATCACTGAAGCTGGGACAAGTCAACAATAACTATTATTTGCTTCTCGAAAGCTTGGGGTGGGGAATTTTCCATTCACTGTTTTCTCTATACAATACTTTCATCATACCAGTTCTAAGTTCAGGACCCAATCTGTTCATAATCACGTCTCTGGGTTTGCTGGGACTTATTTCCTGTCTATTTAGCCTCTCTATACAATGTACAGTGTGCACAATACCCATATGATAATAACAAAGCCCAATTTCCCTCTCCATACCTAGTATGAAGAAAACGTGTGATGTGAGAACACACCCTTTGTTATATGAATAGGCTTTTGCATTACGTAGCACATTTCTGAAAAATGAAAAATATTCTGAAAGCTTTCGTATGAATGCATAACACAACAAAACAATGGGAAGACAAAACAGAGGCTGATTTTCACCATTGTGATAAAGCTTGTTGGTATGACTGTAAACAATCCAGATAGGGGAGATAGGACTTGAGCGGAGAATATGAGAAAAGTGTAGATATTATGGCGGGGGAAACAGATTGTACTGGAGTGCCAGAATGAGTGGATGCACTGCATGTACTCCAGAAAGTACACCACCACATTTACATCTGGGAGGCAGGAAACAAAATGCTGTGGTGTACATTTAATAGCAACCTTGTCAGAAGTGGAGAAGGTGGTGCAGACCCTCCAGGAACTAGGTGATGTACAGAACATAAGGGTCTGATACTAGAATGCTCACTCGACCTTGAGCGAGTGTGATGCTTTCCCCTAGTAATGACTGGCTGATCACTGATTCTTGGGGGTGGCAGTCCCCTTCTAGAACATGGCAGTAGAACCCTAAAACATTAGGGCCAAAAAAATTGGATTCAGTCATTAGCTGCATATAAGGTTAACACACACAGAGAGACACACCAAATCACCACCAGTATCTGTAGCTGCAAATCCATGATTTTCAGTAACATTCATTATTTGTTATCTTCATAAATCTGGTTAGTAAATGATCAAACAGCAAGTTTATCCCTCACTACACAGTAATACACAGTCTGGAGTTACGAATCTGAAAAAATGATGAGATAGTTACTTGCAGTTCTAAGACCAAACCTCTTCCAAGTTTTGTTTTTTTTTAAATCTATTTCACATCTCAAAAAGTGTATAATCTGAAATATTGACAGACCTATCCATTTTACAATATTGGCCTCTAGTGGATGCTGGTTCTACTGGACTCTATTGGGGGTTGCCATGACTTATTTTCTCTGAATGAGGTCTTCTGTTGCTTGGATCTCTGAAAAATACAGAAGTTCCAGAACCGCAGCTCTTCCCACCACAGTGGTGCCGTGATGAGGAAACAGCTCCTGCAAAATGCCACCATGGTTTTTGCACCTGACACCCCAATCCAGAATGTGGCTATTTTGGCTATGTGGCCAAAATATAGAGTGGAAACAGGCAGCCACTTGCTGTATGCTGAAGAACAGCCTTCACCAAAGGTGTCATGGGCTTTGAAGACACCCAAACTCAGGATGCAAGGGAGAAACGTGCTAAGAAGGAGAAATGTGCATGCTTGGGAAATATCCACACCGTAATTAACTCCTGCCTGGAAACCAATGTCCCCACTGTGGAAGGACGTGTGGTTCCAGAACTGGCCTCCACAGTCAGTTACGGACTCACTCATTGTTAAAACCATGTTTATAGAAGACCATCTTACTCGGCTACGAGTGATCACCGAAGAAGAAGAAGAAGAAGAAGAAGAAGAAGAAGAAGAAGAAGAAGAAGAAGAAGAAGAAGGTGGTTACCACTTAAAAGCTCCCCATGCATTTACACTTAGTGCTTTTTTCCCTAGAAAAATAGGTGCCGGTATTCACCATTAAGTAGTTACAGTAAGTGTCACACTTTTTAACAACAAAAAAGAGGTGCCATTACTGCATACCCTTGAGTAACCCCTGAAAAAAAGCACTGCTCTTACTCATTTGCAGAGATAGCAACACCATGGACCAAGAGAGTTACCATGCTTCTACAACCGTGGAGAAGCAAAACATATGGTAACATTTCATGGCATGCTTAGAGCATACAGGCGAATCTGTTTGGGTCTCTCCCCCACCCTCCGTTTTCTTTCTTTATTATGTTCAGTCTTCATGTAATTAGAAGTAAGCTGTGGCATAGTTATTAAGTGTCAACTGTGTGGGAAGTAGCTGTCTATTTTCACCCATAGCCATATCCTTATTGTGTGAGAGACCAAGCATCCAATGCTCAAAGAATTCTAACATTTGGGAGATGACTTTCCCCCCATTACAACGTAACAGTGATGGGAGAAACTCTCCCAATGGAATGTATAGCACTATACCTTATTATTTTACTAGGTTACTTGTTAGCCAGCTCTGTGAAATAGCTTTATTACAGCAAAGCCACCCAGTTGCATGATTGTGGCAATAAGCCTACAAAAAAGTACATGAAAGCAGTGAGACCTATGCGGGGAGGTCTGCTGTCTAAACCCAATGGGGTGCTTTGTAAGGCCAGCGGTAAAATATATAATACGAGTAACAAACATTACACTGGTCAACAACAAATTTGTTGTCTGCGTTTTTTCAGCTGATTTAGGACGAATCTGATGCGCTGAATCCAAAAATCACATTGGTTTTGCTCAATCAGGTCAGGTTTTGAGCTATGGCCACATGTCGTTTTTTTACGTTTTTGTTCACATGTACACTTCTGTGGAGCATTTTAGAAGAAGTTGGTGGGGGTAAAATGCCATGTCAAATAATTGTTTTGATTGGAAATGATTATTTTAATGACAAGAAGTATTCAGGTCTGATAGTTCTGGGTGATTATGTCAAAAAGGGATCAGTTTGAAGTCATACAACCTCGAAATCTTCCATAAATTGGTGCGGCAAAGCATAAAGTTGGGGGATCAAAACTAAGTTAATGGGGCAGCCATGCTCAGCATTACACAAAGAAGGACTGGCCTATGCGGGAGGAATTGGTGCCTTGCAAAAAAAGGAACGGCATCAACGACCCTCTGGTGGGCAGAGACAGAATACTCTTTCCACCGCTGCACATCAAGCTCGGCTTAATCAAGCAGTTCACCAAGGCTCTGGACAAGGATGGTGACTGCTTCACTTACTTGTGCCAGGCTTTTCCAGGATTGACCATGGAGAAGTTGAAAGCTGGCATCTTTGACGGTCCTCAGATCCATCAGCTCATCAGAGATCCAGAGTTCGGAAACTCAATGAACGAAGTGGAACTGGAAGTGTGGAAGGCATTTGATCTGGTAGCCAGAAACTACGCAGAACTTGTCAACAACATGCTGACTGCTTTCAGAAACCTGGGCTGCAACATGAGCGTCAAGATGCACTACCTATTTTCACATATGGACCAGTTTCCTGAGAACCTGGGTTCAATGAGTGACGAGCAGGGGGAGAGATTCCATCAGGACATGAAAGAGATTGAGACCAGGTATCAGGGTCGCTGGGACGCAGTCATGATGGCTGACTACTGTTGGACTCTGAAGAGAGACCTCCCTGCCGCTGAGCATTCCAGGAGTTCCAAGAAACGGAAGTTCAAGCTCTGAAGTTTGAAAAATGGTGAAGCAACATGCAATTTACGTGTACTTACCTTTATCAATGCCCACCAATCAGTTTACAGTAATCAATGTTTCTATCAGGTAATCAATATATGTTGTTGGAAAAACATTTTTTTCTCTTGAAAACATATTTAGGATGATATGTGTTGACAAAAATCAGCTGATAATGCCACAAAAATGTAATCGATTTTGTCACAAGATCTGATTTTTTTCAAATCAACATAGCACAAAAACCTGACCTGATGGAGAGAAACGGATGCCAGTTCCTGATTCAGCAGTGCAAAAATACCCTAAATCAGTTGTAGAAATCTAGACAGCATTCAAAAAGTAAAAAAATTGTTGCCCAGTGTTATAGATTTCATTATGTTCCCTGCACCAATGCTTTACTTCCAGCAGGTGGCTCATATATTCTAGGCAAAATTATAACCAATGCTAAGTGATGGTTAGGCTAAATTGCCAATTGCTTGGCAATCGGTTGATTGGGGGCGGGCGGGTTCTATGATTGCTGTTCATGAGGGTAAGAGTCAGAGTTTGTTGTATTTATATCTGCCCTGACAGCACTTTTCATGAAGCACAGTACATTCACACATACAGAGATGGCTCTCATAAAAAAACCCTCCCCATATGGCCAGTTTATGCTGTGGCTATTTGTAAAACTTGCAATTCCTTATCCAAGATGAAGGCTCGTGACCTACAGTGACTTGAAAAGCCTGAAGTGTCAAACACTCTCTGACAGAGCGGGAAGAAAGGACATTTGTTGACAACCCTGCTGAACTTTTTAGATTCAAGCCTTAAATGTTTGGGAATTTTAGAACTGGCATTTATGTAACAGGAAGTGAAACAACGTATATATATTGACAAGATACGACACTCCTGTTGTTGCCATTTACAGATTTTATTACCGGAAATCTTAAAAGGTTTTAATAAGGCAAATAAATAAATAAACAAGCAAGCAAGCAAGCAAGCAAAGTGTTCTTATAGCACCGTCTTGCAAATACATTTTAAAAATAAACAAGAGCTGAATGCACCTGAGATCTTGGAAATCAATAGGCTTTTCTGTGCATATCTCCCTGTCGTAAATTGTGTCGTAAATGTGAATATAAATAAATAAAAAAGACTAACTGGTAGGTCACTTGGAGGAGTCCAAGGTGGGAAGATAAGCTGATACTAAGAATATAAAAAGAGCCTTCTGAGTCAGGCCAATGGCCCATCAAGGAGCGCATCCTGTTCGCACAGTGGCCAACCTTACTGGCCCTACCAGATGTAACTGGAGCACTTTGCTGCATGTGGGGTGGAGGAACCCCTCCCACCAAAGCTTATCGCGTATGGTCATATAAATGCTTCAAAACAATCCCTCTTTAACTTCCACAGGCAAACCTGAGTTGGCTCAGGTTAGTCCCAGCTTAACTGGCCTCAAGCAAGTGGTACCTCGGGTTACAAACACTTCGGGTTACAGACTCCACTAACCCGGAAGTAGTACCTCAGGTTAAAAACTTTACCTCAGGATGAGAACAGAAACTGTGCACCGGCGGCATGGCGGCAGCAGGAGGCCCCATTAGCTAAAGTGGTATCTCAGATTAAGAACGGTTTCGGGTTAAGAACAGACCTCCGGAACAAATTAAGTTCGTAACCAGAGGTACCACTGTAGTCAGAAACTGTACTGTGAAGGGCATCATCAATGAATGCAAATAATACAGGAACTTATTTATTTATTTACTTACTTACTTACTTACTATACCATACCATACCATACCATACCATACCATACCATACCATACCATACCGCTTTGTATTTTTAAGAAAAATCTCAAAGCAGTTTACTGCATATTAAACTAAACCTGACATGTTTAAACCTCCTTAATCTAGCAATTTAAATTGAATTATTACTGCAAATGGACCTCACTCAGATCTTCTGCCTGCTATACTCATTTCTCATTGCTGACATGAGGAGAGAAAGAGGCAAGAACAAAAGGGGAAAGGAAAGGAGGAAGAGATAGAAAAGGGCATATGAGAATAAGCTTGACAGGCAAGAGTCTAACAGGACAGCCATCTTTCATCTTCCCTTACACAGCAAGTGAGCAGAACACAAATCTCCCTAAGGCCGCTTGGGAAAGGTGCAATACTTTGAGAGTGCTGGATGATCGCTGGTTCAAGAAAAGCCCTGCCCCTTTGCCTCCACTGTTTGATTTCCACCTGCACAAGCAATGACAACAAATGTTGTTTGCCAGCTGGGACCTGTTCCCTGCCTCTGGGCTAAAAACATTCATTCTGAAAAAGTACTTCCAAGAGTGAGTGTCTGGAGTAAGGTAGGGTTGCCATATGTCCAGATTTTCCTGGAGATGTCCTCTTTTTCAGGGTTAAAATTTCTGTCGGGGAGGATTTTTAAAATTTGGCAAAATGTCCGGGTTTGGGACTGAAGCAGCTAATTGCTGAGTGCCCTCCCTCATTTACATATGCAGCCCGAGTCTGCTGGAGCTGGACCAATCCGCACTTGTCCCCATGCATTATTCACAATCATAATTACTGAGCCCCCATGTGCAAGGTGTGTAGCTGCCAGAGCACGCCGGGCACCCAGCACAGCCCACTACTTGGGCTGCTTGCTCAGGCGCTTCGTGAACTGGTCACCAGGGAGGGGGAGTTGTTGGCACTGCTCTAATTTGAGGCACCTAATCATAAGCCTGCATTTTTATCAAAGCTTATATATTGCAATCAAGGCTTGTATTTAAAAATGAGCTTAAAAAAAAAGGATTTTCAAATGTTTCATGCCAGGCAGAAAGAACCTTGGCAAGAGGTTTTTCTCCTAAGACAAGGGGGCCCCATTGATTTATAGTAGAAAAACAATTCTCAAAGTCATAAAAAGGGAGAATTACATATGCTGCCCCAAGGCTGAAAAAACACAATTAAGAATGGGTAAATAGTAAAATAATACCAATGTGCCTCCCAGTAAAATGAGCCAGATCTTCTTTCTAAGGTTGAAAGGCCAAGAGCAGTGAAAAAGGCAACTGGCTTGGCTAGAAGAAAAGAGAGCATTTTTGGGAAATCTTTTAAAGCTGTTTTTTACTGAGTTCCTTTTTACTTTACAAAGGCTTTATTCTTTTAAAAGGCTACCTATGATAAGTGAATGAAATATATTAGCTTAAATATATTGGCTTAAATGTAATTATGCAAAGGATTTAAGGAATGCTAGATTCTTATTTCATATGGTTGTAAGAGTTGTATTTATCCTGAAATTAAGTCAGCCACCAGTCTAGCCCCCCTGCTAGACAGAAGACGCCATCCAAGCACTCTTGATATATAGTTGTCAGGCATTTGTTTAGAAACCTTAAATGAAGGAAATCTTTCAATATTGATGTGAAACTCAAGATCCTTGACATCTGTTGAACATAAAAATGTAAGATTAAACATTTGTTTTAGAAGGCAATAGGGCAAGGAGGGCAAGAGGTGAGCTGGTAATTAAGATTCCATGTAAGATATATTATTACTTATTTGTCACATATATAGCTCTTTGTCTCCCTTATAAGGGCAAGGAAGTGGGTGTATCTTTTGTGGGTGTATCTTTTGTGATTGGTTCTACCAAACAGCCAATAGGAATTTCAACCAGGCTGATTGGACAGAGGCAGCCACAGGAGGAGCAAAGGGGGCTGGATTAAGGGAATATAAGTGCTGGCCAGGATGGCAAGAGGCCAGGCCAGAGCTTGGTAACCATATACCACTGAGCCTCTCATTTATTTGTCTGACAAATAAATTATTATTTTAATTTCTCTATTGCTGCGTTGAATATTTCATTCCAGCTAAGCGTTAACCACAAGCAGGGTGCTACAATTTACTGGTGCCAAAATCAGGAGGAAGGGGTGGTTCGCTAGACACCACCAACTTGACTTTTCCCATGCCACCAAGTCCTCTTCCTCCTCCCCCAACCTACCTAATAGCCCCTCTCCCCTCCAGTGCTCCACCTCTCACCAATGTCTCTGCAAAAAGTAGGCACCAGAAGATGCCTCAGTTAGCAGTATGTCTCGGTGATAGCAAGCCAAGCCCCAGCATCTCAGATCAGACGAGGGGAGTAGAAATCATCCCTTTGGGGAGGGAGGAGGCAGAAACTCAGTTCGTTGTGAAGAAAAGTTAACCCACTCAGCCCAAGTTTCTTCTGGCTTTCCTCTCTTACACACACATCTTCCCTTCCTTCCCGCAAAGCCCTTTCTGGCCGTGTTGTGTGTGCTCGGCCACTTGAATTATAGCTGGACTTCAGAGGCATTGACAGTAATGTTTAGCTTTTAAAAAGAGTAACAACAGAAACAACTACAGTAGATCTCCTCTTAATGTACTAGTCAATCAAGTCTTTGAACAAATCCATACCCCGAATGATATACTCTCAATTAATTCCTATTTGAATGAACTTCACACTTCAGAAAGTAAAGCTCTGGCCTGTGATACAAGAACTCTGACATGTGTATGGAGTCAGAATGCCTTCCCCATGCATTGTAACTGCAATGCATTGCTTTTTTAAAAAATGCTTTAAAAAAATTGGCTGGCACCTTCAACTGAATTGAGCATGGATCTATATATATATATATATATATATGAGTTTTTATATGTTCTTTTAAACAAAGGGTAAGGAAGAAACAGAAGCCATGCACAGTACAGTTAGTGGACAATGAAACAGAAATTAATTTTTTTTTAAAGGAACATTTATTAACATTTGTACTTCATGTTATGTCAATAGCTCATATATTTACTGGCCTGCTAAGCACACAGGGTATAAAAGGAGCCTATACAAACCCTGTTGCAAAAATTATTTTGCACATTATATTGCATTGTGGCTACTTTGCAGCAGCAGAAAGCACATGTGTCCACATGTCAAGGAATATCCAATTTTTGCCGTTTGCCCTCACCATATGCTAAACTGTTATGGAGGGTTCTCCAACCATAGGGAGAAGCTTTGGGTGGTTGGGGTAGGGGTGCGATAGTCACTAAGACACATAAGGGATCTAAGAAAAGTGTTGTACACTCGCATAAAACAACACATTGGATGCAACACACTATTATAATTTGATGCTCCTTGTTAAGCTTCCTACTGTCTCCTTCACCCATTTTTCTCATCTATTTATTGCTACTTTCTGAAAGTAGTATGTAAAATGTTATAGGTGCAAAATATCTGGGTGATGGGGAGGGTTTTTATTTTGACTTCTCACCCTCTGCATCAAGAGTGAAGGTTCTCCAGGGGCTAAGACTCAGAAGCTCAGAGCCTCATTGGCTGGCCATACAATGATAGTATAGAATCACAGTGTAGAATCACAGGTTGAAAGGTACCTGGAGGATCAATTTAGTCCAATCCCCTGCAATGCAGGAATATCCAGCTGTCCCTTATGGGTATTGAACCTGCAACCCTGGCATTCTCAGCATCATGCTCTAGCAAACTGAGCTACCTGCTGCCATAGAGATGTCCTTTGCCAGTTGTCCTTCAGAATCTAGCACAAATACTGGAAACAACCCAATAGGTTTTTCAACTTATCTGCAGCAGAATATTTACTTGTGGTTTTTTGTCAGATTCTCAGCATACGAAGTCACGGCATGTGAACAATTCCAGTAGCCCATCAGTCCTACCTTTCTGTTTCAGACGCAGAGCCTTTCCTAGTCTGTTTTTGGGTGCTATATCTTTCCACCTTTCTGGGATGCCTGTGAAATGAGATGTCAAAAAAAAATATGAAAAAAGGAAGGAAAGCATGTGATCCAGGAAATATATCACAGAAATTCAAGCAGATGGAAGGTTTTATGAATGGCTAGTAAATATGGAATTTGAATAAGAGAACTGCCAGCAACAACACTCAACAAATGTATGACTATGAAGGCTTCACCAAAGACAGAAACAACAAGATTTAACCTATTTGATATCACTATTTGCAGCACTTTAACACCCACTTGCTCCTGAATGCTGTGAAATTTTAGAATTCACCCCAAAGTAATGTTAAATGTGGTAGGAAATGACATTATCTCTAGGTTAAAATGTGACAGGCTGCTTTTGCATCACACTTTCAAGTAACACAGATGGCAAACAATGCAGTCGATTAAATACTCCATGACAATAAATCTCTATTTTAATTAATCTGAGCTTAAGAATGTGAAAAATCTCCCCGTTTTAAATAACGTGATAAGATAAAGGCATCAGACTATAAATTCATTGATATTTCAATTGCTAAACCAATATAAAATTAATGAGTGTTTGAATCAAGCTTTTTTTAGTTTTTTCTCTAGGTTGGACATTATGATGTTCTAGATTCATATGTTCTAGAATACTCTTACCACAACATACAAATTAACTAGCTGTCAGATTGTAGCTCAATGGTGCAATGCTTTGCAAGCAAAAGGTCACAGATTCAATACCTAGCATCCTCAGGTAGAACTGGGAAAGTCCCCTAACTGAAATCCTGGAGCACCTCTGCCAATCAGTGTTGACAATGCTGAGCTAGATGGACCAATAGTCCATGTCGGTATAAACCAATTGTTCTCTGTTGCTTTTCTCATCTGAGATACCTTTTGTGTTTCCATAGTCACACAACCATCTACCAAGAAGCTATTTTCAGTGTACCAAGTTTTAGGACCACAAATTAATCAATACAATAATGTTTTACCACAGCATTTTAAAAGGCTTCTTGGTATTTTTGTCCAGGCATGGGATCAGAAACAATGTCTCAGTTTCATGGGCATTATCAAGACAAGCCCAAAGTCATGAATTCTAAAAGCACCTAATGGCTTAGGAAAAGAGGAGGTATTGAAGAGCTCTTGGTAAATCTCTCTGTGAAAGATTTGAAAAATTGACATGAATGAATTCTGGCTTGTAGAATTCAAGGCCTGATTTATGCCAAGGGGACAATTAGCAAAACATTCCTGTCTCCTTTATTCTCAAACCAGAGTAATCAAGTCTGCCATCAGTATGACATGGAAAAGAAGAAAAAACGCAGGGATTGGAAGTTTTGAACACTTTTAAACAATGATTTGGGCCAAAGACACGGGCCCTGCTTATTTTATGTCCATCAGATCATCTAACTAATTCTGACTGACTATGAAAATCAAAATAGAGGCCTAAGCTATGGTAACATCTTTACTGAGCAAACACTGACTTTAACCCATTGTGCCTCAAGAGACTTAAAAAGACCAAACTCTTTATAACTAGTCCTGTCATGCCTTAGGTTGGTGCCTCAGACTCGCTATAGTCCAAGATCTTGCATTTCCTGGGGTTCAGCTTTGGAGTAGCTACACGCTTGTTAGGTTGCCTTATCCCTTAGGATGATATCCATCATATAGCGTGCCGGCTTCCCATCATATAACGTGCTTGACTAGTTAGTGATGGTTCCTTGTCCTCCATCTCAGGTCCATTTTGTTGTACATTGTCCTAGCCTACTTCCCTCGTATTGGGTCTGAAATGACTCCTGGAACCTTTTGTTTATTGAACTTTGTTCTACACCCCAATTACTTTACATTCATGGAGACTTCTTCAAAAGGTCTGATGATGTCTGTCACTTACACTGCCCTCTACGCATTTTCCCGTCTCCCAGAAATAGATTCTTTTGGCAGTGTTTACATGACTTCTTGTGCCACATACAGTTTTTAAGACTGCAGTTCATATATAATGACTTTTCACATCATATATTCCTGCTTCCCTGAACTAAATCTATTATTATACACTAACCCCCCCCCCCCAATTTAATATTATTCAAGGGAATGAGAAATAATGCCAAATAAGACTGGCGTGAGACAGAGCTACGAAGGTATGGCTTATCAAACACTACTTGGTATTTTATGCACAGCGAGTTTCAAGACAACTTAGCAAGATACCTCTGTGTTTCTTCCGGATTAGCACTTAGGAGGTTTAAGCTGTCTTGTTTTGGAATGCAAGACTCCAGCGCTGTTGTTCTTCACAAGATTTGGAAACATGGAAGTGAAAGTTGAACAGAATGGACAGAAACAGATAGAAACAGAGAGATGGTCACATGCAGTGAAGATGGAGACATGCATCAAGATATTTCTATGAACCAAGAACATTCCTGTTGTAGTACATCCAAGCAACATTTCTGACCTCTCCTTTTCAGTGTTTCAGAAATAGGAGTGTTGTTGTTGTTTTAAAAAAATGTGACATTGAAACAATTGTAACAGAAAACATTAATAAAGGATAAAGACAGAAATAACAAACAATAGTTCATCTGCAGTGAATAAACTAAAGTTTGGCTTTACTATTTTCATTACTCCTGCTGATAACACAACCAAATTTGTCCCCTTGAGGTGAATGTTTGCAAGGTTAGTGTTTGGATTTGTAGAAATAAATATTGGTCAAAATTATCTAAGAATGCCATATATAGATATTATTGATTATTGTTTTCAGTAACTGCAGTACTTCGAGAGAGAAAGAATTCCAGTTATCTACTGCAGATCCTGTGCTTTTAGCTTAAGAACCAATTTATTATACTGGGTATATAGCAAAATTATTCTGATGCCAGCTTTATTAACTATTTCCCTGTCTTTGTTAAAGAAAACAGCCTTAGGCAACTGTAAATCAGTGGATCACAATTTTAAAAATGTGAATCTCTAGCTTTTGCCTCCATTTTGCCTCCACATACATATTTATCATTTCTTTGATAAAATTATTTCATGTGCAGTTACCAATACTAATAATTTTTGGATTAAAATGAATGGTAATGCTGTCAAGATATGGCACACAGCATGGAGGAGGAGTGTGTAGAAAACCTAGCTATTTTAAATTATGGTTCAGTAACTTAATACATGCACATATACAGAGGACCTGTTACAAGCAATGAAAGAGAAAATGCTTATAATCTAAGAACAACATGACACTAACATTCAAATAAGAAAACCATAACAAAAACAACCACCACCACCAAATATATATCACATTTGGCAAATCAGCATATAAAGAGAAATCCACAAGCACTGAAATTGTTTGATGATTGCTATCTTGTAGAGAAAGCCTGCCCTTAGGATTTTTAGTTACGAGATGATTAAATACACCAATTGCACAAAGTAAGTTATACTGCCGTGAACTGAACCGCCTGTGCCTTTTCAAAAGCTGCCCATAGGCCACAGTTTAACGGGCTGTTAAGCAGACAAGATCACTGATTTAAATGAGCCGAAGGTTGCCTAACTGTATTGGACTGTGGCCTTGAGGCACTCTGAACCCCTCTCACTGCCTGCTGAATTCAATACATGGCAGTGCAATCCTGTGGAAGTTTGCTCAGTTGGCAAGTCCCATTGTTGTTCAGTGGGGCTTACTCTCTAGTAAGCTGTGTTAAGGACTGCACCTCAAGAGGATTATAAAGCACCAATTTAAAATTCAAAATATGGCTGCCCACTTGCTGTTGAGAGATGAGAGACACTGTGTGGAAGGTTCTCTGCTAAAGAGAAAGAAGTGATGATTTGTTACACAGCATGAAAACCCAAACAACTCATCTCAACTCCAGTATCTACTGGGGTACTGTAAGATTTATTGCTGCTTATGATCACCAGAACAATTCTGGTTCCTTCCCTCATATATGTACTTCACCTTCTTGCTGGAAACCCTGTATCTGGGATTCCAAAGTAGGCTGGCTCGAAACAGAAGGCTTCATGGTTTTGGATCTCTGTGTCCTGATGACACAGAGGAGGGGCACCTGTATGAATCATGGATATCCTCTTCCAATCCCCGACTCCACAGGCAGCCCACCACACTGGGCAAGGCTAATTTGTCAACTAGGCAGCACATTTTTTTCAGCATTTGACTGCAAGGACATCAGAGGTGCTTTGTAATAACGTGAGTAGAATTCAGGTATGAAATGCTTTCTAGTGTCCTATCCTAGATTCCTGGAAAATGTAATTTAAAAAATAAATAAATACATGCCTTTAGAAACTTCTTGGCAAGATTCATCAAGTCACTTTTCACTTAGGAGGGGCTGGCTAGTACCTGTCATCCTCCGGAGATGCATGTTGGATTTGAATCCGGGGACTAGTGGGTCGGCTCCTATCTAGTGAGGGGGACCATCTACCTCTGTTTGTTCATCCAACAAAATAGGGAGAAAACAGAACATTTAGTGTATACTATTTTTTTTTAAAAAAGCTTTTTTTGTGGCAAGGAAACTGAAAAGTACCCCAAAAAGTCAGCGTTTACTTTTTATTTATTTCGAGTAAGAAAAAGCGCCATCGTTATTTAGCTTGAATTTAGAGCCCCATTTCAGACACATTTGCATAGCTGTACTATTGTGCTTTACACAGTACTGCAGTACTATGACTTTTTAAAAATAAAATAATCAGTAAAATAATGATATCATAGAGGTAACTGATGGCAGGAATTGTATCTTATGTATTTCATATATCAGTGCCTTTTAAGACCCAGTATGCATTCTTAATGAAGTTTTAACTGGTACCAGATTAAATGCGAAATAAGGGATTTTTGTTTATTCAATCAAATGAAAAATATTGAATGCCCTCTGAGCATGGATGGAATTTAAGCACCATGTTACACTGCTAGATACAAAATATGTCTTTGAAATTGTCTATTTCCACCACAGCCCATGGTGTACAAAGATATGCGTTCCTCTAGACCAGGGGAACCTCTGTGGTGCACTCCAGTTGCTGTTAGACTCCAACTCCCATCATCCCTGAGCACTGGCCATGCTGGCTGGGGTTGATGGGAGTTGTAGTCCAACACCTAAAAGGCACCACATTGGGTATCCATGATCTAGAAAGTCTCATCTACTGTGACTGGCAGCAGAGTCAGTCCTAGCACAACACCCCCTTTCCCCCCCTCCATAGATATATCTATATTACCATGCTCTGTAATCCTTGCGTTGTTTTAGCCACAGAACCTGCTTTCCTACTTCTGGCATCTATAATTACAGGTTTATTTTTCTTAGTTTATTACTTTTCACAAAAAAGAAAACAAGGGATCTAGGCTTCAATCCTATACACACTTACCAGGGAGTAAGTCCCACTCAATTCAGTGGGGCTTAATTTTTTTGTTTGTTTGTAGGCATGCATAGGATTGCCTTTTAAAAGAAGCTGATATACATAAATTACATTAATCAGAGTGTCTCTGGAACTGGCAATAGGGAACTGGGAACTCTCTCCACCTTATCGATAAGTACAGTTGTTCTAAGAATTAAAAAGGCTGATGTAGCAACTGCACAAACTGATAGAGCAATGTACTGAGTGCATCCTCCACACACATAGGTTGCCTGGAGAAAGTGTCGGGTGCAGAAACTGAATTCTTGCCACTGTGGAGATGGCTGAACTTCTGCTCCTCTCCTCTAGTTCCTATGATAATCAGGTTCATGGTGGGCCAGCATTTGTGGGTTGGTAGTGGAGCTCCAATGGCCAGCTTACGTTCATGCAGAATGAATCACATCACCCGTGCACCATACGTAAGAAGCTGCCATGGGCTGGGGATAACAACAAAGCCCAAATGTCAGGAACTTGGTGGTTGTGTGAGTCACCCATCTATCCCAATCCAGTACTTCATTTTGCACATATTGCCAGTCAGTGTCATGCAAAGCAACCAGCAGTCTGGGTGGACTGGACCCTGAATCATTTCTCAAAGCATGCAGCATTTTCAACAGATTCCTGGCAAATATTGCAAACTTCCATATTGGTCCCCAGCTATGACTTAATCTTTCTCCCAGGACAATAGCTTTCACTTAATCATTCAGTTTTTTTCATTGTATGCAATTCAGTGAAATGTTCGCGAACGAATGCCATGTACTCTTTCAACAACTCTGTGCTGCGGGCTTGGCTGAGACAGCAGCTTGTTCCAAGGCCTCTCAGCAAGGACATATTTAGGGACTCCAATCCAAAACACATTTACTAGGGAGCAAGCCCCACTGAGAACTGTGGGATTTGCTTCTAAGTAAACATGCTCATAATAGCACTGTGCACGTCCTTCATTCAAGCCCAATGCTCTGCTCCCTACCTCATTATTCCTGCTTATTTATTTATTTATTTATATTTGTTATTACTATTATATTTCTTCATATAGACGTATTGATAAATACACAGGAGTGTGTTTATGAAGTGTATTAGAAATTTCATGAAAGCTAATTTTCCATTTAGAAGAGGATGCGTGGAGAGACGCTAGCGATCCTGATTTTCAACGAGATATAGAATCATTATTAAAAAGGCAAAATGCATGTTCTGTTAGCAGTGTAACATTTAAAGCACCAGTTTCAGTTGTACTTTTTGAGGTACTTTTCTGTTCATTAAACATTGGGAGCAAGCAAACTACAAGGACTTCAGGGGGGTTTAGCATTGCAGATTAGTACAGTCTTTTAGGTATTTAGATGTTTAGAAGGCTGTTAGTACGCAGCAGCTTTCCCCCCTCTATGCCAAGTGCTAAAGGAAAAAATATAAAGGCACCAGTGCACTCAAAGCCCTTAATATGCTGATATTCTATAGAAACATTTAAAATAATAGAAATAGAAATGTAATCAACTGCAAACATGCACTATGAAATTTGGGGGGGAAATTCACACAATATGTTTTAATGATGTGAAACGTACTGTACACACTAATGTGGAATAGCATGCAGCAATAGTTTTTGAGAGTTGAAAAGAATGGTCAAAACATAAGAAATCATAGCAGAGTGTGCAACTAGTAGATGCACCTGCTATACTCTAAGGAAACTGCATCCAATACATTCACAGAATATCCAACATACCATGCAGTATTGACAGAATTGGAAACTAAGTTCTGGTTATGTTGAAGAGCTCTAAAAAGTTTGAGCAGGAAGCAACTTCCAGTAACTCCCATTAATATTATTTATATGCCTAGGTTTCCCCAGCCACTCTGGGCGGCTTCCAACAAATTAAAACATCAACCACAGTAAAACAAAATTAGATGGCAAAGACATCTAATTTGCACTGAACCCTGAGGATCAGGGAGGAAAGCTTTTGGCTTCCTTATAAACTCAAAAGATAATGGGTGTTATTTGACCAAGTTTTACACAGTGTAAACCCATTGAAATTAAGAGACATAATATAGTCAATGGCTCTACTGTAAGTAAAACTTAGCTAAACACCACTCCAAGAAAATTGAGACTGGGGGAAGGCACACCAAAGCATGCTTTTGCACAAAGCATAGTTCACTTGGGATGTGGGGATTTCCTGACGATTGGTCAGACATGTATTGGGGATGACACAGCTCATGCCCCACTCTTAAAGCTTAGTTTCCCTGGGGTTTCCCACAATCCTGCAAGTCTTAACAATGTTTACTTAGCTCTGTCTGAACTGTGATTAGTATCCAGCACTAGAACAAAAATCTAGATAACATTTTGAGGGGCAGCTAATAATGATAAGGCAAATATTACAAATCAACAGAGTACTCTTAAAATCAATCCAGTATTCTCCAATAATCCTTGCTCTTGCTGACCCCATTTCAAATGTGGCTCGCCCACCACTGGTTCAGGATGAGGTGGCTTTCCTTCTGACAGGGTGGGAAGAAGCTGAGAGTAAGTACATCTTCAGCATCTGTCTTGGCTTCCTATATTGTTTTTGGAAACACATTCATCTTGCTCTCCATATAACCATCGTGCTGCAAATCTTCACGTCCAAGTTTTACTATCACATGGAATGAATACAACACCATCTGGATTTCCATGCCTACTCCTACAACAACAGCAATACATCCATTTGCTCTTTCTTTGTAGTAAAGACGTCAATTCAGTATGTTCAGCAAAGTGCTGACTGCCATCTGCATTGACCCATTGCCATATAGGGTAATAGACAGAGGTCTATAGTGCTGCCTTTAATAGAAACAGGAGCCTGACTGCCAGTGTCACCAATCCATGTGAGCATATAAGAACTCAGCTTTGCTAAATTTAAGCTGTGCAGTTACCGTGCTACATACAAACTAGTGAAACTGCAAGGTTTGGTTTATATAATGTATAAAACTGATACAATGCTTTGCAGCCAGGATAAAGCAACTCGGCTAACACTGCAGAATGTCTTTGATCTATTATAATAGCCTGTTCAGCTTGCACCATTTGCTCCAACATATGATGGGATGGCTAGAAGAATGAATGAATGAATGGGAGTGTTGTGTGACAGCTTCTTCACCAAACTGCCACACTTATGATACATGTCTGAACTGGACCTAGGAATCAGGTGGGAATCCAGATCAGGAATTCCATAATTTTACAGTCACATTCAAAAACCTAAATAGTGAGGATATACCCATTAGGGATGAAGTAACCAACATGTTGCCCTCAAGATGTTTGGCTTCTGCTGACAGGATTTTGTTAAATCCTGCCCACTATACCCTGCCTTTGTTCCCTCCAAAGTCTTCCAATGCCTGGGACAGGGCATTCGGGTATTGTAGCCTTATTTTGAGTAAGGGCATGTTTTCTCACATTTGCCAGTTGAGGTACATACTGAGTCCACTCTTCCACATGTCACCAGTGCAGGCTACCGCTATATATAAAGAATTCTCTTTCTCCTTTTTCGGTGTGTGAAATGAAGAGGCACCCAAAGCAGAACAAGAGAAGCAGGGAGCCCTCATTCCCAACTTATCAGGGGGATCCTTTGTTGCCTTCAAAAAATTGGTATGAGATGAACAATCAGGGCAAGGTTTATAGGTTCTCCCTTTTCCTGGGTTTAGTTCTTACACTGGTCACCAGGAAAAAAATGGGGGGTGGGAGAGGGGATCCTTATGCAGTGGCTTTGTAGCTGAAATGTGAATCAGTTCAAGTGGAGTGTAGCTTTCTTTTTCCCCCTGCTGCTGTCATAAAAAGCAGTGAGATCTGGGACCAGAATGGCAGGAAGCAAAAATTAGTTAGGTCAGATCACCCCTGCTCCAAACCACTACAGCACACTAGCTCTCATCCATGGACACAAATCAACACGAGAAGTTTAGTACCACTGAATCTTCAAAAATGCTTTTTGCGAGTGTGCACACACATGAAATAAAATGGTATTTTCAAGGTCTTGGCATAAATGTGGGTGGCTTGCCAGTGTTTGATCATCAGTGCTCTCTTGTTGCTCTTGTTTTTAAGCACCTATTGAATTCTTGCCAGTGGCTCTGGTAGATGCTGACACTGCAAAAAAACAGATCTTCAAAGAGCAAAGGCTGGCTGAATGCCACTCTTCATTATTCACTTGCACAAGCATCTTACTGCCTTCCCAGTTTCAGCATACCGCTGGCAAGCAAAAACAGCATCTTTGCTTGCTCTCAATAAATCTAGGTGCTGGGGTTTTTAATTTTACTGGTGTCCTTATTCTATGGCTAGGAAAAAGAAAAGATTGCATTCATATTCAAACTCTTCCTCTAATGAACCCAAGAGCTGCTTACAGATGGTTCCCAGGAAGTATCTCATCTAGGCAGGAACCACTTCAGGTGCCTTCAGACCATTCTCTAATCACATGCGTGTTGGCCTATTGAGAATTCCAAGACAACACCTGCTTTCTTCTACATTCAGTGTTTGCAGGACAAATAACTCAAGGCACACTATCTATATCTATATCTATATCTAGTTATGAAGAAATACTGTTGAATTCAAACACTTCCATACAGAGCCACAATCACATCTGACAATGATTCTGACCAATAGTGTTTGATTACAAAAAGTATCTTTAAACTGTTTTTGGGGGTGGGGAATGTTTTCAAACATTTCAAACTCAGCTCTATTTTTTTTTTAAAGGAAAAACAACGTGAAACACAATGAATCCAATCCCACAGTGTTTGAACCCAGCAATTGGAGTGGCACATGGGTAGAAAGGAAACGAAAAGCGTGCCAATCAGCTGTTTGGGTGCGATTCTGCTACCCACACTCACCCTCCTGAATCAGCAAGATTCCAGCCTCCTTTAAAGGGAAAATTTGCTGAATAAGAAGGAATTGCAAGTGAAATATTACATCTGGTATGGTTCATGGATGTTGATAACCAAGTGAAAACAACAGAGTCTTGCAGCTCCTTGAAGATGAACAAATTTATTGTGACAAAAGCTCCCATGTGATAGAGCCCACATGTTCAGATGAAGAAACAATAAAAGTGGTGCTCAGTTAAACTGCGTATCTCAATTAACACTGAAATGTTGTTATCAGCATACTGAGGACTTCTGCAAACAATGGCATTAGCTTGGACTTTAAAGTGAGACAGAGAAAGAGAGACAGACAGAGAACCAAAGAAGCCAAAAGCTGCTATAAGCAACATCAACCTACAATAAGCATGGATATTGGAGCAAAAGTATCTACAAATATCAAAGCAGATATGAATAATAACAGGTGAATATGAATAGAAAACTGATATGGGGGAAAATAACAAACTGATAAGGACCACCAGCACAAATGACAAGAAATTGAGAAGTCTTTATTTTATACCTTTCTTGTTCTGGTGAATGCAAACTAGTATCAGGCCTCAAGCAGTTGGTACTAGCACTCCTAGCCCTGTCAAGCGAGGGCTGCAGTTCACTAGTGCCAGTGCATTGCATCCAATGGAAGGAGGAGGAGAAAAACAAAAAGAAAACAAAGAAAGGAATACAATGTTAGATATCAAATCATAAAGTAATGTTCTATTTACATAAGATGTCAACTAACAATGGTCCAATAAAGATACAATGGAACTGGCTGGATGAAAAAGAGAGAGAGAGCTGAGATTTGCTTTGAAATAAAATTAAAAAGATAATGCCTGAATTTGGTTGCATAAAAGAACAAAGGAATCAAAGGTGGCCATTAAGAGATTCCATGAAGTCAACTCAAGATGGATTAAATAGGCAAGACTGCACCTCAGCAGTGGAAAAACGAGACTTGCCAAATATCAACCAATGGGAAAAATGGGAAGGAAACACTGAAAAATTATCTCTGTAACTTATTTCATCTTAAAAGTTCTATAACACAAAATGATGGAGCACAGTTGTCTTGAACTTCACAATGAGGTTGATCTACTGGACTAAACTAACAGGAATAGGAAAGGATACTTTGACTGAGACCTTACCTAACCAATAGAGCATCAGTAAATCTTGGTATTCGTGAGTTAAGGCAATTACGAAGAAGTGAAATATCCTGACTAAGCACTGATTTGGCCTTAACACATGCAGGCAGGGTTGAGCTTCACAAAGTAAACATAATTCATAAAAGAGAGAAAAAAGTAAGTTTCACACAGGATGCAAACCACACGTTTAAAAAAGAAATAAAATATGTAGTGAATTTAAATAAAAATACTGATTTTTTAAGTGGGGTTTAAGCAGCAGGGATTCGGGAGATAAGGCTGTAGCAACTATTGTGTTCAGTGGGGGTGTGAACATGTTTAGGTCTGCAACTTTAGCCTCCTTTCATTTCTTAGATAAATTGGGAACATTTGCTTTGCACCAGATATTATGATGATAATGCGATCAAGCTGCATTTTCAGTGTTTTGGTTGGGAGAGGTTTATTTTATAATACAGTATATGCTTATAAATGATTCTTAAGTAAGAAGCAGCTCCAATATTTTTCTTGAATGCATATTTTCAGAAATGTATCTGAGAACTTTAATGGGAACTTTCAACAGATTTCTTACCTGTAAATATTCCAGTAAGTGCCATTCTCTAATAAAGGCATCTTGGGAGGTAGTGTTTTATAATGCCTAACAGAATTTCTTGAGTGTGAAAGAAAAGAAAAGAAATGGAGAGTATCCATGCAAGAAACAAAACAAAACAAATAAATAAATAAATAACTAAATAAATAAATGCAAATACAGATGAAGCAGTACTTAATGAAAGGTAAAAATAGTAACAATTCTTATGCAGTATTTGCTGTGTGGTTAACAATTGCCACTACTATTAAGGATAATTTTAGTAATGTTATAATGTTAAGAATCTATGTAAGGTGTGCTGAAACAAGAGGTTATAAAGCAGCAGTCTACAGACAACCGAACTCTACAACTTCTTCAGGAGGGTCTTTTCTCTCTCTCTCTCTCATTACCAGAACATTATTGTACTAGTATAACACTAAAGCTAGTATCACCTATTTTGTGAACGATCTAGTGCTGGTCATACCATTAGGCAGAATGAGGCAGCTCAGGCAGCTGATTTTGTATGTCACGAAAGGGTAGCAAATGGTTAAGGAATTTAGCATTGTATTTTTACTCCCAGGGAGAAGTGCTTGCGGGATTTTATGTGTCTGGTGCCAAAATAACTGGAACAGCCTTCCGTACTATGCTTGCTTCTTTACTTCTGAGGAGGCGGGGAAGGTAACTTGTGGTCCCTCTCAGGCAGCACTTTGGTAAGGATTTAAGGAACCACTTTAAGCATGGCTAGCAAAGGGAGATTTTTAACTTTCTTTTCTTTGAAAAGCAGAGTCCTATGCTATATCACAAACTACTTTTGGAAGTATGTGCTGGCTAATAATGGAATATCTTATGGACGGTGCTTTAACGTTTAACAGATTTCATCACAGCTTAAAGTGTGTTGGAAGCTAGGTGCTCTAGTCTACAGCCCTGTGTGGACTCATACTGAGTTTCTGCAATAGCAGCCTCCCCAGACCACTTTCACAGACAGAGAAGCGTCATGTATATTTGCTTGTTCCCTTTGCTAAAATGAGAGGGGAGGCCCTTGAAGGAGTTCTGTATATGTATTGCCATGCCCTCAAAGACTCTTAGCAAGTGAGGGTGTTTAATTATAAGTACTTAATGCGATCAGTATGCGAAAGACACAAAACCAATTATGAAAACACAAATGTTTAGAAAGGAAAAATTAATAAACATAATACCACTGCCATACATTGGAAGACCTTTTTCAACATTTCTTGAATAATTCCATTCAATGGATGGTATCCAACTGATGTCCCATCACTGATGGAAGGCCTACATCAGTGTAATGAGGATAGATGCAATTTTTGGTGATTCCTCCACCTCTCTGCACCCCACAAATTCCAGAATGCATTCCCACCCTCCCTTTTCTGTCTTCATCAGCAGAGGGACACCAGTTGGTGTGTATGAATGTTCAACTTCTAAACATTAAACTTCTCAGTAACTTAATCTCTATGATCCAGACACTGCAGGGCATATGAATATATAAAATATGTATAAAAAGCCACAGGTCTGGGTACATTGGGCTCACTATAATCCTATCCACTGAAAGACAGGATAAACATATATCAACAAATGTTTAAAAATAATCAAGCTGCTAGACCATAGCCTTTTACTTCAATACAGTATTGCTAATACAGGATTATTACAGCAGAGGACTGACAGAAACAAAAGTGACTTGTAAAAGAAAAGAAAACACACACACACCAGAACTATCCAAACTTGGTTACCAAATGCCTGTATTTACCTGGTGGTATGTAGGCACTCTGCACTTCTTCCTCGTTTTGCCCTGGGCAGCATTAGAAGCTCACTGCACAGACAGGATGGATGATGAATGAAACAGATATAAATATGAAGCATTAAATGGCATGAATTATGCCATGGTATGCAAATGAAAACATAAAATAAACCAGAAAGCTTGAACTGAGATAGTTACCTCAACAGAAGTTAAAGACATATTAGCACACTCCATATATATATATTTGACTGTCTGGGCCAATATTCTAAAATAAAGGCTACAATCCTTTAGTTTGGCTGATTAACATGTATTCACTGCAACAGATTTTAAAGCAGTTTAACTCTGCAGTCTTTTCATATCTGGAACGTTTCTTAATTCACAGCTGACCGGCTTCCCTGTTATTCTGCATTTCTAAATACAAGCAACTAAAATAAACGGTTCATGAACGTAAGGCAATATGCTTATAGTAAGGAAATATTGAAGAAAATGAGTTTTATCTTCCAAATCAAAAAACTGTGGAAGTTCAAGCCATAGCAACACTACAAGCTTCCTCTAATCTATTCATAAACATAATGATGCCTTTGAACATTTGTTTGTAAACACAAAAACTTATTATTATCATTATTGTTGTTATTATTACTTTGTCACCACACATCCTGAATATGTCCTCAATGTACATTATAACATTCTAATTCAGACCTGTGGCTCTCCACTGTAAGGAGCTATACATTACAAGCAACAGTGAAATAACTGCAAAGAGAAAGGCGCAGCATGTAGCACGAGTTTTAACAAGATGTGTACATGCTGTGGGACCACTGGGAAAGGACTTTCAGGCAGAAGTCAACAGCGCCACTCAGGAGAAAGACCAGGAGGACCCCCAAATGAAGCAAGGTTGGCATGTCATGTTTTGAAGTGATGAGGGGGAGGTCTGTACGACCATTAAGTTGATTAAGTAAAACTATCGAACCATATCACTGTGTACTTGCATTCTGCCCAAACACAAATCACTGAGATAAATTTCCAAGGTTCACCAGAGTAAAGTATATTTGCTGCTCAGGAAGATGTGCCATTTCAAAAGAACCAAATATTCATATGAAATACTATGGTTTAAACCAGTGCTTTTTCCCCGTTAAAAAAATGTTTAGTGGTACTCTCATTTTCCTACTCATATTGAAATACTGCCCCTCAAGGAGGCCAAACTTAGATTCACAAAATGTTTAGGGGTATGCGACTCCTGTGCCCCCCAGAAAAAAGCACTGGTTTAAACATTATCCAAACTGGTCAACGTGTGAGCCATGTGTTGTCCTATTCCCACAATAGGATACATTTCATTGGGGATTGATCAGTAACGTCATAAGAAATAATCCTGTATAAAAAAGCCTTAACTATCTGGTGGAATGTTGTCTAACAGAGTCCTACTAACGTTATAGAATTCTGGTGCAACGCACCACACACAAAAGAGGCCTAACATCCCACATGCAAAACCGTAATTCAACAAGGCAGGTTAAAGAATAATGGAATACTTTGTAAACTAATGAACCATTGAATTCAATGGTACTAACTCAAGAAAGCTTCTTAAAAATCAGAGATTATTCACCAGTGTTATTAATTTGCTTCACCCATGAATGTGAAGATGTCAGGGGCTCACACTTCCTAAAGATTCCTTTGAAGAATCTTATGCTTAATCTTAAGCTGCAGCAGCATTTGTCATCTCACTCAGGAGACAGGAGAGGTGAATGAGAAAGCACTGTCTCCGGTTTAGAAGGGAAAGTTAGGACTGTACGTGGATATAATGGGTACTATCTATTTTCATAGGAAACATGAAAGGAAGAGTAGGATAGTCAGGGAACAACAGTGAATGTGAGAGTAAGAAGCTGAGGTGTGTTTGAAGTGTCTGGTAGTCTTTATGATGGACTGAGCCTCCGTGTCCTGCCTGATTAACGACAAATGTGCCAGCATATTCCACACTATGTCCACAGAATTATAACTCTGGACCACCCTAACATACAAATAAGAGAGGGTGGAGACAATAGAAAACATTCCGCAGAATTACCAGCAATAAAGGAGAAGCAAGCTATACTGAAGAAGAACCAAGATCCAAATTTGGATGAGTGGAAACAGAATGAAAGCATTTGTCTAATTTCAGTGATAGCCAAGGGTTAAATTCTAACTCAAGACGAATGTTGGCCCCCACAAATGATAAGAGGCACCCAACACATTGTGTCGAATTCCTCGCAAGTCAACATTCAGTCCTCTCCTCCCGCTTCTAAACTGGATCATTCTGAGGTCTACTATAGCCAGGGTGTGGGTCTGTGTGCATGTAATCTTTTGATTAAAATAAGGTTTAAAAAACCTGCAAGATAATTTTCAAAATACTTCTTTGTTAACACAAGTGAAAAGTTAAATTCTGGCAATCTAGCACAAGTAAATGGGTAGATACTGCCCCTGCTTTAAAATAACTAGGTAAGCGAGGCATCTTCCCCATCCCAAATTCCACCACGGGTGAGAGACAATTAACACAGCTGTCTATATCCTCAAAGTTGACAGCTTCTAGATCTGAATGGTCAGAGCAGAATGTATAGCTATGCTGTGCTCTGTATCACTGAAGAATGAAAGGAAATAATAGGGACATACAGTACACTATTTGACTAGTAGATATGGTTGGCATAGGAAGGCCCAGCACCTCAAATAGATGCAACTTATTGCATTAGAGAAAAGTGTGATCTTTCTATATCTGCAATAACATCTTTGTCCTTACGGAATTAAAATGGTTCAACAACATTAACCACCTTAGTCCATGGTAACGTTTGCAACAGAATCAAAATTTACTTTTGCAAGTGCAAAGTCACAAGACCAAAGCTCTTACTAAATGAAGCAAGATTCCAGTTTTGTCTTTTCTTTTTTTTAAATGCTACTCACCATATTTGCACTATGGACATAAAATCAATTCTTTTTAATGAGACTCCACTACTGATTAGAATAATGCTTCGCTTCTTATTTGATTACTGTCAGACTATTTCCCACCTCGTGGTCCAGACAATATAAAGCTCATAGTTCTAGACAGTATAAAGCACATTTCAACACCAGCAAAAAGATATATTTTAAAATGCACAGATATATATATATTACTACAGATTCACACTCTTAAAGTGGCAAACATACCTTTCTTGATCTGACAAATACTGACTATCCATATCTCTGGACCTGCGGTCAACTGGGCTTCGGGAGGCATCATGGTGTCTAGTTGGAGAACGTGATCTTCTCATTTGATGAATTTCATCTAAACTCCTGGAAATGTTCATAGAAGCACACATGTGTTTGACCATGTTTTTTTCTTATCACGGTTTAATCAAGGTTTCCCAGACATTTAACAGGAATGGTCAAGGCTGATGAATTGGAAGCAAGTCCTCCCCACCCCAACACCAATGGAGGAATACCCAGAAAGTGATGCAAAAAATCCACATGGCCAGAAAGAACTGTGAGAGGGAAATTATAGCTCTGCCTGCTTTTGAGCATAGAAAGAACCATGAGCAGGAAATTATATTCCTTCCTGGTTAGCAATTTTCATTCTCTACTGTGTTCTATGCCATTAAGAAAATAACTGAGCTGCTGTTTCTGGACAGCCTAATCATCTGTATCAAGAAACTATAAATCCCTTTCAGTTACTATACCAAAAGAACTATACAAAGCCTCATTTTATGCTATGGTTAGCCTTATATGCCAGGTATTACAGGCAATAACAATGTATTTGTTCCTGTTCCTGTGAGAACCAGCCCGCTAGAATACATTTATTTCCTTTTTATTCTGTGCTTCCCCCCAAGAGTTGAGGAGTTATTTATTCTTCCTGCCCCACTAAGTTGCCCAGTTTACTTCCCACAATCCTATGACACAGGTTAGGCTGACAGACAGGGAATGATGCAAGGCCATCCGAAGAGCTTTGACAGCTAAGAGGGAATTCTCAGTCTAAGTCCAACACACTATCCACTACACCAAACTGGCCTCCGTGGATGCATGCATAAAAACATCAACACCCATACACCATGTGCATGGTGGCTGGTGTATGCCCTTGCTTTTCATAGTGACACAGACTATCTGTCTGCAATGTTTGTGACTTATGAGTAAACAAGGTGGGAGACAAGGAGGAGAAAGGATGGAAGTTGTGACAACTGACTTCTTAAAGATGTTTTTAGGAAAGGTGAGAGGGGAAGATTTAAGCCTATATCTTGCAAATACTAAGCTGTCACTTAAGAGTAATTAGTAGTAATTAACAGTTAATATTAATACAGAGCATAGTGAGCTATACAAAACATCCCCTTGTGTAGTCGTTTCTTTGATTTGTGCAATACAGGATTGCTTCATGGTGGTGAGCTATCTGGAGAAACTTGTCGTGTTTGGAAACCTAGTATTAGGTACGCTACAACACAAATCCAGCTAAATGTGATGCTTTGTGTGGATTTTCTTTTAGTTGCTAGAAGACTATAGATGCTCACATTGATTTATATTCTAAAAAAAGAGAGTAGGCTACAATACTAAATAGCTTTTGCCCCAAAAGAAACTGATAGACAGCAGAACTTTCTGATAATTTTTTAATCTGGTTTATAATCTATTGTTGTCCGGTCTATCAGTTTCTCTCCTTAGCTCCCCAATATGCTGGTAAATATCAGAGTCCAGTTCTCCTCTGACAAGTATTTGTCTTCCATAATATCCAACTTCACTGGAATTTTGCTAAGTTATTTCCTACTTCCTTTTGTTGTGACATGATCTCTCCCTCTTCTGTACAAGGGATAGTCAACATTTTGTCTTTCAAATGTTGTTGGACTATAACTTCCATAATCCCTGACCAATGGCCATGCCAACTATAGCTTATAAGAGTTATAGTCCAACATCTAGAGGGCACCAGGTTGGCTCCCTCTACCATCTGTCAAACTACAGTATTCCCTCTCATTTTCACCAGGGTATGAAAACATACCTAAACATCTCCCCTCCTCAGCAGCTCACTTCTTTCCATTCTTCCTTATCCATTTTCTTTTCAAAACTACAAGGCAGAGCACAGGGTCTTCTTTGTCTGGCTACCCTAGAGATCTCCTTTGTTCCATGAAAATGGGGGGGGGGGGATGTCATTGGTAGCTTAAAGTGAAATGCCCACTTATCTCTTAATAGAATCATCTTTTTAGACTGAAGAGCTGCTTTTCTTTCTGTTATGCTTTCACATTCTCCACAAACTCACTAAGGAAAACTCAACATTTAGTATTTCCTTAAGACAGCTGCACAATTAAGCAAGGAGCCTCTGCATGGCAGACACATGGCTCATCCTAGAGGCAGCTGTCATAGTGTGGAAGTGACCATGCAGGGGTTTCATGTGCAGCTGCCCAAGGAAAACATCACCTTCACATTTCTTTAATCACAATGGAGACAATCCGGCCAAAGTTAAGCCCTTTTCAAAGTTATCTCGATTTGAGCGGGAGAGTCTTAAGCACACATGTTAACAACTCTCCCAACTATAATAAATGGAACTAAAAAGAGCTCGGCTTTGGCTGGAGTCTGCCCAATGTGTGTTGATGATGAAAGCAGCTATATTTTGAAGCCTACCTCTGTAATGGCACATTTGGTAAACGAGAACGGGTCCTGCCCTGATCGTCACCACGGTGAGGAGATACAGATCGTGAACGATGATGGGTTGTTCTTTGCTGTTCTGGCACAGTTAACGTTGTAGATTTACTTTCTCTAGTGCTAGACCTATAGCCTACTGGTAGAAGTGCAACAAAATGAAGTTAGTTCAGGTCAGAAATGGCAAGTGTTCATATCTGGACTAGTCTTTTCAGGAAAACATCTCTTTATTGATTACAAGATTTTCAGAGTTGTGCAACTTGTGAAAATCCTGAAATGTCATGCAATCAGGGCTAACAATTAGCATTATATTTAAATGTAATGCGAATATGGGGGGAAAGGTACAGACATACATACAGGAGAATTTACGTGCAAGACTGCAAAATTCCCAAAGGTGAGAAAGTGAATAGGAGCAGAAATAATACCTACAGGGTTAGGTATTATTTGCCACAAGCGTCACTTTTTCAGCTCTTCAGTCTTTTTAAATGAAATCTATGCATCCGTGGCTGCAATACTGAAACATACTGATTTATTCAATTCATTCAGTCTATGGAATTGCTTATGAGTAAATTGTTTTAGAATTGAAGCCTCTGTTTCAGTTTCATTTAAATTATCTGCTGACATGAGTATGGTACAAAAGTCATTTGACCCAACGTTGCTTCATATAAAATGATCCACAGAACTTGCTTTACATTCAAGGAAACATAAAGATGTCACTACTAATTATTGTTAGCCAGAGGCCCAACACCACAGAACAAAGCTGGATAGGCAAAAAGAACCAAGTCTAAGAGAAAGGTACCCATATGCCATCAAGTTAGAAAACTATTTTATTAGCTAAGAGCCGAAGGCAAACACAGATTATACTTTCCATTTAGGTAGTAAAACCCACCTATAGTTTAATATTGGAAGTAACATTTTGTCTTCCTGAAGTGGGGTGGGGGGTGGGGGACACACACCGCTGAAATGCACAGAAAACCCTCTTCTTCCAGAAGATGAAAAGGCCCCCATTCAATAGTCAAACTTCCCCGAGAGAAAAAAGGCCAGTTATTTTAAATCAGGGATTAGCAATGTGGCGCCCTCCAGACATTATTTAACTATGACTCCCATCAGCCCCTCACAGTGATGATGGGTGTTAGATGTTAGCAGTATCTGGGGGCCCCCTCATGGATTACCCTTGTATTAAATGAAGTCCCTCAGACCAAGTTGATAGCATGACAAGAAAGCAGCAGCTCAAGCTGTTTAAATTAACCCCCTTTAGTTAGAAGAAAAGCTACATGAAGGATCCATAGGGGACTTCGAATTTGAGGCAGGAAATAAGGGAGATTACAGGGAACCATTCTGAAGATGTATACATCCAAAGCATATGGCATGCACCTCTCTTGTAATTTTTGTGTGACAGCTGTGTGGAATGGAAGATGCAGTGCGTTGGGTGTAGAAAACTTGCTGAGAATGACCAGGACGGGAGGGGCACCCTCCCACAGTTTCAATTACTCTGACGTTAATTGAACCGCATTCTTATCTTGGAGAAAACCAGGGATTCACACACATACAGAGAAAACCTAAGTACAGAGAAAGGAAACTGTATGTTTCTTTCATTAAAAGTCACTATTAAACTCCCTAGGGGCATTGGTACTCAGTCAGTAAAATATAAAACAACGTTCAAATTTTTCAGGTCCCACTGTTGAAGCTGATGGGGTAATTTATGCAGTTGTGCTCAAGTACTGTTCCAGAAAAATTGTCAAAAATGGCCTAAGTTACTATTTTTGTCATCCTTCTTGAATCTCTAGTTAAAGAGAACTTCACTGCCATCTTTAGTGTGATAAGCAACTCTTGTCAGTAATATTAAAATGAGTTTGTAGACATAGGCAAACTACATCATATTACATGTGTCATGTTCAAAGAAGTATATATATTGGCCACAATACTAGACAACCATTGTAAAGATGGAAGGCTTTTGAAAATTAGTACTGCAGCTGATCACCAAAATATTTTAACAATTCAAGCTGCTTTTCTTGTTCAGGCAGCTGATTGGCAGCAGAAGAAATATTCTCAGAACCTGCAGCACTGTTGAGCAATTTTTATCTTTGTCTCTGTGTAACAACTGAGAGTCTCCCTCTATGCACACATTTTGGATAATGATAATTTGTGAGTGCTTATGAGAATTATAAAATATATAGCCATGCTTCATGCACTTAATATACAGTCATGCATTTTCAATATATTCCATGGTGAACCTACCTAGATATAAGCAAGAGCAAATGCATCAAATGGACAATATGTTTCAGTTAGACATTTTAATTACATTTTTTATATTTTGCATTTTTTCTTATGCACAGAAAAATTGCTTCTACCCTTGTAATATCCACAATTTTATTAGCTGTATAAACAGAAATATCAAGATTGCCATGCCACTGTTGCTGTTGCTTTTTATTATTGTTTGTCCGACTGATTTTTGTTAGATTTTATTGTGTTTTAAACTGCTGTAAGGAACCCTGATGCAGTAGAAAGGCAGGATATAAACATTTCTTATTAATGCATAATACATAAATGCAATTAATACACAATACAGATTTTTTAAAAAGGTTCACCATGGAATAAAGAATCAAACTACTTTCTAGAAAACATAATCTCCCAATTCATCATCTTTGAAAACTCTAGAAAACCAAACTGGAAGGGGAAAGGAAGAAGCAAAAGCAAAGGATGTAGGACCATGCTCTTCACCCACGCACCTGAAGGAACTACTCCAATACCATCATCAACATCATAATCTGAGATGTCACTATCACTGATTCGCTGAGATCCTGTGCAACAGTAAGGCAAATAGATACCTGTATACTTGGTTCTTTTGTAAAGGGCAGAAATAAGTTTAAGTAAAGATTCTTGTCATTATGGAGAGTCAAATATGGGATGCATTCATATTTAAAAACAAGATTATATATATATATATTTTAAAAACTATTGTAAAATGGCTCAGAAAGGAGACATAGTACCTGGGTAACGGCACCAGTCCCAAGTATACTTACTGCAAGTTCTGTTGAAATAAAAAAAAAACGTGCCAGCCTGGATGAGTAGGCTGACATTATCTACAGCAGTGCAAACAGTAACTTGCATAGCTGTGGAAAAATGTAATTAAATGCCTGCCATGAGGGCAGAACTTGACTGCTCTGCCTCACATACCAATGCAACATTGTCTTACTAAAATGATCCATAAGGTTGTGGGTTCATATTATCCAGCAACCAGCACCATATTGTGTCAGAGGCTGTTAACAGAACAGCATGCTGGATCAGGCCCATCTAGTCGAGCATCCCTTTTCCACAATGGCCAACCAGATGTCTACAGGGAGCCTGCAAGCAGGAACCTATCACAAGAAGCACGCTGCTCTTGTAGTTTCCAGCAACTTGTATGTAAGCCCGCCTTCCCCTGGCCCATGTGACTGGTGGGGGCCTCTCATAACCCATACCCAACCTAGCCTAAAGTTACATTCCATGCCTGAAATCCAGTGTTTCTAGCTGCTAAAGAACCATGTAGGGCTTGAAAGTTCAGCTTTACATGGACTTCTTTTCTTGGACTCTGTTGAGTTCCCCACTCCCATTAAATGTACACATTTTCTGGGCTAGAGAACAGTCATGGTCCTGAAAGTTGTTTAAAAGTCAAAGGAACTTGGACCTTTCGTTGGACTTTGAAACTTAGTACAGAGTTTCAAATACATTGCTGCAAATGCAGTAGCCAGAGCTATACATTGAATATTAGTGCCAACAGCCAAGAATCAAATGTCATAATCTTCCAGTGACATTTACAAGACCCCATTTGCTGAATACAGTGAAATTGCTTTAGAAATAAATTGGAGTGAAGATGACAGCCACATTGTGTTAGCAACAACGAAGTTGGCATAAGCTAAGTGAATTAATATGGAAACAGTAAAGGTCACTGAGGGAGTGTATGCTGCTCAGCGTTGTTGCTTATCAATGCTTGGATCCTAAGGTAAGAGAACTTTTGCTGGGGGTGGGAAGTTTCTTCCCCTCACTGTGTAGCCACCTGTGAACATCCAAAAAGACACCCCAGAGAAGCCCTTTTCTGCCTTGTGTCTCCAGGGGTTGTTGGACTATAACTCCCATCATCCCTAGCTAACAGAACCAGCGGTCAGGGATGATGGGAGTTGTAGTCCAACAACATCTGGAGACACAAGGTTGAAAAAGGCTGCTCTAGAGGGTCTCCTCCAGCAGCTCCCTGTATACATAGTTCAGGAGAGGCTTTTGGTAGGTCGCAAAACGGGGTCAGTGAATCTGTCAATTGGTTTCTCTCAGTTTCTTGCTTTTTCATTCTTAAGCTAAGATAAGGACTTGTGATCACGAGTCGGCGACCATGTTTCAGTTGGACGCACTTAAAATGGTCATCGCCTGCAGATGCATTTTTGTACACATTTCTTGGCTGGAGAACTTTACTGCAGAATTCAGAGAAGAGCAAATTTCAAAGCACAGTGATGTTTCGGTTTGCATAGAATCACAGAATCATAGAATGGTAGAGTTTGAAGGCATCCCAAAGGTCATCTAGTCCAGTGTTTCCCAACCTTGGGCCTCCAGATGTTTTTGGCCTACAAATCCCATCATCCCTAGCTAGCAAGACCAGTGGTCAGGGATGATGGGAATTGTAGTTCAAAAACAGCTGGAGGCCCAAGGTTGGGAAACACTGATCTAGTCCAACACCCTGCAATGCTGGAATCTTAGCTAAAGCATATTGTTTCAGAAAGTGGTAATAAATGTAGATTAGTCTTTAAATGTGAACCGAACTCAATTTCTTCCCCACCCCTAGATGCAGAGGGCTGCAGCGGTGAGAAAACCTTTCTTCTGTGAACGTCCTAAACTTATCTTAGGATCCAAGCTGAAATTTTCACACCCATTCTTATTCAAGTAAAACTCCGGAACCTTTTAAAGAAGGCAGCTGCTTACATGTTCTAACACATGTTAGGACACCTTTGTTATCATAACAAACTAGCCCAAAAGAAAAAGGAGTCGTGGACCTACTTTGTAATTTTTTGCTAGAGCTTTCTCCACCATGGGCATGTCTCCTTGGCATGAAAGGTGATGGCTGAGGCAGAGGTAGTGAGGATTCATCATGCGTCTGCAGCGTATACCAATGTGGTTCATCATCTAAAAGTGCTGTCTCCAGCTCTATAAGGATCTGTGGGGGAAGGGAGCAAGCCTCATCAACAGAAAACAAAATGCTCTGGAGATCCCGTCACATGTCTAAAACAGAACTAGTTTGCAGTGCCAACGTATGTGCATTCACCTCCCCAAGAAAGTCGCTTTCTTCTTCTTGCACTCTGGGCTGATCCCAAACCGTGATCTCCAACATCCGTTCTCTAAAATCTCTACGGTGCACGTGGGAATAGAGAAAAGTTTGGTTCCATTTTGGTTCTAAGCTTTTCTTTACCGTTTTGGTCCTCCTCTTACTCTTATCACTGAAACAAACAAACAAAAAACAAAACATTGTTGTAAATCACAATGCAGGAAGCAAGGCCTCTGACTCACCCCCTACTACTACCATACTTATTCTGCTGGGCTACCCCCAGGTAGCTGCAAAGTGAGGTAAGGGAGCACTACTCAGCTGACTGGTGGCCTTGTTTCTCAGCCACAGAGCAGTGCTGCCAGGCCAAGAACACTCAGCAGTCAAAAGGGCTGAAAGGGGACATTCAGGTTGTCCAGAAACTATAACATAGGAAGCTGCCTTAAACTGAGTCAGACCACTGTTCCGTCTACCTCAGCCTTGTATACATTGACTGGCAGCTTCTCTGCAGATCATCAGGCAGGGTTCTCCCCTAATCCTACCTGGAAATACCAAGGATTGGATCTGGGGCCTTCTGTAATCAAAGTAGATGCTGTACCACTGAGTTTCAGCCCCTAAGTGAGTGGAAGGACTAAGGGGCAGGCAAATGAACCAAGCCATTATGAGAGTTATCCATCACCCCAAGTCCATTTAGTGAATGAACTATCAGTAACACAAGCCAGGGGTTGAGTGTTTGGTGTTTGGTACAAAAGTTGCACTCAAAATAAAAGACCAAGGATTGGACAAAAATACTTTTACTGTATTTTCTTTCTATCTATCTATCTATCTATCTATCTATCTATCTATCTATCTATCTATCATCTATCTATCTATCTATCTATCTATCTATCTATCTATCTATCATCTATCTATATCTATCTATCTATCTATCTATCTATCTATCTATCTATCTATCTATCTATCTATCTATCTATCTATCATCTATCTATCTATCTATCTATCTATCTATCTCTACCTCCCTACCTATCATCCATCTATCTATCTATCTATCTATCTATCTATCTATCTATCTATCTATCTCTATCATCAACACACACACACACACACACACACACACATTTAATGGGAAAGAGACAGATAAATGAAAAAATCAGCTCCACCCATAAGGTTGAAGAGGGGAAGGGGGGATAACATTGGAAGGGAAGATGTGGTGTGGTGAATATTCTTTGCTTGGGCCAGGATAACTTTCCATTGTGGAAATGGAAATCCCTTCCATCAAAAAGGATTCTAACTGCTCCCCCAATAAAATATACAGTTCACGGTATTAACCCTTATTCAGAGATGGCCCTTAGAACATGAGGAATCTCCATGAGGAGAGTGGAGTAAATTACTCTAAATATAGAGCCATTCATAGATTGATTTTTCATGGCTATTTTAGAAAAGCATACAAACATATAGCAATACAGTATATTCTTTCAAACTATTTTTTCAGCATGTTTTTAATTTAAAGAGCTACCTTCTGTCCGGAAGGAAATACATTTTTACATAAGGATTTCTCGGGCGTCCATCTATTCTGGGTGGCAGGTCTGTTGCTTGAAGAACATTCACTATTAACTGATGCCCAACTTTATCATACCAAAGCTTTACCTAAAATGTTATAAAATAATTGTAAGTTATCAGTCCAGAAAATGCATTCATTTGGATTCATATCCAATCAGATCCTTGAGACTTGAGCTGGGGTAAAAATATGCTCATTTTAAAATGGCAAAAGTAAAATACAGTATTGTAAATTTAAATATCCACTCCTTCCTTAAGCCTAGCCACAATATACTTGATTAATTGATAAGATCTTGGGCATGATCCACTGAAACTGATGGGCAGGAGGAGATTCAGGACAGACAAAAGTATTTCTTTCCATAGCATTTAATTAATTTATGGAATTCAATACCAAAGGAAACTAGTGATGGTCACAAGCTCAGATGCCTTAAAGAGGGTTAGACAAGGAGGATGAGCCTGTTAATGGTGAATAGTCATGATGGCTATTTCCCTGGACAGTTTACAGGGCAGGTATGATATAAAACACAGTAATTAAGATCAATGAAAAGCTAAAACAGACAGCAATCCCCCCCCCCCCCGTAACAGTATAGAGAGTTTGCAGGTTTAAAATACAATTGAAAAGCATGTGTGAACTTTCTAAACATCTGGGTAGGCTTGTCTATACAATAATGTTTTTACTCAGCGCGAAATAGAGCACATTGAAAGGGCCTGCTTGATATCAATAGGCAGGGAGTTTCAATTCTTACAAAAGCAGAATGGGTATTATGTGGCATCTGTTGTAATGCAAATTCTGCCAGCCTAAGTGGTTGATTGAAGCGCAAGACCTCTAAAGAGGATAAAAACGAGGAGATCTTTCAGATAACCTGGAAGCCACTGACCAGTAGCTGCTGAGGAGCAACAACAACAGGAGAGGGCGGTTGTCTTCAGCCTCTACTTGCCAGCTGTCCAAAGGCATCTGCTTGACCAACGTGGGAAACAGGATGTCAAACTTAAGCGGACCTTTCATTTGATCCTGGAGAACTCTTATTATGTTCTTATTAATGCATGTTTATCACTTGATGACTGTTATATCAAGGGATGACTTGCATGTGTAAATAAGCTACCCCAGATCAGTACATTTTGCTGCCCAAAATGATTCCCCCACCCACTACTAGGGCCAAAGTCTTGCCACACCAGTTCTCACCTTCATCTACCCTCCTACAACTTGCTGCATTGTAGAACCAGCCCTGCTATACGTGGAGGTGTTTTCATTGAGTCAGTTCACACATCTGACTGCGCAGCAATCAAGTGTGGAGAAATCAAGAGGACAGGAGGTAATGTGGAAGTTGTATGTGTGGTGTTATATCTGGGATAGCTTATGCATACATCTAAGTCATCACTGGATGATCTAGCGATGAACGTTCATACAAAAGCATTGCTACCAAAATGTCAATAAAAACATTTCCTGCATATATTTTAGGCTGCACAGACATCAAATAAAAAACAAAAAGGAAAGGCTAAAATTTTCACTGACATTTTCCTCCTAATCTGCTCAGTTTTGTAACCTATACCTGAACAAAAACAGCAAACGAAATGTGCTGCCGGTGAACACCATTTTGTACTTACAGAGAGCTGCCCAGGCAGGACCTGTGGAGCATCTTTTAGGGCTCCAGGACTAGTAGGGGAAATAACAGAAATTGACGGCCGTTCCATTTTTTGAGATTCAAATGAACTAGAACCTGTAAGGATTGTGGGGGGGGGGGGAGAATGTGAGGGGGAAGAGACAACAGTTTAATGTAAGATACACCAAAAACAATTTCATTACTGCTGCTGCTTTTAACATGTAGCATTGCACACACTGAACCAACTACTCTGAGATGCCGAAACCATTGGGTTGACTATTCTACATGAGAAAGAAGATTCTCTTTCAAAATAAATGAGGGGAGGGTGACAAAAGGGTCTTCGCCAAAATAACAACAGCAATGATGGTGATGGTAAAAGAAACAAAGTACCTTCCCTTTGTAGCCCATTTTCCATAGCTGCACATTTATTTATTTTCAAATCTTTATAGAAAGGAAAATGATAGAAAAATTGAGGAGCAGGAAAGGGAAGGGAGAAAAATGAAAATTCTGATAAATGTCATTGAATGATGGATTTTCAACAAAACATTTGATTTTGAGCAGATGCAAAAACAAAATAAGAAAACTGATAGCCTTTCCACTAGGTCAGTCAAGTAATAATCCTGAGGCTATTTTCAATGTCAATATTCCATCCAATATCAAGGGGACAGATAATCTCGCTACAGGGGAGAATATACTCGGTACAGTATAGTAATAAAAAAAGAGTAAGAATGGGCAAGACGTTCTTTGCTAAAACTTGGAGAGTAATATAGGCGTCAAAGATTTTAAAATAAATTTAAATTCATTTTAAAATAAATTTAAATTCATTTTAAAATAAATTTAAATTCATTTTAAAATAAATTTAAATTCATTTTAAAATAAATTTAAAAAGAAAAGGTTTTCAAAATGTAAGTTGCCTTGGGGGTCATTTTTTCCGGCCAAAATTTGCCTCATAAATAATTTTATAAACAAATAAGATGTGGGAGGGAGTACTGTTGTCACCATTTGTTAATCAGAAATAAAGTTGGCAGTGGAATGCTAAAGGTGTTCAGAGAATAATATCACTAAGAGTGATATTCAGCTAAGTTGTACTCTGAGCAAACTTACTGAACTTGATGGGATGAGAACTAACATTGGATATCACACTAAATTTCACAAATATTCATGTGCAATATGATTGTGCAACTATATGCCACACAACAGATGCTGAATGTTCTTCAGTTTTTGCAACTGAAACACAACCTAGAGGGAAAGTTAATACACATTTGCAATTCAGGGAAATGATGGCACAGGAAGACCCTAAGTTACGTTTTCTCACGGAAAAACTCTTTTTTGTCAAAGCTCCATTTTTATGTGGAATTTTACCACACCACAGAAGAAACGATCTAGCTAGTTTCTTGTCTAAACTGGAAGTGAATTCAAACCATCCGTTCAGGTGGTGACATTTGAGAGTTCTCACCATTGAAAGTGTAGGCATATCAGCACCAACGTTTTGTGGACTGAACCCAGTGGTATCAAAAGTAGTTTTAGACAAAGATTGTGCTTACAGACTGCATAATGCTGCATATATTCTTCTAAATTATTTTATTTCATTCGAAGCATAAGCAAGAACAAAGGAAATACTCACTAGATTCTAGTGGAGGATGAGAAGTCTCGGGAATCCTTGGAATGTCACTAAAAGAGGTATAGAAAAATTAGAAAAACCTGAACAACTTCTCTACAAAACAAATACATGGACTAATTTTAGAGGGAGGCAATTACTTAATTTTCAACAATAATTACCCTCAGATTTTCACTCATGGCCCTGAAAATTCCCCCACTTACAGGTCTTTGATACATCTTTGTTAGATATATTGTTGTTTTTACTTTAATTTTTCTCTCATAGTGCTATGTTGAAACCTATCCTCTGTTTTTTTGCAAAAGAGGCTTCATCTTCCTTCTTCATTTCCAGGAAGCTTTAGAATGTCTTTCAATTTTCTTTAGAAATTGATGGCACAGGGCTGAGAGAGATGAGGGCACTGTGTGTGTTTCTTTCCATTACACATTTCTCTAGTAGCCTGCAGCCTCCCTGGGTGCCTCTATTTCCTGATCTGAGAAAGCCCTACAGGGAGTGATACTTTATGACACCATTATCTAGGCTTTAGCTGAAGAGTGGGAAACCCCTGGGATTGGAGCACTTGCTGATTTTGTTTCAGCAAAAAAATCCATTAAAAACAACAACCTCCCTGCACTAATATATTTAAAAGTGAAAAGATCACATTTAACAACAAAAACAACAATAAATCAGGAGCAATGTATGCAGTCTCTTGCAGGAAAGCCCAGCTGAGATTTTCTTAAGTTACAGACACCTAGGAAGGCTGAAAATTCCAGCACCAGAGAGATGATTTGTAGAATGAAAGGACATTCACAGAAAACCTTTGCCACCTCAAAAGTAAGGTAAGTATAACAAAATCCCGCACCCCATTCATGAAACTTTTCCCTCCTCCTTCCTAATTTCCAAACGCGATTCCTTTTTTTCCATTAGTAAAGCTGGGATTTACAATAGAACTTGATGATCCTAAGGGACACAGCACTAATGTACATTTGGTTTTGACACTGATTACAACACAGGCAGCAACTTCAATATGAACACACTATCAGGTTACTATTGCAGTTGGATGTTCCACAATATTTGTAAAAATCTCACAACAAAGGGAAACATGTTGGAGAACAGAAGGGTGACAGCTATCTACAGCTAGTGATTCTGACTTCCCCCTTTTTGAAAATGACACAAATTGTGTAACTCACTAGAAGTTTTTATACACGCGTCTCAAGGAGTTTGCTGAATGAAGCCTATGAAAAAAACTTACAATAACAAAGAAAAAAACCAAGAAAATATGGAAAAGGTAAAAAATAATAATAAAAGTATATACACATGGAAATACAATACACATGGAAACTGATATATCCCTAAATAGGGCTGCAATTTTAAACACCCTTGAACTCAGTAGGATTTACTTCTGAATGGGCATTGTACAGCAGATGTGGAGAACATTTAGCCCTCTAGATGTTGCTGAACTACAACTCCTATCTGCCTCAGGAAGCCTAACCAATGGTAAGCGATGATGGGAGCTGTAGTTCAGCAGTATCTGGAGGGCCAAAGGTTTCCCACATCTGATGTATAGCATCATGTTACAGATTTACATGCAGTTCTTATACATTAGCCACTGAAACAGCAAAACATGCTAACTATTAGTGGCTCTCAGTCCAAAAAGATTTTGTTTGCCCTTGAGCAGTTTTGATTGTATATCACAAGAATTTTTACCTTCATCCTCAAATTTTAGTTTTACATTTGGGTGGGGATTTACCATAATTTTATGCTGGGGATTCACCAGAATCTATAAAGCCCCTGGCAGCATGAGATTTTGCTAGTCCTTGCCAGGGGTTTTAGCCATAGCATGTGTGGATGATATCGAGATATGGTGCATAGAGACTTGTTCAATAGCTTTAAGCTGCATGATATGGGCAAGCCACTTTCTGCCTTGATTATTCTCACACATAAACAAAGAAGCATTGTGGGTTGCACAGAATCCAGGGAACTGTTGTCTGTGCCACAGTAATGCCACAGAAACCCAACCCTCCACTTTTATATAAATAAACATGACACATAAATAAATGTAACATGTAAGAAGAAATTAATCCAAAGTAGTGTGGGAAACGGGGTTGTTTTTTTTTGCCATGTCTGACCTCGTGGCTGCAATATTTGTGTGATTACACGGATTTAGCAAAATCTGAAGGAGAATGCTGGGACACCTGTGGAACCTGTGTCCAATAATTATTAAAAATCCCAAACCTTATCCCTCCCCCTTATATTTATAGTTTTAGCTACAACTCCTAAAACGACACATATCCCTGCCCAACCTCTATACAGAGCAATGTGGTTTTCTCAAGAGGTCAATCCACTTAACAGTGCTTGCACCCCTTCAGTCCTTTTCCGTTTTATTTATTCTTAAAATAACTATGTGCATGTATTATGGCAACAATAGCCCTCTTCCGGCATTCCTAATGTAGAGGAAAGTAGACATCCGGTGAGGATAAGCATGCAAGCTGTGCCCCTCTTCCGTCACTAATCTCATCACCTTCCAGCTCGTGAAAGCAGACAAGCTGCAAAATGAAGCCTTATGCATTCATGGAAAATCAGGATTCTAAAATGAGTGTTGGGGGATGGGAGTTCATGAATACAAAAGGCTCCTCTAGCAAACATTTGCCTTCCACAAACTAAAAGGAGATTGAAATGGTGACATGGGTTGGGGCAGTGGCGTCGCAGTGGGGGTGGAGCTGGTACACCCCAGGTTCCATGTCTGCGGGGGTGACAAGAAGTCACCCCGCGGGGGCTCTCGGCAGTGCATCGTGCCGCTGGAGCCGCATGTGGAGAATCCTCTGTTTGCGGCTGTAGCCACAAGCATAGGATCCTGGCCCCGGCGGCAAACCACTAAGTACAGTGCATGTGTGACGTCACATGCATGTGCTGTACGTAGCGGTTTGCCGGATGGCTGCAGCGGCGACGGAGGGATCCCGGCACCATCTGTACGGTGGTTGAGCGGCACCAGCTGCAAACTGCTACACAGCGCATGTGTGACCTCGCTACGTACGGCGCATGCATCGTACGTAGTGACGCTGCACATGCGCCCTACCTAGTGACGCCCGCCCCAGGTGTCACAACCCCTTTCTTTACCCCTGGGTTGGGGGAGCCCTCCAAGTTAACCCATCTCCTTTACTTTCTACTGAGAAATGTCTGAAAAGTGTGAGTGTGAGAGAGAAAGAGAGAGAGAGAGAGACAGAGAGAGAGAGAGAGAGAGAGAGAGAGAGAGAGGAAATGTATGTGTGTTTGTGCATAGACTGAGTCACACAGAGAAACGCTTACATAGTTATGACCAGGGGGTGGGGTGGCAGAGGCAAGATTCCACATGTAACATTGTGCATTTACAAAATGAGTGATTCGAACCTTACCCAATAGGCCTTGAAACAATAATTTCAACTTGAGGTTCTGATTTTGATTCTAAAATAATGTTGTAAACCTCTTCGTTTGTAGCTCCGGGAAGCGGTTTGCCATTCCATTCTAGAACTTCATCACCTTGAATGTAAACACAAGGGAGGTTTCCTCTCCTGCCTTTCATATCACTTTGCACAAACACACACCATTACAAATAAAAAATATAGCTTTCTTTTCCAGGCTTACAGATGGCCAGTTTATTGAATATTCATCCTGATAAATTTGCAGAAAGCTTGTGTAGAAGTTATACAGTGCTTGCTCTTTATTTAGCATCCATTCTGATTTGTTTATCCACAGTCTATACATATGAAGGCAGCCCTGTTTAGGAAAGTTTTTAATGACTGATGTTTTAATGTATTTTTAATCTTTTGTTGGAAGCTTCCCAGAGTGGCTGGGGAAACCCAGCCAGCGGGAAGGGGTATAAATAATTTATTATTATTATTATTATTATTATTATTATTATTATTATTATTATTCAACACCCACTATTTATTGAGCATTCATCCTGTTTAGTTGCAATAAGATTATATGACTTCCCATCAATTGAACATTATCTCATTTTTTCTAGTGCATTTTCTCATCACTTTCCCTATCATAAAATGCCTGGCTCTTTATTAAGTGTGTTTGTTGTGCCAGAGCACTTTAATCCATTTTAATTGTGCAAAACTAAATTTGTGACAGAATCCATCTTCTGTGTATGCTAGTGACCTCTTTGTATGCCGGACAGACAGGAGATTCATGCATTGAAGGGGGCTGGATTAAATGACCTTTGGGGTCTTTTCTGACTCTACAATTCCATAATTCTATGAGAAGCACCCTCCTGGCCAATGCATGTAGACAGAAGTAAGCTCCTCCAAGTGGCCAATCAAACACCAACCCTTTCTTTACGGGTTTCAATGTTCAAAGAGGCTGCTCAAAGAGTCCTGGCTCTTTTTCATGCCAAGCAGACTGCTGTTAGATGATCCTCACGTCAAAGCTTAGCTCAGTTCATTTTGCATACAGTGTACTCTGCTAACACCTTGAATACAAACACAATCACAGAAACACAGAAATGTAGAGTTGGAAGGGACCTTGAGGATCACCTAGTCCAACTTCTTGCAGTGCAGGAATCTTTCAACCTGGGGCTCGAACCCTGAGATTAAGAGTCTCATCTACTACCAACTGAGCTATCTATATGGAAATAAAATCCACAGATCCAAAAAATTTGCAAAGCCCCCAATTTTCATCACTTCCCGTCATTTTCTATAAGGAGTCCTTTACTGCACCGAAGATGATTTCCTTCTGTATTCCGAAGTTTCTGTCCGCCTATCACAGAATGGGGAGTCCAGGCACTGGCACAGCTCTGGCCCCCAAGCAGTTCTGCAGAAGCACTGCATGTATCCATTTATTTTCAGACTTCCATGTTCACTTAAGCAGAGGGCGTCAAGCATGCAATATAAGGGTGCTTCTTCTCATGGGGATCAGTGCACTCAACTGGGTGGATTCATTTAGGGCCCATTTTTGCTCATGTAAGCAATTTGATAATAATGTCAACACTTAATATGTAAATGCTATTTTAAAAATTAAACATGTTATTAAATGTTTAATGCATACATAAGGAAGTCCTTCCAATTCTTTATATAAATATAATGCTTTTTTAATTTTCACCATATATAAATAGCTGCTTCTAAGGGCAACCTGCACACTATTACAGACAGTAAAGATAGTGATTGTCAATATATTGCTACCATCACATTAGACTGAAATGTTTTATTGCAAACTTTAAATTGGGATAGGGCAGGGGTCTGCAACCTTTAAGACAAAAAGAGCCACTTGGACCCATTTCCGAAGAAGAAAAAAAAACTGGGAGCCGCAAAACCATTGCGACATTTAAAACAAATATATCTCCAGAGCCGCGATCTGACAGCGGGTGGGAAGGTGACGTCGGGACAGTGCGTGACTAACGCACGCACCGCCCCCATGCGACATCACAGCCAGTACAGCGCCCGCCACAGTGGGGAGTGTCAGGGCGCACAATGCGCCTCCTCCCCTCGCTAGTATCCGCCCCGGAGCCGCGGCAAAGGTGTAAAAGAGCCACATGCGGCTCCGGAGCCGCGGGTTGCAGACCCCTGGGATAGGGAATCTCACGTCTGGAGATGAAATGCAGCACTCTAGGCCTCTCCGTCTGGGCCTTGGGACTTTCCCTATGCCCTGCTCCCTCCCCAGGACTCAAGCCCTGTCCTCACACCATGCCCCGCACTGAGCCCACTCCACACTCCCCATGAGAGCTGCAGCTTGGCTGAAACATGTCCTCTAACTATCATAATGACTAAATGAAGTTTGGGGAGTGGTTTGTGTTGTCTGTAGATGTAAGAACCTCTGACTTTTGCATGACTGGAAGGTAGCCCACTGTACATAGTATGTAAGGGTCAAATCTGATGCTTTGGCCTCTGCCCCCACCCAGCTCTGGCCCCCAGAAGGTTTATGGGGAAATATGGTCCTGAAAAAGTTCTGTGTTCCTGCTGTAAATGCAGCACAAAACACAACAGTACTGCTGTTTTCGCAGCATCAAAAAAAATAATAATTCAGTGGCTTGAGTTACCTGCTCTTAGATGTCCCACCACATCAGCCAAGCTACCTTTCTTTACTTTGGTAATGAAGGCACCAAGTCGTCCTAAATCAGTCATTTTTCCTCCTACAACCTGAGTGAGTGGGGGGAAAGTGTCAGTTTTCAGAATACAGTGGATTACATTTGAAGGAATGCAATGAAAAACTATTTAATCCAATAGACAGCTGCAAGTTACCTATCACGACCTGCTGACCAGAATGTTTACACACAGGCCACACAAGTTCAAAGTTAAAACAGTCCTCGCTGAAGTGATATTTTATGTAATGTTCAGAGGCCTTATACATGCAAAACTATATTTCTATAAGTTCTCATATTCATATTAATACTTAAACAGATTCTAGGTCAAAACACGGATTATGAATGTTAGGAAAGCCTGAAGGACCAGGCCAATGGCTCATGCTAGTCCACCATCCTGTTCTCACAGTGGCCAAACAGATGCCTGTGAAAAAACAGCAAGCAGGATTTGAGCACAGGAACCTTCTCCCCTCCTGTGGTTTCCAGCAACTGGTATTCAGAAACATTGCTACTTCCAACTGTGTCCTGCTTGTGGGAATCACATACGTTCCTGATTGGGCCCCTGTGGGAACAGAATGCAGGACTAATGTGCCCTTCCGTCTGATCTAGTAGGATGATAATCTTATGATTATTATTTTCCACTTCCCATTAAACTCTAATTAAAGGTTATGGCCAGCTTGAACCTGCTCAGTCCATGGCTATTTGAACTGGCAACCTAATATGCATTCACTGTTCTTAATGAAGGGAGATGTTCCCCTATTTGGAAAGGAGTTTGGAATTCATCTGTCTATATTAGGAATTCACAGGGAGGAAGAGAAAGGTCAGAAAAGGCTGCTGAGCTAATGTATGCCTATCTGCAAATTATATCTATGTCAGGCCCCTGCCTCAGACATTAAAGGAGCAGAAATGCCAAATATATTTCTATGGCTCATGATTCTATTTTCATACTTGGGAAGGTGCAGACTGGCTCACAGCATCCTTTTCCTCTTTTCCTACCACAAGGTCCAAAAACGAAAGACAAGATTAGTACCCTGAGGAGGAGACACCACCCATCACTTAGTTCTCTCACTGAGGCCACAGCCAACCTTTAAAATATATTGGAATGAATTTACAGCCTAACCTCCACAGTACTTACTTTGAGTCCCAGCAATGCACCTGACTCTTTTGGCATAGTTGTTCTCTTGTTGAGAATAACACGACCAATTAGGCGATCTCCTTCTTTAGATGGTTGCCACGTTACAGGATGCTATTAAAAATAAGCAAACAAGGAGAAGCAAATTCCTGTTTATGCATACAAATCAAGTCTGTAAGCCACACTCTTTTCCCTGATGTAATAAAGGTGTTGGGCATCTATTTTTATAGTTATCAATGGACCGCATGTTGCCTATGCTGGTTATTTAAACTGTTTGCTGTCTCCAGCATAGTACTTAGAATGGTAGGCACACTTACAATCCAAGACAAAGTACACAACTCCTTATGGTTTAACATACCATTTTTCTATTAAGTTTATTCATTGGATGAAGGAGTAGATTTTCTACAAAAATATCCTACCTATTAAAAATGTTTTGTGATTATTCATAAAAACAACTCACAGTCTTTTTTCATATCATCATGTTAAGAACCAACCAACACCATAATGATAATTAAAAAAAAATCGTTTATTTTAATTTAATCCAATAGACCAATTTGGCATATTTCTTACCGAGCTAATAGGAGATGTCTCCCTACTGTGCCACGTGGCAGGATCAAGCCAGTAATAATCCAAATCACCTGGAATATATAGGAAAGGAAAGAAATGAAATATGTATTCTGAAGGAAATGCATTAACTGTATTATGAGTTGAACTGAATTTGGTGTTTGAATTTAGAAATAATAATAATAATAATAATATACAATTCCCTATTCAACTGCAGATCTTGCATGATGATTGAGTTTATGTTTTGGCTGAGTTTATAATTTGTTAAGACTGTTTCTATATTACAGTGTTTCAAGATGCTGATGTTGCTAGCATATAAAAATACAAGGAGATACTTCAGATTGGCCACATTCAGATGACATCCTAAATCAAGTCTGAGGAACCTAAGGCTCTCTAGGTGTTGTTGGACTTCTCTCATCACTCTCATCAGACCCAGCTGGCATGGCCCATGGTCAGGAACAATGGGAGTTGTAGCTCAACAACATATAGAAGACTATAGCTTCCCCATACGTGTGCTAAATCATAGTTTAGCAATACCAGACTGAGTCAAGTCTTCCTACCCAAGGAAGGGTGGGTGCTCTCATTCTCTCCTTCAGCACAGGCACAAGGAGGAAATCATAAGCTTCTGCTACACTTTCAGATTAACCAGAGTTTAGTGGGTCATCCAAATCCTAAACTATGATTAATGTTAACTGTGGTTTGATAAAACAAGCCAGCTTCATAATCCATGCTTTGAAGCTGGCTTGTTTTAAACAATCCATGCTTACGATTAACCAGTTTGTTGGGTTTAAGCTACAGTTAAGTGAAACCAAAATCTTCCTTACAGTCATATCAGAGAAAGAGAAAGATGAGCCCATGACCCAATATAACTCATTTCATCAAGCAGAACTGGGCTATTTATTCTGGCCTATCTAGCTCCATTCTGATAGCATTTCTTCTGGATTTCAGGTACCATATTTCCTGTAACCTGAGATGATTTCAATGGAGGTGCCTAGGGTTGAACCTTGGACCCCTCTACATATAAAACAACACACTCTATTTGCATGCTATAAACACAAGCTTGATTGTGTCAACCCAACTGCAGTAAATTTTGAGCAGCTGCTTGCTTGCTCCAGGTCCCCATATGGCCTACTTATGTACATTTGCAAATACATAGGACTGTACTTCAGGCTAAAGTTAGCTGCAGATAGTTCCAATTTAAATCAATAGCACTTAAATGATGGCTAACTTGTGTTACTGATTTCAATGGAACTCAAGTTCAGCTAACTTCAGCTGGATCCAACTCAGAAATATCACACCATCATAATCAATTTCCAGTAAAACTGCTCTCAACATCTTACTATTTGGGGGAGACAGAAGCAACCAAAGCTACAACAAGTGACATACACATAGCTGTGCTAGTAAGCAATTGATAGTAGTTAAAATAATTTTGTGTGGTATGTAGTAGTATATATACACAATATTAATTTGAATAATGGAGGCAACATTGGAAATGTACTTGAGATGACACACAAGTAAAACGGGTAGACAGAAAAGATGAATGAATTACATGATGTGAAGTGATGGAGAGAGATGTATATGCTTCTGTGTTATGCAATGATGACCAACAAATGAATTATAATAATCAATTCGCAGAGATTGCAGTTTAGAATACCAATCAGGATTCTATACAAGAAGATGCTTCCTTGTAAAGACAAGCTGGAGCACAATTCTCTGCACACTTACCTAATAAGTCTAATAGAAATTAGCAGAACTTACTTCTGAGTAAACATGCACAGGATTGCACTGTTAGCCACTCTGCTATTGTTGATTATCAACTAATGCAAACTGTGCAGACTCTGCTTTACCTCTGCCATGAATTCATTAGTTAGTCTAAAGCAGCTCATTCATTATCTCTTATCCCCAGCCCCACCCAAACCTGTAATAGGGGGCTAATAATGTCAAACTACTTTACGGAGCTGTAATACAGATGATGAAGAGGATAACAACAACAACCAGCAGCATCAGCATCAATGGCACATTTATTTGTCATTGGGATATATATATATCATGGTTGATATCAAAAGCTCAGTACAAGTACATAGCCAACCCTTCTGTTAAACCAAAGTTTAATATTACAAGAGTAAGCCTACCCTTCCCCAATCTGCTTTGGATGCACCTGCTTTAATTTTTAGATTAACCATGGTTTCCTATGTTATCATAGATTGGCCATTTTAATTTTAACTATGGTTTGCTTGAAACAAGCCAACTCCAAACAATGCATTATGAAACTAATAATCCAAGGCATCCAGTTGCCAGCTGAGAACAAGATGCTGGTCCAGATGGGCCATTGGCATCATGCTGCAAGCTCTTCTTATGTTCTTAATCAAACCACAGTTAACATTAGCCATAGTTTAGGGAGCTATCTTGCTAGGGTTGTTGCTGAACTTGCAGAATCTTTCCTAAAGTTCCTCCCCTTTTTGACATGCTAGATCAAATTAAGGCTATGCATATTTATTTAGTTTTAACATTTATCATCTGTTCTTCACCAGATAGTCCCAGGGCAGAACAAAACCACACCTTCATTGAAACGAAGTACAGTAAATAAAATTAAAAAACAACAAACCATATTATATATACAATTACTATTAAAATTATAATTAAAAGAATCAGAAAAAAATACTGAAACAAGCTAGATACTATCATGGCCAAGTGACTCATCACACTTCTCATCCCCTCCCAAAGGGCTGTGCAAAGAGCTGCATTTTCACTTGTCATGAAAATGTTAGTGTAGTATCAATACCAGACACACCTCAAAGGATTCTAGAAGTAGGGAGCCACCACAGAGAAGGCCGTCTCATGCACCCCACCCTACAAACTTTGGCTAACAGTGGGATCATGGGCAGGTCCTCCCCCTCTGAACTTAGTGCAAGGGCATGTGAATATGGAAGGAGGTGTGTGCAAGTATGTAGTTGTGCAAAGCCAGCATACTCATCAAAGCAAATCTGGTGCCATAAACTGGCATACTTGGGCACATGTTGTGGTAGAGCTCACCACATGAGTCCTGCCCTGCATTCCCCCCAACTGTAGGCATCACCAGTTAGCGCCTCCATGTTGCCAATGAAGGAGAGGCATCAGCTGACAGCCCACTCAAATATGTTGTCAACCTTGCCTCAAAGGATGAAGCCTGAATATATAGGGAACAGGAGTATGGTTGCAACTGACAGGAAGCAACATACAAGAAGGAGCACTGGCACAAATTCACATTCAGGCACAGATTTCTCCCTCTGAAGAGCAAACAATGTACCTTCTCTCATTGTTATTTGTGCCATTTCACTTCAGACATATTAAATGGAGTCCCTAATTCTTAATGACAATGATACTTTAACAGCAGCATTCAAGAATGTGTACTCTATTATACAATTTCTCTCTCACAAACATGCTCAGACGCTTTATCTTTCACAACATTATTTTTATGGCAAACATGATATTGCTAACCAAAGTTGGTTGGGCTAGAATTTGTTGATTGCTTTCTCTCCTTAGCTTCCCTGTGCTCAGTTTGCTATATAAAGTGCCAAAAAATGAATACGGTATATTCAAGATTAGAGTCATGAATACCTAAAACTGAAATGCAGTGCTTTCAACTGGGAACATTGTATTTAAAAATAAATAAATCCAAAAGCATACTATATGATAATACACAGGCTGCATTATTGCAATTTGAAGGCTATGAAATTTACTAACCACAACACGACTCAGGAGACGCAGGGCACACCAACTCTCTTCTGCCAAACAGATTAGCTAAAAATAATATATCTGAATGATTATATGTTCCCTGACCAACAAAACCTCTGAAATCTGATTACTTTCTTGAACGTGCAATATTGTTTATGGCTAAATGAGATTTACCCTGTCCAGAATTACATTTACAGACAGGTTATTTTAAAATAAAAATTTAAAAAATCTAAACACATATTTATGGTTGAAAAAGTCAGCTTATATTTTAAAAACACAGTTATATACTTAAAAATCAGGAATGGGTATTATGAAAGATAAAGGAACCCGCCCGCCCCCAAAAGAGCAAGAAAAATGGCTCTTTTTATCTCTCCCCCCCACCCTTATCCTTGTACTTCACCACCAGAAGAAACCTTTTCTAAACTCAGACTGATTGGCAATAATATTTTACAGTCATCTACAGCCTCCCATTCTGACAGTACTATTAGATTACCTGTCCCCGAATACACCGTATGGAGAAGAAACTGAAGGAAACCAGCAAACATAGCAGCTTCAGCTCAGAGCACCTAAACAAGCAGAACCGACTTCAAGCAGGTTGCTGAATTCCAGCCTGCGACTGTAGCAAAGCCGTAACCGCAACGGGTGGAGGGGGGGGAGAGAGGAAACCCCCCTCCAAAAAACAAATCAGTACAAAGCCAGGTCTATAAGACAAGTCCCTGTAGTCCTTGTCTCCTGAGCCAATGCCAAATTATTCTGCAATGTCAAACACTCTACAACAGTGACACCAAACAAGGCCACAAGAGCCACAGCCATCAATACAAATCTCTGCAGTGTGGAGAGAGCATTGATTACTGCATTAATCTATACATGCTCAGTGCAATGCTAAAGAGCCTCTCTGGCTACGGAGAATCCTTAATGATTTTAGGAGACTCCACAAGACAGTCTGACGGAGGGGGGGGAGGGGAAACCCCCCAAACAAAACACTGCTCCCTGCCCAAAGAGGTGGGAAAATAAATGTTTTATCTGCCAGTACTTGACACAGACAAATGCTATTCGAAGCACAAGTATCAATGCAATCAGTAACAATGCGGCAGCCGTTCTTCCTCTTTAGTACATTTAGACTGAGTTTTTGCTGTGCAATTTAAACACGGGCACAACACAAATTAAACCCGACCCACCCACCCTTAGTTCACAGATAGGAGGCCACCACAGAAATGTGTGAGTTGGGTTAGAAAGAAGAGAAGCCCACCACCTGGCGAAGTTGTTCTTCAGGTTGCCTGATCCAAAGGCAAAAGCAGCTAAAGCTGGGCCAGAAGGCATATGTTTACTGGATGCTGCTCTCACCTGCTGACCGAGACAAGCCTTGGGCAACTGCCAAGGGGCACTCACAGAACATGGACCACTTCTTCCGGAAACTGGGGGCATTTCCATGGGCAGAGAGAAAGTGAGTCGAAAGAGGCAGATGGAGATGTTCTTAGTGCTGGCACAGGTCTCTTCCCTTTGCAGCAGTTTTGTCTCCCATGCAGATGGGGCAGGGAGAGACAAAATAATATTTGTAGTTGAATAAAGCAGTTGAATGTAGCAGTTCGAAAGCACGTCAAAGTGCAAGTAGATAAATAGGTACCACTCCGGTGGGAAGGTAAACGGCATTTCCGTGCGCTGCTCTGGTTTCACCAGAAGCGTCTTAGTCATGCTGGCCACATGACCCGGAAAAACTGTCTGCGGACAAACGTTGGCTCCCTCGGCCAGGAAAGCGAGATGACCACACAACCCCAGAGCTGTTTGCGACTGGACTTAACTGTCAGGGGTCCTTTACTTTTACCTTTTATAACATCTTACAGATTTCTCAGTGATATACTGTACTATAGGGCAGCACTGTACTAACACAATGGTAGCGGTTAGTTGACACTACAAATATTTTAATGTACTACTTGTGCAAAGCAGGACCAGGTATAGGAAGGGGCTGCAAAACTATATGGAGAGCCCCACCCCAAGGCCATGACTTCCACTGACTTACGGGTAGACATCTGAGCCAGCAGCACTGTGAAATTACTACAAAATCTACCAGAAACCATGGAGCATTTGAAACACAAATCATTATCAACACCCTCAAATCAGCCCATCGTAAACTCCTAACAACTGAATGGCTAAAGCAGTTTAATTGATGCATGAATGAAAATACTGCAATCAGGGTGGACATGGAACATAATATATTTTGGGTTCTGCATGTCTGTTAGGAACATTGTAGTATTAATGTTCATTAAAAAGAAAATTTAATAAACCAGATACCCTGAAAAATATAATCAAGGGTATTATTATTATTATTATTATTATTATTAGTTTGTATTTTTCTATGTATTTTACCTAACTCCAAATGATTCACACTCTGACCTGGGGGGTCATATAGACAGGAGAAGGGCAGAGAGTAAGCTGACTGCACTAGGTCAAATTTCATTCCACAGAAGTGCTTTTATTCTTCTTTTGACCTGATTTGCCCCTATAGAAGACAAATGGCAGATTTTATATAATATTTAATACTTCTCTAATGTTGCCACAAGCAACACATCCTAATCCTCATCACAATTTTCTAGGCCAAGCTACGATTAGGATTGTGATGACACAGATAAAGGAAATCTGGACAATACGGGTTAATGTTTTCATTTCTTCTCATAAAGCAAGCAGAGCAAAGGTTCTGAACATACCACCCATATCCTCATTACTGGAAGTGTGGTTACATAGTTTTGAGAGAGGTGATGGACCACGTTAATTTTCTGTTGCTCCAGAGCAGGAAGTAGCTGACATGGTGCCCCCCCCCCCGATGTTACAGACTACAATTTCAGTCAGTCTAACCAGCACAGCCAGTAACCAGGGATAATGGGAGTTCCCATCAGTAACATCTGCAGGACACCCCCTTGGCCACCCCTGCTCTGGAAGGTTCAACCTCACCCAATGGGTTCTAAGTAGAATAAACAATATTTAGAGTCGGACACGACTAAACGACTAAACAATAAAAGAGTAAACATCAGGAAACACTCCTGGATGGTGCAAACTGTTTGACGATGGAACGGATTGCCCCGGGTAGTGGTGGACCCTGCTTTGTTGGAAGTTTTTAAGCTGAAGCTGGAATTCCACCCTTTTGGGGATGCCGCAGTAGTGGGGTTCCTTCCAAGTCTGTGGTTCTAAGGCTGAGGCGATTAATAAAAGGTACATTGTGATTCACTGCTAAAATATGGCTCCATCAACAGTTTCTGCTTTGTGACAGTTCCCCCAAGCACCTAAATGCAAATAAGTTTGTGTTTGCAGGTCTAAACCGCTGCTTCCCTAACATCCTGTCTCTCACCACCACCTTACGGCCCTCATTGGTTTAGAGGATACATCCTGTACTGTGCTGAGCTTTGGAAGGACTAGTCACAACTTCCTTTTCCCAGGTCTAGGAATATAGGGATTACACGGTGGTACTGGGAAGGTACAAGGTGGGTCTCAGAGGTATCTCTTTTCCTATCTCAACCAATGCTTCCTATTGGCTGCTCAAGGATAAATGTGTGACAAAGGGCAGAAGTTGATAACAAAGCAAGCCATCACTAGCGTAACTTTTAAAATGTGCTTGATTAAGGTTTTTGTTTCTCTTTAATTATTATCCAGCAAAGTTCAAGAACAAAGGTCTAGCACTGGCTGTCAGTAAGAACTCATAGAGATATGGCTACAGTTCTGTTCCAGTCTGTCAAGGGTATTTCAATATGATTTCGGTACTGTTGGTGTGGTAGATTTGACAACACATTGCTTCACTGGTGCCCCATTTCAGGTCTGTGAGCGAAACCTAAATTGTGGCATCATAGTGACAAAGCAGAAGTTGCTGAATTGCAACTTATTACCAAACTTAAAACCATTGAGATACCTGGTCTGAATAGAGACATTGGATTCTTATCTCATTATACATGATAAAGCTATCTTTAGTCATCTCACCCCTTGTTTTTTCCTGTAAGACCAATTGCAGTCGTTAACAGTCGCCAACAGGTTTACCACACCTATCAGCCAATCACCCATTCCCACCATCCTTCTGAGTAATACCCCCCCCCCTCTCACTATATATAAGGGTCTGCTGACTTCTGTTTCAGTGTCTCTGAAGTAGTGTGCATGCACAGGAAATCTTATACCAATAACAAACTTAACTGGCTTCTAAGGTGCTACTGGAAGGAATTTTTTTGTTTGTTTGTTTCGAGTACGGCAGACCAACACAGCTACCTACCTGCAACTATTACTGTACACATTTCCTGATACAGCTACTCAAAGCATTGGAATATCAGCTAACACATTGGTTGGCAATGGGACACCATACCTCCACACTCCCTTAGTGGAAAGAAACCTCCTTTAGCTAACAGAGGAGGTTTTTTCAAGCCTAATTGTAGTGAAAGGTCAATTTAAGGTAGATTGCAGCTGGGGAGGAGAAAGCTGCAGGGTCCCTAGTCTTTTTTTCTGGTTGTCAAATATGCCCATGGGCCAAAAAAGGGTTATAACCCCCCACATGCCATGAATACTACTCTAAAATTAGGCCAACCTTGTGAAACATTGCAAATGCATATTCCAGCCAGAGTTCTTGGTTCAGGAAAAACATTTAACTCACGAAGCTTTATCATCCATGAGATAAGAGAGTTGAGGTATTCTCCCCATGACTCCCTTACAGCGAATTTTTCAAATTCATACTGGTGAATAAAACTACACTCTATTTCCATATAAGTACAGAGTCAGAAGACTTTAAAACTGCTGTTGGAAATTGCATATCAAAAACGTCTCTGGTACGATAAAGCTTTTATGAAATTTGGCAATGAATTAGCAGATGTTTCTGGAACTGTAGATAAAATATTCAGTAGCTAACTTAAGAAAATATTTATGGGAAATGACAGATGAAACTTAAATTGCACAGACTCCATCTAGTGGCCAATTTAGCATAAGGTTTAGCAAAACTAGAGGATTAATTTGAACCAATTCATTCCTATTGTGCTTGTAAAATTACATATTTACATTAATTTATTTATTTCTAACACCAACTCCAAAAAGGAGTTCATATATCACATAAAAAATATCCAATAAAATCTGGTCTTTGCCCTGATTCTGTTTGCATTCCTACATATTCCAGCTCCACAATTCTATGTAGTACTGATGCCATTAAAAGAAAACAATTCCTGAGCTGCTGGAAAAATATATACCTCTTTTTATAGCTTATTAAATCATTCTAAGCATGAAAAACATTTCACAACATTCTGATTTTCTACTTTTTTCAGTTCAAGAATTACTGATAACTTGTAAAGGTTCTGATTGGCTTTTCCTCATAATGAACCATGGCATGCTCCAATCACACGGGTGAAGACATCTTGCTAGTCCCTCCTACAGCAAACCAGTGGGTGGGAAGTTTTTCACAAAAGGCAATGACGGAGCAATGATTTGGGAGAAATCAGACAATTAATGTGATTTAACTAACTAGTTATTTCAAGTGCTTATTGAAACGAAGAAAACAGGTCCAGAAATGGCTAAAAATGCGAAGCTTCAGGTTCACCTCACATGATGGGGCAATGCTTCTTGCCTAATTTTGCCTGTCCTACCCCTATATGGTATGTTTGATATAATACATGACCCTGGTTTACAAGGGCAAGAAAAAAATGTAAAGAAAGAAGCATGCATAAAACACCTAGTACTTGGAAATGTTTTATACTTGAAAAACTAAAAATATCCTGCCACATTCTGCAATGCCCCTCCTCACCAACCACTCCTGTTATTATTATGTTTATATTCCACCTTTTCTGCCAGGAGAGCAACGTGGTTTCCCCCCTCTCCCTTCTACACAGTGTCTGCATTCTCTACCAGCCTTCAGGTTAAGAACATTCCCGCTGGATGAGGCCAAAGGACCATCTAGCCCAACATCCTGTTCTCACTGTGGCCAACCAGATGCCAGATGAGAAACATGCAAGTAGGATCCAAGCACACCAGTACTCTCCCCATCTGGGATTCCCAGCCACAGATACACTGCCTCCAACAGTGGAGCTAGAACATAACTATCATTCTTATAGCCATTGACAAAAAAAATTCCCCTGCAAAACTGTCTAATCTTTCATAGTCATCCAGGTTGGTGGACGCTGCAACGTTAGTGGACATCTCTAGCAAGTTTAACCGTACGCTATGTGAAGTGCCCCCCACCCACTGTCTTGAACCTTCCAACATTTGGCTTCAGTGGATGGCCTTGGGTTCCAGTATTATGAGAGGAGTAGAAAATGTAACTCTGTGTCCACAACATGCATAATCTTATGCACCTCTCTCATGTCCTCCTTTACTTATTTCTAAACTAGAAAGTGCCAAATAGTGTAAACGTTCCTTTACCAGGAGAGTTGCTTCAACCCCTTGATTATTTTGGTTTGGCCCTTTTCTGAACCTTTTCCATTTCTAGGAAATCCTTTTTGAGGTGTGGCAAACAGAACTCTACCAGCACTCCAGCCATCATCACACTAAAGATTTGTATAAAGGCAACATTTTCCTAATGGACCCTACCATGGCATTTCATCCCTCCTATTTTCCCTACTCCCTTCAGCTTAGCTTCCCCACCTCTTAGGTCTCTGTCCAGGCCTCAGCTGGCCCTACAATGCTAATCTCTGTGTGAGTTTTCAATCCTTGGCAAACTGACAACTTCCCTTCTCTCACAGATGCTGGACTGCGGACATCAGAACAACTTAATTCCCTTGTCAGATGGAACTGTTGTGAACATTCCATGACATCACATCAACTCATCCAACCATTTTTAGAAATTTCCTAAAGGGAAGTTCTATTTCAATGCCATGGGCTTGCCATTACTATTCACACCATAAGCAAAGCAATCCATAGTACTGGGTAAAACACAGTGCATTTATGCATGCTTACTAAGAAGCAAGTCCAATTATTAAATAGGTCTTACTTCCTAGTAAGTATGTATGAGATTGCAGCTGCAATTTACCATATGATAGAGAAAAGGTTGACTACTCTAAAATAGTCAAACCAGAATTTGAATTTGAGAGCAAAGATGCACTAAGACATGCCAATGCACAAAACAGAAAATGCAATAATAAGCTGAATTTCTTTCTGCTTGCGGAGACCACCTCACCTTGCCTAACAGTACCTTTGGTTCTGTCAGAAAAACACATATCTTAAACTGACCCCATTCCAAATAAACAATGCAGAAATGCTTATATCCCCTATCTGGGCACATGTTCTTCTTTTTCTTGTTGCTGGATCATGGCTATTGTGGGGAAATCAGTGGGGACATCTAAGGAATGTGTTTAGATAAGACCATTCTGGTACTGTCTGTCCACATTTCAGATACTCAGTTTACTGCAGCCTGCTTAATATCTAACAAGCTCTCCTTTGAATAGCTGTACAATGTGATTTATATTAGATGGGGCGCAAACATCACTATGGGCTGCTAGTCTCTAGCTGTTGTTTTCATTCTGAAGCATTCTATCTACATAGCAGAGCCCTTTTGAGGAATGACAGAAACCGACAGAAGAAACTCATCAGGGCAGGGAAGAGGATGTTTTCTGTAGCAGAGGGCATATTTTGTTCTTTAGTTACGACTCAGAGTAAAGCACTATGGTTGGAAACCCTATGATAGGAAAAGCTATAAAGAGAACGCGGCCTCCTTTGTTTTTACAAAATTTCAGTAAATTATGACAGGAAAGGCATGTTCAATTTCCCACACACACATAATATATATTTAAATCTTTATCTTACCTTTTTCACTGACACTTTCACTTTCTATTTCCACGTCATCACAACTGGTATATTCAGGTGTTGATGCTCCTTCTTCCTCAGAGCTGCTGACTGACATTTGTCTTTTCTTTCCACCCCGTTTCGATCTATGGGGCTTTGGTGGAGACGGCCGCACTGATTCTGACTGGTCAGAACTAAGGGAATCATTCCTTAGCATGGTCTCCATTTTCTCCCGCTTTGCTTTCCGACTGAGAATAGCAGAGCTAGGATCTAGGCGACACTGTGTTTTAAAGGGGTCGTGATTTTTGGATTCTAAGTGCTCTGTAGGAACCACGCTATGCCTGGGAGTTGGTGGGCTATGGTTAGCTAATTGTTTAGAAACAGAAATCCTTACATCACCTGTTCTTTCTATTGCATACGCCCTCTGAGTATCCGGGCGAGACTTTATGTCCTGAGTTCCTTGCACCTGTGAGTGCTTTCCTAGTTTATTCTCAGGTACCTCGGGCTCCTCAACTTCTGTGTGTGGCAAGGCAACGTCACTGTGTCTTCTTTCATGTCGTGCTTTTGAAACTTTTGCATGCATGCGCATCTGCTCCTCGTCGGGATGCGGCTTTACGGGATACCTTGCCAGGTTTGGATCACTCCTGTATCGAGTGTGATAGTCATCTTCTTTCCTTTGCTTCTCTCCATCTACAGCTTTGCCTTCCTCAAAATCGTGTGGGAAGTCTGAATAGTCCTGAGACCTCCCTTTCTCTAATCTTCTACCATCACGTCTTTCTTTAAATTCCCTCTCATCTCTTTGTCCTTCACCCTGCTGGAGTGAGGATTTTGGCACTCGTTTGCGCTCACCTTTTACACCTCCTTTCCCATTCTGTTCAGACCCTGCAGGTGTCTTCTTCCTGATGGGAAGGGGTGGAAGAAGAAGAAGAAGAGTTTGGATTTGATATCCTGCTTTATCACTACCCTAAGGAGTCTCAAAGCGGCTAACATTCTCCTTTCCCTTTCTCCCCCACAACAAACACTCTGTGAGGTGAGTGAGGCTGAGAGACTTCAGAGAAGTGTGACTGGCCCACAGTCACCCAGCAGCTGCATGTGGAGGAGCGGGGATGCGAACCCGGTTCACCAGATTACAAGTCTACCGCTCTTAACCACTGCACCACACTGGCTCTCTTCTTTCTCACTGGAGGAGAACGAAGGGGACAAATCACACACAAATCAACGGCATGTGCCCGAGCCCAATTTTGTGCAAGCTACATTGCAATAAGTATATAAAAAAAGCTGCATTACATCGTGCCAGACCAATGGTCCACTTCCTTAAGTATAATCTACACTGACTGTCAGCGTTTAAGACAGGAGGTTTTCCCAGCCTGGCCTGGAGGTACCAGGAATTGGCCCTCAGACCTTTTGCATGCAAAGCATGTGAGCTACAGCTCTTCCCCATAAATTAAAGAGAAGATTACACAAAGCCTTTGAACTTAATTATCGCCTGCATCATTATTGTCATGTCAGAAAGGCAGGTACTAAAAGAAAAATAATGAAATCTATTTTCAGTAATCCCCAAGTTGCTGTTTTTAAAAATAATTTTCATTTGGGAATAGGTAAAGAAGAATGTATAAAAGTCATTTTTAAAAAACCTCCATTTAGGACCAAGGCATCATGAGTCTAAATATTTGTGCCAGTAAGTGTCTCTCCATGTAAGCAAAGGAATCCCTGAATCCTCTCCCAGCAACATTCAGCAGAGCAAAAAAAAAAGGATTTATGCAGTGACTCTCACATTTCAAAATGCATGCATCTTAACTGCATGAATATGGATCTGGACAAATGAAATTGTAAAGAAAGACGCAAATCTGAAAGCATCTGTTGAAAGAAGTCTTAGAGCCCTTCTGAAAGTTTTTATTTGCTTGCAGCTAATATGTGTTATTTTGAAAGCCTGGAACAAGAAATGCCCAAAGTTGATCGGAAACCAGTATCACTAAGTGTGATTACCCATAAAGCAAGAGAACGGATTTAAAAACTTCACCTTAATCCATGAATTGTGGAATTAAGAGGTGTACTTGGCTTCTTCACTATGAAGATGCACCTCTTTACTCTAGTCTATGACACATGAGATCTGTGTTCTCAGGACCCACCTTAGTCCTGTGACTGTAATTTGCTTTGTTTTTAATTCCAATTTTGAAATTGTTTCATCCACCCTGGGACCTGCTGGTGAAGGGCAGGTTATAAATAATAATTATTATTGTTGTTGTTGCTGCTGCTGTTATTATTTCCAATCCCATTGACCAATAACAGAGCATTCCATTAACTTCCGTGCAAGTATGGAGCATCAAGTTCCTGCCTATTTTACAGTACCACCTTCCAAAGAAGCCATACGAGCATGCAGGACACTAACGGTCTATTCAGCCAAACCTTTGCTTCTGCTGTCACTTCACACCACGGGAGCCAACTCCTGGGAGCTGAGGTCCCTTCAGCCCTCTCAATAAAATATTTGAGGGAGCTGCCCCCCAAATCGATGGGCATTGTCATTCAAATAGTGTGTGCACGCACCACATCATGTGATCGGTTATGTGGGACAAGGCATATCTGCCCTCAAGATCCCAAACTATTTAAGAATGGCTGCCATTACACCTCAGAGTAGCCAGGACTAGCAGTGTGTGTAGAGTCAGTTATTTAGTTTTGGGGTTTCCCGCTAAAACTAGTTAATCTTAATTCTGTTTTTGGTACATTTTAACTAAGTGCAAATGTTAATTTTGTTGTAGTGTTGAACTTGAAGTTGGCTTTGTCCTATTTAAATTTGATGCTGTATTTTGAGAATCTGATGAAATTTGTTGCGAGCTTTTGTGAACATTGTCCACCATGGACAAGTAGCATGTACACCATGGACAAGTGTGTATGGTAAGCCATACACAAAGAATACTCTCCCCTCCTTTAGAACTGTTGTCTCACATGCAAATGTGCAATCCAGTGTATGCTGAAGCCCAGATAATCGTGCTTAGGTTTGCATCTTTCACAAGCTATTTCACAATTATTTCATCAATGAATCAAGTCAACTCAGCTCAACAAATATTCAGGTGACAGACCACCGCTGTGTCCCCCCCTCCAAAAAAAATAATCTCACCTCAGCAGAAGAGTTACATTTGGCATATTCATGTAGTGTTGTTTCATTCAACTTGTGTCATTTACAGATTAATATTATCAAATTATTTTCAGTTTAGGACAATTTGTTTTCTAATACTAACTTTAATTATCCACATATACAGAAGCTGGGATTTGTGCCTTTCAAAAGTCCAACATACATGCATGTAATTCTATATTCCAAATTAATGTCAGTTTGGTGAAAATGTGTATTTTGTGAAACTCCTACTTTTGCAATTAACTTCCTCTTCCTCTGTTTTCCTTTCTGTCCTTCGGTACAACTTGGTAGGACATGTAGATACTGCAATTAACCTACTCTATCCCTCTCAGTATTAATCCTGCTGACACTGTATGGGGGTGGGCAAATTTTGGGGAAGGTCTCCCATATTGCGTATATACAAAGCCATTGACAACGTGCCCCTCTGCACACCACTAAAGTGTGGCCAGAGTGCACTGAGATTTTATATATTTATAATGCCACTCTCCACTGCTTAACATTATAGCTGCAATTCTTCCCATATGGGCAAGGCCCATTGGCATCAGTGTTACCTCTCTCTTGGGGGTTCACTTCTAGACCTTGATGAAGTCTGCTTCTGTTCCAGGCCCATAGCTTGCTGGGATACCTCTGTGCCTTTCCTCCTGTCAGTTTGCACACCACTAGAAGGTATTTCCTGTGAGGAGGTGACTGCTGTGCTTAGGGGTGTTTGAGATCTTGACCGTTCTTGAAGCCTCGCTTTCTTTTCTCTAGGTGCATCTGAACTGCCACCAGTAGCTGTATCACTCAGTGCTCCGTCCTGACTGGGTGGCTGTTGAGGACCACTTCCAAAAAACCACGCTCCAGATTTCGTTAGGATCTCTTGTTGCTTTCGGCATAAGTTGCATACCCACATAACCTAGTTACAAAGAAAAATAACAGTCTAAGTACTCTTCAGTTGCTGAAAGGCTCGGTTGTCTAAACATTCAAGAAGAATAAAACCTCCCTCCCGTGACGTTTGTGCTGTTGTTCATGCTCAGGACATGCTTGTGGAATGGGCCACTCTTGATTAGCTGCAGCCAAACATATTGCTATTGCGTGTTTCGCTTTGGCTGCACCAAACATTCATGTTCCATCAGTACTCTGAAGCACCGTCTGGGTGTTCAAGGCATGTGACAATAATCACAGGAGGCAGGAAAGCAGGACCACAACACGCACAACCTGCACTGGCCCCTCCCCAATGCTGTCGGGCATTTTGGAGGATGTCTGCAATACAAGCAGGCTATCCCCATGAGGTGGAACTAAGACAACAGCCTATACACACAATGGCAGGCTGCCTCACTGCAAGCATGCTCTTAAACACATGGTCAGCATTAGGGAAGGGCCGCAATGGGCCACTACAGTGGTAATGGCGCAAGCAAGCATGGACCTGCTCACCTACCTCAAATGAAGGCCTAGGCAGAGGGCCTTCTTGGTCCCAACCTGTGGAACGCCCTCCAAGCACATGTCAAGGAGCTATCCAAGCTTTAGAAGACATCTGAAGGTAGCCCCATATGGGGAAGTTTTTAATGTTTAATGTTTTTGTATATGCTGGAAGCTGCCCAGCGTGGCTGGGGCAACCCAGTCACATGGGCGGGATATAAGTAAAAAAAATATTATTGTGATGGTGATGATTGCATGTGTTGAACATACAAATAGGACTCAAAGAGTCAGTATGGTATAGTGACTAGACTACAAACTAGGAGGCCCAGGGTCAAATCCCCACTCACTAAGAAACGAAAGGCACTGGGCAGGGCACAGTTTCTCAGCCCGGCCTTTTCCACAGGCTTGTTGTGAAGATGAGGTGGGCAGGAGAGCAGGGACCAAAGCTCAGTGTTAGAGCACATCTTTGAATGAAGGATGTCCCAGGTTCCATCCCTGCCATCTCCAGTTTAAAGCATCAGCTAGCAGGTGATGGAAAATGAAGAAACCCAGGAGAGGTGCTACAGATCAGAGTAGAAAATGCTGGGCTAGATGGGCAAATTATCTGACCTGGTATAAAGCATCTTCCTAGGTTTCTCTAAGTACCTTAGAAGAAGGACAGCATAAAAAATTGTAGCACATAAAATGAAACTAAGGCTCCGCTGGTGGGAGTCTCCTATTCATGAAGTTCCACTAATGGGTAGAGATGTAAGGACCCATCAGTTTTGGTTCCCTTAGTTCCTCATTTCAAATTCCATTCTTCACATTTCTGCAGCAATATGTGGATTTACTTCTTTAACCCTCATGAAAATTTGCCAGCATTTTCAGTGCAGTCTTCTCCCCAGTAAACACAACCTTGTATGCAGTTGATTTGATAATGTACACGTTTTTGCAAGCATTTCCCCCTAACATAATGCATTTTTGTATGTTATTCTCATGAATATATTCATTTTATTTCACATTCCACTCCCTAATGCAGGCTTCGTCAACCTCAGCCCTCCGGATGTTTTTGGCCTACAACTCCCATGATCCCTAGCTAGCAGGGCCAGTGGTCAGGGATGATGAGAATTGTAGTCTCAAAACATCTGGAGGGCCTAATGTATACATTTTTATAAAGCGTGAATCAGGTATAATCGGCTTTAAATGCTGAATCAAATTTTCCCTGTCCCTACTGATACACCGCACCAGCAGAAGGGAAGCATTTTTCACCAGTCTCTCCCCTCCCCCAACCCCTCTGCATCTTTGTCTGTCAAAAATTTGCTCTTGAAGTTTAGTGGAGCCTCTAGAACAGCAAGAGAGGAGGGTGCATGAGGAATAGCAAAAAGCACACAAACACACACCGTATTCCAGTGGGAGTTTCCAGTGGATCCCAATTCCTTCCTTGAGCATAAGGGACTATTTGTGTTTTTGAACAGCTCTTAATAAGACTAACAAACCAAGTTCACTTCACATATGAGGTGAGTTACAGTATTTAGGCCACCAGATATACCTTAACCCAGTGTTTCCCAACCTTGGGCCTCCAGATGTTTTTGGCCTACAACTCCCATCATCCCTAGCTAGCAAGACCAGTGGTCAGGGATGATGGGAATTGTAGTTCAAAAACAGCTGGAGGCCCAAGGTTGGGAAACACTGCCTTAACCCTCTCTCCTTAATGAAGAAGTAAGCAAATGCAGCTGAATGTTTTGTTATCCTTCCAATGACACATATCCAAAAATCAATCAATCATTACTCTTGTGTATGGTTTCATCACTCTCAAATGCTCCCAGACATCCCCATTTCCCGGGGACAGTCCCTGGATTTACAAATCAGTCCCCATACAAAATCCATTGAAGTTTAAAAGTGTCCCCGGATTCATTGAAAAAAAATTGGTAACCTTACCCTAGGGCTAAGCTCTCTCCTGACACAATGGTCCAAATATAATAGTGAAATGATTACTCTTGAAATTTCATTTGAGGAAAATAAACAAAAGCCTTGCCTTAAGAGACAAATGTTTAAGAAGATAAAATATTATTCATAGCACAAGAAAGGTTCTATCCTCTCCCAGGAAGGTATGAAATCACATTGTATTTCTGGACCACTACCACTAGATTTTTAAATTTATATTTTTGTAAAGAACAGCAGCACATTAAGGCCAGATGCTGGCTCTAAGGATTATGCAGGGATCAAGGCAGTCATGCACTGTACACGATAAAAGAGCAAAAGGGGGGGGGAGGGGGATGGGAAGAGTCAAACAGCAAATCTATGCACACTTAGTTGGAAGTCCAATTAATATTAATAATAATGGGCACTTGCCCCTCCCCCTAAATATAATTGGGATCAGGTTGTTAGAAAAATAACATGGAAATGAACAGAAATATTAGGAGCTGGATCCAGGAATTGGCTGCAATCCTAATCATGTCTACTCAGATGTTAGTGTCATTGAATTTAATGGAGTTTACTCTCAGGAAGAGGGGTCATTATGCAGCGTTAGTCATGCCTAAAATAGACCCACTGAACTAAGTAGGGTAGGGTTTTTTTAATAGACATGGATAGAATTGTTTTGTTAATACTTTAAGGGCCCATTGATTCATAGGGTCTACTCTAAACATGACTACGTATGGATCCAACCAAAGGAGTTTTCTAAGAAAGAATTCTAAATTAAATATTTTACAGAAATGTTTCATAAAATTAGAAAAAGAAGCAACATTGCATAGCTGTACATCAATGCAAAGCACAAAAATGACGTACACTGCATATTGAGTAATAAATCAAATAAGGAGGAAATGGAAAAAGAAAATGAACACTTTCTAACACGTTACTGATATCCAAACGTAATAAGGTGCCTACCAGTACCACCACCATCCCCCAAAATTTCAAAATGTTTCAGCAACAATAGAAATGAATAATCTTGCAATAGTAATTGCAATAGTAATTGCAAGAAGCCAAAAAGAGTTCTTCCTTTGTATAAAGGAATAAAGAAACTTTAGATACTGCAAAGAAAATAAGCAAATGAAATATCTGAGTTCATATAATATCTAAATTAAGTATTATTAACATAATCCCAAGATTCATTGTGTATTTTTTGTTAAATGCTGGATTACACCTTACTAAAGTTAAACTTTTGTAGTTTTAATATTTAAGTTGTGAGTATAAAGAATAAAAATGAAAAGTATTTATTACAAAGCACATTCCCTTTTCACACAAGAGGAAATAGCTTTATAAGAAAAAAAACATTCATGTGTTAAAATATTTTTTAAAATCTCATCAAAAACTTAAACCTGCAGTAGACCAATCGGTTTTGGTTTAACAAAAACAAACAAAAATATAGCTGCAGTGAAATAATAGGGGCAACTTCAACAATAAACAGGAAGAAGAAGAAACACTTCCAACTCCAGATAAAGTGAACATTTGCAAAAGAAACAAATGAATATACCAATTAACACTAATACACTATAAAAATGTGCATATAAAATGAATTTGAAAGCCTGTTAGCAAGCAGTCATAAGGTTCTTCTTGTGTGTGTATAGCATGTGTCAAAATAGATCTGAGCAAAAATCCAATGTTTTAATTAAACATAACACATCTGATGCTCAGGGAAAGATGGAAAAATAAGGGCATCATTCAGCTGGGAGCTTTGCCAGTGACTTCTGTGGGTTGAGCTCCAGAGCCTAGATACAGATGTTCAAAAGTCCCCAAGTTCACTACTACCGAAACATGCACCCTGTTGTGTTTCCAATCAAAACTAGCAAATTGAAACAAATGTTCATTAGTGGAGCTATTTATAGAGCCCATGTGCTGTATTGAGCGGGGGGGGGGGGGCTCAAAAAGTTGTCTAAGCCAAAACCCAACACAGTATAATTATAAACTATTCATATGAAATAAGATTGACCACAAAAATCCCACACATGTCTACTCAGAAGTAGGCACCATTGAGTTCAATGGGGCTTACTCCCTGGTAAATGTGCACAGAGCTGTAGTCTTTATCCTTCCGCAATGCATCCATAACATAAATTTTCCATATAACACTGACAGATGTTTCTGGATATTAATGCAACATATGTGAAACACACAGATCATCAAAAGAAACATTCCTGAATATCAATTTATACTGATGCACTTGCACAGCTTCATACTGTGATTTCTTTTGGATGAAACTATGTGTCCTAAATAACTAAACTAGCCATGGCACAAATATACCGTACATGTGTATCCACCCCAACTACCTATCCACACACAGAAACACAAACTTTTTAAAAAAGCAACAACACCTATATATGTGAAAATTCTGTGCCTACAACCACCAACCACTTAAAAATTGAAACATTTTGTCATACACACACACCAACCATTTAGAGCTAAAAACTGAAACATTTTGTCATACACACATACAACAGCACACGCCACAAATTACACATGAACAAAATCTGTATTATACTCACATAGAGACTACACTACCACCTCTGTTTAGGAGTCGCTCCAGAGCTTAGTTAATACATGCAATTTGGCCGCTGGCCTTGAGCTACAGTAGGTCCAGAGGGGGGGGGGGGTAGAGACAAAAGTCCTTCTTCCAAAGAGGGAGGGGGACAAACCTTGAGGTGATATAACAGTTTCAGTGAGAAAGCCGCTTAGTGAAAAAATATTGGGTAGGGAAGTATGTGGAGCAAGCAATCTAGCAGCATGCAGGAATTATATCCTGATTGAAAATACTGGGCCATGGTCCAAACTAATCTAAACTAAAGCAGGTCTGTGTAATAACTTATCTTAACAATCCACAGATGTTAGGCAACCAAACAAACACACTGATGAAGGATTACAGTCCTTTAATGTGTCTTCTGGACCTCCATGCAATGCACCAGGAACTCTAAGGAGGATTCTGTGTTAGAGAGAGTTAGAATCTGCATGTATTTCTAACTGCTTCTAACATGCAATTGGAATAGCTTGCTAAGAAATAAATTTGCAGTTCATTTCTTGTTCTTGGGTGCGTCCTGATGCAGCATTTCAGCAAATCATCAACGCGGTTACTGTGTACCTACATAAAGCACATACGTGTTTGCATGTGTGAAGCTTTGAGAGACAAACTGCTGTCACTGTTAAAACTGGACCAGTCTGTGTTTGACATTCTGCGTTTACACGGAATACTGAGCCTGGGTTTCTGGCTTATCATGATTTATCATGGCTGAGGAGCATGCTGAAGCAGCAACACTGCCAGAGCACTCTGCTTCACTCCTCCTCAGGTGTGAGTGAGATAAACCAACCAAGTTTTGCATTACATCTGACCCCAGGATAATGGCTTGCAATTCCATTACAACCCAGGTTTCACTAGCCAGCCTGGAGCCACCATTTAAGTCGTTATAAGATTTCTTAACCACTCTCCACCGTAAGATTTCATGGTAGGTTACAACAATAAAATGTACAGTCATAAAAAACATATTACCATTTCAGAACACAGAAAACTGTTCCAAATAGGACAGAAAAATATAGATTCAACAAAATGAAACAAAAACCTTAACTATCAACGCCCAAGGAACCATAAGGCATGTCTTCAGCATTTGTTCCTGGCTTGTAGATTGTGGCTTGTTATGTGGCAAAAAAACAACAACAATGATCCTGGTTTAGACTTAACAAGAAGGCAAGGGCTTTATGTTTGTTTATCTTGGTCATGCCAGGGGAGGAATGAAGCAGGAGAAGAAGAAGAGAAGAAGAGTTTGGATTTGATATTCCGCCTTTCACTCACTTTAAGGAGTCTCAAAGCGGCTAACATTCTCCTTTCCCTTCCTCCCCCACAACAAACACTCTGTGAGGTGAGTGGGGCTGAGAGACTTCAGAGAAGTGTGACTAGCCCAAGGTCACCCAGCAGCTGCATGTGGAGGAGCGGAGACGTGAACCTGGTTCACCAGATTACGAGTCTACCACTCTTAACCACTACACCACACTGGCAATATGATTTGCTCCTGGCAAGTCACGATAAACCAGAAATTCTAGCATATTTTTATGTGTGGATCTGGTGAAAGTGTTCATTTTCATGCTACGTGGAAATCTTCCCATGTGTTGCCTTATCCCAAGTAAGTCTCACTGACCCCTCTGTGTGGCAACACTTATGCTAATAATAATAAAGAGTCAAGTACACACAGGATTAATCTCAAAACGATGAGTCCAGGATTCACACACAGATCCATGTGAAAACATCACTGTGGTAGAAACATGCTTCAGAGAAGTAAAAGGACTGCATGCTTGCGTTCTTGTGAACAGTCTGGAGTGTTTTATTCATAACCACATATAAGCCTCACACTTACTGTCTCTGGCCCTTCCCACTGCAGTCCGTGGCCAGCAGAGACATTATTCCTGTACTAACACAACATGAAAGCAAAACATGAAAATGCTTGCAATGAAATTGAAAACGCATCATACATTGCATAAGTTGGCACTTACATTTTCGAATTTTTAACTGCTCCCTGCGCAAACATGGAGTAAAAACGCATTATCTCTTAAGCAATTTTCTATTATTGTGGAACTGAAAAGGCTGGTTCACACAGCCTACCGTCAGGAACATAAAAATCAACATGATCTAAATGTTATGGTTCCCTCAGCACACAATCCTTGGCCAGAGCGTGTGCAATTTCACCCAGCATCTACAGCTACATTTAAGACCAGGTGTTATATAACACCGTTAAGCACTGAACTTACCACTATACCTCTGCAAAGCAATAGCAAATCTACTTTAAGTCACATTTTATGGAGTTTGAATTTGGATGTTGGCTATTGATTCAAAGTAGCTTTATGCTATGTGCATTTCGAGGCTGCTCTGGTTTTTGTTTCCCTCACTGCTTTAGCTTTTACTTTGCCTTTGTTTCCCTACACCACAGCCAGTGACCAAAAGAAATAGATCATCACTATGGATAAAAACAAATAAAAACATATCATCCACATCAAAGAAGTGCTTGTCTTCATTTTAAGTAGTTTATATAGTCTGCCTTTCCATATAGGATTTGGAAAAGGGACAGATTTACATGGCTTTCCATAGCCTCTCCAGCACTCTGGCAAGGCTCAAGATGTTGACAACGTAGCTAAGAATTGCAGGATGTATCAATCTGTCAGGCACACCAAGCACTGTTAGAACATTATGTTTTGATGACAACATTATTGGTTATATTTGTTCAGGAGGACGGTGTTCCTAAAAACAAAAACAGCATAGGGGAATGTATTCTGTCTACTAATTAGATTAAACCATCTCCTCCACCAACATCAAAATGTCAACTATTATAATTTACAACAGGCTGTAATCTAAATATAATCAGTTGCATCAAGCCTCATGGCACTTCTCTCAGTAGGCCAGTGGGGCGAGCATACAGATGCACACAGCAAAGATTCTTCACCCCCAGACACTTTCCTATAAGTATTAATGCCTTTGTTTTTGGAACATGGTCCAGATCTGGTTGCTAACACTCTGTTATCTTCCCTAAATAGGGAAGAGTGCTGTGGACCACCCTGAGATTGATGGATGAAGGATGGCATACAATAAACCAAATAAACAAAGAGTGGAACCCAGTCAAATTTATTCAAATGTCCATTCTTCTCTAAATATTGCTTAACTAAAAAATATACAAGGAATTTTCAATTGATTTAAAAATTCTTCAGGGGTTGAAGATACTGCGTTGGTGTCTCCTCCATTAGAAATCTGTGATTGTAGGCCTGTATGGCTCAAATTTCATCCCTCCCTATTTTTACCTGCCTACTTTAGGCTCATGGAGAGGAAAAAACTAATTCCCTTGATTGCTTAATTTATATAGCTGACACAATTTCAGAATTGGGGGGGGGGGGAGTTGATCAAAGTATAAGCCGCAATACTATTTATTGAACCTGAGGCCACAAAAACAGGTACGCCCTAATATCAGACATATGGACGAGGATAGATTCTGCCCTGCTTACATAAAGTCTAGCCAAAACAGCAATCTCCCTTCCCTTCATTACTTTTTTTTTAAATGCACATGAAACAAAGAATGCTTCGCCTGCCACTGATGTATGCTTCATATAATTATGGTGCTAAACTCTGGCATAGCTTCACTCTGGTTCAGGCTCCTGCCTATGGCAGGTCAGTCTGATCAACAAACTAGTAAAATCAGAAAATCTGAATGTGAGCCAATCTAGGCTCAGTGAAATCAATGAGAGTAAAGTTGGCTTAAACTCAAGTACTCTAACTTCTGTGGCTTATGGATGTGCCTGCAAAGCACTGCCCTCTTTTGCTTGAAAAAAATAATAATTCAGAAGATATAGAGCTTGGTTAGATTCATAAACTATTAAGATGTTTTCCCTCTCTAGCATCTTGCACATACCAGTGATATGCAACCTAATTCACATGCCAGTTTTATGTGGCACTCAATTTTTATGTTTCCATTCTATTCAGGCTCTTATTTCATTTTCATCACTGGTCTATCTGAGCTATCATATTCCTCTCATAAATTCTGAGGGTCAAACTGCACATCGTGTTTCATGTGGTAGCATACAGCTATATCTGTTTTTCTTAAATTAATTACAGCAGCCAGGGGTGGGGGACACACAATTGTTATCAGGATCACTGTATGCAGGAAGGATAGATTTATCCCTTCCCTTCCCAGTTGCAATCCCTTCTGTACAGTCCTGCTCAGCATGGCTATAAGGATTAGAAAGAAGGTGCTATAGTGTCAATTTAAAGTGAGGTTCTTAGCCATCCTAGAGGGAGGAGGTGATTTTCAGGGCTGATACAGTTGGGAAGAGAAGGGGTAACTTATGCACTGTGATCCCAAAAGTAATATGGGGTTCAATGGCTATAATGAAATAAAAACAAGCATTACACATAGCATCTAGTTGGATACTGGCATTTTCATATACATGGGCTGAAAAATAGACAAGTCAGAGACATGTAATGAATTGAGGGTGTGTGTGGGTGAACAACTGGGATATCCCTCCTCCCGTAGTACAATAGCACAAGGTGCCTGAGAAGCTGAGGCTAGTCCAATAGTGCACTTGATCCATAATTATAACTGCTGAGGTTTGAGAATAAGTGAGTAAGAAGCAACTCATCTAGCCCTTGACCCAAGCAGTACAATGAGGGACAGATACTGTTGAATCCTACAGCCCTTTAAACGTATAGTATCCCCCCCAGGATTTTAGGGGAGGGAAGTGAGTACTGGGATATGAACATCACACAGCACACTTTCCCTAAGCCCTAATCCTCCCCCAGGATACTATAAGATGCTAGCCACAGTTCAATGCAGTCATTTTTACCACCCTGTTCCTCCTCCTCCTCCCTTGTGTTGCTGCAAAAGTTTCTGCCTCCTGGAGGCCATGTTAAGGGGTTTATTATACTTTGTTTTCCTACATGGGTGGCAAGTCCTGTAACTATACACAAACCTCTACCTTGTCTATGAGTAACCCCATTTTGCTGCCAAACTAATAGGCACAGAACATTAGAAGGTTTGTCCTCAGAAGGAACAAGGGGGAACCTGCAGCAAAGTGTTGAAGTATATCCCCAGTCACTAACAAGTTCAGGATACAAGCCAGCTTAAAACAAGAGCCTTATAATGCTTTTGGGGACTTATTATGGGCAGGTGGGTGGGGAGAGATTGCAGGAGAAGAAAAGGAGCTTGATTGCTTTTTCTCTCTTCATTCCCTTGTTATTCACTAAAGCTGCATTTATTAATTCAAAATTTAATCTTATGTCACTGCCAACAGAATTTGCTTTGTAGAAGAGAGGGGGAAATCTTACATAAGATAATCATTTTTCCTGGTTAACAGAAGTTCAAACCATGACCAGTTATCCCCAGAGGTTATATTAGGTTTTTTCCCCCCTTTGCAGTGAAGAGCACATCAATAGTGCTGTATAAAGTCAGGTGTACTAAACAGAACAGAAAGACTACAATCCATTGCAGATATGCAAACACTAGAATATCATTTGAAGCTTCCTTTTATTTTTAAAACGTCTGTGTTTATCATAATGTTACAGGGAAAAGCTTCTCTTTTTTATGTGAAATTATTAAGCAACCGCATAATTTTTAAAATTCTAGTGGTACATACCTATTTGCACTTATTTGGAAGTAAATATCACAAGATTCGAAGTGTCTTATTCCCATCTGAAGTTTTACATGAGAAGGATGCATCTAAATCCAGCAGAAGCATGAAAACTGCTTCAGCACCTACTTTCAGCGCTATTTAAATATTCTGCTTGAACTTGGACAGGTATATGCAAAACGGTGCTAATAGTGATTTCCCTTCCACTCATGATTCTTTTTAATCAAATCCATTATAACTAGTCACACATGCAAAGAAATACTATTTTGTAAACAAAACGTGTGCAAGCACTGAGTAGAAAAAGATGCTGGACTGGAGAAGGTCCTACATGAAAATTCATGACCTGAAACAGGCCCTCACATAGCAAAAGGCAGTAAACATACAGAATACATTGGCACCTCTGGAAACATTTTGCCAGCCAAGTAGAATCTTCCTTCCCTTTAGAGCCATCAATGGAAAACAACCGCCACACGAGAGATGTACATTTTAGATTTACCAAACCTACACTATTTAAGCCTGTTCAAGTCAGTCTAGCCTGGGGGTGATATTTACTCCACAGCTTTGAAGTTGTCACCTGGCATCAGGTGACAAACAAATGGGCAGTCCATGGAGTGGAAGAGGAAAGGACCTTGCCTGCTGGTGACATTAAATTATCCACTCTGACCTGCTGCCTCACCTGGATTAATTTGGGCAGGATAGGACCTGTTTCTTGAGCAATGGTGAGTCATTTACAGACGTTACAGCCACCTGCATCTGAAAGCATTTCTGAGAGAGCTGAATATGGTTATGGGAAGATGTGAAGCAATCTGCATTCTGGGCTTCACTGTCAGCTCTGTTGCTGCTAAGGGTCTTAAGATGGAAGAACCTTGTATAAATGTAGCTCCTGCATTTGAAAACCAATATTCAGAACAGCAATTGAAATTCTGGGGGGGGGGGGGGGGTTTAAAAAAAATCAAGGCAGGAAAACTGGACTGATATGTGAGTGCTGCATGAATCTGTTAACAAACATTACTGCAAAGGGACAACAAAGGGCTCCCCCCTCCCCAACTTTCACCTTTGTTGCTCCTACCTTCTGGGGTGTCCATGGTCTTTTCATAATTCTCTCCCACCTCTTGTTCCAGATGCAAAGGTCTGAGGCTAAGTTGATTAAGTCTGTGCTATCTGTGCTACCGAGCACAAGGGCAACTCAGTAAATCTGGGGTGGAAGATTTGAGGAAGGGGGAGAGAAAGTATCAGTGCTCTACAATAAATCTGAGTGGATATCTTACGATTTCAAAAAAGAAAGCTGGAGGAGAAGCAATGTACTTTGGGGAAGAAAAGGGGATGTAAGGGTTTTGGTTAGTTAAATTTGTTGGGGAGGGCTAGGAAAAGGGTAGAGCATTGTGAGATTAACATGGAAAACTTGGACGTTGAGAAAGAAGGAGATCAGGACAGGAAAATGCTGTGGTGTGTTTTGCGCCAGTATAGGGATATCAAAAATATTTTATGATGCATCAAAAAATACCTTTGACAACCAGTCTGTAAATTGTCGTTTGCAACAATTTAAGAGAAACCGTGGTATTAAGTTATTACACTGGCAGGTCAAACATGGAAGAAGGAAAGGACTTCTGGTTAGGCAAGGGGGAAAAGGAAAGGAAAAGAAGTGCAGAAGAATGAGATCTGGAGAAGTTAGATGGTAATGAGAGTCTATGGTTCAAAATAGCTATTTCTATGATACTAAGTTTAAGTGAGATTAGAATTTTGCTTTAAGTATTAGCAATCCATTCAGATCTCTGGCACTTACCTGTATTAATGTGGCTGGGTATTACCAAAAACAAGCACAAAACTCACACAATGGGAGGCATATAATGAGCTGCCATCCAAAACATGAATGTATGTTCTAGGCTGGAGGGAAGATGTGAGTGATCACTCCATATCACTAAAAATGTCACCACCATTTTCAAATATGATAATCAAGATTTTGTTCATGGAGTCTTGTTGACACCAAGTGGATATAGAATGCTCTCTCCAGGAGGTCATGATTTGCAGGTGTCTCAATTTAGGAGTAAAAGGTAACCCTATGTTCAGAGGCTAGAGATCCACATTTCATGGAAAAGGCCTAGAGAAGGCAGGCATTCTCTGGATAAAAATGACCTTGTTAAAAATGGCAGTGGTGTCACACAGTAGTGAAAGATTAAATCATTTAAGAAAGCCGATGCATGGCAACGCTTAGGAACACAAGGGAATATCAATCCTTAGTAGAGATTAATTTCCATGTTGATATAAAGAAATCGTTGAAGGGAAAGAGGAATAGCAAAAGACCTACTGGAAATAAGGTACTTGTGGCTTATGAGTTTGCAAAGCTCAGTAAAAGCCTGCCAATCAGCCAGCCATCTTAAACAATGCAACTCAGCAAAACCGTACACGATGATCATACCTTTGATTCACATTTAATAATAAATACTTGCAACAGCAAGGTTTGTCAAATCCGTTCTATAGGCTGAATTAAACAATTGGCTGACTGGGAATAAGAAATCTAAGCGCTGAGATATGAAAAGTAACAGGCCACAATAGCTAAGAGCAGAGACCAAAGAGAAGCACATCTGAGGACTTTCTGACAAAGGGAAAATTAGGACTATCTGTATTGGGGGAACCTGGACACTTTCTCACAAAAGTACAAGAAGACAAAATGGCACAACTAATTCTTGTGGAGGTCAGAAGCCAGTTACTCCAGGTTTCAAAGTGTTTTAGTGCACAGCTCTAGCAGAGGATGAGAGGGGGGAAGCCTGATTCCACAGCAGAGGCTTAAATGAGAACAAGAGATAATATTCATGGGTTTTTTTTCAGAAAAAGTCACAGAACTTGGGAAATATGTGGGAGATCAACCAGAAGTGTGAAGATTTAAGGAAAGTTTGCTTTGCTTTTATTTCCCTGCTTTCCATTTTCTGGAAATTTTTGCATCTCCAATGTTCCCCAAGCATCAGGTAAAAAGGTAAAGGTACCCCTGCCCGTACGGGCCAGTCTTGACAGACTCTGGGGTTGTGCGCCCATCTCACTCAAGAGGCCAGGGGCCAGCGCTGTCCGGAGACACTTCCGGGTCACGTGGCCAGCGTGACAAAGCTGCATCTGGCGGGCCAGAGCCGCACACAGAAACGCCGTTTACCTTCCCGCTGGTAAATGGTCCCTATTTATCTACTTGCACCCGGAGGTGCTTTCGAACTGCTAGGTTGGCAGGCGCTGGGACCAAGCAGCGGGAGCGCACCCCGCCGCAGGGATTCGAACCGCCGACCTTTCAAGTCCTAGGCGCTGAGGCTTTAACCCACAGCGCCACCTGCGTCCCTCCCCAAGCATCACCCAGTCATCTAAATGTGCATTGCAGCCATTGTTGATCTAAAAACAACTGATTTGTACTTAATAACAAAAAGCAAGGTAAAGCAGGAACTTCCAAGAAACCTTAAATTTAGTTAGCCCTTACTTTCTTACATATAACCTGCCTTATTCTCATGTATGGAATTTGTTTTCTAATTACATTTCATCCAGTAGAGCCATGAAAATTCACTGATAGATATATGTTTGTACTTCCATGTCATTGCCCATGCTACACTTACATTCACCATTTACCTCATTCAGATCTTGCACTCTCATTCACTGCATTCATACACCTGCTGTTCACCCTATTCATACACATAATCACTCGTGCACACCTTTCACATACTCAGCTTAACTGAACACAAGTGCATCAGTACTGTCTCTTCACTTCCTCATACTCCTTTCTGACAAAAGATCATGACTCCTTATTCCTCTCATGCTGGTAGTTTAATATCTTAATATTCATGGCACCACAACAGCTAAACCAATAGCTGTAGGTTCTCATTTCTCTGACCTCTGGGGTATCTGTGACGCAGCAGCTCATGCGATGGCCGAGACATCTCAAAGGTCATAGGCTTCTTCTACCTTTTCATTATCCAAGTTCCTGTGGTGCTTTCACAAAGGTTGTCAAATTTAGCACCACCCAATTTCAGAAAGGTGTGCTTTCATTTGACAACTCACTCATATCTCTATAGCAGCTCATTCAAAGTTGGCTTTGACTTCACCATTAGAATAAAGCAGAGGTAGGGAACGTTCTCCCTTGAGATGTTGCTGGACAACAACTCTCATCATCTCTGATCACGCAAGCTGGGGCTGGTGGGAGTTGGCACCCAAAAACACCTGGAAGGTCCCTGGTACCCATCCCTGCTGTAGAGATATTGTAATATTTGGTAGTAGCTGATAACTGCATGCAAGATTAAGTTTATTCCTTTGCTTTTCCTTCTCTAGACTTCAGAGCAGTACTGCATACAAATAATCTGACTGAAGAGCCAATCACACCCAGGAGAGCCAAGATCTGGAAAGTTCCACATTATGAAGAAATGAGAGATTGTGTCAGCTCTAGTGTGAGAGAGAAGGGAATGGAAGAATTGCTGGTCACTTGAATAAGCAGGAAATACTGTAAATAAGTTTTGCAGGTTGTTGAAGCTCTACTAAAATATATTCATTATTTTTAACCAGTGACCACAGATGGGCAGAAAAAAAGTGGACAAGTGCGTATCACCAACTCTGTCATTACTGAATTCAAGTCTCTAAAACAATGGCCATCTGTTAAAAAAAAAAAGGTAAAGGTAAAGGACCCCTGACAGTAAAGTCCAGTCGCAAACGACTCTGGGATTGCGGCGCTCATCTCGCTTTACTGGCTGAGGGAGCTGACATTTGTCCACAGACAGTTTTTCCGGGTCATGTGGCCAGCATGACTAAGCTGCTTCTGGCAAAACCAGAGCAGTGCATGCAAACGCGGTGTTTACCTTCCTGCCAGAGCGGTACCTATTTATCTATTTGCACTTTGACATGCTTTCGAACTGCTAGGTTGGCAGGAGCAGGGACTGAGCAACAGGAGCTCACCCCATTGCGGGGATTCAAACCGCCAACCTTCCAGTCAGCAAGCCCTAGGTTCAGTGGTTTAGTCCACAGCACCACCCGTGTCCCTATCTGTAGCCAGCCTGAAAATTTCAGGTCAGCCATAAAGGATAATTGTCACCTTGGCCAACCACTCTCTTTCAGCTTAATTTATACCATACAGTTGTAAAGATGGCATAGAGGAATCCCAAACTATGTCACCCTAAATTCTTAAGATGGCTATATATAAAACATCACTAATGTACATGGAATCAAGTAGTGTTTCATAAACAAAGATGATAGATAGATTATAATCTAACGTACACAGCTGGGGAAAAGAACAAATGAAGAGAGCTGGAAGGAGTAAATGTGGGCGATGCAGACAAGGATGAATTACGTAAATACTTTGAAGTAAGAACTAAAGTGGCATTTATATAAATCACTAGACAATAATAATAATCTGAAGAAGTAAAAGTAGACTGAAATGTGTGTGCATGCACTTTTAAAAAGACTTCTAACAGTAACAAGCTGCTACTGATCAGAAAACAGAGAAGCAAAAGCATAATCATATCCTTCAAAGGTGCATTTGTTTTGAAATCAGTAGTCTTTAAATCTCTCACAACTTTCTGTTACTGTCCTTAGAGTTGCAATGCAAGTTTCCAATGGGATGCTCTGATATGAAGCACTTACATTAGTACTGTTCCTCATTTGATACTGAAGAACTTGGGCTCAGCAAGCATTGGGAATGGTTCTCTCAATATTGAAAGTAGTTTTTCCACTTCAGGCATCTATACTAAATTTCTTCCTTACTATGCTAAATTAACACAAGTGACCAAGAGATGAGGATGAGTAAAACCCACTCTACTTACATCTTGAATTCAATTATGTATCTTGCATTCAGTTATTACAATTATTGCTCTAGACCAGGGATTTCCGAACTGCGGTCTGCAGACCACCAGTGGTCCATGAGGCTTATTCAGCTGGTCTTTGGCATGTCCATATTAAATATGCATTTGGATTTTTAATTATCTATTGCTTCTTTTATTTTTTACATTGTGTTTTATTGTATCGTGGTTTAAATTCTATGGAATTCAAATGGTGATAAAATAAAACACAAGAAATCAAAGAAGAAAAAAAGAAAGAAACACAGTACCATTAAAAATTATACAACTTCTAGTACAGCGCATTACAATTGCTATAGCAGGCAGATAAATATTTAAGTAATCTGCCAAAACCTTGAGTAATCTTTAAGGTGGTCTGTAGTGGGGAAGAGTTGGGAACTATTGCTCTATCTTTTGGCCTCACTGTAAAACCAGGGAGGGTGGTGAGTTTTTACCCTATACAGTCGTATCTTGGTTCTTGAACGCCTTGGTACTCGGACGTTTTGGCTCCCGAACACCACAAACCCGGAAGTGAGTGTTCCGGTTTGCAAACGTTTTTCAGAAGCTGAAGATCTGACGTGGTTTCCACGGCTTCTGATTCAGTACAGGAAGCTCCTGTAGCCAATTGGAAGCTGTGCCATGGTTTTTGAACCGTTTCAGGAGTTGAACAGTCTGCTGAACAGATTAAGTTCGAGAACCAAGGTACCACTGTATAATCTTATGAAACCACAAAAACGTATGCCACAATAAAAGTTTTTAGCTAGGATAGCAACATATTACCAAGGGAGAGGACAAAAGAGAGTACAGGTTCACAAACATTTATCATACGCTAAATTATAGGTTAAAAAATCAAATTTAGAAATAATGATTACTATAAATAGAAACACAATATTTCTCAGCATAGTGCAGTAGGCTAATGAGTATTTGCATGCCTGCTCAGTCTACTGTTCAAGTTAATTGTTCAAGGTGTCTGCTCTGCATTCTGAAAGTTTTTTATCAATAACCCATAGTTGGACTAGTTTAATAGAGGACCATCTTCGGTAAAGTAAGGCACATGGCTATTCTTTTTGAACAAACTCTATTCCTTTGGAGTTTGTCACATCAGCATAAGTCATTGCTACGTAATCTAAATAACTGGTAGCTCACTAAGTCTAAGTAACCCCTAGATAACCAAAAGAGATAGTAGTTCTCACAGACTATTTGCAGTGTCATTTTTGACAGGTTACATATTTAAGAGAAGAAGCCAGGACATAAAGCTAACTGGACAGAAGACTACCGTATTTTTCGCTCTATAACACGAACCCGACCATAACACGCACGTAGTTTTTAGAGGAGGAAAATCCGTAGGCATTCCCTCCATAACACGCACAGACATTTCCCCTTACTTTTTAGGAGGAAAAAAGTGAGTGTTATGGTGCAAAAAATACGGTAACTTTACTGCTAAGATCCAACAAGAGGAGCGGCACTTGCATAGCTGGCTGACACTGTACCCTCTATGTTTGGAATCACCACATTCAATCATTTGTTAAGCGGAGCTTAGGACACACTACTCAGGATGTGAGACAAGAACTTATAGAGGAACAGGTACAAGAAACTCCTGACTCAGCCTGGATACAGCTCAACCCACCTAGCATGACAGTTTCCCATTTCTGGTTTACTACTTCCCCAAAATGTTTTATAAGGTAATACTGTTATTTCCATGGCTTTCCAGTTTCTGTCATTCAAAATGAAAGAACTGAGTTTGTTAAGACCTCCTAGTTGATAGAAACAATCAAAGTTAAGTGGGAAATTCACTACAAAAGGATGCCCATGAAATGATCGCTTCTATTTCAAATAAGATCTTGCACCCTCCACAATATCTCGTGCGATTTTGGAAAGATCCTGGTGGAAATGGGCAGGCGACACCTCAGGGGCTTCTGATGCCCGAGGCAGCTGCCTCACCCTGCCCAATAATTGCACCGGCCCTCCCTCTCCTTGCACTTCCCCAAAATCTGCACCAGAGGGTTGGGTGGAAAACAAATACAAACTTGGCAGGGGCACACAGGGGAGGAGAGGGGGGAAAGTTCTATTTCACAAGCACAAGTCTTTGAACTAATCAAATTGTTGCATACAACCCAAAATTTCCAAGGCCTATCCCTGAATTCAACACATTTAAAAAATGCAAAATTTTGAAAGCAGCAACACTATCCCTATAGCCTCTCTTAGCATTTGTTTGACTATCTGTAGAAACTGGAAATAATAATAATAATAATAATAATAATAATAATAATAATAATAATAATAATAAATGGTTTAGTTGAATGCAACACTAAGATATGGATCAGCAGAAAAATGCTGCACAAAGCAAGTATTTTCCAAATACTATAAGGCATGTATAACACATACAGGGGAAATATATTTTATCTAGGACACAGCAGTACTAAAAATACACAGTTTTAATCCTGGATGAGGATTAAAGTTCTTTATAACAAAAAAGAGAGAGAAAGAACAGATTACATCCATCTCTAATAATCATGTTGTTTTCAGGAAATTATTCTGCTATTATACAGGTTCTCCTTAATAAACAAAAACTGCAAATAAATGTAGCCAGTAGTGAATATTGAAAAGTCTACTCACTTATCAATCTAACAGTGGAATCATAGCCATGTCTACTCAAATATACAGTACATCCAATTCAATTCAGTGGGGCTTATTCCCAGGTATGGCTGTATACAGTGGCCTAGGATTAAACCCCATTGAAGCTAATGGGATTTACTTCTGAGTAAACATGCATAGGATTACAGTCACTGTAATCTTATAATGACAAATGACATGGGAAAATGCACATTCATGTAAATTAAAAGTGGCCATGTTTTTTTCTCTTCAGATGATTAAAGTGGTGCTCCTACTCCACAGACAGAAGAAATAAAGTGATATTTGCTAGCCGTATCCAACACAGAATATCTTTGATCTCATCTTGCTACAGCATTGCTATCTGCACAAAGTACAGCCATTTCACTACTGATCAAACTGATGATCCTTAGCACTTCTTGCTAACTTCTAATTATGAAGCCCAGACCTTCACATTAACCAAAAAAGGAGCCTGCCCTTTGGCCAGCAATGATTGCATACATGTCCTAGTGGTGAGCAATCAGAAGTCACATGCTTCAAACAAGTAGTCCAACTTAGTTAGTTGTTTGTTTCATGCCCCTTAAACGGCATAGTTGGGTCCCCAGCCTGGTGTCACAATTGACCACATTGTACAGTATTATCCTTGAAAGCTAAACACGTTTGGAAACCTGGGCGATACTTATCAAACCCCAAGAGGTGATCCGTGTGCAAGCTCCCTTTTAAAGTGAGGCTTCTCACCATCAGACTTCACATTTCTAGAGCCACGAATGGATCAATAGCCAAGATTTGCCGCTGGTCTGGTTTTGAGACTAAAGCCTTGACCATCTGGGCACTGATTAGATGATGGAACATCCGGCATTTGGATTTGTGCCTTTTCCTCTCTCGGGATACTTTCGTAAATACGGTGACTATGTTAGCATCTCAGAATACTGTGGCCTACAAACTATTAATTGTAAATCACTCTGCTTAAGACAGCAAAACAAAGCAGCACATTTTCAGAGGCGCTTAACTGAATAGCATCAATTAATACATTCAGCTGAACAGGTCTGGCTTGACAAGAGGATGTCTTAAGGCAGGGGTAGTTAACCTTTTTATATCTACCACCCACTAATGCTTCTTTCTTGATGGTAAAATTTCCTTACCACTCACCAGGACTTGATGGAAGGAGGATTCAGCTTGTGCCCTACTGCCCACCTAGAATCCTGAAACACCCACTAGTGGGCGGTAGGGACCAGGTTGACAACCCCTGTCTTAAGGCAATGACGTCTGCATATGTACTGAAGATGTAGGATTGCTACATGTAAAGGGAGGAAACTGGTGGAGAACTAAAAGAAAAGGCGTCTAGGCAGATTCTGGTTAGCAGAAACAGCTCCAAGCACTTGTCCAAAGTGAAGGTGATTTAATGCGCAGTATATATCCAAATTATTTTAATACCAGTAGTTATTACCGTAACTCCTTTTAAACATCAACGTTTGTAGATTGGCATCCAAAGAATCCCTTCAGTGCCTTTCACATGGATGCTAAGTGATCCTGTTCCATCCACCGCCACTACCAACAATATGTGTGTTGAAGAGAGCATCTGAAGAGAGCATTTGGTAATATCTTATGCGTACTTTCATAAAGGCCCAGATGCACCAGTGTTTCAGTAGGTCCTCATTCTAGTTATCCGGTTGTGATCTTAGAGATCTCAGTTCCTTTTAGTTAAACTGGTAGCCCAATCCTAAATATGTTTTCCTCAAGGATTAAGTTGCATGAAGCTCAACAGGAATTCCTTTTTGAAAAGTATACTTAGGATTATAAAAGGTAAAGGTAAAGGTACCCCTGCCCGTACGGGCCAGTCTTGACAGACTCTGGGGTTGTGCGCCCATCTCACTTAAGAGGCCAGGGGCCAGCGCTGTCCGGAGACACTTCCGGGTCACGTGGCCAGCGTGACATCGCTGCTCTGGCGAGCCAGAGCCGCACACGGAAACGCCGTTTACCTTCCCGCCAGTAAGCGGTCCCTATTTATCTACTTGCACCCAGGGGTGCTTTCGAACTGCTAGGTTGGCAGGCGCTGGGACCGAGCAGCGGGAGCGCACCCCGCCGCAGGGATTCGAACCGCCGACCTTTCGATCGGCAAGTCCTAGGCGCTGAGGCTTTAACCCACAGCGCCACCTGCGTCCCTTACTTAGGATTATAGCTCAAGGTATATACATTTGTACTTTTTTCTGTCCCAAATTTAAGAGGGGGGAAATTAATCTGCTCCTGGTTAATCCCTAAACAGTATATATTTTCAACTTCCAAGATGCCATGTTACACAGCAATGGTCTTCCATGGTAACCATTTTCTGCGTTTGGCCAATACATATAGCTAAGAAATGTGGCTACTAATTTAGAATGAATAAACTGACTAAAATGAAATGCCCATTTTCTGAAAGTCCAACCACTCCCTGAACCTTAAAAAGTGATATTCCAAAAGACGGATTGCCTGCCGTAGTGGCTAGAATGCGGATGGGGCTGATGGGAGTTTTAGTCCAAAAACACTTGGGGAGTTGTAGACTCCCCATCTGGGTTCTACAGTGTGCACTCAATTTCCATGAGGCATCTTCATTAACATTTTAAAATTTATTTTCCCCGCACCAACAGGCATATTGAGGAAATAAGAAATGTGATTTTTAAACATTCATATTGCATGCCACATGATTTGCAGAGAGAGTAGATGTTTAGAAGTACTTTTCTTTTTTAAAAAAATAATAAAAAATATTATTGGTTAGATTTCCCAGAAAATCTACCTTAAAAAAATAATGTTCACAGTGTAATGGTTTGAATATCTATATATGTGATTTGACAATTAAAGTCATTTACAGCAACAAAGTTAAAAACCGGAATTAGATACCTTTCAATTTCACAAAGAAATAACTTTACTACTATTCCCTGTCAAATTATGAATTTGATATATTGATTTCCTATGTAATGTAAAAAGAGGCTGTAATAAATAAGATCTCTTCCTCCCAAAGTATAACCTGCATGTTCTACTGCTATGAAAAATATAAATTTATAATAGGAAAAGCTGTTTAGCTACTGTCCTTAAAATTTTGCAAATTGATATATATACTCTCAGTTTAGTATCTGGATTTTACAACTGAACATTTAGTCAAAATAACTTGCATTAATTGGTTTCACATAAAGAACACTGTAATAATATATGAAGAAATATGGATTCTAACCACTTTGTCCTCCTTTGGGAAAGCATCCAGGGAAGCAGAAAAAGGAGAAAAATATAAAAGAAAGAGAGAAAAGAAAAAGGAGGAAAACATTAATAGGCAGATATAAACAAGGCAATTCTTGTGTTCCTGTAAGCATAAGATTTACCAAAAATCAAACACAGCACGTTTAAATAAAAATATCTATAGCACCACACACATATGGGCAGATACCTGAAGGATTTTAGCAGAAAATAAAATAAAAATAGTGAAATGGATACATCAGGATTCAATACTCCAGTTTTGATGTAATAGCTGAGATCCAAAGGGCTGTGAGCAACTGGTAGTACTACTACCAGTACTACTGGTAGGAGGAATTAAAAATCCACAGGATGGAAATGGAAGCACTTTCCCCTCACACATAAGAATTCTGGATTGTTTCATCCCCACTAGAAGCAATATGGCTCCCCCATTGGACTCGGCAATGTGTAAAGTACAGTGGGTGGTCTCCAGTGTTGTCCTACTCAGTGTAAATCTATTGAAATGAATGAACACCACCAACTTAGGTCCATTAATTCCAAAAGGTCTGCTCTAAATATTACTTAGTTATGTATACAAGCACGTGACACTACTTTCTATAAATGTCATTGGCAACTGCACAAGAGCATATACAATTTTCAGGGTGTATAAATCAAAGTAGATTTTCTACAATACTAATGCAGAATTCCATGAGGAAAGCATTATTATAGCTTGTCACTGTGTCTGTCACAATCATTTTCAAGTGGAAAAAAAATAGGTCCCCTCTTTTATTTATTTCTGAAATTGATTTTGCACACACAAAACATGGAGCGAGGAATTCTGAAAATATATAGATTGAGCAAAACAATGAAGTTCAAGGAGTTGGGGTGTGGAAATAAGAAAAGGAAACCAATGCCAAAAAAAATCTGGACAGGTAGGATGTTCTAGCATGGAATCAAAATTGCTTTGTTTTGCATGCAGTAGAAAACTTACATTGTTTGATCGCAGAGAAACACGTCCTCCACATCTGGCACAAAACTTTGTCCGGCAGTAGGAGCATAAATGGCCACAACCATCGGCAAACTTAGTTTTGTGACAGATTCCACATGTTGGCGCATCGTCCTTGTGCTCTCCATGGTAACGGCGGGATTCCTCACCTATTTTTCGGACTTGCTCTTTGTAACTTTCAAATTGTTGGTGCAATCTTCTGTAAGGAAAAGAAGGGTTTTTTTATATAGCAAAAGCACCAAAGACAAGCTCACCCATCAAGTGCCTAGCACTTATCCACACTATGTGTGTCTACGCTATATTTGCTAAATAGAAGCATGAATAACTGCTTGTGTTGGTTTCTTTAACATAAGCCAAGCAAGCTGCTTTTTATGCAATCAATTACCAATAAAATCCTCCTGTTTCCAAAACAAATGAAGGCCACTTATAGATTTCAGAAGAGTCCCAACACTATGTATGACCAACACAGTTGTCTGTGTTTTTGTCAGGATGTAGAAACTTCAAAAAGTTATTTGATAATAGCAAATGCCATACAAAGAAAAACCCTTCCTCTTCTTAGGTAAATTTAGCTGAAGTCATTGTCCAAACTGATTATTACTTTCAATTTAATAAAACGTAGGTTCTTTCCCCTTAAAGATTTTCATAAGCGCTCTGTCATCATTTCATCCATAACATTTTCAAAGTGAAAGCTGTCACACGCACCACCAGTCTCACTCGCCACTATGACAAACAAAATTTTAAAAATGTATAGCAGAATAATACACTTTTCGATTTAACCCATTAACTGCTGTTATGGCTGAAACCAATCATAAGCTGCAAATTGCAAGCCGTCCAAAAGTTCTGGAAGAAGCACTATCATATGTGCAACTGTGGGTGAAAATATTTAAGTACAAGTGGCTGCTCTTAAAACAAAGCAATGCAGTGTGTATCTGCCCTTCTCACAGTTCCAGCCAGCCTACAAGAGCCTTGCAGTGCGGTTCAGATCTTGGGGTGGTGAGTGGTGGTGAGTTTCAAGAATGGGGAAGGCATAAAGGGCACCTTTTCCCCCCACCCCATGCTTTCCTTGTTGTGCTGCACAGTTATACAGGGTTGATAGAACCAAATATCTGCAATTTGAAATTATAAATCAGGCATAGGCAAACAGCCCTCCAGATGTCTTGGTACTACAACCCCCATCATCCCTGACCACTGGTTCTGTTAGCTAGGGATGATGGGAGCTGTAGTACCAAAACATCTGGAGGGCCGTGTTTGCCTCTGCCTGTTATAAATAATATTCTGAAGATGGGAAAGCTATCCCTCCACTTTATTTACATCTTCTTTCTCAATCCTTTTGCCCTGTTGTCATCATCTATCAGGCAGGTTTTGTTTTTTTAAGTCACTTCCTTTAATTCACAAACTTTTGCACTTCTGTACACCTAGGTAGGGCATCCCCCGTGTATCTATGCAGAAGTGCCTGCCTTATTTTTGAGAGGCTTTCTTTTTGATTAAAACAGTCGCCCAGCAGATGGCACCAGAGATTGCAATTTCACATAGCCATCATCTGTTCAGTTTTAAAGAACTGAGGTTTCCTAGAAGCAAGTGCCTTTAATTTTGTGGTAACAACGGCCTTATCTTCTGTTAAAAATCTCTCTTTATAAATGTAAGAATATTTGTGTGCATGAAATGAGTATTTGTCCGCTCAGCTTGTGACAGGAGTGTGCAAAACGACAGCTTCTGTTCACAACGAATCAGTCAGGTAACCACCATCATGTTTGGATATTCACAAGGAAACCAGATAGCCACAACCAGGCCCTAGGATCTAGTATCTGGTGCATTCCACTGGTGTACACAGAAGGAACCATCCCTAGCATTTGTTTTCCGTTTCTAATTTTATGTCAAAACCAGCCTTTCAATATAAGTCCAGCCTGGTGTAAGAGTTTCTATAGGAGGAAGAAAGACTGAATGAGATACCCGGTTTTTGTGGGGAAAGTATTTTTATAATTCTTGAGCAGAACGAAACACAGGGAGCATATGAAGAGCACAACTTCTACAATGTTTTGCATATAACAATAGTTCATATTAAGCCCACTGGTGTTTTTTGGGACTTGTTTACATAGTGAGTAAACAGTCCACACACAAAGGCTGACAGATCTGCAAATGCTTAAAAATACCTAGTTTGGTGTAATGGTTAGAGCCAACTGAACTGATGAGACTCAGGTTCAAACTGCCACTGAGCCAGTCACCATCTCCCAGGCTAACCTACCTCACAGGGTTGTTGTGAGGGGGAAAAAGCAGAGAGAACCATCTACAATCCCTCAGCACTTCCTTGGAGTAAGATGGGATGAATATATATGCATTTGACACTAATTGTTGCAGAAGCCACCAAGTCAATTTCCCTGTCCGTCCATGGAAAGATTTTGAACTCTGCTGGTGACTATTCAGCTGGAATGACAAAGCACCCTTAAGGGCACCTTGCTCCTAAAACATGTTTTGCTTGAAAATAAAAGCCCTCTTCAGGTGTTCTCTTAACACATTGCACTCTGGCTCAGGGAGGGCAGCAAGAGAACCAATGTGATGTAATGGTTAGAGTGTTGGACTAGGACCTGGGAGAACAGGGTTTGAATCCCCATTCAGCCACGATGCTCACTGGGTTACCTTGGGCCAGCCGCCATCTCTTAGCCTGACCTACCTCACAGGTTTGTTCTGCAGGTGCAATGTGGAGGAGGAGAACCATGTTCACCACTCTGAGATCACTGGAAGATAAGGTTGGTATATAAATTAATAAATAAAATAATAAGAATGGTGAATGGCCCTCTCTCACATGTTTTACTAAGCAGGGCACCAGAACACCTGAAGATGGTTTTAGTCCCATTAATTTCCAGTGCATTCAGGACAACTGATGTTATGTACCGAAGTTCTCACCCTGGGCCAGCAGGGGGATACTGTAGATAGTTATGCAAATAAGGTATCGAAAGTGACGTTCAGTGATTGGATAGTTTTAGAAAATTGTTACAGTTACATTTTATTGGAGCTCTATATAAGCAGGCTGACTGAACCCTTCAGTTCAGTTCTGTTCTGGCCTCTGAATAAACAAGAGCTGTTTGAAGAATTGCTGTGTCGTCTGATATGTTCACCCACAACTTAACAACTGATATGATGCGAGGTAACTATAAAGGTCCCTAGGAGGCCTTGTAGAAGTCTCTCTCTCTCTCTCAGCCTTACCTGCCTTACATTGCTAAGAGAAAGATGACACTCTTAAAGTGCTCTGAAAGGGCTAAAGAAGTAAAGAAGAACAATAACAATATTTCCAAATGTGCTTAGGGACTGCAGCTATTGGTTGAGCTTGAATTGTATTCATCTCAAGAGCAAAATGGTGGCACCTGTTCACTGCAACTACACTGCTGCTGGCCCTGCTATGGCATTGTGAGAGGGACTTACATGCGCAGAGCATTCCGGAATCAGGCATAATTCCAAAAGGTCCACTTCTCACAATTATTTAACAAGATATGGAAAGGATCAGCCATAGGAGGTACACAACAGGTTTACAGCAAAGTGGGTTACTGTTGAATTTCATTTTTGTACATCATCTCAAAAGCTGCAAGCGAACATACCTATTGAAAGAAAAAGGCGCTTCAAAACCCTGGTGACTCAAGAGGCACAACTGGACAATTATGAGTCAGTGATTTATGATAGCTAAAATAAAGCAAGCTAAATATGCAAGCTTCCCACTATTATTCCCAAAATGATCGCATGCAGCTGTTCAACTAGGAAGCTTCTCTCTGACCAAGCCAGCAGGAACTATTACAGCCATTCTTGTTCAGCTTGAAGCTTTTATATCTCAAAGCTGATGAAACGTTTCTGAAAGTTCCATCGCATGTGGTTTCTTTTTCCCAGGCCCAGAGACTGCCCACATTTCACTATTGATTCCAGCCACGCACTCCTTAGAAGTCTCAACTTCCGAGTTCAATGGGATTTCTTCCTTACATAAAGAATCAGAATTTGATTAAAAATAGCTGGCAGAGGAAAGATATTGCCACAGGGGAAACGACAACTCTACAAGAACCTAAGAGGCTTGAAACTGGGTTGTCTGTGCATAGAGAACCTCCTTGGTTGTGCAAGACCATTAGAAGGACCTGCTTCAGCATCTACACTCAGCTCATTGCTATCCCATACTGCAGCTGACTGCCAGCATCTAGTGTGGGGAACCAGAAATGTTTTGTAGCTCTTAGGAAGTGAGACCTGATACGCGATGTTGCAATTCAGACTGCTCCTGTTAAGGGTTCTAGCCAGCCAACCACACCTGTTTTCCAGGACACTCTATTCCATTCACCTGCCCTGGGGGAGAAAAAGATTGAGCCAACGAGCAACTATTTCTATATTGCTCATTTCCCATCACATAGTTGCCAGGTTTTTAACAAGTAATCAAGGAGAAAGGGGAGTTAAAGTCACACATCAGGGCAGCCCAACTTTTCACACCAAGTGGGCCGCAAGCAGAGCTTTCCAAACTATTCATGTTGGTGACGCACTTTTTAGACGTGCATCATTTCTCAACACAGTAATTCAGTTTTACTAGCAAACTGGAGGCTAAACTAACCCCTTTCCAGCCCCAGGAGGAGCACAGGGAGCATTCACACGACACACCTACACACTGCGGTCAGCACACTAATGTGTCACAACACACAGTTTGGAAAGCTCTGGCCGCAAGAGGACTTTGATGTGGAACCTGCAGGCTGCACACCACCTTGTCCCTTGGAAGGGGGGGGGAACAAGGCCAAAAATTGACAAACACACCCCACACCTTCATTCTGCCTTCCCAAAGCCAGCTAAGTGAGGCATCGGGCTTTGGGAAGGAGGCACAAGGCTCTGGCAGGATCCTAAACCCTCCCACCTCCTTTTTAAAGCTGGGCGAGCACTAACTGGACTTTGGGAAGAAGGCAGAAGGACTCTAGGACGCTGTCAGAGTCTTCCCACCTCCTTCCCAAAGCCCAGCCCCTCGCTTACATGGCTTAGGGAAGGTAGCAAAGGGACATGACATGAAATGCAACCCAAGGGCCCCACATTGGACCACCCTGCTCTAAATCATACAACGCCTTTGGAGTTATTATTCCATTCGGGGAGACTTGATTCCTAGCAAAATATGAGAACAAGTTTTATGAGAGAAATAAGCAATAATTTTCTGTACTGTAGGATAAAAATGGAATTGTTTACCAGTCACAGCAAGAGCCTGGATAGCCTTCTAGTCCCTGCTGGTATATATCCAAGTTTCTAGTCTGTGCTTAAAATAATGATTCCGATTATTATTTTTTAGAAGTCTGAAGATGTCAGTAGCCATATAAAAAACCCCACTAACCTAACCATCTTATGCACATTTGGTCAAAAGCGAACCTCTCACTTACTTCCTACGTGAATCCGTATCGGCCTTTAGAAAATCTTCTAGAGTCTTGATAAATTAGGACCATATAATCCTGACAACCCACAGAGAACAAACCATCAACCTACTAGGGTTGAAGGACAGGTCAGTTTCTGCACAGAATAGTTGGTTTTGGGGTCATTAGGAGGTACTCAGTGGTCTACAGGCTGCCCACCACTTTCCTGGTCCCACTTTCTAGGTTTTTAGCTGCGTGCTGAAGCATTTGCTGAGAGCAGAGGGACCCAGCGCTAAGCACACAGGACTGGCAGAGGACTCCAAGTGGACTCTCCTTCCTTGGAGAGGCTGAATGGCCATCTGTCATGGATGCTTTAGCTGAGATTCCTGCATTGCAGGGGATTGGACTAGATGACCCTTGCATCCCTTCCAACTCTAAGATTTTATGATTCCAACCCTCATTTGCACCCCGATGGTGTGTTTGTGTGTCCCTCCATTGGTCTTCCCATTCCTCTTCTGTCCACTGAATGTACAAAGTGGGAAGAAGTGCTACTGGTAGGACTCCCCACCGTCTGCCAGGCCTTCTAGGGGCAGGGCTGCATCCCAAGCAGGTCCCACTGCTGTGGTGGGACACCTTCATACCCAATGTACACCCTCCACCTCCCCCCACCTAGGTACTGTGTGCAGCAGTGATGTGAATGCAGCAATATCCTTATACAGTGGTACCTTGGGTTAAGTACCATACTTTTTGCTCTATAAGACTCACTTTTTCCCTCCTAAAAATTAAGGGGAAATGTGTGTGCGTCTTATGGAGCGAATGCAGGCTGCACAGCTATCCCAGAAGCCAGAACAACAAGAGGGATCGCTGCTTTCACTGCGCAGTGATCCCTCTTGCTGTTCTGGCTTCTGAGATTCATAATATTCTTTTTTCTTGTTTTCCTCCTCCAAAAACTAGGTGCGTCTTGTGGTCTGGTGCGTCTTATACAACGAAAAATACGGTACTTATTTCGTTCCGGAGGTCCGTACTTAACCTGAAACTGTTCTTAACCTGAAGCACCACTTTAGCTAATGGGGCCTCCTGCTGCTGCTGCGCCGCCGGAGCACAATTTCTGTTCTCATCCTGAAGCAAAGTTCTTAACCTGAAGCACTATTTCTGGGTTAGCGGAGTCTGTAACCTGAAGCGTATGTAACCTGAAGCGTATGTAACCTGAGGTACCACTGTACCAGATCGGAGTATTTGCCCACCTAACTCAATATTGTTTACTTTCATGGGCACTGGCAGTAACATCTTTCCAAGGTTTCAGGCAGAGGTCTTTCATGTCACCTGCTACTTGAGCCTTTTAAATGACGTCTAGGATTTAAACCTTTAGCATGTGATCTACCCATTATCATCATATCAGAGCGTCAAACCATCCTAAATTCCAAATATTGCCATTGGAAATGGACTGCAGAGGCAAAAGGCCACCTGCTATGCCCCTCCAGAAGGAGATACTGAATTGTTTGTTTCAACTCGGCTGAAGTTAGGCTTCAATGCTAACCAAGCAACTCCTGACCATTCTCCCCAAAAACTCTACATTGAACCATCAGAATAAAACAGGCAATACTCTTGATAACTGGATTCATCTCAGTTTAAAAGCTAATGCTTGAATGGGAAAAAGAGGAAGGTTGGGTCATATTAATGGACATAAATAATAAGCTATTAGCACTTCAAGCAACAGCAACGCAATAGCTAATTTAAAGTCCAAGAGGGGTTATAAGACTTTTTATTATGCATCTTGAAATTTGCATCTGTTTAATGCTTTTATTATCGTACCTGCTGAGGACAATTTAATAGACTGCATAATGGCCCAAGTTAACTGCCCTCAGAAAATATTTTGGTTGGTTTCCGGTGTTCCAGAGAGCTTCTGCACAATAAATGAATATGTTGAGCTTGTTTGATTAGCCCTTGTCTGAAACTCCTTTCCCCCTTCCCAGTCACAGTAACAGTAACAGCTAAAGCTTATGTAAAGCTGTTACTTGAGAGGGGCTATAAGCTCAGGGGCAGAGCATATACTCCTCATGGAAAGGGTCTCCCATTCAGTCTCTGGTATCTGCAGACAGGGCTGAGGAAGACTCCAGAGAGCTGCTGCCAGCCAGAGTGTGCGATACTGTGCTAGATGGACCAACAGCCTGACTCTGTGAAAGAATCCCCCAGTAAGGGGGGAACGTATGAACAGGGGGACAGATTCACAGACACTGCATTAAAACTTTAAAAAGTGTGTGTGTGTGTGTGTGTGTGTGCGCGCGCGCATGTGCATGAGAGAGTGGGATATATGCCCATTCAGAACCAATTCATTTCATAACAAATAACCACAACTATGACCCATGATTCTTTTCCTGGAGAATATTACAACTTCCAAACATAACTGGAAACATGAAGGAAACGGCGAGACAGTGGTGGTTAGCAAGAAATGCCAAAGTAATATGAAACCTATTTCTCAGGCAAGTGTTTGGTAAGCAGGTAAAATGGATTACAGTTTTGGGCATGGCAGCACCTAAAGGGGGAAAAGGGGGAACCCGCATCTAGGTATATCAACATATATTAACAGATCAGGGAAATATATTACAATATGGGAAGAAATGTAAACAGAATGCGACAATGAAGTAAAATAAATAAATTTTAAAATGCGTGTATGTTTTGTTATCAAATAATATAACTTAAATCTGTGTCTGTGGAAGCATTCAGGTATGCATCATACACCAATTCACATTATTTGAAAAACAGTTGACCTAATTCAATTGTTTGGCTGCAGAAACTCTTCCGCATGCAATCTCTGATGCCCCCCCCCCCCCCAATTTATTGGCATGCGGAAACCTGATTGTATTGGAACTCAAACCAGCCAATAGATTTTTTTATTTTTTATTTTTTTTACAGATGCACATCTAAATTAGTATTTTGAGGAGGTGCATTACTGACTTATCGTTTTATGTTAAAATATCATTGAGCTGGGAGTTAGCGTTCATTTAGATGTAGAAAAGCAGCTATGAACAATTTAAAATTAAAACAGCCAAAGCCAAATATAGGCCGCTAATTTCCTTTTTTTGCAACAAGCACTGTCCATAAAACCCGTCTAAAAGAAAGGGGGGGGAAACATCTGTTGGAAATTTCCTTCACAGAAGATTTATCAGGATTTAGAAGGAAAAACATTATTGTCTCCACCAGCCAATCAATGTTGAATTCTCAGTCTTCCCTCACCCCCCACCCCCATGCAATATGAGACAACAGTGTTAGCAAAATAAGAGTGCTTCAGAATGTTTGGGAATCAAGAGCACTGATTAGCTTGCGAGGAGGCAGTGATTTGTAATATAGAGAATGAGTACAAAACCACTCAGTGAACATTTTGTTGCTGGTACCGAGCCATAGTCAACTAACAGCTGCAAACAAGTGTGGAAAGAATGAACATAAACACCAGCAGTGTGGGCTTCATTTAAAAATAGTCATAGCAATCGAACCACTTGATCCCAGATAACCTTCCCCCCCACCGCTCGTTTTTGATATTTTTGTTTCTTTCCCTTGCAAAATAATTATGAATGGGACTTTGCACTCTGCTGCCATAACCAGTGAAGGAATTTGCCATTATTAACACATTGGTGGCGGCTTTTCCCTCCTCTAAGGGTGTCTCTCATCACATACCTAGTGCTTTTGCCTCTGTCAAGGCTTGCTGCGGTTTGCAAAGTCTCTAAGCTGACATAAACATACCTTTGGGATGTGGTCGTGTGTACAGTGCAGTCACATCATGAGTGCATCTAGCATACATGAATTCAACTAAACACACTAATTATTAATTATTATTATTATTATTATTATTATTATTATTATTACTACTACTACTACTTTTATCCCAGCCATGTGGCTGGGTGTCCCCAGCCACACTCCCCCCTTCTGAAAGCACTCCACCACAGGACATCTGCCACTGCAGCTTCTGCAAAAGTTCCTTCCTTCTACTAAGATCCCACCCGCCAGTTTCAGAATCCATTCCAGATATTTCCCGCTGCCTCGCCAGGATTTTCCCACCTTTGCCTGCCTCCTCCCTTGTTTTCTACCCTTTTCTAGATTCTTCCCCCTTGGGGGAAAGTGCTTTCCACCAGTTGGGGTGGAGCCTTCTAGGCTCACACATGCAGTGGAGAGATGAGGAAGGCCACTTGCCAGCCAGTGCTTACCATGGCCCCATTGTCCGGAGGAGAAGGTGGGAAAGCCTTCTCTGTTGTTGTCGTCCTCCTCCTCCTTCTCCACTGTTTCATCCAGCTCCTGCTTTCTGGCCTCAGGAAGGCACTGAGACCGAGGCAAGAAAAGCGTGTGGCACAGCCACCACACAATCAAGCAACAGCACCAGACAGAAACAGGAGAGTGAGAGCCCAACTACAGGCCGTTTGGAAGCAGACTGTACTTTATGGGCGATGTGTGGCAATTTCAACTATAGGCGATTTTCACCTTACCCGCTGGATTCAGAGTGCAACCTCTGTGTAACATGCAACTCTGCTGACACAATTCCAGACACAATGCTCCAAATATTTCATAGTTGCTGTAAGTCCCCTAAGTCTATGGATTGAAGGCACATAGTATTGCGGCTTTGCCAAGATAAACAAGTTTGGGTCTGATCAGTATTTGGACAGGAATCTCTTTATGCCACCTTGAGTTCCATGTAAATGGATCATTAACAGAAGTACCACAAAATGTTGTAGTACTCTTGCTCAGTGTTCTATTGAATCAGCCATACCCTTCTAACAAACACTCCATTCCCATCCCTCTTGCTAGTTTTCCATCCTTCTCCCAACAGTAAGTCAAAATTCTATGAGCACTGAGCACTGGGGATGTTTTGGGAGTGTTCCCTCCTCTGCATTAGGGTTCCCCCCCTAAAGTTTTTGTTTGCTTGTTTTATTTCTGCAGATCTTTGGAGATACCTCTCCCTTGTACCCTCTGAACCTTGGGGATAAAGGGAATTATGCCATACCTGTAATAACTTAGTAAATGTAAAGTTTAATAGAAACAGAAGCCATACAGGCAACTGTTTTAACACGCATTCAACCACATCTCTGCATCTGATATGTGGCAAAGTCCTTAGCACTCATCAGGGTGATACAGATAACAAAAGCTACCCGGTCATATTTCAGGGCTCCAAGTTTCTCCAAATTTTTATCCAAGTACCTGTACAAATAATCACTCTTTAAAAAAATCCACTAGCTGACTTACTGAATGAAACAGTGATTCATGTCCCCTTTATAGCTATTGATTTGGCCTCCTCAGCAGATTCGTCAATACTCTAGCCACATGCCACACAGATTTATTAAAACTAATATTTAAAAATCGGATCTCTATAACGTGTGTGCTCTATCCCCAATCTGTAACCGTATCCACAACACTTTTATTCAAGTATACGGTTTCAGTGTTATGACAGAAGAAAACTCCTATCATAATAATACGAGTTGGGAACTCTGTGGATCTTGAATTGAAAAAGTAGGATGAAGCTAGTGAAAGTGGATACACAATCTGAACCTCTAGATCAGAGATGAAAAGCTTCTGCTTGAGGGCTAAATGTAGGCTTCCAGGCATCCATATTTTCTACACAGAGGATAGAGGCGTGAGTGTAAAAAGACTAGCCTGCTGTACAAAAGCAACATTCACATTTGTTGCTCTGCCTATTTGCCTTTGGCTCCACCCAACAAAAATGATGAAATAACTTCCCTTTGCTAGAAGTACTAAGACTCCTGCCTTTACATGACTAACAGGGCGATCCCTTGTGCTTGCTGAACTCTGCATCTTCCAGCTAAAGCCACAGTGCTCAGGACGCATTCTACAGAAGGTACCCTTCACGTCTAGAGTCAGGCCTTGCTGCCCTCAGTCCCAGCTTGGTAGCTTTTAACTGTGGCAAAAACAATTATTTCTAGCCACTCTGATACCGACATTATCTCATAGTCATGGGTTACACTACATTTTTCAGATCTGCAGATGTGCAAATAGTGGGATTTTCTTTAATGCTTTATCCACAATAAAAATGTAAAACTCTATTAATGTGAGGAGAATCGGCTTCCAAATAATGAAGCAGCTGTGATTTTAAAAGGAAACACAAACACACACACACCCCACAAGCTTACCCCCGACTACTGAATACTTGCAAAGAAGGTGTTGCATCACTGACAGAAGATACTTGAGATTGGGCTTAATCAAAACACTGGAGGGAGTTCTGCAGCTGCCTCCCTAAATGGACCAGAGATGCTACGTGGTGGAAGGAAGGAACTAGTTACAAAATGTGTTCCTGCTTTATCTGATGGCAACCACACATTTACAGTAACATCCACCTTAGGAATGTAAGAAGAGCCCTTCTAGATCAGATCAAAGGCACATCTTATCCAGCATTGTGTTCTCACAGTGGCCAACCAGATGCCTATGGGAAGCCCAAAAGCAGGTTCTGAGCACAATAGCCCTCTCTCCAATCATAATCCCCAACAACTGGCATTCAAAGGTATACTGGTGAAATTTTGCACATGGGTTCAATAAGGTCCAAAAAATCACTAATGTCAGTATATCACAACTCCAGTTGGTAATGGAACAGAGGGCAAAAGGTGATCTCTCTGTAGAAACCAAGGTGCAGATAGCATACAGAGAATCAACTCAAACATCTTGTAAATCCTTTGTCAAAGAGAACATGCAGTCAACATTATTTCTTCCTGTCCATTATAATGCTCTATATTTTCACTCCTCAGTTATTACTTGGTATCCAAGTGCCTGGAGAGCCACATATGAAAGTGAGATGAAACACTATCTCACATCCATGCTCTTTATGTTTTCTGAAATAAAAAGGAGTCTTTTCATTCTGGTTAAACACACACACACAAACGCTTGGCACTGACAAAGATTAAATGAAAAGAAGGTGAAACTGGGTGATAAATTCAAAGCGCTTCCACCCAGCCTGTGTAAATCTACATTTTTGGCACAAGGCATATGGTAAACACCAGGTCTTTGCGACTAGAAACATAAAACGCTAATGCTGTTTGTTTTACCTTCAGCACCAAGGCATACCTCTTCGCTCTTTTTGACTCTGTCTCTTCCTGGCCCCATAACACCTCCTGGTGCGAAACCTTTTCCTGCTTTGCACATGTCCTGATTATAACCACCATATGGTTGTTACAATTTCTGTAGCTTTGCTCTGCTTTACAGGCCACTGTGCTTTGCCATATCTTTGCTGCTCACCTTGTCTTACCATCTGATACCCATCATCTGTTTAGCACATTGCAAGCCAAGAGCATTTACTTTCTTCGCTCTAAATGCGGACTTGAAACAGCAGTCGCTGTTTTCTTTGGAGGCCCGTGTGGAGTACTCTAGCACTCAGAAGGCAGAAGACTACGCTGCAGAATGAAAGGTGCTCTCAGGTCACAGCAATCTGCCTCATACAAATGGGTAGGACAACAGTCCTCCTAGCTGAGTACTGTCTACATAAGAGGTGGAGAACATCAGGTGGAGAACCAGGAGGTCAAATGTAGCCTCTCACGTGGTCACACCTACCCCCCCCCCTTAAATGTTGGCTGGAATGTGCCACTGATCTCTAATAAAGCCTCTTGGCTGCCTGGAGGATAGAAAGAACTGCCTAAGTTTGTGTAGAAGCTAGCCTACAGCACAAAGGTAAAATTTACATTCGTCACTCCACTCGCTTTTGCCTCTGGTGCTGCCCACTAGTGGTATGTTTCCACTGAAAGGTTGACCAGAAGGGACTACAGTCCAGTCCTCAGAGGGGGAAAAACCTCCCTATCCCTTATCTACATCAACTGACAATGAAGCCTCATGGTTTCAGAGTAGGGTCCTTACAGCCCTAACAGAAGAGGTCAGGAATTGAACCTGAGACCTTTCATGAGGTCCACCACTGACGAGCAGCTCTCCCCTTTAGTGGTATTCAACATGATAAAAAAGAGGAAAAGAACCTAAGACATACTTTCCAACATTTCTCAAATGAAAATAGGGATGTCCTATTCCATCATCATCATTACTACTACTACCGCTGCTACTACTACTACTACTACTACTACTATTATTATTATTATTATTATTGCCTGCCCATCTAACTGAGTGGCTCAAGCCACTCTGGGCAGATTCCAACATATATAAAAACATAATAAAACATTAAACATTTTAAAACTTCCCTATACAGGGCTGCCTTCAGATGGCTCAGGGAGCAGATAACTCCATACCCACCAACATTTCTCCAATGAAAATAGGGACGTCCTAAGGGGGGGAAAGACATTCTGGGATCAAATCAGAGACTGGGCTTCTGTAAATCCTGGAAAATCCTGGAAAATAGGGACAGTTGGAGGGTCTGAGCAGAGTCCATCTACTTCAGCATCCTATTCTCACCAGAAACCTGTGGGAAACTTGCAAGCGGGACCCGAACCCAAGACCCCTCTCCCCTCCTGTGGTTTCCAGCAACTAGTATTCAGAAGCATTACTGCCAAGGAGGCAGAGCACAGCCATCTTGAAAGAAAGGAATGGAAGAAACAAAATCCATTGAGTTCTGGGTGTTGGTCCCACATGCATTAGTGGTAATTACAGGGGTTTTTTCCCCTTTAAGGTAATGGGTAAATTTACACTATGCTACATCCTTATGATATTTTGCATTTGGACTACAAAAGGGAAGCACAATAAGATATTTACCGGGTTCCCTTTCATCGAATGCTTATTGCATTTGTTGTAGGGCTGTATTCAGGCATGTAAAATAGTCTCTGCAGCCTGAGGGGTCATATCATGTCCCACCCAGTCTTAAAGCTGCTACTGTCTTGGCTGGCTAGCTGCTGGCATTACTATTAAATATATTTTTGGCTTCACTCCTTTTTGACCCATCCTGGGCTTAATGGTTACTTTTCAGTTAGTTCATCCATTTTGACACTGAGGCTGTTTGGTGACGCAAAGGACAATGGGACTCAAAGAAACTGCTGCTTGTAACAACTGCCATTTGAGATCCTACAAACAAACAAAAATAAGAGCAGGAACAAGTCCCTTCCAGAACAATGGCTTCACTTTCTTGGTTGTTGAAAAGAGGCTACGACACAGCAGATCACTGAATGCTGAGCAGCGACCAAGAGAGAACTGAAGAGGCTGCCCTCTGCCATTCATTCATTCATTCATTCATTCATTCATTCATTCATTTTATTTGTATGCAGCTTTTCCTCTGCCATTCATTCATTCATTCATTCATTCCTTTTATTTATATGCCGCTTTTCCACACACACAAAAATACTCAAAGAGAACAGGGGTACATTTCAAATAAACAGTTAAAAAAATAACACAGCAAAACAGTAACATAATAACATAAAAAGCACATTTCAAAACTATAAATATAACAAGATTCCATAAACAGCAGGCAATACCTAACAGCAGAAATAACAGTAGAGTTTCAGAGTTTCACCTTAGTCCTAGAAATACTTCTCCCATGCTGTTGCTCACAGACTCACTCCTGATGGGAACTATAATCCAAAAACAGCTGAATACCCAGGTTTGGGAAACCCTGAGCTAGCTCAGCACTGGGGGAAATATGGCCCCCTATATGTTGTTCGGCTCAAAAACCCCATCAGCACCAGCACCAGCCCCCATGGACAATGGTCAGGAATAATGAGAGTTGCAGTCCCCAGCAACACCTGGAGGGCAACAGGTTCCTCATCCCTGATTCTAGCTCAATATTGTTTTATATTGGCTGGCAGGGGTTCTCCAGGGTTTAAGACAGGGTGTCTGCCTCAGCCCTAGTTGGAGACACCAGGGATGGAAGCTGAGTCCTTCCGTATACAAAGTAATTCTATAAGCACTGAGATACAGTCCATTGTTGGCAAACATCTGACTGGAGACAGTGGAGGCACGGAAGAAGAGGTGCATAGACAGGGACACTGATGGTGAATCACGAGTGTCATTATCCCACACCTGCACGGGACACTCTGTTTATTCAACAACACACCTCCACAGTGCTGTGAAGGCTCCTCCTTGCCTCCAACCAGGCAGTCACCGGTAAAAGCACCTGGCTTCCTTACCTGTCCATTACTACTCAGCAGAAGCAGGCATTTACTGTTTACACCAGCTGCCATTGCCCAGAAATCAAATGCATGAGTTTGCTTGCTGAAATCAGCCTACAAAATGTCCACTGCAGTATGTGAACTTCAAATGACTCTTATGAACCAAAAACATAAAATGACAACCAACGACAGGCTTCCAGTATAAATCCACACCCTTCACAATCTCTTAATCTAATTTTCACATCCAACGTATCTTAACAAGGCTTTGAGATTAATCTCACCTTTTCCCCTCACCGCAACCAACAGGAAATTCCTTACAGAATTTAGTAAAGCAACGTAGTACCCTGATATCCACATGCAATAATCCACAAATCTGTTTGGGGAAAACTACAAACAGACCAGATAACAAGTTTTCAGGATTGTGCTTCTTATTTATACATTTCAGATGCTGGCAGGTTAGTAAAGCAAGCTGTTTGCAACACCAAATTTCTACAGAGCATCATTTCCCCCCCCTTTTTTTTTTAAACTGCCAATTAGCATCTCCCACTGTCAAAAAAAGAGGGTTCCTTAATTAGGAACATGAAAAGGCTTTAGAATTCTTGACACAGATAGAGTACTTGTTATTGTGAATGATGTCACACATCATTCCGCAGCATCCTCATATTCACTTTTCTTCCTTTAAAAGCAGAATGTAGGATTGATTTATGACAATTGTACTTTAGATGCAAATAGACTTCAGTTCTCCTTCAGCCTTGTGCCTCACATTGAAGCATGTTGCAGATGGTAATTGGATCAATGTAATTGTTGTTCTGTGTAAACTCAACTCTAATTAAGAGAAGACTTTTGGGGAGCTGAAATTTTGGCATATGTTTTTGTTCAAACTCCCAACAGCTGAAAATGCAGTGGTTCCTTCAGTTAAATTCCCACACAGACACATATCTCCCTCTGCTTACCCCATAAATCACAGTTTTAACCTTCAAGTATTTGTTCTGATTTCAACACGATAAGTGTCTAGTTCTAGTAAGAATATGATTTGCATTAAGCCAATAGAGAGTCATACCGTGGCAGAATGACAAGAACCAAGGCGTGGGGGGGGGGGGAGAACATTTTACAGGTAATAAAAGAAAATAGATGGAAAATATCTGGAAGAATTAGAGATTTCAAAGGACTATGCTACTGCAACTATATCTGTAGGTCAGACCAATGGGCCATCTGGCCCCATATTCTGCATCCCAACAACAGCCAATACCTGACACCATAGAGTTAGACTTAGAAGAAAACAGGAAACTTTCTGCTTTATTCTAAATTCCTGATTGGGGTGTGCATTCATTTAAGAACACATGAAAAATTAAACCCAAAGAAATCAATAGGACCTGAAATTTCTCGACAATGCAACATAATTTGTAACAAATTAAATTAATCTGTAAGAGGGTTTTCAACTTCTTATCATGTGGGTGTCACATAAATCAAGTTATGGAAGAGGAATAGTCAGAAAATTTGCAGTGAGTTAGAATAACATGGGTCAGGGAACAGGAGAGAGGAAAGATGTGATGAAGCTAAGTGCAGATAAAGAAAGTTAGGAATGCTTAAAGTATTGCTGGAATTAATAGGATTTTAACTCTGAATTGTGGACTTCCAATTTCAATTCTAAACATGCATTCCACTGAAAAAATACGTTGCTGAACAAGCTACTTCTCCCGACGATTTAAAATGTGCCCATCATTATCTGAATTTGCACCCTAGATGTTTTCTTGGATTGCAACAGCCCACCCACCAAACCAATTTTTGCAGTCCAAGGCAGAAAGCAAAAACACAGGTTTTATCACAAGACCACAAGAAGAGCTCTGCTTGATCAGGCTGAAGGACCATTTAGTCTTGTGTTCTGCTCTCACAATAGCCAACCAGATGCCTATGGAAAGTTGGCAAATGAGATCTGGATGTAACAGTGCTCTCGCAACTTGTGATTGCTAGCAACTGGTATGCAGAGGGATGCTACCTCCAACAGAGGGGAAAGAACACAGCCATTGTAGCTAAAGACCACTGACAACCTCATTCTAAAATGAATCTAATTCTCCTTTAAAGCTTTCCAAGTTGGTGGCCATCACACTATCTTGTGCAATCATGTGGGAGCAATTTCCATAGTTAACTACCAATAACTTCCACAGTTTAACTATCCATCTTATGGGATAAAATTCCACAGTTTAACTTTGCTCTATGTGAAGAATAGCTTTTTGACTATCTAGGGCTTGCCAATCGGAAGGTCGGCAGTTCGAATCCCCGTGACGGGGTGAGATCCTGTTGCTCGGTCCCTGCTCCTGCCAACCTAGCAGTTCGAAAGCACGTCAAAGTGCAAGTAGATAAATAGATACCGCTCCGGTGGGAAGGTAAACAGCGTTTCCGTGCGCTGCTCTGGTTTCTCCAGAAGTGGCTTAGTCATGCTGGCCACATGACCCAGAAGCTGTACACTGGCTGCCACAGCCAATAAAGCAAGATGAGCGCCGCAACCCCAGAGTCATCCACAACTGGACCTAATGGTCAGGGGTCCCTTTACTTTTAATCTTAAACATTTGGCTTCCCTGGATGGCCCCCAATTTTAGTTTCATGTGAGGGTGAGGGACTTCTCTTTTTTCTAAAATAAAAAGCCTCAGATGTTGTAACCATTCCTCACAGGGGTTCTCGGCCCTGATAGGACATGATCAAGGCTTTTTTTTTCCCCAGCCGGAACTTGCCGGAACCCACTTCCGGCACTTCTCAGGTGAGTGTCTTTGTCATGATAAGAGAACAAGGGAGGCGTTCATGGTGAGTTCCGGCACCTCTTTTTTTTCTAGAAAAATAGCACTGGGCACAATACATGGCTGCTTGGCTGTGTTAAGCTTGGCGGGTCACACAAATACTGCATGTTTCTGCGTTGGAACAACCTAAATAAATTAACAGCACCTTTTTTTAGCACAGACCATTTAGTGGCCTAGATAAATCCTCCTGTGCTAGTATGAAATAGTCTCCTTTAGAATACAGGCAATTCCTCGGGATACCTTTGTAGAGCGGGAATTTATTATTTATTTATCCATTTTTCTCTGCTTCTCTCGGAGCTCAGGTACTCTGAAATATAAATGCAGCTTTGCCTCCGTCCCTCTCTCTCTCTTTTCTTTGGTTATTGGTTTTGTGTCATTGTCATTTTCACATGACTGCTTTATACCCTTGCCTGACCCCTGTGTTTAAACTGTACTCTCCCCATCTTGTTTTCTTTTGACTTTCCTTACTGCTTCCTTCTCATCTTACATTGGCTCAAATTTCTGACACATACCGTTATCTCTGAACTTCTTTATTTTAGAAAGGTACAAGTGGTCCCCCTTCAAATATAAATTAAAGGTCAGTTAAAAAAAAAATCCTGCTTGGGTGTGAATCCCCTATGCATACTTTCTCAGGGACAAGTTTCATTGTGTCTAATAGGACTTTATATGGTTTGAAGCTCAACATCAAAAAAACGAAGATCATGGCCACTGGTCCCATCACCTCCTGGCAAATAGAAGGGGAAGAAATGGAGGCAGTGAGAGATTTTACTTTCTTGGGCTCCATGATCACTGCAGATGGTGACAGCAGCCACGAAATTAAAAGATGCCTGCTTCTTGGGAGAAAAGCAATGACAAACCTAGACAGCATCTTAAAAAACAGAGACATCATCTTTCCAACAAAGGTCCGTATAGTTAAAGCTATGGTTTTCCCAGTAGTGATGTATGGAAGTGAGAGCTGGACCATAAAGAAGGCTGATCGCCGAAGAATTGATGCTTGTGAATTATGGTGCTGGAGGAGACTCTTGAGAGTCCCATGGAAATCAGCCCTGAGTGCTCACTGGAAGGACAGATCCTGAAGCTGAGACTCCAATACTTTGGCCAACTCATGAGAAGAGAAGACTCCCTGAAAAAGACCCTGATGTTGGGAAAGATGGAGGGTACAAGGAGAAGGGGACGACAGAGGACGAGATGGTTGGACAGTGATCTCGAAGCTACCAGCATGAGTCTGACCAAACTGCGGGAGGCAGTGGAAGATAGGAGTGCCTGGTGTGCTCTGGTCCATGGGGTCACGAAGAGTCGGACACGACTAAATGACTAAACAACAACAACAAATAGGACTTCATAGAAATGTTTTCTATGCATTGGAGCCTTATTTCTCTCTCCCCCACACCCCTGAAAACTTGTGGGGTTTTTTAAAGATATAATAAATGCTGGGATCCAAATATTTACTTTTGTGCCCCCAACAGCTTGGGCACACTTGCTGGGATTCTTCTTACTTTCCTCCTTTAAATAGCAGGCCCTCATGTCATGACACAAATTGCTTGTGAAACACCCGTTTCAGATGGGTATTGCCATGCATTAAAGAACGTTGATACAAGATACACCAAGCCCATTTGAGTACACAGAATTAGTTGCATGGATTTTATTCAAAGGCAAATTTCACAATAAATCCATTTCCTTACCACTTGCCTCTTATAGAACAGTATTTTCCCTCCCAAAGATAGTGGCTTTAATCTGCCAAAGGCCATGTCAACAAATAGGGCCGATGGTGCGATATTTTTATTTTGACTTTTAAACATCAGATTCAGTATTTCCCTTACATTGTCCACAATATATTTATCTGGAAGAAGTCTTGCTTGATCTACCCCAATGAACTGAGCTATTCTACTAGTTAAAGAAGTTAACAATAATATTGGCTGATAGGATTTTAATTGAATGGCATCTTTATCGTCTTTTACAAATGCAATTATACAAGCCATTTTTATAAATCAGAAGGTTTTCCTCCTTTCAAAACTGAATTGTATCTGTTTCTCAATTAAAAAAAAATAAATTAATCAGGGCGATAGCAAATTACATTCCCAAGGTGCTCCATTCTTAATGTTTTTAATAACTTTTGTGTAACTTCTCCAAAAGTACTGGCTTCTTCCAGTCTATGCCCTTGTGATAATTTGGTTGTCATTATTTATTTTAAATAACAAAGAAGACTCTCTTTAGATGGGATTATTGTTGTTCTTTTTTTATCTTATTCTGAAAAGAATTTTGTAATGGCTCCTGGACATATCAATTATGAGTATTTATCTCCCCTAGGACTTAAAATGTAATTATGTTTTTGTTGCTTTTTCAGATATCTTCATACCATCACTCTAGGAGAGTTATTATTTCCTAATTCAAAATACCCTTGCTTAATATGCAGTTGAGCTTGATTTATGTTTCCAACTAAGGGAGCAATCCTAAACTCACAGGGAGGGTACCTAAGGAGCCACAGGATGTTGCAGAACAACCTGCCCATAGTTGGAGAGGGAAGCCCATGGTCAGAGAATAAAGTCCAGCCTTCCTCCATTGCAACAACGGGCATGGGTGCAGATGTGAGTCGTTTGGCAGCAAGCATTTGCTCGATTGGTGGTTGGGCATTGGGGCAATCCTTTGTTTTGATGGAGGGGAGGTTGAAGTCTCTGTGTGACCCTCCAAAGGCTGGGTATCCTGTTAAAGGGATTCGGGGGGAATGGCCATGTCCACATGCCCTGGTGGGGCAAGGGCCAAAGGCACTCCCCCAGACTTCGGTCCCTGTGGGGGTCACCCTATTAGATGTAAGTCTTAGGAACCCCCACCTGGATTGACCATGGGGCAAATTTTGATTGCCCCATGCCCAAGCCAAACCTCTTTCATCTGTATTCAATAAAGTTGTGGCATGTTTTGACCCAAACCCAGTCTCTTTGGTCTCTCATTATACAGGTCAGGGATGGGAAGTCCGATGCCTGGTCCTGCAAGCAGTTTATAAGAAATGGGTGGCAGGCATTCCAAATATGAGCACATCTCTAAAAAAAATTATAAGCTATCATTACAGTGGTGGACAAGCGGGGATTCCATCGCTTCTAGTTTGGCCCTTAAATTTTGACACTGCCGCTTGAGAATGGAAAATCTCAGAGACTGTATGGGTCGAGACCCACAGAGGCCTTCCTTGGAATCCAGTGTACCCCTCTCCCACTGTTCAGCTTGAAATAAGCATTTGAGTGTGCTTGGCTAGGGAGCACACAACATGTTCTCTGGTTTGAAAATGTTCCCCAGGGGCCTAAAAAGTTTGGCAAGGCCTTCTATGATGAATGTCCCACCTACATCCTGATATAGGCAGAATCTCACCCATGCAATGTTTTCCCTCATCCACTACCTTGGGATTCTTGGTGCATTCCCATGCATTTGTTTGATAGATTAATGCACTGGCTAAATCAGCTTATTAAAACATTTTTATACAAAGTATAGTTTGGGGATTTCCTAATGCAGGAATGGTTTGCGGAATCACTTCAACGATACAGGGTTTTTTTATCCCTCCCCACTGCAATATTTCCCCGGACCCTGCCAGACACAAAGGCACAATTCCCGTTTCAATTTAAAATCCTTGAGCATCACCAAGGTTGTTTGAAAGAAACAAAGTTCCGGTTAAGTAGCAGGCGTATGCTGACTATATTCAAATCATCTCTAAGCTGCAGTCGTAAGCAAATGAACACCACAGGGTGCGTATTTGTGAGCAGAATGACAGGTGGACGAAGTAGCAGTGAAAGGGGGAATAAAGACTGCAATCCCATGAACAGTTGCCAAGAACCGAGTTCCACTAAACAATGTGGGAAGTATTTCAGAGGGAAGAGGATTGGGTTGCATGTATAATTACTCCTACCATCCAGTTTGGCAAGTTAGCGTTAAGCCTAGTTCCTTGAACCATAGAGCTGGAATGGTTCTAGAGAGGCCACCTAATTCAACCCAGCAGCCTAGAGCAACCCACCCATAGAGCTCCAGGCAACCTCTGCTTCAAGACTTCCAGAAAGGGCAATTCCAGAGAGGGCGGATTTAGGGCAGTGAGAGAGGTGAGTTTGCAGTAGGTGGGCGTGCAATTGAGGAGGGTGCCTGTAATAGTATGTGGCTAGGACTATCATGAAGGGGCACTGTACTTCTGAAATTGCTACACTACTGGAGCAAAACACACTTAAATTAGTGAACTGAAGTTAGTTCATGTCCATTAATTTCAGTGGGTCTTCTTCGAGTATAGCTTAGTTGGATACAACCCATGGTTACTTCAATCTGACATAGTTTTTAGTCCTGACAAGAACTTTGCAGCCCTGCAACTGGAATTCTATTCAGCTCATATGTAGAAGTTTTCCTCTCTTTTTTCTTCCAGAAAATGCTGAACAAAACTTAGGATGGTTTCACACACCAAACTGTGGACAGAATACTAAAAGCCTGCTCACTTTTTTTTTTTGTAATACAGATCATCTGATAGATAGACTTGTATTTCCTTTAAAATCTATTTTAAGTATCTCACAAAGTAGTCATGTCTTCTGGAAACCACTTATGAGTCACAAAACACAAATCTTTGCACATGGAGAACAATAACAGAGGAGTAATTGCTGCAGGAGAACAGCCAGTAGCCGAGCAAGCTTTAAGCTAATGGGAAAACACCTCATTATAGTCATTTTTGAGAAATCCCAGCATGGCCCACATCACAGCTGCCTACACTCCATTCCCATGAGGATCCTATAAAACACGGCGCATCAGGAGATGCCCTCATTGTGCAATGCGCTTGTTGGCTAAACAGGGATGGTTTTGTTGCTTAGCTCTGGCATTATCTAGCATCATCCAGCTCTGTTCTCATTATGTGTACAATTTACTAATTCTGCAGCTTCGCTTAGTCAGGCTAGCCATTTGACAAACAGTTCTGTTCACACTGATGCAATTCTTTTCTGTAAGTGTAGAAGCGAACAGGCGATTTTTTAAAAAAATGCATTTTCCCCCTTATATTCCATGCTTTGTTTTGCCCAGTAAACAATTCATATTTCAAAGAACTTCCCAGATTATGCTTCCATTGAGGACTCTTTCAAACAGCCAATTTACTGAGCATTCATCCAGACTTGTTTGCACCAAGTTTGCACAGAGGTTAGACTACAGCCGGTGTGTTTATTGAGCATTCTGCATTCTTCCTGTGTTTGCCGACAGGGTGTTTGTACATCTTCCAATTAATCATCAGTTTGTTCCACACTTTTCAAAGCAATTCCCCATCACCAGGAGCAGCCCATCCTATTTTGCCACCTGAGGCAAAACAGGAAGGTGCCACCACTGCACCCTTCTGAAGCCTAGCTTATCCCAAGGTTGTGCAGTGGCTTCCAGAGAGATCTCACAGAAAGCCACTGCAGCTGCGTAACCCCAGTGGTAGCAGGGGTGGGTGGGGCACCACCCCACAGGATTTCACCACCTGAGGTGGCTGCTTCTGCCTGCCTAATGAGTGGGTCTGCCCATCACTTTCCCAGCTGCAAAAGTGCACTTTTTTTCAAAAGTGGAGTTATTTTTTGCAGAGCAGTTTAATCCACTTTAACTGTGTAAATTTTAATTTCCCAATAGGCACTTCAATCCCTCTGGGAAGTCTGGAAGCTCCCAGAGATGACATATCTACAGGTGAAACTCGAAAAATTAGAATATCGTGGAAAAGTTCATTTATTTCAGTAATTCAACTTGAAAGGTGAAACTAATATATGAGATAGACTCATGACATGCAAAGCAAGATATGTCAAGCCTTTATTTGTTATAATTGTATGATTATGGCATACAGCTGATGAACATTTGGGCACAAGGCTTTGGGCAGCTGTTGCAGCTGGGAGGCAGACTTGAAGGGGAGCATGCTTGATTATCCTTCAACCTGGAGTCTAAAGAGGGGGCGGAATTGGGCTTGGAGGACATTCACCCTGTCCAAGCTCCACGACCACCATCAGGAAGGAGACTCTCCTTCGCATTTGAACAGATTACAGATGCACATGGATTGGCCTTGTAGGATGTTCTTCCTCCGAAGCCGATTACACCATCTCCCCACCCCCAAACACTTTCACTGGTGAAATTTAGTGCTACACACACAGTCACATTTTGTTCTACAGAGCTCCATTTGTCTCTTGGCCGCCGCAACTCATTTTATGCCTTGCTTTTCCGATTTTACTCATGTATGCCTGTGCTATACTAATTAACTGGTGACTTCACCTTCCTTCCATTTCTGATAGAGTTCCCTTTTGGTTTTTGAGATCAGTGCAAAGATTTCTTTGAAGCCGTGCCAGAGCTCTGCAATGGGGCTTCCCATTTTCTTTTGTATGGGAATGGTTTATAATTATGCTTCTAGCAACTGGTAGCCCTCTTGAACTCCTTTTTTTCCAGTTCCTCTCTCTCTGCTAATTATAACTGTAGATTATTGTAGTCCACTATTCTAAAAATCTGTTTTTTATTTTTAAAAAATGCTGCTCTTTCCTTCTTCCAGAAGCACGGAGGCTTATCATTTTGTAATCTCTTTTCCCTCAAGATGCTTCCACCTCCACTTGTTCCATCTGTTCATCCATATTAGAACAATGTCTAAAATAGCAAAAACCCTCAGTTGAAGCATAAAATTACATGCATAATATGACCTCAGTACATGTCAAGAAGTGCCATGGACTTCTTCCAGCAACCACCAAGATAGTTTTATGTCCCCTCCCCCAATTATTATCAATTTGCAGGGCTTTGATTTTTCAGATATCTCTGGATAGTAGCTTTCCAGATGTTGTCGAGACTTCAACAGCTTTGGCCACCGTGGTCAACGATTCTGGGGATTGGAGTCCAACAACATCTGGAGTGCCACAGGTTCCTCATCCCCGAGTTATCCTTTCAAATAATGCCTTCTCTACAGAGCTCTTTTGCAGTGATCCAGTATAATGGAAACAAATTTTTATGCTCCCTCTGCCATCAGACCTGCTCTTCACCAAATACACATGTGAGAAACATCTTCTTTCCCTCTCACAAACTAAGTCCCTTCTCCCTTTCCTATAGCTATAGTTCACCATGATGCCTAAACAGGCAAGCTATCTGCACTAACCTGCAAACATTGTTTGAAGCTATAGCTTGAAGTGAGTTTGCCATTCAGGATTTGGAGGTTACTGCTAACTTTAGTTGTGTAATTCGGGCAACTATGGTTGGAACAACTCAGAAATTGATAAAATAGTCTGCATGTTGTGAGAGGGAGGAAGAAAGTGCACCATAGTTTAAAGCCTTCAACCTTTTCAGACCCAGGATTCCTCTTTAACCCAGGCATGCATTTGGTGAGTCATTTATTTTCCTTTTTTTAAAACCATATATCTGTTTGGTGAGCGTGCTGCTGTTGTGACTCATCTTAGATCAGGCTGTCATCCACTAGTGGTTCATCAACTGAAGACCAATGGTTTAGAGCAGTGTTTCCTAAAGCAAGATGAAAGAGTTTCAAAGGGTATTCGGCAGAATTTTTTATATTACTTTATTGCATCTTTTTTAGCTGTAGAAAACAATTCAAAGATTAAAATAGTATTATTAAAACTACTCCCCAAATTATGTTCACCTGATAAGGGGTACATATCATTTTCCATTATTAGTAACAATTCCTTTTAGAATGTCTCCCCTTGCCAGGGCCAATGACTGCTTCCGGAGAGCTTGTAGGTGCAAAAAGACTAAAATGGTCATTGAGACTAAGTGGCAACATCCAAATGACCCTAGCCTCTGAATATCTGATGTATCTGCGCAAATCCTTTGAAAGTGACTCGTCCAACCAAGTGGAGATTTACCAACAAATAAAAGCATCAAACCCTACTTGATTAACACCAAAGAACAAACAAACAAACAAACAAAAACTCTGGTAGAACAGCGACACTGGTTTGATGCTGAGTAAAGGTAAAGGGACTCCTGACCATTAGGTCCAGTTATGGCTGACTCTGGGGTTGCAGTGCTCATCTTGCTTTATTGGCCGAGGGAACCGGCGTACAGCTTCCAGGTCATGTGGTCAGCATGACTAAGCCACTTCTGGCAAACCAGAGCAGCGCACGGAAACGCCGTTTACCTTCCTGCAGGAGTGGTACCTATTTATCTACTTGCACTTTGGTGTGCTTTCAAACTGCTAGGTTGGCAGGAGCAGGGACCGAGCAACAGGAGCTCACCCCGTCACGGGGATTTGAACCACTGATCTTCTGATTGGCAAGTCCTAGGCACCCGCATCCCACTTGATGCTGAGTAAAGGAATGCAAAGAAAAGGCTGCCAGGGTCTATTAGAGTATTCTGAATGAACCCTGGTGCTCCAGCTCTTGGGACACTCAGTAGAGAGAGGACAGCATATAAGAACATGCTAAAAAGCCCCCCCCCCCAAGACTTTGAAAGGCAGCAGTGGCAAGACTTGGCTCAAGCAGCAGCTGACCAAAGGAAGGGGTACACCAGTAAGATTAAACTTTCAATTAGTCATAAAATCATAGAACTGTAGAGTTGGAAGGGGCCACTAGGTTCATCTAGCCCAACCCCCTACAGTGCAAGAATCTTTCACCCAATGTAGGGCTCAAACCTACAACCCTGGGATTAAGAGTCTCATGCTCTACCAACTGAGCTATGTGATTATTCTAAGTCTGGGCAACAATGGTTTAGAGGAGAATGTGAATTGAACTACTGTGTGTATTTTTAAGGAACAAGTTGCTAACTTGGTTTGGAGTAAATAGTTCTGCCATATGAAATACATTTTTTGCTGTTTTCTTCACATCTCTTTTGTATTCTGTTCAGACTACTGACCCTCAAATTTATTACCACCAACCATTAATAAGAAATTCTACCCAACATCATATACACAAAATCTCATTAAAATTAAATTTGCTCCAAGTGAAATTAACATTTGATTTTGGATGTATTAGCAACTTGATAATCAGCAGCTTGCAAATGCAGCAATTAAAATAGTGTTTTATGCTTTGAGGATATGACCCATACCATAGAAGTGACATCATTTGCTTCTCATGACCAAAATCTAGTCTACAAAGCACTACTTCAGAGCTCTGCTGCAGTTCTTCCATATCCTTGGAAATAACCAAGGCTCAGAATTTTCTAGATTTGTACAAGAACAAGACCATTGGAAAACTTTTCAGATGCACAAGATGACGTGCGTCAAAGATGTACAGTGGTACCTCGGGTTACAGACGCTTCAGGTTACAGACTCCGCTAACCCAGAAATAGTACCTCGGGTTAAGAACTTTGCTTCAGGATGAGAACAGAAATTGTGCTCCGGTGGCACGGCAGCAGCAGGAGGCCCCATTAGCTAAAGTGGTATCTCAAGTTATGAACAGTTTCAGGTTAAGAACAGACCTCCAGAACGAAGTAAGTTCTTAACCCGAGGTACCACTGTACTCACGTTAAATACAAGCGCAACCCCATTCAAATAAGTTGCATACATCCACACCTCTGAAACCTAAAATACGCAGGACAGATCTGACAGATGTAATTAGCGGGAGGGCAAAGGTCAAGGGTACAGATTTCTCAATCCTCAAGAAGTCCTTCTATGTCCTCAGGCTGCAGTCTGAAAGGTTTCCATAACAACCTGGCCAGATAGAACATTAGCTACATCTGTCTCCATTTCAGGTACAACTTTGCATCCCTAGAAGGACCAGCTACTTTTGAATACAAAGTCAGGTGGATAAACTGGCTACATGTAAAAATCTAACAAACTACAAACGCCTCATTGCTGTAAAAAGTTGTATGTGCTGCAAACTATTATCAGTCTTTCTACCATGCTTACGAAACGAATGTCCCAACTATTTGAAGATAAGGTTAACTTCCGTGTGAAAGGTCCCCTTTGTTCCGGAGGAAGTCAAATGTCTCACCAGTTTCAGCTGCATGTCTCCATTATTTCTTTCAACAAGGTTCAATTCAGTACTCACGTAGATTTATTGCAAAAACAAAACAAAACCAACCATTGGTAGCATTCGGATGATTTAAAAAAAATACAAATACAAGAGGCAAGTGTTTTAAAGGTGATGAACCTAAAGGGTAATAACAATCCAGAAGAAAGATACGGTAGTTAGCCCCCAATCCAGTTCTATAGAGAGATGCAAAATCTTCCAGGAAGCCATGTTCTCTGAGATGGGCCTGCCTGTCTGATCTGGGGAAACGTTTCAGAGTCTGGCCTTTGTCCAATCATCTTTTCACACTACTGTGATATTCTTTTGCACACACCCCCCAACTCTAAGAAGGATCCTTTCGAAATATTATAATTCCCCCTACATACACATTATAGCAGCCTTTAGTAACCTACTGCCCTCTGGATTATTTTGACTGCATCTCCTATCAGTTCCAGCAAGTACTAGAGCTCTTGGGAGTTGTAGTCCACTGCCCAAAACATCTGAAAAGAACCAGGTTACTGAAAGCTGTATTACAAAAAATCTGTTTTATCATTTCAGTGGTACACAATGTAAAATGGACTTGTTCAGAACATGTGAAAGCTGACCTTTATTTGCCATGTATTAATTTTGCCAATACTCTTTTTTTCTTTTATTTAATGTCACCTACTCTGTAAGCGGCTCATCCACTTTTCTTTCTTCTTTATATCTCTTCTCTGGTTCAGACACTATCAAAATACTATGCCTGGCAGACTGGGAGAGCCAAAGCACCCGTAACATCACCATTTTACTTCTGAACACAAGGCTGTTAACCTTTGAAACAGGTGAAAGTTCAGCAAGTCATGTTCTACCTCATCTTTTGTATGCTGGCAAAAAAACAACAACTCGCTCTTGAGAGAGGAGGAGTGGAATGTAGGAGGGCCTGAGCATGAGGGGGAAACCTTGAATTTCTGCAACATGTTAAAAAACACGTTTATTTCTGTATTTGCAGTTCTCACGCAGCAACACCTCCTTCACATCACTTCACTGCCCAATCTGCTAATTTGCTTTGGTAATTGTTCTAAATTTGTACAATTGTATTGTATTTACAGATTCAGAACATCGTGTTGGGAGGAAGCAATTTTTAAAGCACAGAAGTCTGTTTTATAGCTCATTAAATGCATTTACAGAACATTTCATTTTTGAACGTGTGCTGGTAAATGAAGCTTCCTGTCTGACAGGATCAAGCTTCCATTTGCCTTTGTCAAATAATAATCCAGGCCTTTAGTTTCCTCTGATATCCAGTTCTCGAGAAATGGAAATCCATACTAGAGATGCAGAATCTCAGAAATAACAACCATTGTAACAACAAAAATTTAAAAGAAAGGGAGGAAACACCGTCATATGACTTTCTGCCCTCCTTCCTCACCTAAACCCTGAATTGGTAAAACTGGGAAATGCTGCAGGAGGCGGAATGATACATAGGGGAGCCCTCTTGTGAAATATTCTCTCTCTCTCCCTCCATCTCTCTCTCTCTCTCTCTCTCTCTCTCTGTGTGTGTGTGTGTGTGTGTGTGTGAATGCTGAGTGAGTTACCTCCTTCACACTTTGTTTAAAAAGGAATATATCTGCAGCAACTTCATGCAGCTGAAAAAAATGTATTCGCTCATAGATGCGAATAGCAATATTAGTTAGTGCCAGCTCCAATATTGGAGGGGGCGGCGGCTTGAGCCAGATACCCTGTGCAGATCCTTCTAAGTGGACCCAGCTTTTTCTTGTTGCTGCCACTGCTGCCCACTCACTTCTTCTCTTCCTTTTGAGTCCAATCCATCCGGAGAGAGAAGGCAGCGAAGTCAGTGTAGGGGCTGCTTTTTCTCCTTGCTTCTATCACTGCTTGCTTGCTTAGACAGCAATGCCAGGGCCCCCCGGAGGTTTGCAGTGGACCTCTGCCAAGATATGGGTCTCGTCAGGTGCCCAACAATACCAACTTCTGCCAGCTACCCCCGATGTTAGTGAGGATAGCAACACTATTGTGTTTGATGAAGTCATAAGCAAACACACTTAGGACTCGGTGCTGTGAAAGTAACTTTCCATTGTTGCAGGAATACAGAACAAGGCAGGTATTTGGTTCAGATATACCCATAGATCTATACCCTATACCCATAGATCTCAGGATGGTTCACAACATAAAATCATGTTTTAAATACATATTTATCTCGACACATGTTCTCTCGATATATGATTTCCGAAACACACATTTTAAATCATATTTTGCAACAATTTTTGGAGTTGAGAAGAACATTGCAAAATTCAAAGTGTGAACTCCAACAGATAATTACATTCTGATCCACACATTAGTCCTGGAGGTGTGAATAGTGTGCTAATAAAGACATGAGAGAGAGCCAGCTGAGGTAATACATGAACTGGGTCTCCTATTCCCAATACAGTACATTAGAATACAACTGCCCCAATGATCATTTTGGTTCCCTAAAAATTTCCATCACAACAATGACAAACAAAGCCTCCTGAACTTTGAATGGCATATATTTGTTAATCTACTATGGTTTCGTGGAAAGCAGAACTGATTTCTTTAAACAATTTATTCAGGCAGAGCAAAAGTCTCACTAAACTCTATGGGGCTTCATTCACAGTAGACGTGCATAACAAAATCAACTCTTAAGTTACAAACTGAATGATCTCTGCAGTTGCGCTTCAAACAGTTATACTCAGAGTAGGCCTGCTGAAATCAATGGATATAAGTAACCCACTCAAAGTATGACTTAGTTGTATATCACCCTAAATGCTTATGAGTTGAATGATACACCAGAAAAAGATATTTGCCAACCCCTAGTCCATTCATTTTTTCATCCTAGCTAAAATATGCCCCACCCTACAAATAAACAAATTTCTAATTGGCAAATATTTGTTCAGATAGTTTGATGAAAAATTACAATGAAACAAAAACATATGTAACTGTTTGCATTCACTATGTTAATGCGCAGGCTGTATGTATATTCATGGCAGATGATAAGTCACTTACCCATTCTGACAAAACACCAATTAACACATTTATAAATACAATGTATTTAGTAGTTTCACTGAAGTGTTAAGCGTTCGGAGACTCAAAGTGAATGGAAGATACAGGACATGCTCTATTTAAAATTGCATAGGAAGATGTCTTGTTTATATTTCTGCAGCATTTGCTGCCTTGAGTCTCCTAGTGGAAGGAAGGCAGGATAGAAATTTTACAGTAAAATCTTGAAATACTATACCCAGATATATTTCCAGAGATTCTAGAAAATGAGCTGTGAAGTTTGTGTTGACTTCATTAGAACACTCTCCCTTTCATTTTACATTAGCAAATTGCCTGTAATTTGAGGATTATCGTAGGGTGTTAGGGCACTCAGGCAGAGTGCAGTTCCACACATGTCTACTCAGAAGTAAGTCCCACTGGTTACTCCCAGGGAAGTGTACAGGAGTGCAGCTTGAGTGAGCATTTTTCACAATTAGAAATAGATCCATTAAACACAAACAATGACTAAACATCTAATACAGTTTCTGCAGAAGCAAGCTTGCTAAAAATAAACATGCATTATCTATGCAATCTTCTAATTTGGTATATATCTGAAGACCTTCCATCTTCGATTCTTTGAACCCTAGTCAAAAGGCAAGCATAAGTATGTTCTCCTCTAATAATGTGGATTAATGGAATCTCTCCCCCCCCCCTTTGAACCTGTGAAGATTCACAATGCACTAAATATTTCCTCACGAGTGAGTGAGTTCATGCTTTGTTTGAGAATGGTAAGTGCTTGTGGCTTTGGTAAATAATATTCCTGTTTCTCTTTCTGCTAACAAATTGCCATCGGTTGTGAAGAAAGAATCAGGGGTCAAGCAGCTGTTCTCCTGCTGATTGGTCATTTATTTTAAATTTAGTACATTTGTACCCTGCCAATCTGCCAAGGATCTCAAAGGACAGCATTCAGCAGAATACCCTATTTGATCTGAACAACTACCTTGTTTGTAAGATTGGAGGGTATTGATTTGTCCAAGGCTGCACAGTGAGTGTTATGACTAAGCAGGGATTGGAACCCAGGCCTCTTCAGTCCACATTTTGCATTTCATCTGCTAGTGGCTATTGTTAGTCTATACTACAACCCTACAATGCCCGAGGAGGGGGCATGATCTATAATTGAAAATGGGGGGGGGGGAAGCACTTAAGTTTTAAATGCATACCTTCCACCTTCTTTTGTTTGTGAGCATTGATTTTTTCAAAGGCATCCATTCATTTCCTACTAGACCATGAAGTATAAAACATATAGGTGCTGTTTGTTATATATGGAAACGTATTTATCTATTTTCAAGATAGGCCAGAACAACCAAAAGACTGCTCAACCAGAAGAAATGCATTTTAAGTGTAGCTATCAACAGAATGTTACTATTGTTTTATTATATGGGGTACTTTTTATTTGAGTGAGAAACACCTTCGGGGGGGGGGGGGAATAGCCTCTATATACTGTACAGTCATACCTCGGGTTGAATATGCTTCATATTGAGCGCATTCAAGTTGCACTCCGCGGCAACCCTGAAGTAATGGAGCGCACTACTTCCGGGTTTCACCGCTCGCACATGTGCAGACGCTCAAAATGACATCACGCACATGCACAGAAGCAGCGAAAAGCGACGCGCGCATGCGCAGACATGCTGTCGCTTGTTACGTTTGCTTCTGGATGCAAACGGGGCTCCGGAACGGATCCCGTTTGAATCCCGAGGTACCACTGTACTTGAAAGGCAGATGGCTCTAGCCAGCTGCCCTCCACTCTTGCAAAGCCTCAGGGGGTACCATCCCAGGTGTCTCAAACAGACAGACAGACAGACAGACAGACAGACAGACAGACAGACACACACACACACACACACACACACACACACAAGGTTAGCAAACTTGAGGTCCACCAACTGGATCAGATATGCCAAGCTATTGTCAGTAGTCCACCAGCTCCCTGGCCTTACCTTGGAAAGGTGTCTCTCATTCCACTTGCACACTGTCAATGCTAGCAGGTTAGAGAGCTCTGGAAATAGGAGGTCCTTCTTGTTTCCTGAGCAGCCTGACCTGCAAGCAACAGTAACACACAAGCAGAAGAAGAGGCACTTTTTCCAAGGTAGGCAGAGGGCCAGTGTATCTTCTTTCCGATGACAGCATTGGGCTTGGAGGTAGGAGAACGTCTCCTCTGCACCCAGCAGAGAGATGGGAAGGAATCAGCACCATCCACTCCACTGCTTTCTTTCATGGTGTGTGGCTGTGTGTGTGAGGAAGAGAAACAGGAAGACGTAATGGTGTGTACCTGCAGGTACATGTGTGTGTAAGAGAGAACGATATGTGCCTGCAGAAGTGCACAGAAGTTATGTGATAGAGACAGGTGTATGACTTGCTTGTGCTCTATGTGCAGTATGTCTGTGTGTATTGTAGTTGCCGTGCTTTTGTAGTCTGTGTATGTGCAAGCAAAAAGAGTGACTGTGGTTGGTGGCCACAACCACCAGGATGAGGCCTTCAAAGCGTTGGCCCACCTTGAGTGGCTGAAAAAGGTTAGCCGACCCTGCACTAAAGAGCAAACCCTTCCCGAACCAGCTTGCCATAATAGAACACAAATGATTTGAGACAAAAATAATCTATGAACAATGACTTCATTAAAAAATAAATACATCTAATGATAATCACAAAACTAAGAAGAAGTCATTTCTGAAGCTCTGCTATACCTTCTGTCGCCATCGGACTAGAGAGACAGGCCCTTTTCCACAGTGCCACTCTCAACATTAAGACGTTGTCCCAGGAAGGAGGGTATTTGGCTCCACCAGTGCCTATTTTTTGCACTGACGCTCAATGGTGGGTTTGTGCAGACCTTGATCTGCTGGTATTCATCTGATGCCACTGTTTTGTTTGAATGGATCCATCTTAAGGGCTATATTTCATAGTGTTCCGAATTTGTAAGCAGCTTACATAGAAAAGTGTGCGAAACCTTTATAGACATACATGCATGCATACTTGCAATATTTGCATGCTGCGAAGGTCCATTTAGACACTTTTAAAAAATTATGTCAGCATTTGACCAGTTTCCAGTAACTGTCCTTGTATTGCATCAAGACACCCCAAGTCAGCAGCCTGAGTCATGCGATCTTTTTACAGAGAGCTTGAAAACATCACACTTCTTATATTAATAGAGCTTTATCTCCAAGTACTGGCTGTCCCTCTCATTTCTTCACCTTACCATGTGTTTCCCCCCTTCCTTTTTGAAGTGTTATCTAAAGTAACTGTGACTATGACCACAGTGTTTGTCACCCAAGTTCTTTAAAAAAACACACACACAAAAAAAAGTAAATGGTGAAATCCCCAGATTGCACATCACTTTCCCTCAACCAACACGGAAGGCAACAGTCCTCCTCAGGAGTTAAGGCTGTGAAGGAGAGTTGGAAAGGGTGGGTGTCGCACATTTAGCGCTCCCCCATCACACAGCATCTTTTGGTTTCCCTGTGTCCCTATCTGCAGCAGGGAAACTCTTTTTATTTTTACATAGCTCCCTGTACAACGAAGGACCCACATCTTCCAGGGTCTTCCATTGCATGGAGAACCTCCACCAGCAGTAAACGTTCCCCTACTGCAGAAGTTAACAGCCGAGCCAGAAAGAGCTATACTATTATGAGGAGAGGGTTCCACTGCCTTTTCCTGCTCGTGCTGCTTCTTCACAGCTTTCCATGCCAAAAGGGAAGCTAATCAATGGTTCCTAAACTGTTGTGCTTCAAAACACGAGTACGCCTTGAAAAATTAAGTGACCATTTTGGATGTGTCAGCCTCCAGCTCCCCCTCAAGCCTTCCAAACCTCCGCTGTCCCGATATGTGGGCAGGGACAGCATCATCAATCTAAGGAGAGGAGGCTACATCAGGAGACACACAGATTCAATATATGCTATAGCTGATCGGCACAAAGGAATCCTTGGATCCTGTTCAAAAGCAGCACCATCAAGAGATGTGCAAATCTGTCAATTTTGGTTTGTCTCAGTTCCTCAATTTTTCACTCTGAAGCACAGTTCTCCATATACAGTGGTACCTCGGGTTAAGAACTTACTTCGTTCTGGAGGTCTGTTCTTAACCTGAAACTGTTCATAACTTGAGATACCACTTTAGCTAATGGGGCCTCCTGCTGCCACCGGAGCACAATTTCTGTTCTCATCCTGAAGCAAAGTTCTTAACCCGAGGTACTATTTCTGGGTTAGCGGAGTCTGTAACCTGAAACGTCTGTAACCCGAGATACCACTGTATATGCATATCAGTTTGATTTTTTTTTAAGTCCTCATGAAAATTAATCACATGCACATTTTTGCATGCAGTTTTGACTCACACACGCAGTGTTCCCCAATACAATGCAACTTTGTAGGTTATTTTCACCAACGTATGCCTTTGTATACAGGCAACCCCACCTCCATTTACAGGCATTCAATAAGTGCATAGCCATGCATACGCACATCACATTGAACCAGAAGTGACTACAAAAATGGTAATAATGGCCCTAAAAGAGCCCAGAAAATGTGCAAAACCAGTGCTTAACAATTCCACGAACCTTTGCAAGTGCAATCCCATGAACTCTTGCACCGACTGTTGAGGCCTATGTAGAGTTTGAATTTGGGGGAGGTGGTTTGGAAAGAGCAATTGTGGTGGAGTTTGGAGTCTGGTAAGTGCTGCTGGGTTTTTTTTAACAGGGTTTTTCAAGTGTTTCCAGAGGCTTTGAGGGTGTTTGCAGGCTTTTCCAGTGGTGTTTCAAATATGCACGATTTCACATATACCTGCAGTGCCTTGGAACATAACCCCCGCGTAAATGGGGAGGGAGTTGCCTGTACACACTTTACTCTGCTATATGCATGTTTGTATCCATTACTTGAATGGATAACTGCATTGCAAAATTCAGAGAAGTGTGAATTTCAATGGATAGCTGTTTTTCCAGTTTGAATATTGTTTTGAAAAGTGCAAACTGAGGGTGGTGGTGTCCCTTTACATGCAAAGTGAATTGAATCCCATCCCCTTAAAAAAAACCACAACCCTACCCATCATTAGGGACGCGGGTGGCGCTGTGGGTTTAACCACAGAGCCTAGGACTTGCCGATCAGTAGGTTGGTGGTTCGAATCCCCGCAACGCGGTGAGCTCCCGTTGCTCGGTCCCTGCTCCTGCCAACCTAGCAGTTCAAAAGCACGTCAAAGTGCAAGTAGATAAATAGGTACCACTCCAGTGGGAAGGTAAACGGCATTTCCGTGTGCTGCTCTGGTTCGCCAGAAGCGGCTTAGTCATGCTGGCCACATGACACCTGTACACCGGCTCCCTCAGCCAATAAAGCAAGATGAGCACCGCAACCCCGGAGTCGGTCATGACTGGACCTAATGGTCAGGGGTCCCTATACCTTTACCTTTACCCATCAATAAAACAGCCACCTGTGGGCCCATTGTGGAGGATGTTAGGACAGCTCAGCCATCATAGTCAGGTCTGGGCAGTGCAGAGCCTTTCTGGACTCCTGGAGGAGCACTGTGTCTTCAGCACAGAACCAAGGAGTGTCAGGGGAGGAAAGTCCCCTTTTCTGCATGCAACACACAAGAAATGCAGCAGGCTGCTGCAGAAGAGATCTTTTCCATCTCTGCGAGAACATAGAAAGCTAGTTCTTCTTTTTTAAAATAAAGGAGAAAAAAATCAGGCTAATATGTTATGGGCTTATTTACAAGACTGGTTTCATGATGGACATTTTCCTCCCCAAAATGTTTATTTTTGCAGACAAACGTCCGACATATTTATTCTCAGCCGCAGGAAAGAGTGCTAGGCAATTACTAAGCATATTCATTGCTGTAACCAAACAAATAGCAATCACATCATACCACAAAGCCCTCTCCCTACTTCATGCTGCTTGTCTCAATTGCTTGGAAGATCTCCCCTCCAGAACGAATTCTATGGTTCTTCCTTCATTGTATTAGCGGCCATTATATTTCCAGTGATGGATTGGTGAATGTGATGCAGATCTTTGCAATAAAGAATGAAAAGGAATTCTAAAATAAAATAAATAGACTTGTACTTCCTGTAAATTATCAGCTGGGCTCTAAAACTCTCATTTGACTATCCTTACCCTGTGTAATGAGGACCCATAACCCACTTTTTTCACTGTGGTTTTTGGCTGACTTAAATTAAGCCATCAGGGAGTGGGGAAGATATCAGGTTTTGCATGAAATTGTAAGAGAAATGAAATTTTAGAAGCTAGACAGATCGTCGCATAGTGAGGTTTCCAGGTTCTAGTATTTTTGCAGCCAATATCAGGTTCCGTGTATTGCTCTCACACACTGAGGAGAAAAATAATTCCCCCTTAAACTGCCTGCACTTTCCTCCATGAAGCACTAGAGGCCACTGTGCTGCAAACAGCTTGACCTGTTGCAGCAATATTGGATTTTTTTTTTTGGTGGGGGGGGGTGGGATGGAGAAGGAGAAGGAAGGAACCATACAAAGTTAAAAATAGAAACTGACAGTGACTTCAAGATGCTTTTCACCGATCAGAAAAGCTTTTATCAGAGTGCATGCACACATTTTATTAAAGGAATAGGCAAGCCTTTTTTTTTAAAAAAAACAACACTCTTCTTTCTTGATGTTATTATTGCAACACTGAACACAACAGTAATGACACAAAAATGCACTAAGGTAAACTGGGTCACTGGGAGGCAGACTGCTAAATGCTGAAGAAGGTCGGCTTGCCATGGTTCCCTCTGACTGGAGAGTGCTGGGTGATCATCTTCTTCTCTTGGATGACTTTAGTGGCACTTGAGAAAAGTGAAAGTGGGGCAGGCAAGGCGCTAAAACACGGTCTGTGCCGGTGGCTTCCCACAGGTAAAAATTGCATCCGATTCTCTGTCAGTCCTAATTACGCTGCCCTTGCCCTTGCACTGCAGCTGGAATTAAGTGCACTTTCAGTACTTAAGACAATTAAGCATCGCCTCCGCTTAACTAGGAAACCCAAAGTTAAGAAATTCATGTTGGGAAATATGTGGCTGTCAAATGTCGTTTTCTAAAATGTGAAAATACGACCTTGACATTGCAATGAGGAAAAAATTAACACACGTGCAAGAACCACGGCTGCCACACTGGGTTCACTTCAAATTCTGTGCTTCTTAATTCAACACGTTTGTTTTCCTTGATAAAGAAGGACTGACCCATAAAATTTGAACAGATGGGATTGGCAGTCACAAATGCAATCGCGCTTCTGTGTAGTGCATGCATTTTTCTTTAAGGACTGTTGACCTTTAAAAAAAAAACTTCAAGGAGGTAGGAACGTACTACTTAATGATTTATTCATTGAAGTTATGTTGAAAATCTTCACTGAGAAAACTCCCTCTAATATCCGATGGGTTCTTTGAGTGAAACTGAGCTCATCCATATGGTACACTGCCTCTCTCTTAGTGGGAAATATTCCTGGATGATCTTAAGCATCACCCTTATTTCACTTCCGTGAAAGAGTTTCCCACTCTTTTCTCCTTTCATTCCCTAAAAGTTCACAAAGCAACTGTATTGTAAGGGGGGAGAAAAAGTTAAATCAACCCAACCCAGGGTCTTTCTTGTCAAGGTAGTTTGTTTAAGAGATATGGGGATGTACCGTAGCTTGAATTTATTAATGCTTTTAGACATTATGTTCCCATAAATAAATTATAAAAGAGGTATATTACTAAGTGCTTGTAAACATGAAGCAGTAGACCCACCTTCTGCAATGTGGTGCCCTGCTCCCACCATTCATTCATTTATTTGTCTATAATGGGAGACAGTCGGGTGCCTTAAAGCTGTCTCCAGTCACCCACCATCTTTCTTTCCCCAGAGGCATTCTAGGAAATGAAGGTGGGTGCTTTCTGGAACCTCACGTGTAAAGTAACTGAGGCATGCCTTGCTGCGGAAGGAAGGAAGGAAGGAAGGAAGGAAGGAAGGAAGGAAGGGGAGCCTTCTGTCACCACTCCCTGGTAATCTTTATGGTGGGCAGTTGGTAGAGCATGAGACTCTTAATCTCAGAGCCGTGGATTCGAGCCCTACACTGGGCAAAAGATTTCTGTATTGCTAGGGGTTGGACTAGATAACCCTCAAGGTCCCTTCCAACTCTACAATTTTATGATAGCAGAGAGGGCATTGGAGCTGCCAGAGCTGAGGGACAGAAAGAAAGGAGGAACGAGTGTGAGGTAGATGAAGCGTGGCTGGGTAAGAGAGTTATGGAGACTCCTGAAGTAGATATACCACCAATGAGGCAGCTATACCCATTGAACATCCAAATCTGGGCACTTTTACACAGTGCACATATCTCACCCACCCCAATAAAAAGGCTGTACTCAAACTTTTGATTATGACATAGTGGCAGGACACAGATTTTTTATTTACTTATAGACTTCAGATTGGCTTCACATTTTTTGCCACTGCTGTTTTAGTTGTTGATTTACTGCCATGCTTTCATGTTTACTGTTTAATCTATTTCTCAGCTCTCGCAAGTTGCCTTGTGAATCTTATACCCTAAAAGGCGGAGCATAAATATATGAAATAAATTAATAATATGCAGTCCGCCATGTCACTCACAAAAGTGTACTTTAAAATGAGAACATACTGTAGGACGCCGACATATTTTCTAGTATTTCTTTAATCAAAAGAGCAATTTCCGTCCTGGCATTTTAATCAGTGGCAGAAAGGCTACTGTAACAGACCGTCACATGAGGCAACATAATAGAGGAAGGGAACCTGCGGACAGCCCTCTAGATGTTGCTGGATGTCTGCAGGCAGCACCTAATATGGCAGCTGAGGTAAAAGCAGAAGCTGAATCAGAAAGTTCCAGTGCTGATCAGGAGAGGAGTGGTAGCCAGGTCAATTGCAAAGCAGACAAAACTTCTGTTACCATCACCCTGCTTTGCTGTGCTACTGCTTCCCCCCTGAAGGGAAAGGAGAGAAGCTGCCGGACCATCCCTGGAGGACACTGGATCCACACACCACTGATTTGCAACAGCTGGCCTTGACACCAGACCTCAGAGTGGGATGGGGAGGTTAAAGGAGAGAAATAGGTGATTCGATGTGAATGGTTTCTGGACTAGGAGGTGGTTGAGGTTTTGCTTATTTGTTCATTAGTGGGTCAGAATATCGCATTGTTTATTATTTGAGTATTTTTTTAGATGTTATATGAAATATTAATGCATTATATAATCCACACACACCCCACTTTTCTCCCATATGTATTGTATACCTCTCTTTTTTTGCTGTAAGTCATTTGGAGAACTTTGGGTGACAAGCAACTAATAAGTCTAATAAATGAAAAATGAAACGAAATGTTACAGAGCTCAACCCAGCCAGGGTCCAGGATGGCGTGGCATGCATGCAGTCCCATAGGAGCCAAGGTCCCTACAGCCACCCCCCCAATAAAATATTTGAGGGACCGCCCCCCCCCCCCCGTTGATGAGCATTGCCATTCTAATGGTGTGCATGCACCGCCTCTTGCGATCAGTTATCCAGGGCGGGGCTTACCTGCCCTTCCCAACATTTTATTCCAAGTTAACACCCCTGTCAGAGGTCCCCATCCAGTTACTGACCAAATTCAGACCAGCTGAGCTTCAGCAGAGTGTCTGCATTATATTCCTTCAGACCACACCCCAACAGCAATGTTTCAATTATATGCGTCTTCCAATAAAGATTATTTTAAGATGTGGGATGTTATAGTTGAAAGGATACATTATCAAACTCTCTTGCCATCATATTGACCTGACACACTACACAGTACACGTTCCTAATCAGCTGCAACTGCAATCCAAGCCCAATGGTGGGTGCTGAGGTTACCAAGAAAGGGAAAAGATGAGCTTTGATACCCTGAAGTTGCCCCCCCTCCCCCGCCCCAGTAAAGGAAGTTGAGAAATGGATGTGTGCCACGTCGGAAGGCTGAAAAATGATCAATGTCTGCAAGAGAATAATGGATTGATATAATCAAAAGAGAATTGATAAAAACAGAACAGCAAAGAAGATTAGCTGCAAGAACAAGAGAAACTGACCTTGGAAAACTGGAATAGAGCCAAGAAGCGAAGCTGGCTTTTTAAAAAAATCGTCCATTTGCCATATTATAGTTTCTAGTGCAGTTTCTCAACAACTAAAATGGGAATGTTATTTTCTTTATATTCTTGGAAGTAGAAAATAATCTACGTACTGATTTAAGCTGTGATCAGGCAAAGAGAAACAAAAGTTAAGCAAATGGTTTTGTGCATAAAATTGGGATGGGTGAAGAATGAAGAATCAAGCTAGATTTCATTTATTCTCACATATTTATCATACATCTCATTATAATCATCATGCAGTATTTGAACAGCTTCTAAAACCACTTCTGATTATGCAAATAAGCACAGATCTTCCATTTCATTTTCAGAAGCTGCTTCTTCTGGCTCCACCTCTCTGTTCTACAGTTTTTATGAATGAAGAGCAATCATTGACAATGAATGGCTGCCAACTGCCCATTCAACCCCTTCTCAGTTTTTCCTTGTGCACACATACTACCAAAAAAAGATGCTGCACTATGACTACAGATGAGATTTCAGTACATTTTGCAACGAAAGGATGTCCAACAACACCAACGAAAGGAATTCAATGTCCTGCTAGCTAATCCAAATATAGACTTAACACCACTACGCTTTTTCCAATATTCAGTGTTAGGCAAATTATATTTAAACGTGTCAACAGAATGTTTGTTTTACTTACCCAGGATTATCTATGTTAAGCTCTTGCATTTACAAGTATTATTTTCCTTATTTCATATTTATTTTTGCTATTTAAATACGACCACTACAGTGCTTTATGCGCCATAGGCTGAAGGAAGTTCTCTACCCTGTTCTAGCATTTGCTAGACAGAGGGCCCCTTGCGCATGCTAATTCAACCCCACCACCAAACCTTCCTCCACTGCTCCTCTGTCTTTCACCCCTCCCCCTCCAAGGAAAATAAATCCTCCAAGAGAACCATAGCAGGCAGAAAACTCCAGATATGATCCAAAGGGACCATCTGGCCTCGCCTTATGCAGAAAACAGCACTCCCTAAGCATCTTTCCTCAAAGGGATTATATGGGGCTAAACCCATCACCCCTTGTAGGAAATGATGTTCAGAACAGTACTTTCCGCCAGTCTTCCAGAGGGATGGCTGGGTTGGCTTCTTCCGTCTTCCCTGGGGCCCTTCTCAACCTGCCATCTACTCCCTAAGGGGGGGGGGGTAATCAATGGGGGAGAGGGAAGGGTAGTGAGAGAAGGAAGTTTCTTACATCTTTGCTCTGTCTATCACACAGCTGATTGTGTCCGTGATTTTCTACATTTATATAATTTTTGTTTCCTTGAACATAGTCAAAATGATTGCTTTGTGTTTTCCATCTTAGCTCTATTCATTATGTAAAAATGTCAGTAATTCCAGCTTCTTTTGACCTATCATTTGTCAATGTTCTGACGCTGGGATGATTAGGCTGAGAAAGCATTCTCGGCCGCCCCCCCCCCTTTTGTAAATGTCTGGAAGCATGTCTGACTGAGGCATTAACATACCAAAGACAAAAAAAATAATAACAACACCTCAGCATCTCAAAGATCAGCAGATTGAAAAAGAACAAAGAAGAAGAAGAAGAATCCAAAATGTCTCAGCTTGAGGGAGGATTCATTTGTAGGACTGTAGCTAACGATAGACTCATTATTCCTTATGTGTTCTTCAACATCTTTTGGGCTATCCTTCTCGCCTTCACATTCAGAGAGACATTTTAAATCATAGCTATTCTATTTCCACGGATGATGCTAATTTAGTTTGAGTCATAACTGTTAAAATATATTGCACAGCGTACAATGCTCATGTTCAACATAACAAATCACATTTGTTTGCACTGTACAAAATACTGTTAGTTCAGTTACCCTTAATTACGTCTATTCTGTCCAGTAGGAATTCTCTCAGAGCTGCATTTAAACTTCAACGGGAGACACTTACTCTGCGGAATGTTTGTACCTGATGACTGCCAAATAGTGTGTCTCTCTAGAAGCATAATTTCCAGTTGGGGGTAAAAAAAAGCAAAATAATCCAGTCAATATTTCCAAACAGGATAGCCTACTATCAGCCAGAGGACTACAAAAATCTAGGTGCGAGTATGCATGCCATCATTCACAGTGTGCTAATTCTGTATCCAAATCACATATACAAATTATTTATTAAATCCTTGAGAGCATTTGCAGGAATCCAGAAGGAGAGGATATGATGAAGGCAAGCTGAAGATCTATGCCATGACTGCTTAGCCACTAGATGGAGTGAGGCTGCTGCCTAAGGCAGCAGAAGCCCCAAAAGGCAGCGCCCTTGTACCAGCGGCATGTAAGAAACATCAGAATCGGCACCACTTTTGGGTGAGATTACATCCAGGGCGGGGTGGGGGACTCTCACCCAATATCAGCACGATCATGGTGGAGCTTCTCAGTCAGCGATTGGTGCAGCAGATCACATGGTGCTGGCAAGGCAAGGAAGCACTTAACCGATGTGCCACCGCTGCTGTGGACTCTTTGTATGCTAAAATAACAGTCTACAAATTTAATTTAAAAGGGTGGAGAAGAAGAGATTCACTAGCCCACACAAAAAAATAAATCTATGTGATTTTCCATCGTTTATTTTCCTTTTGTTATAACGGTTTAATTTCCGACTTATTTATAGCTTTCCCCCCTTGTGTGTAGATCCACCCATGGTGTTTCTTTCAGACCAGACCAGAACAACTACTGGGAACTATTCCTTTCCCCCAGATGCAATGAAGCAAATTTCCACCAAGTGACTAAACTATATAATGGGACTAGCCACACAGATACTTGTTTTTGGATAGGGTAAGTGTGATTGGCTTTCCCCGCCCCATATGTTTATTGGATTTGTATATATAAACAAACATTCCTAAAATGAAAGAACAGTGAACAGTTAACAACATATGACCACTAAAAAGCGTTACTTAAAACATTCAACTTATGCTTCTTGCACCATTCTTCCTGATCACACACTTCTCCCCTGTAATTGGATAAGGTGCTGCTTTGTACATTTTAATAAAATAACCCGACATTTCATTTAACTTAGTACTTACTAAATGTAGCTTGTAACATATTTTAAAAAGAAAGAAGATAAAAGCCTTTCCTGGCTAACAGGGATTTGATTGACAGCACAGATAAGGAATGGCATAAGGTTATTAACTCCCCCTTTTTTATTTGGGGTGCAGCCAAATTATTTTTGACTATTTGGTGGTGCCAGGTATGCTGTGGAGTTTGATACACTAAATGGCAAATGCAGGCTAACTATTGAACTCCCCCTCTGTTCAAATCCCACATAAACCATGCCTTGGGCAATTCACCATCAGTTAAATGGGCTGGTGTTGTGAGAACAATGAAAAGAAAGACTTTAAGCTACAGCACACTTCTTTTATGTGCTCAAATTTCTCTTCGGTGGAGGATTCCTGGATTCTATGCAGCAAATGGGTAACAGCTGAATATAGTCTAGAGAGCCTCTGTGATTTACAATGCAGACTTGAGTTTATATTATTAATGCCTCCACACCTCCACCGCCCTCCGATTGATTGGCTGAGTGTGGGTGTGGCAGCCTCTTTTGAAAAAGTCTGCACCCTTTTACCTACTGATTCTCTTCTTGCAACTTCTCTGACCAGCGAAACAATCTCTACTTTGTGTGGCTCACACCCACGGTGTCCTCGCTCTTGCAGAAAAAAGGCAGCTGCAAATTGAAAGCCAACAGTGGCGTATCCTGCCTCCCAGAAAGAGGAGATAACACCACAGGAAAAAGATTTCCAACAAATGGACGATCCTTCCTTCCACTTGTCTTTTCCAGAGTCCCGATGATGAGAAATTATTTGTTGCTGGGATGAAAGGAGGTTAAGACAAAAGAGAGAGAAAAGGAATTGCCTTGTGAGGGAGGTACAGTGAAACCTGAAAAACAAACCAGTAGTTGTAGGGATGTGGAATCCCTCTACCTTCCTTTCTTCCATAAACTGCACTGTCCCAAGTTGTAGCTTAGACAGCTTAGTAACTGGGCTGAGGAAAGTTCCTCCTTTCCTTCAAGATGCTGTACGAATTGTAGGCCAAGTGATTGTAAACACTACTCAGCGGTTGCCCAGCAACGATGAGTGCACTCTCTCAGCTGCTCCTGAGTTAACTTGCAAGCGTTCATTTAAACGATTTACATCCTACCTTTCAATATACAGTGGTACCTCGGGTAACAGATGCTTCAAGTTACAGATGCTTCAGGTTACAGACTCCGCTAACCCAGAAATAGTACCTCAGGTTAAGAACCTTGCTTCAGGATGAGAGCAGAAATCGCGCAGCGGCGACGTGGCGGCAGCGGGAGGCCCCATTAGCTAAAGTGGTGTTTCAGGTTAAGAACAGTTTCAGCTTAAGAACGGACCTCCAGAACGAATTAAGCTCTTAACCCGAGGTACCACTGGAAATATTTCCAGGGTGGCCTACGCTATTAAAGCCACAAGAACCAGTGGAACCTCCAATGCATTTCTTTTCATACCCTGAATCCTGAGGCACTACAAAGATGGCCAGGATCCTAAGAAGCTAAGTGCAGCTTTTCTGGCCCATCTAAACCGGCATCATGTTCTCACAGGGACCTACTAGGCATCTGTGGAAAGTCCACAAGCAGCAGCACTCTCCCAGCTTGTGGACTGGTAGTACCAGCAACTGGTACACAAGAGGCATACTGGCTCCAACAGTGGATCTAGTCATAGCCATCATGACCAGTAGAAATAGACAGCCTTCTCCTTCATCAATTTGTCTAATCTCCTCTAAAAGCCATCCTAGCTGGTGGCCACAACTTGTGGAAGCAAATCCCGATGTCTAACTGTATGCAGCATGAATCACCACTTCCTGTTGTCTGTCCTCACTCAGTCATGATGGGCCCAGGTTCTAGTACAGTGGTACCTCGGGTTAAGTACTTAATTCGTTCTGGAGGTCCGTTCTTAACCTGAAACTGTTCTTAACCTGAAGCTCCACTTTAGCTAATGGGGCCTCCTGCTGCCGCCACGCCGCCAGAGCCCGATTTCTGTTCTTATCCTGAAGCAAAGTTCTTAACCTGAAGCACTATTTCTGGGTTAGCGGAGTGTGTAACCTGAAGCGTATATAACCTGAAGTGTATGTGACCTCAGGTACCACTGTATAATCATCATTGCAAGAGGCACGTCGAGTAGTTCTGACTCAGATACTTTATAACCACCCAACGTCTGTTATGTACAAAGCTGTTCATACAAGCATCCATGATGATTTGCTCTATACTTTCACTGTCCTGAGGATTTTGCACCAACTGCAATGCAGGAACAGCCATCAAACAAAAATGCCTGTATTGGAAAGAATAAGCATTTTGGAAATTCAACAACTTCAATAGGTTCACTAAACCAAAACTTAAACAAATAAGACCATGGTTTGCATAATCTGCATTGCTTTGTATGACTGCTACTGTATTCCAGAGTAGGATAACTGCTAGCCTTAGTGAAAATGCTGGGTGTACTATTATTACCAAAATTATGTCCCTGTTTGGTTCAAAAACTAAAAAAGTTATTGATTGTTCATTTGTCCTGGTAGTCTGAATTCAGAAAACTGGCTTTTAAAAAGCTTAAAATGAATATTTCATTATCACCTTTAATTATTTATTGTATCTTCAAAAATATCGTGCACCCAATTCTGGCTTTATTTCTGTGCTGTACTGATGCTCCAAATCATATTATTAGCCCTTGCTAACAATTAGAGATTAATTGGCAGGACAGACAAAGCAGGTTACAGGAGTGCCTTAATACAGTAGTCTAGTAGAAGTTATAGGAAATAATAGATCTGTAAAGAAGCTGTGTATTTTTGCCAGCAATTAAATCCTTATTCTTTGGTGCTCAGAGCTTCAAAGCATATGCCAACTATTTATGAACACATGAAACACAATAGTGGCACTGAAGCACACCAGACTTGCTTAAGGCCACATATTCTGATACACTCTGGAAGTTTAAGTGCCAGAGCTTCTCAGCCTTTTTTCCCTGAGCTAAAGGGATATCAATAAACTTTGATGGCTCCCTGCCACTCGGAAGCTTTACTGAAGAAAACATTTTTGTCTTTTCAACCACTTCACGCATTTTGATGACCCAGTTTCAGGTTGCAACCCTTAGGGGCAAAGCAGCACACACACAAAAAAAGACCTTATTAAATGGAAGTTGCAGGCTACAGTTTACAGCCGATTTGCATTGTCAGTGCCTGTGCAAAGCCACCAGAGTGTTACTCCTATTTCCTTCTCATTCCTGTCAATGAAAATAAAATGGGTAAAAATATCGCGCAGTCAGTGCACACAAGCAGTCCCCTCCCCCTCTCCAAAAAACAAGTAATAATGATGCCACTGGTACGCTAGAAACTATGCTATAACTGCATTTGATTGCAAGGAACTAGGTGCTCATTCCAAAAGGGTACACCCATTTTTTAAAATCACATATGCCATAACTTGCAAAGCTTATTTTTAACTATGGACACCTGTAAAGTTATTCCTGGGGAAAATCCAGAAAATCAACACCACCTGAGTGCATAGATCACAGAGGAGGAACCTCAAGCCTGGAGTTGAAATGTGGCCCCTCTATACGGCCTTCAGGACTCTCCCCAAGACCACATTTCCTCTCCCCAGGCCATACCCCTTGAATGCTTGAATGGATGTGAATGTGCCCATGTCTGTGCGTACAGAACCCTCTGAGTTTTGGGTGGGTGGAAGGCAATCTATTGTACAACAATAAGAATCACAGCCATTACCGCGCCCACTTCGTCTCTGGCCCACTGACATGTGACCTACAGAATGCTCCTCAACCTTGACATAGATGATCAGCACCTCGGTTCAGACATTAACTTAATGCGGGTGCATGTTGGAAGGGAAGATGAGTAAATCATTTCATTCTCACAGGTTAACGGTGTATGTGTGTGTGTGTGTGTTTAATTTGTGATGAGATCTGACTTTTATTGTGATTTCAGTTTTATGGGCCTTAATTCCATGATCTGTTCTGTTTTGGGACTGCAAGCCACCCTGAGATACATATTTTTAAATATATATTTTAATGAAAAAACAAATAAATACTGAAAACAGAACTATTGGAAAATATGAAGTGGGGCAGCAGATGACCAGAGAAATAGGAAGAAACTGATTACAGATTAGGGTTTAAAATGTAAGGAATTATTAGAAAGGGCAGAGAAGACAGCAGGGCAATGTGAGGCTCTGCAAACAGGAATCAAAGGAGCCATGGGAGGACATTTAAAAGCTTGTATTTGGTATAGTGACCATGCAAAGAGTGCATTCAACCAGAGCATTTTATTGGTTGGTAATATAAAAGGTTAGCCTACCCTTTCAGAAGATCCCACCCATGAGAGATATTTTTTTAAAATACTATCAATACTATAGTGGCACATGCCACATTTAGTGTCTGCATATTACTGTAAGTACCAACATTACATTTCTCAGCTGCATTTGAAACCTAATTATTTCAAACTCAGTAGTAGGTAAAATCTTATTTCCTTTTAGAAAGATATAAAAGTCATTAATATTTTAGCAGTAACTACAGTACATTTAAATAGGTCCAATTAATCTGAACAGTATCTTGACAGTATCTGAATTCATTAATTTGCATTACAATTCTGGCAAATATACTGTCCTTTACAATGTTCTTTGTGCCTTTAAAGGTGAGGAAACAGCAAAAGGATACATAGACTAATCTTTTAATTTACTCCTTTAAAATCTATTAATGAAATACTTTCCAACTGCTTCAGCTTACTTGTATTAATTATGCATGAATAACTACATTCAACCCCAAAAAAGAATACAGAAATGTAGCATGCTCTTTAATATAGCTATTTCCTATAGCTGAATAGTGTTGATATGGGTCTCCATCTTAAATTTGTGCTGCTCTCAATTCTTATCAAAAATTCAAAAAAGTAGGCTTAATTTAAATGTTCTTTATACATATGAATTTGCTGAAAGTGTGTGATAAATAGGTTTCACAGACAGACATAGGGGAAAAAATAGACAACAAAGACTGCAATCTTGTAGCCATTTAATGGACTAGCAGAGCACTCACAACATCTACTTAAGCCAATGGGACTTACTCCCAAGTAACTGGCACCAGAATTGCATCTAGGGGAAAGGGAAGGGAGAGCCAAAGGTGGCTGGACCTTTATGATCTGGACCTGTATGATCTGAGGACATCTGAGGCCACCACCTTGCTAAAGCTAAGAAAGTTTAGGTCTTGTCACCCCTGAATGGGGGTCAGGGGAATGGGACAGCTTTGGATCCTTTGGAACCAAAGTATTTACATGTCCTCTTCTGGTCACCCCCAAACCTCCCCCTTTAGGGCCCTACTGATGTCAATGATCCAACATCCAAAGTTCTGGCCCAGAGGTTCCGAAACTTATTGGTCCCCCTTTTCAGAAAAAAATTACTCAAAGCCCCCTTGGAAATCTACCTTCTTTAAGCGAACAAACAGAAAGAGGCAGTGACAAATTAGCATTCTTGTCTGTGTCTATATTTCTACGCACGTCCTACAAAACAGTACATTTGCCATTGGCTGAATACGCAGGCAAGCTGTGATCCACTTCCTGGGCCTGGGTGAAGCCTAAAAAGGTTCACTCAAGCACTGGCGGAGGAAGAGGAGTGGGGGGGGAGCGCACCGTCCCCGGCAGCGCGATCCCGGTGGGGTGCCCCCCCTGCTAGTGCTAGGCGCCACGCCCCCCAGGACACGTGCCACGCTCTCCACCCCCTGGTGTGGGAGCATGAAGCTCTGCCACTGCACCCAAGCCTGGGAAAACCCCTCGCCTCCATCACAACCACTGGATCCAGAGGAGTCAATGTCACCGTCCCTCAGTGGCACCCAACTTGGTGGTAAACATCATGACACAACAGATGAAACAGGTTTTTCAAAATTCTCTCATTTCTTTACGCTTCCACAACCTCCTTATTTTTATTCAATGCCCCCCGATGCATCCAGGGTTACTATGGCCACCTTGGATCACTCCAGTGCCCACCAGCACTGGAAAACACTGGTCCAGCCCAACTGAGGATATGATGGGGAAGTAGGATCTGATATTAGAGATCCAACCGATGCCCTCCAGGGAGCCATGGGATTGCAATCTAAATGGACAAAAGCCTCAACGTGAATTTCATTGTTACATTTCAAACACATTTGCATGTTCTCAAGCATATCTGTTACTTAAAAAAAAAAAATTATATTCCTCTCCCCCAAAATGGCATCCGGCAAAGATTTAAAATCAAACATATACCTACCTGCAGAACAATGAAACTCCCCATAAAAGACACTCCACACACAAAACAAGGACTTTAAAATATATAGCAATAACAGCAGCTCAAACACCCTGAGAATCCTGTGGCCAGAAGGTTTTTGGAACAGGCAGGTTTCACCTCTTCTCAGGAAATCTGGGGATGCAATCCAACCCTGAACCAAACCTCCACGCTGGCATGGCAACTGGGTCCGGATCAGGTCTGATGCTGTCACCTGACTGATGTTGTCACCTGACTGTATAAGTAAGACCTGTTTGGGACACAGCAGACCCCAGGCTGACTCAGAACCTGTCCTGCCCTCCAGACACACCTTGTGCTGGCCAGAAACCTGCCACTATGCCTTCTGCATGCATAACCAATGGATGGACGGGGATGTCAGCCCTGTGTCACTCTGCCAAGCAGGCAGTGGGAGGCTGGCTGGTAGAACTGGGCAGAGGGAGATTTCTGTTCAATCCAAATTCCGAACCAAGCATAAAAGTGTGGGATGTGAAACACAAGAGCAGTCAAGTACAATATCCCTAGAGTGGACATAAGAGGGGATGTCTGGACCAGCCAGTTGAAACTTCCTGTTTCTCCTACGCTGGGACAGACTTCCTCTGCATGTAACTAGAGGTGGGCGTGACCTCACCTGCCCAGGTAACAAAAGAGCAGGACTAGTCAGCCATCTCTCTCTGACCACATTCGTTGAAGGAGCAACATCTGCTTAGCCTAAGATGCTCTCTTGACTTCCAGCCAAGAGACGACAAAGGGACTGTCTCCTTATGGGATAGTTTCCAGGTATATTACTTTTGTAACTTAAAGTCTGCCTTCTGGGATCCAATTGTGAACAGAATGTGTGAGTAAACTCTTTTTATACTTTTATAGAAGACTGTGTCATGTCTTATCTTGATTATCTTTCTATGAGGGACTAAATGGGAAATTACTTTTAAAACTTATTATAGAGGCTTTAGTGAGCCTGAGCAAACGCATCCGCTATGCAAGTTTAAAAAGGGGAATGTTACTCTGCCAAATTATAGAACTTGTTAATACAAGTTGGAAAGGATATAATCAAACAATATATCCTCTCCTGCATCCCTGAACAGTCCCACAAAAAGAGGTTTGGATTGCTCTGCAAAAAGGCTAACAACTCTATGCCAGTGACTTCACTTTGTACAGTGCAAACACTTGGAGCAGGACCTGACTTGCCCTTCACATACTTGTGCATTGGAATGAAGGCAAAGGCCCCCATGACTATTATTGTCTAAGTTAGGCACTTTTAAAAACATCCCCCCACCCCCAGCTTGCAACATACTTTATGGATGAAAAAAAGGCAAAAGCTCTGCCGGATCTGCAAAACTCCATGGATATGCTTGAGAGATTTTTTAGTAAAACCAGTGGGAGGTTTCCAATTGAATTGACTAAGCTGAAGTTTCCACCCCAAACTCCCATTATGTTTAGATGAAATCCTGCAGATCTGTCATCAGGTTGAGCAAGTCTGTATCTTTATTTTTGCATTTCATCATGATGGGAAAGGGCACGCACTTTGAAACCAAATTCTGGCCAGCGGCAGAGGGAGAGGAAGAAACACAAAAAAAATATGAGCTACCAATTTCAAATTTGTTACAGTGATTAGAAATCTCCCAGTGACATACAGGGTTTTAATTCAGTGAACTGCATAATATAACCAATCAATACTAATTACACTGCTAATGAATAACATTTACATTCTTTTCAATTGACCAAATGTTCTACAGTTAAGACATGCTGTGACTGAATAAACTGGAGTGTTTCAGAAGTATTTATTGCGAAATTGTCCTAAAATTAATATTGTTAATTGCCATTATTGCCATCCAGAGAAGGATTAAAGACAGAACACACTCAGCTATCTGAACAAAACGCATCAGTATCATGTTCAAAAGTCTTGTAATGCTTATCATTTGAATTATCTTGAGCTGCCGGGCGGAAGTGGGCACTCACAAAAGTGAGGTTACAAACAGAGGGCCTGCCCTATGAAATGCCCTCCTATCAGATGTCAAGGAAATAAACCACTCTCTGGCTTTTAGAAGGCAGTCCTGCACAGGGATGCTCTGCTGTGGTTTTATAATTTGTGGAAAGCCACCCAGAGTGGCTGGGGCAACCTGGTCAGATGGGTGGCAAACAAACAAACAAATAAAAATAGCTGCTGCTGCTGCTGCTGCTGCTGCTGCTGCTGCTACACAGGACACAGGTGGTCTTCAGCTTTGCCCCACAATGACCGGCTTACTTTCCCAGACACACACCCCTCAGGGTCCCATACCACAGTCTTGTCTTCTCTGTTGCAACAGCTGTGGTGTGCTTGTTGTGAAGAAAGACAACTAGTTTGTTGCAGCAAGAACAACCCCTGGGTTCTTTATTTTTAACCAACCAGCTTGAACCTCCAGGGCCACCTCTTCTATTTCTCTTTGCGATCTTTGTGGTGTCCTTCAGATGTTGCTGAACTGTCAGTCTCACCACCCCTGACCATAAGGGCTGATAGGAGGCCAACAACATTTGGAAGGCACCACAATGGCCACCCCCGCTTTACATTATGGGACAAATGCCCTTTGGATGGGGTCCTCAGGGGCAACTTGATGAGAAGGTGACAGATCTGCCAAACGCCTAAGAGACAGGGGAAGAGAAGGGCTGCTAACTCTTTTCCCCCACCTATGGCGGAAACCTTTTCCTCCAGCTATTTGTTTCCTGGTCGCTTTAAGGTCAGAGGGAGGCATAAATTAGAGGGGGAAACAGGTGGGTAGAAGAGATGGGAACATGGGTGCCTACTGCCATTTCCCCACCCCGTTTTATTGTAATTTGACATGGTAACAAGAGGATTGTGCTCACCTAATTTCTCTCTTCCACCACCACTATTACAATGAAGGCTATATTAAGTTAGTACAGTGAAGACACACATTCAATGAAGACACATTCTTGGTGGCTGCTGTCCAGGTTTGAGACATCCTTCTTTTAGAGGTCCAACAAAAGCTGTCCCAGAGTATGACTTGGCATCGCTGCCATTTTTTCTTCCAAACAACCATTTAGTTTTTGGGAATGAGCATAATGGTTCTTTTAATAGCAGTGATATACAGCATTAATGTTTGTGATTGATTAAAAATTGATAAGCACCTATGTGAAATGGAACAAAATTATCAATGGCATGCCATTTTTTTCCATTTTATGTCTTACCCTTTATGTCTTACCCTTTGATACAATTGTGTCCTGCTCTGTGACAGAACAGAAGGTTCAAAACGGAAGAAGCAGTCAGAATGGACGTGACTAAGCCAAAATTAGAGTCAGTGGTTGGAACTTGTGAGCTCTCCTTATGGGCTCATCCTTTTATATTCCATATAGTCAGTACACTGATTGTGCACTGATCTATGACAAACTGGGTTGCACAATGTTGCATCCAAGAAGGATAATATATTGAAGTTTAGGTAAAACATACACAAATCTTATAATGCCAATTTCTATTGTATCTGAAGCTCAAGCAAGTAAGAAGTTTTTTTTTAACCCCCCCACTGATTTATTTTTTAAAATCAACCCTATGTTCCTATATTTCATTTTTATCCACCCTGACCTTCAGAGATAAGGTTTGCTTAAAAAAAGAACAACTAAAATCAAACGTGATTGAAGAGAACAGAAAGATCCATTGCTAATCATTTCAATTTATGGCAAATCATCTCATATTGTTTTTACCTCACCCATTTACAAATAATGGCTGGAAATCAAAGAGTTATTTATCCTCTGCTCTCTCTAATAATGAGCACTCTTAGCATTCACAGGGCATGGAAAAGCTATTGTCAACAGTCCTCTACCATATTGGAAACCAATGTTTATCAAGTGATGTGAGTGTTCACACTGTATCTGGCATCACTGCACTGCATAGTTTCCTTCAGCCAATTTGATTTCCATTCCAGGACTTCACCACAGGCATGTAGCTCTGTACCAACATCATGGTAATTAAACCCACCAGGGACAGCTTGGTGCGCTGTCCAATCCATATGTTTTTCAACTAGAAAAGGAGTGTGTGTGTGACATTGCCCTTCAAAACACATAATCCGCCAAAATAGAAGCATTCCATTGGTGGAGATGGGGGGGGGGGCAGAGAGAGCTAGAAGCACAGTTTTATTAGATGCTGCCAATCCAACCATCAGACTGGATTGTACTCTATATGTATTTCTGTTTTACAGTTTTATACTGATCTTTTGTCTTTGTTGTGTTTTACCTTTTTATGTTATACACATTATTTTAGAGATTTTTAAAATATAAAATGAGCATATAAATATTTTAAATAAATAAAGTAAATTTGCATACCTTTCAACCAAGGTATAAACTATAGGTTTACGTTGTGCTTCGTGCCACAAAACTTGAACGTGTCTTCCAAGCAAGTCACAAAGCAAGGAAATCTGAGTAAATGCAGTAACTGATTAATTTCAATCCAAGTCAACAGCAATAAAACAATAATAAAATGTAGAACAGTAACAAGATTTGGGACTGAGCAGACATATATTTTTGCATTAATAACAGCAAAACCCAACACAAATCTGAATTTTCAAAACGCTGTTTAACCGAATAAACCCTGAATTTCAACCCCCTTTTCCACAATGTTGGAGCACACTTATAAATCCATGCTCAAAACTAAGGAAGGGGTGACAAACCCAATAATGCACTTGGCTAATTTTAGACTCTGTACTTAATTGGGGGAGGAGGTGCTGTTTAGATGCTAAAGTGAGTTACTTCACTTACTTCAAAATGTGGTATGCCCAACCTGGTGTGTTCTGGGGGGTGGGTGCTGGGGGTGGGTGGGCTGGACATCTCCCCCAATCCTGTCCTGAGTCAGTCCTGCTGCAGTTGCCCCCCCCCCACGAATCTCATTCTGCTCCCTGCCCCAAAGCCTCATCATGATTGTATCACTGGACCCACTAACATGGTCTTAATATATAATTAATACGCCATGCATCTTGACAAGGAATTAAAGGTAAAGGGTAAAGGGACCCCTAACCATTAGGTCCAGTCATGGCTGACTCTGGGGTTGTGGCGCTCATCTCACTTTATTGAAGGAGGGAGCCGGCGTACAGCTTCCAGGTCATGTCGCCAGATGACTAAGCCGCTTCTGGCGAACCAGAGCAGCACACAGAAACACCGTTTACCTTCCCGCTGGAGTGGTACCTATTTATCTACTTGCACTTTGACGTGCTTTCGAACTGCTAGGTTGGCAGGAGCAGGGACCAAGCAACGGGAGCTCACCCTGTTGCGGGGATTCGAACTACCAACCTTCTGATCGGCAAGTCCTAGGCTCTGTGGTTTAACCCACAGTGCCACCTGCTTGTGCATATTTTGTGTTCCTCTCTCCAGCCCTTTAAAAAGGTTTTTAGAAACAGCAGCCATAGACTTTCCACAAGACTTTGGGCCTGACCGCTTACCTGGCTTCCCAACACTGCCATCACTGGCAGTTACTAAGAAATGGTGGGAGAGGCAAAGGGATGGTAGCAACGGATTGGCTCTATCGCTGCATCAACGGGGGCATCAGATTGGCTCCATCACCGCATTTGCCTCCTCATAGCCACACTTCTTCCTCTTCCTGATAACTGGCAGTGACCCAGGCACTGAGAAGCCAGCGGTGCTGAGACTGCCCTGCTCTGCCCTGACCCATCAATTGCAACTGGAGAGCATGTGTGGAGGCTGAAATCAAAGCACTGAGAATAGGAGAGGGCACTCTGTGCATGTTTAGGATACTCTCCTTTATTGTTTTCAGATTTTGCTATGTTGAATTCTGAAACTGCTGAGGTTAAGTCCCGCTGCTCTGTTTCTATCCCTCCCTCTTTAAGGAAACTGCAAGTCAGGTAATCTATTTTAGTGCTGATAAAGCCAGGATGACTCTCTGCTCATGGCTTGATCCCCCCTCCCAAAAAAATGCTTTAGACAGCATGATGCCACAGCCTCTAGGACACTTCTTTCAAGAATCAATGTACTCTAGCCCACAAGAATCTTTCAATAGCAAGTGAGGCATAACTGGGTGTCCAAACAAGGTGTTATAAAGGAGGCAGATTATTAGAAAGGTCTGATCATTTAACATCTGAAAATATGAAATATTTTACAAGGTCTTGAAGCTGTATAACAAACAATTGTCACTTCTTTGGGTTATTGAGGTTGTATATCAAACCATCGTCTCTTCTAACTACCCACTTACAAAATTGTATAAATAATGCAAGCTTAATGGAAGCAGACAAAGGATATTGATACGTTTGGTTGAAAAGCTGGCATGGGTCATAAGAGTCTTCACCAAAAAATAAATAAATAAAGTCAGGTGAATTTAGCAAAGGTATAGATGCAATTTGGACAGCATGCCAATGATAATGGCATTATTCACAAGGTATTATAAAAGAATGGCATGGGTAAGAAAGGAACATATTGTGCTGGTCTGAGAAATGATTTTGCCAGAAGAATTCTCATTCTTCCTCTCTGAAATACGCTTTAAAAATATGCTTTGGTCCTAGCACATCATATAAAGGGAAGCTCAGATTCCCATAATTCCCCTGTAGCTACTGTGTAGTTATATTAGCCAAGTTAATTTCTGGCAACCAGACAGCATCATGCATCATGCTATCAGGACTTCATGTTCCACTCCATAGAGAGGCACCCCTGATCTACTCTACAAGAGATCCAGACAAGACACATGGCCAAAGGAGAATGAGGCAGCAGACAGAGCCTGTTCCCACATTGTTGAACGCAAACAAGCACTTAGAAACAAGAGGTGCCACATAAACACAGTATGGGACCCTGAATGCTGAACTCCGTGCATTTAAACAAACGCAATGCACTCGTGATCAGGCAGCTATGAGCAATTCACTCAGCAACACAGGAAAAACATCAACCCTCCCTGCAGTACAAAAACATCTCATCCAGTGCAAATTTAACAAGTACCCAGTGGCCAGACACTCTGCAGAAGTGGCAGTTTGCTGGTGTAAGTAGTCCCTTGCTTGGGTGAGACACTACTGTACCAGCCTATCGCCACACCCAACATCACAACGGCCAGTGGTATCACAGCCGTGGAATGGAGAATTAACGTCAAGATGGAAGGCATAAGACCACACCACTTACTCCCATGCCATGTAATAGGGAGAAGAAAGGAACAGATTCCGAAGGAGGTAGCTACAGCAAACAACCACAACAACGCACGATAGCAACAAATGTGTGTGTTGTGCAATTTGTAGGCTACTGGCCACTTTCTCAGATGCTTTTCATAAACTCGGCTCTAGCCCACAACGCAGAATTGGGTGAAATGTGCTTTAGCCTATGAAAGCTCATGCCACAATAAATCTGCTCATCATTAAAGTTGCCACAGGATAGCAGAGTAATCAATACAAAGTGCCACCAGTATGGAAACGGCCAAAGGTGATGAAGACGAGCACTAGGGTAGTGGGGAGCAATGTCATGAAGGTGCTGAGAGAGAGATCCATGGCAAAGACCGAAACCAGAAAGCGGTAGCCGTACAGTGAAAAGGGCATTATGTCCCACATGAATGAGCAATTCAGACCCCGACTTTTGGCCGAGGCTGCCAATGCAGAAGTGAAAGTTGTGTGGAATAAATGGTACTTAGCATGGCTATGTGTCCTACTTTGTTAGAAGGGATTGTTTCTATTGTTGATGTTTTTACTGTGAAATTGCTTTGAAATATTTTATGAAGTGCTATTTTTCTAGAAAAAGAGGCGTCAGAACTCACCATGAACACCTCCCTTTTTCTCTTATAATGGCAATGGTGCCCACGTGAGAGTACCGGAACTGAGTTCCGGCGGAAAAAACCAACAACCCAATTTTATGGGAAAGAATCCATAAGTGGAATCAGATAAGCAAATCATCAGAACACACCGGCAAGCTACTTTAAGAGACGGATGAATCTTGAGGCATTGGATCCACTTCACTCAGATCTCAATATGTCCCTTTAGCAAAACAGGTTTTCTAGTAAATGAAATGTATATGCAATATATGTGCCTGTTTCTAATATAGATATCGGGCTTCTGGTTGAAGAGTGGTGTTATAAGAGCTTGAATCACTGAGCAAAGAAAATATGTGATCTTAAGCACACTTCCTTTAGAAACAACTTCCATTTAACTCAATGGGACCTACTTCCAAACAAGCATGCATATAAAGCTCAGACCGTAAGAGCAATTCCAGTAATACTTTCAGTTTCATGGTAAAGGGTAAACCATTTCAATGTCTGTGGGTTGATACTCTGATTTGTTTGGGGTTGTTTTAATTCAATTAATCAAAATCACACCAAAGTTCAAAAATAATTGCTGAATCTTCCATGTCTATCCCAAGAGAAAATACCATTCTACCACCACAGCCCAGCACAGAGTATGGTGTTTTTATGCCCTCTAAGGTCATCATATTTATTAAATACAGCAGCTACATATTTGCTGGATTGTGGCCCAAAACTAGTTCCCCGGGAAACTGCCAGTCCTGCAAGAGAAAACTCATCTCAGTTTTACATCATGAGCCACAGCTTTTCCAAGTCACTTGGATCATCAGCTTAAACTTAAGTGATCCTTCCCCTGTAATTTCATAGAATTGTAGAAGGCAGGCTCAAGGTCAAGTTAATGCAGGCAAACAGTTGTTAACAAAATGGTTTTTTCCCTGCCTTGAATAATTCTACACTTTGTCTTCACACTTTACTCCCACATTCTAGGTTCTCTCTACTAGAGGGTTGGCAGCAACATTTTTGACAAAGAAAAACATGTTTCAAAAATGAAAAGGGAAAAGCAAAAATTCTGCAGGCCCAATGCATCTTAGATAGCAAAACAGCTAGTTCAGTCGACAGCTAGACCAGTGACTTTTCAGACATTCCATACCACAGAGAGGTAGCCTCAAGATCAAACCCATAGCAACTTTTCTGTACTGTTCCAAGTCATAATGGGAGTATTATGTGTGTATTAGCAGCCTAAGTACCATACTTTTCCATGTATAAGACTAGGTTTGTTTACATTAAAGTTATGTTTTAAAATTTGCCTCGTCTTATACACGGGTAGTGCGTTGGGTGTCTGTGTGCGTGACTGGCGGTTGCGGGAAGGGCTCTATCTGATTGGCCACTGCAGTGGCAATAGGGTGGGTGTCTTGCGTGTTGTGTGCGATAGTAGGAAGCGTTGTTCTTCTGTCGTGTGAGTGATTTTCGGCAATCCCCGTCCAAAAAAGGCTCAACTTTGGGCAATCTCCCCAGATTTTCTAAATTTTGAGTCCCCAAAATTAGGGGGCATCTTATACATGGGGGCATATTATACATGAAAAAATACGGTATGTAATGCAGGCAGGGATGGTCCAATGTGTTTTGCTGGATGAGGTAGAAAAGCAAATGACCCCCCCCCCCACACACACACAGTTGCCCTGTAAGTCAAGGTGCAGAGTTAACAATACTGGCCACATTGTTTTGGCACCTACAGAAGAGAATCCCATAAGCACCTCTCCCTGGGAGTAAAAATATGAGTTATTGTCTACATCTCAATTTGATTTGCAGTTTTAAAGTTATACAGTAACTGAGAAAGAATACGGCTTGTTAAGAACAACATTTAAACACTACATTAAGACTGCCTTTTTGTGGCAATGCTGTTACCTCTCTTTAAGACTTGCAGTTTCTGGTGTTCCTATGCCTGGGCCAGCCCAATACATTTTGGCACCTGAGGCAAACCACAAAATGGTGCCCTCCTCCATGCCAGGAAAGCAGGAGTGAAAATCTACATCCCGACAAGGGAAATAAAAATCTGCATTGGGATCTGCTGCCCTTTTGGATCTGGCCGCCTGAAGCAACTGCCTCACCTTACCTCATGTGTGGGCCGGCCCTGTCGTGTGCACTTTCCCAACAGGAATAATGTGGATCTTGAATTATGAAACACACACAGAGACACATGCTCCCCATTCTTGCATAACGCATCCAAGCCAAATCGCTCATAAAAACAGACTGAGTGGGATGGCTGGCAATTACCAAAGCTAAGGAAACAGTGTAATTTGTTTTTGGTTCTGATAAAATACCAATGACACACTATACACGTCTGTTCAGAAGTAAGTCCTACTGCGTGCAATGGTACCCAGATATGTGCGTATAGGATGCATCCCTAATTAAGAGGTGCACAAACCTTTATAAACATAAAGATAGAGGACAAGAGGTTATTCTTAGCATGGTGTGAGTAATTTCTGCATTCTATATATGACCTATCACTCCACTGGAGCTCAAAAATCTTTAGAGGGAGAGGCAGATCAAAAAGCAGAGTATTTGGTATCTAGGGATGAAAGGATCTGTCAACTCATGTTCTCTCAGTTACCAATTTTTCCAGTATTAAATGGGGTTCTACACATTTCTGTTGCCATTAGCGATTTTTTTTAAATGGAAGAAAAAATCCTCAGAACAACTATTCAGCATTTTTGTATGAATTTGTTCTAATAAATATATTTTGTATGCAGTTTTGACTATACACTGCTGCTGGTAATTTATTCTAATATAATGTGTATCTGTTTGTTATTTTCACTAATATATAAATTTTAATGTACACTTTCCACTAATATTGGCATTTTCATGAACACTGTTTGCTTAGGGAACTTCCTTGTAAAACTCAGATTAGTGCAAACTTTGAAGGATTGCTGTGTTTCAGGCCTCATATTGTCTAGAAAAATGCACATTTGATAGATTTGGCTTTAAATGCAAACTGAATCAAAATTGTCCCCCATCCTTAGTAGTATTTGGGGTATCACATAAGATATTTTGCTTAAGTTCATATCGTAAGTTTTCATAACAAGTTTCTCTTTTAATTCATGAATCGCTTTGGAAGCTTTATATTTTATACACATCACAAAAGTATTTGGCTATGTACAATACACTTGACTGACATACTGTAAGTCATAAAAATATAAATGTTTGTTTCAATCTGTACCTAGATTTTTACAACGTAAATAGACTAGGTTAGAAGCCCCAGGTGCCCTCCAGATGTTGCAGATTCCATTCATGGTGAATAGTGGGGGGTGATGGGCATTGTATTCCAGAACCAGGTTGGGGAAGACTGTTCTAGAGCCTTCTCTCTAGCAAATGGGAGAAAGTGTGGGAAAATGATTGCTTGTACATAAGAGCATGAGCAAAGTTCTTATTGTTGCAAGGTGATTTCATAGCAGGAGGCTTGCTTGGAGCATGATCAACGCGTGGACAGCTCTGGCTGTCCTAATGATTGGTCCACGTAACATAGCCTGATTGTCTGCGTGGTCTAGTGCGATGGTCCTTATCTGCTGGCTGAGAACAAGTTGCATTCCTTGTATTTTGTATCTTTCGGACTTTACACAATAAAGGCTGTGATGCAGCAGCTCTAAAGCAGCCAGAATTCTTCAACCCATCTCTGTGTGAGACTGATTCTTACTGATGGCGAGCTGGATCTCGTCAAGAAAGCTGAACAGGCCAGTGGCCAAGCCTAGAACGCCATTTTGCTGTTCATGCTGCTGCTTTTAAAATCAAGTTCCTTTATTGCAGAGTAGCAAATAGCACAGGGAAGGCTAACATGGTTCCCTTCCAAATGTTTCAGACTACAATTCCCATCAGCCCCAGCCAAGATACCCAATGGCCAGCAATGTTGGCAGTGCAGAGCACGACATATATGACCACTGGGTTCGAGTTTCAGGTTAGGATTATAGAGGCCAGCATTCAAAACTCTACTCGGCCACTCAGTCACTATCTCTCAGCCTAATTTACCTCATAGGGCCGCTGTTAGGACAAAATGGGGCACGTGATCTGACCTGAGCTCCTTGGAGGAGAAGCAGGCTATGAATTTGATTAATAAATAAGAATTATAGGATCACGCTACTGGGAATGAAGTGAGTCAATGGGGCTCCTCCCCATCAAATACTCTTAGGTTCAGGATGCCAGGTAGTAAGTACAGTGGTACCTCAGGTTACATACGCTTCAGGTTACAGACTCCACTAACCCAGAAATAGTGATTCAGGTTAATAACTTTGCTTCAGGATGAGAACAGAAATCATGCTCCAGCGGCGCGGCAGCAGCAGGAGGCCCCATTAGCTAAAGTGGTGCTTCAGGTTAAGAACAGTTTCAGGTTAAGAACGGACCTCCAGAACGAATTAAGTACTTAACCCGAGGTACCACTGTACTGTGATAAAATGCTGGTGGAGGACAGCCCTGTGCCTGCACAATTTCAGCTGAATAGTGCCACCTCTATGGCAGTGCATTTGCCAGAAATACACCAGCCAAGCAGTGGAAATTTGTTTAAAGCCCTGCTGTAAACAGGCTGTCCTCTAACGCGGCTTTGAATTATTTTTAGTTATTACAACATGTTCTCAAGGATTTAAATAAAACGTGGGGAGGGGAGAGAGAAATCTGGTTGACATTATGATGGTTTAACAATGCATAAACAGGCTTCAAAATTCAAAGGAAGATAAAAGAGCTAAAGTTCAGGGGCATTTACCCAACACCTAGTCGGCTTAGTACATTTTTATGACAAAATGCCCCTTCAATCTCAAAGCATTCTTTTGCTTTAGAGCAGTTTTATACTCAGAAGGACTAATCCCAGTCTGAGTATTTATGACATAACCACCAACAGCTAAAAGACTGGATGTTTCTACTCAATCCAAACTTTCCCAGAGCAGTCCACTAGCTGCTTCCCATGGCTGGATCCCATGAGACTCTGGAAACATGTTGATGATAACCATGTGGCATTTGGACCATTTGGGTAGTATCCATACCAACGTCAGTGGCTAAGGTTTGTTTGTGTGCCCACATATGTGTGTGCTGGAGCAGTGAAGGTGACACTGTTGAGAAGGTCCTCTTCCTAGTTACACCCCACTCCTACACACACAAACACTGCATTTAAAATGGCAGTAAGTTTAAGCACAGAGCCTCCAAAGAAGGTATTGAAAGTAAGGGTAGGTTCATAGACAATGTGGTGATCCTTAATGGCTCTTTATGCTCACAAGCAACATGTCATTGTGGTATTGCTTGGGGGTTGTGGTGGTTTCCACACACTCTTATACAGAGCCTACAAGCTCTCTCCCTATTCTGTTTCTATATATAGAGAGAGACCATCTCCAGTTCCTGGCTGTCACCTTACAGATTTGAAAATAAGGGACCAGCAGCGAAAATAAGGGATTTTCAGAGCACAAGTATGTTCGACTTCTGGTCTGAGCCCCTCCAAGCCAAAGGCAGAAAGCCCAGCCAGCAGCCAAACAAAGCCTCAAGCGGTGGTTCCCACAGCGCAGCAACCCAGCAAAGGGAATGCAGCAAGGAAAACCACCATCATCTCTCCGCTGGGAAGCGCTGAGCAAAGGCGAGTCCCCAGGCAACGCAGCCAATTTGATCGGCACAAGGCTTGCAAGCTCCATCCCACAGTCATTCTTAGACTCCTTATTGGGTGATTAACGCAGCCAAGCAACACAGTTGGAGCCTCCCTTCTCCCTGGCCGGCAGGGAGGGAGGGAGAGGAGCTGCTTTCTTTGAAACCCGGGAAATTTAAGGGACATCATCAATAAGGGACAGCAGCGGGACACGGCACTGGGATAAGGGACTTTCCCGCCAAATAAGGGATGGTTGATAGCTATGCTCCATTTGCAGATGGATGGAGGTGCTTATCTAACCTCCGAGCAGGTGGGTCACAGCTGCTTAGTTGAAGGAGGCAGAGGGAGGAAGAAAGCACTGGCAGGAGCACAGCATTTCCTCCACGGGTTTGAACTGTGCCCCCTCCCTGCCCCCTCAATTCTCCCCTTCCCCCTCCTGTTAAGTAGCCACCACTTGCCTGCTGGGAGGTCAGGTAAGTGCTTCCTCCCCCCCCCCCCGCTATGTTGTGTGCTCTTTGTAGAAAAAAAGTGAGGGCATACCATTGTGCCAAAATTCACTGCTTACTTCTCACTGGCATTAACCAGCAAAGGAAGGACAGGTACAGAAAGGGGGGAAATAAGTAAGAATAAGAGGCAGGGTTAGGAAGGGGTGACTGATGCAAAAGGGGGTTCTGTGTTCTTACTGTTTGCACAGATCATGAGCAGGACATGGTGGGTTAGTAATTATATGGAACATGTTTCTTTAAAGGAGTATATATCCCAAGCTCTACATTTACCTTGTGTAAGCAAGCACAGAAGACCTTCCGATCAATAAATGTCACACCAAAATCCAATCATTTGAAGAAAGTGCATAGAAGCAGAGCCAAGTCAGACACTCTTGCAAACTGGCAAAGACTATCCAACTGTGGTGGGCCATTTCACACATCCTGTCAGGAAAAAATGTACCGTATATGCCTTCCCATTCAAGTACACACTGCAGGGATCTGCAGGCAACCCATCAGAAATCCCCTGAGGTGTGAACTCATATGACTTGAGTGTTTGACAATGCAATCCTAAACATGTCTACTCAGAAGTAACTCCTAGTGAGCGCAATGGAACTTACTCCCAGGTAAGTGGGAACAGGACTGCAACCTTAAAGCAAGTGTTCTAGAACACAGTTGCAGTTGCTAAAGAAGAGCAACAACAAAAGGAACAGGCAGATTCACTATGGGGATTGTACAGGCACTTCCAAACATTTCCTCCTTTTTTTGCGTCTTGGAATGTCAGTCAATCAATTTTATTGCATATAGCCAAAGGCCTTTACCATGGAAGACAGAGAATGCAAGGAAACTTTTCATCCAAATACAACCCGTAGCAGTTTGCAACATAAAAAGAAATTTACAACATTAAAACTTAAGATTGGAGGGCATTCACATAGATGGAACGGAGCTTCTTGGCTGGCAGTGCAAATTTGGCTACCTGGTGTGTAATATATAGATATTTATCTGCTAGGAGTTCAACTGTCACTTCCTGTGTGGATCGACCCGGAAGCCAATTAAAAACTGGCATAGCTGTCAACTTTTCCCTTTTCTTGCAAGGAATCCTATTCGGAATAAGGGAATTTCCCTTTTAAAAAGGGAAACGTTAACAGCTATGAGAACTGGCGATATAAATTTTCCTCTGGGCACTGTATGCAGGGGGCAAATCAGCAGATAGTGTGTGATATCCTCTACCTGATTTCATCCATATACACTTGTGATCCATATGGGGCATCCCCCAATATCTCCCCTCTAAATATGCTGAGGGCATCTGTTGAAATCTTAGTTCTGCAGAGGTCCTGCGTAGTTGTGGGGAGGTCAGAGTCTCAAGGTAACGGGGCCTTGAGTGATCCATCTTAATTTGGGGGTACCAAATAGAGTAACGGGTGGCAATGATGGATGCTCTGTCTTGGTTGGCATCCTGATCAAAAATCCAATTTCTAAGGCCATGTGGCCTAAGCACTAAATAGTTCTCCATTTGAAGATTATAAGCCCTAAATTTATCTTGGCACTTTTGTGCTCAGCCCCTGCCCTTAGTTACTCTCACCAGCAGATCTTAGTAAGAGTATGATCCTTGAAGGCATTTAGCCCGCGCCAGTATCTCAGATAGGCTAGATCAATTCTGGTTGCTAGCGAGGGGAGGCCAAACTCAACTCTGAGGTGGGCTGCTGGTGTCCCACAGGGAAGCCCCAAAATCTGCCTCATAAATTTATTTTGCAGGACCTCTATTTCAGTTTTAATACCAATTCCCCATACCTCAGCCCCGTAGAGCATTTGGGTGATGATTTTAGAGACAAATCTCTTAATAGCTGACTAAATGCCCGACCTTTGAATGGAAGAACCTATACAGCTGCCCAGTAGAATGGCCAGATATTAGCTTAATTGCTTCCAGTGGGGTTTCCATGATGATTTCCCATTGATAAATAATCCTAGATATTTAAAACTGAGCACTTGATCAGGGGTGTGACCGTCTAGAATCCACCTGGACTTGATAGTCCTCTTGCCAAATACAGTGAACTTGGTTTTATTGTAGTTAATTTTTAGATGTTCTTTTTTACACAGCTGTCCAAATTAACCAGCATCCTTCTAAGTCTGATTTTATTCTGAGATAACAAAACTAAATCATTGGCATAGAGCAGAATTGGCACTTTACGATTCCCAGGGGTGGGGGGCAAAAAAGGATGGGGATGCCATATCAGGGATGAGATTGTTTATATCGTAATTAAATAGGAAGGGTGCATCTTGGAATGAAAAGTGGAGATTTCAAATTATGTAAATGGAGATGATGCACAGCACCCTTTCCTCAAAGGGAAACTTTGAGTAGTACAACGATGACCTTTCTCTGGACAAATGAAAAACGAATAGATTCAACATAAATCATGGAATGCTGTTGATCAAGTAATACTTCCTCCTTTCTAAGTGCCGATTGCTGATAAAACAGCTGTTTTCAAATGAAAAATGAGTTAATACAACCTCTAAGGTTCCAATAAATCAGGAACACAAGGCGAAACTGGAACTTTTCATGGCACTCAAGTCTTAAATTATTAGCAACATATCACAGGTGCACCTGCAGCCCATATAAATAGCCAGAAATTACTCTCATAGTTGCTCTGGACTTCAAAAGGACAGAAAACTAACACTTTCAATGTATTCCTGAAAGCTGTAGCAAGCATTTTCACTGATGCTGGGTAAATTACAGAAAGGCAAGGTTAGTGGTTTAGAATTAAATAACCAAATAGGGACTATAAACAACTCCACATAGCCCCCAAACTATGCATTTTTAATTTGGATACCAGGAATATTTTCTCCACATTTAGCAAGACTATGAGAAATAGAGCAGAAAGACTTAAAGAATCTCAAAAAAAGAAGCAGCAGCCAGAATTCTGCAGATTCCTTTTTATAGGGTGAATGGCTGGGCTTACATAAACTAGGGCCACCTGCATGTCCCATGCAGGCTCCCCACCCCCACCCCATATTATGTCAGCAACTGAATCATTATCAAAGTGAACTGAAGCATTCAAAGAGAAAAAGTGGTGCTGAACACCCATTTTGCTCCTGAGAAAGAGGCAGCACTCATAACATCTCCCCAGCGTTGTTTGAGTTAGAATTATTAGCTGCCCCTTGTTTTTTTCTGAGATTTCTCTCACTCTGAAGGACTGCTTTCAACTCAGTGCTACGTAGCTCCCTGGTTATTTCTTATTTCATATCATTGTAATTCCACTGAAACCATTAGAGTATTAATATGACCAAGAGTTGGTCGGAAGTAAATCACACTATAGTTGGAGTTAACTCTTTATTAGCAGAAACACCATCTTCACAGACTTGGCTAATGAGCACAGCAGCTCATCCCGGTAGGTCTGGCCCCATGAATCAGTTGCCGAGACTGAAATCCCCATGATTGTCTGAGTCCCCTCTTCTCTAGGGCTTTTCCCAAGCTATCAGAGACTGTGCCTTCATGTAGCCTGTCACTGTTCTGCCTGTTTCAGCCTCTTCTGGTTCTGCGAGTCACTTGGGGGGGGGGGGAGCAGCAGCAGCAGGAGACACCTATGACTCTTCACCAGCCTAGCTCACCTCTACCTCTTGGCCTCCCTCTTCCCACTGGCCTGCTTCAACTTCTGCCTCTGTTTCTAGACCTCTCTCTGCCACTGCCCCCCCCCCCTAGCTCACTAAGCCCTGTTACCTCTTTCCAGTCTTCTCCCTCTGACTACTCATCGTTGTTCTACCACCACTTCCTCAGCTCTGAGCCTTCTTGCCTTGGCTGTTCCCCAGCTGGTTCCTCCCACTATTCCTCTGCATCCAACCAGTCCATGACACAATATGGCAGAGCTCTCCAGAATCCTCTGTTTTGAACAAGGCCAACCTCAGCTGCCCGATTTCCCACACAAGACAAAGCAATAAAATGTACAAACATGCCATATAAACAAGATGATGATGATGATGATGATGATTTGAATAGCCAATATTCAAAACAGAACCTTCCAGTGAGTGAGGCTAATCACGGATGCTGAAATGCCGTGCAGGTTTCAAATATGAATATTTCTGTAATCAGGGTATTTTTAAAGGAACAAATAAATCTACAATCAAGAATGACCTAATATGCTCTGTTATTTGTGTTGGCATCTCTGCTTGCGAAATAACATCACAGCTTGTGACATTGTGCAAGCACACTTCTAAATATATCCCCTCCTAAGTGTGCTGTGCTGTTGCAACAAGGCTTAGGATCAGAGCATTCAGTTTCATCAAATCGTGCACAAAGGCTTAGTCACTGTAACTGTATGAGGCCAAGATGGGAGATAACATGCTTTAGAAAAGGGGAAAGAATGAGCCCTTAGTGAAACCTCAGTGGTTCACATTCTGCCATTTGACCCTGTTCCTCCCCAACAACAAGCACAGTCAATACAGATTGACACTTTCTGGAGTTATGAGCGAACCCTATGCACAAATTTCACACACACACACACAAACTCCAGGCCACCTCTCTTATCTACCAAGACGCGCATTTTGCACAATGTAGCCCCCTAGGAACGAAAGAGTCATAGCCGGGGGCGGGGGGGGGGGGACATATACAGTACTGTGGAAATACTTGTGCAAAAGGCATACAGAGCTCCTGTCTTTCCTCATTACCTTATATAAGTTTAATTTCTAAAATAAGCTGTGCAAGGGTTAAGTGATGACCTTAGATTTGTCAAATATACTACTACTATTTTTTACTAGAGCCCCAGGATTTACCAACCAGAGCCAGGTAGGTGCAAAATACACAAAATTAAAGAAGTCTGAGCTCAGTAATTTTCCATAAAACTCTACTTCTGGTTACAGGGCTGGCCCAAGACATTTTGCTACCTTAGGCTGCCCCAACTCCAACTACATACTGACAGTTGAATATTATTCTAACACATGCGATGGGACAATATCTTTTCACTGAAGGCTGACTAAAATAAATTATGTCTCAAACATATATGCACAACTATTTTTCAATAGAATGCATATGTACTGTACTGTTTTTCAAACATATGTAGGTGGTTGTTATGATTGATAAAAAGCAAAGCCATTTAAAACCATTACTAGGTTCATAATAGTTTGTTGTTGGTATGCATTTTCTCAATTAATGGAGCCTAAAATTACAACAATAAGTGTGGGTGTATGGGTGGGTGGGTGTGTCCATGAAATTCTTTGGTGTGAAAAAGGGGGTCCTCGTCAGAGTTGGGAACCACTGTGGTAATATATATTGTAGCCAATGCCTTGTATAGAATTTATTTAGTTCCACTGTTTCATGGCACTTTAGGGAACTGCAGGCCTCTGAAGTTGTCATCAGAATTGAAATAGTTGACACAGAGGTCTTTGGCTTCCGGTCTACTGCGGGTAGCATCTTCAGCTCATTGCGCTCACTGACCGAAAGCGGGCTGTCTCAAAGGAGACAAAAATAAGTTTCATTCTCCTCACTGATCAGACCTATGTGGACCTCAAACTGCAGCTGCTTCCAAAGGGCCCATTCATCTGCAAAGTCCTTGTGTGCATAGCACAGGGCTCCTGGAGGTTCAAGTCACTGTGTCATACCTGTGTGTTGTTCATATTGTCCTACAGCTGTCTTTTAAAAAGACAAAAAAAAACCCACAACCCTACAGCCATCATGGTCCACTAAGATAGGTTGGGTTTTTGGGTGCTCGGATCCTGACTGCTATAAAGCTTTAAACTGCAGGGTGAGGCTGGTCCTGCAAACATTCAGCAGGAAACTTTCTGGCACCTCACTCAAAGACTGGAAATAGACCACGATGCAATGGCAGAGAACACACTTCAAGTCCAGAACATCTTATATGTTCAATGTCTAACATCTCCCTTGAAAAAGAATTCATAGCAGGGCTGGGAAAGACCACCACCTGGGATTGGGAAATCCAAACCCTGTCAAAGGAGAAAATATGAGGCTCCAGCTGGTAGAAGGAGCAATGAAACTTGATTCTCTTCCCTTGGTTTCCACTGCTGAAAAGGCAAGCTGCTTTTCAGCTTAAATAGTCTTTTTTAAAAATGCAATTTGCTTCTCTTTAAGCCATTTTCTCTTGTCCTTTTCATGATGCCTGCCTGCAAGTGCAAACACTGCTGGTGCTTATCCAATAGACACTGGGTATTTTGACTTTCAAAAAGCTGTTGACAAAGTCTCTCAGCAAAGACTCATGGGTGAGCTTAGCAGTTATGGAAGAAAAGGCGAGGTCCTGCCATCAATTAGTAACTGGTTGGGAAATCAGTGTGCAGTGACTGTGAAAAGGGTGAACTCCACGTTAGGAATCATCAAGGATTGAAAATAAATCATCAGAGATTGAAAATAAACTTGTCAATTTCATAATGCCATATAAATCTATGGTACGACTGCACTTGGAAAACTGTACAATTCTGATTGCCTCACCTCAAAAAGGATATTGCAGAGTTTGGCAAAGGTTTAGAAAAAGGCAACCCAAATGACAAAGGTTTGCGGCAACTCCCCTATGAGGAAAGGTTGCCAAATTTGAGGCTCTTTAGTTTAGAAAACAATGCATGTAAGAGGCAACATGATGGAGTGTCATGAACTGGCAGGACTATGGGGAGGGGGAGGAAGATGATCCCAGCGAGGGGTATAGCAGGGATTGGGACACACTGGGACAAGCTGGGGTTGGAGAAGGAAATACAGGGTGATGGAGAATGGCAAGGGGATAGAGGTCAGTGCACAGGAACCAGAGCAGCAGGACCCATCACCACAGTGACCCCTGTCCCCATGAACACAGCAGGCTCTGAGGCCTAGGGAGCAGCCGGAGGGATGCTTCAGGAGGCTGATGGAGGCAAGGGCTCACAGCCCAGCTCCCTAGCTGGCCCAGTGGAGCTCACTAGCTCTGGAAGGAGGTCTATGAGTCCTCAGCTACAGTAGGTTCAGAACAGGTGAGGGCCTAATGCCTCGTCAAGCCAAGATGCTGCAATCAGCATGCAAAGTGTAAAAGGGAAGCAGAGCTGAGGTGCTGGGCCTGCTCAGCCCCTCAGAGGCTCTGCTGAATGGGTGTAGCTCCTAAGCTGTGGTGCTCCTGCCCCACAGCACTGAAAATGTGCCTTTTTACATTGGCATTTGACACTTGAGTATATTTTTAGGACCCACCTTATTTTGTGATTTTAAGGGTTATTTGTTTTTTAAACTTTTTATTATTGTGTTTTAATAATGTAAAGGGCAGGCAATAATAAAAGAAACAAATAAAATCACAGCTATGACCTATGATCTTAAACAATAAGAGGGGGATATACACTGGCTGAAACTCTCCTACAGCATCCTCTCACTCGTGTCTTTATCTATCTATAAAGTTATTCAACATCTTTCTAGGTCCTGAATTACTGAATGTGATTATATGCATCATATACAGAACGCCACAACACACATTACACGTTGATCAATCCACGCAGAAATGATCCATTACAGTAAATTGCCACCACAGAGATTAATGTGTAATAAAATAATGCTATCTGTTATCCATAGGGAGATTGTGGTGATTCCATTTGTTACCCATCCTTCACCATAAGGTACCAGGGCAGGTTACAGCAATTTAAAAAACACAATATTAAAATGAGTTTATGCAGTGGCAGATTACATTTACTGAAGTAGACTGTAAGATTAGGCTTACTGGTGATATACTCCTCCAAGTATACATTAGGGATAATATGAAGGGGAAAGAAGATATGCTGGCTGAAATCATAGATTAGAAAAAGCTAACATCTGTGCTTTACCCTCTGCATTTGGCTTCTATATCATTTGTGTGCATGCATGTTTTTGATTTCCATTTATTTATTTAACATTTATAGCTCACTTAATATTTTAAAATCTCTAGCAGTATACAATATAAACAACTTTTCATATAGTTATCATCCTAATCTGTATTTACCTTGGCAAATAATTTCAAAAGATTCAGGGGTATCTTCAAAACATAACACATCAACCATTTTTGCCCTTATCCCTTGTATGCAGGATTGCTTCATCTACGGTCACTAAGAATTAACATCACAAGTTATAAAAGTGCCTTAGAGTCACCGTCCCCAAATATAATGGATGGGGTTTTCCAGAGCACTTAGCATTGACCTAACTTTGCTCCCAGTGCAGCCTTTGGTAAAAACGCCAACTGACTTCACTTGGAAGGAGCTGAAGGAAGCGCTGAACACTACTGAAAACAGCCGTGTTTACAGATTTTCCTGGTGTAGGCTTTGTACTTAACAGCAGAAAATAAATATACCCACTGCCTCTGAACATCTTTAAGCCATATTGTGAGGTCAGATATCTCAGTGGAGATCTGCTGCATCATTTGAGATCCCCTTGCTAAAACGACAACCAGCACCAAAGGAAAATGAAGCTTCTACTAGCCCATTTTTTGATGCTATGGCACAAGAAGACACCACAATACAAGGATGGGGCTGCTCGCTTTGCTACACCAGCAGTAGTTGTCATCTGGAATTCCTTCCTTCCTTTCTGCTTCTGAGTAGGAACCTGTGTTGAGACAATGGCCAGAGCACCAAGTTCTTTGTAGGTGCTGAGTTCTTACCTTTTTCTCTTTTGAAAGAGGTGAAAGAGGAAGTTGGAAGAGTGATGCTTCAACCCACTTTCCCTTTCGCCTCTTACATTATTTTCAAGGCTCAGGTTAATATCTGAATTCTACCCAGATCTCCTGGGGAACTGATGTGTGTGCAAGCACTCTCTCTTCCTTTCTATCTCTTGAGGGGAGCGGGTGGTGTCTGCCCACAGCACTCAAAAATCCAAATGTGTCCATTGGCTGAAAAAACACTGGAAATCCTTGAAGACACACACACACACACACACACACACACACACACACACACTTTTCTGTTTTCTCCCTGAGGTTTTGGTTTCTCTTGGAGGGAAGTGGGCCAACATGCAATATAGAATAACTAGATCAGCCTTCTCCTGGTGACCTCCAGGCATTTTGGACAACCACTCCCATCATCCCTGACCACTGGAAGTCAAAGACCTCTGGAGGTCCACAGGTCAATCTACAAAGCACATTAAGTATTTTTTTCATGTCATAAGCCACCTTGAGCATGGTTTGAATTGTGGAAAGGCAGCATACAAATAAAATTATGTATATATTATGTATGGGACACAGGTGGCGCTGTGGGTTAAAGCCTCAGCGCCTAGGACTTGCCGATCGAAAGGTCGGCGGTTCGAATCCCTGTGGCGGGGTGCGCTCCCGCTGCTCGGTCCCAGCGCCTGCCAACCTAGCAGTTCGAAAGCACCTCCGGGTGCAAGTAGATAAATAGGGACCGCTTACCAGCGGGAAGGTAAACGGCGTTTCCGTGTGCGGCTCTGGCTCGCCAGAGCAGCGATGTCACGCTGGCCACGTGACCCGGAAGTGTCTCCGGACAGCGCTGGCCCCTGGCCTCTTGAGTGAGATGGGCGCACAACCCCAGAGTCTGTCAAGACTGGCCCGTACGGGCAGGGGTACCTTTACCTTTACCTTTATACATTATGTATACATGCCTCCATCAGGAGCCAAGCGAGCGTTGTAGAACTTTCTTGCAGCTCAGATCAGATAGGCCCCCAAAAAACAATCAAGCAGTGTATAAAGTTTTATGAAATGAATAAATATTGAACTTCCAGTGCCTACTGGAGACTTTTTTAAAAAAATGTATCTCTACTGTATTTATTGAGTTCACTGCTTTCAGACAGTTGTAATTACGTGGTATATAAATTGTTAAATTAAATTAATAATAATTAATGCATATTGGTGCATATTAATTAATATGTAATAAGTTGCTACCCTGTTTGGATTTTTCTCTGCTAACAATAAGCCAGCAAAGCTCTCTACATTTTTCAGTTTATTTCATTTGTTTCTCCTACTGCATTTCTATCCTTATTTGCTGCACACAACCTGCTGCCGCCCTTTTGAGGTGCAATTTTAATTGGAGGGCCAACGCATTTTGAAGTTCGTTTTTCCCGGGTACAAAATACTATAATGTTTTCCCCCCAAAGGTGCTTTTATTGCTGTTGGCACTGATGCACTAGATGTGGTTGCCTAGGTGTCTCTGGTAACAACTTGATACAGTATTCTCTATGACTAGAAGCACAACCTGTCTGTGCAGAAGTTAAGACCTGCTGAATTCAATGGGGGCTTACTCCTAGATAAATGGAATTAGCATTGCAGCCTAAATTACTGGTGAGTGACACAACACTCCCATGCCTGTGCTATTTCAGTTTCGCTTAGTTTTGTTTAATTCTTTAGGAGCAGTATAGCCACCTGCACAGAAATAAATATCTAGACAATTGTTAAGGGAGACAAAAGCGTAGCCACTCCTTCTCTATTAAGGGCAGGCAGACAGGATATTGCATTACGCCACCGACACAGTTACTTGCAGGAGAATCACACCTTCGCTAAAATATATGATTTGGGTGAGTCTGTGGAAAGGCCACGTAGGATATATGGCCGGAGAGCATCACAAAGGCCAGGGAAACCACCTAAGTCAGCATGAGTAAGCCAGACCAACACTTCCAATTTAGCTAGCTATGAGGAGTAATGTGGCATCATGCAGGATTACATTAAACACATTTTTATTTTTGTAATCCAGAACAGCAGAAGCTTTGGGCATTCTAAGAGGTGCCAACAAGTGAATGCAAGAGTGCATTGTTACTGGCTTTTGACTCACTGGAAGACTGGCTCACAGCACCATCTAACATGTCTCCACTCAAAACTTAAGTTCCACTAAGTTCAATGGGACTTGCTCCCCAAAAACTGGGCATAGGGTTGCAGCCTCAATCAGTGGCTTTTCATCTTTAGCCTGGCGACCTGTTTTAGTTTTGTTATCACAAACTGGTGTGAAATCTTTCAAGTTTCCCAAAGCTCTTCATCAGGATAGATTGCATGCAAACCAGGAAGGGCAGGTACAGGGGAAGAGAAAGAGAAAGAGAAAAACTGGTTGGTGGTAGCACCATGAGTACATCTAGTAAGAGTCTTAAAGCACAATGCAGGAAGCAGCAGCATACATTCATCATCATATTATTATTATTAATTATTATTATTATTTATTGAATTTATATACCGCCCTATACCTGCAGGTCTCAGTGCTCTGCAAAAAAGCCCCACTTGAATGTCTGCTACCTCCTCCCACATTTTGCCTGCAGACTCTTACCAAATGTAGACTCATGGTACTACAGCCAGCCACGGTCTCTCCCCTCCTACTTTGCTTCCCATGGCCTGATGAAGAGTTCTGGATAACTCCAAAGCCTGCACCCCTCATTTGTGCTGCTTTATTTATATATTTATTTATTTATTTATTTATTCATTTGCATTTCATTCATGAACCACTTCCTACGAAACAACTTGAAGTGTTTTAACCATGAAAAACGTCAACAAGATACATAAAACAAATTTCATATATAAAAACCATTCAAACAGTTTCTTATGGGCCGAGACAGCTACGTTTATTGTTATACTTGCTTCTTGACAAAGCATTGACCTCAGCGACAAAAAGCAGCATTAGAAACTCAGATGTATAATCTAATCGCCAAATGGCACCTTAAACTGTTTCCCCCACCACCGCAATGAGATTTATCATGATCATCATCATTTCTATACTGCTTTATATTTTAAAGAACAAATCTCAAAGAGGTTTACAACACATAAAATTGTCAAATAAAACAATCCAAAATAAAACAAATTCAAGCTTCAAGGAAAATATTTCAGATCCTTCTCTAAGTGACATTTTGCTTTCCCCAGTCGCCAACCTGGTACCCAGAGACCTTCACGTGGTAGCAACTGGACCCACAGCAGTCGAAAAACGCACCTGGCTATTTTCCAACACTGCTAAGAATAGTCATTTCCCCAAGCCTCTTTCCCACAAAAAGAAGGGACTGCCCATGAAAGTTCAAGTAAAACATTATTTCCCTCAAAATTATTGTTCTCCAAGGGTCATTATTCCTTGAAGGACCACAAGGGAATGCTTCCTACAATATAACATAATGTAATGTAGTACTTCTTCAACAAGAACTTTGTGGCCCTCCAGATATTGTTGAACTATGGCTCCCATCATCTCCCTGGCTAGCTGAGGCTGGTGGGAGCTGGAATCCAACAGCATCCACAGGGTGCCAGGTTCCTCATCCCTACCATAACCTCACGTTTGGGGCAGGCCATGCCACACAAAAACCACCTTGTAGGTGGACTTTTATCGACCTGAAGCTAAAGGAACAGGGCTAGTAAGAAGCTGTCAGCCCTATTTGCATACTATTCTAAGTTCTCCCTCTTTCCTACTGCACAAAGCACATTATTCACTTTGCCATGTGCCAAGCTTCTCCTGAATTGCTCTTGATTCCAGAAGGGAAACGCCCAGCCGAAAGCCCACTTTCCCATACCTGACGCAGCAGCACCTTTATTATTACTCAGGTGGCTTTGAACAAAATGTGTGGGTGCACAAGCCTAACGGAAAGAAGTTCCTTTCGGTACCACAGTCCTTTTGAACACTTGATTGAGCAACGTAAACTCATCTAGCTTTAAAGTGCAATCCTCAAAGAGCTGTGTTCAAATGTTAACTTTCCAGAGGCGTCCACAAATTCCTTCAACGAAAGCTTGGAAGGCTCCCACTACAACCTCCTGGAATAGATTTTAAATACTGAGGGCCAAAATGGCAGAGCAGAGAGCAACCGTGGCCAAAATCTCTTTTCTTTTCTTTTCAAGCAAGCAAGCCACAAGTCAAGTCTGGAGCTTGGGAAAGCCCTTCTCCAGTGCCTGAAAAGCTCTTCCATGATGCCTCAGTGACGATGTATCTTTACTATAGCTGGCCAGAAAGCAGTGCAGCGGGAGAGAAGCAGGCAAGAGGGCAGTTCTATCTCTCTGCTCTAGGCAGGCTCACACCTGCTTTGGCCCAGGTGTGCCACCAAAACCCACCGGCTATGCTGCTTGCGGCAGGTGTGGCAGGTTGGCTGCCCCAGTGCTCCCAGCAGAAGCATGGTGCAGAATTTTATTTAAATGGCCTTGGGCCTCACACCCTCTGCCAGCCTCACCTATATTGCAAGGCTGTCATGAGGCTCACAAATAACACCTTTTTTGTCAATGGAGGCAGAATACAAACTAGCAGCATTCCTTTAGAAATCTATTCAATACAATGCCGCCTTAAGCATGCCACAAGGAAGCAAAGCCACTGTTTAGGGTTGGGCTGTTGATGTAGGGTGCTGTGTTAAAGGGTGCAGCAGAAAGTTTAAATAGTTATAAGTGAATAGTAGGCAGGGGTTAAGGGAATGGACCAAACGTCTGTAAGATTTCAGCTCTCCTGTTATCTTTCCATATCTTTATTTATAAAGACATACTTTCACTGTTACATTGACATGCACTCTGCTATTCCTATTCCTCTCCTCTCCCAAGATTATCAACCACACCCCAAGGGTTGCAAACAGCTGCCTTCTGTTCTCACGGCACCATAACCCTTAAACAGCAGCAAAGTCGAGCCATTTCGTTCCCAATTACTGGGCCTTAGTGTACATTTGTGCAATTGATGGTGGCAACTGCCACCACTACTGCAGAAATTCAAACCCCAGTGCAGATCAGAGGAGGAAGAGGCAACACCACAATGAGAGACTGACGCTGTGCCCCCCCCCCCCCCGGGCTCCATCACTCGCAGTAGACAGCATAGAAGTTGAGAGCCTGCAGGGATTCCATATTTCCCATCTATTATAGATGACACTGCTAGCAGGGGGGAGAGGAGAGGAACAAACACCAGAACTTGCACCTCAGAAGTCATTGTTTGGGATTCCACCCAAAGAGAAAAGCTTCCCCATATGCTTACACACCTTCCGTGAAAGCCACTAAACCTGATCTTCCAAATACAGTAAACACATGGAAGCAGAAAATCCACCGGGAGGAAAAGGAATGTTTTGAACACCAATAGAGGGGCTTAAATACGAGCTAGAAGGGTTGTGTTCTGCAATCTAGACTGCCCTTTCCATCCAAAAAGAAAGCAGGCCTCGAGCATAAAGAAAAAGCCTGATCCCCCTTTACAGGCCCAACTACACATCTATTTTTATACAGGAGATATCAATTTGGAGATCACATTAGACTCGAATACACTTATTTGCAGGAGGAATAGAAAATATAGTCATGTAAGGCATCAGATGGGGGTAAAAAACGAGGCTGAGGAAAGGAGAAGGGATGGACTGAAGAACACCCAAATATGGCATCTACCAACACTCTGATTTACACACAAGCACACACAGACACACACCCTTTTGCAGCTTGTGATCTAGGGCATGGAGCCTGTCAATTGTCCAGTTCCACCAACAGGTATATATATATATATGCACAACCGTTTTTGTGAGGTTGCGAGACATGCAATTCTTTGCATTTATCACGTTAAAATGCCTCTTGGTATCTCGAATACATACTTGGCCATCTCTTCCTCCCCGTTTCGGTACAACACACCCCAGTGAAAAATGTTGTTGCTGCCATTGTTTTAAAGGGAGGGAGGCAGGAGGGAAGAGAAAGACCCACCCCAAATGGAGAATTCCTGCAGGTGGTTGATGTTAACAACAAGGCACACACACACCACAAAGTCCCACGGCAGCTGGGCTGGGCTCCGTTTCAACCAGGTGGGGGCAGCACGGACTTTTGAAGACTCTGCCTAGGGAAACCCCACCCCATCGGACCCTCCCAAAATAAACAGAGTTGTTATTATTATTATTATTATTCGCAGAGGAATTCTTCCTAAAGGTGGAATGGGAATGCCTGTCGTCCAGCTTATCTTTCAGAAGCACATACATATGGCTTGGCCCCCCATTCATTCACAGACCTCGCCTTCTTTTGCCTTCCGGTTTACGCATCGCCTCCCCCCCCTCCACGCCAGTTATTTAGGAGAGGCCATGGAAGAAGGTGGAGGAAGAGTTTCCAAGGGAAGAGCATAGGAAGTTCTATGAGTGGAGGAAAGGTACCCTGAGTGTGACCCACAAGCAAGCATGAAAGCACCCCTCTCCCTCCCTCCGTCCCTCCTTCCCTCCCTCCTTGCGCCATTCATAAAAAGTCTGCCTCTGCTTCAGCGCCTCTCCTTCCTCGCCCTGTCGGGAGCACCAGCTCCCCCACCTTCCCTCCCTCCCTCCCTCCCGCGACGAAGGAGGGAGTGCATGAATGGAGTGCGCGAGGGAGGGAGTGGAGGACTGCCTGCCAGCCCGGCCTCTGGCTTACTTGAGCATGGCCTCTTCCTTCTCTTCCTCTTCCTTCTGCCGGTCCATCACAGCCATAATAATGTTCCTCTCCTCTTCCGTCAGGTGGCTCAGGTCGGGCAGCTCCTGCATGGGAGGCGGCACGGTGGGTGGGCGAGGGCCGCGGGGCCCCAGCGAAGCCGGAGAAGAAGCCATGTCCCCCCTCGCCTCGCCAGCACCTTGACACCTTTGGGCAGCGGCAGCCCGAGCACGCCTCGCCTCCTCCTCCTCCTCCGCCGCCGCCGCCTCTTCTTCCTCTTCTTCCTCCTCCTCCTCCTTTTACACGGGAGTCCTCTGATCATCAGCAGCAGCCAGCAGCTCTCGGGAAGCGGCGGCAGGAGAAGCAGCAGCAGAGGCAGCCACGGCAGGAGAGCGAGAGGAGGAGGAGGAGGAGACCCAGCCTTTCATGGTCGCTCGCATCCACCCCAGCCCGGGCTGGCTAGTCACGGAGGGGCTGCCTTTGTTTTGGTCCCTTCCTAGGAAGCGCTGGAGAAGGTGCTCCACAGCCCTGGGCAGCCCATCCTCTCCGGCGGCGAGGAGCAGGCAGGCAGGACCGTGCAGCAAAGCCAGCCAGCCAGCTCAGGATTACAGCTCCCAGGCTCTGTGCACTGTCAGGGCTGGAGGGGAAGGGCGGATGCTGCTGCTGCTGCTCTGCTAAAATGCTCCACTGCTGCTGCTGCTGCTAGCACGGGAGCGGAGTGGGAGGGAGGGGAGTTCGGTGTCAGTTAGGCGGAGTCCAAACTGCTCCACTCCTGGGGGATGCTGAGGGCTGTCTCTTACAGACAATACGGGCAGCGTTTCGTTCCAGGGCGTGCACCCCCTCCTGGGCACCTTTCTTGCAACCGAGGCGGTGGAGCACTGGACTTAGATCTAAAGGAGCAAAGGTGGTCTATTTTGTTGTTGTTGTTGTTGTTCGCTCTTGGAGGCTGCGATTCTCCAACTCGGATTTATTTACCTGCGAGCAAGCGGTCCCCTCCCCCTGCCTGCTGAAATCTAACAGCCCCTCTTCTTCTGATTAAAAACAGGACTAGGAGTAGGCAGCAAGGCTAAATCCTAAAGCATGCTTGATTCCACATAGCCCCCACCCCCACCCCCGTCGAAATGAGTGGCTTGAAGGATCATGCTTAGGATCAGGTTGCACACTTTCTTGGTAGCGAGCCCCACTGAATTCAGGTGTAGATGTAAAGTGTGTAGGGCTCAGGCTGCAATCCAAAGCATACTTAACATGGGATAGGCCCCACTGAAATCCAGAACAATTGCTTCCTGGGATCAAACCTTGGGTTTTGCGTTGTTTTCCCACCACCACCACCACCACCTCTGTAGCACACCGCCTTTATGTACAGTGTGCCTGTGAAGATTATGTGGGGCCAAAAAAAAATGAAGAGACGGTTTTAAATCAAATGTGCATGCTAGCCAAGGATACTGACAAAGAGCCTTGTAGCACCTTAAAGACGAATACAATTATTATGGCATAAACGTTCGGGGAACAGAGTGCATTTCATCAGATGTGATGAAATTATCTGCAGATGATTTGGAAAGAGCTTTAACACATCATAAATGTGTTAAACTCTGTGTTGTTTTTGCTGCAATCAACTAAGATGGATCCCCCTCTGGAAATGAGAGCCACTGTGTATAACTTGCATTCGCATTGCTGACCGGGAGAATACAAAAGCTGGTTGCAGCTAGAATATTAACCCAGTCTATTCAGAAGACATTCCTGTTGAATTCTATGGAGCTTACTCCCAGATAAGTGGGGTTAGGCTTAGAGCCTAAAGCATCCTTTCTGGAAGGAGGAAAACACCTTCTGTTCAAATCCTAGGTTAGCCTTTGACTTGTTTGCCTTGGACAATTATCAGCCTCATATGCTTATCTGTACATTTGCTGTCACTATTACAACCATGAGACCACAGAAAGTGGGTCTCCTTTGTTCTGGGGCCACACAACTCAGTCATGAAAAACATTACACATTACATTTTGTAAACATTCAACAAAATTACAGAACTCGAATTGCAGGGGGGATTCAAATCGGGAGAATATAAATTAGCTTTCTCCCCCAAGCAACTTTATAGATAACTTGCCCCATTTCATTCACTTTTAGAATGTACTCTTTGCCCAAGATATCTCCAGTTTCTTTGGAAAAAAACCATCCCCACCTGTAGCCCTGTATCAATATTAAATCCCTTTTTGTATTTTATACTTAAGTGATGCTTATACATTTCTTCCATGAAAAGCACTTTGATGTATGAAATCACATGACACGTGAATTTACTTCATTATACTGTATATTGCACTTGCACAGCATCTAGAAGGCATAGTCAACAAGGGCTTTCTGGTGCATAGACCATCAAACAGTGGCACCCACTCCAGGAAGCCTGGGCACCCACAAAATCTTTGCCCAGCCTCTGCCCCCTCTCACTGCCATCGCCTTACCTCTGGCACTCCAGTGGAGCGCTCAGGCTGCGGGGCTTCAATTGGGGCCCACAGTGGCTGCAGACGTGCTTCTGGGGTACATTTGCAGCCACAGCAGACCCCAACAGAGGCCCCATGGCAGGGGCGCAAGCCCCAGCCCAGTTGTCACCACTGCGCCAGAGCACACTCCCTGCACTGTGCCACCATGACATCACAATGTGACACCATGATGTTACAGCAAGGGGCACGTGCACTGGGCACCCATAGGCTGGAGCCAAAGTTGGAGCTGCTGCTATCAAACATGACCTGGGAGTGCTTTTCATGTGGTGCCTACCTGTTCACATCACTTCATTATTATATAAAAGCAGCTTTGGGAAGAGGGAAGCAACGGGTATAAGGTTTGCTTAGCCTTTTCACCACCAGCTACTTCCCCATTCCAAATGGTTTGGTAAGCCTTGAATCCCAAAGAGGTGAAGCTGTTCTGCTATGTGTGTGATTCAGAACAGAGATGTTGCAAGCAGAAGAAGGGCTAAGCAGCCCTACTTCCTACCGCTTGGTTACTCTGAATTCCCTCTCCCAACGCTTATTTTCTCGAAAACAAACACAAAATTTTCGCACAGTATTTAGAACTACAACAATGTACTCTGTGTGGCACTGATGCGACCCTTGAAGATGGCTTAGAAGCTTCAGTAGGCTCAAAATGCCCTAGCTCTAGACAGACTCTAGACAGAAATTTTCCGGGTATTGCATAGAACTCAAAAATTGTTTCAATGCTGTTGGCTACCAGTTTGTTTCCAGGCTCAATTTGAGGTGCCAGTGTTTACCATTAAGACCCTAAATTAGCCCTCTAGATATTTTGGACCACAGCTCCCATGAACTCCAGGCAGAATGGCTATGCTGAATGGCGCTGATGGGAATTGTAGTCCACCTCTAGAGGGCACCAAGTTGTTGAAGGCTGCCGTAAATGATCTGGGGCCAGGCTTCTTTTAAAAGCAACCTCACCCACTTTGTGTGTTCTGGTCAGCATCTGAGATCCTGCTATTTCAAACGGGTGGGCAAAAAAGACAGAGCCTTTTTAGGCACCACAACTATCAAAGGAGGCCAATCTTGCTCATGTGTTGCTTGTCCCCTGGAGACCAGTGAAAACTTGGATCTTCTAGAATTGCTTTGTAGCTTAGTGTCTTGCTGTGAAGTTTTCTCGATTTTTTTATTTAAGCTGATTATCCTGCAGTATTTTGAATGAGTTTTATTTATTAATTCATTATGTTTTTGGAAGCTGCCTTAGGGTTTCCGTAAGACTACAAGCATGTGTGTACAAGGTTGCAATAACTAAGGGCTCATCCACCCTATACCTCCATTAATTCTCTGCTGTTCACATGATGTTCTCTTCCAAATTACTGCCTTCCCATGCTTTCCCCTTCCTCAATTCATGTCTTCTCATACCAAGGAGAAGGTATGAAAAAAGATTGGATTGAGGGAGGGGAAAGTGTGGGAGGGTAGCGATTTAGAGCAGAATGTCATACGGGCAATGGAGAATGTAGAGGCATAGGAAGCTTACTATCCACATTAAAAAAACAAAATGAATGAGCCCTACATTCAATTGTAGTTAGCTGCTAGGACGGGATTTCTCAGACTTGGGTCTCCAGCCTGGGTCTTCAGTTGTCCACCATACCTAGCTAGCAGGATCAGTGGTCAGAGATGATGGGAACTGTAGTCCAAAAACAGTTGGAGACCCAAGTTTGGAAAACCCTGAGGACGAGATGGTTGTATAGTTTGCTGCATGGGATAAATTTTATTTTAACATTTCTATCCTGGGGGAGGGGAGCATTCAGAAACACCTCACACCCCTATGTCTGCAGTGTGAAGTGGTACAATCCAGAATTCTACCACCTCAGCAAGGCTAGCCCAAAACATTTTGCTGTCTGAGGCGGAATATTCAGATGCTGCCTCTGATCCTCCTATCCTGTATAATGCAGATCCCCAGTGTGATCTCCACAGTACACATGAATTAGAAACAAAAACAGCATTTAAGTGAGGCTCTTATTTGTAAACAGGGATTGTGAAGATCAGGGGTGCTTTGGCATAAAGATGACATGAAAATATCCTGTTAGAGTCAGAAGTTTGGTTCCCATGTCACACTGTGCCAAACCATGGCTTAGCATGGCTTCAGTGAACATCTAGCTTCCAGGAGAGGAGATTGCAGCCATTTCACTCCTCCCCCAGTCATTTTGCTGCAGCACCGAGCTGAGCTAAGCCATAATTTAGTGTGTCTTCTGAACCTGAGCTCATGGATTAGCTCTCCCAGACAAACCTAGAGCCATAAACCAAGATCAAACTTTGGTTATGCATAGCTCATGTTTAATCCAAAGAAAGCTAAACAAGTAACCTGGATTCCCATGAAACACTCTGGCTATATCCACATTAGTGACTGAAAATGCAAATTGGTGCTTATCTCCCACACTGCATTTCAAGTCACGCTTGCATGTTGCTTTGCACATCAGAGGCGTGGGTGTGGGGCTGTCTTTACCCAATGTTCATTACCTCTTTGGTTCTCCTGCACCTGGAACCCTTCCAAACCCGTCCTATTCCTGAAGCTGTCATCTGCACATGTGCAACAGCTCTCTCAAATGTACACACCTCCGTTTAACGGTGAAGTGAATGTGGCTTACATTTTCAAACTGGATGGAAGCTGGTTTGAGGGGAAATGCATCAAACAGTAGTATTGCTCAAGAAACTGCAGGGTAGATACGGATTGTGTCTGATGTCATCATTGTGTGGCTTCAAACACCAGCAGTGGGAGTGCAATGGGGTAGCTGAAATCTTCTCCCCAGGCAGGAGCATGCATGTTTGCATTAAACCATGGTTTATCTTCATACAACATATGAACCACGCCAAATAATCAGTATTTTCAGGACTAGCCCTAAGATATGAGAGCAACTTGTAACTGTACTACTAACATTGTATTTGAGTTTACTTAGGTTCTTGCTATAGGTTTCCCTCCTTGGTATTTCACTGATGTTGTTAGTATTCATCTTTCTAAAGGACTGGAACTTCATTCACCACTTCTCTTCCCCAAAACCAGCTCATGATATTTTGCTGCCACAGGCAGAACAGCAAACAGCACCACCCTTCCTACATCAGGATTCATAGTATCTTTGGCTGACCAAATTATTCTGGCATCTGAGGCAGCCAATACTACAAATGCCTTTAGGTGCTTCCATGCCCAGTAGCTTGATATGGACTCAGTGCTGCTCATGAATTCAAAGTTTTTGACAGCATCTATAGAACATCAACCTCAGCCGAGTATACCTGAAGGAGCATCTCCACCCCCATCGTTCATCCCGGACACTAAGGTCCAGCGACAAGGGCCTTCTGGTGGTTCCCTCACTGCGAGAAATGAAGTTACAGGGAACCAGACAGAGGGCCTTCTTGGTAGTGGTGCCCACCCTGTGGAACACCCTCCCACCAGATGTCAAAGGCAAAAACAACTACCAGACTTTTAGAAGACATCTGAAGGCAGCCCTCTTTAGGGAAGCTTTTAATATCTGAAGGACTATTGTATTTTAATATTTTGTTGGAAGCTGCCCAGAGTGGCTGGGGAAACCCAGCCAGATAGGCGGGGTATAAATATTATTATTATTATTATTATTATTATTATTATTATTATTATTGTTGTTGTTGTTGTTGTTGTTATTATTGTTATTGTTATTGTTATTGTTATTGTTATTGTTATTATGTCATCCCATTTCCCATTCCTACCTATTTTTAATGGCTTTTTATTGAGTTTTAAATTGGTTGTTCATATACATATTCCATTCACTCTTTAGCATATATTGTACACATATAAAAACCAAACAATAACAATATTTCTACAATTGTCATAATCCCTAGAAGAAAGGCTTCAGGTTTCTTCTCAAAAGTTTGTCTGAATTTTTTAAAAAAATTGTCATAGACAGTGTTCCAGAATTTTTTTATTTTGTCACAATCCCACCACATGTAGTACATTGTTCCTTCCCCTTGATTACACCTCCAGCATAGATTTGACTTTGATTTATATACTGTATTTTGGGCCATTTGCTGGGGGTCATGTACCACCTATACAGCATTTTCATAAATTTTTCTTTTATTGTGTAACAGGCCATGAATTTTAAATCTTTTTGCCATAGTCTTTCCCAATCCTCCATCTGTATGGAGTACCCAAAACCTTTTCCCCAATTGACCATCACATCTTTGATCTCTTCATCCTTGACCTCCAAATCCAGCAGGAGTCAATAGGTTTTTGATAATGTTTTCTTTTCGTTTTGTAGTAATTCTTTTTCTAATTTTGATGTTTCTTTCTCAAACCCAATTTTCCTGTATATTTTAAACACATCATTTAATTGGTAGTATTATAACCAATCCACCAATATCTGATTTTTTTCAATTTTTTTAAAAAATTGAGTATGTTATGCTCTTCCTTTAAAATTTCTTTATAAGTTGCCCAATTTGATTCCATATTCTTTCTCTTCACTGAGAAAGCCTCTAAAGGTGACAGCCACCAAGGTGTCTTTGACTGCACTAAGTTTTTATATCTGTCCCAAACACTATACAGAGATTTTCAAAATATATGGTTTAAAAAAACAACTATGGACTTTCACTTTATTGTAAGCATGCCATTCCTACCTATTTAACCCCATACCATTTAAATGCCATTCCATCCCCCTCCTCCATTTAATCCATATTTACCATTTCCATTGTTTTTGTTTTTACATGTCAAATTCAGATTAATTGGGGAAATAATAAGGGACAGCATTTTGATAAGGACAGCATCATGTGGAGGCTGCAAAAAACAACAACAACCTAGCACGCATAGGCAGCACTGAGTCCAATTAACTTTACACAACAATAAGTCAAATAATTGTCAATTGCTGCCTTTTCATGACACTCAGAATCAGCTGCTTGAGGCAGACACCTTACTCTGCCTAGTGGTAGAGCTAGCCCTCCTCTCCCTTTGGGACAACAAAAATCCTTCTTCCCTGTGATCAGTCTGATGCCGGAAAAGCATCGGTCCACCTCTTCAAATGGAAGTTGCACCTCCTTCTCATCTCGTTACATATCCCAAGAGCAGCAGTGTAGTTTAAATCTTCTTCAAAGCAATCTCTGTTATTGTGGCTCACATTTCAGGCTGCTGGTTCACTGTGTGTATGGCCCAGTTCCTATTAACCACCCTCTCTACACAAATGTTCTCCTGTCTTCCTAACCTCATGCAGAAATTCAGTGGCAAGAGATGGTCCTCAGAAATAGAGGCTATGATACACAGCTGATCCCCTGCACCTTGATTTTTCAAAACCGTTGACACTGAGCCTATGGTTTCATTTTGAAAATGAAATGCGTTCCTCTTCCAACAATGGTCCCCATTCTTCAGAAACAGCTGGATACAATGTCCACGGAGATACCACTCTAGAACCCCTCCTGTTTCCAGAACTTTAGAAGTAGTCACTCACTACATTTGAATTTTTATTTTGTCTTTCCTCCCATGGCAGAGCGCAAAGATTCTTTTTTTATATGTGTGAAGTCTCAGAATACTGGAAACCTTGCTGGATTCCTTGGAAATAGCGCCAGCAGCTTAATTCTCCAATTTGTAGAGAATGTGTAGTAAAAGAAAAAGAAAGAGAAAGAAAGAAAGAAAGAAAGAAAGAAAGAAAGAAAGAAAGAAAGAAAGAAAGTCCCAGGGAATGCTTACAGAGTGTAACGCTTCCTGCCTTGCAGGATGGTATCAAATGTTTTAAATGATGTTTGCTGGCAAAGTCATGTATAGGTGCTATATCTTGCAACAGAGTGCATTAACATGGCACCTGGCAAGCTGAGGTTTAAAATCCTTTTCCATGCAGCTCAAAGCACTAAACCTGCTGCCAATAGGCCAGCAATTAGCCTTGTCAACATTCCTCCCCCCCCAAAAAAAAATCCAGCTCTGTTATAGCAAGCCTAATTGGCAGCAAGCCCCTGATTCCCAAGATACAGCAGCTATATCAGCAGCAGGGAGGAAAATGAAAGCAAGGAGAAAACAGGTGTCCAAATTGTTCCTGTACAGGGTAGGAGATGTGAAAGGCTTGCCTCTGCACCTAGGACTCAGTCACTGCAAACCCAGTTTCTGCATAATCTTTAAACACACACTGCACACACCATTTCAGGGCATCACTGAGGATTGTGCAAAGGAGGGATTTTTTTAAAAAGTGGGATATGGCTTATAGGCAGCAGTCATGAGCCACAAGAAATATATATGGCTGGCTGGCCTGCCTTACATATTAATTTTTATAATGCATACATACATTGTCTCTCGACAAAGTGCTTGAAACAACATGTAACCAAAAGAAAGTTAATCTTTTCTGAGCAGTAGTGGAATTGGTTCATTTTAGATGGGGATGCTCTTACCAGAGAGTAATGTGTATTACCTTGCTCACTTGCAGCCTGGTGTATTTGAGGACCTTCCCGGTCTTTCCACTGATGGGGTGGACTGGACTTCTGCCAAGTCCTCCTGACCCAACATCACTACTGCTTCTGAACAGTGAACGTCTACTGCAGTTTCAAATCTGGACCACTGTTCTTAGTAAGCTTTTCAAGCAATATATGTCTCAGACTATAGGAAAGCCACAGGAAAGCCTTTTCAATAATATTTTCCCAGAGTCAAGCAATGGATTTGCACAGAAAATCAATCTGCCCATTCAAATTTCAGCTAGTTCTGAGTCTCCTGTCATTCTTTCAATATTCCCAGTTGCTCATTTCACTTAAAGGCTCTGGGTGTTTACATCCTTGCATTTCCCTTTCATGCATGTGTTATGGGATTTGCAATCTTAAACATGTGTTACAGGATTGTATTATCGAGTGTGTGTTTTGCTCCATATGTATTTAATCATGGAGTGAATTATTATTGTAAAAAATAATATTTCAAAATTATACCGAGAGAGTGTTTTTTTTCTGGGGGGGGGATGCAGGGGTACGCATACCCTAAACATTTTGTGAATCTAAGTTTAGCCTCATTGAGGGGCAGTATTTCGATATGAGTAGGAAAATGAGACTACTGTACTCCTAAACATTTTTTTTTAGAAAAAAGCACTGTGTGTGTGCATATATAGAGGGAGTGTAAATAAATCTGGATAGTTCCCAAACCTCCATGTTGATGCCTTTTTAAGGAATAGTGAAAGATGTGTGACATAACTTACTGTTTAATAAGCAAAACTTTCCACTTATTGTTGGAAAGAAAGATCATCATGTTGGTTGCTACTTGTCTTGAGGGTACCATTTGTGACAAAAAGACAAGATAACAGATTTTTCATAGAATCATAGAAGGAACCATGAGGGTCATCTAGTCCAACCCCCTGCAGAGCAGAAATCTTTTGCCCAACCCACAACCCTGAACCCACAACCCTGAGATTAAGAGTCTCATGCTCTACCGGCTGAGCTTTCCCAGTGTAAAGGCCGCAGATAATTTTTAAATTAATACATTTTAAATTAATTTACAACCATCTCTCTCTGATTAAGCTTTGTTGTAAGCCAATATTGGTAGAAAGGCAAAATATTGTGGTTTAAATTTGAGGGGTGAGGAAACTTAACTAAGGCTTCTGAATCTAAAGCTTGCAGGCCAGCTTTTTAAACCTATGGCTCTCATGCAGTATCTCTCTCCTTGGAGCCATTTTGTTCCTTGGCGACATACACTTCCCCTTTTTTCATGTTGATTGAAGGGAAGTAGGTTAAGATATGAACGTGGGAGGAGTACTCAACACAGCCATTGATCTATATGTGCAAAACTGGTGCAGTAAGTAGTGAAGTTTGTATGGAGTGCCATCTTTAGAGTGCAATCTTATGTGTGTACTCAGAAGTAAGCCCCACTGTGTCCAATGTTGTGCAGCCTTGGAGCCCTACCTGCGAGACTCAGTACAGTAATGCAGCTTGCTAAACCCTGTGAAACAAGGTTGTTAAGATCGTTTATAGGTCAATAATTTTCAGTCCACATCAAGGCTGCTTCAGTCTTTAAAACACCCCAAGTGATAAATGTATTCTAGCTTTTGGTGCTGCTAACACAAGTAGATGAATATAGCATCAAGCCAGAAATGTGTTGACAGTGTATCTATTTAAATGCAAGGTGGTTCTGAAAAATACAGGAAATGTTATACACACTGAGCCAAGTTGTTCATTGGTACACTAGCACATATGGTTCTTATGATCACTCGCTGTTCTAAGACCCCCTGTTAGACAACCATATGTGTTGGCTAAATTCCCTAGGAGCGAACGAACTGTATTGATGGCAAACTGGCTTCCTTTTCTCCAAATGCCCTTCAGTTTCTTCATTTACATCTCACTTATAACTTTGCTTTTATGTAGCTATTTATACCTAATTTTGCAAAATATTAAGGTACATCTACATTTTCCTACTGAAGCACACAAATATAAATATAAACATTTTTAAAGGAGTTGAATCATGTTAAAGGAAAGAAGTATAATATTTGTCTTTAACTTGCATATGTTATTTTTCAAAACAATTCTAGGTATTGATGTAATTATGATGGAGGATTCCTCGTCACAACAAGAGTCCCGCCTAGGTTTTTAAAAAATCCTCTCTGTTAGCACCTACACGTGCAAATCTCCAGAAACCTCAGCTTCTTATGCCAGAGCAATAGATGTATTATATTTGTTCCAAATGTTTAAATATTTCAGAAGGAGGGGGGAAAGCTAGTCGTATCACCAGCTGGCCTGATCTGGTACCTGAATTTTAATTGAAGAGTGGTAATATTAAAAACTTGGTGTTCCCTGTGTTATGTGTGAGAATGGATGGATGTGCATGTATATGCATGATTTGGTTTGTGGACATGTATAAGTGTGTAATGTGTTGTGGGGGGAGGGTGTCCTCCCACTTTTCACATGGGGATGTGGCTGTTGGGCTGAAAAGGCTTCCCCCACCCTGGTATACAAAGAAAAGAAAATAGCATTTTATGGCCTCTAGAATATCTCAGCCTAGAAAGAAGGCTATTATGTCAGTACACTAAAGCCAGAGGAAGGAATCTTAAACTGCTTCCCCTCCTCTATTTTATTTGAACTTTGCAATCTAAATGTCCTACATTTTCTTTCTACACATTGTGAGCCTATATTATGGTAGCGCTCTACGGTTATTATTTTTCACATTCTGACATTTATTGACCACCCATCAAAAACATCCTCTGGGCAGTTCACACAAAATTGAGGACAATAAATTATATAACAATAAAGAAGTTAAAACACTAAAATCAATACAATTATCTGCATTAAAAAGGGGGGAAAGGAAACAGCACAAAAAGCACAGAACCATTCTACAATAACAGTTAGAACCCAGCTAAAAATAATTCCATGGGTTTTCTGAAGAGCCTGGGAGAATAAAAAATCTCCCACTGGTCTGAAGATCTGAAGGTAGATGCTAGGCAAGCCTCACTGGGAAAGCAATCCAAACTCAGGGTGCCACCAGTGAAAAGGCCCCCTCCCTGGGGGCCACCTCATCTCTTTAGGCAAGAGACCCTGGAGACTTTTGCCAATGAGAAAATCAACCTGCAATCACAAATCTCCCCTTACCTGAAGCCCCAGGCAGTTCATGAGTAGATGATGTAGCTGCTTTGCTGATACACCACTTTGGTATCTTCTGCCTGAATCCTGGCAGTACCTGGAGGAAGCTATCTTGCTCTCTGGAACTAAGGCAGAAATAATCAATTAGTTTCATCAGCAGATTGGCGGGGGAGGGGAACCCTTAATTCCAACCAGTACCACAGCTGAGAACTGCATCCTGACATGTACCTCTGGCAGTTAAGCAAAGAGTGAGCAAGGCAGTTTCCTGGATGGGTAAATATATAGAAAGCCTGCTTGACCTTTCATTTTCTTTTAAACTACTGTGGCGTTTGTACGGAGCCCCCAGTCATCTCACGGACTATTGACCCGTACACCACTAATCTGCTGCCACCAACCAGGTCCTCCCTGGTAAAATCACTTCAGTCTCAGTCAGCTTTTCAATTAATAAAGAAGAGTGTATTTTATTTCAGACATAAAACAAAACTTTTACAGCATTCCAAAAGGTGTTCCTCTTTACTTTCTTAATCTTATGTTCCTCTCTCTATCTCTGCTACCTCCCCACACTCAAGGACCAACTGCCCTAACTGTCTCTCTATTACCAACTGCCTTTCCCAACCAGCCAACCCATGAAACCCAACCAACTGCCCACCAACAACTCTCAACAAACTCCCCCGAACTAGTTTTATAGACCCACTGACTCCCCCCCCCCCCCGGGTCCTGTCTGAGCATCCTATTTAACTATTTCCCCTCCAGCATTCTCTCATATATGTTAACGTCACAACTACGAGTGGGGAACCTGTGGCTGTCCTGATGTTGCTAGTCTACAGTGCCTATCAGTCCAGCCAGACCGTGGCCAATGGCCAAAGATGATGGGAGTTGTAATCCAGGAACATCTGATGAGCCACAAATTTCCCACACATTCTAAATCTTGAGACAATTGAAATACAATCCTATATATACCTATTGAGTTGAGGTAAGTGTGCATAGAGTTGAAATGTTATGATATTTGTTATAGGATCGTTTTTTTAAAAAAATAATTGATGCTTATTATATTTCCTTGAATGTTATTCCCATTATATGTGTGTTCCTGTATCCTAGTTTTCAGCCAGGAAAGTAGGCCAGAAGACTATATTTTGATATACCAAAACAACAGCAAGAGGCAAAAGAAGATTTAAATACAAAGTGCAATTAACAATTGACTTGAATATAGGCCAAGTAGTCTTAATGATTATTTACAGTATTGTAATTTTTAAGTATAGGTTTAGAATCACTACACTCTGGTGTTTTTGTTTAGATATGGAAATTAGGGCTGTTGTTGTTTTATATTGGCTTACAACGCTTCATCACCCTTTAAAGGAAAAACCTCTTCTACAAAATTCAGATTTGAGAAGTATAAATAAATGTTCTTTATTTAATTGCATATATAAATATCCCTCCATTTCAGTATATATACCATTGGTATATAAAGCTCTTAACAGCTTGGGACCAGTTTATTTGTGGGATGATACCCCATATGTGGCACTGTTACAGATACCACATAATATTTGTTCTGCAGTTGTCAGAAATCAATCTTTTTGTGTGGCAGCACCTACACTTTGGAACTCCCTGTCTTACTGATACCAGGGAGGCTCCTTCACTGTAATTTTTGGGCGACTGCTTAACACCTTTTTGTTTAGGCAAGTCTGTCCAGGCAAGTAGAAGTTGATGTACTTTAATCTCTTTTTAGTTTACTGCTGATTTCAACTGTTTAAAAAATGTTTTAATTACTTGCTTTTAAATGTGTTTACTGATAATCTTAATATTTCTTGCAAACTGCTTTAGATGTTTGTTACAATCAACACATATACATACATCATTTTATTTGTATGCTGCCTTTCCATGGTTAAAACCATGCTCAAGGCAGCGTACAGCATAAAAAAACCATAATTACAAATTTAAACAATAAATAAAACACATCAAAATGTGCACAGTCAAATTGAACAATTTCCATATAAATCAAAATAAGAGTTATCAAAATAATAACAGAGATACAAAAGGTTAATATCAATAACAGCAACAACCCTTCCCCAACAACAACGACAAAGCTGCTAAAAAAAATACCCCAGCCAAAGAGTTTGTTCAACAGCCTCAGCTTTTGTTGCTGGAGTCAGTCAGGGCCTCGCCCTCCCAGACCAGGTGGGGCAAGGCCTACACCACAGCTATGTGGTATATAAATTTTGTTAAAATAAATGTGTTATTATTATCTATTAAATTTGCATACAACCCTTCATTGGAAGATCACAGGGTGGTTCGCAACATTAAAATACATGAGAACACAAAATACATCATAAAAACAAAAACAAACCAATAACCCCCCCCTCCCACAAACACAGCTTCTAAGAGGCCAGGGTGAGCTGTGGTCCTATTTAAGCATTGGACTGCATATATGCCATACATTGAAAGGACATCTCCTTCAAAGAATCCTGAGAGCTGCAACTCTGTTAGGAGTAAACTACAGTTGCCACGATTCCTTTTGGGGAGGCGGTATATGGTTTAGGTATGTGGTGTGTACAGAGCTTTAGTCTGGAGTTGCTGGTTGGAATGTTGGAGCAACATTCAAGAATGCCTTGTCTCTGCTTGGAGCTATCCAGGGTGCTAGCCACCTTGTTAGTTTGTCTTCCATGCCTTGACACTTGGTTTGCCTCACCTTATATATATGAACCTGTGCTTTGCTTCATCAGGCCTTGCTTTGCTCTGAGTTTTTTTTTTTGTCGTGCTGTGTTTTGCTGTGCTTATCTATTGTTTTTAAATTGTACTCCAACTTTGTGCAATTGTTATTCACACTTTGGAATAACATGTATCTTTCGATAAATGGTGGGCAACCACGCCATCACCAGTGTTCAGAATGGCAATATGTATCGAAATACAGACTTTAATCTTTCTGGATTTGCCTGTTTTAGTATAAAATGAAACATCTACTATGGATCTGTTAGATATAAACCCAGAGTTCAAAAATGTGCTCAACTGTGTAAACATTAGTTGGGCTTTTTCTAGGGATTGTAGGGGGAAGGATTTTCAATTGTCCCTGGACTACAACTCCCATCAGCTCTAGCAAGCATAGCCAATGATCAGAGATGATGGGGGGTGTAGTCCAACACCTACTGGAGGGCCAGACAAATACCCACCAATCTTTCAAATGCATCTCTCAATCTGTGAACCTCAGTGGGAGCAGTACAAGGAAACAAGCTAGTAAGGTTGTGAAAATGAGTAAGGACTGGATTTGTTAGGCTTTTTTCTGACTGAAAATACCATGGGAATAATTAGGAACACAGGCTCTAAAACATTACACGAATCATGTATCTATTTCTCTTCTGTGGGATTTGTACAATTGGATTATGATGCAGCTGCCTCAGTCCACACTACAATCATGACTTGAAACCTCCCTGATCCCCAGATCAAAGCACTAGCAACCTGGTGTGTTTCGTGGGCTTTGGTCCAACATAGTATAACCCAAGACTCTTGATCTCAGGGTCATGTGTTTGAACCCCATGTTGGGCAAAAGATTCCTGCATTGCAGGAGGTTGGAACCTCCCTGTGGTCCCTTCCAACTCAACAATTCTATGATTCTATATCTGAGGGAACCCCTTTTGTGCTGTGCATGGGATTGCCTTTGAAGCTGCTAAGTGGGAATGCATTATGAACCTACAACTGGAGACAGTGCAGCTGCTTTGTCCATTCCCAGGCTCAAGTCAAAATCCTGGTTTTGACTTCATGGCTTGCGGCTCTCTTATGGCTGGTTGTCTCCATAAGTGCCTGGACTTGCTTTGGATCTTGATATACTTGGTGGGGATAAAACAGGCCTAGGTGGTTTGGTGCTACAGCTGAAAAGTAGAAAGGTTAAGCAACCTCTTCCAGCGCATATTATTATTATTATTATTATTAGTCCTTCATATCCCACACTCACAACAAAAAAGGCATGTGGGCTTAGACTTGTGAGTTCAATTGCCTACAGGATATTCTGTGTAAATTCCTGTGAGAACCTTTTAGAGAAGAAAAGGTGCTGGCCTAAAAATGCACTGAAATATCAATAATTAAGCAACCCAGTCCTGCTCAAAGTCAGTACATGAACCACCTCCACGCTGCCGAGATGCACCTTATGCATCTTTGCAATCTATGAAAAACAGGTGAGCTATTTTCAAAACTTGCTTTGACATTTATTGTTACTGGCATCATCATCAATCAAAATTGTGCTAGGAAATATGTGTGCCGTTCTCAGACCTACTGCATCACAGGAGACCCCCATCTCTCACTGTTTAACCCAGCCTGCCAGAGACTGATGTAAACAACAAATGGGTCTATGCCCAGGAGGATTTCCCTTGCAATACAGTAAGGCTCAGAGGCTATATATAAGGCTAAACAGAAGAGGGATTATGTCGTTGCTGGTTCCAGGCATTCCACCTTCCCCATCTGGATATGGGCCTGAAAAACTGAGGAAAAGTTGGGAGGCATGGAGGGTAAGTTTTAAATAAGCACACATGGTGCCATAGCCAACATCATTACTGATCACAGGGTGTGTCAAGTTATCAGCCTTAGCTTCCTAGCTTTGTGGAGCTTGAGCCAACATGAGAATTTTTTTTAATCACTGAATTGGAATCTGCTTTGAACAAACCAATCATGTGAACCTTTCATCGTAAGCAGAGATCACAATTCAACCTGCCAGCTGCTTAAACCACTTTGGAGAGCTTTGCATCTGCATGCAAACAAGTAATCGCCACATGTAATAAACACCTCAGCTGGCTGATGAACCATTAGCCAAGATCTATTTGTCCCCTCCCTCAAAAAAAAAAAAAATCTATCAGTCGGCTTCATGCACCATGAATTAGCTGTTAGTAATATGAATTATTACTAATAATTCAGTTGCATGAATGAGCGATTAGTAATATGAAGACAGCATAGACTTACATCTTCCTATAGGCTAAGAGAATAAACTCTAAGAAAAAAAGTCAACAGCTGTTTAAGGTGCAGCCAGGAGAAAATGTGCACTGCATATCTTGCTAATATGCTGTCAGTCAAGTTAAGTTTATTTATAGATCCCCATTTCTGCTACTACTGCACACTCAGTGGGTTAACAACAGGCACAGCAACATAATAATTAAGTACAATAACAGAATAATTAAATTCATTACAAAAATGAATGTTACTGAAATAAGGGTAATATTAAAAAAAATATTACGGAATAATTGAGCATGTTTTCATGATATAAATGAAAAGTTAGTTATTTAACAGCATACACAGAGGCTTAGGGAGGGCAGCAGGACAGGCAGGGCGCTACTGCTGCAGCCTCTTATTGTTGTGCGCCTGCCCACGAACACAATGAAGCATGTTTGTCCATTTCATATTGCTAGTAGTGGAGGAAAAGACTGGAGACAATGGACACAAGTAAGAATGGGGTAGAATTTCAGTTTGAATTTTCATGTGAGTCTGCTTAGCCTGGACTTCCTGAACCAGCAAGCAAATCTAAATGCTGTTATTGTTTGAAATTTGCACTTCATTTGGTTATAAATTGGTGGAGGAGGGGTTAGGATAGGCTGGGCCTGCCCCTCCATGGTTGCTGCGGAAAGGGAATTCCATTAAAGGAATCCTGGGGCTTGCCCTGGAATGGGACTAGGGCCGGCAAGCCTTCGGGGAGCATGTGGATGAGAATTGAGGGTCTGTGATTCAGCTCCATTTCTCCCCAACTTGCTTTTCCCCGCACTGTCTTTCGGTGGTGCCCGGAAGTTAGTTCTGTCACCAGGCGGGGGGACAGATAGTCTTAACCAATGTCTAAACAACCACTCACAGTTTTGTATTTAAATAAAGTTGTGGCCAAAATTATGCCAAAAACCTTAAACAAAAATTAAGTGTGCGTTGTGAGTTATTTGGGGGGTGGCTTGGGGACCTCGACACGCAATGGTGGAAGACAAGTTTTCAAAGTTAAACATTAAGTAAGTAAATAAGTATATAAGAAAAAGTAACACCCTCTCTCTTTATTTGGTAAGTAAATTTATCTGACAATGCGACAATCAGATTTTGAATTATATAGGGCAATGGTTGTTGCAGTTCTAGAGGGTAGAGAAGTTAAAAATTATAGAAGCCAGGCTAATCAGCAAACAGCACAGAAATTCTCAGTCAGGATGTGTGTGTGCTTGCGCAAGTTGAAGTTTTAATTGCCTTATTTGTTTCTCAGTGGCAGTAACATTAGTACTTCGGTTATCTCTCACTGTCTACTCCATCACTGTAAACACACTGGGGTGGTGGTGGAAGGCCAACTAAAATGCAGATACAATTCCAAATAGCTCATTGGAAGTGAATCTTAATTTCTATACTGTGTAATACTGCTACTTGGGTTCAAACAGCCAACCGTGGATATTTGCTAGGCCAGAGGTATGCCTAAGAACTTAGAAGCTGCCATGATGTGGATTCAGGACTCTGCACCTAGTTTTGAAATCATAAAAAAGGTTCAGTAAGGGCTAGATGTGTCTGCCCAGGCAGAATAAACAAACCTGAGGAGATTCCAGGGAATTTTTTTATTTCCGCATTTGTAGAGTTAACCTGCAAATTAATGATGATCCTCTACAGTCTATTTGTTCCTATTTTAAATAATATTTGCTCCCAACTAGTTACTGTTATACAAGTTATTCATCACCTCATCCATCTATTACTTTATTTTCTAACAATCTGGTCCCATATACATTTGCAGAGTGCTTCTTTTGCTGCCATATAAGAAGATAAAAATCCAGGCCCATCCTTCTGATACTTTCTCAAAAAAAGGGAGCTTCTGAATCTTTTCTTTGGAGTAGCTTTTCCATTTCTCAAAAATGGGAGGGTTGGAGAATCGAGAGGCCTCCCTGCATGCACCTCCATGACCCAAAACTAATGAGGAGTTGTGCTTGCCTTGGTTCCTTCTTCACAACTACAAGTCAACCTCCACTCTCTCCAAAGCAGCGTACTCCAAAGGGTCCCTCATCCACATATAAGACAAAACTATTTTGTCACAGGTTCTCTCAGACTTAAAAGAAACCTTGCTGCCTTTAATCTTGTAAGAAAAACCCTTCAGAAGAAAGGTATACATTTCAGAACTACTTACACCCTTTGGCCTAGTACTTCAAGGGGCAAAGGAAGGCTCTTCTCTCACACTGATGAGGATTTTGAACCATTCTCACACAGGATGGTGAAGTAACATGAGGGAAGACTATATATGCTCTTTTAAGTTTTTCCTTACTGTCACTTCTGGTTCCCACAGAATATTCATTCGGGCCTTCTCCTTCTGATCTGCTTCATTAACATATCTTACAATCTTTCCTTGTTCTTTATTCCTATTAATAATATTCTCTCTTAACTAGTTTTTTTTTAAAAATACAGGTTATTTCTCCTCAATAGATATATAGCTTTACTGTATTTTGTAACAACCTGATCCAATGCATGCTTACTTGGAAGTAAGTCCTATGACATTCTCTGGACATTACTGTGCCAAGTAAGTGTGCAATGGATGGCAGTTAACAGGAGCAACATTCCCCTCATCCTTGTCTTAACAAGGACCTTGATCCAGAAACAGGAGCTGGAGAATTATATAAACGTAATACAGGAGGAGTAGAATAGTGGTGGTGGAGCTGCTTACCATGTCAGTCATAGAAAGAAATGGCAAGCTGATTCTATCTGAGGCATTTTCACTCAAAAGAAATTTTTAGAAGTTTACGAAAGCATTTAGTAAAGACCTCAGAGCCACAGACCTGCAGTGTTGTATAAGCCTGGCATTTGAAAGCCATCCCTGGGAACTTCCAGACTGTCACTCATTTCTTGTGGGATTCAGTCACATCCTGACAAATTCAGGCTGAGCAATTACCATAAAGCTGACCTGGAGCTCCTGCAAAACAAACCAGCTTCTCCCAGAAGTCCAGGCTTTCTGAGGTAACAAAAGTGGCGGGAAAATGCGTGTGAGGGAAAGTGTTCCTTAACGCAACAATGTCTAATCTCCCCACAAACAAATCAGCATCAGTGTTTACTAAATAGCCTTCGTAGTCTAATCTCTCTTCAAACAAATCAGGCTGAATGCTCATTAAACAGGTTGTCTAGAAGTCACCCTTGCAATCTTTAAAAACATTCATGTTCAACAAGGCATTTGATGGCTGGAACAACCTGCTCATGGCAATCTTGAAATTAGCAGCTGGGAGCATGTGTGACTGCTTGGAAATGTTTTCAGGTGCTTTAAATGGTTTAAATTTCTTTTTTTTAATGTATTGTTTTGTTGTTTACTGTCCTGGGGTTCATTGTCATCAATACCATCTTCACCACCATCATCTCTTGAGATGAAGGTTAAAAGGAAGGGGCTGCAGATGCTTGTGGGGGCAGGATCTGTGGTCAGTGATGTAAAACTGCTGAAGCAGAGAGGGGGTACCTGCAAGAGAGAATTGTTAAGCTGGGAATGGCAAAGCATCTTTCTCCTGCCCACAGATTTCTCCCTTGTAAGCACCCACATCTGCAGACTAGCACTACTAAGGATATCATGGTCTAAGACCCCATATTTCACTCAAAACATCTCTCTCTAAATTTGAAGCTGAGGACATCTCCAACAAGCCATAAAGGCTTTCTTTCCCTGTTGATACCCAGGCTGTGTGGCAGGCCTAAAAGGGAGGAGGGATGCCATTCTGAAGTGTATTTCAAAGGATTCATTTCCTCAGCGGGAAGAAGAATTTCTGGGTTCCAACCATATCTGAGAAAGAAACTGAATAATCCTTCTATCTGTGCTGTTTTCCAAACCACTGGCTACTTATTTTGTGCCAAATATCTGGCACTGAACTGTAGCCAAAAGGCATCTTTTTTTTAAAAAAGAAGATCAATACTTCCTAAATGGTATATTAAATGCACAGGACCTGAATCTTGCTCCCGTTGGCTTTAGCTGACTAACCCTTGAGTTTGCAGGAAAGATCACATTGCACTTAACATTCCTAATTTCCTTTGGCGTTGATGGGGGCGATCATTTTGAGATCAATGTGAGGGCTATCTCTGTCTCGACAAAAGACTTTGCCTCTATTCAATTTCTCTCATAACCTTCTATCTTATTTTATATATGATCATATAAGTGCTTTCCATTAGGACCAGCTTGAATTAGTACCTGTCCCTTAGGATTGTTAGTAGTGTTCATGAAAGAACCATGATTCTCTGTCTTGGAGAAACTGCCCGTCTTCCAAACATCATGTGTTATGAAACTTCATTTTCTTTTTTTTAATATATTTGTACCCTGCTTTTCTGTCCAAAAAGGAAGCCTAAAGCAGCTAACAATAACATACCAAAATAGATTACAATAATGTAAAAACAAACCAAGCAAAACAAAATGGCTCCCAGTGCCAAACAGCTGGTGTGTGCTGAGAGCCATCACTCTGAAGCCAATCAGCAAGCAGTTTGTGATGCCAAGACCCATCCTGTCTGAAAGCTAGCCTCTCCGCATTAATCAGCTGAGTACGTCTTCCTTGAGCACAGGATCAAATGGCTCCACACACCTATCAAAACTGATCTGCAGGATGATGGTGGTGAGGGAAGAAAGGATCTGGTCCACATGCTGGATTGTTACCCGATCCTCCACCTCAGTCTCTGTCCTCCATCCATATAAGCAAGTAGCATTATCAGGGTTCAAGGACACAACGTTGTCCTTGATAGCACTCCAGGAGATAACACTCCAGGAGCTTGCAAAGCAGAGCTGGTGTGAGTATGGCATGAGGAGATAAGAATGAGGCTGGGGAGTGTCTAGAGGGCACAATAAAGATGTATGGAGGGCCACATTCACCCCCGTGGCCTGAGGCTCCCTATTTCTGCTCTAGTGACAGAATGCTTGCCTAGCTCTTGAACAAAAATATTAAAAAGTGACAACCATTGGAAAACTATCCCCCCCCCAAAAAAAACTACAAGGCTTTTCAAAGACATTTGTCTGTATTTTCTAAAAGCAAGAAGATGTACAGCTATCCTCTCCCACACAGCAATGCTCAAGCCCAGAACAAGCAATAAGTCTGCTTGATTTGTATGAGAGGACAGGATCTCAGCTCCATTGGCACCTATTTAGATACGTGTTAGTGGGAATAAACAGTTAAGCGAAAAGTGAGTTTTTAAAATCTCTGGTGAACACCTCACCACTCTCTGCACTGCTTCATCTAGTGGCAAATGTAAAATCTGAGAGACGCCAAAGTCTGCTGAGGGACATGCCGTGAAAGCACACACACACAGCATGAGTTTCCTCTGCAAGTCTTAGAGCTACTGCTGGATGGTACCTTCCTGAAGAAATCTCATCACTGGGAGAGTGCTTTGTGGTATTAAAAGTCCAATTAAAACAAAATCAAATAGTTTCATTAACTGCAACAACCAAAAATTATACTGCCAATTGCTTTCTCCTCATTTAAGGGCATTTACATCTGAATGACTTTTTTCAACTGTGCGCGTGTTTGTAATTAATGCAATTACAAGCTGGGGATCTTTCCCCAAAACTAAAAAAGAAAAGAAAAAAGGAATGTTATCAGTTCTACTGTTTTAATTGAAATAGAGTTGTTTTCAAGCGTATGGTGAATTATGTAACTTCCATTATTGGAACACAATATTTGCACCCTGTAATAAGTCAGCGTCAGCATCTGGGTGTGTGCCTCTTCAGTTTGCGAGAAGTTTGCAGATCCAACATCAATAGCTTAATTTATTTAGCTTACGTCTATTAATTACTTGTACTTTCACTAGTTGGAGCATCTTATGTAATGATGGCAACAGCACTGTGAGTCTATCAGCTGTCTGCTCATCCCCTCCTCCTAAACTGTTTTTTCCAGTCAGGAAAGGAAAGAAGACGCTGTCTACAAACGGAGGTGGTGGGGGAGGGGGAGGTAATGGATGGTGTGTGAAGAACTTGCAACTTTCCACCTGGAAGACTGACCTGCAGATGTCTCTTCCCCACAAGAACAGCAGTGGCCCGGGGAAGGAACCACTGGTTCTCCTTGCTCTGTGAAATCAGCAGGCATTATGGCATGTCTTTTCAGACCTATATGTGTTCTAACAATTAAATACACCCCACAGTGGAAAGGATCACTGTCATGCAGAACAGTCCAAGGTCTGACTCCTTCTGGAAAAGGAAATTCCTGGTGACTTCTCCAGCCTGGAGCCCAGCACTCAAGGCCGCTTCTGCCTTGGATGTTGCCAGCACTGAGGTCTTAAGGAGCATGCTACTCCTCCCACAAAGAGGACTGGTTTCCTCAGGGCAATCTGACTGTCTCAAGGGGTGATGCTCTCTCTGGGGGTCCCAGTTTGGGAAACTCTGGCTCAAAGGATCTCTCTGCTGATAGTCTCCAGTCCAGGCTCAATATCAGTGCCTGGGTTCATCATCTCCACAGCTGTCCTCTTGCCTTTGAGAGCCACTCCCAATCCTTGGCTTCTGGTAACAACTGATGACACCACCGGTTTTCCTTATCTAGATGGTTCCTCCTCCCTGTCAAAGCCTTAGTTGCTGTTCAAGGTTCGGGCTATCACAACACTCATAGCTGCCATCTGGTGGGCATTCCACTAATTACACAATATTGCTTGCATTTTTTAAAAAATTTTTTTCAAAGAGTAACAACTGCCCAGCTCACCTCTGCGGCAGTTAAGAAGCAGGTAGTAACAGCAGCAGCGGTACATGACAACTTATGACAACTTGACACTTTACCCGTTTTTTAAAAAAATAAAACAATGGCCTTGCCTTACAATTTACTAAATGATACAACATAAGATCGGGGTGGCGGGGGGGGGGGGGAGAGATGTAACGGGAGGAAACCTGACAATAGGATCAAGAAGAAATTAATTCAGCCACCTTGGGTTGGCATACATATAATTTTGTATATAAAATAAAAAATAAGCTGCTGAAACAAATGCATTTTAAGATGCTTCTTAAAGGCTGGGCTGCATTGAATGGGGTGCATCTCTCAACAGGTAAAGCACACCAGAGAGAAGGTAACAAAAAAAAACCAAAAAACCACCACTTGGACAGGGGCAGTGGGGTAGAAGAAAAATGGAAAGCAAACAAGAAAAGTCCAAGAAACTATGAAAAGGCACAGACAATGCATGTACTGAAAAGTTAAGAACGAAACCTTGAACCCAGAGATAGCAGGAGAAATCTCTGCATGCCCTCTTCCTCTCTTGCCGCCAGAAGGGATATAAGGTAAGAAAGAGATGCAAGGAATTACCGGTATGTGTTCAAATACACAGAGAGAGACAGAGCTGAGCAAAAACAACCCCTAAAGTCCAGAGCAAGAGGCCTAAGAGGAGTCCAACCAAAAAGCAAATAATTGTAAAAAGAACAAACTACTGAACAAGCAGTTATCAACAGAAAGAAGAGAAAGAATCTTGATGAGATGAAAAAGCTAAACGAGACCAACGTTAGCATTGTGGAAGATGAGATGAAAACAAAAATTAGATAGATAGATAGATAGATAGATGATTGATAGATATAGATAGATAGATAGATAGATAGATAGATAGATAGATAGATGATAGATAGATAGATAGATAGATAGATAGATAGATAGATAGATAGATAGATGATAGATAGATAGATAGATGATAGATAGATAGATAGATGATAGATAGATATAGATAGATAGATGATAGATAGATAGATATAGATGATAGATAGAGCACCACACTATAAGATTTGGAGCAGTAGAAATGTCTGAGGATATGGAGTGGCTCTCAAAGAAAACAGAAGGCAGAGGTTGGGACAAACAGTGGAAGTGACTTTGACTAAGAAAGCTTTAGGAGATAAAAGAGAGTGACAAAGAGGATTACATACAAACAGGAGGCAAACAGGAGGGAGAAAAATAAGACTTTTAAAGCAAAGCAAAAAACCACCTCACAAAATAAATAGGAGGGGGAAAGAGAGCACAAATTTATAAATGGAGAAAATCAGACAACAGATGGAATTTGAACCATGAATGTTCAGCAGTACAAATGTACAAGCAGGAGGCAGCACAATTCAGGAATGAGCCAAGGCTGAGCAGAGCAAGAATGATGAAGATGAAAACTTATGAGGATCACACAAATGAAGAGTGGATGATACCACAGACTTAGAAAACATCAGCACTAGTGGTAGATGGTGCAGAAATAGGAAACAGATTTGAGTTAGTTGAATGGGGAAAGTATCAGGTTGCAGGAACGGAATTACAATCTCTTGGTGAAGCAGTAGAACTGAACACCAGAGCAAATAAAATCAAATGATAATCATAAAGGGAATGTGGAATATTAGAAAAATCAACAGGTGAGCATGAGGAAATGATGACTAAATCAAGACTTGTGAGCAGCAGAGGAAGGAAACAGGGAAAGATCAAAGTAATAAACAGGGGGAGAATAAACCTGAAGGATTCTGAATCAGCTGTTTGATCAATGTGCACATCACCACCTAGCAAAACAGGAGACAAAAACGGCAGAAAAGATTAAAGCCAGACTTCAAAATCAGCTCTCTCTCCCCCCCCCCCCAAAAGTAGACATTGAACCAGGAGGGTGGTACATAACAGCGAGAGTAGCGCTCGCTGGAGAAACTAGTCATGCAGCATGGGATTCAAACATGGGGAGGGCAGGGGAAGGAATAGAAGAAAAATAGTATCTTGGAGAAAGAAGATGTACACACACACACCCTAAGAAAGACAGTGAAAAGGAGAACCAATGGGAAGTTAATGCAGCAAAAGTAACCCATGTCAGAAGCAGAGATCCAGGTGTCAGTCAAATGCAAAAGTAAAACAGAAAAAGCATAAATAATGAATTACAGAAGCGTAACAGATACCTTGATAAGATAGATGAAAATAAAATAAAAGTGCAAAGCAGGGGAAGGCGGCATAACCATGGCTTTTGAGCAAATCACCCTCAAAGACTGAGGGATCACTCAAATCCACAGCTTAATACAGCAGCCAATAACCAATTAAAATAAGTAATAAGCCATTGGGGGGAAGGGTACCTTCAGTAGACCTTCTAGGCTAGGATGTGTCTTGGGTGGCTTCCAGATAACACATTTAATGAACATTCGTCTTGATTTGTTTGTAGGGAGATTAGATTATGTTGCATCAAAGCATGTGTTGCCCCACACTTTCTGGTGTGTTTTCTCATCCCTTTCCTCATCACAAAAACTCTGATCTTTTGTGGGAAGTGGGCTTCTTTAGCCATAGTCCCAGATCAGCTTTAGCTGTGCAGCTTGAATTTGCTGGATGGGATTGAAGCCCACACCGCAGACTGTCTAGAAGCATACTATGTGTGTTGCTAGAACGTCACCTCTAAGCAGCGATGGTTATTGCTGGGGCAATAGGGGATGGGTTGGATTGAACTATCATAACCTTTATGCTTGCTTTAAGGAAGTATTATCATGTAATGGGCAATAAAACTAGGCAAAATGGGTAAGCTAGGTCCTTAGGCCGTAAGGTTACCGGATTTTTTTCAATGAATCCGGGGACACTTTTCAACTTCAGTAGAAATGATAGGATTTTGTCAGGGGACTGATTTGTAAATCCAGGGACTGTTCCCGAGAAACAGGGACGTGTGGTAACCTTACCTTAGGGCAAATGATAACTCTCTAGCAATTAATGCAATCTGTTGGGGTTTCCCAGCAGAAAGGTGCAGCTCACCTGGAGATAAAGGTTAGATTCCCACTTGAGGGCTCTGTGGTCTCTAACATATACGCAGCATAGCCTCATTACTCTGTGTACAACAGAACTGCTGGAATTGACTCCTGTCCTGATACCAACTTAAAATAGAAGCACTGTATATGTTAACGTATTGTGCTGAAAAGAAAAAGAGAACAACTATTTTTGTTTCCGTCAACACTAATTAGCACATGATTTACAGCCACCTGGCACCTTTTGTCACAAAACTGAATAAATAAACTCAAATTTAAAAAGAGTAATATATATTGTTGTACACCAACCTAATCACATAGCAGTCTGATATCTCAGGGGTTCCAGGAGCTACCCAGGGTCTATGTTTCCTTTTGGAAATGAGGCACAGTAGAAACTGTGGTGTCTTCATGAAATATGTTTTATTTACACAGATATACAACCAGAGTCTACGATGGAGGGGTTCACAGCATTAAAGCCTCAAAAGGGCATTGCTTTTTCCATTGCTGTAGCCTTAGACTCAAACAGAAATCAAACATGCCTCTCCCTCTTCCATTCCTGTTTGCAGCTTTTCTTCCAGATTCTGGCTCACAAAACTCCACTCAGGCCTTTCGTCTTTCTAACCAATAAGACAGCTGAGGGAGAGCAGGATTGCCATACGTCCAGATTTTCCCAGACAGGTCCAGAATTCAAACGATGAAAATGGCACCCAGGGGGAATTTCCAGAAATCACCTAAATGTCCGGGGAAACCCAGACGTATGGCAACGGGGGCAATTCCTTGCTGAAAATGTCTCAAAAACTGAAAAATGGGGGGGGGGGTTTAGTGGCTCAAAAGCTGTTCAAAAGCAGGGCAGCACTGGGACCCAACTGGATACTGGCAGGAGCAAGACCCAATGGAGGAAAAGCAGTGCCAGGGCTGCGGGAGCCCTTACGCCACCTTCTCAAAATCCGGCAGGGCAGGGCAGGGTCCACCCTTCCCCCCAAAGAAGATCACAACTCAGTCCGGATTTTCACTTTTGGAAGGGAGACCCACCAATTTGTCCTTTGTCACAGAACTACTTCCTTTGTTCCCTTAACGACCCATACTTTAGTGGGACATTACCAGGCTGGCCTGGCTATTCCAGCAATTGAATCTGGGCTGGATCCAGGAATTGAAGGAGGGCTCAGACATACAGCCTACCCTATAACTTGTAACAATATAAAAGGCACATGTGAATTGGTATTTTGCCTTTCCTTGTAGTTTGTATTCAAAATCTTATTTATTTCTGTGGATCTTTCTGTGCTTCCCAAGATGGGCATCATATGTTCAAGGCGTATCTGCAAAAGCAGATCTGGGATGCTTTCAATAGCAAGTTTATCTTTTGCATCCTTGTTACACAGAATCACATATGCAATCGGTTAAATTACACGATGCCCCAGTTTAACGCACAGGTCTATCAAAAATTGCACACCATTTCTCATTCAAAGGCACGGAGATCTAGCTTAATTGCTCATTGTTCCCCATTTAAAAGCAGAGATCTGGGTTAATTACACATTGTGCCCCATTTGGTGCTGGTCTGGATCATTATTGTGCATTGCATGCACAATTGCTCAACTACACAACAACTTGTACCATGAATAACAATTGGTTTTTTTCTCACAAGCTCTCATTCTGCCAATACATGAAAGGAAAGAAACAAATATCTTGGGACTTCTCTGATCCTTTATTACATTGTTCTTCTGAGCAGTTTATTTGCAGCTGATCTGATTGTTGGAATGGAGAAAGTAGTGTGGTATTTGACCTTCTTTTTTGAGAGCCAAGAAACAATTACTGATTCCCTAAGTTGGGCTCTTCCTTTGGCCAAAGGAATCACTTCCCAGGCATGATTGAACGATCTTAAAGAGACAGGAGGACACAATATTCTATTAGACTACAGATAATAGGTTTTGGTTTGTTTCCCTGCAGCTAGCTGAAGGCATTTGGAAAGAGGGATTGCTGTTTGTGGCATGTGCAGTCATCCTAGTGCCACCTCTAGTCAAACAGATTTTAGTGGGGCTTGTATTGTTCCAAAAAGCTATTCGGCCAGAGGCAGGTGAGGCAATGTGTGTGCCATAAGGGAAGTGATCTCTATTTCTCTCTCAATGCTCCTAAAAAACTATTCTTTATTTCCAGCCATAAAAAAGGCTTAGCACACACAGGCAGACTTTTGAAGCATCCCTGGTTGCAGACCCTCCGACTGCCTCTATTTTCCAGGGTCAGTCTCGGAATTACAAAAGATGTCAGTTTCTGATTTGATACTGGAATATCACACTTTTCCTTAGGACATCCCTATTTTCATTGGAGAAATGTTGGAGAGTATTGAATTATGTGACCCGCGAGCCAAGGAGATAAGTAACTACACAACCTTTTGAAGACCTCTGAAGGCAGCCCTTTATGGGGAAGTTTTTTTTAATGTTTCATGTTTTATTATGTTTTTATATATGTTGGAATCCATTCAGAGTGGCTGGAACAACCCAATCAGAAGGATGGGTGGTGGTAATAATAATAATAATAATAATAATAATAATAATAATAATGGAATATTACATCCCTATTTTAATCAGATAAATGTTAGAGGGTATGTGTTGGGACAAGAGAGAGACACAAACACCCAGGTGTTCTACCAACATGTGAGGGCCTTGCAGAGTTGTGTTAGCTACTTTGCGGTTATTATTAAAGCTGCCCTCCATTAATCATTTAGAAAAATACAAATGAAGGCCAATATTTCTCATAAGAGGCAGGGATCATTCAGTACTTATAATTTTCAGCACCATATTTCATTTCCAGGAGCATAGCACTTGTTGACAATGGCATCCAGTCAGAACCATATTCTCTCTGTATTTGGGGATTGCTGTAGGCTTCCAGATCATTTACCCATTAGCCTTCCTCTTTTTCCTGTCTAATTGATGGGACCACATAAGGGATTTCAGGGTTGCAGGGCTGCTTTCTAAACACTAGTTTGCCAAAAGCTTTGTCTCTTCATTTTTTAAATATATCCACAGCCCTGTAAAACTCTTGTTCTGTTTTGCTCACACATTGTGCAGCTGGTTGTCATGGAGGCTGCTATACCAAATATGTTGTACCTTAGATCTTTCTGTAGGATGATTGCATATTATTCTTTCAATGAAAAAGCCAGTGAAAGCAAACAGAACATTTCAGGTTTATTTTTACTTATTTATTATTAAATTTGTATACCGCCATTCATCCGAAGATCACAAGGCAGTTCACAACCTAAAAATGTGTTGTGAATTTTCCGACAGCAGGATTCACTGATGGGGTGATCCTGGCTCAGGAAGATCAGGCTGCCAATACAAGAAATGTACATTTGTTCAGGCAACGTGTTTCAGAGAATCAACTGTTGAGTGGAAGATAAATCACTGAGTTTCAGAATTATATAAGACTACAAAGTTAGACCTTCTTAAGAGGAAATTGATGAGAAATGAGCGATCTGTCACATTTACCAAATGAGAAAAATGCCTTAGGTATTTCTTTTATCATGCATACACAGGAAATTATAGAACATTCCTTTACATTGATAACTTTCCCAGATGGCAGTTTCCCAATAGCATTTTATAAACATAGCTGAATGCCATTTCCCCCTCCTTTCATTTTAATATTTACTGTTTCTAAAACCGATTTTATATGGCTATTGCTAGGCAAACAAAGCCATTTCTGCAATCCTTAAAATAGATGGGCTGGTGGGGGGGGGGGGGAGTCAGATGAACTGTGCTAGTTGAAAGCCAACAAAGAGGGTTGTGGTTATTTGGTTGTTTTTTTTAAAAAAGGCAATATAATTGCCAGCACTTTTAAGCAGCCCTTTGGGATTCAGTTCAGCAAAATTAAGGTATTTTTTTTAGACAAAGAAAGAAAGGGGAGAAAGGATTCAAGTATATTTTAGAGAAGGCAGTTGCTTTCTTGACATATTTTTAAAATTACCAGACTGTTGAAATCTCTTCACAAAGCTACTTATTTAAAACTTCCCCTTTCTGCCACTTAGAAGGATGCTGAAAAACATTTGATTGCATTGAATAAATACCGTCTCTGCCAAATCCTAAATAAATTTTATCTGGAAATGTTTGCATGCAGTGAAATGGGACAACAGAGAGTAGGAAGAAACCTTGTGTGGGAATGTTCAGGGATGCAAGAGAGGATATATTGTGTGATTATATCCTTTCCAACTTGTGTTAACAAGTTCCACAATTTCAGCAGAGTAACATTCCCCTTTTTAAACTCACAGCGGATGGGTTTGCTCAGGCTCGCTAAACCTTCACCACTTGATGAAGAGGCATCAGACTCCTGGTCCTTGACAATGATAAAGCAGCAGTGTGGGGAGAGTACACTGAAGTTGATGCAGGTAATGATATTGAGTCATATCATGTTGTTGTTGTTGTTTAGTCGTTTAGTCGTGTTCGACTCTTCGTGACCCCATGGACCAGAGCACGCCAGGCACTTCTGTCTTCCACTGCCTCCCGCAGTTTGGTCAGACTCATGTTTGTAGCTTCGAAGACACTATCCAACCATCTTGTCCTCTGTCGTCCCCTTCTCCTTATGCCCTCCATCTTTCCCAACATCAGGGTCTTTTCCAGGGAGTCTTCTCTTCTCATGAGGTGGCCAAAGTATTGGAGCCTCAGCTTCACGATCTGTCCTTCCAGTGAGCACTCAGGGCTGATTTCCTTAAGAATGGATTGGTTTGTTCTTCTTGCAGTCCATGGGACTCTCAAGAGTCTCCTCCAGCACCATAATTCAAAAGCATCAATTCTTCGGCGATCTGCCTTCTTTATGGTCCAGCTCTCACTTCCATACATCACTACTGGGAAAACCATAGCTTTTACTATGCGGACCTTTGTTGGCAAGGTGATGTCTCTACTTTTTAAGATGCTGTCAAGGTTTGTCATTGCTTTCCTCCCAAGAAGCAGGCATCTCTTAATTTCGTGGCTGCTGTCACCATCTGCAGTGATCATGGAGCCCAAGAAAGTAAAATCTCTCACTGCCTCCATTTCTTCTCCTTCTATTTGCCAGGAGGTGATGGGACCAGTGGCCATGATCTTCATTTTTTTGATGTTGAGCTTCAGACCATATTTTGCGTTCTCCTCTTTCACCCTCAATAAAAGGTTCTTTAATTCCTCCTCACTTTCTGCCATCAAGGTTGTGTCATCTGCATATCTGAGGTTGTTGATATTTCTTCCGGCAATCTTAATTCCGGCTTGGGATTCATCCAGCCCAGCCTTTCGCATGATGAATTCTGCATATAAGTTAAATAAGCAGGGAGACAATATACAGCCTTGTCGTACTCCTTTCCCAATTTTGAACCAATCAGTTGTTCCATATCCAGTTCTAACTGTAGCTTCTTGTCCCACATAGAGATTTCTCAGGAGACAGATGAGGTGATCAGGCACTCCCATTTCTTTAAGAGCTTGCCATAGTTTGCTGTGGTCGACACAGTCAAAGGCTTTTGCATAGTCAATGAAGCAGAAGTAGATGTCTTTCTGGAACTCTCTAACTTTCTCCATAATCCAGCACATGTTTGCAATTTGGTCTCTGGTTCCTCTGCCTCTTCTAAATCCAGCTTGCACTTCTGGGAGTTCTCGGTCCACATACTGCTTGAGCCTTTCTTGTAGAATTTTAAGCATAACCTTGCTAGCGTGTGAAATGAGTGCAATTGTGCGGTAGTTGGAGCATTCTTTGGCACTGCCCTTCTTTGGGATTGGGATGTAGACTGATCTTCTCCAATCCTCTGGCCACTGCTGAGTTTTCCAAACTTGCTGGCATATTGAGTGTAGCACCTTAACAGCATCATCTTTTAAAATTTTAAATAGTTCAGCTGGAATACCATCACTTCCACTGGCCTTGTTATTTGCAGTGCTTTTTAAGGCCCATTTGACTTCACTCTCCAGGATGTCTGGCTCAAGGTCAGCAACCCCACTACCTGGGGTTTGCGAGATATCCATATCTTTCTGGTATAATTCCTCTGTGTATTCTTGCCACCTCTTCTTGATGTCTTCTGCTTCTGTTAGGTCCTTACCACTTTTGTCCTTTATTATGGCAATCTTTGAACGAAATGTTCCTTTCATATCTCCAATTTTCTTGAACAGATCTCTGGTTCTTCCCATTCTGTTGTTTTCCTCTATTTCTTTGCATTGCTCGTTTAAGAAGGCCTTCTTATCTCTCCTTGCTATTTTTTGGAAATCTGCATTCAATTTCCTGTATCTTTCTCTATCTCCCCCACATTTTGCTTGCCTTCTCTCCCCCGCTATTTGTAAGGCCTCATTGGACAGCCACTTTGCTTTCTTGCATTTCCTTTCATTGGGATGGTTTTTGTTGCTGCCTCCTGTATAATGTTGCGAGCCTCCACCCATAGTTCTTCAGGCACTCTGTCCAGCAAATCTAAATCCTTAAACCTGTTCCTCACTTCCACTGTGTATTCATAAGGGATCCTTCGCCACGGCAAGGCAGTGATCCATGAAGGGGGAGTCATATCATACGACCACACAAAGCTATGAATCAGAAATGGGAAACCTGTGGCCCTCCTCTGCTGCTGAACTACAGCTTCCAAAACCCCTGACCATTGTCCAGGCCAATTGGGAGTTGCAGCTCAATGACATCTGGAGGCCCACGGGTTTCCCCATCCCTTCTACAGTGGTGCCGCGCAAGACGAAAATAATTCGTTCCGCGAGTCTTTTCGTCTTGCGATGTTTTTCGTCTTGCGAAGCACGGTCCGTCGCAACTGCGCCTCTTCAAGAGGCTTTAGGAAAAAAGCGAACAAACTCGCAAGACGTTTTCGTCTTGCGAAGCAAGCCCATAGGGAAATTCGTCTTGCGAAGCGACGCAAAAACCGAAAAACCCTTTCGTCTTGCGTGTTTTTCGTTTTACGAGGCATTCGTCTTGCGGGGCACCACTGTATAGTTGAATGACAAGGAAGGAGTGCCTTAAACTCAGGCATCACTATGAATATCAAAGTGAAATAAGCCAAGGACATATTGGGAATCAGGTTAACTGTTTATATTATACTGGATTCACTGTTATTATGCAACCAAGAAAAACATTAATTATCCTGATTTTAGACTTAACCCTGAACTAATTGAACCACCTATTCTTTGTTCAAAATGAAGACATGCTCAGCAAGTTCTATTCTTAAATACGTTATGTCCTCCTTAACACCTTCCCATGAGTATTTGCGTAGGAAGCTTGTGAAGTGTCTCTTTGCTGAAGATTCCATAACTATGCAGTGCTTACCTTTACAGGAAGGCCTCTGGTCCGTAAGTGTGAGGGACAGCATGACTCAAACAGCCCCACTTATAACAGTTCTAGGGAAATAAATGAGTGAACACTAAAACATATTAAATGGAGGCAAAGTTCATAATATTTGAGGTGTACCTCAAATATTATGAACTTTGCCTCCATTTAATATCTTTTAGAGAGAGAGGTGGATGAAGTGCACACAGGTATGTGATTTACACCTTAAGATTTCACACACCATAAAATAATATTTGATTGTGGGTTACTTGAAGTCTCTGGAAATCTAAGCAGAACCCATACTACATAAATTCAAACCTATATCCTTGAAGTATCAATTTAAAGGGGGGAACCCAGCATAGCCTCACTTCCCCCAATGGTTTGGAGTAAGAGGGAAATCCAGATTACTCAGATAATCGTATGTGTAGGCAAGTGGGAATATATTTTCAAGATGAATAGCTTAAAAGGAGTTGGTATAATGAGCCTGTGGGAAAGATAATGTCAATTGCCTTCAATGTGATTTCTTTTTCTTAATTGAATTTTAAAAATGGATCAGGTGCTCTGAAAAATAATTACAAGGCTGCTGTGTTATTACACACACGGTTATGTTGCCCCCACTGATTATCGCAGTGCCAAACCTGATCACGGCTGAATTCCCGGATTATAAACTAACTTTCAGCCCAGTGACCAAAAGGTGCTAATTACACATTCTTCTTATAACAAGGCAAGTCTATCAGCAGCCTGTGAATCCCCCCAAACCTGCTGACTGAATATAGAATGGCCTGTCCCTAATGAATACAAGCTGAGTTTGCACTATTTTCCATGTCAAAATCAAGTTATTTCCAGGAAGAAACAAGGAGCTTAAACTGAATTAGAATATTGCAGCAGTATGAAATACAAAAGGGTGCTGTGCTATTATCTGGGGTGGCTGTCAATCTGATTTTTTTTGCCCTTCTCATAAACCAGAGACAGAAAATAGATAAGCTCATTTATATTATAAAATGCTGAAGAGGTCAGTGGAGTATTGTGCAAATCAAATTCTACCTTAAAAGACTATGTGGAGCAATGCAATTCTGATTTCTTATTCAATTTTGGGCACATATTGTAACAAGACAGCAGCAAGTCGCACAGCACCACACACAAAATCTTTAGCAGATTCTTCCCCTGAGCTCACAACACTGTGATCTATTTTTAATGGGTAAGAAAGTTACTCATTGTTAAAACAAGATTGATCTCATATTCTGTTAAGAAAGCAGCCGCAGAGACCCTGTAGTCCAAGCTTTCAAGCTTCACTGTGGTTGTTTTGTCCTGAGTACCATCATTTTATTTTCAGGAACACAGAATGTTTTAGGATTGTTGAGTGGAGGAGGTTGTGGGGGCTTTTTGGTAATGAAAAAGTTCTTGGAAGTTAACAAAAACATTCCCCATAAATATGATTTCTATTGTACTCCATGACTAAAAAGACAAAAATGACAAGAGACCTAAATTAGCGCAGTTTCTGTGGACACCAGCCAGGCCCAAAACATTTTGCTGCCTCATGCAAAAAATAAAATAAAATAAAAATTGAATTTTACTTCAGCAATGGCATCAGGACACCTGAAGGCATCAGGCTTAAGTGTCACAAATGGCTTTGTCCATCCACACCTTGCCACCATTCTTCACCCATCTTCTGCCTGAGACAGTCACATCATTCTGCCCTGTATAGTATACACCAGGCCCAAGGGCTACTGTAAAGAAAAAAGTTGCCATGGTGGGCAAGCTTGCATAGTGTGTGATTTTCATTGAGCTACAGCCATGGGGATTAAATGCACTATTCAAGCAATTGTCCTGGGAATCCTTTTCCTTTCCTCTCTGTGCTTTCCAAGGATTAAATTTCAGTAGCGGTTGATGAGGCAGCAGAGTGTTGCTTACCTGGCTTCTCAACAGCACTGCATGTTGCTGCTGGTTACTGAGAGGGAGAGGGGAGCAGCTGAACCAATCTGATGCTCCCTGCTTCCATGCCTCTACCACACCCAACAACAGGAAGGCAAACTGGGCAGTTGCCTGGGATGGTAAATTTGAGGAGGAGACACCTCACCCAAAAGCTCAGGCCAGACTCTGGAACTGGCAGTTACCACAGTGGCCTCATGGGCCAGCGGTGGGGCAGGCAGGGTGACCTCAATGTACCAACTAAGGACAGTGCCCCCCACTCTGAAATGGGAGGTGTCGCAGCTACAGAACAGCTTCTCCTAAAATAGTATGGCATAGTATGGCATTCCTCTCTGATATTATCCACCATGGCAGTCACAGTTATTTCTCTGTGGTAACACTGGTGAAAATGGCTCACACCATTGTAACTCTTGTTTAGTTCCGGGCATATGCATTAAGATGCAGGTAAATTAGGATGGTTTTGCTGGATAGGCTTTTTGCTTGCTGTTTGCTACTTTTGTTTAGGACTTAATTGGTGGAGCTTATACAAGATGTAGGTTTCACTCATTAAATAGTTCGTTAAAGACTGTATATACCGGTATATATATCATATATCATTTTAAACTTTCTCAGTGGCAAATCATGTTTCTCAACAAATTAGCACATTTAAAAATACTATGGTGCAGATGCCCAGCAAAGCTACATTTTTATTTCAAATAAGGGGGAAATTCTTACATCTACTCTAATAAAGCTGAGGTTCTCTCTCGTGCTCTTTTACTTTTGTATCGTTGTCTACATTTCTAGGTCATTCTAAAATGATGACTTTGTTACCTTCCTGGCAAACTTCTGTAATTCAGAGTTTCATTTTATTCTGAAAAAGGGTCATGTCATTCAGCCTGGATCTAACATGTCAGTGCCACTTAGTATTGTGTTTCTTCTGACCTTTTTTTTAAAGGTCCACCAAGTAGTGGTGCATTTTGTGTAAGGAGAGTGGTGGGAATCTTCAGGGCACCTTCTTCACTGTACTTTATTTTCCTGTTCCTTTTGTAAAATTTTGAGGGCAAGACATCTCTTTTTTTAGACTATATTAAACTTCGTCAAAGTGTGACACTTCTGTCCATCCAGATAGCAAAGGACAGGCTTCCAAACTTTGCAAGTGTGTCTGCACTTCCCAGATGGAAAAGACTTGGGCTTCCTATGGTTATAACTATCACTGGAGAAAAACAGTGATTCAACGAATAATTTAAAGAACAGACCCTATAATTCAAGGAGATATGATTTGTGAAATTGCCCCATTAAAACTTTATTTCTACAAATTCACTGATTCTTTAGCATTTCTACTTGGGAGAAAGTCCCACTGAATACATGGGGCTTACTTCTAATTAGACATGCATAGGACAGCACTATTAATCTCCAATTTCTTCTCCACCTCCCAAAAAGCATGATGTCAAGGACTGCCTTTTAAAGGAGTGGGAAACGTTCTCTCCCTTCTCATGGGCCAAACTTTCAATCACTTGGTTTCATTACGATGTCACATGATTGACAAATGTGTATCCCACTCACTTATTAAAATCCTTTCATGGGAATTGACACCGTGACATGGATGGGAGGGAGAAAGGAGCGTTTTGCAAGCGAAGGCAACAAAGGAGACTATTCCCGAGTGGTGCACTTGCTTGCAAGACTCATTTTTTTCTTCCTTCCCCATTGTGTAAGGGGGAGAAAGTTGCCTGGACACTGAGGTCCAGCGCCAAGGGCCTTCTGGCGGTTTCTTCGCTGCGAGAAGCCAAGTTACAGGGAACCAGGCAGAGGGCCTTCTCGGTAGTGGCACCCGCCCTGTGGAACGCCCTCCCTCCAGATGTCAAAGAGAAAAATAACTACCAAACTTTTAGAAGACATCTGAAGGCAGGCCTGTTTAGGGAAGCTTTTAATGTTTAATAGGTTATTGTATTTTAATGGTTTGTTGGAAGCCACCCAGAGTGGCTGGGGAAACCCAGCCAGATGGGCAGGGTATAAATAAATTATTATTATTATTATTATTATTATTATTATTATTATTATTATTATTATTATTACAACAAAGGTAGAGTTGCAGGAAATCTCCTCCATTCCTTTATCCCCACGCAAATGCATCCTGAAGTTCCAAAACACACCTTTCTTCCTGTTTTCGGGGGTGAGGAGCATTTTGCAAGCACTTAGCTGGCCACTGTGAGAACAGGGGGCTATAGGACTACAAAGGCTATTCTTCTGATCCAACAGGTTCTTCTTATGATCCAATTTCCCTACCCCCGGTTTAAGCAGTGGGTGGAAAGACACTGCCTGGATACAGGTTTCATCCACAGATGCACAGTGTGGTAGATCTGGAATACAAGGTCTTCAGACTCCAAGTCTACTCACTATTTGTTCAGTTATTTGTAATGTTTACTTCCTCCACCCCCCCCCCCCATGTTTGCTTAGATGTAAATCCTGAATAATTCAATGGGACTTGCTGCCAAATAACCAAGCATAGGACTAATGGCTGATTCAGTATGCCACTGGCATTTGAAACCTCATAAAATAAAATGTTATCTTGTAAATTCATTGCATGCTAATCTCATGATTATATCTGGAATTTATTAACGCCCAAGTTTGCTCTCACAAAGAAACCCATGGCCAAATTCACAACTGTGTGGGGTAGGGCTGGGCTAGGCTGGTAATTTTTAGAATAGGCATTGTGCACATCCTCATGGGTCAGTGACACACCTTAATTATTCCTTAGGTGTTCAAAGGCTAAAACTGGGCAGTCAAAACTGCTACTTCAAATTAAGGGTTGAAAATAGCCCTGAAACAGTAGTATAGCTACAGAAAAAGAAATTAAGTATCTAACAGTAAAGATACTTTAAAATACTGTATATGATAGGTAAAGGGACCCCTGACCGCTAGGTCCAGTCGTGACCAACTCTGGAGTTGTGGCGCTTATCTCGCTTTATTGGCCGAGGGAGCCGGCGTACAGCTTCCAGGTCATGTGGCCAGCATGACTAAGCAGCTTCTGGCAAACCAGAGCAGCACATGGAAATGCCGTTTACCTTCCCGCCGGAGAGGTACCTATTTATCTACTTGCACTTTGTGCTTTTGAACTGCAAAGTTGGCAGAAGCTGGGACCGAGCAACGGGCACTCACCCCGTTGCGGGGATTCGAACTGCCGACCTTCTGATCAGCAAATCCAAGGCTCTGTGGTTTAACCCACAGCGCCACCCGCGTCCCACTGTACATGATAGGGGGCGGTGAATAGGGTAGAGGACGAATATCTCCAGAAATTGGTTATGCGAACAAGAGCAGGCTGCCTGCATGTTAAAATCCTCCCTATGATCTGCGAATATTTCTGCTAGGATCTATTGGGTTTTCTTTCTTGCTGTCCTGGGCTGCCAAAATCCCGTTCAGTGAGATGCAGTCAGCTTTGAACTAACCACCTCTGCCTCCTGCTGCTTCAGCATTCTCACTTTGTGGAGAGGAGGAGGAAGGGGAGGAGGAGGAGGGAGAAACCAAAGTGCGAGATAAAAGCGAACACCTCCCTTCTGTGCACACAGAGAGATAGAGAGATGCGCACCGACCATCTTTACAGCTGGCGGTCATTTTGCTTCAGTTACGTTGAATCGGATGGGATGGGTCGGCCATTTTCGCGAGGGGCGGACCTGAAGGCAGCAGCGGCCATTCCAGTTGAGGGCAGCTTCGCTTCAAACCCATTGAAACGGAGGCAAAACGAGGCGGCTCTCTTTTCTAAGGGCAAGGGTGCGAAAGGGGAGTTGTCCTCGCCATGTGATCACCCCTCCTACCTACCCACCCACCCTCCGTGGAGCTCTGGAAACACACATTTAACTGTAAGAGTAATATTATTTGCAGCCGCTCTTGGCTTCCTCCGTGCTCTGCTTTTAACGATTTTAAATGCTAGGGTGATGGTTTTGAAGGGCAGTCGGGGAAAGCAAGCACCCGTGAGTAAACCTCTGGGAGAGGACGGCTTGCAACAGGCCGGGAGAATGGATGAATGAGTGTATGGGTGGGAGCTTTCCTCCCTTTGCTGGCTTCCCTCCAGCTTGCTAGCTACTGGGGGAATCCACACGTTCCCAGAGTCAGACAGTAAGTGTGAATAAGGGAGGCGTCACAGGTGGCCTAGCAAAAACCCTTCGCCAATGGGAGGGCTTTGAAGGAATTGCAGAGTTGGAAGGGACCTCAAGGGTCATCCAGTCCAACCCCCTGCAATGCAGGAATTTCAACTCGATCATCCATGACAGACGGGCTGTCTGACCTATGCTTTAAAAACCTCCAAGGAAGCAGAGTGCACCACCTCCCAAAGGAGACCATTCAATTGTCGAACAGCTCTTACTGTCAGAAAGTTCTTCCAGGTGTTTAGTCAGAATCTCCTTTCTTGTAACTTGAAGCCATCGGTTTAGATCCTCGCTTCTGGAGCAGGAGAAAAGAAGCTTGCTCCATCTTCCACTTGACAGCCCTTCAGATATTTGAAGGTGGCTATCATATCTCCTCTGCCAGGCTAAACATACCCCGCTCCCTCAACTGTTACTCATAAGGCTTGTTTTCCAGACCCCTGATCATCTTGGTCACCCTCCTCTATGCATGTTCTAGCTTGTCAACATCCTTCTTAAATTGTAGGGCACACAGAATAGAGTGGGATTATTACTTCCCTTGATCTGGGCACCATAGTACAGTGGTACCTCAGGTTACATATGCTTCAGGTTACAGACTCCGCTAACCCAGAAATATTACCTCGGGTTAAGAACTTTGCTTCAGGATGAGAACAGAAATCGTGCTCTGGTGGCGCAGCAGCAGCAGGAGGCCCCGTTAGCTAAAGTGGTGCTTCAGGTTAAGAACGGACCTCCGGAACGCATTAAGTACTTAACCCGATGTACAACACTATATTACCTCTTTTTTTTTTTTGCTTCTTTCCTAGCCCTGGCCTGACCAAAATTTCTCAGGTGTTCTGATTTCGGCATCATGTTGTGCTTGCAGCTTAGGGAGGAAATAATGCACATCTTGCAATATCCCCTTTCCTCTGTGCAATGACTCCACAGGGAAATACACCATTATTATGAGTGGTTTCCAATGCTAACTCTCCTCAGAGTAGGCCCATTGACACTCATAGACATAATTAATTTAGGTTCATTCATTTCAGTGGGCAGGGCTGGCCTCTGTTGTTCCTTCCTCCTCTTCCTCCACAGCCTCCTCCACTCATTCCATTGCTAATCTTCACTTCCCCCATAAAATCTTCACCTTTCCCTCTCACCCTAAAGCTGATTTATACTCTCCCCTCTCATTTCAACTGGTGTGTGTGTGTATGTGGTGAAGGATTGTGTTGTTAGTCTCAGGTGCCAAAATATATTGGGCCAGCCCTGTCAGTGGGTCTGCTGTGAGCAGGACTTACTTGAATACTACCCTTTGGTTGCAATCCCATTCTTACTAGGGAGTAAGACTCATTGGGCACTTTTAAAAAGGCCTGTTTAGGTCTACATTGCCTGTTGTTTAAAGGCTTTCAGCAAGGCTTGCTACACTGCCCATTTCCCTGATGAGTTCTGTGGCTGTGTAGGGTTCTTCAATGTGATCTGTTTATTGAGAATCCACCCTGATTTGCTGGCAGAAAGCTTACACAGATGTCATACTATGACCAGTCTTTACTGTGTGCTTGTGGGGAGGCTATAGAGCTATGAGCATTCATCCTGATTTGCTTGTGCCGTGGTTTGACGTATTTGCATTAACCAGTTTTTTATCCAACAGCATTTAGTGTATTTCCCCATCTCTTTCCTAACAGCAAAAAGTATTGTTGTTGTTGCAACAATAGAGCACTTTGCTCCACTTTAATTGCACAAACTCAGCTTTACAGTATGTTATTGACTCCCTCACACAAAACACTGATAATCTGGAGGCAGCCCTGGTCATCCACACCTGTCATATGTGCCTATGCATTAAAGGTAAAGGTAAAGGTACCCCTGCCCATACGGGCCAGTCGTGTCCGACTCTAGGGTTGTGCGCCCATCTCACTTAAGAGGCCGGGGGCCAGCGCTGTCCGAAGACACTTCCGGGTCACGTGGCCAGCGTGACAAGCTGCATCTGGCGAGCTAGCGCAGCACACGGAAACACCGTTTACCTTCCCACTAGTAAGCGGTCCCTATTTATCTACTTGCACCCGGGGGTGCTTTCGAACTGCTAGGTTGGCAGGCGCTGGGACTGAACGACTGGAGCGCACCCCGCCACGGGGATTCGAACCGCCGACCATGCGATCAGCAAGTCCTAGGCGCTGAGGTTTTACCCACAGCGCCACCCGTGTCCCGGGTGCCTATGCATTACATGTCATTAAAAACAAACAACTTTATACATATTTTGTATGTGACACATTTTTTGACAAGTTCCCAAAGATTACAAATAAACTGATGTTGGCCATAATTCTAAAATCGACTTGTATTGGCACTGGTGGCAGAGTCCCCTTCAAAGTCTAAATAAATAATATCTTTTCTCAGAAATAAGATCTGTTTCTCTTGGTATGGAATATACAGTAGCCAGCCATGCCAAGAAAATACCCCTGAAGGATCAAATATAACATTTTAAATATGAATTGATGGGAAATATTTAATGGATGCAGATTTACTTATTTGCCTAAATAATTTTTTTGAGTACACATACCACCCCCAACTTCCAAAGAAAGGATCGGTTTAACTCTGCTTACTTCATTATGGATTTTCCCTCAAGGTTGTGTGCCTGTATCTCATTCCTGTAACATAAATTCACACAGGAAGAGCTTTTTCTGAGGCAGACAATGGTATACCAAAGCACTCCATCCCCTTTTGTGCCCATGCCTAGATATTCAGTAGATGTTTTTGTAAAAATATTCAGCTACAGTTTTCAGCACTAGAGTTACAGCATCAATTGCACTGATGAAAATCATACCGTTGAAAGTAGCCTTCTGATTTTGAATAATATGATGTGTGTCCTGGTTTACACCCTGGAAACATACATGTTTCCATTCTTTTCACCAAGTATTGTAATTCTGCAGAGCTAAATTGGGATTTCTCATGCCATGCGAGTTTGATAGGCACAGACATTGCAGAATGAAGACACAGGGTTATGAAAGCTTACCCATGGATAGACAAGCTGCTCTGAGCTTCACACAGCAGCCTGCAGATATACTAATTCACCATGGGTCTTTGATATGATAAATTAGTGTAAAGGAGAGGTGCCAGTCACCAGTCATACTGCTGGCATTTGCAAAACAGCAATGGTAGAGCATCACTCCCCGTGATGTTCCCAAATGTTTTGGGAGCACACGCATCTCCCTCATACTTTCCATGAGAATAATAATTAGGATACTGATTAATTAATTAATCAGATTTATTGATTAAAGGCCTTTTGATTGACTAAAATGTAGCCCACCTAACCAGGACACAGATGTTTCCTCTCCCTTAATGTTAATTATTAAATGTTCCTTTTTAATAACTGTACATGGCAGGCATCATTATAGATGAGTCTGTTCCCTTCCTTTAAAAGGTGCTTCTCACAAGATGGTGTCTGCTACAACAGATTTATGTGGTATCTGAAAACAAAGAGAGAGTGCTTTCTTATCTCTGCAAAATAAATATTTTATGTACATGCAAATATATGCAGATGTAATCAGTTAAAATTCATACAGCCAGGGCTTCTTTTCAGCTGAAACTAACCGGAACTCAGTTCCGGCACCTCTCAGGTAGGTGTCATTGCCATTCTAAGAGAACAAGGGAGGCATTCATGATGAGTTCTGGCACCTCTCTAAAATAACAGCATGGCACACAACTAATATATTAAAGCTGCAATTCTGTACTCACTTACCTGAGAGTAAACCCTTTTGCCCTCAGTAGGACTTAGCTCTGAGCAGACTTGGTTAGGCTTGCCCTGTAAGATTTCTCTAATCAGGTGGCGACCTTTTAAAGAAAACAATGTGAGCTAGAATTATTGAGGCAGCATATGAAGTGATTTGATTACTTGGAAAACATGCTGTGTTGGCTAAGCCTGTGTCATACTCTCTCCTCATGAAATATTGTGTGTTTTCCTTCCTCTTTTAATCAGTAATAAAAGACCATTTAAACTTAACAGGAGTAAGACTGCACTTTGAACCCTCAGCTGGTAGGAAGATTCTAGATAAAGAATTCCTCACATGCTGAAAATGTCAGCATTGCACAACTCTTGACAGAATTTTCAGGGTCAGGAGATGTCCTGCGAGCTATGTGGTCGCTTCGTGAATGAGATCTAGGCAATAGCTCATCCCATTTCCACAGCTGAGACGTGGAATTAAAGGAAGCTTGCAGGCAGTATGCTTTGACTTTGTTTTGTAAGGGATGTTAGTTCTTCTGACCGAGTAACAATTCTGCATTTCTATCCAGGAAACAACATGAAGCCAGTAATCGTGGTTCATGGTGGAGCTGGCCGCATCTTTAAAGATAGAGAAGACGGATGTCGTTCTGGTGTCACCAGAGCAGCGCTGAAAGGTTATGGTATCCTTAAACATGGAGGGAGTGCATTAGATGCAGTGGAAGAAGCTGTGGTAGTCATGGAAGAGGATCCTCATTTTAATGCAGGTAATTTTTGTGATCTTTCTGTGCTCTCCCACGGCCTGCGGCCTAGCTCCATTGTCCCAATGGAACTCAGCTTCTAACTAAGCCCTAGCACAGATAACTGAAACAACCATGTACTGCTTCTCTTTTCATCACTGCCTCCCCTTTCTCTGCTGTTTATCTGTTTCAGATTTTATACTTCAAGCACCTCAGGGCAGCAAACGGTTGTCTTAAATATAAATAACAGAAGTTGTGCCTGTGCGTGATGGAGCAGGGCTTTATCATCAGTTATGGAATTCCCTCTCCTGGGAATTGTTGCCTTTTAGGAGCCAGTTCCAGACATTTTTATTCTCCCTGGCTTTTTAAATAAAACGACATTTTTAGATCAGATGAAAGAGGGAGTTATATTTTAAACACTGGAAGTGAGTCACCCATTTGGCTGGTTTTGAAGAGAATTTGCAAAGTGCTTTTTTATTTTAATTGTGGGGGTATGCTTGGGGATTAATTATGAAATTGTATTTTATTGTAATTTCTCAGTGTGAACCATTTGGGGATATGTTTGCATGAAGGGCAGTATCACTGGTGAGATGCAGCAGGTTGCTCACTATGTGTACTTTCTGCAAACAAGCCCTTTTTGTTTCAACAATCTTTTTCATCTGGATGAAAAGGTCCCTGCCGTAGGTGTTCATTTTGTATTCTTACTTAAACCCATCTTCAATTTTTGGTACTGTTTTAAAACTATTTTTATCTGTTTTCATGGTATGGTTGCAAATCACCTTGAGACACATGTAAAAGGAGATTAATAAATTAAATAATAACAATAAGATGCAATAGCTTTAGGAAATGAATAAATTAATAAGCATCAGGTCTAAAGGGAAATGTATTGTACTTAGTCCACGTTTCAAGTTGAGAATACCATTTCATTCTTTCTGCCTGAATGAAGTTTGGTAAACAGCAGGAAATATTTTAAATTCAATGTATCCAGCATGATAAAACAGATACAATTTTGGCAGGATAACTCCTCTTTATGGATTCTTCTCATTTTTACATTGACAATTCCACTGGCTTGACTTGGTAAACCAGCAGCATGGTATTAAACAGCTTAACTGGAATTTTCTTTATGGATCAGTGTGGCTCCCTTTGCTTTTTATGAGAGGAAAAGGTATTTATGTGCCAGTGATTCTCAAAACATGGCTTAGAGCAGTGTTTCCCAACCTTGTGCCTCCAGATGTTTTTGGCCTACAACTCCCATCATCCCTGACCACTGGTCTTGCTAGCTAGGGATGATGGGAGTTGTAGGCCAAAAACATCTGGAGGCACAAGGTTGGGAAACACTGGCTTAGAGAACCTCATTCATTGTGGGGAAGGGTTTTTTGTTGTCGGTATCCCTTTCCACTCTCTGCTGCCTATTAACCAAAGTTACAGACAAGAGAGGGCTGATCACCGAAGAATTGATGCTTTTGAATTATGGTGCTGGAGGAGACTCTTGAGAGTCCCATGGACTGCAAGAAGATCAAACCTATCCATTCTTCAGGAAATCAGCTCACTGGAAGGACAGATCATGAAGCTGATGCTCCAATACTTTGGCCACCTCATGAGAAGAGAAGACTCCCTGGAAAAGACCCTGATGTTGGGAAAGATTGAGGGCACAAGGAAAAGGGGACGACAGAGGATGAGATGGTTGGACAATGTTCTTGAAGCTACCAGCATGAGTTTGACCAAACTTCGGGAGGCAGTGGAGGACAGGAATGCCTGGCGTGCTCTGATCCATGGGGTCACGAAGAGTCGGACACAACTAAACGACTAAACAACAACAACAACAGACAAGAGATCAGTGCCAGGCCACAGTACAAGTGCCACAGAGCTGGAGGTATGGAAGAGCTGAGTGACACCACAACTGACCACTCAACTGTCTGCGCGGCCTCCAGCTCTGTGGCACTTGTACTGTGACCTGTTTCCCAGAGCAATTTGGTTACTTAAGATGTAAGTAAATAAAGAAGGCTGGGAGAGTCCAGACCAATGTATTCAACTTTGTGAACGAATTGTGCCATTTTGAAGTGAGACTGCTTTATTCTTTGAGAACCAGAACTAGATGAATTACTTATGTGGTTTAGGATTGCAGTCATTATTGCACATAAGTCAAAAGCAACCCCTCTCCCCAATTTTTGTAGGAGAGGGGGATGGATGATGTTGACTATGAAGAGCTGCTATTAAGCCATCACAAATCCCTGATAACCTTTCTGAGATAATCTGAGTTATCATCAGTCGATGACAACTTTGACATTTAGCAAGCTTATAAAAATGTAGCATTTGTGTAAGACTCTCTCTCTCTTTTTTTGCAAGATCCTTCCATTCTAAAATTAGCAAAGCTTTTGTTTGAGAATACTTCCTCTTTATTCAGAAATATTCAGTATTTTGGTACCTTGTTAGTAAAAGTACTTCGTATTTCCACTGGTGCTTTTGCGGGTGAAATAGCCAGTATGTGGGCCTGTAGTTGTGCTAGCCAAGCAACCAGGTTGTTAAATTTTGGCTACCCCCGATGTACAAGGTATCTAGTTCTGTAGTCACTCATATTTACATGTGTTAAGGCTCATAAAATATATGGAGAAAATGAGCTGTGCAGAAAAGATCGGAGTTGAAACATACCATGCAGCTGTTATCTTCATAAAGGACAAAGCAGTCCTACGGTCATGTTGGGTGAATGTGATGCTGCAGGAACACATTGACAACATTAGTAGAGCATGGAGGGGTTGAGGAATGGCTACTTTGTCCATTGCTCTTGGAAAATGCGCCAAAAGGGTGTTATCCTTTCTGATTACCCTTAGAAACCTGCAAGTGAGTCACAGTGTTCTAGAAAACACTCTGCATCTCACTTGCAAACAGGGCAATTAGGAAACAATAAGACAGAGCCAGTCTTACTTATTTATTATGTATTATGTGTTTTTATCTTTTGTTTTTATGCTGTCAATCACCCCAAGATTACGGATGAAGGGCGGTATGCAAATTAAATAAATAAATAAAGGGGGGCGCTCATGTCAGGTGGAGATTTTTAGGGTCATTAAAGGGCAGCAAACACCCCTTTTTCTTAAAATGCAGGCACAGGGTATCATTTGGAATTTCTTCCTTGGGCAGCACCATTGCACCAAATCATCCTAAACCACCGCATCATAGAGTTGGAAGGGACCCTAAGGGTCAACTACTGCATTTGATATATAGCTTAAAGGTAAAGGGACCCCTGACCATTAGGTCCAGTCGTGGCCAACTCTGGGGTTGCGGTGCTCATCTCGCTTTATTGGCCGAGGGAGCCGGCGTACAGCTTCTGGGTCATGTGGCCAGCATGACTAAGCCGCTTCTGGCGAACCAGACCAGCACACGGAAACGCCGTTTACCTTCCCGCTGTAGTGGTACCTATTTATCTACTTGCACTTTGACGTGCTTTCGAACTGCTAGATTGACAGGATATATATACACACACTCTAACTTAGCACTGCAGTTTAGGAACTCAGGCTGATGGCTTAATTTAAATAAAGCAAAAATGGAAAGCTTTTGCATTTGTGAGGCTTTGCTATAGCTGCACGTATACCATGGACTATAGTGACATTATTTATTTCAGCACCTTGTAGGAGAGAATTCATGGTTGGTAGGTAGGTGGCAACAAAAATCTGCTTTATTGTAACCTACATTTTTAGTGTGTTTTAAGAATCCACAATTGTTCACCTTCGTTTCATTTGACTCAAGTTCTGAACCTTCAGGACTGTTCAGGCTATGCTAGAAATTTGTGGACTGTATATTTAAAGATTCCAAATTATTGTTGTTGTTCTTAGATTTCTTACACACCCTTCACCATGATGTCCCAGGGTGGGTTACAACAACCTTTTAAAAAAACCTAGTGTTGAGAATAAAGTGACAGTCAAGAGAATTGGGTGAGTCTTAAAATATATATGAGTTGTCAAAGCTCAGGGTAAAGAGGTTCATCTTCAGTTTATGATGAAAACTGCAAAATGAAGGTGCCAGATGCCTCTCTGTGAGGAGGCTCTCAAAGTCAGAACATGAGAAACTATCACTCAGTACAGTGCTCCATTATTCCCCATCTACTTATGCTCTTATAGTTGTTTCCCTCATATAGTAGTAATACTTAATGTATCCCCCCCCCCCCATTTGATTGTTAGGTCGTGGCTCTGTGTTAAATGAGAAGGGTGAAGTGGAAATGGATGCCATTATCATGGATGGAAAAAATCTAGCCTCCGGAGCAGTATCTGCAGTGAAATGTATAGCCAACCCAATAAAGCTTGCTCGCCTCGTCATGGAAAAGGTAGGCCGAATGTGCACTTGAACAAAAGAAAAATACGATAGGGATGGAAAACCGGAGGCCTTCCGAAGGATTTTGGATTCCCACCTGCCCCAGCTGGCATGACCAATCATCAAGAAGGATTCAAAGTGGTGTTTGTTTGTTTAACACAGGAAAATATCTGGGTTCGACAGACGATCCTTCAGACTGTGTGATCACCTTTCAGTCTTTTTCTTTTTGGAGAAGAGGTTCTGACAGACCATAATGTGAGTTCTGTTGCCAACCTTTCTCTCTCCTCAAAAACAGCAATTGTGGACCAAGCCTTTCTAAACCCACCATGCCCATTTGCTACATCATTCTACAGTTTACGTCTAATTCCAGTACTTCCAGTTCAATGATATCATCACATTACTGATTTTAAAATGTCAGGAGGGGCAAGTTGCACCAAGGTTTCACTTTGTGAAAAAAGAAAAAAGACAGTGTTTGCAGGGTTCTGTCAGGGAAATTTCAAATCCTTGAGATTCCCCCAGTTCAAACAATGTTCTATTTTGACAACAACCCCCCCCCAAACACTTCATGGTCTTATTTACCTGTTTTCTGATTATAGTCATGGCTGGACGTTTTTGGAATTTTCCTAATTTTTGCATCCTTGGCTTTCTAGTCCTGACTTTAGAGAGCCAGTTGGTCAACAGCTGCAGAAGAGGCAGATCTGCTCTGTGGCAGGGAAGGGAAGAAAGAAGCTGAAAAGGCACTGATTAGGCAGACATTTAGCAAGCACCATTGAAACCCAAAGACTGACATACCAAGGCGCATTTTGAATGACCCTCATATTTATTTTGAGGGATCTAAGGTCCTGGCCACATTCAGCAGTTCATCACAAGCGCTCTTTAAGAAGCTCGGATGTGAAAGAGCTTTTTGCACCTGCACACAGCCACTTCACCCACCCCTTCGTGTGTGAGCAGGGAAGCAAATCAGGAGCCCACGTTTCCTGTTATGTCTGCATCAGGAAACTATGGTTAATGCCAGGCTATGAAACCATGGTTTGTATCCTTGCTTGTTCAGAAGCCAGAACACTTTCTTTTGCTGAAGTTGTGTTTCTCACCTGTGACTAGAAAATGCGAAGCTGCCTTTCTCTGTGATATGTATCTTGATCACTGGCACATCATTAGCCTGTGCTGATCTTTCTTGCCATGGTGCACATGAAGAGGCAAGTAAGAGGCAACATGATAGTAATGTACAAAATTATTCATGGTATGGAATAAGTGAATAGGTAAGTCTTCCTCTCATAATTGTAGTTTTGGTGGTGGTGGTGGAGGCCTGTTTTATGTTTGAACTGGGTAAAAAAAAAAGGTACTTTACACCCCGCTAGGAACACTGCAAACTTCAATATTTTGTTGCAAACCCCCATTGTGAATATGTATTATGCTATTTCTTTTCATGCAGCCTGGTAAGGCAAAATGCATTTTTCCCATGTGTGACCATTTCTTTATAAACTTAGGGAAACTTCCATAAGCCTTGAAACTAATCAGAAATTTAAATGCAAATATATAATCAAAGAATATCAGGTTAGGAAATTTTTTGTTTCAGGTCCTCTTTGGCCCTTTTGAAATTTACCATTCTGAACAAGGAAAACAAATACGTTTCTCCAAGACTTGGTTATCTTCCCGTGGCACAATATTGGCTCCATCTGGTGGCCAAAGCGTATTTCTTTGGATTTTGTCTAGCAACACCCATGAGCTTAGCCTATTAAATAGTCTATTGAGATACATTTCATTAGGCTGGGCAGACTATTTCCTTTCACAAGTGAATAATTCCTCAGAAGTACAGATCTCTTAAATGATTGCTTTTGGAGCTTTACCAAAATTTGTGGTGCGCTTTTCTTATTTGCAGCAGGAGAGGAAATAATTACTTGAGAATAAATCCCAGGAGAGTAGCTGGATTAGTTCTTTTAGCAACAAAAAGTCAATGCACTTTGGTATCTTGGAGACTAGCTAGATTATCAGGTATGAGCTTTCACCAACAATAGTTCATTTGGGCAGCAATCCTGTATATGCATAATATTTGGTGTAGATTTATTTATTCTGATCAATAACCAGTTGGGATAATCTTTGATTTAGCCCCTCTGAATACATTGGAATTTGTTTCTGAGAAGGCAGGGCAAGCATAAGGTAAAGGGAACCCCTGACCATTAGGTCCAGTCGCAGACGACTCTGGGGTTGCGGTGCTCATCTCGCTTTACTTGCCGAAGGAGCCAGCGTACAAGTGGTCAAGTGGCCAGTATGACTAAGCCGCTTCTGGCGAACCGGAGCGGCGCACGGAAATAATAATAATAATAATAATAATAATAATAATAATAATAATAATAATAATTTATACCCCGCCCATCTTTCTGGGCTTCCCCAGCCACTCTGGCCGGCTTCCAAAAAAAAAATTAAAATACTGTAATACATCAAACATTAAAAGCTTCCCTAAACAGGGCTGCCTTCAGATGTCTTCTAAAAGTCTGGTAGTTGTTGTTCTCTTTGACATCTGGTGGGAGGGCGTTCCACAGGGCCACTACTGAGAAGGCCCTCTGCCTGGTTCCCTGTTTACCTTCCCCAAGCCTAGGATTGCACTTTTATCAGATTAAATAATGAGTTTTTGAATGTAAAAGCTGAAAATTAAGGCCACATCTATTTCATTGCTGTTTATGCAGGAAAACTCCCAGTACAAGTTTAACAAGGTGAGAACTATAAAAAAATAGAACAGACTATGATTTTTATAGATGTTATCTGTGGGCTGTTGGGCTGCTGAATAGAAAAAAATAGTGGTGCAATTGACTTCCGACAAGCACACAGAGCGTGAATAAGACTGAGTGAATGGGGGGGGGGGGCTCATTTAATTTCACTGCACACAGGCAGTGTAGTGACAATAAATGTTTGTTTGTTTGTTTGTTTGTTTGTTTGATGGAACACTGAAAATACCATGGAAAAATATGATGCAGTTGTGTGCGACATCTGAATAGTAAACAAGCAACCCTGTCTTGAGCTGTTTCCTAGTCCTTATACTAAATAAATTAGTTATTGCTTCCCCAATGAACATCAGATATTATTCTAGCTTTTTGGCAAATTTATTAGAAGGCTCCAATCTAGAACAGGTTTGTTGTACTCGGGCTGCACTGAAATGAATATGACAAGTTGGTGCTTAAGATTAACTTAGGTACTGTCAGAGCCACCCGAGGTCCCAGCTCACAAGAGACCAAAATCCAGTCCAAGTTATATACAAAAGGTTTTATTGAAGAACATTGTTGTCGTTACGTCCAGGCTTCGTGGCTCAGCATCTGTTACCCTTAGATGTTTGAAGTCCCCTCTGAGTCAGTCCCGCCCCTGCACCAGCTTAAGAGGCTTGTACTGCTCCACCTTTTCCTCTCCTTCCTTTTCCGCAGGGTCTTCCTGCCCCCCTGTGCTCCCTCCCTTCGGGACTCCCCCGAGGCTGAGTCTTCTGACGCCTGCTCCCCCCTCCTTCGTGCTTTGGGACCAGGCTCCTCCTCAGGGCTCTCCTCATTTCCGCGCGCCTCCACATTTGAACTTGGCGCGCGTACGTTGCCTCTGACCTTCCTTTCGACCGTTACGCTACTCTCGGTACTACACTCCTCCCCTTCCGGCAGGACGTTCTGCTCCGAACTCCTTCCCCTCTCTGCTCCCTGTTCTGCTCCTTCTGACACACTGGTAACTCCACCCCCTTCACTCCGTTCCGACGGAGAGGCCGGTCCCGATCTCCAACCCCCACTGGGGATTCCCTCTTCGTTCCCCTGCTTCTGACTGCTTCCCTCTCTACTGCCCCTTGGCCTGACCAGGAGGGCTCCCTTTTGGGAATCCTCGGATTCACTTGACGGACTCACTGACAACCTCGGGTCATCGTCGTCCTCTTCCTCGTCACCCTGGGACCCCTCCCCCTCGCTCTCTGTCCCTGAAACCCTGACATCCATCCCCCCCTCGAAGCCCCCCCTTCCCCCCTCCCGCCCATCGGGTGCAGGTTGTAGGAGCTGCAGCTCTTCGGAGGTGGATGCAGGATACAGGTTGTGTACCTCCATATCCTCTGCTTGCAGTTCGGTGTATGAGTGTTCGAATTCGGGTTCTTGACCCAAAGTGTTCTCTTCTCCCTCTTCCATTGGTACCTCGTCTGGTGCTGCCGGCCAAGGTCCCGTCAGCCATTTCCTGCGCCAGTCCTCCTCTGGTTGCTCGTCCCACCAATAGGAGGTTTCTGTGTCCACCCCTGAGCACGATCCCCTGGGCGGGCTAGATTCTGGCGTTCTCTCCTCGGCTGAAGAAAAACCCCGGAAAGTACTGCCTGAGAGTGTGGGCGTAAAGAGCCAGTCATCAAAGTACTCGGCTGGCATGGGTCTATGCGGGAAAAGGGCATGGAACTCGTCTTTTAGAAGAGGTTCGTCTAAAGCGTAGCCCGGCACCCAACCGTTGGCACTGGCTGGAGTGCCCTCTGTAGCTAGAAAGTATTCTACCCCCTCTTCCCCCCATCTCGAGTCCAGGATTTCTGTGACCTCGTTGAGTGGTTCGGCCCTAGGCGCCCTCTCCCTCTCCTGTGACTTAGTGTGTAGTTGCGGGACTGTTTCAGACTCCTGAAACCTGTGCGGTGCCTTGTAGGGGGTGAGCACCGACCTATGAAATACCGGATGCACTCTGGAACCTTCGGGGAGGGCTAGTCGAAAGGCTACAGGGTTGATCTTAGCCTCCACTTGGTACGGCCCTAACTGCCTGTGCCCTAGCTTCTTCTTGGCCAACGACTTGGCTGGCATGGCTTGGGCGGCTAACCACACCCAGTCCCCCACCTGGATCTCCTCCCCCGCTCTCCTGTTTTTGTCTGCCTGCACCTTATATGCTTGCTTGGCCAGCTCCAAATGTCTCCGCAACTCTTCGTGCACCTCCTGCAGCTCCGCTGCAAACTGGTCGGCTTCTTGCGGCACCCCCTCTCTCGGTGCCCCGAACCCCGGGAAGGTTCTGGGATGACGACCGTTGTTCGCGAAGAACGGCGTCACCCCCGTGGACGCGTGCTTCGTGTTGTTATAGGCAAACTCTGCCATCGGCAGGTAGTCCACCCAAGCTGCGGGTCGCTGATTGGCGTAACATCTCAGGTACTGCTGCATGATCGCGTTGACCCTCTCAGCTTGGCCGTTGGTCTGTGGATGTCTCGCCGACGTAAGGTTGATCTTGACGTTCAGGATACCTAAAAGCTTCTGCCAAAAATTGGAAACAAACTGGCGCCCCCTGTCGGACAGGATGGACTGCGGCAGCCCATGCACCTTGAACACGTGATCAATGAAGAGTTTGGCAGTCTGCTCCGCCGTCGCCACCTTTGCGCACGGAATGAAGTGCGCCATCTTGGTGAACAGGTCCACAACCACCAGTACCGCCGTCTTCCCTCTGGAGCTGGGCAGGTCAGTAACGAAGTCCAGGGCTACCCTCTCCCACGGTTGCTGTGGCGTTTCCAGCGGTTCCAACAGCCCCGCTGGCTTCTGGTGTACTGGCTTGAACCTCTGACAAGTGTCACACCTGGCGACGTAATCTGTTACCTCTCCGCGCATCCGGGGCCACCAAAAGTCCCTTGCCACCAGTTCTATTGTCTTCTCCTTACCGAAGTGGCCAGCACTAGGGGCGTCGTGCAACTGCTGCAGAACCTTTGCGCGAAGCTCGTCGCTTGGCACGTAGAGGGCACCTTTGCGAGTTAGCAGTCCGTCGCGCAGTTGGAACTCTTCTCCACTCTGCACACCTCTGCGCAACTCCTCCATTTTGGACTGTGCGAACTGATCCACTTGCAACGCGCGTCGCACCGCGTCCAGATCTACTGCGATGGCAGCGCACGACCACGCCTGCGGTGCGAAAATGTGCTTGGCTGCTACTGGCGCTGCTTCATCGAGATATTGCGGTTTCCTGGATAGCGCATCGGCTATAACGTTGGAATCTCCTGGGATGTACTCTATCCGAAAGTCGAAATCCGCGAAGAATTCCGCCCAGCGCATGTGTCTCTGGCTTTGGAGCTTCGCCGTGCGCCAATACTCTAGGTTCTTGTGATCCGTGCGGACCTGTACTGTGTGCTTGGCTCCTATGAGGAAGTGTCGCCACGCTTTGAAAGCTGCGTGAATGGCTAACAGCTCCCTGTCCCATATGGTGTAGTTTTGCTCCGCCTTTTCCTCTCCTTCCTTTTCCGCAGGGTCTTCCTGCCCCCCTGTGCTCCCTCCCTTCGGGACTCCCCCGAGGCTGAGTCTTCTGACGCCTGCTCCCCCCTCCTTCGTGCTTTGGGACCAGGCTCCTCCTCAGGGCTCTCCTCATTTCCGCGCGCCTCCACATTTGAACTTGGCGCGCGTACGTTGCCTCTGACCTTCCTTTCGACCGTTACGCTACTCTCGGTACTACACTCCTCCCCTTCCGGCAGGACGTTCTGCTCCGAACTCCTTCCCCTCTCTGCTCCCTGTTCTGCTCCTTCTGACACACTGGTAACTCCACCCCCTTCACTCCGTTCCGACGGAGAGGCCGGTCCCGATCTCCAACCCCCACTGGGGATTCCCTCTTCGTTCCCCTGCTTCTGACTGCTTCCCTCTCTACTGCCCCTTGGCCTGACCAGGAGGGCTCCCTTTTGGGAATCCTCGGATTCACTTGACGGACTCACTGACAACCTCGGGTCATCGTCGTCCTCTTCCTCGTCACCCTGGGACCCCTCCCCCTCGCTCTCTGTCCCTGAAACCCTGACAGGTACCATTAATTTTAATGGGTTGATGCATGATTTCTTCAGATGAGGGTCGTCATGTATCCATTTGAAAGTCAACGGGAACTGTAATTAGCATGAACTGTGGTTACGGATGAATGTTTGGTAAGCAAATAAAAGGGATTTCCAGTGGTGCATTCACACTATCTACTCTAAAAGCCAATTCCAGGCATCTGAAAAGGTGCCAGATATAAATCTCTAAAGTGTGGGGTGTAATCCACTGGGAGCAGTCAAATACACCATTCCTTGTTTTGCTAGAGTGGACATGCAAGGGAATGTTTGGTTCTCCGGCCAGTCGAAACTTCCTGTTCCTCCTGGCTTGGAGCATCCTTCCTTGCATGTGACCTTCCTTTCCAGACCTGGTAAAAGGCCAAGGCATGCTGCCACTCTCTCTTTTCCATCTTCTTTTCTTCCTATGAACTTCCTGGAATGAACTGCTGGCTGCCAGCCAAGCAGTCCCCCAGGTCATCTTCCTTATAGCATAAACCTGTTAGTATAATCTTGTAACTTTAAACCTAAAGCCTGCCTTCAGGTATCACACTGTGCTCTGCCTGATCGTGACTGTGGTGTCTTTATTCTTTTAGGAGGGATTCAAGGGGTCTTACCAGGAAAATATTAGAACACATTTCAATCTGGACAAGCCAGATGGAATTGCATATTGTCTTAAGAAACTCACATGCGTTTGCAGCTAGTTTTCTGCATTAAAGGGGAATGTAAACTCTGCTAAGTAAAGGAACTTGCTAGCGCAAGTTAGGAAGGATATTAATAAACAATATATCCTCTCCTGCCACCCTGAACATCCACACATAAAGAAATAGCATGGTTCCTTAATATCTATTTTTATAGTACTACCAGTTACCTTTAGATCATTTGTGATATTAGCCAGGAATGAAGAGAAAGGGCTGTAGCTCAGTGGCAAAGCACACGTGTTGCAATTAAATGGTTCCATGTTCAAATCCTTATATCTTCTCTCCATGAAATATTCCCGTTTGAAACACTGGAGAACCACTGCTAGTGTAGAACACTGGCTGGGACTGATGGGAGTTGGAAGCCCACAACGTCCCTTATTTCTAGAGCAGACAATACTGGAGAAAATGGACAAATGGTCTAACTCATTGTAAGGCATCTTCCTATGTTCTAGCTATGGAATTGGCCCTGGGGATTGTTCATTGGCTCCTCTGAGCTAAGATTACAGTGGTACCTCAGGTTAAGAACTTAATTTGTTCTGAAGGTCCATTCTTAACCTGAAACTGTTCTTAACCCGAGGTACCACTTTAGCTAATGGGGCCTCCCACTCCTGCCGCGCCGCCAGAGCACAATTTCTGTTCTCATCCTGAAGCAAAGTTCTTAACCCGAGGTACTATTTCTGGGTTAGCAGAGTCTGTAACCTGAAGCCTCTGTAACCCAGGGTACCACTGTATGTGTCATTTCCTGTCAGTGCACTTTCAGTGGTTTGTTTGTGTGCTAAATATCTCCATTCTATGCAGATGTTAGTGTTGAATTTCAGGTGTGTGTTTGTGTGTGTGTGTGTGGTAAATTTGGGAAAGGGGAAACTGATATAAGCTAAAGGCAGTGTGGTTTAAGTATGCATAATAAGTTATAGGACTAGATTTTCTTGAATGACTTTCACTAATAAAATAAATGATTTTAAAAAGAATTATCATGATTTTGGCACAAAAGGTAAAGTGTGTGAATTTGTATGTATTTTTTTAAAGAATAAGTAGCAAGGTGCATTCACAGAGCCATATGCCTGTTTTTAATATCTATTGTCTCCTCTATTGATATTGTTTTGTGGTGGTATTTTATGTATTGCATCTAAGACTGCAACCCTATTTACACTAACCTGAGTTCAACAGTAAGTCTTGTTGAACGTAGTGTGGTTTACTTTTGAGTAAATATGCAAAAGCTACAGATACTGTTGGTACTTTTTTTTGTTTTACAAAAGCAGAAGAGGGCAGTATTACACAAAGCAAATGTTCAAAACAAAGAAAGAAAGAAAGAAAGAAAGAAAGAAAGAAAGAAAGAAAGAAAGAAAAGAGCTGGAACATTTCAGTCATGTAAGAGTAAACTGACACCATTGTCCTGCTTTGCAAATGATAATATATGATCCAAGCACAGGTATGCATCGCCTGACTATTTGTATTGTCCTTTATTGGAGACTGAAAACACTTCCTTGTTCATAACTTCGAGAGAGGAAAATTCTCCTGAGTGTTTCTTGTCTCAGAAACAAGGAGATACTTTTGCTCATTTGGCACCAGAGAATTGGTCACCATGTGGGAAACTATCATAACAGAGTAATGCATCCACATATGTAGCCGGCTCCATGGTACTGTTCTTTGTATGTAAATCTCCAACCTGCCTACTTTGTCAAGACGTTCACTAGTTGCAACAAAACCAGGAAGTAGGGTGCAACCTGTAGCAATTGATGCTATCTCCTTATGAAATTGCCATCAGCGGATCATGTGGAGCGCATGGGTACACATTAATATAACACCATGTGACAGAAGCCGAGCAAATGAAAGGCAGCATTTCTGCATGCCTAAAAAGTAGCTGTTTTATTTCATATCCAAGTGTGGCTTCTTGCATATGCCCTGAAATTGACCGTAGCTTGATACCAGGGGGCAGCTTCCTCTGACAATTAGCTGGGCCCCTCCACCTCCTTTTCTTCCTTCCTCACAATCACACAGAAACACACTTTGCCCCTTTTGTGCCTTCGTATCCCTCCCCCACTAGAACTGAAGAAGGAAGACAGAATCATTTTGCTACACAGTTCCAGCCCTATTGTTAGGCAGAATGAAGTGGCCACCTCAGGTAGCAAATGCTTAGGGGCAGAGAGGGGTTATTAGCGGCAGGAGGACAAAGCTTTTTGGGCTGCTCAGCCTACCTTGTGTAAACCTACTGCCGTCAAATGTGTTGTCTCCCTGCCAGTATTGAAGTAAAATTCAAGCGCCAATTCAGCTGGCCCTTGTATATGGAATGGTGGTGGTGACACCCTCTCCTTTGCCTCAGGCAGAAAAATGGCTTGGGTTGGCCCTGTTAATACAGTATCTTTCAGGGGTCAGATACTGGTCTCTTCTATATGCGAAGCCTTGCACAATTGCAAAGATATTTATTCCTCTAATGGGCAATGGATGTAGATTTCTTTATTAAAATGTACATCTCATTATGTCCTTAGCCTCTTGGCAGTGTACACTTTGAAAAACACAATATACATATTCTAAAAATATATCTGTATTGCTAAGATTACATAAGATTTATCCTTGATTTTGTTCTTTTACTTCATTCAAACCTTCTCTAGTCATGTGTGGTGGTGGGGGAGGTTATTTCATTTCATTTCATTTATTATATTTCTATGTCACTCTTCACTCGCATGAGTCACAAAGTGGCTTTCATACAATAAATAATATCACTGAACATCACAATTGCAACATAAATCATATAAAATAATTAACAAATCATCAGTAAAACAACCACCTTCTGTAAAATACTATAAAACAGAACAACTTAAAAAATATGGTAAACAGCTCAACCACAAGAAAAGTCATGTTATAAAATTCACAAAGCATTACAGCACTCATAATCCACAAAGCAACATTAACAACATTAACAAACAACCAAAGCAAACTAAACACTGTCAAATTCACACACATGCTCTCCCCATCCCCATGACTCATAGACTTTCACTCATTTTATCCATTTTATCCATGTCCACAGCAGCAACATGCTTGTCCAGCTATTTTGTTGAGTAGCTTCTTATTACCGGTATATCTTATCTCCTTCAGACAGACCACATGTTGTTGACGGACCAGGGCGCCTCTGCCTTTGCTAGAGGCATGGGAGTTCCTGAGGTTCCTGGAGAGAAACTGATCACAGAAAGGTCACTGGAGAGATGGAAGAAAAACCTTGAGGCTGATTCGAACCCTCAACAGTTTCAAAAGCAAGTATAAAATGTTGGGTGTTGGGTCCTGACCACTTGAGCAAACGAAATTAAAGCATGACGCGAAATGTGAAGCTACTCACATTTCTCCTCCAACATTTCTCCGATGAAAATAGGGACACCCCATTCCATAATGATAATTTTACTGCTTATACCTCATCCCAGTCACACTGGGCAGCTTCTAACATATATAAAAACATAATAAAACATGAAGCATTTTTTTTAAAAAAAAACAACCCTTTCCTATACAGGATTGCCTTCAGATAGCTTGGGTGTTAGATAACTGCACACCCTCCTACATTTTCCCAGTAAAAATAGAGACATCCTACCATACCCTCCAACATTTCTCCAATGAAAATAGGGACATCCTAAGGAAAAGTGGGACATTCCAGGATCAAATCAGAAACCAGGATGGCTTCCCTAAATGAGGGACATCCCTGGAAAATAGGGACACTTGGAGGGTCTGTACTCAAGATGGCAATATGCAATCTTCAGATTCCGAGGCAGGATACTTCTGAATACCAGCTGCTGGGGAGCAGTAGTGGGGATTGGACTCATTTCCTGCTCGTGAGTTTTCCAGAAACATCTGACTGAACTAGAAAAGGGTTTGGTCAAATCCAGCAGTGCTGCTTAAAGTTCTCATAATATATCCCCCTATGCTGGTCAAATCTCTGCAAAACATAATGGATCTTTTTGGATGTTTTACCCGTAGACATGCAGATTGTGAAATTTGGTCTTCCTCTGGATTTGCTGCGCCCAGCCCATATTCCCATAGGCCACAAACCTATTCGTACTTACCTGATAGTAAAAGCCTCATTGAACTCAACCTGCAGTCTTAATTTTTTGCTGGGAGCAGGGGAGGCAGCGCTGCATCTGAAGCCCTGATCTACTGATTAATTGGGGGTGGGGGATTCTTTCAATTGCACAGAAATGCTTTAGGTTATTCGGTCACATCAATTGTTCAATTGAATGGTCTTTTTATACTTGAAAAAGACTGGTTTTTCAACCGATTAAGTGCAAACTCAGAAGTGCATTAACTCCCAATACAGTTTTTTCCTTTTATGAATTCTTTGGACTGAAGATTTCCGTTGATTTTTTTTAATACTTGGGGAAATGCTACCTGTGAGACGCTATGTTCTTTTGGCAAATGCTCTCCAGTCTTCAGCTAATTGTTTGAAATGCTATTTTTGGCAGAGACCTTGGAACAGTTGGAGCCGTTGCTATCGACAGTGCAGGAAACGTTGCTTGTGCAACATCAACTGGGGGACTCACGAACAAACGCGTCGGCCGCGTTGGTGATACAGCGTGTATAGGTAGGGGAGTGTGATAAATGGAAGAAGAGCCAGCCAGCCCTTCCTTCCCTCTCTTTCTCATATAATATGTATGATATCAGTCAAATGCATGATAGCAAAGGCTGTGATCTAAAGAATCAGTATGACGGCTTGCTGTTCCTATGGCAGCAATTCCTGCTGCCAAAGAGGCAAGCCACTTTTAAAAAATGGAACAGTGAAAGTGGGAAGTGCTGGTGCAGAAACAGCAAGCAAAGTATTGGGCTTGCAGTGACACTCCACGTTTGCGTGCACATACAAACCCGAGTTTAGTGAACGGTATGTTTTCCTGAGATGATGACTTTGTAACTTTTACAACCTGCGCAATATACTTCTACAGTATATAAGATGGGTAGGGAGTGGAAAGAGCAGGATTTGGAGATTGCTGGGTTGAATACATTGTGTTTCTCTTGTAGAAACAGGCTTACAGTAGTTCTTGGGTGAGGAAGCAGCAAGGGGTGTTAAAAGGAGGTACCTTGGGTTACAGACGCTTCAGGTTACAGACTCCGCTAACCCAGAAAAAAGTACCTCGGGTTAAGAACTTTACTTCAGGATGAGAACAGAAATTGCATGGCGGCAGTGGGAGGCCCCATTAGCTAAAGTGGTACCTCAGGTTAAGAACAGTTTCAGGTTAAGAACGGACCTCTGGAATGAAATAAGTTCTTAACCTGAGGTACCACTGTATTTATAGACACATAAGGAAATTTGCATGGAGAACCTTCACTTCCTGCCTCCACTTGAAATTCCAGGAAGAAATCTATTTATCAATTCATAGACTTGGACGGGGTAAAAAACATTGCTTTTGTTTTAAATTCTACTGACATTCAGGCCACCAGCAATGATTACTTGTAGATTCAGAGCCAGTGTAAACTTAGCATGCAGCTTGAAGGATGGCTTATTAGCAAATATATCATCTGTTTACTATGCAGCTGATCTAAACTTTAGTTTTGCAATTTGCAGGCTGAAAGTCAATAATGTGTGTGTAAAATACTTCTCCCCAATACCACCAAATAACAGGTCTTTGCTTAACTTTAGTAAATCTTCATTCATTTTGTTTAGACTGTGTTTTGCTTAAACAAGAAGGCATACATGTTGAGTCTGGAGAAAGGACGATTTAAAAAGCAGATGATTGTCCAGAGTTCAGCACTCCTGAGATATTAGGAGCACCATGTTAACATTGTTCAGTCATTAGCATTCTCCTGTTATTCTCCTGCTATTGCAAGAGAGGAAACAACTCTCTAGATCAGTGTTTCCCAACCTTGGGCCTCCAGCTGTTTTTGGACTACAACTCCCATAATCCCTAGCTAGCAAGACCAGTGGTCAGGGATGATGGGAATTGTAGTTCAAAAACAGCTGGAGGCCCAAGGTTGGGAAACACTGCTCTAGATATCCATCTACAAGAAACATCTTAAGAGTTTATTCATATTTTTCTGCCTTGTCATCATCAGGTCTACCACTTGGCCAGGAAATCAGTGTGCCAGTTTCACCAATTCCAACGTGGTTATATCTGAAATGATATTTAGTTAAAAGAGAAAATGAGTTGTGCTTAGTTCAGGTTCCAATTGGCTGAAGTGATGCCTGTTGTGGCTTACTTTTATGAACTAACTCATCAGTGTAGCAAGTAACCTCACCAGTGCTGCTAGCCACAGGGTGGTACAGCACTGATGACGTGCACTTACCACACTATCCCCTCAGCCTTCATAGAAAGTTCATCTGAACACTAGTGGAACTATGGTGGTACCTTGACCATCTAGAAGAGATTTTTTGGTGGTCAAGTTACCCAGCAGTAATTTGACTTCAGGAGTAATTGGCACTTAATCCTTACCAATTAACATTGTATTATTGAAGTGCAAATGAACCCTTGCTCCAAATTATTGGTTAATTCCATTGATGTAGACCAGGGATGTCCAACAGGTCGATCACGATCTACTGGTAGATCCCCGTGAGGTTTTGGTAGATCGCAGTTGATTGCTCCATCCCTTTCCTTAGCGTTGGTAAAATATATTCCAGCCCCGCTCCCTCACCCTGGCCTCCATTGTTGCATGATTTGCAGAATGGAAGATGGAGTTTACTTAGTGAGGCTGTTTGTTTCCGCAGCAGTTTGTTGCTGAGTGGCTGTTCCCCTTTCTCCCTTGAGCTTAGGTTTGAATTCTCAATAATCGGAGCTTTCCTCCTCCCTAAAAAAAGTTCAACAACCTTGCCCTGAACCCCCCAAAAACGGGGCTTTCCTTTTTTAAAAAAGGGGTTGATCACTGCCAGTTTTTAATTCTGTGAGTAGATCGCAGTCTCTTGGGAGTTGGCCACCCCTGATGTATTGTAGACACAAAGTGTATGCCACTTGGGTTCTTCTGCTTCATATAAGATTGGTTGCTTTTGTAACGAGCTTATGTGCAATTGGATATATCCTTGTAGTTGATTTGAGATGTTGGGTACTGTAAATGCCAGTCCTTGACTTTTTACTTTTTGCTCTTTGATCAGGAAGTGGAGGTTATGCAGATAACAATGTTGGTGCCACTTCTACTACAGGCCACGGAGAGAGCATTATGAAAGTGGTTTTGGCAAGACTTATCTTGTATCACATGGAACAAGGTAACGACAAAGGTTGCAAAGAGCACAGAACTGCTACTGTATTCCTGACAGATGTTGGTGGGAGTAGGTTGTGGTCCATTAATTCAAAGTTGAGGATGCATACCGAGAAAGTTATCTGAATAGTAGTCAAATGTTGTGATCGGTGGAGGGTTGTGTCCAGATGATTTAAACAATGAACCTTCTGAGGGCTCAATTTGTGCTAGTCCTTATTCAGTGGCACTGGAGCAATATTGTGCTGGTGTGCAATGAATAACAAACAAAAATTATTTCGTAGTTGCCTGCAACAAAGTGTTGATTGCTTTGAAAAGCTCAAGTACAAAAAAACTATGGCATCTTAGTGGTTGCATACCAAAAACAATAGGCTTTTAACTGTTGAAGGGAGTAGGTTGTTGCTGATTAATCTTATAAAACCCTTTAAAGCACCACCAGTTTCTCTAACTTCTATATTAAAAAGGAAGACATGTGAATGAAAATACCGTATTTTTCGCTCTATAGGACGCACTTTTTCCCCTTCAAAAATGAAGGGGAAATGTGTGTGCGTCCTATGGAGCGAAGACGCCATAGCCCCGCGACCCTCTCCCGGCTGGAGAGGTGATGCGCAACTATGGCAGGAGCCTCTTTAGCCGTGCGCCACCTCTCCAGCCGGGAGAGCGCGCATGGGGCTAAAGAAGCCCCGCTTACCCTCTCCCGGCTGGAGAGGTGACACGCGGCTATGGCAGGAGCCCCTTTAGCCGCGCGCCACCTCTCCAGCTGGGAGAGCGCTTGCAGGGCTAAAGAAGCCATAGAAGCTTTCCGCTGCTCCCCAACCTCCTCTTTGGGGCTGGTGGTGGGCTCCCCCCCCCCGCCAGCCCCAAAGAGCAGGTCGAAAGGAACCTGAAGGCTGGAGAGCGAGAGGGGTCGGTGCGCACCGACCCCTCTCGCTCTCCAGGCTTCCAAGGTAGCCGCCTGAAGGCGACTAAACGCACCTTAAATGGCACCTTATTTTAGAGGGGGGAAACAAGAGGGGGGAAATTCTCCCCCTCTCTGCGCAGCACCTCCTGCCGCTTTGCTGAAGGGGCGCTGGGCAGAGAGGGGGAGAATTTTTTTTCTTGTTCTTCCCCTCTGAAACAAGGTGCGTCCTAATGTCCAGTGCGTCCTATGGTGCGAAAAGTATGGTAAGTAGGCTGGTCTATGTATTGATTTGTGTATATTAAGTAAAAGTGTGACTATGGTAAATAGCTGGCAACAAGGTGTTCATGTGGCTGTAATATAATCAGGCTATGGATGACTCTAGAGAGCTTTGCCTTCTATGTTATCCAAACTCTCGATTTATATTACAGCCGGTAAACATAATCAGCTGACCTACTTCTCCTGCATACACTTACAGTTGCCAACGTGACCAGACCACCTTCTTTATTCTAAGCTGTAGTTGCAGACTGCAGATTGGTAGGATCACCATTTAACTTCTGACACAAAACTTCAAAGAATTTTAGAGTCATATATGCAGAGGAAGTGTTAAATGGAAAAGGTGGAAATTCCATTAGCATTGTATAAAATAAGTTCCAGGGAGGTTATCTGCAAATCTCAGGTGTGTAAATGTCATGGCATAGGAATCTTTCACCTCTATTTCAGTATCCTTAACAAATGGCTTGTCACTCTGACTTAATCTACTGATAGAAAGAGTTACTGTATGAATCTGGTTTTTGGGTCAAATGCACCCCAAGAAAGATGTAAAATTACTCAGGGGGAGACATTAAGCCAACACCATTTTCAAGTAAGGAATCGTGTCTTTATTGAGATACTTCACTTTTCCAGCTGAACACTAGTTGCAAGAAATCATCAGGGCCAACAATATCCAATAATATAAAGGACAAGCGTCTACAAAAATGGTATGTGGGATCCAATTGCTTCACAGTTGTTTAAAAACATAAAACAATATATTGCTCAATTACAAGTTTAATGGGGGAATAATCATGAGTTGTGAATTACCGTATTTTTCGCCCTATAGGACGCACTTTTTCCCCTCCAAAAATGAAGGGGAAATGTGTGTGCGTCCTATGGGGCGAATACAGGCTTTCGCTAAAGCCTTGAGAGCAAGAGGGGTCAGTGCGCACCGACTCCTCTCGCTCTGCAGGCTTCAGGAAGCTCTGCGCAACCCTAGGGAGCCCGGCGCGAAGCCGTGCCGGGCTCCCGAGGGTTGCGCAGAGCTGCCTGCGCTCCTGGGCTCCGCACAGCTCCATGCAACCCCCCGGAGCCTGGCGTGAAGCCGCGCCGGGCTCCTGAAGGTTCTGCAAGCTCCCAGAGCGATGCTGAAGCTATGCGCAGCTTCGGCACTGCTCTGGAACCCGTTCTGGGGGCTGGGGTCGGGGGAAGGTCGGGCTTCCCCCACCCCAGCCCCGTGCCTGGGGGGGGGAATAATTCCCCCCTTTATTTCTCCCCCCCCAAAATCTAGGTGCGTCCTATGGGCCAGTGCGTCCTATAGGGCGAAAAATACGGTACTTGCAACAACAAATCATACAGAACTTGCAACCACAGCACTTGCTAACTAGGCAGCCTATACACAATCACCACATTTCACAACTGGATGAGCAGGCCAGACAAAATAGTTACATGAAGCTTATTTTTAGTGTGTTGACCACAGAGATGATTCCTGCCCTCTTTTCGGCAGAAAAGACAGCAGTGGTTGGCTCCACCAGTTCTTTCATAACACAGGCAAATTGGTTATGTCACTGAATTTGATCAACTCCAGGCTAGAACTGCAAGAAGGAGACTTTTTGGAGTGTTCACGCCATCGTGGGTTGTTTATCTTTTAAATATAGGCATCAAAGCAGGCAGTGTCTATTACATTTGAAAACCAAAAAGCTACCCTTGGCATTTGGAAATGTAGATGGAGGTCACACTTGTCCATACCACCTTTAGTCTTATTAAAATAAAGAACGCTCTATTTCTTGAAGGTACTGAAGAAAGGAGAATCTACAGTTAATTACATCCTTGCACTCTTACTTGATTCTGGAAATGTGCACAGTAGCTTTCAGCCCCTCTTAACCATGCTACATAATTCAGGCTGCACAGTACTACAAGTGAAGAGCAGGTGCTCCATTGAAGGGTAGAAACTGAATGATCCTTTTTGCAATAGTTGGAATGTCTAAGCATTATTATGGCAGCTGTTGCCTGGTTGAAAATAATCCTTCCTGTTAGTGTTTATAAAGGCTGGGCTTTGGTTTCTAAGCATGAGAATAGTTTCCATTCTGGGGTATCTGGGTTTCGTTTTTATGAAGAGGAAGGGCAAAATCTGAAAGCAGTTGTTATGCTTGTCTGAGTTACAATATGACACCTGATGCATTTGTAATACTTAAGACCGAGCAATATACAATGCACCGGTAGATCTGAGATTATAAATTGTGGATAACGACATGAATTTTATTTGGCTTGTTTGCTATGCACATGCACACAAGATGGGTTTTGTTTACAGGGCATCATGTCATCTTTAAAACTGATTAAATGTTACTGCTGTCTCTGATGACATGCTTACATTGTACACTTGAATTAAACAATGTCTGAAGGTCTCAGTTTGCAGACCTATCAAAAACATATATAGATATATATAAAACAACAGTGACAAAATAATCCCACAATGATACTTTGGTTTGTATTGGGATTCAATGGTATCATAAGTTCTGGTGATAAAGATTATCAATGTCCTTTGAATTTTTTTCTTACCAATTTACCAACAACTAAAACAAATCCGGCAGGAAGGTAAACAGTGTTTCCGTGCGCTGCTCTGGTTTGCCAGAAGCGGCTTAGTCAAGCTGGCCACATGACCCGGAACTTGTACGCCGGTTCCCTCGGCCAATAAAGCAAGATGAGCTCCGCAACCTCAGAGTCGTCGGTGACTGGACCTAAGGGTCAGGGGTCCCTTTACCTTTACCTTTAAAACAAATCCATATATAGGAGACACACATTTGAGGGCCGGACAAAGCACAGAATGGTTTCTGTGTTGTTGTGCCCCCATGATACAATTAGGCCCATCAGTTGTATCTATCACCTTTTATTTCCCTTTCTTTTTAGCAAAGGAAAGAAATAGAAAGTCATTTGTGGTATTCTGTCAATCATTAGAACAGCTGGCTAATGGAACTCAGTTGTAGAAAGGTTGTGGAATCTTCTTCATTTTAAGGTATTTAGTAAGAGCTGAAGGAATGATTCTCAGGAATAGCAAGGTATAGGGAACATAGCTAGAATTTGGACTAAGGGGCCATAAACCATCTGGCTTTGATTCAGTAAGTTGGTGTACTATTCGCAAAGAGAGTTTTGCAATGTCTTGTTGGAGAGGGGTCAGGAATTCTCTGATACTTCTTTATTGACTGTTGGGATCTAAAAGGTTTCTTAGATTTACACAAGGGGATTTGGTTTTCTCTGTAGAATCCCCCCCCCACACACACACAAAAAAAAAAACAACAACAACCCAGTTTTAACCTGTGTTTGCAACACTTGTTTCAAAAGAAGGTTGGTAGGCCACTGTTTGAGTAAAAAACAAACCTAATGACCTCTTATACTCATGGACTTTTGGGATCATGCCCACCATGTTTAAGAGATATTATATGGATGAATTGTAGCTGCTGCAAAAGCCTGTTATTGGCTAATCTGGAAAGATTCAAGGCCACCCTTTCAGCCTGAATTGGTTTTGCTCAAAATTATTTAATTTCTGACGTGTTTTTGAACTTTCCCCCCCCCCCAGGAAAATCACCAGGAGATGCTGCTGACTCTGCCCTAGATTGCATGAAAACTAGAGTTGGGGGATTGGGTGGTGTCATTGTGATCAGCAATTCAGGAGACTGGGCTGCACGATGCTCCACCCAGGAGATGTCCTGGGCTACAGTCAAGGATGACCAACTGCACTATGGCATTCATGCTGGGGAGTGGCACACACAACCTGCCGAAGAAGCTATTAGCTCCCTGGGATGCTAAGCAGAAGTGAAGGAAGTGGAAGTAACGCAGCACAATCAAGATTATAGACCTTTGTCGGAAACTGAATCTGTTGTCCCCTTTCTGAAAGGACCTTCTCACCAAATTTCAGTTCAGATATTCACAATGCTGGTCTTTTTGCAGCCAAGCTAAAATCTAGAAGGAGACATAGTGGGCTTAAGGATGGCTTATGTGAGCATATATAAGATATACAAAGGTTTGGTTTCTTAGTCACACAAGTGAATTGCAGAAAGTCACTATGCACATCTTCAGTGGGGTGTATTTGATGAGATATGCAGTCTTCACAATGGCCATTATATTGAAGGCAGCTTCTCCTATAATGTGATAATTCTTGGAAACCAGTGTCCATGATAGACCAAATGTAGTCTGGTGCCCCAGATCACACTTTCACTTTTATCTTATGTGCCCATATCACAGTCCTCTGAATCCCTCCATCATGCCTCCCTTGAACTGCTCACCTGGGCCTGCTCACACCTCGCCTGCCTCTGTCTCTGTCCTCTGGATCTCACCTGAGCCTGTGTGGTGTAGTGGTTAAGAGCAGTAGACTCATAATCTGGTGAACTGGGTTCGCGTCCCCGCTCCTCCACATGCAGCTGCTGGGTGACCTTAGGCTTGTCACACTTCTCTGAAGTCTCTCAGCCTTACTCACCTCACAGAGTGTTTGTTGTGGGGGAGGAAGGGAAAGGAGATTGTTAGCCGCTTTGAGACTCCTTAGGGTAGTGATAAAGCGAGATGTCAAATCCAAAGACTTTGTCGTCTTCTTCTCTCCTACTCCTACCCACCTTTCCTGGGCCAATTGCCTAGGTCATTATGCTGCCCATCTTCCAATTCCCTGGCCTAGACCTGCATCTCCATCCTCTGGATCCCTTCTACTCGCTTTGCCTTGGCTGTCCACACTGCTGCTAGTAGTGCCACCTGTCTGTGGTGAAGTAAACTGCAGCATGATAACAACCCTGTGGTTTTATATACTGGAGGGAAAATATTAGAATCTTGGAAGGGACCTTGAGGATCATCTAGTTCCACACTCTGTTCATTTCAGGAGCATTTGTTATGTAAACCTTGAGAAGAACTGGGATGATCACAACCATAGGTTACTCCCAAATGCTGTAACTGAAATATTAAGAAATTTGCTTACATTGTTTTCCTACTTACAATCAGTACAGAAAAGAAATTAGGGACATAATAATTCTCATGTTTAGGGAAACATGCAAAAGAATTCAAAGTTTTGTTTTGAGATAGCAGACTTTCATTTGATTGTATGACACGTCAAAGGCCAAGTCAAATAATATGATAGGTGTCTTTCTTAAAGTAGTATATTAATTGTAAGAATAAGCTGCTGTGCATAAAGTTGCACTAGTGTTTATATGGTAATATGTTTTTTGAGGTACTTATAGTACCGAAATAGAAATTTACAGAGTGAAATGTATTTTCTCATGATAATACTTACAAGGAAGATGCTTCATTTTTAGATAAGATATTTGTAATTTTATCCCTTGCTTTTCCTTTTATTCTTTTCATGCTAATGTAATTCAATAATTTAAGTCTTATTTAGATATTGCCTTGATCCCATACCATGTTTTCCATCTGGGAAATAATCAGTGCTGTGTTGATGCACAACATGTTCTTATGAAAATAAATGCCAATAAAATCTAGTACAGTGTATTTTAAAAGTATGCATGCTTTATGGCTCAAGTGTATTGTTTAGCTAATCAAATTTCCATTAAATGACACACACACATGCATTTTCTTTCAGAACATCAAGATTGAAGTTTATTGTTGATAAGCCTTTCACGGAAGCAAAAACAATACTGTGATTTTAAAATATTGAATATTTACAGCACATGACTGGAGTACTCCTTTTATCTGTGAAGTGTCAACAGCCATTTCTTTAAGTAGCAGATTCCCCCTTCCCACTCTATTAAAATGTTCATTTTTAAAATTAAGGCAATTATTTTAATTGTAGAATCTGTGGTGTAGCAGTTCATACTTTTAACAAGATATCCTCATAATGGGAGAACATACCTTTCCTTGCCTTTGGATTTGTTCAACTTTGAGAGGCACCATTTTAACATAATATGAGTTGGAGGGCTGCTTCTAAATTGCACTAGAACAAATAAACATGATACCTCTAATTGGGGAGGTGCCTCTGCCGTGCCTTTCAAGAACCAGCCCTGTCAGACTTGCGTCACATCTCCCAAACAGTCACATCCTCCCTAGTGACAATGCCTAATGAATTCCTAGGACAGGCCATTCCTTACATTCATTTAACTTGGCAGTCATCCAGCATGGCTGCTGTTGTGACTTCTTGGCCCGACTTGCTGATCTGGGGCGCGGGGGGGGGGGGGCACGCATTCCCTCCCTGCAAAAGTTCAGCTTCCTGTCTATCCACATAGTTCAGATCACAGTACACAAAATATCTGCATGCCCCCCCCCCCTTGGAACACTTGCCTTTTCTTGCCCTTGTTTCCTTCTTTATCTGCCCCCTCCCCTTTCCCCAGCAACTTGCTTTTAAACCTTGGAAATATTGCAAAAGCAGTTTCTGATCTGGCATGCTGGTGTGGGCGGGTGAGTTCCATATTGCTGTGTCTTGCTGCATTCTTTAGTCCATGTTCCATGGCAGAATGCCATTTCACTCATGGTTTAGAAAATAAAACACTGCATAAGAGGTTGATTTATTCCCCTTAAATTTCCCACTAGCTAATATATAGATGGAGGGAAATCCTCACAAAATAATTAAGGAGAGAAAAATGTATTTCTGATTCCCTCTGCCCTGCTCACACACCCTCTCCTCCCCAGGTTTCACACGTCTTGGCTCTGCCTCTTTGCTGCTGGATTCTGTACTATTGTCAGATTTTTGCCTTTTAAGACTTAAGAGACTTACGATATCACCATGATTTGCTTTGGAGTCTCAGGCTTTGGGATTGAAGACTTGGTAACCCTGTTCATGAGTGAATTCGCAAGATACTTCATTTTTGTTTGATTTATATGACATAAATTTCAGTGGGTGGTTAATTAATAAATAATTCCTGGTGTGACTCAGATTGCACTGCTGTTCACGCAACATCACAACAGGTACAAAGGTAAGGAAAAGAGGAGAGAAGGGGAAATCCTATACATGTTTTTGGACATACCTAATGAGTTCCCTGGTGTTCTGTAGTTCCTAAATCTATTAGCAGGAGGATTAGGAACTGACTTGACTCAATAAGCATCCTAGGATTACCCTTTCTGCTGAACTTTCTGGATTCAAACTGTATTTGATTGCATTGCAGATCCCTCTTTCACTCTCTTCAAAGGTCCCAATTTTTTTGCACTTACCAATGAATTATCAGCGCCTTGCTGTGTTGTAAATAAAATGTGTGCATCAGTTCTCGAACTCACACTTCTGACCCTTTATCTCTACGGCTTCACTTAGAGTTTAAACCATGTAATGCATTGTAGCATGCAGCTCATTAAGTACTTGGGTGCACTCAGACATAAAGAGCATTGCCCATTATGCATGCCTGGCAACATAGCAAGCTATCTGCTTAGCAACACCGACCCTCACAGAACCCGTTGTTCCAGTGTGGAGGACCTTGCTGTATATTTTGCATAATTCCAGTTTAATTGGAATAGTTATGGTGTGGCGTATGAACTAAAGCACAGCCAGTGGTCATCCTCCATTACTTGGTGGCAATGGATCATTTAGCCTTTGTGTTTGTTGTGCATTCATGACATCATCTGGTTATGGCCCAAAGTTAACAGCAGATTTTATTGCTGTTTTAATATTTTCAGTGGTGGGCTGGATTAGGGCCAGCAAATGTGAGTCTGAATCTGGGCAAGATGGAGGCCCTGAGGGTGGGTGGCTCCTAAGTCCGGATCATTGGTCAATTGCCTGCTTTGGACAAGGTCATACTTCCACTGAAGGATCGGGCTTATAGTCTAGGGGTGCTCCTAGATCCAACTCTGTTGCTAGAGGCCCAGGTGACCTCAATGGCTATGAGCTTCCACTGGTAAAACAGCTGCGGCAATTTTTGGACTGGGATAACCTGATTACCGACAATCATGCACTGGTAACCTCCAGATTGGATTACTGCCATGTGCTGCCTGCGGGGTGGCCCTTGATGTTGGTCTGAAAGCTGTAGCTAGCGCACTGGGGCAGGCTATATTGCTCCCATGTGTTGCACCCCTACTACAGATTTCCATCAGCTGCCAATTAGCTACTGGGCTAAATCAGCTAGGAATCTTGCCCTTAGTGTGGTAGAATGTAATCTTTGGAATTCCCTTCTATTACGTAATAGACATTTCTCTTCCATCATGCCTTTTAAGTGGATATATTTATTCCAGTCCGCATCTGCATTGGAACTATTTTAAACTTTTTATATAAAGAATTGTTTTTAATTGTTTTTACTTTTTTGTTTTGTTTCATAGATGTAACTGTTTTGTTTTTATAATTGTATGTTTTATTGTTATAACCTCTCATGCAGGCATAGGCAAACTCGGCCCGCCAGATGTTTTGGGACTACAACTCCCATAATCCCTGATCACTGGTCCTGTTAGCTAGGGATGGTGGGAGTTGTAGTCCCAAAACATCTGGAGGGCCGAGTTTGCCTATGCCTGCTCTCATGGGACCCTATGGTAAAGAGCAGATAAAAAAATAAAATCTAATAAAATCAATCAATAATGAAAATCAAAGCTGTACATCAGCATCTCCTATGTTGCTAGAGGAAATAACTGGATCTTTGCAGAAAGCTAAAGTCATTACAGTATCTTGCAACCTTTCAACAAACATGTAGAAACTGGATGTTCAGAATCTTAGAAACTAATGAATAAGGGAGTTACAGTGTTCCCTTTAACTCAATCAATGGAAAGTTGCTTTAGCATCTATAGGTAGTATTTCTTTAGGTTTAAAATTGAGATTGATTCCACAAATATTGATGTTCTGAGCATATTGGATTCCACAGCAACTTCATAGGAAGGAATTGGCTAGTTCAAATAGATGACAGGACTGAGACAATAAATGGGTGAAGCCTCCCTTTAGGACTATATCAACTCAAACTAGAAGACAAATGCTTGCACTTGGATAGGAGTGGTATTTAACTCTGAGAAGAGTCTCACTCATTTTTAAAACATCTATGGCAACCTGTTGGAAGGGCTGCTGATTTGGGCACTTACCACCATATGCGATGGAGTCATCAAAAAGTGCAAACATTATGGGCTGCGATGTTCTCAAGAAATGGAAACCATTACCAGGCAGTCCATAGGTATGTTACCCCACTTAGCGTTATTTACACTTATGTGGCTAATGCAGACCTAAACTGCAAAGAACTGAATGGGCCACTTTTTAATGGCAGCACCTGTAGTGAAAACCCTGGCCTGAAAAATGCTAGAAGGAATTTATTTAGACAAATGGTAGGGACAGGTATGGCTAATGGTCATCCTGGAAAAGTTGAACCATGTTATGAAGGTGTCTTGAGGGCAAAGTAAACATGAGAAATATTGGGTGGTTGGGCAACTTTATTGTGTCCACAAATCATAGGGAACATGGGCAGCCATTTTGCCTTTTGTTCTGTTTATGAAATGGATAAGTAATGAAAACGCTGCAAAACAATTGCAAAACTTTAACACTGGTTTGGAGTGAATCGGAGAATGTTGGATTTCTGGGTGTTAACTGGTTTGATGTACCAATTACTCTGTTTGGGTAGGTGCTGCAAAATGTGGGGATCACACTGCAAAACACTGCAAAAGGACTGCAAAACATTGGTGTTGGTTTGGAGAGGATCCCAGATTTCAAGGTTCATAGTTGATGAAGCTGTATGGCAGTATATATTTGCCTTGAGTGAACAATACTGACTTCAAAATAACCTGTTTCAATAGTATGGGGAACATAGAATGTGTCTTTTGAATGAGGAACTTTAACTTTTATTTCTCAGTGTCTCTCCAAACTAGAAAACAATGGGAAAGGGAGAGGAATGGTTGCCATTGCCCTAATTTTCAAGTGTGTGTGTGTGTGTTTGTAAATTCCTCCCTTGGGCCTTCAGAATGACATTTGACTGCATGAAATATATGCATAAATGCTGAATTAGCATTTGTAAAAAAGGATTTGTAAAAGGAGCCTCTGGAAACATCTACATTTCAAACTAAGATAGACAGTGGCAGAATTGTTGAAGAAGCTATTGCACTGTAATCATCTGTTAATTAAGAATAGTCACAAAACAGCTATGATTTCCATTTATTAAACAGTTTGAGACCATCTTCTTGCTAGCTTCACTTGGAACAATGTGTAAGTAAAAAATGGTGACTGTTCATTTGCTTCATAAACAGGTCGAACAGTAGTGTGTGTGTGGTTGTTGTTGTTGTTGTTATGAAAAAAAAACCTGAAACGAAAACCCTGCTACATGCAGTAGCTCTACGTTTGTTTGTCTGAGAGCCAAAGGCGTACTGAATTTGTGACCACCCGAAAAGAAGTTTCCTTAGCAATTACAGGCATGCGAAAGTCAAAGCTTCCTTTCCTCCTCATGTGACCTTTTCCCCAACCAGTTCAATAGCAATGAATTCCAAGCACCCACGGCGTTCATGAATTGATAAACAATGCTTTGTCAAGTAGTCCAAGCATTTCTGCCTTCATTACTGTGAAATTAGAGTTTTATTCTCTCTCCTACACCCTTCCAGACTCTTAACATGGTCCACAAGCGCATTTTCTTTTGAAATCAAATAGCACCAAGCATGCAAATATATGTGTGGGAAATGTCCAAGCACGTGGGGCCTAAAAGTGCCAAACTGCTAGCTGGATTGTGCCTCTGCTATTTCTTATCAATCACTTGGCATGCGTTCCATCCTCTCCTGTGCAACATTCAAAGTCAACATAGGTCTAAGCTGCTGGTGGAATCTGTTTTGTCTTGCCTATGCGAAGTGGATAGAGCACAGCTGGTGCTGCAGTCGCTTTGACCCCTGTGCTTGTAAGTAACAGACCTTACATACTCCACAGGGAAGAGGCGGTTGGTTGCTGAAGAAATAGCAGTAACTACTTTCAGGACAGCGTTTCTCCTCCTACAACAGCATTAATAGTTAAAGGGTTTCCTTGGGTCCTGCACTGCACTTCTCGATTTAAATTTAACTTCTTTGCTTGAAAAGGCAACTCCACAGATTAACAGAAACAAAATACAGGGTTGTGGGGAAAGTTTGGGGCTTTTATTGGAGATCCCTGCTAGATAGATATTTAGAGCTCAGGCCCCACTGCACTAGACATTTAAAGCAGTATCCTACCACTTTAAATGGACATGGATTCCCCTAGAGAATCCTAGGACTTGTGGTGAATGAAGGCTGTTGAGACCCGAGCCACTAGGCTTTGTAATATTTAGTAAGCTGTGCTGGAGAATGGCGTATGAAATAAGGAGCGTAGTAATCACCACCTGAGCTGTTTGCTTTACATGCAAGGTACTTTAAAAAGGTACCGTATTTTTCCGTGTATAAGGTGATTTTTTTTGCCTCCCAATAAAGTCAAAAATTGGGGGTCGTCTTATACATGGATGGTAAATGCACAGGGGCTCAGGTTCAGACTGTGGTGCAAGTAGCCTGGGCTTGGGTTCGAGCTCTGTCGCGGGCAGCCCAGGCTCAGGTTAGGCTTTAGGATTTACAGAAGCATTGTAGAGTGGGATGGAGTCAGAGGAAGACCCTGCTGAGGTAAGGGTTGTCATATTCCAAAAAGTGAAAATCTGGACACAAAAGTTGTTGAGAACATGCTTGTATGTGTGAAGGATGACGTTGATATGTTGGGTTTTTTTGTGCTGATAGTGCAGAATGACACGTCTATCTATCAATTGTCTGGTAGAATTTAATAACATGCGACTCATGTTCTTGAAACATGCAACCCTCCTCTCTTCTGAGTCTGTATTACTAATATCTAAAGAAACAGCTCACACAAAGAGCTATTGTTAAAGTGCTTCATTCTGGAGTGCTTTGATTGTTGTGTTATGTACAGAACAGTGTAATTAATTTAACAACAGGTCCTTTGAAGGTCAAATTGCCACTTTGAATATCAATGTGTCCAATGTACTGAATGCATTTAGGGGCACTCTTTATATCTTGCACCACTCCTAAAGTGTCTGTGTTTGGATGACACAGAATAGAATACTTTCAAAATTAAAATCTGGCAGTGATCTACCCCTGTTTTTTAGGGGTTCGGGTCAAAGTTGTTTAATCGCTCAACTAAACAGTGCTGTGGAAGCATTTTGCCTCACAGCAATAACTCCATCTTCCGAGATCAAGAGAAAACCCAGGCAAGGGAGAGGGGTGGGGCCGGGTGCTCTTAGGCAAAAGCAAAGGAAAATGAGCCCAGAATCGACTGCAACCAGTCGATCCCGATCGACCTGTTGGACATCCCTGCCATAAGGAAACATGGACCCTGAGAAAGCATGCCTGGAATCCCTAAACTCTCACATTGCTCAGAGATTGGGGTGGCATGCAACAGTGGTCATCTTGGTATGATGCCAACATACACAAATGTTTGTGTGTAGTACTTATCCGTTTTAATGGCACATAGTACTTGTATGTACAATGCTTGTGTTTTGTTAAAATTTTGACAAGAAGTATAATCTCTGGCAGGAGTCTAGTCATTTTTTCCTGACCATAAGATCTCTGCTTTGCTGCTTTCTTGAATACAGAACTATGCTTGTTCAACTCATAGCCATAACAAAACAGCTTCATTTCCAAAAGTCTGAAAGTTAGTATTTGTGTAAACAGAAATCTTGCATCAACTGTTTTAGTCCCATGAAAAGTGGGGGACTATATATAGCATGTGACTTTGCTGATTAATATTTATATGCAAACATACTTTGCAAAACAGTACCAACATGACAGGAAAGAGACTGCTTCGTGTTAAAGACTACCAGTGGCAATATGCAAGCAATGTTTTTGAACTTAGTCCCAAGGTCACCTTTATGAACCTTGTTTTATCCCAAATGGGGTCTATGTGGACTATTTTTCCTCTCTGCTTTCATTTTAATTATGTAGCCACTCTTTTAAACAGTGACAATTGTTTCCTCTTAGTTATTTTGTCTGGCAGTATACCAGATATTGCCAGATATTCCAACTATCTACTGGAGAACTTTCAGAGTGTACTGTAAGCAGGTGTACTTAGTCCTCTTCAAATGAACACATAATAGATACAAGCACAAACCCAAGAGTGTTTGGAGTTCCAACAATGCATACAGGGATGCAGACATATAATGTTTTTGCTAAGGGTATTCTAATGTGGAAATAACCATAATCCGGTAGTCACCAGTTCTGCAAACATTTTTTTTTTTTGGGGGGGGAGGCTGGTAATTGTGGGAGTTCAAGTTTTCTGGAGATCAACCTGCAAAACTGAAGAAACTGATACTTTTCAAATACCATTCAGTGTCTTTTGCTCATTATCAGTGTAATGTATGCAGTCTTAATTAAATCTATTCAAGCTTGCGTACTGAATCAGAACATGAGTGTATTTCCTTTCCTGGCCTCCTACGCAGCAACTCTGATGCAACTTGTATGCCTAGTTTTTCAAAAGTCTTGTTTAACCACTTCTTTTCCTTTTGTTCCAGTTTTTCCTCACTGCACCATCACTGTGAAACACTTAGCGGAGGATGAATTCTATTCACAAAATCATGTATATATGCATGTGAGCTCAAGTCCACTGCCTACTTTGTATTTGGGTGGTGACTTTTGGTGGCAAATGTATCATCACCTCTTCATCTCGTTGCTGCAAAGAAAATAAGTAGCTTATGGCAGCTTATTTTATTAAGTAACAACTCATGTTAATTAAGGAAAGAATAAAGCTTCTTTGACATGGAAAGTTCCTTGCTGTCTGACTTACTAAAGGACAGGTCACTCCGTTGAATATTCTACCATTCTAATTTCTGCAACATAACTGTAATAATAAATGATGGTTACAAGCTTGGGAAACAACACATTCAATACTAACTTGTACTTAAGAGTGTTGTACACAAGCTTTTAGCTTAAAGCATTACTGATTACAAATAGAAACTCAGCGGTTGGTTCTGTGAATAACAATTTGCATGGATTCTGTCAAGTTGGGTGCCACTTTCCCATAGTGCCCTCTCATGTAACTGAGATATGTTTATGACTGTTGCAATCATGTCGGTTTTTCCACACCGAATTAACATCCTATCAGGACAGTGGGTAATACCCACATGATCTGGACTGCCCACATTTGCTGGATCTACACACATACTACAGCTACAGAGAGAACCACAATGACCTGATTTGCACAAGACACCAAACCATGTTTATTAAACAATGGTTTATCAAACCATGGTTTGCCTGAACTCTTTAATGTTTAATTCCAACCAACCACAACCTGAAGCTATGGTTTGCTGCTGGTTTGTGAACCTTGGTTTAACTATGGGTTGGTATTATGTGTGATTTTGGCACACTTTGTTAACTATTTGTTTGGCTGGCCAGCCAAAGATGCTTTCCAAGGTACAAAAGCATAAGGCAAGAGTACAGTAGTTGGAAAGCAAACCAAGCTTTGGAGATGCAAACTGTGGTTTGCTAACAGTATGTGCAATCCATGTCAATGGGTTAGCATGTTTTATGCAGCCAGGTGCATGAGGAGGGGCTCAATCTGTCTTAGCTATCTACTCCAGTATGCTTGGAACCATAGTCAGTAGCAATTTGTACAGACTAATGTTGTCAAATGTTTGTGCACGGAAGCTTGGTGCCTTTAACAACCATATGAAGGTTCATACCAACTATGTTCTCCTTCCCACAACTCCATATTATGCCATTTGTTATGCCCTCCCCTTAAAAAACAAGAAACACGTTTTCCCTATACAGTGAAGAGCCGGGTGAAAATATCTGGTTGTGTTTTTTTTTTGTTTTAAAGAATGATTTAGTAAGTATACCCACTGTATATTTAGTTAAATTGTTTAGTGAACCACTCAGTGCCACAAAGGCAGTTTACTCAGATTTTGCAAAACAGCATACCCAATATCCCTCAATATAAAAATATTTATTAGAATTTCAAGGGGTGGGAGTGGGGAAGGACATAAGTTGAATTACACAAGTAAAAAATAAAAAATGAAACTCACACTCACTCAGATTTTGTCAATTGGCCCCAGCGAATCATTATGCATTCCTCATTCTCCATTTGCCACAAAATTCCCAACTGTTCAGGACAGCTTTAATCAACCTACTACACAAAGTCCAGATTTAGGGGAAGCGGCTAATTTCTGTCTTGCACAACTAAGCACGTCTCTTAACTTTCTTCCTCGACCCTTATTCAACACCCTTTCCTCTACCCTTAAGAAGATAATAAGATCAAAGACCCGCGTAACAACACAAACGGGTTTCAGTAGGCACACGTTCTGCCTGAAGCCAGACGTTCTTGCAACTCCTCACCATCATGTGCCGTATTACATTCCAGCCGTGTCCTTTATTCGCCCCCGCGCGCGCACCCACCCGCTCTGCCCACCGAAAGCACTTCCAAATAAATACCGCCACAACCAGCAGCTAGTACGGCGGCGGCCGCCTTTCTCTCAGCCTCTTCCACAGCTGTTCGACCCTATTAGACCACCGCGGCTGGAAGAGTTCCGAATGGAACGAGAGAGGAAGAGGGAGCATTCTATTCCCTTTCCTACTGGTCCGTGGCGGCGGGACTCTCCTGGCTCCCGACGTTTCATTGGCTAACACGTTCCTCTTCTCCCCACCCTGGAGCTAATTGGTGGAGCTTGAGCGTGGAGAGGATGGAATCCCGGGTACGAGGTGTGCATATGTGTATGTGTGGAGGGCTCGGGGTGCAAAGCAGAAACTGACCCGCCCTGCTGGTCACCTGCAACAAACACATATATACACATACACATATATGCATATTCTCTAACACACACACACATACATATGTGTCGGTTATATATACATATGGGTATGTATATGTATGGATTGGGATTGACTTTTAACAGGGCGCGCGCGCACACAGACGCACTGTGCCTGCGTGAAGGCGGTTCTGTGCACACCCGGGAGGGCGCGGGTGTTTGGAGAGAGCGCGCCGCATTTTCCTTGCATTGCTACGCAGGGCTCCTTCTGAAGGGGATTCGCGGCTGAAACTGAGGGAGTTTGCAGCTGTCAAGGGGAGGTGGAGGGGCTCCTGTAGTTGAAGCAAGAGAAACAAAGAACATGGCGAGGCATTACAAGCAAAGCGAAGAAGAGGTGGAGTCTGAGGTGACGGGAACCGAGTTTATTCCCGCCCCTTGGGAAGCAGGCGGGCGGCGGGGGGGGGGGGAGAAGAAGAAGGGAAGGACAGTCGGAGGGGAGGACCGTGGCAAGCCGGCGGGGCTCCCGGATGAGGAAAAGCGAGCAGGGGCGAGTTTTGTTTGTGGCAGTTTCGGGAGGAGGAGGGGGCTACACGTGACGCGTTTGGCGCTCAAGTTGCGCGATTTGTTTCATCTCCCCTTAAGTACAACAACTGCAAGTAAGAGTGGGAGGGAGCGCGCCAGGATCCGTCCCTTGTGGAGAAGAGAGGCTTGTTGCAGCCGTCCTCCTCCTGCTGGCTGTGGGGGAAGAAGAGCGCTGTGGGGCGAGCGGGCGGAGTGGACCTGGCACGCCAAGGGGACTCTGCCGGAGCTTCGGGAGCCTAAAGTCGGGCAGAGAAGCGCGGGGCGGAGCGGGTGGCGGCGTCGGGCTGCCCCGCCTCTTCTACCCCGCCGGGACCAGCGGGGTTGAGCGCGAAGAACTACGCCGCAGGTGGAAGGGAGGCTGCCGCTGCCGCCGCCGCTGCCGCCTTTCTCCCCTCGAGGGAGGCCTCTCTGTGCCGTCCGGGAAGATGCTTTTGGAGGAAAGCGGCCGGTCGCCTGACTTCTGTTGCTTCGCTGCGTGGCGTTGCAAGCCGTAGGGGCTGGAAAAATAGGGGAAGGTCGCCTTTTTCCTTGCTCGCGGGTGGCGAATAGCGCGCGCCTTGCTTCGAGCAGAAGGCGAAGGAGCAACGTTCCCGAGCTGCATTTTTGTGAGGGACAAGATTTCCCGGGGGCTTGTGTGGCTGCGAGGGGTGGCGGGAGACGGAGCTCGGGTGCTCTCCTCTTTCGAAAACTGTAACTTCTGGTTGATCTGGAGAGAAGAGGAAACATCATCGCTTTGCCTCCCTTCTCTCTGACTGCTCTTAACTTAGGACCCAAATAGCAACTGTGGATCGCAAACAGGGAGAGGTATTGGCAAAGGGATGAAACACATCATGTCCCCTTCCTGAATACTGTAGTAGATCAAGCGGCAAGGCTCGAAATGACTAACCTTAAGTTTGTTTTGTTGTTGTTACAGCGGTGGAAATGGCAGGCTCTTACTTACAAGTTCTGGAAGTGGTGGCATAAGGGGAGTGAGCTGTGCAGGTGCAGCGACAGGTATAGAGGGAAAAGGAGCGAACTGCTACCTTTCTTTTTTTGAGAGGGGTCCATAGGTGCGGAATCAGGTTAACCAGCTGTGCTTGGTAGTTGCTTATGGCCCAATCCTATGTGTTTACAGTACTGGGATGCCCCACTGAATTAGCTATAGAGTTTACTCCAAAATAAGTGCACGGAGAATTTGAGACTAACTTCTGAACTCTTGTGATGGGAAGTCAGTAGTTTTTTCTTAGCAGAGATTGTTTGCTAATGCAGCAGGTGGGCTTATGTGCAGCAAGAGGAGCTGACAGGGCTGCTACAAGTGCATATGAAATGCCTCTTTTGTATGTAAGCAAGCAATTCTGTATTTTAGGGTTTTAAAAAGAAGCCATCTTGTTGGCTGAAGTGTGTGGAAAATCTCTCTAGCGTTACCTTTGACTTTAATTGCACAGCTGCGGTTGTTTGGTGTAGGGTCTGTGTTATGCTTGTAAAGAGGAGTAAATGTTTCTGAAGTTCAAAATGCAGCTTAAGCTGTTTTGTGCTCCCCAGTCCCTCAGAGATCAAGGCGAATCTTTTTCTTTTTTTAAAAAAAACACCCTCTTAGCGTTAAGGAGAACTTTAATACCACTTCATGTCATTGTTGACCTTGGAAGCCAGTTCTAATGGGTTTTCAGCCCTCAGAGGCCACTCAAATTCATTATTCACATAGAGCGTTTACAGTCTGCCCTTGGGAAAGCATAGAAATATGCTTTTGAACCATTTGCCCATCTTGACATGGTAGAACAGCTCACCCCGCCCACAAACTACATTAAAGGGGGACATACTAAGAACAATCTTCTAGCAAATAATGTACTCTCAATTCTTTTTTCCAGTCCATCTATGTTAAAGATTATTTAATGAAGGCTTTTGCAGTATACAGATACAACTCTGTCACCCACTGCTTGATTCAGCAGCATGAAGATATTGTTTGTATTTGGGGAGCACGCTACATTGGTTACTGCACTAACAAGGTGCTTCACTTTTGGACAGTGAAATGCATGGCTTTTCCTAGAAAAGTGTGCAGTAAGTTGAGTGCTTCCTGAGAAGTTTGACTGAGCCCAAAATATGTTTATGGCGTCAGGGTTTGTTTGTTTTTAAGTACTGATAAGTTGTATTGTTTTACATGATAATGTAGTTGGGCACACTTCAGAAGTTGCGCAGTCCAAACCTCTTCACATCAACATACTGTTTCCCCAAATGCCCAGTGATCTTGGTGCAAAGCAGAAAGGGGTGCCTTGGTCTACTTGATTAAGCACAGTTAATAAGACAGCTTAGCAGCATTCTAGCCATTCGTATAAATACTAATTACTCTTTTGCAGAAAACAGTGGTTATCTATTCTGCATGTGCATACACAAACTTGGTGCTCATAGAACTTTAATGTAATACGACCATTATAGAGTTTGAGGATGCCATTACATACTGACCAAACTTCAGAAGACTTTCTCTCCCCCTCAGAAGTGTTGACATTTAATTGACCTTTGAAGGCTCATTCTGTTAATCATACTCAAAGCACTAAAGCTATGGTCCACTGATCTGGTGTTCTTCCATTTAGCCGTGTTCAGCATATAAATTCTGCAGCATAATTGCTACTTATTGAGCAAGAGTTTCTTTTCTTTTCTGAAAATGAGAGAGGCTTGCTTTGCCTCAGGCAGGGCACTTGTAGAGTTCTGATTCCAAACTGCTTTCCTGTCATTAGTTGGAGGGTGTGGCTTCTAGTTAGGAAAGCAATGGAAATTCTTGCCTGCTTAAACTGCTTTTTTATGCTTCCTGAAGCAGTTTGCAAATGGGTAGATGGATAACCTTGAAAACTTGAATGTCCTCTGCCTTGCATAAATTGAAGCATGTGTTCTAAAAATGACCCATGATCTGTAATCTCAGATTTTATTTTCCTGGGACACTTAGTATTACATTTTTGAAGCAGGTTAACATCCTAAGTAAAAACAATGTGGTGGGGGGGGGGAATGTTTGTGTTAAACATTCAAACAATAAATATATTTAAATATATATTTACATACCGAGCACATGCATCTTCAACTTCAAAATATATATTTACATACCGAGCACATGCATCTTCAAAAATATATTTACATACCGAGCACATGCATCTTCAACTTTTTCCTCAAGACTTGCCAAAAACCATATTAATATTCATAGATCATTTTTGTGTGCAGGGCAGTTACTGAGCAGTTAACTTGGCATTAGTTATATTACAGAGGCAGAACCTTTGTCTGAAGTGCCAGCCTTTGCTTTGTGTTTGAACGTATTGGAGTTTGTGTGTTTCTCATTTGAGAATGGAGCTTGTTTTCTGTATGTGTCTGTTTTGTGTGCTTTTTATTTACTGGAATCTTAAAAAAAAATACACTAGCCACTAGGCTGGTTTATTAAGTGACATAACGCTTGTAGATATGATTCCTTGTTAATTTGCCAGTGCAGCTGAAAACAGAAGAGGCTGGTTTTGTATGAATAGATTAATGACACCTTAGGGAAGGAGAGGTTGGATTTCTCCGTAATTTTGCTCATACAAACCAAACCCACAAATATAGAGGGTGGAGACGAGCTTGGAGACAGTTCCCAAACTGTAGATTTGTTTGGCGTTGCTGGCACTCTACCCAGGCCCCAGGGTAATAATTTAGTGTCAACATGTACATACAGAGTTACAGGCTTATGGTACCAAGGTGATAGATGTCTTTGAAATACCTTTACCGTCTGATCATATAACTTAAAGCACCAACACATAAATGCATAGGATGGTCATTAGTGTAATCAAGAAGGTTAAGGGTCTAGGAACTCTGCATTTGTGGACCTTTCAGTATTAACTGGGCTGCTAATATTGGCACGGAACTTGCTCTCATATCAGTAGTTTAAGTGAAGTATGCATAACGACCTCAGACTTTATACAGTGCTTCAAAGGCAGTGCTGCTAACTTTAAGCCATAAAATAGGGATTTCCACATCCTGTTTGAGGTACAATCTCTGACTGAGCCATGCAGCGCCAGCAGTTAGAAGTGTAGATTCTACCACTGCAATGGAGATTGAGTTCCCCCACTTGGCCAGCTTCTCATTCTTTAATAGTACTTGCCTGGATTTTTGTTCAGATACTTGTATTCTGTCTCCTTCAAGGCCATTGTGTTTCGGCCATGTTTAGTTATTGTTGCATCCGTGAGGATGGGCTTATGCCAATTGACAGCCACTTCAGCATTGATGTGGAGCTATTGCTGCAATGAGGTTTTGAGCATTAGGGGTGCTAGATAATACCAGATTTGAGGTGTAATATAAAATTGGTCATAGGCTCCCTGGTTAGAGTAATAGTAAGCTGAACAGGATGATAGTGTACAGCATGCATAATTAACTAGGGGAACTTGCACAGTCCTTTTTTTCATTAAAACTTGCTTTCTCCTGTCTGTAACTTGAGGAGCAGGTTTACCATTAATACAGGAAAAGAAATCTGTTGGATTATTCAAAGTCTATAAAAATAAGCTTTCAAGAGTTTTATATATTTGAAATATCTGTTCATTTGTTATATTGTATATGGTGTGGACCACATTTGGCACCCCAGGATTCCTAATATGGCCTATGAAACCAATTTTTTCAAGTCATGTATACTCATCTGACATTAGGTATGACATAGGTAAAGCTGCAGGTGCTAAGGAACAGTTGGGAGCCTTGAGAATACTCTCCCTATTGCTTCTTTTCAAATGTGGCTTGAATTTGGCACACTTTAAATTTGGTGCCACTTAAACTTGAAGTAATTAGGGACGCGGGTGGCACTGTGGGTTAAACCACAGAGCCTAGAGCTTGCCGATCAGAAGGTCGGCGGTTCGAATCCCCGCGACGGGGTGAGCTCCAGTTGCTCAGTCCTTGCTCCTGCCAACCTAGCAGTTCGAAAGCACGCCAGAGCGCAAGTAGATAAATAGGTACCGCTCTGGTGGGAAGGTAAATGGCGTTTCCATGTGCTGCTCTGGTTCGCCAGAAGCGTCTTAGTCATGCTGGCCACATGACCTGGAAGCTGTACGCCAGCTCCCTCGGCCAATAAAGCGAGATAAGCGCCACAACGCCAGAGTCATCTGTGTCCCTTTACCTTTACCTTTAAAGTTGAAATTGATGCTGAATGCAAGATGTTTGGCCTGGAGTGGTCACACATGGGAGCTCCCTAAAGGATCCAGTCTTACAGCACAGCTTGCATATGGCACCAAATTACAAATGACTCTGAATGCAAGCCATGCTTGCAAGGGAAGAATTAGGAGTCCTGTCATTTTGCTAGCATGGCTTTCAGTTGGTGCTGTTTACATTTGGTCCCGAATGCAGGCTGCGTTGCTTTGGCTGGAGCCATCTCATGTCATAGGATGTTGGGTGGTTGACTTGGTAGGTTGTCCCTCCCAGCTGTCAAACGTGGCATGTAGACTACTGGCCCACAGACCAAACAAGGTTCTTCAGCCCAAGTAAAGTTCTGGAGACATAGAGCTTACTTAACTAAATATTTTGAAATTTTAATCTGCCCTAAGCTAGCAGTTATTTCTCTTTGGACCTGGGTATGTATCATATGTGGCCACTTTAGATTTTCCCATGTTCCATTCAAATAAATGGACATGAGTACTGTGAAAACACATCATTCTGTGCTTTGATGTCTTACAAAGGAATGTCTGTTGTGCCTGGATGGATGGGTGGGTGGGTAATTAACTTGTGGAAGTTTGTGTTGTAGTAATACCTGCAGTCCCTGCTAGAATATTTTTATAAAGCCCTGTTCATCTAGATCAGCAAATATTGAGCTGTGAGGCTGGCTCTCCTAAGGAGGTATGGATAATTCTATGGAGAGGTACATGAACCTCATGCGTGTATTGATAAGAGTACATTGTTAGAAGCTGTTCGGTAGTAGATGGGATGCTCTAGACCAGTAATTCCAACACGCACAGAGGCTTGTGACTAATGAATTTATTATGCCATAAGCAATCATGGACAAGAGCCCATTTCATCAGATGTGTTCATGTTTGGACACTTGCACCCCCCCAAAAAGACACAAACACCCTGGATGGTAGTATTGGTTTTGTAGCATTCCTTCCTGTTCACCTGATCTTCTTACTTTAGCTTTTATATTGCTGCCTTGGAGTATAATAGAGGAATGGACATTGCAAACCAAACCATCTGCTTTTGCTTGTCCTGTGTTTCTGGAGGTGGCAATGGATGTGTTCCAAAACTGCAGTCCTACACAGCTATTAAGAAATAAGCCTTATTTAGTTCAAGGGGACTTGCTCCTCGGTAAATGTATATCAAATTGCAGCCTAATATACCTTCTGTAGAAAAAGTTGGCAGATAAACCTTTTCTCCTTCACAGTGTAAGAATATTGGAATTCATCCTGCTGGGCAGTAGATGCATTTCAAGAGCTAACACATTTTTTTTAACACAGAGTTATGTTTATGGCTGACCATCTGTGGGGTTTTTTGCATGTTGATATTTATTTATTTATTTATTTATTTATTTAAAATAATATTTATTAAAGTTTCAAAAAATTACAAAAGTAAAAAAGAAGAAAAAAGAAAACACAGAAAAATAGAAACAATTAAAAAACAAATCAATCTTTCCATAACTTATCTTTCATTTGCTTGTTTCCTTGACCTCCTCACACCTCCCTTTATTGTATTCTAGTTCAATTAACTATTTCAGCAAATCCTTTCCATCTTTGTTTTTATCTTAATAATTTATCTTAATATAATATAACTTTACATTCTCGCCAATTAACAATCCATTTTTACGATATTTAAGCATGGCTAAAATGCTTTCCCATCTAATATAAAGCAAGAGTTAATTCTGAATTGCACTTAGGAAAAGGTATAATATTAACAGAACTTGAAGTGCATGACCTTGAGAATATAATAATGTCAGTGTTCCAGTTGGTAGGTCACATTTTTGGTTAATTAACCATGAGAATGTCCAGGTTTGTTGGCCATAGGTTGCTGCTCCTTTCATAGCTTATCCCATGTAATATACTGAGTTATACCTGTTAAGAGAAACACTCCTAAGTTTATTGACTTTTCTAAAAACAAAAATAATAATCCTATAATATAATACTTTTAAGTGGGAAGAACTTTCTTACATCTCATGTGGGGCCATAAATTGCATTGTACAATAAATAAATAAACTCTTAAATTTTGGGGACTTCAGTTGAAGTAAGTTATCCCCAAGGAATTAGTTGTTGGCTCAGTATGTTAAGAGCTGATGATTTGCTGCCAGACAAAATGTTATGTGATCCACAGTGAAGATTTATTATATTGTCAAAATTATATAGTTGTTGCATTTTTTGTACTGGCAATCTACTCTGAAGAACCTTGAGGACCAGAACATTCATTACTGTCAAGTGGACTTAATATCCTAAATCTGTTCAAGTTTACTCAGAAGTAAGTTCCATTCTGTTTGGTGGGGTTTACTCCCAACAAAGTGTGAACAGGATCAAACTCTTAAGAAAACTAGCAACTACTGTGGTTCATTAAGTATTTCCATACTTAGTTAGAGAACTCCTATTTTATAATGCTAAACACCAAAGAAACCTGAAGTGCAATCTACACATGTCCCAGTTGATAATTTGGTATAAAAGTCTTAAATGCAGGATTTGAATTGATGCTGAACAGGTGCAACACATTTATTGCAAGGGAGTTCTATTTAATGCAGGCGTTTATTGGCGCTTTTCTGGAGTTTCTTTGGTAATTTCAGGAAATGTGTTTTATGCAGAAAGAGGCAGCATTCTGGTCCCCATTTCAGTAAATAAGTCAGGAACAAATGAAATACGAGTTTTTTGTGTGAACTATGGTTTGCAAATAAGGACCCAGCCTCTTTTGTCTTTCTTCCTTTCCTTTCATTGGTGATATTAACCATGGTTTACTAATTTTATTCAAAGACAGATTACAGCTGATATGTCCACACACACACACGGTAATAGAACACCACTATATACATAATAAAGGTTGGGTTTTTTTTACTTTGAGCAGCAGACATGCACATGATTTCACAAACTGCTTTTATGGCTCTCTGGAATTTCAAAAGCAAGTTTCTGTATGAGGTGGTGATCGCTCTTCAAGAAATGCAAGACCAAAGCCGGGTTAGGGGTGCAGAATTCTGAACATTATAGTTGCAGACCATTATAATTGCAAAGATTCATGCAGAGAAATATGATTTTAAAAACTAATCCAAATTAAACAGCTTTAAAATGCAGTAAAGACTTGTTTCAAGATGCTCAGGGGTCTGATTATGGCTTAATTATTTGATAATAAAAGTTGCAAAATAAAGTGTCATAAAATAAGTGCATAATATCCATTAACTCTGCTTCTTGGTGTTAATGGTACTTCTGTAAATTTGTGTGAATCACCTATAATTGCATATAACATGCAGTCTTGGATAGTGAATGCATTAGCCACCGTGAGCTGAAGTGAATATTAGATGACTGACAGCTTGACAGAATTGGAAGTGGGTCATGCAATATAATCTTAAGCTTAGAATACTCTTCTTAACCAGAGCTTAACTGAGTTTTGTGAGCTTTCCTGCCATTTATTAAACTCGATTCAACAGTGGTATAGGGGGGAAAAAAATCTTCCAGTCACAGGATCTTCTTCAATTAAATGTTGAATATGTAATGAAAATTTTGCTGTTCTTTTTCTTACTTTCTAGGGGCAAGTGCAGCATTCCACAGATATGTGGTCATGTGATAGCAATTCAAATGGAAAGCGTGGGTTCTGGTAAGTAAAGCTTTTATACCTCTAGCATCCAAGTATTTCTCAAATAGATTAACTATTTTTGCTTACATAATAAAGAATGGATTTTGATAAATGTAATCCATGTGTACCTTTCTCGGGAGCAAAGTTTGCAAGCATTTGGGTTACCATGATAAGGCAGTACTATTCACTGATGCCCCAGCCATATTCTTGGTAGCTTGGTTGCACTGCCGATCAGTTAATATTTGAACTCAGTATTTCCTAAAATTACTCTTAAAGAGTGCTGTTGAATAGTGAAATTAACTTAATTTGGGGAGTGGGTTAGGGTGATTATTATTATTATTTATACCCCTGCCTATCAGGCAGTGTTTCCCCAGCCACTCTGAGTTGCTCCCAACAGAATAATAATAATAATAATAATAATAATAATAATAATAAAGCGATAAAACATCAAACATTAAAAACTTTTCTAAACAGGAAATATTTTAGTAGCTAGCAAATTCAAACAGAACTCGACACACACAGCAATGCAGGAGAATACTGAACACTGTAATACCATTGTCCTGCATTAACGGGGCCCCTAATTATACTGTGAAAACTAAGCAGTTTAGATATGACCTTGCTTTGACTTTGATACAGATATAATCTATTTGATGTCTGAGAGGGGGCCATACATATGGAAAGTGAAATGCTGTATTGTTGACACAATGTCCTTCATCTAATGAATTCAAACAACCAAGAACTTGTATTCTTTCAACAAATTAGAGAGATAATATACCTGCAGAATGAGAAGCTAATCTTTACTTTGTGACAAAGCATAATTAAACTAAAATAACTTGCCTCTACAATGACTGACCTGGGCAGAGTGTCAAAGCATGTGGTTTGTATATTCACTGTCTCTTTGTGCTTTGTGAAACTTCAGTATTTGCAGCTGATCCCCTCTACGCTTTGAGCACTACCTAATGTAGGAATGCCACGTTTGTACCTGTCTGCAGTGTGTAGGCCCGCAAACATTCTGTTTGTAACGCACTGAACTGGGCACTTCGGCATGAATTCAAAGCTATGTTTGAAATCTTTTCTAAGCTAGATAGAGTGAGGGAAAGTTGATCCTTGTCTGGAGTGGTATAGGGATGCCAACTGCTAAGAATTCCTGGAATGCACAGCACTGAAAGTTTGCTTTGTTCCCTTAGTGACTTGACCCATTGAGAAAATGTGGTTCCCTAGGAGGTTTTAATAGCTTAAACTTTAGTAGTGAATAAAAGGAACCAACTCCCATATGATCTTAGCTTGTTTTCACCTGCTGTCTGAAAAATGAATTTTCTTAACCTTTGTGTGGAATAACCCAACCTTGTACTTTTGAAAGAATGATTTGTGTGAGTTCTTCACATTTATCAGTTATAATCCTACAAGTTCCTGCATTCCAAATAACCACAATGCTCTCACAAGCCAGGTTTCTTTTAAGTCTCATTGGGAATATTTTAGGTATGGGTCACTGACCTGTCTTCATTTTAACCAACTGATTTACAATAATTGCCTGGAAAAACACCAGTGAATATCACTTCACTGTGTGAGTAGTTTTGTTTTCTAACTGTTCGTGCCTTGTGTCCTTGTAGCCAGGTGGGCAGCTGAGTAGAGTTTACGGTTATAACAAGCTAGGATAATTTGTTCAGATGTTACAAGAAACCATGGTTAATGCAAGATGAGATCCACAAACCATGGTTTCAGATTGTGCTTTGTTGGCTACAGAAAAAAAGAAGAGTTAGTTGACTGTGGACATTCAGATAATCCATGCAGATAATCTGACATACACATAATCCATATCTGAGCATTGCACCCAAACACAATGCATAAGTCTCCACTATTTTGTCATGCAAAAACAAGTAAATCCTTCATCATTAACTCTGGAATTCGCATGACTTGGAAGCGGGTAGCATGCAGCACCTGTGTTTTCATTTCTTCTTTGCAAACAAAGCAGATTAGGTGAGTTGAGAAACTAGTTTTATTAAGATAAACTTAATCCTGTAATATTTCCCCTCTGTGACTTGTGGTCAGGTCTTTCCATGAAGCGTGCTATAAACTTCCTTTTCTCTGACAAAGCAAACAACAGGGTTGAATAAAAAGCACACAGGTCATCTTGAGTAATGTGACTTTACTCACTTGGTTTTAAAGCAGGGGTAACCGACATGGCTGAGCTCCAGATGTTGTTGGACCACAGCTGTCACCAGCCCCCTTGTGCTATTGCAGTGACTGCCTTGATGTGGTGGTTAAGAATGTGAACTGGGAAATCTAGTTCAAATGTCTCCTCAGTTAGGAACTTGTTACATACCCTTACACAGATCACTTTTTGACTTTTGGTCTGTAATATGAAGAGAGCACAGGCCTCTTCTAAAGTTGATGAGTGAACATTGAACATTCAGGACTAGCATTATATAAAATGAAACATATCGATGTCCTTAAGAAACCACAGGAGGTGATGCAGTAGTAACTGTAAAATCATTCTGTCCAGTGTTAATGTTTTTCTTCTTACAACTTTTAATTCTGTTGGAAGGAACAGATTTACAGGTTGGAGGACAGTCTATAAACAGTATTAGCTCAAATACTGCCTTTCTTCTTCTTTTGTGCTGGTTACAAATGTGAAAACTGCCTGCATGTAGTAACCGTTAAGGGCAGGGTTTACCAAATGAGTCCTGTTAATGGAAGCTGTGTGCAAGAAGTTGCCTGATGGGGTTTCCGTCCTCCCTCTGTGTGCCCCCACCTCCCAAAAAATAGGCTTGGGGGATCAGGAGAACCACGGAATGACGCAGGGGGAGGAGAGGGACAGTTGTTCTGCCTGGCAAGCTGTTCAACGTGCCATTGAGTTCTTCCCTAAATCTATAACTCCTAAGGTATTTGGGTGCACCTGCCTGTTACATAACCTTTGATTACTACCAGATCTTCATAAAATAGAAAAGAAAAGCTTTGCAGTCTCTTGCAGCAGTCTTCCTCCAGGAGGAGAGTTGGGAACAGTCACCTTAGTCAACTTGCCTGGATCTAGTTGTAGGTTAATGATAAAGCAAAACAACTAAGGAATGTATATTGCTGTTGACAGTGAGCGACTGTAAACATCCTCGACTGGAAGCTGTGAAGCTGCAGATGGGGCTTTCAGTCGGATGTTTGCAGCTGCCAGCTGCCACAGGCGTCAAACATTCAGAAATCTTATAACGTGTTGTAAAAAGAAAGAGAAAGTTCTAGGTTACCTTAAGTTCTAGACCTTAAGAAAGCAACTTGACAAAGAACAATGCATTGTGGGGAGTAGAGTAAATAACTTGTCATGGTAATGGAATACGCTTCATGTTACATACGCTTCAGCTTACAGACTCCGCTAACCCAGAAATAGTGCTTCAGATTAAGAACTTTGCTTCAGGATGAGAACAGAAATCGTGCTCCAGCCCCATTAGCTAAAGTGGTGCTTCAGGTTAACAACAGTTTCAGGTTAAGAACGGACCTCCGAAATGAATTAGGTACTTAACCCGAGGTACCACTGTATAAGTAAGTGACTGGCAGTGATGTGGGCTTTGCAGAAATTTTTGAATTGGAATTTTTTTTTTGAAAATTGTGCATTTTTTTGCATTAAATATAGGTGTGGTTTGAAATGAACATCCCATTTGCAGGTGGCAAAAAGAGGGAGCAGCTGTTTTAGGGACCGTAGTTTTTTCTGAAACAGTTTTACCATGGGGGGGGGGGTTTGCTAAAGAGGGCTTTTAACCTCCCCCTCCTTTTTGTTGACCCCTATCACACAGTGGAACGCCTGACTACTGCCTCATTTCAAACCACAAAGTGTGCTTTATTGATTCTGCTTCACCAAATTTTGAAATATTTAAATAGAGGAAAATTTATAAAAGCAACCGTGTGGTTTAAATGTTATAGCCGAATAATTTCTAAGTAAATCTTTGAAAATATGTTGTTGTTGTTTTTGAATACTTATAAATATTGTAAGACTTGATAAGACCTTCATGATGCACACTTTTCTTAGACTGTTCAAATTTAAAGGGAGACAATGAGAGGACCGAGAATTGCCAACAAACTCATCTTAGCTGTACTTTTATATTTATTATATATGCATGCTTCCTAGAATTTGTCACGTAAAGGTCATAACAGTTTTATTACAGCTGCCTGATTTTATTTGTATGGCATAATGAATGGATACTAATTTGGATTTATATTAGTGCTGCAGTTTCCAAATGGGAACTCCCCCCCCCCCCCGTACACCGCTTGATAATTGTGTGCGCATCTTCCTCAAATCCTTTGCAAGACCTTGGATCAAGGCACCTCCCTCGCTGTTCACAAGACATTTCTGGCCCCAGCTGCACTATGTATTCAAAGCAATTCTTTATCACTTTAAACAGTCATAGCTTCCCCCAAGGAATCCTGGGAACTGTATCTTTAGGGGAACTGTGCCTTAAGGGTACTGAGTGTTTTTGGGAGACCCCTCTTCCTCTCACAGAACTACAGTTCTCAGAGTGGATTGACAATCCTTCCCAGGGAACTCTGGGAATTCTGCTTGGACTACTGCAGTGCGCTGTACATAGGCTTACCTTTGAAGGTGTCTCGGAAACCAGAACTAATCCAGAATGTGGCAGCTAGACTAGTGACTGGGAGCAGCCGTTGGGACCACCTAACACAGGTCCTAAAGGCTCTATACTGGCTTCCAGTATGTTTCCGAGCACAATTCGAGGTGTTGGTGCTGACCTTTAAAGCCCTAAATTGCCTTGGCCCCATATACTTAAAGGAGCGTCTCCACCCCCATGGTTCAGCCCGGACACTGTGCTCCAGCACCAAGGGCCTTCTGGCTGTTCCGTCATTGAGAGAAGTGAGGTTACAGTTCCCTTTGCAGCAGTGGCACCCACCCTGTGGAACACCCTCCCATCAGATGTCAAGGAGATAAGTAACTATATAACCTTTAGAGGACATCTGAAGGCAGCCCATGTTTAATGTTTTATTATGTTTTTATATATGTTGGAAGCTATCCAGAGTGGCTGGGGCAACCCAGTCAGATGCGTAGGGTACAAAACAACAACATCATAAATAAAATTGTAGCTATGTGAAGGCTATGGGTATCTCCTAACAGCTCTCAACATCCTTAACAAGCAGCTGTTCCCAGGATTCGTTGGAGGAAGCCATGACTTTTTAAAGTAGCATAAAGCTGCTTTGTTTGGAATACTGAAGATGGGGCTATAGTCTTCCCAATTCAGGAACTGCATCCCACCTGCCATGACAACCAAACTACAGTTCACAGGTCATCACAAGGGCATGATGGCCAGTGGCCACCTTTTTTGGGTAGCCAGTGCTGCAGTACCAGCTCACTTCGTTGAGCTGGGGCATGCCTGCCTACGGACGTCTAGATCATTCTGTTTCTAGACCATGTCACTCATAAGTCAATGCCACCCCATTTTTGCATTAAATGTGCCTTCTTTTGCACAAAAATATTCCCACAAATTCACATGTATTTAAATGTTATTTCTAGATATGTGTTCTCTTTAAAATGCTTGTGTTTTTAATACATTTTCGAGCCAAAACTCAAACATTTGGAGAGGTCTATGTTGTTTGTTAATTGCATTTATATGCTGCCTTTCTGCCAAGGCAGTTAAGAATTTAAAAAGAATAAACACAACCGTTTGCTGTAGTCCAGGAAGTGCTGATCAGGCCAGTTTGTAAAGGAATTTGCAAATATCAGATTCCTCAGACATCCCATCTCCTACCACTGTTCTTGCAAGGTGTGCCCTATTAGTTTGTTTTTAAAGTGCAGTATATATATATACACCTCCCTCAATTCCACTTAGCTTACAAATTAAACATACAGTAGACAAACTTGCCTTGCTGCTCTGTCTATGATGCCTAGGCAAGTTTCCCTCTCCTCTCCCCACAGTTACAAATGTAGCAGAAACATCTGCATAATAATGATATCTGATTAAGTAGTCATCGCGCTGAAGATGTCTTACAATTTCAGATACGTGATGACCTGGTCTCTAATGCACCAGTGTAAATGAGTGTGACATTTAATAGGGGAAATGCTCTTTAATTGGTGCAATTGGCTTTAATAAGTAATGCAGCGTTTTATTTCTTTATTGGGAAGTCAACACTTCCTCTAATAGAGAACTTGCGTGTTGTGTGTGCTGATGGAAATGGAATCAAAACAGGGCCACTGAGAAATCAAAGTTATTTTAATCGGTGGGGAATCCCAGGGTTTTGCCATTTTTTAATTTTAAAAAAGGAACCCCTAAAAACAGCTTAATGGGGATTAAGTGTGCTTAGTAGCCACAAAATTGTGTGTGTCAGTAGGGAAATAAAAGATGGAGGGGTTGGGGGGGGGGAACCAGTGTAGAATGCCTCACTTGAGCGCTTTACAGCTTGCAGTATCCTGAAGGAGGTCATTGTTGCCTAGCTAGAAATCTGAACGGAAGCAACCCTGCTATGAGTGGTGAGGACACATCGTGACATTTTGTTTAGCCCATGCTTGTTAAACCTAAAATGAATCCTGTGTGCTGCTATCTGCACTGCTACCTAGTTCCTTGGTTGTCTTAAAACGGTTAGAAGAAAGAAGGCCCTTGCGTGTGTGTGTGTGTGTGTGTGTGTGTGTGTGTGTGTGTTTGTTGAATCACAGTTTTTACAAAATGTCCAGCAAAGTGAGTGAGTACCATAGTTAAAACCCGTCTGAGAGACCTGCATTCTTTCTACAGCCGCCATGTAGTTCGGCCTTGCCCTTTTCATCCTGGATCTTGACTTAGATTGCTCTGCAAGACATGCGTTCCACGTTAATAAATTATTAACATTGTAAAGTGCTCTGTGCACCCTAAAGTCTTGTCATGTCATCAGTTCCTTTGTCATCCTGAAAAGCTAAAGCGTGTGTGTTTTTTCCATATTTTTTTTAAAAAAACAACAAAATTATTCCCGCTATATGACATGGGAACCGTAGTGAAAAGAGGCTATTGTGTTTTGTATGTAAATTCCTAGAAGGAAAAGCATGATGTAATTTCTGGCAGGACAGGCATCTATTTTTACTGTTTTCTGTGTTTACTCCTGATGTCTGAAAAGAGTTCATTTAGTCTGACAATTGACAGTGCTTCTTGCGATCTTGAGTTTTGGACACTGTTTTTCTATGGCGAAAATTAATTAAAACGGAGAAACAGTTAGAATGCTATGTCCTATGTTTTGCTTTAGAAACACTTCTGTTTCCAGGGCAGTTTGCAGTGTGGCTGGGGGGAACTGCTGTTCAGAAACCAGAAGTTTTAAATCCATTTTAGGCATCTGCGACTAGTTTAACCATTGCTGTCCTACCTAGACCAGTTTATCTAGTCCTACAATAAGCTAATTCTAACTAGTGTCACCAAATACTTATCTGTAGTTCTCATAAGGCTACCTGTCCAGCATTGTGCATGCATTGACATAACATATTTTCTAGCCTCTGTTTGAGCAACAGAATTGTAGTTGAAAGAGACTGTCCAGGACAGTTCTGGTTGGCCCATCTCAAAAAAAGTATACAGTACTGCAGAACTGGAAGAGGTACAGTGGCAGGGGAGGAATCAGTTAAAATGAGGACAATGTTGGAGTACTTCCTCTTATCAATGAAGAAAGGCTGAGAAAGTCTCTGGTTGTGAACGCCAAGCTCCTCTGTCTAGATATTGCTGGGGAAACAGACCATGGGAGTAAAAGAACCTTGATCTGCTCCAACATCTCAACTGATGTTAAAACAAGGTATTCCGTGCACAAGGCATCGCTTATAGAACATGTGGGGAACCTCAGATACTGCTCAACTACAGCTCCTATAATCCCTGACCAGCAGTGTAGTATTAAATTTTCTAATGCAGGAGTTCATCATGACGGACTCCGTAGCCATAACGAACAGTTGTGATCCTTCTTCCTTTTGTTGTTTAAATATTTGTGGAATGTCTTCACCTCTCTGCCCCTTCTGGCTTAGAAGATAAGCATGTTTTGGTCCCTCGAGGCTTTTTGCTTTGTTGTTCATTGTAACCTTTTAAGTTATACTAATAGGATGCCTACTAAAGCAGTTATTCTACCACATATGATCCTTCCTTACAGGTCAGCAACACTTACATTGGGGTGGAAATCATTCGCTTTATACAGTGCTAGCTATGCAGAAGAGACAGGGACCAGCAGGCTTGGGAGAACTCTGAAGTTTGCAGAAATGGGGAAAATAATAATATATATATATATATCAAAGGAGGAAAAAGCCTAGTGAGGTAGCTCAGTAGCTACAGAACTCCGAGTGACTTTTAAAGGATGGGGTGGGCAGAGAATACAAGAACTAAACACTACAACCTTTTATTTATTAAAAAAGAAATTATGTGCCACGTAATGAAAAATAATAATAAAGGTGGTTGTTCTGACGCAAGCTCCATCCATATTCCTCGTCTCATTTTACAGGGGAGGTACTATATCTGTTCCTTGGTAATCACGGGCCACGTTGGTGCTCCATGAATCCCTATCAATTCTGTGATTTGCCTGCTAAATTCCTTTAGGGTTCTATTTGGTCTGTTTGAATGCAAGCAATTTGGAGGCAGCTATTTTTAACAATATCTTTCAAAGAATCCATTTCGAACTGCAAGCAGCAAGGCTCTGAAGTGCCAAGCATCTGTGACTTCAATTGAATTCCTGTACAGTTTACTAAGTGATGAAGCTTATATATATATATATATATACACACACACACACACACACACACACACTGGAAGTTTTTAGAAACTTGCAAGACTAAATTCCTCTTTACCACACTTATGGACACTTTAGTCTTTTTGCACTAAATTCTACACTTAAAGAAAGGCAAGGATGGTTTGTTTTTTCTAAAGTAGATTGTTTGTTCGATACGTTGAATCAAGGGTACAGGTATTAGACGTAGCTGTGATCTTCCCCATCACCAGCCCAACCAGAACTAGGTGATTTTGCACCCCTGGCAGAACTGTCCAGACTGCACCCCCTAGCCATGGACAAATTAGCTCTTCTTTCCGCCTCTCCTCCAACCCCCCTCCACCCATTCAGTTCACCCTCTAATTAAAACCTTTTCTTATGAGGCAATAATCAATATTTTTATTTATAGACATATTTATGTACATATTTTTAACCAATTTTGTGCCCACCCCTGGCGAGGGCCCACTTTGCCACGCCCTAACTATGGCCCTGACCGAAACCAAAAGCTATAAAACAGGCAAACGTTCTAGTTTGAATCCATAAATAGATTGTTGTCCTGTCTCTTTGTAAAGTATCTTTACTTCTACTGCCCTTAAGACTCAGCAGCTGTTAATGGGATTATATAGTTTGGTGTCTAACACGATAATAGTTCTTAAATGAGCAGGGTCACTATTTTCCTCTGAGAGATAGGCAGAATTACCGTACCTCTTCTTTGAAACTGCTGCACTTAACAGTTTCCAATTACTTGCAAGGTGTGTCAGCACTGCAGTGCATGCCTGTAGAAATTGCCTGTCCTGTGTGAGTGGTTGTGCAACATGAGCCAATATCAAAAGTTATGATATGCATCATATCCTGGAAAATGCTCCCCACCCATTTCAGATTGCAGTAATTTACCAAAAATGCTGTTTAAAGGTGGTAGTTCGTATTTGGTATTATGTAGCTAAACAGCATGGGAGTCTTAGGAACTGCATTTTTGTGGATCCAACCCTCTTTCTCTGTCACTGATAAGAAGCAATTTCACATCCTCCAGCCATGCCCAAATGTGCAGTTTCCACAGAAGTATGCAAAACCTCAGTTGTTCCCATCAGTAGGAGTCCTCCCCAAAAAAGTTTCTTTATACAACTTATGCTAACACAACTTAGCCACTGTTGAGCTTCAGTCTCTCTATTTCTGCAGAATAAACCATGCTACTGGCTTAGGTATAGAACTGACATATCCATCCTTCCAAAAAGCACCTGGTTTTTTTTAATAAAGCAATACATGTTATTTATGCGCAGTATGAACTTGACTTTTATTTTCTTGTTAGCTCTGGAAAAGATCACTCTATATAGTGGTGGGCATTACATTCTTCATACCTACTTCTTGACAAAGATGATTCCTATGTATATGTGATGGAATGGAGGTGGACTCCTGTGAAGGACCAAGTTCACAGATTGGGGCAGGGGACCCTGTAGAGGGGCAAGGGGGGCAGACCCTTCCTCAAGTGAGTTTCTAGCATTTGTAGCATTTGTAGACCCCAAGATGTGCAGGCACTGTTCTCCTCATTTGTTTGATAAGTAACTAGCCTTGTGAGAAATGCCTTTCAGTGTAATTTTTTGGCTGATTAATGAAGTCATAGTAATTATTGACATTTAAGAAAGCAGACCAAGCTCATTGGGCAAAGAAGACAACAGTGAAATACCTTTTGGTTTCTTTTTACGCCTTTGCTGCTGGTCTTCCCTATTGGACAAGTGATTTTTGGCCAGCAATTTAGGTACCCAGAATTTTAGTGCACCTGTTTGGAGTGTGTTAATTGGAAAAAAGGTAGCAGCGAAGATAAGATGTCATGAACTTTCTAATTTCATTGATTCCACCCCCTGAATTCATAAAAAGTTTTTAAAAATTGTCTAATGCCAGTGCTGATAAAGTTATGGGCCATTATTATGCCTACATTACAGAGGTCAAGGCTGTGATTGAGAGAGTATGGGTCATGCCAGAGTCGCAAAGTCACCCAGTGTTCTTATATCAATTTTGCTGGGGTGAGCAGGTTGTTAGTGCGTGACAATATTGATGTCTGGCATTGGTCTCCCGGTGTGCTGGGTTTGTGTTGGGGGGTGGGCTGTGAAATTTTAATAGCAGTGCAGTTAATTAAGCCCTAGAAAGAGTGAAATGAGAAGCCAGGGCAAGAATGGGGGGCTTTCAGCAGTTGGCACAAAAGTACTGCCTGGATGTCAGACCCATCCATTGCAAAAAAAAAAAACAAAACAAAACAAAAAAAAACGAAACAAAACCCCAGAGTGGCAAGGATCTGGAGTACAGGTTTCTCAGGGGCTGAGTCTATCCAGGCCTTTCCTCCATTCAGTCACCAGATCTACCATAAATGATAGACTTGATTTCCAATGCTGGAGGTGTGTGTGTGTTCTTTGTCAGAAAAATTCTTGGCAGAAGTGGCAAGGAGTGTCTTTTACCAACTTACGGCTATAGCTGTCACTCCAGCTTATGTAGACCAGTCTGGTCTAGCCTCTGTTACTAATGAACTGGTAACATCCAGAATAGACCAGTGTCATAGCATAGCAGTGTCTATGTGGGGCTGCATTTTGAAGACAATTCAGTAATTTTCACTGGGGCAAAATATAGCTGCTGCCCAAATAATGTTGGTGGGGATCAGGTGGTCTGAACTTGTAAAACACATAGTTTACCAATTGCACTGGTTACCAGTGTATTACTGAGCCAAATTCAGAGTCTGATGATTACTTTAACCTGGCCCTAAATATTTAGGGTTATAATATGGAGGACTGCATGAAAGATGGCTTTCTTTGTGGTGGCCCCCAAATTGTGGAGTTCGTTTCCAGCGTCACTTGATCTAGCACCAGCTTTTGACGTATCTTTACTTTGGCCTTTGACAGTAGTATAATATTACTAGGGGTTTGCAGGGGCAAGGATCCCCTAAAATTCCTGGGTGCCCCCATAATTCCTGAAATCAATAAATGTGGGGTTTGATCAGTGGATTTAGCAAGGCCTAAAAGATAAGTAAGTCCTCAGGAGATTGGCTGAGAGAGATGCCATCATAGAAGAAAACGGGGGTGGGGTCATTACCTGACAAAAGGTGAAGCATTGGGACATTCAGTGTCAGACAGGAAGCGGGATGGAGTCCCTCCCCCAGCTGTGTGTTAGTTAGCAAAAGGAAATAGCAGAGCTGGGAGGGGGGAGGTTGCCAGGGTTATGGTGGGGGCCTGATGTCACCACAGGGGAAAAAGTTTCCTTTTGCATGAGGTTTGGGTTGCATTTTAGCCAGGGATTTGAGGAAGGGGGGGGGGGCGGAGATGCCATTTGGTCTGAGGGATGGACAAGCTGTGTGGAGGAGACACAGAAATGTTTTTTTGGCTGCTTTTGAATCCTGTGCTGTGCTACTGTGGGGAGCAGGCCCCTCTTGATGCTCAGAACTCTCCATCCTCCATCCAGACTCAGGTGTAAATATGTGTAGGTAAACCATATTTCATAAAGACACTACAGTCTCCTCTGAACCTCATCCCCCCCCCCCGCCCCCAAGGAAACACAAACCCTGGTTAAATGCAGGGCCCTGGAATCTTGCAATGCTCAGCAGAGATTGTGGTGGCCAGTAACCATATGTTTGTGTCCTACCTGAAAAATCATGGATTCTTGGTTTTATCTTGTTTTAAACTGTGTTGTGCTTGCTATTGTAACTTGCCCTGTGACTTTAAGGTGAAATGCAGGTAAGGGATTTATGAATAAATATAATAAATCCTGGATTTCTGATTATAATCATGGGCTTGGCATGGCTCAGAAGGTTTCTGTGGCCTGTTGGCCTGCCATTTGGGAGAGCCTGGTCTTTTATTATTTACTTGTTCATTTCATTATATATATATATATATATATATATATATATATATATGGTGCTTGATTGTAGGAAAACCTCAAAGTCGTTTACAAAAAGATACACAATAAGATTATCTATAACAATAACAACAACAACAACCTATATTTAAAACATACACGGTAAAATAAGGCTAAAACGAATTAAAATGCCTACAAACTTTACAAACAACTTGATAGACTTGTCTTGATCTGGGATGCTTTTACTTGGATTAATCAATTCAGCAGGCTGAGATGTGCAAGGAGTAAAGGGAAACTATTTTCAGAGTCGCTCTCAAACAGAGGAACAGCTCTTGACTCACTGGAACCAGTTTGCCCAGAAACTAGTTTCACTCTTCTTGTTGTCATATAGTTGTTCTACTCCTGTGGTATAAACCTTATTTTCTGATATCTTATCCCATTCCACCCTTTAGTGATTGATTGATTGATTGATTGATTGATTGACTTTTGAAACAGTGCAAATTTCTTCTCTCCCCCAACCCCCAGACTTAGGCAATGTTGTAATATACAGTTTGTATCTCCTGTACCATAGACTGTACACAATACAGTGGTACCTCAGGTTACATACGCTTCAGGTTACGGACTCCGCTAACCCAGAAGTAGTGCTTCAGGTTAAGAACTTTGCTTCAGGATGAGAACAGAAATCATGCTCCGGCGGCGCAGCAGCAACAGGAGGCCCCATTAGCTAAAATGGTACCTTGGGTTAAGTACAGTTTCAGATTAAGTACGGACCTCCAGAACGAATTAAGTACTTAACCTGAGGTACCACTGTATCGTTAACAGCAGTAGTAAAAAGAAAGACCACTTGAATAAAAACTCATCTGAACAATTCCTTGTAAAATACTCTGTTAGTAACCTTGTGAAATGCTCATGCTAGTAACTGTTTGGAAGCTCCATAAATGTGAAACAGGCTTCCTTGCTCAGTAATGCAAAGGTGCGTAGTTCCTCCCATGCATGAGGAGCGAAAATTAATTTTTTAACAGCTTTCCTCTAAAAGGGGCGTTGCCTTTTTTCTAACACTGCATAAAAGAGATCTTTGTGTGCGTGCACTGAATAAATTGATAAAGTGCTTGATTACATAGCATTCAAAATACCTTGATTTGCATGGCATGGTTGCTTTTCTTGGTATGGCTCACTTAACTTTCAAGTATCACTTCTCTGAAGCTGTCACATGGGAGAGATTGCTGTCTCTGTAAACAATATATGGGCGGTTGGCTTCTTTAATTGTTTGCTCAGAGAACTGGCTGAGCAACTCCCTTCCAGCAGAGGAAATGGCTTGATGAATTCGAACTTGACACAAGATTGTGCATATCCAGAGAAGCTGTATCCTTTGCAAGGGGAAAAGAACTTGGATTCCTGCCATGCAAAGGACTTGGACTCCAGCCACATCGTACCCATTGTGTTTAGAGCAAATGGCAGAAGCCACATGCTGCTTGCCTGTTTTATCCATAAGCAGCTAGCTAACATGAAGAGAGTATGAACTAAAAGAACAGAATCTGACTTGCATCTTATGGCATGTAAATGCCGTGTTGCAGCTCTGCCCTCCCAGCCTGTCATGTTAAGATTGCTCCTTCATGTACGGGTGGAGAGTTCCTGTTATTCCCATTCCTAAAAAGTACCCAACTAGGGAAAGCCTACCCCAGTTTCCTAAAGGAGCACCCTTCTCTGAAGTAAGTGTCCGCCTTCCAATTTGGCTGGGCTTAGCAATCGGTCGCTCAAAGCTACCTGAACACAAAACACAACAAATATCCGTAGAGTCCCTGTACTGATCCTCTTATCCTGCAGCTGATGTCGGAAGCTGCCAGTGTCAAAGGGGACCATGCAGAGTAAATTTTGCTATGTGCTTTTCCTAGTGTAGGATCAGCGGGGTCACCGTAGTTCCTTCCAAGGTGATGTTGGGCTGCATCTTCTGTCAGTCCCAGCAAGCATGATCAGTTGTCGGGGGTGATGAGAGTTGTCATTCAGTAACATCCGAAGTGCACCATTTTGGCTATCCCTGAGTTAAGAGCAATATCTTGGTGTGGGTGTTCTCTCCCTCCACATACATTTTGATCATGTATACTTACTGCTTCTCCAGCCAGCAGTCCAGAACATTATCTCCATTACCCCCTTACCCTGTGGACCAAATTTGACGGATGGGTGGGGCTGCCAATGTGTCAGTCAGCTGATGTCACGGTGACATCAGGCGATACAGCAGAGGGCTCTGCTGGACTTTTAAGTGTCGAAGATCAACCGATCACCCGGACTTCAGAAGTACTCTGCACAAGGCTTTTAAAATGCCACTGGTCAGCTTATTAGCACTTCAGAAGCTCCTTTTTGTCCATCCATTTTTTTACCTTTCCACACCTGATGTCATTTATAGTGACAGGTGATTGACAGGTAAGTGTGACTTGGCCAAAATGGCCTGGCAGGCTAAATGGGGTCTAAGGCCTAGAGGTTATCCACCTCTGATTGTGTAATATGACCTATCTGCTGCCAGATCTAACCTTTCCACCTTATTACTGATATTAAGTAAGAAAGATCATGCATGTCTTTAGTCAGTCTCTGGATAGTTTATGCTAGGGAGCTCTTAGAAGAACTGGATTTATTTGGTCATACACCCATAAAACTGTTAACAGTTAAACGTTTTTACAACTTCTTTCTTCAGCAAGAACTGCCTGCTGTAGTATCAGCAGAGACATTCCATAGGGGGTGAAAAAGCTCTATTAATAGTTTTCTACTAGCAATATGGGATACTGCTGGCACTGTGTCTTAAACCACTGAGCCTAGGACTTTCCGATCAGAAGGTCGGCGGTTTGAATCCCCACAACGGGGTAAGCTCCCGTTGTTTGGTCCCTGCTCCTGCCAACCTAGCAGTTCAAAAGCATGTCAAAGTGCAAGTAGATAGATAGGTACCGCTCCGGTGGGAAGGTAAACGGCATTTCCGTGCGCTGCTCTGGTTCGCCAGAAGCGGCTTAGTCATGCTGGCCACATGACCTGGAAGCTTTAAGCTGGCGTCCTCTGCCAGTAAAGCGAAATGAGTGCCGCAACCCCAGAGTCGTCCGTGACTGGACCTAATGATCAGGGATCCCTTTACCTTTACTAGCGATATACAAATTTATGGTGCAATATTTAAAACGCTATATTCCCTAATAGCTATAAATGTTGACACATGATTAGCAACTTTTCTGTGAAAAGATTTCAGAGGTTAGGTATGATTTCTCAGTGGTTGTTGCATTTTCAGGTGTACTGTCTTTGTCTTACAAGAGCTATCAGAACCAAGCTGTAGGAAGAATGCTAGGTTTTTCACTTGCTGAAATTATTTGCTAAAAACAACATAGTGTCTCCCACCCTGGAAGATTTTGACTGCTTGGACAGCTAAGACTACATCAGATTAATAAATATATAATAATAATAATAATAATAATAATAATAATAATAATAATAATAATAATAATAAATTTATTTATATCCCGCCCTCCCCAGCCGAAGCCAGGCTCAGGGCGGCTAACAACAATCAACAATCAAACAATTAGATATTCACACATTCTAAAAATATTTCATTATAAAAATCAATTAAAATCAAATTAGAAAATAAGGTGTGAGCTTCCAAGCTGGGGAAAGCTAGTGATCTGTTTTTGTAGCCAATAGTTCTGGGAAAGGTGAGTAGTAATGTTGTGCAGAAGCACCTCTTTAATAGCCTTTTGATGTGTTCAAACAACTGGAGAATTCATAGACAAGACCAACATGACCTGCATTAGTTTGAGAAGAAAGGTCCAATAGACTCCTAGACCTCATCTGAGTACCGCACATATATTGTTTGCTTTTCTATTCTTCGAAGGAATTCAGGGCGGCATGCACTCAGCTGTCTCATTTTATACCTCGCAAAAGTCCTGAGAGACTAAATACAGTGGGTACCTTGGTTATCGAACTTAATCCATTCTGAGATTGTGTTCGACTCCTGGAATCGTTTGAAAACCAAGGTGCGGCTTCCGATTGGCTGCAGGAACTCCTGCACTCAATCGGAAGCCGAATCGGACGTTCGACTTCTGAAAAACATTCACAAACCGGAACACTCACTTTCAGGTTTGTGGTGTTCGGGAGCCGATTTGTTCAGGAGCCAAGGCGTTTGACAACCAAGGTACCACTGTACAGTGGTGACTTGCCCATTTTCACCAAAGGCATACTTCTGGTTTGTAAGAGATTCAAGCCCCACAAATAACCCAGAGATGCATTTTAAATAAAAGCACACATTCTACTCATGTAAAAACATGCTGATCCCCGGACCGTCCACGGGCCAGATTTAGAAGGTGATTGGGCCGGATGTGGCCCCCGGGCCTTAGTTTGCCTACCTATGCCCTAACAGGAGTAGTAAGCATTTGAAATCCACTGAACCAGAGCTATTGAGTTGAACAGAAAGCATGGAGGAGGCCTGCTGATTTTTCTCTTTCTAAACGGTTTTGCTCCTGCAAAATGCAGCAATGATGGTAGCATTTTTTGTGTGAACTTTTAAAATAACAATGTGAATTGTTGCAGCATCTGTTTTGAGCAACATTAAGGAACGGAATGGCTTCCCTTAGGCTATCAGTACAGTATTACTGGCAAATCTAGTTTGAATTCTTAACGCCTTTTGAACTAGGACAGAGGGTTCTTGGTTAATGAGTGAGTGAACAAAAAGTATTTGTGGTAAAACCATATCTCTCCTGAGGCAACCATTTGTGAAACTATGTTCAGACATGCTTCTCTAGCTAGAATCCGGCTACGAATGGCACAGGTTATGCCGCTTCCACTTCTAGTGGATATTCACAGTGGAACAAGTGTCTTTAAAATAAAGGCACACAACAGTTTTGTATGCTTGCAGAGACTATGTTCATACAGAATATCCTTAAACATGGTGATACCAGGCTATTTGTGCTAAGTCTTACCAGCAGTAGAAAAGCCAGTCTTTGAGATACTTCAAAACACAAAAGGTTCAAAACACTGTTAAATGGGTTTGACAGATAAGATTATTTCAAATGTAATAAATTCAGGGCACTCATTTGTTGTCTTGTTGATAAATAATTTCTAGCAACCTGCCCTTGGTTTTTGCTTCCATGATGGCTAAAATCCATTGTATTGAAACAGAACTTTTGGCTTCTTTTTCTGTAGTTGATGCTCTTAATTAATATGGTCAGGCAGGATGCCCTCCCTTCATGCGTCTAGTTTATTTAGGAAAAAAAATTATATACCGCTATTCATAAAAATATTAGCAGTTGACAGTCATACACAAAACTATGCAATAAAAACCATATACAAATTTTAAAATCAGAAATAAGCTAGCTGTTATGGAAAGATGTATTCTTAATGGCCTGCATAAGCCGGCTGGAATAGAGAAATTTTCAGCAGTATGTCATACAAGACCAGACTAAAAGAAAACTAGATTTCCTCCCCTTCCTGCAAAATCAGCCACTGTTGCCACCACACAAAACCTTACGGTAGACAAATAACTTCATTCCAAGCTACATACCGCATGAATCTACCTTAAAAGCTACACTTGCTAGGCAAGTAGGATAGCACAGCAAACGATGACTGCTGCACTCAGGACCTGCTTGCAGGTTTCCCATAGGTATCTGCTTAGCCACCCAGGATGCTGGGTAGATGACCCTTTCGTCTGATCTTGTGGGGATTCTCTTAATGTTCTTATGATGGAATGCCTGAGATGGAAAGCATGGGACCCAACACCCAAACACACACATTCACATTGCAAGTGAGCAAAGACATTGTGTGAGAATGCCACACAAATAAGGTGAGCAGCATTTAGGCCTGGTCTACAATCTGAGGAGTCTATGCAAAGCACATGGGATGCAAATAAATTTGCTCCAAGATTGCATGGATAATCTTAAAGTTCATCTGTTTGTCTACTGCCTTTGTTGGTAGCCTGAAGGTCAGACTTTTTAGTATCTCCTACATTAACAGAGATTTGAGAATTTGTGGTTTAAACAAGCGGCATACCCTATAGGTATAGGCACCTTCTTTCTACAGGGCTTTCCAAGTACAGGATAATACCAGTTCATTCTCTGCAACTAATTTTATAAAAAAACTCAAACTATTTGGTTCGAACCTAGTGCTTTATATTGCCTCCCTATTTGTTGTCTCTCCTTTAGCATCTTGTCTTAAAATGTATTATGATAGAAGCTGGCTCGCCTCAGACAGGATTTATGCAGTTCAGAGCAAGGGAAACACGAAACTCCAGAACATCACTGAGAATGGAGACTAAATCTGGTGACCGTTTGCCAGAGGAAAAAAGGAAGGATAAACAAGATCCAAGACTGTAAAAACATTTAATAAACTTCTTAATCTCTTCCTTCTTAATCTGCAGATGGTTTGTGACAGAGGTACAGAACTCAATCCAGGGGTTATGGGTGGGGAGGAAGGGATGAATACTGCTTGTAATATAAAAATATTTTGGTTTACAGTGGTCATTTTTCTTCATTTATAGGAACATCATCATGAGGCTTGGGAATACCTTGACCTGAAATGGGCTGAATCCTGATGACACTGATCTAGTTGGAAGCTTTTTGCGTGAGAATTTCCTCCAAAGTATTGCCACACTTTCTGCCTGCAAAGAAAACACTGGATTTCTAAGAAACTAGTCTCTCCCTAATGCAGTGGATCTCTCCAGGGCCCCCACCTTACATCTGCTTATGAGCTTCAGTGCTTGGTTTGCATTTGATCCAGGAGAATTCCAAGTGACAGGTAGTGTAAACATCCTACACTCTCAGCTGTGTGGAAAAGAAGAAAGCTGGGAGAAGGCTGTTTACTCTCTCTGCCTTGGAAAGCAGCTGAAGGAGGAAAACATGGAGATCTTGCAAGTTGTTTTTTCTCCCCTAAGCCCTGTTTGGAGCTTGCTATGTAGCAGTTTGCATGTGTATGTTTTGACGCCAAGTTGAACAAGCCCTGGTGAGAATTTTAAAAATAGAATTTAATTAGTGTATAATGCTTGTTTTTAAAATTACTGTGGGGTGTAATTAGGCACTAAGGAGGAAAAGCTACCCGGAACGTACCTCCATATCATGGGAAGAGCCATCTAGTTCAGCACTGTGTTCTCACAACAGCCCACAAGCAGGTTGTGAGGGCCTTAGCACTCTTTCCCACTAGCGATCCACGGTCATATCTCTCTTAATAAACATAGTATCATGATAAGTAATGTGTAATGGATAAATGCCAGCTTTCATACTGAAATGGAATAAACTAGAATTGACTTAAACATCACTCAAGAGACATAAATGAGAGGGGGGCAGTTCTTAATAGTCCAGGCAGCTTGGTTTTGTTTGGATACCATCTCTCTTGCCTGCAACAACTGCTCTTTGGGGAGGGAGAGTGGTGTTGGGGTTACCAGGCTGCTGCTGGATTTGTGTGCAGCAGGTAGTTTGCTCTTGGTTTGTTACAAGTTGAAGGTCTTCAGCCAGATTGATTATGAAAGGTTTGCTCATACCCACTTGCATTCATGAAGGGATGGGATCAAGACCTTATGAAACTTTATTTTTATTTCATAAAATCAATGCACCACTTGCTTGTAAAGAAAACAACCCATCAAAGCACTGTGTGTGTGTGTGTGTGTGTGTGTGTGTGTGTGTAGGACATGCAGAAGCAATCACCTCAATCTATCTTTTTGACTTTAGAGCGCATGATTCATTTATCTATCCTATGGCTAACCCCGTATAGTTAAAGCTATGGTTCTCCCAGTAGTGATGTATGGAAGTGAGAGCTGGACCATAAAGAAGGCTGATCGCCGAAGAATTGATGCTTTTGAATTATGGTCTGGAGGAGACTCTTGAGAGTCCCATGGACTGCAAGAAGAACAAACCTATCCATTCTTAAGGAAATCAGCCCTGAGTGCTCACTGGAAGTACAGATCCTGAAGCTGAGGCTCCAATACTTTGGCCACCTCATGAGAAGAGAAGACTCTCTGGAAAAGACCCTGATGTTGGGAAAGATGGAGGGCACAAGGAGGAGGGGACGACAGAGGACGAGATGGTTGGATAGTGTTCTCGAAGCTACCAGCATGAGTTTGACCAAACTGCGGGACGCAGTGGAAGACAGGAGTGCCTGGCGTGCTCTGGTCCATGGGGTCACGAAGAGTCGGACACGACTAAACAGCAACAACATGGCTAACCCAGCATGGTTTCCTTCAGTATCTCTTAGGTGTAGATATGCTACCTTTGAAAATAGAGGTTCCATTTTTCATTGTGGGAAAATTCATGGCAAAGTCTAATAGCAATCTTGTTGACCATAATGTGTTCTGAAGATACAACAATATCTGTAGTGTATACCATTCAAGAAGAAATCTCTCTACTGCCTCAGTGTGAATTTAGTAGCTTCACAAATTTTGTGTGCAAGCACTATTCCTAATAAGCTACGGTCCTACGTGTGAGTCTTTATGGTGATTTTGAGGCGTTCTCTGCATGCTGTAGCTATGTGTAACTAACATTTTTTTAGGTTACTTGAAACTGCATTAGAACTTTCCATATGGTACAGATTCTAGATTGGAAGTAGAATCAGGAAGCATCCAAGAGAAACTGGCCTGTAGTGTATACATTCATTTTTGTTATCTGGTAAACTGGCTGTTTTATGAAACTGGGAGACTGGAGCAAATTCAAAAACATTTCCTATTGCTTTCTGGTATCAAACCTCCCCTGCCCCCAGCTGTAGACAAATGAGCTGTGTATTTAATATGCCTCGTTATTCTACGCATGTGAAGGAAAACAGTCTAAATGTTTTGTTTTGAGATGACGGTCACTTGGAGGTTCCTGGGCTCACATTTCCTGGAGTCTTTGTTATAACTTCATCTCTGTTAGAAAGGAAATGGAAAGTTGCTTTTAAAAAATAACCCTGTGCTGCACTAGGGGTGGGGTTTGGGGGGGCTATCTGGCAGGATTTTTTCTTTTCTTTTTGAAGTGCCAAATCCTTTCAAGTGGTTGAGAGAGAGAGGATTAAAAGTGAATAATGTTAAAGACAAATTGAAGTTGATGCTTGACTTGTCAGTCTCTGGAGTTTCCTGAACAGACTGAATGAAATGTTTTTCAGTTGAAGCCCACAAAGAATTTTTTTAAAAAGAATCTGAATGGAGAACAGCAAGGATTTGCATCCTTGTGTCCAGTTTCGTTCCTGGCTTACTAGTAATTATTCCGTTCCTGAGGAATCTTGGCAGCTGGAGAGAATGGTCCAGTTCACAGGACAGGATTTTGACTGTGAATCCTTTGAAAAGAGCTACTCCTAGCTGGATAAAAAGTACAGTGAGGAACAAAAGAGTGGGATAAAAGCAGTATGCGTGTGTCTCGTGCGTATGCATTGTCTTAATTGTAAAGACAGTAATTTTTTTTAATAATAATTGTGGTGGTATTTTCCCATGTGCAGGAATTAATATTTTCCTCCATTGGGTGAGATACGGGATATAAATAAATTAAAGTGATCAGATGTCTTATCAGCTGTGTGTGTGGCCCACTTTGACAAAATGCTGTACTTAAATGTAAAAGGTTGCATATGCAGTTTTGTTGAACTGGGTTACATTTTATGCAAAGCAGTCCTCTTGGCATTGAGGGAATGGGCATGCACACACGGACCCCATTCTTTGCTAGCTTTTATAAGAGCTTTCGGAAGCATTTGCTATGCTTGATCACGACATTGTTTTGATCTGTTTGAAGCGGCTGGTGATGTGGTTCAAAGCCAAACCCAAGCCAGCTCTTTACACATAACAATTTGTAATTGCGTCCAGAGTTGTGGGGATAGGGGAGGGGCTCAGGCCAAATAACTTGACTGCTCCCCAGGCAATCCAGACGACTGAAAGGAGATCAGGTCTCACTGGATTCCCTCCTCTCGAAGGATCATTGTGTGTATTCTTATGATACTCTATACTGCCATCTTATGTTTTCAGGTGTTTAGTGTTGAGAGACCTTTTACAGACTTGCCAGCAGCTAAATAAATTTTAGTGGGCTGTTGTAGTTTTTGTTTCTTGGTGCCGCCCTCATTGCCTGTCACTTTTTCACCATTCTTATGTTTACTCCGTAAAGAAACACGTGGTTGGGATTGACCTGAAGTCACACCACGTGCGGTAATTTGTATGCTGAGCATCATAACTATAGCAAGTTAAGAGGTGGTCAGTATATTCATTTCTCTTTTAACAATGTAAGAAACACTTCGTTGGATCAAGCCAAAGGCCCATCTGTTCCGGCTTTCTGTTTGCACAGTGGCCAACCAGATGCCTATGGGCAGCCAGCAAGCAGGTCATAAACACAACAGCCCCTCTCCTATCTGTGATTATCTGCAACTGGTGTTCAGAAGTATACTGTCTCTTGATAATGGAGCTGGTGCAGTCACATGCTTGCAGTACTTATGCAGACAGAACGATTGGAAGAGTGCAATGTTTAATCCCACCCCCTGTTCTCACAGGGATTTTATTTTTAAAAGAACTAAGTTTGTCTTAAGTCATTCATTACCTCCCTGGTCTGGTCTGTCAGGCTGTCTTTAACAGCAAGTCAACGTGCTCCTCCATATAACGGTGTTACAGATCAAAGGCCCAGAATTTGTCTTGAATAAGGGTTATTATGAAAGAGTAGGGATGCCACCTGAACACTGTCCATATTTCCGTTTTGTTTTTGCTTTCGAGCCTCCCAAGCACACCAGAACTGGGTTGTTCCAGGCCTCGCTTCCATGCACAGTGTCCGCCAGTGTATTGTGCAGGTATTTTCAACCTAGGCACGATGCACCTCAGCTTTGCAGATAATTAAATGCAGCTTGTATCTGTCACACACAATTTCATAACCTTGATAATGATTCATATATTAAGATGAGAAGGGGTAATTGAAATAAGAACATACTTTGGGTAAAAAGAAAAAAAAACATCCTTCTAAAAGAAGGAATAATATCCACCTTATGGATTTTTCGAGGACAGAACTTATTTAACTCTGCAGGCTACAAAGCTTCCTACTAAATGAAAACGATGCTTGCATACATTTTGTTCATCAGAATCTTTCTATTATGCCTTTTGGTATGTCTGAAAAAATAAAATTTTTAAAAAAACCACAGGGAAACAATTATTGTAAAACTGTAGAAACATTAAGGAACTAAAAATACAGCAACCATAGTTAGTTAAGCAGCAGTAAACTTCCAATACACCCGGAAACTTTCTGGAATAAAACTACTCTTTGCCTGGTGCCAAGAAGCCATCATGGATGAAGTAGAGCCAATTCCAGTGGGGAAGAAGTGCCATGGAATGTGTCACTTCTAAGAAGCCTCTTTTACCTTCTAATCTAATATATCCCAAAGGGAATAGTTTACCCTCTGAATGCCTCAGATCTTTGTGGCTGTGCATATTTCTCCAAAACATGTAACATGTGGTGGTGGGGGGTGGGGGGTCTTTGTAGCCGCATTCGTCTCAATCCTATGCAGAATTGGGTGCACATAAGCCCATTTATTTTCAATATGTGCATGAGCAATGTTCAGAGCTTTTGACCTTGTCCTTCAAACTCATTGCATTGCCAAAAAGATTTGAGGCCTGACAGCGTTCTTTAGGAAACCTTGTTCTTTAGAAAATCTTGTTTACTGTTTGGGATCATTGGTTGCTCTATGACCAGTCTGTTATAAAGCAATGGAAAATTTAAGGAATGAGGTCCTGCATTTGGAACTGCATGATTGCAGATGGTTGCTTCATGCATGCTTTATGGATGCCACCAGAGGGCAATGCAGTTCTTTCACAAACTTAAAAAGGTCTCTTGTTTAAGATTCCGTGAGTTGATAACACAAATCTGACTTGCCCATGGAAGTGTGAAGTTTTGAACTATACGCTGAACTTGGAATTTCGCAGACGTAGGTAAGGAGCCAGGTATTAAAAATGGATGTAAGGCCTAGAGCTTCATATAGGTGACTTTGGGAAAGGAAAATTTGCAATGTGACTTTCTTTGATAGACAGTGGGGGATACTCGGCATCAAGGCCAATGTATTGTGTAAACACAGCAATAACCCTACAGCCTCAGATCTATGTTCAGCCCTCAAGTCTGGATGGGTAGATTGTCATCTTGGCCACAAGCTGAAAATATATGTAAGAATTTTAAAGAGCTACTCACTCTTATTTTTAAATAAGTCACACGGGGGTGGCTAACCTATGGTCCTCCAGGTAAAGGTAAAGGGACCGTTGACCATTAGATCCAGTCGTGACTGACTCTGGGGTTGCGGCGCTCATCTCGCTTTATTGGCCGAGGGAGCCGATGTACAGCTTCCGGGTCATGTGGCCAGCATGACTAAGCCGCTTCTGGTGAACCAGAGCAGCACATGGAAACGCTGTTTATCTTCCCGCAGGAGCGGTACCTATTTATCTACTTGCACTTTGACGTGCTTTCGAACTGCTAAGTTGGCAGGAGCTGGGACCGAGCAACAGGAGCTCACCCTGTCGCGGGGATTCAAACCGCCAACCTTCTGATCGGCAAGTCCTAGGCTCTGTGGTTTAACCCACAACGCCACCTGTGTTAGACTCCAATTCCCATCAACCCCAACCAGCATGGCACATGGTTAGGGGTGATGGAAGTTGTAATCCACAAACATCTGGAGGGCTAAACTGCTTTATAGTGTATTATCAACACATAACAACCCAGTTGATATTTCGTTTAAATTATATCATGGCTTGTTTTAGAAATACTGGTTGATAATCTTGCCATGGGCTGAAGGCAGTTCTTTTCCCAGGAATATCTTTCATGGTTGCTCTGTTGTTGCTTCTCCCTTGTGGCTGATCGTTTGCGTAATGTGTTTAGTCCCACAGGACTGGAGTGGCTTATCGTGCATATTTGAACCAGTGACCCGGAGAAGGCTGTGCTCGTACTTGACACAGCAAAGCATTGCAGCATACTAGAAGAGCATTAACAATATGTAAATGTTTTGTTCCCAAGCTTAGGCAACTAAAACCTGCCAAAAGAGAAGCAATGCATTTTTTTGTTTTTGTTTTTTGGCTAGGGATTTAAATACTCTGTATAGAATAGTATTACTAAATAATCCTTGCACACAGAAACACACCCCTTTTTTTGTTTCCATGCAAAAGCATTTCATCTCTCTCATGTATGTGTTTCTGTAACTGTATTTTTGTAAAGCTTTGCTTAAGTTGTTTCTGCTTCAGTTTTCTGTACGCTGCTCAAGAGATATTTTGAATATAGTAAGCGGTATAGAAATTAAGTAATCAAAAGGTGGGGAGCCTGTAGCCTTCCAGATGTTTAAGACTATACCTCCCATTATCCCTGACCTTCCATCATTCATGATAGGAGTCCAGAAACAGCTGAGAGGCTGCCGGTTCCTCAGCCTTGCCTTTTATGAACTGCTTGCACTCTAAAAATGAGTGCAGCCTGGTCACAAGTTTACCATCTCATCTGTGCTTTGGTGACAACCATATCTTAAATTTTAATACTTTTTTCCCTCTTGATTTGGATCTGCCTGACACTGGTGGGGAATCTCTCCTGGGTAAGACATTGATCTGTTTGGCGGGAGAAAAGATATGCTTATTCCACATTATTGCAGCCTGCTTCGCTTTTTGCCTACACCAAAATTGACAAATCGGGTACATGTGCAGCTAAATGTATGATAAATTAAGCAAATGTAAAACTGGTTCTTCTAAGTGATGGTGCATGTGGAACACTTGACTGCTCAGACTTTGGGGGGGGGTTGTATTTGGAAAAATAATGAATAGACACTGTCAATCTTCATATTACTTGCGTCACCTGTGCCCATCAACTGCATTGACTTCTTCCAAGCAATCTGAACATTGCAGCAGCACAGCCTGTTCAGTTCTTACTTATCCGCAGTTTCCTCGGCAACCAACAAGCAATCCCAGAAACAGATTCCACACAATGGCAAGAAACCAAAAAAACCCCTCCTAAGCAACACTTTCAGTTCTTTGGCAGCTCTATTTTTAATGCTAGAAATGAAAACTCTATTAAGATACCATTCTTTGAAGTACCATAATGGAGAACCCATAATACTAAAAAGATCCAATGGCAGTGGGGTGGGATGTTATCTCTAATGCTAGTCCTTCTTAAGAGGACAACAAAAAGGCATTTTTTTGTATTTGTAAATAGCTTGAAAATGAACTCCCTCCTCTGCTGTCATGCTTTATAAAGTAGATTCCATCTGTGGCTTTTATCCTTGGTTCCTGATTTACTAACGTTTCAGGTCGGAAAAAGGTTGGCCACAAAAGGTCAGTTTGCCCCGCCCCTTCCTTAGTTCTTATGTTTTCTGACACTTTTTAAGGCTGGAACAGGAACAGTCCTAAGTTCTTTTCTGCAAATTATGAAGATGAATATATTCTTGATGTGCAAATATTTATTGTCATTTCAATAGTTATTTCACATTACAGTGGTACCTCTGGTTACGTACTTAATTCGTTCCGGAGGTCTGTTCTTAACCTGAAACTGTTCTTAACCTGAAGCACCACTTTAATGGGGCCTTCCGCTGCTGCTGTGCCGCTGCCACACAATTTCTGTTCTAATCCTGAAGCAAAGTTCTTAACCTGAGGTAATATTTCTGGGTTAGCGGAGTCTGTAACCTGAAGTGTATGTAACTCGAAGTCCCACTGTAGTTGAATTCGGCAGATCTACTGAATCAGTCTCTTCTCGTTTCCGAACTGTTTCCATAACAGCTGTTAATTATAAGAATAATTATTTAACATAATTTGTGCCTGTGTTTGTTTTTACTCCCTTCCTTCCTTCCTTCCTTGTGACACAACTACTTAGATTGTAAGTGACCAGGGACATTCTTATTTTATTTGACTGAATGTAAGCTGGGAGCCTTTGAGGGTGAAGAACTGAGTAAAATGCCTATAGTAATAATTCATTAATTTACATGTGTAGTAAGATACCATGTAATGTGCAGCCTGGCATTTCCCACACAGGCATAAGTAAGTTTATTTACATGCCACATTTCCCACAAATTGTGCTTGAAGTGCTTCACATAATTTAGAAAATTCAAGTACATCAGTAGGCGCAATACATAATTTTACCTCTACAGTGTAATGTTTGACAGTTCAACACCAATTCATTTCAAAGTACAAAAAATGTTTAAATGAGTATAAAACGGGTAGATAACACAGTAGGTATCCTCCAGAATTAGACTATAGCATCCATCAGCCCCAGCCAGCATGGCCAATAATCAGGAATGATGGGAATTGTAGTATAACAATATCTGTGGTGTGGGGGGGGGGCACTGTGTTGAGTACTCCAGTATAAAACATGGCAGTAGGTCAATTAACAATACCCAGTACCAACAGCATCCACATTATATGCACCCTAAGTCATCCAATCAGCCAACCAAACAAGGCCAAATGTACTGCTGAACAACAAAAAGGCCCACTGTTGTCCTAGATCAGGGTTTCCCAAACTTGGGTCTCCAGCTGTTCTTTGACTACAATTCCCATCACCCCGACTACTGGTCCTGCTAGCGAGGGATGATGGGAGTTGTAGTCCCAAAACAACTGCCCAAGAGGAGAGGTTTCATCAACAGACATCCTCTTCTCAGCAAAGACCCTTGCCTTGAGCAACCGCTGAGGTATGTTTTGGGCTATTAATAAGTCTATTGTAGAACACCATTTGAGTTCAAAGAACTAAACTTCAGTTTTCCAACCAACATAGGGCAAATGATTGTAGGGCAAGCAAGTTCGGCCAATATGTCGTGGCGGGAGGAGCCTTCAGCCACAATCCCTGGTATGAGGCAAGTGTGCCCCTCGTCTTCGAAAGAAAGACGCTTGTGCAGTTAACCATGAGGCATAATTGCGTTTCGAAGGAAGATTTTGTTCTGCTCATGAGGCTCTTGTTTCTGCCATGCCTGACAGGAATCACTTCTAGAAGAAAGTGGTATTTTTAGGTTGAGGTATAATGAGATCCTTCCTTGCTTTCGGCATAATTGTTAAGAAATATACATTTTGTGTGTGTGTACAAAATTGGATAGAAATGCTGACAGGCTGGCGTTCATAGCTGCTGACACAAACTTTCTGAGCATAGGCCTTACACATTCTGCTGACACCAACACTCTCCTTGGGAACAGCTGGCAATGCCTGCTGATCTCTTCCCTCAGAGCACATCCCAGCCATTGACTATGTGGATGGTTTTAAAGTACCACCCCTATTTTATTCATTACCTGAAGTAGTGAAAATCTTAAGGCAAAATGTCCCTACATCTCTTAATTGCATTCCTAAGCACTTTCCCCTGCTCTTAACATGCCAACATCGCTGTGATGTGGGGAAGAATTACCATGTACAATCCTTCCAGTTAGTGTGGTTGACTCACAATATAGGTTTGTATTGTGACTCTATTTACACATGAGTTATATTCATTGGACTGAATAATTCCATTTAAAAACTGGCCCAATGTTGAAACCTTATGGATGGGGCACAACAGTTCTGGACTTAATTTGGTTGCCTAATATGCAGCAAATGAGAATAAACAAACATGCTGTGATCAAGTGAAGGCCTTTTCAATCAGCCTTGATTTCATTAGATGGGTTTAGAGGTAGAATACAGATTAGTATTAACCCGTCCTTGCCTTAATTTAAGGCCAAACTTATAATTTGCTGGAATATTATACAATAAATGGAAATTGAGTATTTTGGTCCGTCCCGTCCCCCCCGCTGTGTAGTCCACACTCAGTCTAGCTCTATTGCATTTAATATTTTATTTTATTTTTATTTTTCCTCTGAAAAGTGCTTCTTGAGAAATTGGTTTCTTTCCAAAAATAAAAACTCATTGCAAATTGATTCTGCGTTACCCTACAGAGTGTACATTAGAAAGCAAATGAAAACAGATGTAGGCAGATGTATTCACACCTGCTCAATGACATGGATGGGCATATACCAAGATCACAACCGCAATGTCCTTCATTCACTAGGGACATGTGCAGGGAGGAAAAAAGGCATAGGTGTTCAAATGCATATCAAGTAGCCATACCGACCCACCCAGTGGAGCTGAAATGGATGTGCTCTCTTATGTATTATCCAGGTGCTTTTTGTTTACCGAAAGAAAATTGTAAATGGCTGAAGTTTGAGGACCCTACTTACTATTCTGCAGAGGACAATGTCCTAGAACGACTACATTATAGGTCTACTTCCCTGTAAATTTTGCCATGAAAAATGCACCTGGGGTATAATTTCTTCCCCAAAGGTCTGGGTTAGGGTTAATCCCAAAGTAAAATACTGCTTTAAAACGTTACTATACTTGTATCTTGCTGAAGTTTTTTTAATACACACACACAAACAGCCTTCAATTTCATTCATGAAGGTACCATACCTTTTCCTCAATGTTTGCTCCCTTGAGTCGAATGAGATTGATTCTTCTCACCTTGCGTTGAGCAATACTTTTAAGTAATGGTAACTGCAGGGATTTGGTTTCTATTCCCCAATATTAAGAACATGTATAATAATATAAAATATGGCCAGTAGGTCAAACATCAGCTTGTGAACTATTCAATAAAATTGTAATTTATTTCAATATTCTTAAGGAAAAATAAATGAGAGTTCCCTGTTCCAGACAAATTCCCAGACATTAATGCTTCCTCTACCCATGGGCCCTGATATATTTCCCCCTCAGCAATGGGAGCCCTCCTTGTGAAACACTTCCTATACAGAAGCTCACTGCGCCCACTTAATCACCTTTCACAGCTTGGCAAAAACCTGACTGCTTAGATGTATTTGACTGCCGTGTCTATTAATTTTTAATCTTTGCTATTTATGTTTTGGGAGGGAGCTAGCTATGGGTTGTATCTTAAGTTCTCCTCAAAGTTGACCAACATGAGTCCATTAATTTTAATGGGTCTTCTCTGAGTCGAATGTTTGTTGGCGGGGGGGCCGAGCCCCTGCGCCAATCTTGAAGGGGTCAGAGGAGGCTGCGTGCGAGAGAGAAGGAGCTGCCTAGCCATTGAAGCAGCACCGTGCTGGGCCCCGCACTCAGCTTCCTCCCAAACAATGTGCATGTGCTGTGGCCTGACGCCACTGCCAGCCCCCTGCCTGCAAACATGCCTAAACTGCCTTGGTCTGCGCTGCCACCCACCCACAAGTGTGCTCAGGCCACCTTGGTGGGCTGCATCATTGGGAGGAAGCCTCTTTCAACTGGTTGTGTTTTTTTTTTTTTGGTCACTGGTCAAGTGTTTTGAGAAATAAAAGGCTGCAAAAGACTTCCAGTGATAGGCTGGAATCACTCAGAGGTCTACTCTTACACAACATGGACCCTTACGCTTGTGAGGGGAAGGTGAAGCAGCAAGGCATGAGGAATTATGGGTAGCGGTAGCAACTGGGAAGGCAGCTACAGAAGGGCTCTCATAATTCGTGCAGACTTCAGTGGTAAAGTAGGACGGAATTAGTACTGATTTAGAGTAGGGCAGTGTAAATGTGGTGACTGATTGGAGTTATTGTTTCTTTCAAGGTGGCCTGTAAGCATACACAGTTACTGCCATAATGAAATTATCCTAATGAAGACATTGGATCACTTTTACTACTGGATTGTCTATTTTATACGTACAGCTGGGATGTATTACCCAGAGTGGAGAGGAGACATTTGTTAAATTGATTCGGCAGACTCATTTTATGTATTCTTAGTATAAGAGCTTCAGCTCTGATTAATAGGCCACGTGCAGTTGCCATCTTAAGTTTCAATACCAAATAATTTGTGACGCTGCTTATTCAATGAGGGAAGTTTTCAAAATGCCACCTGCTATGTTCCTTTAAGCCTTTCAATGGCAAGCTATTCTGAAGCACTCTAAAATGAAAATGTATTTACTTTCCCCATGCAAATCTGAGAATGAGGCACTTATTCCCCCCTCCCCCATTTTGTTCACTCAGCTTCTGTTTGCATGTGTTGCAGATATAAGTTTGTGCTGGCTCTTATCAAATTAGGCTGAGTTCTGGACTAACCCATCAGATTGGTCCTCTTTTCCAACAACCTTTATATTTTAACATGGCAAAAAATAATAATAATAATAAAAAATAATATAGCATATTATTTTAAATACACACACAACTGTTTGTGGGATATTTAATCCAGATTTTGTCTGGAGTCTGTACCCCAGTATAACTATTACAAGATTGCTGAGCTTTCTACAGAACCTTTTCATATGGATTATTCATAAGAAAGAAGGCATAGATGTTTGCAGCCATCTCTTCTGGCCCTTTATTCTTCAGGTGGCATCTTGTCTTCAAGTCTGATGTTTCTGCTATTAAAATACCAGGCTAGTGCACAGTAAGACCACTCATTCATGATTGAGTACCATGTGGGGTGGGGAGGAGTCACTGTTGAGGAAGCATGCATGAGAAGATTGTGATGTAAGGGTATCTTCGCATACAAGTGATAAATTTTCTGTTGCTTTCTCCAGTAGCTGTAAATCTGCATTGGCCAGAATGCTCATTTGCATTACAAATGCCCACTCCTCAGCATTTCTCTTTAGCAGAGGTTAACAATAATAGTATCTCAAAAGTGACTTGGAGTCTTGCGTGTGGAAACAGGTAACTGGTGCCATCCCAGAACGCCTGCAGCACTATCATTTTTTGCATTTTTGTGAAGGATTTTACTTATTGTATGTAAGCTACTCTGGGAGCCAATCTTATCTGAAATACATGGTACAAGTGTGATCTTAAGTACATATGTATCTAATAAAGCAAAGTTAAGGGGGTGTTGAATTAAAACAAAGTTTATGGAGGTGGTCCTGTTCTTCAGAAAATAACTACTTTTCAGAGAATCAAAACTGCTAAATCGTTTCAATTCAATGCATGTGCTCCTATAACTGCACACAAATGAAATAATGTTTGCTTAGTAGGGGAAGAGACTTAGCTCCAGGCAACCTTGTGTACGCGGAGAAATCAAGTCCCTCACTTGTTACATTTTGATAGATTTAATCATTCATCTTTAGAAATAGCGATAGAAGCATGCGGAGACTTGACAAAGTTTGCTGGTGGCTCAAATCAATGCCAATGTCTGTGGCAAAATAGATTCAACGTCCACTTGCTAGAGTATCTGTTTTTGTAGAAACTGTGCAGAAGTGAAGGGAGCTGGGAGGGGTGGTATGCTGTGCTTCGAAACCTGCGCTGAGAGTGAAGGAAGGCCTGTGAAGAAGAAAAACAAAGTGTCTTGGAGATGCTAATCCCAAGTACACCAAAAGCAAGTTTTGCTTAGGTTTTTAAAAAAATAAAAATAAAAATGCATCTGTGGTCACTTTACATATGTTGTGTGCCATCCCAATCTCCAAGCGGTGGAAGATTCCAAGTGTTCCAGACATGCTTACCCAGGATCCATGTTTCCTTTTGGAAATGAGGCACAGCAGAGACTGTGGTATCTTTAGGATATATGGTTTCTTTACAGACATGCATATAACCTGGCCTGCAATGGAGGGCATCACAGCAACAACACTCCAGTAGGGTCTTGCTTCTCCCATAGGTACAGCTCTGGATTCAAACTTGCATCAGCCATGGCTCTGACCATCTCCTCAGCTTGCCGCCTTTAATGGACTGCCACCTTTTCCCTCCCAGCCACATTCCAGCCAACTCTAAACTCTGAATACTGACTTTTGTTCTTCTAATTAATTCTGAGCAGAGGGAGAGGTTCCACCCACTTGCTGTCTGGCAAAGATGTTGCCTTCTTAAGGGGTCATTACCTTCCCTTTCTTAATGGCTCGTCTCCCAGGCAATTCAATAGAATCTGTGCTGAATCCAGGAATTAGAAGGGAGATCCAGGCATTCAGCCTACCACCCACAAAACCCCTCATAACACTTAATAATAATTTGAGAACAAGAAACAGTTACACACATGAACAGAAAGAGGCTGGAGTTTACACAGTTAAGGCAGACACTGGGTTACAGACATTAAAAACGCACTGTTGGGCATTTTCCAAAGTCCGTCCAGAAAGAAGCGTGGTGTCCTGGCTCCCTGGGATGAGACACATAAACTCAGATGCTGATGATTTTCAAAAGCTTTAATGCTCAAATCCATACAATGCATATGCAAATCACCAGTCAATGACACAACAGGCAGTATTCATCAAGGAACACTAAGGAAGCTGGCCACAGCTATTGCCATAGTTGCTCCCAAACATCATTCTCTACTGCTTTATTTCAACAGAAAACAATTGTCTTTCTAAGCTTCCATTACATCTGTAAAGTGACATTCAGGAAAGCTGAACTGTCAAATGAATATTGTCTCCCCTGTGTGGTTAAGTTGTCGTCTGCCTGCTGGGATGAATTTGCCAACTGCTTTTGTGGAGAGAAATCACTTGTAGTCAGTTCTAGTTCATCAGCACAGCACGGGAGTATAAGAGGCTAAACTTCCTCCTGCCTATTTAGATCAATTTCAGTCTATATTGCTCACCAATGTAAAGAGTGAGCATTACTCTTGCATCATTGCTAGCGGGAAGATCACAGAAAGTGATGAAGGTCATTTGCTGGTCACAGTTACAATGTGACTTTAGGACCTGGATGTAGACAAGGCCAATGTAAGGATGATTGGCAGGTCCTTGTGCTAACATTGACCAAATTAAGCCTTTACTGATTGTGCAGTCCTGTTGTGCTTGGAACAGCAGGTTGCGGAGATAGCCCCGAGTGCTTTTCCCCAACACCCACCTTTTGTTTCTCTTCTAGACCTAGAAATAAAGCCATCACACATCCTGAAATGTGCAGCAGATTGCTATGTGCTTGAATTGACTGCTCTTGACACATTTAAAGACTCACCTGGCACTGTGGGAACAATCCCCTGGAAAGGGGTGACTCACATTAAATTGGTTCTTCAGCATCTGCACGGTCTCCACAGCGGCCTGATTTGCACAAAACGCTAAACCATTGTTTAAAATTAAACTATGGCTTAGCCAGAACTCATCAGAAGTCCCCAACACACTCCCTCCCTGCTTCTTCCTATGCTGCAGAGGAGGAAACAAACGATAGGCTGGTTTGCAGGCTACCTTGTTTGTTTTCTCCTGCAATGCAAAGGGAGGAGTGGGGTGGAGAGCTCTGTGGTTTCCCTTCTTGCGGCGTATATACTAAGCTTGCTATGTGCTCAGCTTAAATCATAATTTAATTTTCACTATGGTTTTAATGTGGTATGTGACTGTTGCCTCTCTCCCGTCGTATTCTCTTAGATTTGCTGAAAACATCTCAACTCTTTGACAAGCCCAGAGAGCAGGGATACGCAGAGAGGAATTGTTTGTGAATCCTCTGCAGCTAAGGTAGCATCCTTTCCTTCAAAACACACTCAAGCTTATTTTGTTTGTTTGTTTGTTGTACTAGATGCATTGCATGATCACTTTAGTAGCACTCTTATCTGAGGTTGGATTTAAGCCGCCAAGTAAAAAGCAGAATTCTAAAATACATTCCTTTTGATTTTTCATTTGTGTTGGCAGTTTAACTCATGCTGAGTCCTAGGGATGGGGCAAGATACATATTTCAAACTATAGGAAGGATAAATTGGAACTAATATAAAATGAAATGCAGACATTTAGGATTCTTACTGAATTGTTAGTTAGCATAATAAAGCATATCCAATAAAGCATACTCAGCTGGAGGAATAAGAACTTTAAAAAATAATAATTTTCAAGACTTTAATATTTTTGCTAGGACACATTTCAATTTTCTTTTCCCAATGTTTCTTTTCTAGCTCTTATTTCTTTTCCCTCTCTCATCCCATACTATTGTTGCACAGTGAGGAAAAAAATTATTCAGGTTGTTGTACAGGGGAAGCTGAGAACACATAGTGAAAAATCTATCTCAGCATTTCCACATAGTGTTTTCTGAGTTACACAACACTCCCCCAACCACCATGCTCAAGATGTTTAAAATGGCCTCTCTCTCTTTCCCCCCCAAAGAAACGTCTAGAAAGTTGTTGGGCTATCAAATGTAGATTTTATTTGCGGAAGACTGACTTTCTTTCAATAACTCGCTCTCAAAAGTGTTTTGCACTGGGTGCCTCTGTATAAGTACAGTGGTACCTCAGGTTACATACGCTTCAGGTTACGCGTTTTCATGTTGCGGATCGTGGGAAACCCAGAAGTACCAGAAAGGGTTACTTTTGGGTTTCGCCGCTTGCACATGTGCACAAGCGCTAAATTGCGTCACGTGCGTGTGCAGACACGGTGCTGCAGGTTACGAATGCTGCGGGTTGTGGACGTGCCTCCATCACGGATTACCCGAGGTTCCACTGTAGTATGCAGAGCCTGTGTCACAAATAAATATAGCAGTCAGGAAGAAAGCACTTGAGTGAGAAGTAATGGCTGCAGCCTTAGTCATGAACTCACAGTAATGTACATAACCTTTTGTAGGTCAGGGGTGGGAAACCAGTTTTCTCCAGATGTTGTTGAAGCACAGCTCACATTAGTCCCAGTTGTCCCAATTAACATCTGGAAGGTCACACATCACGTCCCCCCTCTGCTGTGGAATTCACAATTAGCGTGTATGTGCGTTCTACAAAAAAATACATGTTAGTTAGTGTGAAATAGTAGTTGGGCGACGAAATAGTAGTTGTTTGACAAAAACTGAAAGATGCTTTTTCAGCTATGAAGCTCAATGTATTTCACCTTGAGCCATCCACTGTCAGCCTAATCCTACCTCACAGAGTTTATTATGAGCTCAACCGGGGGTAGAGAAAAGAACCTCATATGGTGTCTAGAGCTCCTTGGAGGTAGGATGAATAAAACTGCAATGACTCCAATAAATAGCATAGCAACAATAAATTCTTGCCCTTGTGTTGTTACAGATGTGGCATTGTCCACTGACGTAGGTGGCTTTAAAAGTGGATTTAATAAATACGGTACATGGAGGTAGACATCTGACTTTCATGTAGAGCCTTAAAATGCAACTTATTAAAGCATAGCAAACAGAACTGTGTAGCCAGCATAATTTACGCCAAGGTACATTATGCTGGCATAACATAGAGGGAAGTTTGCCCCTGCCCTGTGCCTCCTCACCGCTCCCTCACAATACTCCTTTTGAAAAGGAACTTAACCCATCTGAGCTAGGATTTATGCCAGGGTATCTCTAGCTGAGCTGGGATGACAGACTTCAGTCGACATAGTCCCACCTGAACCCAGGCTGGAGCTCTGCCTGTTCCAATGTCTGCTCATCCTGGCAGATCTTAGGTTTGGATTCCTCCCTAAATTGTTGAAATGTTATTGTTTGCTGAAGTAACTCTTTGTAAAACAGCAAGTAATGGTATTCCGACGATTCCAAATCAATTTAATTTAGAAAATGATGGGAGCTCTTACTTGGGAACTGGTGTCTAAAGCAGTGGCGTAGCGTGGGTTGTCAGCACCCGGGGCAAGGCAAGTAATTTGCGCCCCCTAACCCATGGATTTGCGCCCCCTAACCCTAACCTCCAGATGTTGCGCCCGGTGCGGCCGACCCCCCCCTGCACCCCCCACGCTACGCCACTGGTCTAAAGGGAAAAAGCATCATTACATGAAAGAACTACAATGCCATTTAACTGAAGTTTCATATTTTCTTGATTTTTAGAAATATAAAATATGCTTTATAAACTAATGCTCAAGGCATGCTTAAAAAATCAAATGCTAGCAGGAAAACCACATCAAGGATATAATTTAAATATACAGGCAGTTTAAAAGCATACTACTCAACTCCCTCTTGCTTAGCATTGGCTGCTAAACAGTTTCATAAGCATAAGCAAGCTTTTTTTGGGGGGTGGTAGTAGTAGTAGTAAATGTGATAAAAATCCAACTGAATGTGATTTTTTTGTGTGTTCATGGATAAATGGTAGTAGTAATGGTATTCAATTATTATTATATTACGACAAAGTATTAATAAAACCATCAGCAAATTATTAATTGAATTATATACACAATACTTAAAGTGGCAATTTTATTCCAATTCCATAGCGTGCCTAAGGTAGGTCTGCTTTGCTACCTCTCTGTGTGGTGGGCAACACTGAGGAGCTGAAATGCAGAGCAAATTTTGTCTTCCTAATGGAAGCTTCACAGACTGTGCAACTCAGCTGTCTGTGAAGTGACATGTTTGGGCACTAGAGCAAGTAGCCTCCGAGTGCGTCTGCTCCATAAGATAGCATATTGCGTAACGTTTGAAAGGGGAGGCTTATATCCCAAGCCTATATTTGCAATTTAGAACTGAAGTTGTTGTCTGTTCCACCCCAACAGCTTGTCGCTATCTGTGGCATGGTCCTGTGATCCAATAAAACCGCACAGGCTTTCCAAAATACAGAGTGACAGTGTAGAGGAAATAGGCACAGTGTAGTGCACAACAATGGAAAATAGAAAGCTTAACCATTTGATGTTCACGTGCCATCAGACAGCATGGGCGGGGGCAGGGAAGCCCTAATAACCAAACCTGCACATCAGAGGAGACATAGCATCCACAAAAATTATTATGTGCAAGAGTCTAGGATAATTTGCTTCCGAAATTGGCAGGATCACTGTGTGACCGATCCATGCTTCCTTGCACCTCCAGCTGTTGAGTAGTTAGAAATGCCTGCTGTTCCTTCTGGTTTCCTGGAGGTTCTGTATGTTCACTTTGCATCTGCTTTGAACACAGCTCAGGGCCAATTTACATTCCCTTGAGTTAACCTTGCAGGCCTGCTTCACACACATACATTGATATCCTATGCTGTTGTAGACAATACGTGTGAGTATTTATGCTTATATCCCATCTCTCCTCCAGAGCTCAAATTGTTGTCCACAGCTCTGACATATTATGAGAGGGTGGTATATACTTTTATAGATAAGTAGTTACAAGTAGGTAGCCGTGTTGGTCTGCCGTAGTTGAAACAATAGAAAAATTCCTTCCAGTAGCACCTTAGAGACCAACTAAGTTTGTTATTGGTACGAGCTTTTGCGTTCATTAAACATTTCTGTTGCTGGTTAAGAACTTAATTCGTTCTGGAGGTCCGTTCTTAAGCTGAAACTGTTCTTAACCTGAGGTACCACTTTAGCTAATGGGGCCTCCCGCTGCCGCCGCACTGCCGCCATGCAATTTCTGTTCTCATACTGAAGCAAAGTTCTTAACCCAAGGTACTATTTCTGGGTTAGTGGAGTCTGTAACTGAAGCGTCTGTAACCCGAGGTACCACTGTACACTGAAACAGAAGTCAGCAGACCCTTATATATAGTGAGAGGGTGGGGAGGGGTATTACTCAGAAGGGTGGTGGGAATGGGTGATTTGCTGATAGGTGTGGTAAACCTGTTGATAACTATTAACGACTGCAATTGGTCTTAACGGGAAAAAGCAAGGGGTGAGATGGCTAAAAATAGCTTATCATGTATAGATAAGTAGTCCATCTGATGCTGTATTATGCTTGTGGCCAGGAAACCTTGCCCCTACTGTCATTGGAAAAGGACTGCAGCTCAGTGACAGGCCATCTGCTCTGCATGCAGAAGGTTCCAGATTCAATCTCTGGCATCTCCAGGTAGGGCTTTGAGAAGGGCTTCTCTCTGAAACCCTGAAGATCCACTGCCAGCCTGAAGAGTTAGATGGATCAATGGTCTGACACACTGATAAGGCAGTGTCCTGTTTTCCTGTGGAGGACAGTATAAAGGAGAAGGAAACAATGTTTGGGATAAGGTCCAGTAGAAGGAAGTGGGAGCTCAGGCAGGCGGAAAAAGGTAAACAGTGTGTGAGGGTTAGGATCAGGTGGGAAAGAGAAACATGGAAACTGGAGTAGGGAGAGAGCACTCTCTCACTGATGCATTGATTGGACACCTTGCAATATGTCGGCCAAAACCTGCTTTCCCTAATTATATTGTGTTTTGAGTGAAATTCTGCTGATTAAAACATTCATCTCCACCGTCTGTTTTGAAGTGGGCAGAATTGTTCTGGAAGTGCTGATGGGAGCCATTCCTACATTTGTCTGCAGCTTTTAATCATTTTAACAAACAGAAGTTGTGCCGGACTTCAAATATATTTAGAATGTTCCCAAGTATACTTGTCAAATGCTAAGTAGAGGAAAATATTTACTAAAACCTGGCAGTCATCAAAGACAACAGATTGAGCATTTTAGCTTTAAAAGGATGAAACAACCCAAAAGTGCTGTGTGTGTGATTCTACCTAGTAAGCACACTTAAAAAGAGTTCCTGAATTAAGTGGGATGGTATACATCAGTATAAGGACATTTTTCCACACATTGAGGGTAGAGGAGAGGCAATAATGATATTTTGAGCAAGTATTCTTAGGTTTGAGTATATATCTCACAACATTCAATGGGCCTTGCTTTGTGGGTGGATGGGGAAGAAAGTAATATGAGGAAATTAGCAATCACCCTGCAACACCATTGTATGTGTAGGAGGAACAGACAGACCCGCCTTTGAGGCTTTCCAGTCTAAGGGAACGAAGTCAACCTCTCTAGGACATATTATCTTATTAACAATATTTTATTGCATTTTTACTCTTGCATTAATTGTATATTTGTAATGTGGTTTTAGCTATAAACCAGTTGAGAGAGGTGTGTGTGTGTGTGTGTGTGTGTGTGTGTGTGTACTGTCTACTGTCTGTCTACTGTCTACTGTATATATAAGCACAGAAGAAGCCTTATATAAAGGCTGGGCAGTTTGAGACCTATACTATTGCTTATAGCTCTCTCAACTACTTGAAAAGGTTGTCTGTGAGAAACGGGGCAGATCTCAGGCTAAGCATCCTCATGGAGTACCAGTAGTTTGTAGGATGGTGATGTTGCAGCCATTAAAAAGAATGTGGTGCCCACATCTCACTGCAGATAAGGTGCTCTGCTGATCCTGTGTGGAAAGCTCCCTTACACTAAATCAGACATTGGTCTATCTAGCTCAGTCATGCCTATATTGACTGGCTATGGCTCTCCAAGGTAGGGTACATTCCCATCCCTGGTCTGGATATGCTGGGGAACTGAACCCAGGACCTTGTGCGTGCAAAGCAGCTGCTCTGCCACTGAGCCACGGGATTTATATATCGGGTGTAAGAACAAGTAAAGCTGCAGTTCTGAGCAAACTTAACATGGAAGCAAGCTCCTTAGGTCCAAATGGGACTTCCTTCTACGAAAACATTTTTAATATCAGATTTTCTGTGTCTTTTGTAGCTTCTGTACTTCATCTGGTTGGTCCCTCTTGCGTTCTAGGATGTTATTAATGGCAGTAAAATAGTAGATATTTACGAGGTGAGGCAGAGGCTACGAGGAAAACATTTCTTCTAAGTGTATCTACTCAATGGATAAATTGCATGTTTCATGTTAGCATCAGCTGCAAAGTTAGAATGTTATAAACAGCCTTTTCGAAGAGGTATCGTCAGGCTTCAGGGCCAGCTTCCTTCTCACTTTGACCATAGATAAGCAGTGCAAGATAAAGCAGTCTCTTACCAGCAACAGAAATGTTTAATGAACGCAGCAAAAGAACAAAAGACCATTCTTGCAGTGCAGGTGCTCCCAGTTAAGTTTCTCCCACTTCCCTCTAGTCACTTCCATCTTCGTCTCCTATTTACCCCATCTCTCAACCAATTAGCCTTCTGTGAAGTTACCTTATCCAATCTCCTAGCCCTGGGACTAAGAGGCTGTATACCTTCCAGTGAGGGAGAATCGGTTAACTCTCTCTCCTCCCGTTCTGCCTCTTCTTGTTGTTCACCTCCCAATTCTGCCCAACTCCTGTCCTCTGAACAGTGTCCCTCAGCAAACCATTGTTCCAGGTCAATACTACTCTCTTGCTCCTGTGGAGCCCCAGGATCAGGGGGAGAGGGGGACGCCCACCACTCCTCACCAGAGTAGTACTCCCCAGCCTGATCTCTGACAGATGTTGGGTTACTGACGGTTTCTAAAACCGGCAGATATTAAGATTTTTTGGCATAAAGGTTTTTCCGTTATGCAGAAAAAGAAAAAAGGAGACCTTTACCTGTCACCCTTTATTATCTTGGTACTGAGCAAGCTCTCTCTTTAACTTACAGAACTGTCACAGGCTGAAGGACTTTGACACGAGCGGATAGGTTAGGTGCTGAACCAAGCACCCAGGCATATATGTCTTTCATTGCCTACTAAGAGGAAATCACTGATTCAAGCTTAGATCATCCACATTCTTCAACTGAGTTTAATTTCACACCATTCAGCAGAGAGCAAGGCATTAGAAACTGGAAGCAGAGGCTACAGCTGAACACCAGTAGATGGCTATGGCCTTCATGTCTCACCTGTGATTTTCCCCAGAGGCATCTTGTTGTCAACAGAATGCTAGATTAGGGCAACATCCTCTGCACACTTACTAGGAAGTAAACACAGTTGAAGGCAATGGAATAAACATGCTTGCGCTACACCTGATATTTGGTCTTACCCAGAAAGTCCCTACTATTATTATTTACATAGGAAGTAAAGAGCTTTCTACTTCTGTACCTCCATGCTGGGAGTTTCTCAACATCACAAGTTTTGTCAGTCATACAGGAATAATAATAATAATAATAATAATAATAATAATAATAATAATAATAATAATAATAATTACTCGTGCAGGGGAAAAAGTTGGGAAAAACTCAGACCATTCAGTCACTTAAAAGGTCTGCTTTAAAAGAAGAGGGGAGATGAAATGTTCACCTAACAGTAGCATGCAGCAAAATAGGGGACTTCTGAGATTTGCACTCTAGCCAAGGTGAGGGGAATGTTAATTGTTGCAGGTGAAAAGGATTAAAAACAAACAAACCTTTGTGCAGCCAGAATTTACCAGAATTCACTTACTTTGCTAATACAGTTGAAAATAGCTGTGGCATGTCAAAAAGAATGCAGTTTAAAAACACTTGACACTTCTGAGTAAAAAGCAAATGCATATATCTATTGTAGCAGGCAGTCCCGTCCCTCGCCCATTCTTCACACTTTGGCATTCCAGCTGGTCAAGGGAATATTCAGTATAAGAGCTGAAGAGAGGACTGCTGGCTAATTTTAGCACGTTGAGTAGGAAATTCCAGTGGTTTTACTATAATGTTCTCCCAAGAGGAACAAGGAAAACCCCACTTGCTTCTCTGATCAGCTGCAAAAAGTACAGCCAACATCCCAATTGTAGATTCCAAGTTATGTCTTTTTATTACATTTCTTCAAACTCTTCTCCTCTTATTAAAGAATAAGCTCAATCGTTTATCCCAGCTGTATTTATTCTGCCAGTTTAGTCCCATTTCCTCAAAAGCAGCTTTGGAAATGAACTGCAGAAGTCCAGTACTACACATCTGCATTGCTTGAACATCTACTGCATTGCTGTAAACATAGTTAATGCAAAACAAGCTTTATTAGAAACCTTGGTGCACACTAGAGTTGCCACTTGAAAAGTTTTTCATATTTTACTTCATAAACCATTGCTTTGTAATAATTCATTTATGTCATTTGGCAGAAGACTTCCATGCAATCATAGAAACATATCTTTTACAATACCTTTCAAATCCAGAAACTGGTTACGACTTCCACCACGTGCATATGGTAAATGGTTCTAACAAGTGTGCCCAGAATCCTTCCATTTCATATTGCAAAAGAACACCAAGTTCAGCACAGCCCACCCATCTGACATGACACTGATGTTTTCAAATTGCAAATAATGTCCCCCCACACTAAATATGTTTAAAGAAAAATTTGATTAAGAAAAACACACTTTAGTTCTTTCCAAGGCTTATCTACCCATCTGTTGCTGAATTTTCAGAATACCTGCCCTCTTTGAGTATTCCTTGTGTGAAAGGGTTTGTTGGGGTGCTTTTCCTACGGAGGCCTTGTGGGGTAAAAACTCTTGACTGTCCCACTGCCCTTTCACCACACTCAGTGTACATGATGCTAAAAATGCAACTATAGAAATACTGGCTTGTGATTAAATGTTTCTCAGTGATTAGTGTGCAGGAACAGATTTCTTTGCCCACGTCTGCCCACCACACATATGCAGGAGGCTGCTGCAAGTTCCCAGGTGGTGGTGGTATTTCCTCATCCAATAGACTATAGAACATGTGCAACAAACCTGCACCACATACATACTACCAAATAGACTATCTAATGGTTTGTACATGATGCAGGCTGCCTACCCATGTGCTTCTCTATTCAGGGTTTATCCACACTTCCTTTTGTTCCGCTGCTTTCAGGGAAAACACTCTTTAGCGTTCAATTAGAGAAGATAGAAATTCATTTTCCCCTCAACTGCCATTTGTTCTGATCTGCCTCTAAAGGGCGGATTTCCCCTTGGAAAGGAGCAGGGCAAGGTGAAAAACGCTCAGACCCATGCGTACAAATCGTGGCTCAAGCAGAAGACCCCTTGGACCCATGCTTTCTAGGTATGGCACAAATGGAAGTGTGTATTGGTGCCACCAGTTCTGATAGCTGCCAATCATTTGTTTGGCAGGGGAAGAGTGATCCCCATCCACAATCAGCACGTGCACGGTTTGCTGCTGTGCAAGAGCAGGGCCGCTGTCTTCCATGTAATTAAAATTAATTTCCTAGTGCTTTCTTGTATTTCTTTTTCTTTAGATGCGCTCTGAGTTATGAAACACAAAATAATGGTTTCTACTATGCTTATTCAAAACTGTTCAGAAATAATTTAGTTCCCAGAGCATTAAGCTAACTTCTTCATTTTTTTTCAAAGATACATACAGAAACACACATACATACTTGACATAGATTTATCTAACCGCACAATATATATATATATATATATATATATGCAGGTTTTGGTGTCCTCGGGTGTCTTCCCGTGTAAAAGTTGGGGTGTCTAGGCGACGTTTCGACGAGGTCTCACTCGTCATCTTCAGGCTGGTGCTTTCGGCTTCTTGTTACTGGAACAGAGCGGGATCTCAATGTTTGAGTTCCTATAAATACTGTAGAGGGGGTGTGGTGTCTAGCCTCCAATGTTCTGGGCAGAGAGGAAGTTCCCAGGCTAGTGTGCCTTTTCTTCTTTTGTTCCTTAATTACTTGAGAGATACCTTGAGTGATTTCTTGAGTGATATCCTGAGTACCACTTAGGTGGGTCATTAGGTGTGGATTAGTTGCTAAAGTCTTTGTGTCTTGACCTCTTGAACTTTGTGAAGAGTTTTCCTGAGAAGATGGCTGTATTGCACTTAGTTGTGCTTTGGCTTGGCTTCGTGTATAGGGGCGAGCTGTGGTTTTGTGGCTTGTGTCAGCCAGATCTGTGTAGGGATTGCAGGGGGGTGCAGCATCCGGAGGTGCCACCATGGATTGGCTACTGGATGGTGTCAGTAATTCATCTGTGGAGAGGGTCTGGGTTTGGGTCTGGTGTGGTTGATTGGTGTTGGCTTCCTCAACTTTAGGGACTACCACCTAAGACAGATAACACTGGCATTGGTGTTTATTTTGCCCTGAATATATATGGGTTGTTAAGTAGGTGATAATATGAGATATGTCCTGAAGATGAGTAGTATGAAGGTTGGTTGTCAGACATGAAGTTACCTACTGCAGTCAGTCATCATTACTCCATTCAATTAGCACTGCATGGAGAGAACAAGGCTATCCATGCTATGTGTCATGTCTGTGGAAGAGAAGCCTGCCCAGTGCATGAAGGCTGGAATACCCGATAGCTGGAACCCTTAAGGTTATAGACACTTCCATCACAGCAGTCATGGAAATGAAATCCTAAGTCCGGTAAGTGTCCGTATATAAATTTCTGCAAACTGCAAATACAGATTCCTCTCTCGGGTAATTAGATATTGCAAGCTGCCTTGTTTGTTAAATGCTGTACTGGGTATATGTGCATCTAATTATGCAAAATGTGTTGTTGTTTTAAAAAGTTGTGAACTTCACATACTGACCCACTGTTGAATTCAAGATCAGGGAAGGAAGTCTGTCTCTGCAAATTATACTGCAGTTTCTCTATCCTTTGAAAATTAGAGATGCAGTGTCGAATACAAAACTAGAATGTGCATGTACAGAAAGGTATCTTCATGCTTTGTGCAGTTTCAACCACCCTCCTGTGGAACTGACATCAAACCAAAGTCTGGAAAGCTGTGTAATAAAACCCCTTATAAATCCATTTGGAATAATGATTTGGAGTGTAAGGAAGCTATGCAAAATATCAGATGCAATTGACTTCTCTATCCTCAATGTGCAAAAAAAACACACCCCTTAATTAACTCTGGTGTCACTTTGTTTATACAAACAGAAAGAAGGCCTGGTCACATTGACATCATGCCATGTATTATTACACAATATTATATTACACTTTTAAATTGGGAAGGTCAGGTTCATTAATACGTAAGGAAGAACTCAAGAGAAAAGAATGTACTGCATAAGTTATTAACACACTACTAGCCCAACAAATCAAAGTACAGAAAAGTAAAAATTCAATTAGAAAAACAAGCAAGAATATTAATTACATAGCCGTTTTAAATTATGTTCAACATGAACAACATTGGATTTTACTAGTTTGCAAAATTAAGAGTCTTTGAGCTAGCTAAGGATGGTACATGCAGTTACTTCCTGCAGCCTGCATTCCTTACTATTAACAGCAGCCTCTTTTGTATCTGTACTCCAATTTACACTGCTACCCCTGTATTCAATGGGGCTTTCTCTCTTATGTGATTAGGAACACTGCCCAAAATGTTGCAAATGTATTGAGTATGTTTGACGATTTTGGTGTGCTCTGTGATGCAGGAGTAAAAAAAAAACTATAGAAGAAGAAGAAGCAGCAGCATTCCTAAAGTTGTGAAACAGTTTTATTTACACACACAAAATGAGAATTACAAATTAAAGCACTTCTTGGACTAAAAATAAATAAAACATTCCACCTACTTCTACCATGTGAACAGAACACATTTCCTACTAAAACAGCAGCATATAATGCTTACAAATACCATAAGGTTTTGTTTTTTAAAGAAAAGTTGTGAAGATAAACACACTTTGTCCTAAGGTAATTCATTACATACTGAAGGGTCCAGGGGAGGATTTATATACTGAAGCATCAGACAAAAACAAAAACTAAGAAACTGAAACTTGGGTGTGCACATAGTCACCAGGGAGAAACTGAGAAGCCCCAGTGCAATTTGGTGGGGTCAGGGAGGGTCCACAAGGCTCTTTGAATCTCATTTGTAGACTCTTTAGTTATTTTTTGTGGCTAGGTATGCAGCAGCCCTTGCACCTTGTAGAGTACTAGTCTTTGCTGAGTTTCCCGATCTCTGACTCCTCCCACAAGGGTCCAATGGCCCATCAAAGTAGGACCTCAAGGGCTGAGGTGCAAGGGCTGCCCCACATAATGGATACGCAGAAGCACTTCCTGTTTTTATACAGCACAGCTGGATCTTGCTGTTGGCACTGCAACAACAGGCGAACCAGCCCCCCTGTTGTACTACTACACCTCTTGGTGTGTAGAATTCTTTGCTCTCAAGCCAATTAATGCAAATTTGATATAAACAAAACACGGTTCTCTTGCATGTTTCATTTAGAACATTTGTAGATTGCTTCTCTATAATATCAAAGCAGTTTACAGCAAACAAGCAACAGAATAATAAAGCCACTTAAATATCAATCGAAAACAGTTTGCACTCCCAACCCCCACCCCAACCTCCAGACCCAGCCAATAAAATAAAACCATCCAAACGCTCACTGGTGAAAAATGGTTTTACCCTGTTTCGTTTTGAAGAAAAAAACAGACACCCAATGAAAAATGGCAATTTCCTAACATACTCAGAGAGGTCCGAAAGTTTACACCTATCATTATAAAAGGGCCCGATCCCATCTGTCGCAGTGCTAGAACCATGAGCAGTGCCAGTTGCACTCATCTAATCTTGCCTGGTTTGTGTGTACAAAACGGGAGAAGGTAACAAGTATATGGCCACATAGAACTTGAAAGATTTTAAAAAAATCTTGGAAACAAATAGGTAAACAAAGTCTGGAAACAAACAAGCAACCGGATGAAATGGTCTTGGCACAGGTTGAATATAGGATTGCATCACTTCCTGGCTAAACCTTATATATCTGCTTTATTAAATAATATCTTCTGTGCACTGGTATCTCTATCATGGGCTCACTTGTTCTCTTGTGAGTCACTACCTCACGCAGGATTAACCTGAAGGATGGATAAGAGGGATGCTATTTTATACATAGAGAATCCTGCATCATGAAGGAACACTAAGAACATTTAAGTAAGAAGGTGTTTTTAATTTCAAAGGGGGTTGCAGAAAGGGTGATTGGTGTGGTACACATTTCATGAATGCCTCCTCAAATAACAGTCTCCAACATCACAGAATTGGTGCCAGTCTCACCCTCGTTCCAAATGCCAGGAGGCATCTGCTGAACAGTAAATCCAAGGACAAAACTGGAATTTTATACATACTTTTTACAGGATAAACCGGAATAAACTCATAGCTGTACTCTTTGTGGATGTGAAGCTACCAGCTTTGAAAGAAAATCTGGCATCGGCACCAACATTCCAGTACAAGTCCCATCCCCACTTCCAAGCCTGCAGTAGTACCACTGATCAGCCATCACTGAAACATTTGTAAGATTAATCCAGGTAAGAGGGAGGTCTAAAACCAAAAGGTACTGCTCATATTTTGTTTCTGTATAAACACACATTTGGAGGGGGGAGCCCAGCAAAGATATGCTAGCGCAGCCTTTCCGAAGCTGGTGCCATTCAGCTGTTTTGAACTACAACTCACATCAGTCCTAGTCAGCATATCTGTGCTGATGCTAATAGTAGCTGTCCCAAACATCTGGAAGGAACCAGTATGGGGAAGGTTGTGCCAGTGTCTCCCAGCACAGAGGCATAAAAGCTCTGAAGAAGCTACTTTTCTTATTGAAAAGGCATTTGAAGGGTAGTATATAAATCTAAAAAACAAAAGCCCTCTGTCCTCAAATGTCTTTCTAACTGGACTGAGATGTGGAAAGGTTTGCTTTAAATGCACTGGAAAGCTATTTGTGAGCACACTTTTCACTCTGGATTCATCAAGGCTCTGGTTGGTTTAAGATAACAAAAGAGGAAATGAAGCCCTTACAATTATGAGCCCCTCCTTCAAAACAGTCTTTCGGTACCCACTGAGGAGGTTGAGAAGCTGCACAGATAACAATTTTAGCAGACACCTTCAATTATCATTCTATAAAATACTCTTTACTATTTAGTAAAAGATGTCCAAGCTATCTGGGGTGAAAGAGAAGTTTGGTCTTTTGTATGGACTAACCCTTACTAGAACAGGCTGTGTGTGTTGAAGAATCATATTCCTTGGTTCTGGCAGAGTCTTCTTAATCCATCCTGCTTCAGAGTTCTCCCTCACGTCCGATGGAAGAAATCTTAAGTTTTCTGGGGAGGGGGAATAAGCAACCATGTGCATAGAAGCGGGTAAAGAGTTACCTGGATCAGGTGCACGATAAAGAATTTTTTCTTCCCTGGGTCTTCCCTGCATACCCCCAGTAGCTAGAAGTGAGGATGTAGGCATGATTTTTGGGGGGAACTTGGGGAAGAACAAAGAAAAGAAAGCTGCTATCTCCCCTTTTGCACAGAGGACTTTTCAAATCCCACCAGAATTTCAAGGAAGAAAAGGTCAATCTCAAAATATTGCTTCTGCTTTAGAAGCTGAGTGGGCAGTCATTAACTTTGTCTCGGCAGTGCTTAAGCCTTTTCTGACCTTATACTCCTTTATCAGCAGAAGTGGGTCTCTCAGGCAAAATAAACATTGGCAAAATGCTGTGTCCTGATTTTTAAACTTGTGCAGTTGCATGGGAGGGAAGAAGGGAAAAGAGGCACCAAGAGAAGATGCCGTCACAAACTGTATATGAGTATTTTGGAACAAGGGGTGCTGGTGTGCAAATCTTACTAATAGTTGTTTTTAATGTAAAAGGTGATTTGCTAGCTTTTTTTCTTCTTCTCAGCAGCAACACTGGAGAAGTATACGCCATCAGTGGGGGAACTGAGGCCGAGAGAACATAGGTAAAGGTAAAGGGACCCATTAGGTCCAGTCAAGACCGACTCTGGGGTTGCGGCACTCATCTCGCTTTATTGGCCGAGGGAGCCGGCATACAGCTTCTGGGTCATGTGGCCAGCATGACTAAGCCACTTATGGCGAACCAGAGCAGCGCACGGAAACACTGTTTACCTTCCCGCCGGAGCGGTACCTATTTATCTACTTGCACTTTGACGTGCTTTCGAACTAGGTTGGCAGGAGCAGGGACCGAGCAACGGGAGCTCACCCCGTCGCGGGGATTCGAACCACCAACCTTCTTATCGGCAAGCCCTAGGCTCTGTGGTTTAACTCACAGCGCTACACGGTTGCTGTCAATGTGAGAGACATGGGAGAGGTAGGACTTGAACCTGGGTCTCCAGATGGTGGTGATGCTGAATGTACATCCTAAATGAACCTGCTTTTGTTATTCAAGCAATGGCAAACATTGAAAAGTTTAGCATACCAAGTGATTATCATTAAGAAAACATTCCTTGGACGTCCTTGGAACCCTAGCTGCCAAATAACTAAGATTAAAAAATGTATATTATAATAAGATGGGGGGGAGGATAACTGAAATCAATAGTTTCCACAAAGAGAGCAAAGCTTAGCATAGGAGTTCTCGGGCTTGAGGATTCTGCTGTTGTTTTTAAGCTTAATACACAGTTCTGAAAAGTGCAAACAGTTAACAAGAGTCAAATGAAAGAGAGCATAACCCCTTGGTGGCCAAGCACTGGGCCCAGCGTCAAGATCTTCTTTTCCTTGTCCAATTTCATACAAGTTGACTGAGACACTTTAGTCTATGCTCGAGTCTCCTCTTTGTTCGATCCTCCTGGGTTTTTATCCTTAACTACACTGTCTTGCAGATCTGTTGATATATTAGTTGAATCGCTTTTACAGTCATGGCAATCTTTTTCTACAGGTTCTGCATTTCTGCAGTCTTGATTAAGGTTTTCATCATTTTTGCCTTTATGTTTTTTAAGATGGCAAACGTTCTCCTTCTGGTTCGAAGGATTAGCAGTTTCTTCCAGTATGGAGTTCTGACAATCAGCGTTGCTATTCTTTTCACCAATGCTTTGCTTAACAACCTCAGGGCTGGCGTGTTTCCTGCTCCGGTCACAATCGTCATCCTTTTTAGCATGTTCTGCCCTTTTTTCATTGGTTGCTTTGCCGCTTGAGTTACAAACCACGGGCACATTCTTGCATTCTCTCCCACTTTTATGTTTAGAAACGTAACCGCTGCGGAGGGAAACCGGCGATGCCAGCTTCTTACTCGGCTTGCTTCCTTCCAACTTCTGCTTCCTCGGCGGCCCCCATATGAAGTGGTCAGAGGGTGTGTAGTGCTGCTGGGCAAACCGCAGGAGTTTCCTCCTCTCTCTCCGGTCTCTAATAGTATATACAAAATATTCCAAAGCGCTTTGCTTAATGTTGGAGATGGTGTCTTCCACAAGAGCTTCGTGAAGAATGAACTTTACAAGAGGAGGTTTGAAACTCTCGTACCCAAGTTCGCCAAGACTCTTCAGAATACGTGTGATCCTCAAGTAGTTATGTTGGGACCTGTGAAAAGGGGAAAAAAATCATCTGAATTCAAAATTGACAGGAAGCAAAGCGGGGGATTATTTTTCTTTGCCGGGGGATGGGGGGAGGGGGGAAGAGGATAGAAAAATAATCAGTACCTGACACCTTGACAAAAAGGATTACCCAACCAATGTGGATCTTTCAGAGACAATTCAGATGGAATGGCAACTACCAAGTGAAAGGTCTTTCAATGCCAGCTAAACTAGAATTGCCTTTTCATACTACATAAGAACATAAAAAGGAAGACGAATATGCTAGATCAGGCCAGTGGACCATGGGAAGCCTGCAAGCACAACAGCATTCTGCTCATCTGCAATTTCCAGCAACTAGTATTCAGAGATATGATGCCTATGATAGTAGAGATACTACTTGGGTGCCACCTGATGACTACAGCTATTAGTTGGGGTTGATGTTTTTTTACAATTAAGTGGTGTATAAAATTTATGAAATAAGTAAATAAATGAAATCAGTATTCACTGACACATCTAAAGACATACGCAAACAGAAATAGTTGCTGATAGACACACAGATGCAAAAACTCTTGGCAAAGAATTCATGCTCCTCAGGAACAAAGGCAGTATGGAACCGAATCCCATCCCTATGTATAGTGGAGAAAACCACATACCTCCTTCCGACCAGCTGATCACATAAAATCTCAATGCACCACATATGTGCACTTACAACCTGGAAATCAACCACACTTTTATGCAAGTACTGTTCAAATGTTATGCCCTTATATTGACATCTGGGGGTTGGAGAATCTTGATTGCCACATGTGCCTTCCTCTTTCTCCCAGCCTTTTGCGGTGGAGGTGGATGTAATTCAGAACCACCTGGTTTCTCTTGCAAAGAGATTGGAATTGTATATTGTCATTCTTGTTAGAAGACTGAATGATGTTAAGATTTTATGGTGCATTTATGATGTATTTTTTATTGCTGCAACCCACCCTGGAACAGCTTGGCAACAAAGAGCAGGATATAAAATGTTGCAAATAAATAAAATGGGGAGTAGTGCAAATAGAGGATTTTCTCTACTACAAGACATCACTTACTCATTTAAGTGCTGGAATCGTTCTTGCCAATTAGATGCTCGTGCAACATTTCCGGTTTTATCAATTAATTTTATTCCAAAAAACTCCAGCATCATTTTGTAAGCCAACAGGAATCTTCTAATTGCTTCTTTTGTTTTTTTGAATTCCTGCAACACGTTTTCAAAAAGAAGGTACAAACAACAACAAAATTAGAGATATAGAATAATTTTACTCTTAATCATCAAGCAGCAAAGTTATATTGTGAATTATTAGCTTTACCTCAATTTCATATGTTGTTAATTCCTTTGCATAGAAATTCAGTCCTTGCTCTCTTAATGGAAAAAGCCTATATTATTAAAGACACACAGATTTGTTGCGGATTAAGCGAGTTTAGACAAATTTATATAAATGTATTATAAAAGCAATGAAAAGAAAACAATTACCAACCACTGTATGTAAGTGTGATTGTGTTCCAACTTTTCATAATCTCCTTTCCACTTATTTAGGACTTCTTCAATATAAACACCTATAAATACAAATGCATGAGCAAATCCAAACATCAAATACAACAATCTGTATATAATATCATGCATCTAAAAATGCTGTGGCATAGAACACAAAAATGTATTTTGCAGACAAATATACTGTCTCTAATTATTTGAAAATATTAACATTGTCCTTCTAACCCCAGAGAAGACACCAGGCACTCTATAGGGCCAAGGATCTACAAATGCACTTGCCAGCTTGTTACTGGGGAGTACATATTTTGCTTTGACATGAGCACATCAACAAGGCAACCCTTTGCTCTTCCTTCCTTTGCTGGAGGAGTGTGAGAGCTCTGTAATGAGAAAGGTCGGAGCTGTCCTTGATGCTGAGGTTTAGCACAATGGGAATAAATGCCTGACCTCCTCAACTCTGGAAAAGGAGAGGTGCTCACCTCTGCAGTTCTTTATTTCAAGTTCAGCATAATGTTAGAACATCCTGCCCATTCCCTCAGAGGAAGTTGGTAAGTGCCATGGCAAGGAACTGTTTGGACTAGCTGCTGAGGCCAGTCTATGTTTTTTGACCTATGCTCAGTGCCACAATGCTATTAATATAAATTATCTGTCTGCCAAGAGCAATTTGCTCTCCCTATCACAACAGCCAACCATGCTATAAGTAGTGTGGCTCAGCCTACTCCCCACCAACCTTGTGACTTTACTTAAAACTACTTCCCCAAACAAATGTGTTGGTGGTGGGGAATGGCAATATTCTCTAAATTGCTAAATCTTAAGTAAAACCAATGCCCACTGGACATGATCCACTTAACCCAGTAGCCAAGATTTCTAAAAAATACATAGTCTGTTCACAATAGTGCAACACAATAACACCAAAGTTCAAATGCACCAAAGAAAAACTGGTTTTATTAATCTGGCACCAACATATATAACATAACCTGGGGGGTTTGTTTCACTTGAAGAGCACAATGGTGATGCCACTAATAATTTTTCTAGAGCTTTTCAAGTTATGCTTAATAAATTTGAAAGTTCAAGGCATCATGATCCAGATTAATAGGAAACCCACAAGAGATCTGCTTTTCTTGGAGTAAACCAAAAGTAGTGGAAATTTTGCACCATTTGAGGTTGGAGCAGAAAACCAAAATCAGGCTGCAGCAGCTCACAAGCAGGTTAGGGGTAGTATATTTGAACTTCACAAAGATGAGCTTCTGTTGACTAAAATGAAATCCCATGCCTTAAACTGCTATCACATGCACACTTTCCTGGGTGAGTGCCTCATTGATCTCAGTATGCCTTATTTCCAAGTAAACATGCATAGGATAGGGCTACAAAACTGCTGAAGCCAAACCTGACACTGAATTGGTTTTGATCTTTTGGTTTACAAAGGCCTTGGATATAAAAGAATGAAACAAACACTGTGACAATGCCCATGGATTACTTACCATCAGGTTTAAAGGGAATTTTATTCTTGTAAAAACGGAGGTTGCACAAATCATTCTGATACCGCAGATCTTTAAAATTCTGCTGAGCAGAGAGATTGGGGGAAAAACACAAAGCATGATCAGCCAAATATATCTATAGGAAATAGGCTGAAGATAAGCCGTCATGAGTATGACAGATAAGAATCTGACCAAATGAAAGTCAAGGCAGATCTTGATGGTGGGACAAGTGTCTCAGCTTAGTTCTATGATTGGGAAAACAGGTTTTTATTAAATGCAGAGTAGCCATAAGTAGTTTCAGCTTGGGCAAAGGGGATGGATGGCCTGTGGGGGTGGGGAGGATTGGATAGCTGTTCAGGGGTATCCAGTATGGTGCCCTTCAGATGTTTTGGACTACAAATCCCATCAGCTGCAGCCAGCATGGGTATTTGTCAGGAATGATGAGAGCTGTAGTCCAACATCTATAGGGCACCACATTGGTTAACTCTAGTTTAATCGCTTCTGTGCCAGCCATCTGTCCCCAGCAACTCTCCCTGCCCCATCCATTGTGCAACTTGAAGTCACTTGTGCTGCTTTACTTAAAAACTTGTAGGAAACCAGCCCTGGAATTACATGTAATGCATAATCTTTCCCTTAAGCTAAGGGCAGGTAATTCAAGATTATTCAAGGCAGGTTATTCAAGAGAAATGAGCAGGTCAAGAGGAGGTGGATGAGAGACACTAATAATTCAGGTTCATGAATTGATTATATAATAGCATATACGACACAGTAGAACTATTCCATATAGAAAGATAAGCTTTCAAGTCTTTGCTAATCAAGAAAAATTGAACTATAATATAACACAGTTAAAATATCTAATACTGTTCAAAGGAAGGGTAGTGTGGCAATTATATAGTGAGCAACTTGGGTGGCAATTCTATACCCACCTACCTGAGAGTAAGCCCCTCTGAACTCAGTTCGACCTACTTCCGAGTAGACATATACAGGATTACACTGTTAGTTTTCTCAGAGGTACATCCCAGCGAGTTAAAGGACACTCTCAAGTTAGTGTATTTAGGATTGTCACATTACAGGGGTTAACTCATGAAACATGCTATAACATGTATCTGACTTTATATTTTCCCCATTGTTTTTCTGTCATTTTTCTAGCTCAGCTTCTCAGGGTCTCACATCTCATGTAATTGGTGCTAAAGTTTATTCTATCAATGTATGAGAATTTCTGTTCATTTCCTGGTACATTTTTGCCCATAGAATGGCCTTTGGCTGCCATCTTTTCTTCTGGGGAGCAGGTTACATTGAACGCAGTGGGACATACTTCTGAGCAAACATGTACAGAACCGCGCTTGTTATGCTCTCTCTTGAATGCCCTGATAGGAGAGTGTTTGTGGCAATAATTTGCAAATGTAGATATATGTGCTATCAAGACCATCTTTCCTGGTACAAAACCTAGGACATTGTGTCCACTGTCTAGCACAGGCATAGGCAAACTCGGCCCTCCAAATGTTTTGGGACTACAACTCCCATCATCCCTAGCTAACAGGACCAGTCGTCAGGGATGATGAGAGTTGTAGTCCCAAAACATCTGGAGGGCTGAGTCTGCCTATGCCTAGTCTAGCAAAAGTCTCTGTTACCAGTAGGTACAGTATATGAAATCAAACATACTTGTCTTCTAGTAGAAGCAGCCAACAGTGGCAGCCATGGGGTTTTCTAGGATTAGTCACCCACCCACCTGCATATATTTTCATAGACTTATGTGATGGAGTTCTGTAGATTTGAAACACTCCACTGGAACTGTAAAATTACTTTAGGGACTTAAAAAAATTGCCACGCCTCTATCTTGGTGAAGATCTGAATACTGCAAAATGCTCTTACTGGATATTGGTGCCGATATTTGTACAAATCTCTTGCAGCGTAAAAGCTTCTCTTTGGTTTAGCTGCCACTTCAATTGCATCATCCCCCTGCAAAGAGCAGACATATTCCATGAGCATAATCTTTTTAGACTTGTCTGTATATTTGGTAGTGTGGCATTCCATTAAAAAAAAAAAAAGGGTTGCATTCATTCCAAAGGGCCACACATGCTGTTCTGCGTGCACACTGATGCTTTTCAATTCCCTCCCTCCCACATTTCCTTGCATTCCTTCCCAAAAAGCTGTTCCTGAAGTTTGGTGGAGGTCCCCCCCCGAGCTGCAGCTTGAAGGGGAATGAGACTGCGTGTTAGTTCACACATGCATGCTCACTGCTTGATGACCGGTATCCAGGCACGACTGCCACAAGTGAATAAGTTGAGCAGTACAGATAGGCAATATGGAAGTTTTCTCATCGCAGCCAGCAGCACATTGTTTTCCTGTGGAGCTTGTTCACAAGTCTGGCAGCAAGTCAAGGGCCTATTCACACAGCATAGTGACCTCATTTCTATTGCTTTGGGGACATTCAAAGTTAGTATCTGACTTGTAACTGGGCTGCTCTCATTTTCAAGCATTATTTGTTTAAGCTATGCTATTCATGTAACTGCCATGTCTTTAATTTTGGTGCTGTTACTTCTTAAAACTTTTTCCTGTAGAAAATGAAACAGCTATGTGTTAAGCTGTAGTTATGGATGGATCAGTCTATTTCCAATTCGTGTCACTCAACCATGAAGCTCACTGGGTGACCTTCAACAGTTTCTTAACCTCACTCTGAAAGATTAATGCGGAGAAGCCAACATGACAAAGGACTGGAAAACAAAACACAGAAATTTCAAACTACCTCAACTGTTTAAACATCTGCACGCATGCACATGTGTGCACACACAAATGTACATCAAACATACATATGCATGTGATTTCCTATTCCAAAGCAATTTATTGGTACTATTAGGGTTATATTCAGTGTTTTTTTTATGATGGGTTTCTGGTTCCTGAATATTGTCCTTCATGCATTCTACTGAATGGTTCCTGCTATTTAAAATAAAGAAGAAGAAAGAAATAGGTTTATTTTCTCACGACCTTGAGAGACTGACTCTTCTTGCTAAAAGTTGTCTGGCACATGTGGCTAGCCAGCTGGAAGTGACCCCCCGAAAGAAATAGGGTACCCTTAGGACTTAAACAGATTAGGGCTTTCCTCAGAAATCTGAACTTCTGATTCCAGAATGTGATAAAGGAAGGTACCAGTGACAATGGCCATAATTTTGCCCACCTTTCAGACAGAGAATCTTGGAGGGAGGGCTTGATACACACTATGGAGCAATGGTGACATTTTTATTTTATTTTTTGCCTACAAGTATAAATTATTCAAGCTTTCAGAAAACTTCAAGGGACTGCTGAACCAAGATCTGCATATGTACAAGTCTGTCTAGTTTGTAAGTGCTCTGAGCTCAGTACTGCAGACCATAAAACATTCTGAGTGAGTATTTTTAAAATATTAAATAACCTTGCATTAAGATTTCAAATTGCCAAAATAACCATTTATGAAAGGTTAAGAAAGAGTATGCAAATGTACAACACTTTCAGAATCTATGGTTATTTTCTATACTGAATAATAAGACTTGCACTCTAGCTGGTGTTTGGCTTAAAATTGCACATTAAAGAATAATAGGCACCCTCAGTGTGTCAACCATTGATAATTCCATTAGTCACAGTTTTGTTATATGTTAAATCTTAACATAAGATACAATTTAACAAACTCCACTCAAATAATAAATATATTTTCCATAGATTTAGGGGATTTGTAGCCAAACCTATAACCAAGGAAAAACAGAAACATTGTTGTATCTGCACAGCCACTAGAATGACCCATTATTTGCCTTCTACTAGTGTTCTTTTCTATCTTTCAAAACACTTTTAAAAAAGGGGAACAATACATCTTCACATTGTTACCAATCAGAACTTGATATGGGCTAATGTATTTACTTGCTCTATGGTTCATTTTTAATATTTGGATAAAACCTGGAACTCAAGTTACAGGATTATTCCCTCTTCTTATGTGTAAGAGACAGCCTCTCTGGAGTTAATAACTTTTCATGAGTTAATATCTCTGAATAATGACAACTGTCACCGACCCCATCCCAACTAGTCAATGTGCTGCAGGTTTAAGAACTGCTTATGGATCCAAGCAACATAATTCCACTACTTTATGAATGGATAAAGGACATTTACTGGAACAGGGCATGCGGGGGGAAGGAGTGGCAAATTTGTCAGAAGTAACTTTTGCCTGAATGAGCCAAATGGATTGTATTCAACTAACTTTTACTCAGAGTAAACCTATTGAAATTAATTACTATGACTAACTTAGGGCCATTCGTTTCAGTGGGTCTACTGTGAGGAATAGTGAAATACAAAGTCCCACAGAGCCTTAATTATCCTAGATAGTTTCCATTACTTTTCATTTTACAGGTATCCAGTGATGGACTATTCAAACTCAAAGCCTTTATCATAATCCTGGGGTGGGGAGGTGCATTACCTCTGATGGGACTGGTGTTGGTAAAGGGAAATGTGCAACTGAAAAGAGGCAAATGGCAACAGTAGTGCATGGGGACTTTACTTCACCCACATCAAAGCTGCAAAATAAACCACTCTTCTTTTCTTGGCAAAAGCCACAAAAACAAATGCAGACTCTACATTATATTTTGAAGACTGTATACTGCTTCCAACATTTCCACGTTTATTAAAGAAACCTACTCATGCTTACTTGGGGGTTTGTACTTTGGCGCTGTGGGTTAAACCACTGAGCCTCTTGGGCTTGCCAATCAGAAGGTCGGCTGTTCGAATCCCTGCAAGGGGGTGAGCTCCTGTTGCTCAGTCCCTGCTCCTGCCAACCTAGCAGTTTGAAATCACATCAAAGTGCAAGTAGATAAATAGGTACCGCTCCGGCAGGAAGGTAAACGGCGTTTCCGTGCGCTGCTCTGGTTCGCCAGAAGTGGCTTAGTCATGCTGGTCACATGACCCGAAAACTGTAGGCCAGCTCCTTCGGCCAATAAAGCGAGATGAGCGCTACAACCCCAGAGTCGGCTACGACTGGACCTAATGGTCAGGGGTCCCTTTACCCAGTCCTTTTTTTTCCAGGGGGCAGTCAAGGGTACATAGTACCAGCACCTTTTTTATGCTGTTAAAAAGTGTAGCACTTATTTTTCTAGGGAAATAAAGCACTGTTTGTACCATTGATTTCAGTAGGATTTACTTTTGAGTAGATGTGCATAGGACTGTGATGTAAGATCCCTGTTGGAATGCAGTCAGAAAAGAAAACACAGATCCATACCTTTTGTACTGTGCAAATATACATATGGGAATACTGAATTGCAAAACTGCCTAAAAAGTGCCCCACTTATCACATGAGCCAGGCTAATATGTGGAGGTACAGTTTCAATAATAATAATTCTCTACAGAGATGAAAGCATGAGGTGGAAACATAAGGACAGTGGTCTTCAGTTTAATGTTTGTTAAGAGACAGAAAATAATTCCATGGAGGTAATGATTGAAAATAGAGTCCACGTTGCATTCAGGGTAAAGAGTATTTTTTTAAAAAAGTAAAAAGCTGAGAATATGATCTACCCTAGAGTTGAATAAGGAGGAGGCAAGTAACTCTCTTTTCTTTGAATAATCTCCTTATTTCTTGGGTTTATGAGTTCTTTTGGTCCTGCACAGTGATGTGTTGTCTAATACGTGCAATCATAGCTGTAGTTACACTCAGCCAGAATGTCAAATAAGCCCTGTTCTGAAACTGCATTTTGTCACCACATGTGCTACTGTAATTTCTATCCCCTGAACAGGCAGGCATGTGATGGGGGGAGGATTATACCAAGGAAACAGAGATTAGAACTACTTTGACCTTCTACATTTTAAAGCCACCAGAATCTTTTTTCTAAAAGAGAAGATATAAAGCTCTGCTGAACAGCTTGCCAGAGGGAAAATGAATAAATCCCCCACCCCACCCCACCGTTCCTCCTTGCTACGCATGTCACAGGAAGGAAAACAAAAATCAGGCTGGATCAGCAAGCTGGTAACAAAATACAGCAAACCTGCCAGACCAGAGTGCTTCGCTTCCTTGGTCTTCTTTCCTTTGATTGCCACACACCTCAAATCCATATTTAGCTTCTTCTTTTTTAACCCTACTAAGAATATTATGATGATGATAATAACAACAACAACAACAAGGATGATGCAGCCACAGCTTGGCTCCTGAGTCACACTGCATGGGGGGGGGGGAGGAAAAAAGGGGAAATGGAGAAAGCTGAAAGTAGAAATGTATATTTATCTCTGTCTCTCTCTCACACGCGCGCGCGCACACGCACCCCAAGCGTTTGCAACCATGGTGTCCAAAAGTCCCCTGCTGCTGCATTCCGAGACTCTGGCGCACACCTGCCCCTGAACAGAGGGAGGGGAGCCACACAATCTTGGAGAGGCACCAGCACTGGCGGGGGGGGGGGCAGAGGCAATGGCGCGGAGGGGGGAGGGCTCCAGACACCGCCCCCCAAATAGCCCCCTGGAGAAGTTTGCAGCGTCCCGAGTTACCTGCTCGGTGCTGGGGGCCTCCGCTTCGTCGTGCCTCCCTCCCTCTTGATCCTCGCCTTCCTCTTCCTCCTCCTCCTCTTCCTCGTCGTCCTCGTCTTCCTCGAGCTCCTCTTCTTCAGGCTCCTCAGCAACCCCTTCTCTGGGCTCGGCGTCTTCCGGCCGGCAGCTTGCCGCAGGGAGCGGTTCCCCCTGCTGCTGCTGCTGCTGCTGCTGCTGCTGTTCGTCCTCAGCTGGGTCGCCGCCGCCGCCTTCTTCTCCGCCCCCCAGCCCCTCGAGCGGCGTCCCTTCTTCCCCTCCGGAGTCCTGGAGCTCGGGCTCGGAGTCCGTCTCCCAGGTAGAGTCGCAGTCCTCCACCGTGGTGGGCTCCTTGAAGCTGACCCCGCTCAGCAAACTGCCCATTGGGAGAGGCAACGCAGGAGCCTCTCTCTCCCGCCCGGGGAGGACGGGGGAGGGAGCGCGCGCCCAGGGGAAAGAGGGGAAGGTCGCTCGGTCCGTCCGTAGGTAGGTAGGTAGGTAGGTTCCGCGAGCAGGCTAGGAATGCCGCTGCCGCCGCCACCACCACCTCTGCTGCTCCTCCTGCTGCTGCGGCTGGGGCATGGTTGGCAGCGCCGGGAGGCCGCAGGCAACGCGAAGGAGGCTGGCGAAAAAGACGACGACGAGGAGGAAGACGGAGGCAGGCGCAAGCGGCTGAAGCGGCAGCAGGCGATGCTCTGCTCCTCCTCAGCCAGTCTCTCTCTCTCTCTCTCTCTCTCTCTCACCCACCCACCCCCAGCCCACAAACACGCGCCGTGGGAAGGAGGAGCCGAGCGTTTGGGATTTCCACAGGAAATAGTTGAGCCCGCCCAGCGCCCCCTGAACGGCGGCGGCAGTAGCAGAGCGCAGCTGCCGCGCAAAAGAGGAACCTGGAGCGGACGGAGCGCTTCTCCGTGGCGGGGAAGGGGCGCCTTACGCAACCAGAACTTTCTCTAGAGACGCGCGGGCGGGCGGGGGCGCGCTTAGTTTTATCCGGGAGCATTCCAAGGCGCGAGGGAGACGGTGCCCCGGGACCCCGGAGGCCCCTTGCGGACGGTGGTGGCGTTGTTACCTCCGCTCTAGATAGAGGTGACTTGCGGGCAGCAATGGGCACCTACCTCTGCCACACGGAGAAGAGTACAGAGAGCTTCCTTATGTCGAGTCCATTTACCTCACCAGTGTCAGTTCTGGCTGGCAGCAGCTCCCCAGGCCCAGACCCCGGACCTCACCTGGAGATGCAAGGGATTCCACCCGGCCCTATGTGGGGAGCTCTGCTTTGGCGGAGAGCCGCGCAAGAACATGGGGATAGAGCGGGGGGAGGGGGCTAATGCTTGCCCATTTCTGCTTAGCAGAACTCCTGCACCTTCCGTCGCAAGTAGAAACTGAACAGGTGCATCCATGCAACATTGGCCTGTTGGATGTTTGCTGGTTGTGTAGCTTTGAAATCACAAGAAAGTGGTCTTCTTTCTACACTTCATTGGAATCTACCTTATACAAAGTCTGACAACTGGTCCAGCTTTTTTTTGGCAATCGCTTGTAGTTGAGTAAGATTGCCTTCCATGAATATGGCCTTAACTCTGTGACTGTGGAGGCCAATTCTGGATCAGCACATCCTTCCACATTGGGGACAGTGGGGAGTTGATCACAGCGAGGGTTTGCCAAACGTGCCTTCCTCTAAGCCAGGGGTCAGCAACCCGTGGCTCCGCAGCTGCATGTGGCTCTTTTACACCTTTGCTCCTGGGCGGATACTAGCGAGGGGAGGAGGCGCATTGTGCACCCCGACACTCCCCACTGTGGCGGGCACTATACTGGCTGTGACGTCGCATGGGGGCGGTGCGTGCGTTAGTCACGCACCGTCCCGACGTCACCTTCCCGCCCACTGTCAGATCGCGGCTCCAGAGATATATTTGTTTTAAATGTCACAATGGTTTTGTGGCTCCCATATATTTTTTTTCTTCGGATACGGGTCCAAGTGGCTCTTTTTGTCTTAAAGGTTGCAGACCCCTGCTCTAAGCTCTCCTTTTCGTCCTGAGTTTGTGCTTCTTCAAAGTCCATTACGCCTTTGGTAGAGGCTGTTCTCCAAATGAAGCGCTCTCAGGCCAGTGTTTCCCAGATGTCAGTGTTTATAATACTACTATTATTTTTTTAGGTTTGTTTTGAGAATATATTTAAACTGGCTAGTTCAGTACTGTCAACACTGACTTTGAACAGGCTCTGCAGAATTTTAGGCAGGGGTCTCTCTCGGCCCTGCAATCCTACTTTTATCCTGCAACAGAAGGAGGAGAGGAGTACTATTTATCAACCCGACAGGTTGACAGGGGATCCCTTTTCACCCTAAGTCTCCATGTCTTTTATCAGAGGTCTTACCTTTTGATATAAATCTTATATCACTTGATATAAATTTTGTATAATATATATATATACACACATACATATATAATGACAATTTTTAATAGGTATTTCTATCCCTTTCTTTCCTCCTTCTTTGAAAAGAAAAAATAAATAAAAACCACTGGGTGCACATTCTAATGCAGGTGGTCCAACACATGGCCCTCAGGCCCTTTTTGGCAGTCCTTGGCAACATTTGACACACACACACACAAACAAACAAACACCCAGCCCTTACCCAGGTATGCTGAGCTTTGGCTCTGACAGGGTCCTAGAGTCCTCCTGTCTCCTTCCCAAAGCTTAGTGCTTTCCTGGCTTTGGGAAGGAGAGGGTAAGGCTCTAGGTCGGACATGGGTAGGCAAACTAAGGCTCAGGGGCCAGATCTGGCCAATCGCCTTCTAAATCCGGCCCGCAGATGGTCTGGGAACCAGCATGTTTTTACATGAGTAGAACGTGTCCTTTTATTTAAAATGCATCTCTGGGTTATTTGCGGGGCCTGCCTGGTGTGAGTAGAACGTGTCCTTTTATTTAAAATGCATCTCTGGGTTATTTGTGGGGCATAGGAATTTGTTCTTTTTTCTTCTTCTTCAAAATATAGTCCGGCCGCCCACAAAGTCTGAGGGACAGTAGACCCGACCCCTGCTCTAGGACCCTGTCAGAGCCCTCAGGCCTCCTCTATATCTAGCACCTTACTTATCTGGCTTTGGAAAGGTGGCATGAGTACTTGGTGGGGGCATCAGTTTTTGGCCTCACTCTCCCCTCCCTCATGCAACAAAGCAGGGTTCCATGTCAATGTACTAGTATGGCCCAGTTGGCATGAAAAGTTTGACCACCCTGCCCTAATGAAATGTGCTTCACATACCTCAGCTTGCTTTTATGGGGCAAGCATATCATACAGTCCATACCATACAACTCAGAGGCTTGAATTTATTTTTTCAGGCAAAATATTCTGCACATGGCAGTCGCCTGTGTCCTGGATTGTGGGATTTTGAACTGGCCCCACATTTCAAGTTGAATAAAACTTTGCCCTTGGAGATCAAGAAAGAAGACAATTCCACACCAGTGAAAAAACGTGGAAAGATTGATGTGATTGTCAATGCACTCATGGTAAGAATACACTCACAGTGAAGTTTTGTTTAACAAATGGGGGGGGGGTGCATTCTTGCTTGCAAGGCTGGCTCAATACATTTTGGTGTCTGGGGCGAACCACAAAATAGTACGCCTCAGGGAAGAAAGGTTGAGTGAAAATCTACATTGGGAACAAGTGCGGGAGGAGACCTGCAGTGCCTCCTATTCCCCAAGAGGGGGCTGTAGACATGGTATTGGGGGGTGCCTGCTGAAATGGCAGCAAATTCAGCCTCTAAGGAGTGCTCTGCAGTTGTTGCTGCCACTGCGGCTGCAGTGGTGGGCAATTCATTCCATGGAGGCCAGATCAGCTGCCCCCTTGGTTCGTGCCACCTAAGGCGGTCACCTCACCTTGTCTCATGAGTGGGCTGGCCCTGCTTGCATGCACTGGGGGAAAGAATATATAAATTCAATGTGGAAAAACATTATGTGGAGGGGGGGGGATGTACACAATGGGTATTCTAGGATTTTTGCTGAAATATCTCAAAACTGAGCACCTGCACATTTTTGAATTTTTGTAACCACAGCCTTCCTTAGTGTGTGTGTGTGTGTGTGTGTGTGTGTTTGTAGTAGCGTACGTAAAACCAATTGACAAAAAGCCAATAAAAAAAATGATTTCACACAGAACCTACATTTTTTTCATGCCCTATTGTGAAAAATATAATGAATTTGTAAATTAACCAATCTGATTTGTTACTTGTCCCCTCTGTGTATTATTGGGGAATGAAGATAAGGAAATCTCATGGGTGAAATCCCTCAGAGTTACATATGGCAGTGTAAGGGGCAGCTGAAAAGTAGAACTGTTGGCACCATCCTTTCTCAGTCAGTCTCATGGGCCCCAGCAGCTGAAGGGAAAGCTACTTTGCTAAAAATGTACTGCAGCATGCAGAACTGGTGCTGTCTGTTATACTCAAAAACATTGCCTGGTACTACAGTTGTTGACAGCCAGTGCATAAAAATTGCTAGCTATATTTCCATTTATCTGTTTTGCCGAAGGCTTACCATCTCCCCTCAAGGACGATGTTTTAGTTCCCTCCTAGTAAAATTTCGCTGGTCATTATCGATGATCTCATGAACAAGAGCAGTCAGAGCAATGCTATCCAGAACACTGACAAAAATGGTGCATCGCGGAAATTTAAGTGCCATGTACATTTTTCACAATGTATTTTGTCATGGGAAGCAGAGCTGTACTATTAGTCTTAATCATTGGCGTAGTGTGGGGGGTGCAGGGGGGGCCGGTCGCACCGGGCGCAACACCTGGGGGAGCGCGTGCTCACACTCACAGCTCTCTGCCCCCTGCTAAAATCCACGGGTTAGGGGGCGCAAATTACTTGCCTTGCCCCGGGTGCTGACAACCCACGCTACGCCACTGGTCTGAATGCTAAATGTATGGTGCTGTTTAAAAATCTGAAGGATAAATTACAAATAGCAATTCTAGATCACCCTGGAAATGCAGCTTTGCTTCCCTATAAGTGTTGCTCAATGCAGCCTTGATGCTGGGGCATCTTAAAAAAAAACTTGCCAAGAACACTTAAATTTTTTTTATTACGTATAGTCATGGGCCCTGAAACTTAACAAAATTTATTTTATTACAAGTTTTCTATACTGCCTTGCATCGATGGAAAGAAATACCAAAGAAGTTCACATAATTTAAAAATGCAATAAAAATAATAACATTAACAATAATTACTAATCACCACTAATCAATAGTATTAATACTATTAAGGGTCAAAGGGAGAGGCATTTCTTCAGTTGGTAAAAACAACCCACAGTTGTTGATCTCAATGGGAAAAGCATTCCATACAGTTGGTGCGACAATGGATAAATATTCCTGCATAGTAAGGCAATTGCTGTCAGTCTTCCTTCCTTTCTTCCTAAAAATCCACTTTTTGCACAACTCCATAATCACCATGCTCTATTACAATGCCACCTAAGTGTGTGTAACTGAATGACTATCTACTTCTGCCTCGATTCCTTCCCCTTCCTCTGTGAGATCTCACTTGTGTTGAATGTTCAGTTGTGAGTTCCGTGGGGCAGGGACCTATCCTTTCATGCAGTGGGATGGTGCTATATAAATAATTAATCATTCATTGTGTAGACCAGGGGTGGAAAACCTTTGTCCCTCCACAAGTTGTTGGACTACAACTCCCATCACCCTTGACTCTTTATTTCTTTGCATTCTTGGATACCAAAAATTCTCCCCTCTGCAAAAAAAGAAGATAACCTTAGGCCACAGTCCTAACCCCACTTACCTGGGAGTAAGACACATTGAATTCAATGTAACTTATTTTTGAGGATTCATGGTAAGGATAGCCCATTACTATCCGTAAGGTTGGTTTACTCCATAGAGGAGCCAGTGCAAGCTAAATAGTTGGATAATATCCCATTTCTGTGAGTTTAAGAGTCACAAGTTAGTAGATGTGACAGACGTACCTTTTCCTTATTAATACAAGGGAAGACCACACCTGCAGAACTTCTCATCTCCTCATCTCCTTTGTTTCTAAAGGAGAAAGAAACATATCTGTTTAGTTTCAAGAAGGCCAGAATTGTTGGCAAGCTGCCCAATTCAACTTCCCCTGTCTTCATCACTACCTGCCCCTCACAAAGTCTAGGGCAGAAAGACGCCTTGGGCTCCTCAGGGTTCATTTCCCACTCTTGTTACCTTCAAAGTGTGATATCACCAAAACGCCATTGAGTCTCCAAATTCAATATAATAGCATGCATAATTATAGCCTACACAAATAATTCTTGCATCACTGCAATTATCTGATTTTCAAAAAGAAGAAGAAGATTGGATTGTGCATTTTTTTAATAAAATGAAGCTGCACAGTACTTGAGCCTTAAACCATTCAAATCTTTAGAACCAAACTGGTGTAACTAAGTGTAATGGTTCTAGGGGTTGCTCGTGCGTAAACCGATGCCACACCTGGCTGGGTTGCCTGAGTGAACCTTTTCTGTCCAGGCAGCCACTCGCCTGTGGCTGTCTCAATCGCTGGCAGAATCCGTCAGTGGGCGTTTCTTGAACTTCTTCCAGCAAAGAAGCTCTTTGACGCCTAGTCTCCGTCTACTCTCCCTGCGCGGAAGCCTTCTGCGCAAGGAGGGTGTGGGCAGCGGAGGACCCTTACTCTCCCTGCTGGTCCCCGGCAAGGAGTCATGGGACCGCCTCGCCGATTCCCCCATCTGCCCCCCTTCTCCACTGGTGCTATGCTGATTCCCTTCCCCAGAAGATGGGCTGCCTCTCCCCATCCCGGGACGCTCTCTGGAATCCCTCTGGAGCCCGCTCTCTCCCTCCGGCCCTGATGGCAGTTCCCTGACACTAAGATAACAAGTTTCAGCAACTTGCATTACAGCCTTGCTTCCAAGTTATGTATTTTTAATTGCAGAACTTTCACTCAAGGCTAAAAACAATTTGCACTCTTATTTGGAAGATCAGTAGAAGTGTGAATTGAACTTCTGAGTAAACATGTATGGTTTCCTAGTATCTGTACGCTTAGGATAACAGCCAGAACTCAAGTCAACAATATCGTGGAGAAGCTCTCCTAGATATATTGAAAAATTCAGTTTCTAATTTTTACATGAGAAGCAAATGGTTTTTTTTTTTTTTTAATAAAAAATAAATCCTGAGGCCATAAAATAATCCAGTCTTGACAAGCAGTGAAGCCAGTGACTCATCTGTATCTATAATTGGATAAAATGTTATACTTTGTCAAAGCATTATTATAAATAATAGAGAAGGGAGGTTGTAAGTTAGGGGGGTGCATGTTCATATTTCGTGTTGAGACAGTCCTTTGAATCAGCAGGCCATTGTCTACCCCAAATGTCTGTCATTAACAAGGAGAACACAATCTGCATTCATTGTTACAGGTTTTTTATTTTATTTTTGTATGTCCACTTGCCATCTCACCCTCAATGGTAAAATAAATGCAGCCCTGGCTTTCCCGCAGAAGCCTGTATTTTCTTGGAATTTACAATTGTATGGGTAAATTCTAGATAAGCTTTGGATTACAGCTTCCATCAGCTCCCTCAACCAGCATGGCCAGTGGTCAAGTATGTAGGGAGTTCTAGTCCAAAGTATCAAAATTAGTGATGTACTGAACCCCATGAAAAATATTCCTATTAACAATTTCCATCAGCTTCATTCTGCCCATTTATGCAGTGAATATTACACTGGAGCTCTCTGCCAAAGAGATAAGCCATGAGAGACTTACATGCCAACCTTTGGGCTTCCCATCTTAAAATACAAAGGCAGGAAGGTAAAATTCCTGCAATTAAGTGGCCATAAAACAATAAAGCAATATAACCATGAAGCTAGTTAGGAAGGAGCATGTTCAAAGAGATGCATGGTGTACAACTATGTGTCTTATCTCATAGCAGTAATTTATTGTATTGTTTTTATGTATTCAGATATCCCATGGGTATCTAAATCAAATCTTGCTTTGATTTAGAAAGCTTCCATCCATCTTTTAATTGTGCTTTTAAAATGTGCACTTTTAGATTTAGCTCATAAATTAGATATTCCTGTAAAAGCTTCAAAGCATGCAAAACCCTAGTTTTGGAGCGATCCAGCCACTCTCATTTACAGAGATGCTCCCTGCTCTTTTTGTGTGCATTCTTACAGGGGGATTTGCCCAGCCTCAGCGCCTAGGGCTTGCCGATCGAAAGGTTGGCGGTTCGAATCCCCGCAGCGGGCTGCGCTCCCGTTGCTCGGTCCCAGCGCCTGCCAACCTAGCAGTTCGAAAGCACCCTCGGGTGCAAGTAGATAAATAGGGACCGCTTTCTAGCGGGAAGGTAAATGGCATTTCCGTGTGCAGCTCTGGCTCGCCAGAGCAGCGATGTCACGCTGGCCACGTGACCCGGAAGTGTCTTCGGACAGCGCTGGCCCCTGGCCTCTTGAGTGAGCTGGGCGCACAACCCCAGAGTCTGGCAAGACTGGCCCGTACGGGCAGGGGTACCTTTACCTTTACCTTTATGCATAAAATCCTATATACAATGTCTTTCTTTCTTTGTTTGCTTGCTATGGCTTTGCATACTGCAAGCCAATCTCACCTATCCTTTATCGTGTAACGTTATTCTTACTAAATAAAAAAAAAATCCTTCCAGTAGCACCTTAGAGACCAACTAAGTTTGTTATTGGTATCTCATACCAATTAGAAACTTAGTTGGTCTCTAAGGTACTACTGGAAGGAATTTTTATTTTTTATTTTGTTTTGACTATGGCAGACCAACACGACTACCTACCTGTTATCCTTACTAGTAAAAGAAGTTGTTTTAGTTGGCTTGCATCTCTCAGTAGCTTCTTCCTGGTTTCTGAAGTTCTATACCTAGGAGAAATGTGCATACTTCTATGTGGCATTTATCACTGGGAAAACTAGGGTTGCTACTTTATCTGACAAGGGCTTGATATATAAAAGGCAGCATTTAGACTTAGGAACAAAGCATTGCTTTCTGTATAACTTTGGTGACCTTTTGGTAAAAGAGAATTCGGGAACTAGGGAGCATCCTCTATGTACCACCCAGAACTCAGTTTCCTTGGAATGAGTGTCAGCAAAGACAAGTGCCTTTAGAATATATGGTTTTACTTACACATATATACAATCCCAGCATAGGATGGAGGTGCACGCAGCAGTAACACCCAAAAAGTCTTGCTTCCTAATTAGTTGCAGCTTTGGATCCAGCACAGAGCAAGCATGTATCTGTGCCTCCAGCATCTAACTCAATTTGTTATGGTTTTGCCATGATAAGCATAACCAAAGCAGTTGCTCTGTGCCGTAGAACTAAAGGGTGGGCCATCCTCCACCCACTCACCAAAAAGTCTGTTAGGTAGGAGAACAATAGTGTGTGAGAGCCAAGGCCATTACATAGACAAAGGAACTAGTTTGGCAAGCTTGCTCTTGCTCATTCTACCCTACTGATATAGGATCCCAAGAACTGGAAGGGACTCAGGGCGTCATCAAGACCAGGGGGCAGCAAACATTTCCAGCAGGGGGCCAGTCCACTGTCCCTCAGACCTTGTGGGGGGCTGGACTATAATTTTTTTTGGGGGGGGGATGATGCAAGAGCACCATGATCCCCGGTGGCTGCTTACCTGTGTCTTGCGAGTGGCAGGGACTGGCAGCGGTGGAGGGATGATGAGCAGCGTGTGAAAGGGCTGCTAAAAATGGTAGCCGCTAAAGCACTGCTGCTGTTGGCACCAACAAAGTCCAGCCCCGTTCCTCCTCTAGGCAGGGCAGGGGGAAGCCGGGAGGAGGGAGGGAGGAGGTGGAGGCGGCGCTGCCGCAGAGGAAGGGAGAGGGAAAGAACGCATGCACTGGTGATCCATGCGGCGATTCCCAGACCATCCGTGGGCCGGATCCAGAAGGCATTTTGGCCTGATCTGGCCCACAGCCCTTAGTTTGCCAACCCATGATCAAGGAAAAACCCTCAACTCATAACAATATAAAGAGGAGAGAGGGTAGTGTAAACAGCAGGTTTGCAAATTACCGGTACTATCCAAAATAGTACAGGAACAGGGCTGGGAGAAAACATTTTGTAGGCTTGGGAGGAGCTCCCATTAGGTATTAGGCACTAGTCCAGCTCACAGCCGTGTGAAGGCTTGAGATTCTGAAGTGGCAGCTGCAAATTTCAAGCACTTGCGTGATAATTTTGCAACCTCTAAGGAGGCATGTAGCTGTTTCGGGCCACAACTGTTAGCCTATTCATCAAATAGTTTTGGAAATGCCACCATTTTATTCACTTTAATTACATTCATTACACCTCACTTGTTTATTAAGCACTCGTAGTATGTGCCACTTTCGCGATTCTGCATATCTGAGGGCACGAGGGGAGCAAAAGGGTTCTTAAAATACTTCTGTTTTGTGCAGTGGAAAATACTGCTCTTGTTGCCAGAATGGTAGTTTTAATACAGTGCTGACCATTCATCATGGTTTTTAAGAATAAATTTCAGAATATTCAAACTAGCCAAGCTCTCCTTTAAGTGTAAATCTTAGAATATATATTAGAAAAAGAGAGAAATTATTGGAAGTAATATGATAATCAACAACTGATTTTTTTGGTGAAAATTATTGGTATCCTAGAATGATCACAGTTGAATAGAGACAATATTGAGGAACTTGGAGAATATTAAAACAATTGTTAATGTTTTATTAGAATTGCATCATAACTGTTCTAAGTCAATGGTTTTGATTTAAGATACCGTATATGGTTTACTTATAGTTCTATTAATGAGCTGTCACTTCACAATTACCTATACAAATATGGATAATTGGTGGAATGGCTTTGCCAATGATTAATTATGCTAGGCTCAATATTTTGTTCTTTGTTCAGTCTATATAGCATAAAGGACATCCAGTGTACTTAATACTGGATGTAGCATTTCTCTTGGGAAAGCTAATGAAATGCATATTTGATGGAACTGCTGTCAAATGGATACAAAATGGGATTAAAATTAAACAGTGTAATTATGCATTGTGCAATGACTATTTGAGAGGAGATGTCAAATGGGCTTCTGAAAGGAATACCAGGGATCACTGATTCATTAACAATTTTGGTAGGTGAGGCAGAGAATCACACTAATCCAATATTAAAGTGATAAAAAGCTGGCAAGGGTTACAGATCTCATTGAGGGTAGGGACAGAATACGATACGTTCTGAACAAATTGAAGAAATTCAATATATGAAGAGTCTTTATAGAGTGAGATTTAATCAAGATCATGTAAATTACTTCACACAAGATACTAAAATGTGCGAATGCAGAACTAATACATGCTTGATAAAACTCTCAAATGCAACAGGGGTGAAAAATGTGCGAAGGCTGCAGTAACTTAATTTGGTTCCATCGTCTAGCAAGGAATAAAAGAAGAGAAAAGTTCACATGTCAAAAGACATAGTCCTGAGCCTACAGCAGAAATTACGTTGTGGGGAACAGTCATTTCCTAGAATCCTAAAGCTGGGTTGGGACCTCAAGGAAATCTAGTCTGATCCCCTGCTGATACAGGAAAACTAAGAGGGATCCATCAAGCCTGTAACGAAGGTGATCCCACCGCCAACCAAAGGAGCTTGTGGTCCCACTGTGGATCAGCTTGTAGCATCTGGAATGAGTAGGGAGCATCATCCTGTCCTTTGTCTCAGGGAGCAAGATGGCAAAGCCCAGCTCTGCAGAAAAACAAATGGCCCTTGGGTGGCTTCCCCACTGCAGTGGCTCTTCTGTTCAATAAGTTACTTGAGTTACATAAGAGCTAAGTTTGACCTCTGAACTTGATTTCCCCCTCACAAATATCGAAACAGTTCGCTGGTTTTATGATATGTGAAGCTGAAGTGCAGCTGTGTGTGGTTCAGGAAAACTGGCTTCCCGTACCACCAGTAATGTGTCTTTTCTGTCCCTTAGTTCCTCCTGGCTAATTACTATAATGTTGTGCTTTCAAGATTAATAACAATTGCCATGCCTAGCTGATTCTCTTTTTATGCACACAACGACCACCATAGATTCTACAGTAATGGTTCAATCTTTTCAGTGTTCTGGAACGGACATTCGCTACGTACAGTACCTAAAAGTGGGTTATTCCGTACCCTAAAAGATAGGCAGGGACAGGCCTTTTCAGTTTAGCTAGGCCATAGGCTTAAAAGAAAATGGAACCATCAAAATACAGTTTTATGAAATTATTATTTTCTGCAACACCTCAGATGAGAGAGCTAAAGGATGAGGAGCGTTCCATAGAACCTTCACACATTGTGTTTCACTCCTGCTACCATGTGCTGTCTTCAGCATTCAGTGTACAGTGGTACCTCGGTTTAAGAACAGTCCAGTTTAAGAACAATTTGGTTTACAAACTCCGCAAAACTGGAAATAGTGTCTTGGTTTGAGAACTTTACCTCGGTCTGAGAACAGAACGGTGGAAGGGCACTGGCGGCAGGAGGTCTCATTAGGGAAAGCACGTCTTGGTTTAAGAACGGTTTTGGTTTAAGAACGGACTTCCAGAATAGATTAAGTTCATAAACCAAGGTACCACTGTAGTTGCTTAGAAGATATATTTTATTACAAAGCAGACAGTAACACATGTACACCATTTGTCATCTGAACTTAAGATTTAGTTGAACAAGTTAACTGCCAGGCTTGCTCTTAAGATTATATTCATGTTTAACATATGTGAGCATGGGGTGGGTGCTCAAAGGGGGCTGCAGGATAGGATAAAGATGAGGCATGGGAATGGGGGGGGTGGTCTGTGTGCAACAAGGAAGGGATGGGGGTGCAAAGGGGTTTGAGAAAAGAGAGGTAGTAGGAGGCATGGGAATGGGGTTAAATCTTCAGAATAGCTCAGTCAGTAGAGCATGAGACTCTTAACCTCGGGGTTGTGGGCTTGAGCCTCATATTCAGCAAAAGATTCTTGCATTACAGGAGGTTGAACTAGATGACCCTTGCAGTCCCTTCCAACTCTACCATTCTATGATTCTGTGAAAAGATTTAAGGGCTTCAAAGGGCTTAAGATTTAAGGGCTTAAAAGTCAGCACTTTTAATTGAGTCCAGAGTGGCCTCTGAAAATACAGAATTCAGCCTGCACCTTAAGCTGTTCAAGAAAGATAAAAGATTCTACACAATTAAAAAAACAAACCCAGGCTATTCAGAACTGGTAGGCACTGGCTGTGGGAAGAACCCATTAGCAGTGTGTTTGTAACTAGTAATGTCGTTACAATCTGCCAATAAGGCAGGGTAAAAAATACTGATATGGAAAGATGTCCGTATAGCATTGTCAGTCAGAGCTCATTAAGAAGAAAAATACGGCTTAGGAGACATGGGTGATTTGCTGGGTCACCTAAGAAAAAAAAGAGAGACAGAGAAAGGAATGGAAAATGTTCCAATAAGTGGCAGAGAGTAACAGATAGTTAAAAGAGTAGATGCTGTGTAGTAGTTACAGTTGCTATCACAGCCAGGGGAGCATTTGCTCAGCAAAGAATGCAAGAGATGCACATTGAAGTGACATATTGTGTAAAATAATGCAAGCAATAGTGTGTAATGGCAGAAAGCAGTGGGTATTGCTTTTGTACATGAAGTGCACAGTGAGAGTCAATGAGCCTGTTGCATCACTGCTGAGTGTTAAGGGAATGGCCATATATTGTTGAACAAACTAGGGACACAGAACAAGATTGCCCATTTTCTTACAATTTTCAGAGGGGGTAGCTCTCTGCTGTAGCAAATACAGTGGTACCTCTAGATGCGAATGGGATCCGTTCCGGAGCCCCGTTCACATCTAGAAGCAAATGTAACCCGTGTCCACGCATCTGCGCGTGCTCAGGTCACATTTTGGCACTTCTGCGCATGCGCGTGACGTCCTTTTGAGTGTCTGCGCATGCCCAAGCAGAGAACCCCGGAAGTAACGCGCTCCGTTACTTCTGGGTTGCCGCGGAGCGCAACTAGAACGCGCTCATCCCGAAGCACATTCAACCCAAGGTATGACTGTAGCAGTCTTGTGTTACCTTAAACAAATTTATCATGGCACAAGCCTTCGTGGGCTTTGTCAGATGCATGCAGTATTTGTGTGTGTGTGAGCATAAACAGGCCAGAAGCCAATGAAATGTATAAAATACACAGACAGTTACAATTGCATAATGCCAAGTGTTTCTTCACAAAACAGTTGTTAACATAGGCATCCTGGATTACATTATAATTTCCCCCCATTCCTTAAGAGAACACTGTAAACAACTAAAAACTTTGTCAGGATGAGAGTAATGCTTGTAATGTATGAGAAACTATGGAAAAACGGATTACTATTCTTTTAACAAATTAGAGAACATAAGATAAGCAGTGGGGGGGGGGTTGATGGTAACCATGGAAGGGCAGAGGGAGGTCAAAGGATGCAGAGAATGCTGAATGAAGAGGTGAATGATGTGTTTGAAATTAAATTTGTTACTTAAAACAGCAGCAACAACAACATAGGCATCCTGTTATTGGTAAGCCAATTAATACATACTGTGTGATTTATTGTCATCATCATCATCATCATTAAAACATTGTCCTTATTCAACCCACACGTGACAGCATTGGACCTCTTTGTCATTTTCTTGCAGTAATATATACTGTGAGGCTAGGGCCAGTTCACTGTGGAGCCTGCAGACCAGCCCGTTTATACATAAGCCTTTGCTAAGCTGCATCATTCAGCCAACCAGATAGCCCTGTTTCAGCCCTGTCATTGCCACTGCTGCTGCAGTCAGTTGCCTACTTGGTCTCCCTGGCAGCACCCCTTGCTCAAAATCCCATCTAGAGGGTTGTGGAGAACAACATGGGAAGTTGTACAAGGAGGCTGCAGGACACACAACACAACACACAGGAGTCTTTGTTGCATTGGGATTCCTTCTGTGAACCTTCCATTCAAAGACAGATGACTCATAAGCCGAGCTACTGTAACGGACCTGCACTGGTTCAAAGCCCTTACGGACTTCCTAACTTTTCAAGACATTTTACAGATGTACTTTCATGTCTCTGGTCCAGGTGAAAAGCACACCTTAGTAGGGGGCCCACTTAGTAGAGTACTTTCCACAAGTGTGATGTATGTCTCCTTTGAAGGTATAATTGCAGTAACATGGAAATAGACTCTTTAATGTAGGAGAATCAGGGGGAAACACTCAGAGATTCAAAAGGGCTTTTCTTTCTCTCTTTTTTGGCAGATGAAGAGCCTGAAACTATAACTTTTTGAGGAATTAGCCTATTCAACTTGGAAAATAGTTTAAACTGTGTACTTTGCTGCTCATTACTACTATTGAAAATAACCATTAGGTATCCATATACTCTAGCTTATCCATCATCTCTCATGCAACCCTCATTCCACCGCCCCCGCCACTGCCTTTACTTCCCCAATCTCTAAATCCTTTCTTCTGCTTCTCTGCTATCCGTAGCAATTATCTCAGGCTCATTTCCCTGTCTTTAGATGGGAATTTATAGTGATGCACCATCATAGAACTAATGGTTCCCTGCCACAGACCTACTATTTGCCCCTGGGCTGGTTGCTTTCCCTCACCTTCAGTTCTCCATCTAGAGTAATATAATGATGACCTACATCTCATGTGTGGTTTGGGGGCAAACATGATAAAGTCTGGAGAAGCAAGTAGGTCACCATACTATATCATAGCTGATGGATTGCAGAACAGAACTGGTCACCTCTGACAGAGTCCTTTTAATTTTTTAAAAAGTGTTTCTTGTGCCATTTGTAGGGTGGATTCTTGTGTGTTTCCAGAGCTTTGTTTTGAAGTTAACTGTGTTGCATTTATTTCATATGGTTGGTGAGATTCAGATAAACCAGCTCTTCCTTTTCGATGAGCAAAACATGTAACTAGAATTCTTAGCAATTTTAAATTTATAGAGGTAAATCAATAACAGTTACACAAAGGGAGAAAAGACAGAAGTTGGCATTCACCATTCTGGAAGGAAAAAGGGCAGAAACTATCTTAAACAAATAAAATGTCAGATTCGTTTTATAAATTTTTGTATTTGTGAATAATTATATCGAATAATTCTACCTGTGGGAATCTCTTAGGTGTAAGGTAATGCAAACAAAAAGTACAGTATCTATGGTAACAAACAAGGAACCATAGCTGTGCCAAAAGGAGACTTCAAGAGCCATTAAAATTCCTGTATCACACACTGGAAGGGCTGCATCAGAATGGTCAAACCACGTGCAACAAGCTGAGTGCATACATTATGAACAGTTCAAACAGGAAAGGATATATGAAGACTAGAAAGCCAAGTAAAATTTGGGCCAAGGGTCACCAAACTTAGAGCCAATCTACACGTGCAAATAAAATGCATGGCCATAGAGTTATTGGGACTGTATACAGGGATCACCGATGTGGTGCCCATGAGCACATGAGGATCTGCAGACCCCTCCTTTGGTGCCCCTAAGGTCCCTTCCCCTTCCATGGAAATTAGGCTTGAAAGTAGGATACCGTTGTAGCCAATGGACTAGGTTGCAGCCTGTGTTTGGTTACCAGGTGTGTGGTAACCAAAAGTTCCTCCAGTTGGGCCCCCAGGCCCAAAAAACATCGATAGCCCCTGCTGTGCCATTTTAGACAACAGGTTGGAAAGCAGGCATTAATGGGGAGGCGGGGACAAGTACATATGAGTAAGGAAACTGTGAGGATCTGGGGTCCGTAAATATATGCAGAAGAAATAGCATAAAACATAATTTAAATTGCAGAGTGACTTAGCAGTTTGTATTGTGTTATCAAACCTTCCTCTGCTTTAAAAGCCCCATGAGACTTCAGGATCTGCTAATAAATTTTTGACTAGAATGTTTACAGCAGTGGCAGAGCTTCATGCTCCGGCACCGGGGGGGGGGGGCGGAGAGCAGGCGGGGGCGGGAATGGCGAGAGTCCTGCCACCTGCAGGGGCGTGGCGCATGTCCTGGGGGTATGGCAACCACAATGGCACCCGACTGGGATCACGCTGCCGGGAGCAGTGCGCTCCCCCCGCACTCCTCTTCCTCCATCAGAACACCCCAGATACAATCCCTGGCATCTCCAGGTGGGGCTGAGAGACTGCTTTCTGAAATCTTGCCAGGCAGCATGGACAATACTGAACTAATGGACCAATGGTCTGACTCCATATAAGGCAGGTTTCTGTGCTCCTGTGAACAGGTGGGAATAGCATTTAAACTTCTTTACTTCCCTTGCCTGCAGTCTGAAGTATCATGGTCCCAGTAAATGCTGTACCATGTGATTTAGCTGAATATAAAGATCAGCCACCAGTCTTCAAAGACAGAAAGTTCAGAACAACAACAGCTGGTCCCAGCTCTGGGTTTTAGGAGGCCCTTGGGCAAGACAGGTTTCATGGCTCCCCTCCCTCCCTCATTGAGCCTGTTACCCAACAGATATGATCAATCACAGTTCAGTGTCAGATAAATAAGGTAAATCGTAGTATATAACATGCAGGAATTTTATCCATCAGTGAAATCTGAAAAATAAGATTTTTGTTAAGCTTTTTTTTAGTGAAGCTCCCCAAAATCATTTCAATACATTATTGATCTTTTCCAGTCAATTTGAGCCCTCTTGGACCCAAATTGGGCAAAAGGTATGAAATCTATATTCCCAAACTGGATATTACATTTTAGAAAAAAGTAATTCAGGGTCTTTTTTCCTTCATTTAACGCTACTTGCTATTGATGGCCAATCTGACTAATGTCATTGGCTAGCATGAAAAGGCTACCTTGTATATTTACGCCAGATGGTAACAACCACCCCATTTTTAGACCCCTGGTTAATAGACTATGGAGTAGCCAATGGGATGGCCTCAAGATGTTATTGGTTTCAACTCCTACCACTCCAGTCATGGCCAATGGTTGGGGATGATGGAAGTTGGAGTCCATCTAGAAGGTACCCCTGCTCTGGCTGCATGTAAAACACTGAGGATGGCAGAAGATAATATGCATTATTGTCTGCCCATGCTACCATGGGTGCAGTAGCAGCCTATGCCAGCTGCAATGAACAAATATAGTTGTTACTGAACCATGAATATATCTGCTTTCATGGCAGTAAACACCTGCCCCTTTGCACATTTGCAGATGATGTTTGTGGTATATCCACGAAGCACTTGTCTTCATGACACTTCTCAGCCTCACTGCATGGGTGAGAATAATGAGAAGAAAGCAGCCCATCTGTATGTGAAGATTTATAGAAACAACTGACAGACACACTGGGCTTTTTGAGTTTATTTTCGCAAACATTCTGTTTTGATTAAAGCTCTTTTTAAGGGTGGTTGTTTTTTTTGTTATTTGTAACAATAATTGCATACTTGTAAAGTTTCCATGGAAATGGGTATGCATTTGTTTTTTAGCCAGGAGTATTGCAAATCCAAATGACAAAAATAATTGTATTTGTCACATGAAGTCAATCTTATCATCAGGACTATCAGTTTCATTGATTCCATCAACCAGAAAGCTGGGGGGGGGGGGAGCACAAAAGAGTTTTGTTGTTGTTTTAAGTGTCAGTTTCTTAAATTACAGTGGGTTAAACCCGCACACTTTGTGCATTGCTCTGTATTGAGCTGTGTTGCAGGTGTTAGCCTCTCTTATTCCCTCTGTAAAGGATCACACAGGTTTCGAAAAAGAGGCATATAAATTATTCTAAATAAAGAAATAACAAACATTGTTCCAGTGTTGGAAGCGGTACAGCTCTGAATACCAGGTGCTAGAGATCATGAATGGGAGAGTGCTTTTGCACTTGGGTCTTGCTTGTGGGCTTCCCATAGGCATCTGGTTGGCCACAGTGAGAACAGGATGCTGAACAGGATGAGTCCTTCCTGGAAAGACTCTTCTTATGTTCTCCTTTCTGTCCTACTATTTCTTCAAAGAGTTTCAGCTTGTCCTGGGCAAGCTGGATTGATCAGTAGATATTTCTGCTGGAGCACCCCATCCCCCTTTATCACTGTGTCTCTGAATTGCTTTAATAAGATATTTGGTAAAGGTCCAGTCGTGGCCAACTCTGGGGTTGCGGCGCTCATCTCACTTTATTGGCCAAGGGAGCCAGCGTACAGCTTCTGGGTCATGTGTCCAGCATGACTAAGCCGTTTCTGGCGAACCAGAGCAGCGCATGGAAACGCCGTTTACCTTCCCGCAGGAGCGGTACCTATTTATCTACTTGCACATTTGATGTGCTTTCGAAGTGCTAGGTTGGCAGGAGCAGGGACCGAGCAACTGGAGCTCACCCCGTCGTGGGGATTTGAACCGCCGACCTTCTGATCGGCAAGCCCTAGGCTCTGCGGTTTAACCCACAGTGCCACCCTGGCACCAATAAGATATTTAGTCCACAGCTAAATTTTAGCCACTTTTAGTCACTTATGTAGTCACGTATGTAGCAGACCTATGAGGCATAGGAAACGCTTCACAGGCAGCTCCCTTTCCCTGAATGTGACTTGCTCCCCTTCGCTAATCCACTGCAAGCTCCATTCCCCTGTTGTGCCATGAATGCTTTCCACTGTTACCTTGCTCATGCTCACAACATCCTCACAACTACTCTATGGTGTGCATGTGCAGTTGTGAGATGAAACGAATTAATTAATTGGTGCGAATTGCCTCAGAGGGCAGAGAGCCAGTAAATGAGGTGAGATTTGAAAGCACATTCAGATACAGGTCCAAATCATAAGGCAACATATTTTTGTCTGCCATCAGAGAAGAAGTACGTGGTCCAGCCCCTTTGCTCCTAAGCTGCATTTTCAACTCCATTGACCCTGGCTGCTTTTTGAAATGACCTTTGGTAGCATGAGATCTGGTGCAGTATGGTTCATACCTAAAGCACTGGGTAACATTGGATGAACAAGTTCCTGTGCTAGCGTCACTCCCCGTAGGAACCCGGAGCAATGTGGGGTTGAGAAGGATCTGAAGGTGTGAGCTGTTCCTGTATGATCTCTAACATTATCACACAACATGGGGAGGAACTGCATTGTAGCATCACCACTTGTGTTAAGAAGAGTAATGTCAGAAGGCGGTCTTAAGCCAATTTATGCTAAATTACCATTTCCTTGGGAAGCGGGTGGTGCTGTGGTCTAATCCACAGAGCCTAGGGCTTGCTGATCAGAAGGTTGGCAGTTCGAATCCCCGCGATAGGGTGAGCTCCTGTTGCTTCGTCCCTACTCCTGCCAACCTAGCAGTTTGAAAGCATGTCAAAGTGCAATTAGATAAATAGGTACCACTCCGGTGGGAAGGTAAACAGCGTTTCCGTGTGCTGCTCTGGTTTGCCAGAAGCAGCTTAGCCATGCTGGCCGCATGACCCGGAAGCTGTACGCCGGCTCCCTCGGCCAATAAAGTGAGATGAGCACCGCAACCCCAGAGTCAGCCACGACTGGACCTAATGGTCAGGGGTCCCTTTACCTTTACCTTTACCTTACCATTTCCTTACAATGAGCCTGCTGGAAAGGCATCATCTGATTGCATCTAACTGTGTCATTATGGCCCTCTCATTGAAGCAACAGACAATGGTGTCCACCAGGGCAGCACTTGGGGGCAGACGTCCAGTTCTCCACTAAGCAGAATGAGCAGAAGATTCCCCCAAATGCAGCAGTGTTGGTTTGCCAAATTGTGAGTGGGTGAGGTAATGCACATGGCCAGGTAAAGGAAAGAGTCGTTTAAAGTCCAGACTCTAAAATCACTTAGCAATACCACTGACAGCTCTGGCTGGAGGAGGCCATATTCTTGGGTATCAGAGGCAAGGTTCACCCCAGTAAATATGAGGGGGCAACCAAAACTGCTTTCACACAAGCAAATTACAATGCAACAACAGCTGGAAACCCACTGTGAATTCACTTTGCATGTCGGCTGAAGCGCATGGTTCACCACTCTTGTAAATCACAGAATAATAATAGAACTGCAGAGTTGGAAGGGACCCTGAGAGTCATCTAGTTCAACCCCCTGCAATGCAGGAATATGCCGCTGTCTTGTGCGAGGATCAAACCTGTGACCTTGGCATTATCAGCACCATGCTCTAACCGAGCCATCTCCACCTATTGTATTAAATGTAGTATTAAATGCGAGAGCATGAAGGCTTGTTTTTTAAGCAGGCTGCTACTAACCCTGCCTGGCATAGTATATAAAAGATGAAAATATGAGTGTAGTGATGTCTGTGCATACTGACGACTGCTGGCAGGAAGCCACCGCATGCAGCCATCTCATAATATCGACTTTCAGCCACCACCAGCCTGATGATCATGTGATTGGACTTTTATTCCATCAGTTTGCAATAATGTTAGGAAACAAGCTTTTTATGCAGCAGCGTTAGTCATTAGAAGAATACACTTAATAGAAACAAGAATTGAATTAACTGAATTAATTCGTTATTGTGTAAGGGAAAACACTTTCCCATGCTGAAATGATGTAAAAAGGGCAGTAAAGTGCAATGGAATTTTGTGCTAAAAATTAGATTTGCTACCTACAGATTCTCCCTTTCCACAAAGCTCAGTGACCGTTGCCAATTTAGTATCAAAACATGATTGGCTAAATGGTATTTAATTATATAGTGATAAATTAGCATTGGGTTTTATCACTAACATCCAGATGCATGCTTTGTAAAACATGTGGCTGTATCATCCTTTACATGCTTCCTCCATTATTTGGTTTCTAATTTGGCTTTGGAAGGATACCAATTCCAGCTATTAAGTATTCACTCGTATATTAAAATTAGATATTCAGCATCGCTGTAACAGCAAGGTCACCTCTTAGCCTTATTATAATATCAGAACAAGATCATTCCTTGAGACAGAGACATGAAATTGTTCTCTCTCCGCTTGTTTCACAATTTGACTTGCACTTTATAAGTATTACAGTCCAGTGACTCCTCTTCTTGTTACCCACCTCATGCTTCAGTAGGCAGCTGCCTGTGATCTCATAAAGTCACTTTAGGACCACAGGAACATTGTTGTGTTGGTACAAGGGACATAAAGGATGAGTAATGTGCTGATGAGTAATGTGCAATGCACATCAGTGATATTGTATAGATGGTAATAAATAAACGAGACTTGCATGGTATTGATGCAAAATGATAAGGTTGAACAGCCTACTTGGCGGCAGTTCGGATATTGTTGTGAGAGGAGCATACTGCAACAGAATTGTTCTCTTTAACTGTGACCAAAGATAACACTTTGAAAAATGAAACTGTTGTTGCACCTTTCAATAGTGCATATCATATAGGCAGGAACTATTTACAGTTGATCCAGGGTGCATGCATCTAAGTGCTTGCCCACATTCTTCTGCCCTGTCCTTTCCAGGCACAGATCTGCACATAAAAGCTCAGTGTCTTGAGTATGTGTGAGGTTTTTCACCCCAGAGTTTTCCCCATGAAAGCCTGTGGTGATATCACCCCTTTAAGACTGGTTCATGGGAATGGGTTAGAACCTCAGAAATAATGAGCTTACACACAGCTGTCTCCCTTAAGGTTTCAAGGCTGGTGTCCCAAGGTAATTGGGTGGAAGAGGTGAACACCCTTGGTCTAAGTTCCCTGGATTGGTGGGAGCTCTCAGTAGCCAGCCTGCCAAGTCGAGGTCAGCATCTATTTGGGCTTTTGACAGCATCTTGTTCCATTGCTCAGCCTACTGAGATTTAAGTGTAAGTGTTTTTGTTAATTAGCTGGATAAGCTTGTGTTTGTTGTTTTCTTACCTTCTGAGCTATTTTAATCTGTGTAATTATTTGGAGTTTTTCCTCTCTTGTAGGGTTTTGTCTGTGTATGATTTTATGAAATTTGGTCTGGTCTGAGTTCCTGAACTCTTTAATTTTGACCATGCTTTTCGGAACAAGTGTCACCCACCACTTTTTAGCATTCACTTGGAACAAACATCAATACAGGTGGCCTATGGATTGATGTTGGCTCCGATTGTGCACTAAAGAGTGGGTTTTTGTGAGGAAAGCTCTGGAGAAGGGGGGGAAAAGGGTGCTCAGACACAGAACTTTAGATCATGGACCTAGTGCTGGATTTACATATAAGATAAACAAGCTATTGCTTAGGGCCCCACTCTCTTGGGCCCCCCCAAAAAAATTTTAAGGAAAAAACCTGGATGTACATTTCCAAAATATAAGATAAAAAACAAATAAAAAAACCTACATACAGTTAGAGCTTAATAATTATTTCAGTATTAATATAACGGTACTTCTTCTTAATTGTATTTCACTATTAATATACTTAATTGTATTTCAGTTCAATTACTTTGATAAAATACATATTTTGTTATGTGCAAATGGCTTTAGAGACCTATTAGGTCCATAAATTACCATATAACATACATTCAACAACAACAAAAAGCGACAATTTGTTGTTGACAAAGAACAGCTGGGCATATAAAGGGCCCCATTACCTTCAGTAGCTTAGGGCCTTATCAAACCTAAATCCGGCCCTGCATGGACCATGCCTGAAAAGAGCAGAGGAAAGGTAACTGTGGATAAGCCTTATGTGTTGCGTCTGGTTCAGTGAATCTAATCCCTGTAAACTACAGGAATCAATGCTGAACCGAGCTATTCAGATAACGTCTTGTATGCCATACAGCGTTTTGAACATATAACTCCCAGACATCTGGCAACTGTGTCACAGGCATAGCAAGCAGGAAATGTCTCTTAAAGAAATAGCAATAGCTACTTATTTTAGCAGAAGTAACTGTAACTTATAAGAGTAGAAGTGGAGGAAAGGAACCAGGACAAAACTATAAAAGGGTTTGGCAGCCACAGCAGGCACCATCTGGAACTATGTGATTCTATATCCATTGCCTCTAAACTCACTGAGGAACATTGGAAGAAAGTTGGCTGAGAGTGGAAATCCATTCACTTTTCAGAAGCGAAAAGCCTTTGTTTGAGGAACCTTGGCAGGGGTTTGGCATAAGTGCCAGCAGACCAGCTGTCCAAATGCAATGCAGAGTGGTCACTTCATTGTTCTGGGCAACCTTGCAGAGTAGCTGTTAGCACTTCAGTCAAGGAAAGCTGTAATGGCGACTAAAACTTGTTATTTTGAAAAAAGCGTGCTGTGTGGAGTTTGGTCATCTTGATTACTATCAGCAGAGTTTTGCCTAAAGTGACACTTGCTGGGAATCTGAGGTTTCACAAAAGAACATCACATTACTTCAACAACTACAGGTGTTTCCTTGAAAGGACAATTTACCTGTGGGGATGGAAAGAATGAGCACTTTTGCAGTTTCCATTAGGAACGCAAGATAGGAAAGCTGCAAGTTGGCTGAAACTGAAGTGCCTGGGGGCGCAGCACCTTGCATCTTTGCAAAGACACCATAAATACCCAGTGCTCTTTCGTCCAAGGAAAAGGACCGAGCCCAATGCCAGTACATGATAACAGTTCCTATATATAAGCAGATAGGGTTTCCAAAATCTATTCGGCACATGGTACCTCTTCCTTTTGAGAGATGTGAAACTTTTGCAGAGGTTCTAGTGAAAGGAAAAGCTCTACTTGCCTAAATGCATCCTTCCGCGGAGCTATTAAGTGCATAGAAAAACCTATGGGATCAGCAATTGGGATTCAATTGCAACAAGCCTTGTCATTTTGCTAAAACTTTACCAAGTTAATTTAGCTTCTGTCTCTGGCACTGACTCAGTTTGCTTTGGCAATGAAGTGCTGTAAAAAGCAGCCGCTGCCAAGATGCAATAAAGGTTACAGTTGTTGCAGCTAGAGCTCTTTTCAACATCACTGGCAAAATGTTTTGGATTCTGAACAAATTACAATGCGAGTGAAGCTCCATTATAAGCAAGCCACAGGCCCAGTTCAGATGATTACATAAACCATATGCCACAAGTGGCTAGCCTTTTTATGGCCCAAGAATCACGTTCATCCTTCGTCATCCCTTAGTGTACTGTGTGCCAATGGTGGGTATGATCACCACATGCTCTTCCGCACACACAGGAATCACTATCACTTTGTCTCCGCTAGATTGATCCAATGGCCAGAGGGGAGGAGGCAATTTGCATCCTCATCAGGGTGCTGGGTTGAGTGGAGAGCTTTCAACCAATCTGCCTACTCCAGAATTCGCCTGTTCTCTTTGCCACTGCCACCAATTTGGTGGGTGTTGAGGGGGACAGCAGAAAAGTTTGCTTTGATTTACATGATCAGGAATGAGCTGCGGCAAGCCTTGAGCTCATGTACTCTCCCACCCCACCCCCCACTGTCATTTTAAAACAAGCTACAATTCTGTGTTACATTCAAACTCAATAAACCATGGTTTGCTCTAAGCAAATTTAGTTTAAACAAACTAGGAACAAAATGGCTCCAGAGCTTTGTTAGAACAAATCCTATTTCCCCAAGTTTCTTCTAATGAAAAGTTTGTGCTTTCACTCCGCCCCTCTCGCATGCAAAGGAGGAGGAAAGGGAAAGTGGAGTCCAAACTCACCCCATGGTGGTCCCTGGTCTAGTGGGGGTGAAGTTTGGAAGGAGACTGAGGAAGTGCTAATTTGCCTTGATAAGTTATGGAATCTCTTAATCAGGGGCAACTAATTGCACATGGTGCCAGTGACACCCACAACCTGGCTGAAAAATACTAAAAGAGAGACACATTGGGCTTCAAAGAACAGCAAGGTTGAAATGAGTTCTACATGTTGGGCAGGGAGAAGATTGCAGCAGTCTCTTTTAGTGTCTACCCACCACCACCGTTCCAACCCATGCATATTTGCCCTTAGTGTGTGGTTCAAATAGGGGCACAGATTTGAGAGGCTCTAGATAGCTTCAGGGTTAATCAGCAAACTTGAAGAGAAGCAGATTAACACACTGAACACAGTGACTTATCTAATGCAGGATCAGGCACATGATAACCTGCTATCATTCAGGATGAGAGAAGGAAGAGTTAAGGAAATGCAATAAAGTGATGGATATTACTATTATTACTACTACTACTACTATTATTATTATTATTATTATTATTATTATTATTATTTAAAAACCTTCATTTTTATGTGAAATGTGATTAGCAGGCAAAGTTTAGCTCACATGTGCAACTGGAAAATGAACCTGTGGATGATTTTATTATCTCTCTATGGGTTGTCTTCAGCTTAGCGCTAATCAAAGTGTTCTATCAGTGCAAGATTTTCTCCTTGTGCAACAGAACATTTTACCCATATCCTTGCCCTATGCTTTCCCCAAAAAACCCCAAAGCAAATTTGTGGATGGCATGGGAATCACAAGGGGGAAGAGTAGAGGGAGGAAATCCCACGGCACTAACATTAATCCTTATGTGTAACTATTTGCTTGAACACCTCCCTGTATTCCCTAGCTGAACATTTTGAATACAGTGGTGCCTCGGGTTAAGTACTTAATTCGTTCTGGAGGTCCGTACTTAACCTGAAACTGTTCTTAACCTGAAGCACCACTTTAGCTAATGGGGCCTCCTGCTGCTGCCGCGCCGCTGGAGCACGATTTCTGTTCTCATCCTGAAGCAAAATTCTTAACCTGAAGCACTATTTCTGGGTTAGCAGAGTCTGTAACCTGAAGCATATGTAACCTGAAGTGTATGTAACCCAAGGTACCACTGTATTGCACCCTTCCAGATGAAATGATCAGGATCAAAACTTTCTCCATCAGTGTTCTCAGATGACTACTAATTCTACTCCTCAACAGAGTGAAGAAAAAGCTGGAATAAAACATTGAAATGGAGATCACTGAACTCCATTAACCAACTGGATAAAAATGTTGAAAGAGAATTGCATCCCATGCCACTTGTGGAGCATACCCTTGGGCAGCTAGATAGAGCCCAAAGTGTTCTCTAAATTGGATGCCAAAAATGGCAAATTTCATTGACAGGAAGCTCAATGAAGCTAGCAATGTTCATTACTCCTTTGGGGTGCTACTGTTGTAAAAGGCGACCCTTTGGGAATACCTCGGCTCCCAAGCACTTCCAAAAAAAGGTTGAGCTATTTACTTTGGGATATTGAGGTGATGGTGTGCAATATAAACACTGCTATAATCACAGAGTTGAAGGTCACACTCATCAAGCACAAATGTGAATCTGGAGTGTACAGTGGTACCTCGGGTTAAGAACTTAATTCGTTCCGGAGGTCCGTTCTTAACCTGAAACTGTTCTGAAACTTGAGGTACCACTTTAGCTAATGGGGCCTCCAGCTGCCACTGTGCTGCTGTCGCACGATTTCTGTTCTCATCCTGAGGTAAAGTTCTTAACCCGAGGTACTACTTTCGGGTTAGTGGAGTCTGTAACCAGAGGTGTTTGTAACCCAAGGTACCACTGTACACTAATGGAATACACTTTATGGAATGTGTCATAGAATCATAGAATCGTAGAGTTGGAAGGGACCCTCAAAGTCATCTAGTCCAACCCCCTGCTATGCAGCAACACTGGTTAAGAGGGTATATGCCCTGACCCTGAGAAAGTAAAGGCGGGTGGTAAATTTCAAGCTCCAAAACACATAGTGTAAGGTCTGCCCATTTCTGGAGCGGTAGATGTTTTGGTGTACTTCCTACCTTGTCTGTCATCTAACAGATCTTACAAACCCAGTCAATGAACTGTTGCGATTTAGCAAGGAGTTTGCCTGGTGTCCAAATCAGAAATAAACCTTTCAGTATATCAGAAAGGCTCTGACCACAGCACCTATTCTGGCAGAATTTCAAGCACTGAGACAAATCATTTCACCAGCTTCCTCATCTTATGAACTGGGAGGAGAATTACAACAGTGTCAAGACAATGTCCAGTTTGTCCAACAGCTTTTGTTTCAAGGATATTGTCAGCGGTGGAATTAATGTTTAGATTGAAAAGGATGCGCCAGCAATCACATGGGCACCTGAAGGGTTCCAAGATTTTAATACTGAACTACTTTTCCCAACTGAAACAGACTATAAACCCCGGCCCATTTTTATGACCAAAAGATTGGATGACCTCACACCTAGAATATAACCTTTTTTAATGTAGATGATACAATATTCATTTGATACCACCCATGTATCAAGAACCTTTTCCCCCCACTTCAGGAGATGCAAAAGTTACAAAAGAAATAAAGTGTATAATAGATGCCCCAAAATTATAAAGAGACCATAGGAGATATACAAAAGAATAACACAGGGGAAAGGGGGGGATTCAAAGAATTGAGCATGTTTCATTAAAAGACTGAATGATAGATAAAAAGTATTACAACATAGGCACTTCAGTTTTAATGGTCTCCCTTGTTACCTTATAATATTTTTACAGGAGCACATAATCAATCACCTTTCCTGAAATTCCTAACTGTTGTTTAATATAATTAACTAATGACTCTCAGTCAGTCAGTGCTTCTTTATTTTCCTTCTGCATTTTTATTAAAGATTTCCTTGGTTTACAAAAGTATGTGCCTTCTTTTTTCATGTTGTACAGTGGTGCCTCTGGATGCGAACGGGATCCGTTCCAGAGCCCTGTTTGCATCCTGAGCAGAATGCAACCCGCGACTTGCCGCTTCTGCGCATGTGTGTCACGTCATTTTGAGCTTCTGCACATGCGCGAGCGGCAAAGCCCGGAAGTAATGCATTCCGTTACTTCCGGGTTGCCGCGGAGCGTAACCTGAAAACACTCAACCTGAAGCGACTTTAACCCGAGGTATGACTGTACTGTCTTTCTTACAAATCAGTTACATTTGTTGAGTACATTAGTGTTGAGTACAGTATAAGGTTGGGGAAGAAGAGTGGGGAGAGGAGGGGTGGTGTGGTGAGGCTTATATTATTTTGTATAGTGTACGTGTGAGGTTTTGTATCAGTGTCAGCTGGGTAGGTTCTCTTTCTATTCGTTTCTATTTGTTTATTATATTTCCTTGGTAGTGAGAGGTGTTGGGAGGCAGGGTGTGGTTGGTTGTCTGTGGTTGTCTGCGCTGAGGTTTATTTGCATGGGGGGGGATTGTTGGGTCAGGTAAGCCAGATTGATTCATATGCTGTTGGTGGATTCTTGTTGCTGTCTTGTTGGGCTGTGTATGCGATAAAGGGGAGTCATACTGGGGTGAAGGTGTCCTCTTCTATTTGTTCCTGTGTCAGTTTCAGTTTATTGGTTAGCTTTTCTAGTAAGCCATTTCCCATACAATTTGATACCATTGGTCCATGTTTACTCCTGACATGTCTCTCCAGTGTCTGGCTATGAGGCTTCTGGCTGCTGAGAGTAGGTGGGTTATAAGCTCTTTGTAATGTGAGTAGTCATTATAATCTTGGAAGATATTCAGCAGAGCCAGTTCTGGAGTGAGTTCTAATACCTGTTTAGTTATTTTGCATAACTCTTGTAGGATTGCCAGAAGGGTTGGATTTTAGGGCATTCCCACCAAATGTGGAGGTGCAGCCTCTCCAACATCTTGGTGAGGTTCCTGGGCATTTCAGCTCCAGTTTCTGTGGTATTAAGTACCACCTGTAGGTGAGCTTCAGGGTGACTTCCCTTCTTTTGGCTGGCATGGACTTAAAGGGAGGTCTAGACCACATTCTAGTCCATTGGGTGGGGTTAATTTCATAGCCTATGTCATCCTCCCATTGTTCTTTGATTGTGTCAAGGGAGTTTGTGGGATTTTGGAGCAATATTTTGTATATTGTGGATACCATCCCTTTGCTGTGTCCCTCTGCTGTCAGGAGACTGTTTTCAAAGGTGGTCAAGGGCCTAGTGGCTGCTGATTTTACTGCTGGATTGTTTAAGAAATTCCTTCTGCATTTTCATCCTTGTTAGCTTTATTATCTCCAACTCCATGTGCTCTCTCTCTCTTTTGCTGATCAGTTCTATTTTGGTTGGTTTTCTGTTGTCTTTCCAGTGCTGTCATGAGTTTACAGAGTACGGTACTTGCACCTGACAGTTTTCTGGGATACTATATCCTTCACACAATTTAATTAAAATGTTTATAAGTTCATTTTTACTTGGAACTAAAAAGCATAATTTATCACTTCCGGCCCTGTATTCCAGATACTTTTTGCTTTTGGGCATTTCCAACAAAATATGGTAGGAGTCCCCTTCCTTGTCTTTGCAGAACTAGACATGGCAATCTCCACTTTGGATGTGATTTTACATTCTTTATAGTCATTGGTAGGATGTTGAAGAGATGAATTGGAACAAGATGTTACTAGCATCAGACACAAAGCTGCAGGGAATCTGGGGAAGCCAACAAGAAGATACAACCTAAGTTTGCATGAAAGGAACGACTTGGTTTGATACAATCCTGTAGTTAGTGCAGATACTTTTGCAATTTTCAAGTGTGTAGATATCACACACACAACTTTAAAGATTTCTCAATATAACCCAAAACAGAAAGAGCAGCCAGTAGGAATTTGATTGGGTGGAAGCTAAGAAGCAGACAGGTTATCAGTCATACTCAGAATTGGAAGCAGTCATTACAAGTGTATCAGACATCTTGGAAGGAAATCCTTCCAAGTGTAAATCTACATATCAAAGAGGTTATTACTTCGCTACACATGATTGCCTGAGGAATGTGAAGGCAGGGTAACAAAGAAAAGTTTTGGGAGCATGAAATTGCGGTTGTGCAGAAGTTTTTAATTATTTCATTTTATTTTATTTTTTTTAAAAAAGTTTTCAAGTTAACCTATTATTACAGCTATATATTCCCAATAATTTCAAAACTGAAATGCCCAGGTTCAAATTATTAATGAAATATTAACAAAAAAAGAAGTTTCTGCCACAAAAGGATACAGGGAGAACCAAATCTCAGGTGCTGGATAACAGGGAGGAAAGGAACAATTTTCAGCTGCCAGGGGAAGAAAAGTGCTTATGGAGAGGTTTCTAAGCACATTCAGTAGAATGAGCTGAGATATCTGCTTTAGAGCTTCATATAAAACATGCAAAAATCAGGGAGAAGTGCCTGGACACATTGCATGCACAAACCCTGCTCCCATCTATGGTTTGAATGTTAGGCAAATGCCTGGACACATCTTATTTTGTTACCTGCTATTCAATATATACTTTTGACCTTGATGCCAGTTCCATTTGCCTGCCCTTGCATTTTGCACTGTATTCTCAGTTTTGCTGTCCCCTTTGTTCATTTCTAACCAGCTGGTGGGCATTGCTGCACTTGTAAAGGCAATAAAAACCAATTATATTTAAATTGCTTGACTTCTGGTGCGAGCTTACTTGCTGTCTCTCTGACCTGATCTAATCTAAAGCTCAGAGATAAGATGATTCGCCATCCATGTTTGACAAAAGTGTGAAATAAATAAAGAAGTCCATTGGTTCCCACCTGAGAACTCTTTCAAATATAGTGCAGAGATTAATTGACTCACTTCATGCCAAAGGGAAGAATAAAATGCACTAGTGGGAAAATATTGCTGTAAATTTTAAATTGCTGGCTTTAGCAGATAGGAGGACTGTGTCAGTAGTTAAATCTAGTATTGGGGAATTCGATTCCCACTACAGATTTCACAATGGCAATGCTGCATATAAAAATGTACTCTAGTAGGTTGACCATCAACAAAAAAGAGGGCAAAAGGTAGCACAGATTTGCATCTATAGACACAAGTTTAGAAGCAATTACTATAATTTAAAATAGAAATAGTCAGTCTGCTGACCATGTGCTGCTAACTGCTAATAAAAGGTAAAGGGACCCCTGACCGTTCGGTCCAGTCGTGGCTGGCTCTGGGGTTGCGGTGCTCATCTCGCTTTATTGGCCGAGGGAGCCAGTCATGTGGCCAGCATGACTAAGCTGCTTCTGGTGAACCAGAGCAACTCACGGAAACGCTGTTTACCTTCCCACCAGAGCGGTACCTATTTATCTACTTGCACTTTGACGTGCTTTCAAACTGCTAGGTTGGCAGGAGCAGGGACTGAACAACGGGAGCTCACCCCATCGCGGGGATTCGAACCGCCAACCTTCTGATCGGCAAGTTCTAGGCTCTGTGGTTTAACTCACAGCGCCACAAGCGTCCCTTGCTAACTGCTAATAGGCAAGGTCAAAGAACCTGCTCTCCTTTCTTATGCTTTTTTATCAAACAAAGGACAGTCCTCTGACAATCCTTCAAATACCTGTTTGTGTGTGTACTTCTTAATGGCAAAATGGGCATTAAGTGGTCTAGAAAGTATAAAACCAGTTTCACAGACATTAAAATACCAACACCCAAACTTAAAAGATACTATAGAACAATCCCATTCAAACAATGCAGCCATTAAAATGGGAGAGTTGAAACCATTTATGTAAATCTCAGCCTTTCGCAGCAAAATACAAGTGAGCAGGCACCTCTTACAGTGTTTGCTTTGGCTTGTCCTCCCCTCTCTACGGCTGAATGCTGGAAACAGGCTGAAATACCGTATTTTTCGCTCTATAACACGCACCTGACCATAACACGCACATCGTTTTTAGAGGAGGAAAACAAGGGGAAAAAACATTCTGAATGAAACAATGGATGTATCATTTTTGTGCTTCATGCTGTGGCCACAGACATGTGATCTGATGGTGAATTTGGGGTGACCCAATGCAAAGATCCTGAGAATCCCTGTGGATCCATGCTTTGTAACCACATTTTTGCACCATTGCAGCCCCAGGCAACAGTGGGTGCGTGCTTTTTTTGGTGCAGGCTGTAGCCATGGACATGCTATGTGATCTGATGGTGAATTTGGGGTGACCCAATGCAAAGATCCTGAGGATCCATGTGGATCCATGCTTTTTAATCACGTTTTTGCACCATTGCAGCCCCAGGCAACAGTGGGTGCGTGTGTTTTTTTGGTGCAGGCTGTAGCCATGGACATGCTATGTGATCTGATGGTGAATTTGGGGTGACCCAATGCAAAGATCCTGAGGATCCATGTGGATCTATGCTTTGCAACCACATTTTAAGTGGGGAGCGAAGAAAAAACAAAAAAGGGACGTGAAAGGGGTGTGCAGAGAAGCAGCTGGCTAAGAATGCAGGAGAGGGATTTAACGGGAGGGAGGAAAGAAAGGCAAAAGTTTCCCCCCACCCAAGCCAGCCATCTCTCTCTCTCCCTCCCCCCCTCTCTCTCCCTCCCCCTCTCTCCCTCTCCCCCAGCAGCACCGGAGCACAGACAGACACTCTGCTTTCCCCTCTGCTTGCCTGGAGGGGAGGGGCTTTCCCTGCTCTTTGTTCCGTTTCAGCAAACACAGCAAGGAAACAGAGGTGTGTGGGCAGTAAGACCCTGAGGCAGAATGCAGGAAAGCAGCCGCTTCCTCTTTTCAGGTTTCCCTTCTCACCATTTGATTTGATTTGATTTTTGCCTGATTTTTCGGCTCCAGGGACCACACATTCACACAGACATTTCCCCTTCCTTTTTAGGAGAAAAAATCTGCGTGTTATAGAGGGGAAAATACGGTACCTCATCTTTTAAAGAGTGTCAAAATAAGAGCTGTCATTGTCTGGGGCAATACCAGCGTAAACCATCTTTGTTCAAGGGTGTGCTGGCTGGTGCCAAACCTCATGGTTTACTTTCTTCCTTCAGCCCGTGCAGTCTGGCAACCTTGAAAGTATTGCCCAGTCAACTCTGCAGCAGCAAAATAATTAAGGCATGATTTGTTTCAAATTATGAGGTGAAAATCCCCTGCTTAGTTTTGTACCCTTAACATCTTGTGATACGCAGGACTAGCTTTTCTGTTCAGATCTGTCACCAGTAGCTAAATATAAAATGAGATTTAAGAGCTAAGCTGCTTATACTGGAATGTAAACACTCTTTAACAGTAAGGAGAACACTTCTAGAAGTAGTAAACACAGCCTTAGGAAACATATCACACAGAACAGCATACAGGCTGTTGTTGATAATATGTGTACACACTGTAACCATCAATCTATCTCATTTTGCTTTTGTATCTCCCTTGCAAACACTAAAGCCTCAACTGCATGCCCTCCAGGAACTAACTCACATATGACACCATTTTAACCTTCACAATTCAACTCTAAACAAGCAGTGAAAAGGGTGTTTTGTTTTGTTTGTTTGTTTAACTTCTGTTTAGCCTCTGAGCTTTACATACCTGCTCCCAGGCAGTAGTCGTTTTCAGAGATGAAAATGGGAACCGTAAATGGAATGCTAGATGTTTCTAGGTGGAATGTGCTCTGTTCTCGCTGGTGTGTGTTCTGACATCTTTCACACATGGAAGGGGAAGGATTTTTTCAATCAGTCAAAATTATTTGGTTTTTGTCAAAAGTTGATGCATGCACACACACGTACCAATCAATCAGAGAACAAGTGGTGCATATGGCCCAAGCAATTTTAACTCATCACGATACAATACTATAGAGTTATCTGCCTCTTGCCACAATTCTGTTACAGTTGGACATACTATTATGCAGCCTCACAGGACTTTTTCAGAAATGGCTCTAAGCTGGGAGGTGGGAGAATCTTTTTCAGACAATAGAAAATTCTGTTATCTAATCCACTGCAACAGAAATTGGAAGCACTTTTCAGAATCCTTGAGCTTGTGGGGATCTAAGGTGCCAGCTGCAAACACTTGTTCCAATATAATGAGAGGGGAAAGAACAATACACCTAACAAAGAATCCTAACCAGAGCCCAATTTTGTTGTTGCTATGTGAAATGAACTCTTTTATATTGACCCAAGAAAGCATTCCTCAACCTGCTGCCCTCCAGATGTCCCATCATCCTTGACCATGCTGCCTGGGGCTGATGGAAGTTGTAGTCCAACAACATCTGGAGAGTACTATGTTGGAGAAGACTGGCCTAAGAAGAACCCTGCTGGATGAGGCCAAGGCCCCCTTAATTCAGCATTTTCTTTTCATCAGTGGCCAGCCAGATGCCTATGGAAGTTCATCTCAGCAGGACATGAAGTGGTGACTCAATATGAGCCAGTGTGATTGCAGGCAATGGATGACAAGGCTGCTCCTGTGGCTTTACCAGTTCACAGAAGAAGGAATTTCAACGTGTACATCAGTATGCAATACAAGGGCAAGCAAATTCCTTTTTCAGTTCCCTTTTCTACACAAGGAACTGGAGCTTTTCTGTCCTCTTTTGCATCTGGGCCAGGCAATGTTTTCTGAGTTACAAAAAGGGGCTCACAGATCTTCTACTACCCTCCAGGTTTGTGACACTGGAGACTTCAAAAGGACCTTTAAGTATTTTAATTATGCCTGATCTGTACCAATATCCTTTTTATCTGGCTACCTGGGGACAGGGTTGCCTGCTTCATTTTCCTGGCTGTGTTCCTGTACATTTAACAGCAGTGTGACTGGCAAAACATTCAACAGGCAAAGCTTTCCCAAACATGAATGTGAAGTGATACAGAATGTTTCACTTCTTAGAATGTCTTCCCATTTCACAGTTCTTGAGTTAAAGGAAGACTACCCAGGAAGCGGCAAGGACAGCTAAAAATGGCTCTTATCTGTATAGCTTTCTTGAAGATTCTCAAGGAAAGCTGAGCTATTATCAGTAAGGATGCTTAGGCATACATTTTTCTGGACTTTTTATATAACTAGAAAATCTCTTATTTGCTTTCCCACATCAATTCCCTTGCTTCAATGCAGGACCCATACCTGCACTACTAATAGTTCCCTGAACTGTACAGTTAGCATAACATAAGGTAAAGGGCCTCCTGACCATTAGGTCCAGTTGTGACCGACTCTGGGGTTGCGCCATTCATCTCGCTTTATTGGCTGAGGGAGCCGGCGTACAGCTGCTGGGTCATGTGTCCAGCATGACTAAGCCGCTTCTGGCAAACCAGAGCAGCGCACAGAAACGCCATTTACCTTCCTGCCGGAGTGGTACCTATTTATCTATTTGCACTTTTGACGTGCTTTCAAACTACTAGGTTGGCAGGAGCAGGGACCGAGCAACGGGAGCTCACCCCGTTGCGGGGATTCGAACTGCTGACCTTCTGATCGGCAAGTCCTAGGCTCTGTGGTTTAACCCACAGCGCCACCCGCATCCCTGGCATAACATAATGGTTAGCTAAAAATTGCCACCAATTTTGGACTAGGAGAGCCTGGGTTTAAATCTCTAGTCAGCTATGAAAACTGCTGGCTAAACTCCAGTCACTCACAATCTTGACTATCTCACAGTGTTTTCCCTCCTTGGAGGAAGGGTGGGATACAAATCTATTAAATAAATATGAGTAAAGGGCTATTTCCATCATCTTAGTCTACTAAATTCCATGACTTGCTTCCACTAGCATATCTTCCTCATTTTGGCATCATTGGCACTAGGTGCTTGAAGGACAGATGATTTAAACATCAGTGCAAACTGATTACAATAAGCAACCATCAGACACAGCCAGGAGGTACATTTGATGAGAAAAGAGGCAAAAGATTGACCATGATCCATCATGGAGTTGCTGAAAATAAATACTCCAGACATGGATTGGATGTTCTGAAAAACAGTGAAGGATGTGGTTTCCTGAATGTTCTTGCTTGAATGGAGAGACTCCGTGCTATTTTTGGAGCATCCCAAGCCATCTGCCAGCTCCTAGGTCTCTCAGGCTGGATTCAAACATCAAAAGAATCACCTGAGCAAGAGGAAAAGCAATTAGCCAGCATTGCATGTAATCAGGTCCTTGAGTTGTCTCCTTCAACCATTTTCTTCCTCCAAATATTATTTGTCATGTTGTTTTGCTAATAATGTTTCAGTAGTCCCACAGGGAAAGGTCAGGCTCTTCAATCTGTTGATGCCTTGATGCATGGCTTCCATTAGATCTTGCAGGAAGTGAGCCTGCTCACTTGTATATAGAAAGTCATGCTGTGTGTGATGGCACTTGGGCTCACAGTGTAAAAACAACAACGCATCAACTTGATTAGCATATTCTAATAGCCACATGACTTAGGAAATCAGCGTGAGAGTTTAATCAGGCGCAGACATTAAGCTTTGCTCGGCAAATGAGCAGAATGTGGCAAACAAAAGGTGCAAGAGAAGAGAGATAATAGAAAACACCCACAACCAAAACTTGGAAGGAAACCTCAAAAGCACCAAACCACAAAACGGGGGGCGGGGGGGGGATCAAGTGACTAAGAGATGAAGGAATGAACCTTTGAGGAGTAGGATGGGAGTACAATTGCCAAAGTCATAGTACTCTGCCACCATAAATTTACTGCATTTGTGCTATAAACATTGGCATTGTTTATACAGCTACTCCTCCCCACAACTACCTCTCATGTTAAACAATCACGGAAGGAAAATTATTCCCACTGGGGAAAGTTACATGTCTACTGCCAACTTAAATATAAAAAGGTGAAGGCCACATTCACACAGTACATTTAAAACTCTATGAGACTACTTGAAACAGTCATGGCTTCCCCCCAATAATTTTAGGAGCTGTAGTTAATGAAGGATGCTGAACGTTGTTTGGAGCCCCCTATTCCCCTCACAGAGCTACAATTTCAATGGTGATTTAACAATCAATCCTTCATGGGGAACTCTAGAAACTGTAGCTCTGTGAGAGAAATGGGGGTGGGGGTGTCTCCTAACAACTCTTAAGTTCCCTTAAGCTACAGGTCTCAGAATTCTGTGGAGGAAGCCATGACTGCTTAAAGTGGTATCATAGTGCTTTAAATGCATGGTGTGAATGTGGCCATAGATATATACTGACAGAAAGAGAAAGAACAATCAGGTTGTGGTCTTTTTTGTGCTTCCCATAGCACATTTAGAAATCAGTCTTTTTATTAACAGGAGGAAGAGAGGCTAGAACAGCACTTGCATACTGTAACACTGACTAAAACATTGAGAGTGGTCTGTTCAACCACTGCTTACACTTGTGTAGGTTGAATTTGCTTCAGTGAGTCTACCGCAATCTGAGTAGCCATGGAATTGTCCCTGTAAGTTGTCAGCAAGCTCTTTTGCCTCGGATTAATGTAAATGATACAGCAGTAATTCCTTATTTCATTAGAACCCAGCCTGTCAGAAAATTCTCTCCATTTTCCCCACTAAATGAATTCCATTTACTTTTAAATGGGCTTCAAATCTTTTGTAAAACGCTCCAAGGGGGTATCTGTGCAGGGTGACTTGTACTCAGCATGAAAGACTGACAGAATTTTGGCTCATTCAGCCTCCCTGGTTTTCTTTATTCTAATCCTCCTGTTTCTCAGTGTGAAAAATCACAGTGAAAGTTGGTATTTAACTCTTACAGCAGGAAGCAGGGAAAAAAGACACAAAGGAACACACTGTAAGAAGTCAAATCCAGAGACAGAGAGAGAGAACAAACTAGCAGCATTATTCACCTCCGTGTAACAAGTATTACAGATGATCCAACTTCTTTGAAATTTGTCGCTTGTACAATGTATATGGCCTAGTTCCCAGCAGGTGAGATGGTAATTGAGGTTTCTTGGCTGTATCACTTCAGACTGCAGATGAGAGATCATGTGATGGAATGCTCCCTCATGGAAAATATTCCTGTGCGTTGCATAGAATGCCAGTGACTAAGCATGAATGAAACAGTCCATTTTGGTTTCTCTCATTTTCCCAGTCTTAAGTGGAAAGGGACAGGACCTTTACTGCAGTCACCTTAAGGTCTGGAATGGGGTGCCAGAGAAGCAGATTAATGTATGTCCTCCTCAATACATTCAGGAAGCTCTTTATGGGTCAGTTTTTACAACATGCTTGTGGAATTTTAATAACATATTATTTAATAGCATTACATTAACATAATAAAATTATACTTTACTGCTGTTGATGCATTGTGTTTTTGGCCTGCCTATTTTGGATGTTTTAGTTTTCTGATTTTATTTTGGCTTTTATGTTAAAGCCTCCTTGTATGGTTGGACAGGTAGCATAAAATGTTTTAAGTAAACAAAACATGAGACATCATGAGGCCCAACAAGTGATTTCAAAAATGTGATCCCATTTAGGACAAACATAGGTATTTGCTATGATATCCAGAATTGCAAAGAAATTAATTTTTTCAGAAAAGTTTATATTATTGGGCATGCTTCTGAGGTTACTGTGGACATATAAAGAGACTGCATCAAAGTAAGATAAGAGAATTAGGCTGTAATCCTAATTCCTCCCGCCACCACCCTGCCTGATGGGACTTTACAGAGTGGCAGGATCATGCAAATGTAGAACTGTTGAGTTGGAAGGGATCCTGAGGATCATCTAGTTCAATCATATCTGAAGAATCATATCTGAAGAATGGCTTGGCAGATGGCCATCCAACCACTGTTTAAAATCTCCAGTAAAGGCAAGTCCACCACCTTCTGAGGTAGTCTGTTCCACAGTGGAACAGCTCAGAGCTTTGCTGTGCATGGTAGCTGGGCTGCAATGTAAGGGCAGGTTGTGGCAACAGCCTGGAACTTGCTTGCATAGTGATCAGACCTAATGCCATCACACAATGCCAAAATCCAGTTGTCCTGGGCCAGCTCAGCCACACTGCTACCCACTTCCATAAATCCACTGGCAAGCATCTGGTTAACAATACTTCCAACCACCCATTCAGGAGATGGAAGAGGAGCTCCGTAAGTGGTGGCTAGTAGGAGGCTAGTGGCAATTGGGCATGGATGTCCCAATCCACCCCATACAGCAAAGGGGCTTTTTGCATTGTTCTGCCTAGCCCTGTACTGTTTTACTTGGCTCGGCAATAGCTTTCATGGTAAATGTTGACATTTACCAGGGTATTTCTAAAAGTGCATAATTATACATTATACATACATAGGAGCCATTTGAAAACTGATAATTTACAATGTGAGCCTTATTCCTTACTTAGCTTTCTGATTAGCAATTAACACTAGGCCCATGCATTTCCTTTCAAAATAAGTGTTCCATGCATTGGGGTAAAGCTTCTGCAACACGTCTACCGTATAAAGCTTTTTTTCATTTCTTTTTAAGCAGAAGTCAAATACAGTTCTGACCTTTTGGTTACTTCAGCTAAAATGGTTTATCTGAATGATGGATAATCTTTCCAGCAAGGAGAAAACTGATTCTAAAATCCTGGAGAAGGAATCTCAGCAGCATCTTTTTTAAAATAATAATAATGAATATTTCCACAAAACATTATCTGATGTGAACTGAAGCTGTCTGTGAATCCCTGCAACTTCAAAAAGAAAGCAGCACTTCCCTTCATCAGATTTCCTTACTCCAACAGAGGCTTTAACTGGACTGATAATAGATGTGATCATTCTTACTGATGGGATAGAACCAGATTAACAGAAGTCCTCAGAACTCATCTTGAAAGGGATTGCCATGCTGACCCAGTCCAAATTATCTATATGTAACACACAATATCAGCAACAACAGCTTTTGGTATTATTATTTTTTTGCTTAAGTTCTTAAAATGTTAGGATTAAAAGAAACAGCTGGGATCTTTCAAGTAGCTGCTGCTTCAAAATTTCTGAAAGCTGGACTTAACTTTTTGCATAGGTCTGGAACCACTGACTTAGTATTGTGGCTTCTGATTCACAGTTCTGGATTCACCTCAAAGTGTGACCTGTGGCCTACCCAGAACCCTCCATAGCTGGGATAAACTTACCCAGTTGCCTTCCTAGATCCTTCTGAAGGTGGTGGAAGTGAAGGCTACAGAGCTAGTATGTTCATACAGGGATGTCTTGATCATCACAAGAATACAGCCAGTGTGGAGTAATGGTTAGAGTGCTGGACCAGAAACTTGGAGGCCAGAGTTCAAATCCCCAACTAAGCTCCCTAGGTGACCTTGGGCCAGTCACAGTCTCTCAATCCTACAGGGTTGTTGTGGGGATAAAAGGCAGAAGGGGGGAAAGGTGAGATATAAATGTAATAAATAATTGCTGACTTGTGCCAGTGACATCATCACCATGCACTGGTGCTTTGATGCTTATGGATTCTGAAAAGACAAGTGGAAGGATATTTCCATTTCTGGGGAAATGTCCCTGTTTCCTAAGTGGAACCAAGAGCATCTTCCCTAAACCTCCTGCGTGTTGACTGTGGGACCTTGCTGTCAGTACCAAGATGAAGAGCTGCTGGAGATTGAAGTAACTCCATCATTAAAAAGAACAGTATTCCAAGGTTTGCTGCTTCATGACAGTCATGCACAGTACAATTCCACACAAGACTTGAAGGATGGGTCCCATGGTGCTTCTCAATAAATGCTCCTCTGCCCCCTCCTTTCAGTCCTTAAACCTTATTACCTGTCAGGTGGGCTGTCTATTCTAGGTGTCTAGGAGCACCTCCTTGTGTAGCTACAGGTTTAGGTGACCCCGCCCCTGGCCCCTCCAGTTGCCCAGCCCGCACTGGGTCTTCCTGAGCGAGGGCAAGTTGGTGCCCCAAGCTGCCTGTGGCCTCCTTTATCTCTTTACCATTGGGGATGTTCTCCTGACTCTCCTGCTGCCTCTGCTCTCCCTGGATACAGCCCCACCAGGGCTGTCTTCTGGGTTTGGCTCTTCCAATGGCTGACCTGCATAGCTGAGTGAGGTCATCTCCAGTAAGGGTGTGCATTTGTTTTGTAACTAATGAAAAATTGAATTGAATGTGGTTCATTAATTAAATTCATTAATATTAAAGAAACCGATGACAGAGCAGTACATGAGTTCTGAATGTCATATCGTCATTCATTATTTCTTCGTTATTAATTTGGAACTCATTTATTTTGCCTTTTGTTGCCAGCCAGAATAGGTCAAGTGAAGGTTATAAGAAGGGGAATGGGGGGCAGAGAGAGAGAGAGAGAAAGAAAGAAAAAGAAAGAAAGAAAGGAGAGAAAGAGAAAGAGAAAGAGAAAGAGAAAGAAAGAAAGAAAGAAAGAAAGAAAGAAAGAAAGAAAGAAAGAAAGAACAGGGTAATGGAGACTGGACAGTTTGCAGCATCAGGTCTTCAGCTCAATGCATTGTAATGAAAGTGTCCTACCATAGATAACCCCCTCACCATGACCATCATAAGCTGATGTCCTTGGTATCTCCTTTTAAAAATAATAATTGACTATTGAAATGTTCTTATTGACTTTTCCAATTTGTTTTATTGTTGGTACTGTCATTGGTCACCTTTCAGACTATACACAGAAACACATAATATCAATTGAAATAATGAAGACGTAATAAATACTATGGGGATATGATCCACATTACTAAATGGGAAGAAAAGGGAAGCCCATGAGCCCAGGAGACTTGAGTGAACATCACACCCCACAGGGGAATCTTGTGGCAGATGTCATGACCAACTGTAGCCCATAAGTCCCAAAAGTAAGCATTGGATAGCATAATTGTGTTTCATGGCACAGAGTATATGGTGTGTAGAACCTATGATTTATCTCTCCAGATCTCTGGATCTACATTATTTCAAAATTCCATATTGCAGTTATGATTCTTCATATAGAAAAGGCAAGCTTCCTAGAACCATACACTAGGAACTCTGTACAGAACTATATTATCTGCCTGCCAAGAACAACAACTTATGGTATTTTAGTTTCATCCATTGCTCCTCAAATGCCAGTCAAGATTCTGTAGTTTTCTTTTGACAGCTTTGCTCTTCTGTGAGGTAAGATAGGACAATTTTGGATTTTTTTAAAAAAAGGAAGCAAGCAAGCAAGCAAGCAAGCAAGCAAGCAAGCAAGGAAGGAAGGAAGGAAGGAAGGAAGGATCCATCCCCCCTCTCTGAAAATGAATAACAAAGGCAGCGATATTGGAATAAAAACAGTACTTTCTTTAAAACTACTACTTCTGTCTATGCCTGCCCCACTGCAAAACCTGTTTCAGACCATCTGTCGTCCTCTAGAAACAAAAACTAATCAAGTTTTTTTCAATCCTAACACCTGGGGTACCAATTTTTTTCCTTCCTGCTTTCCACCTCCCTCTGCCAAAGCTCATGACTGCTGCTTTATCAGGTGCTAGTGTTAGCCAGTTCACTGGAAAACCAAAGAGTTTGAAAATAGACTTCAATCCTTATACCACTTGCCTGAGATAAGGATGTAAGAAAGTGTCATTTCCTCTCCTCTATTTGCCGCATGCAACACTATTTCCGTTCTGCTGCAGCTTGCCTTCCGCCAAAAACTACATTATTTTTATCACTGTCCACTGTGATGAAATTATGTAATTTATCATAATTCATAACATGTAAGTTAATTATGTTGCCATTATGTTATTACACCCCATTCAGTGCAAAATAAATGCAACACAGATGGGGGAGGGATATCATCAGTATGTATTGTTTGCAGATTGAAACCAACAACAGCAATTAATATTAATCGTATTTGCTGGATTGATTTCCATTCTGGACATGGGATGAATGAATGAACATTGCCCATGGACCTATGGCTTCAAGCAATACATTTCATTTGATTGATAGATTAATGCAGAGCATGGAATATTTAATCTCTAATCTCCAGTACTACATCCCCAGTAGTAGTTGAAAATGAATGTATGGGAATGAGAGATGGATACTTTTCTAGGGTTGCCATAGGTCCAGAATTTCCTGGATGTAACCGGAATACTGCCGTGAGAAGCAGTGTCTGGAAATTGGCAAAATGTCCAGGAAAAGCTAGACATATGGCAACCCATGTCAGCAGTGTTGTTTTGCTGATTTTCCTTAAAACCAGCTCTATTTGAACTATGGCAACCCTATTGTTGGATGTGCTTGATAAAGATAAAAGAGATCCTTAGCACCACTGAAATAACACTTCAAGATGTAGAAAGTTGCGAATTAGGAATCTTAGAATGAACTTTGCCTTTCTGAAAGAAGGCATATCTATAGCAATCTTATATTAATCTTGGCAGCTATATAAAAAAAAGTGAAAGATGGTAAGGAAACTTCAATTCAGAGTCAATTAGCATTCTTGTCCTCACATAGACTTCACTTTGTCATGGTTTTAAAGCTGCCATTTCAAATCAGTTTGGACTGAAATGTGTCTGTCTAGATGCCACACACTTTAAAGCGGCATTCTATTGAAGTTGTTTAAGCTTCTTTTGGTGCTGATGAACAAATGGCATTTCAAATGACCAGGATTTCAGCAAGTCCTGAGCTATTGTTGCGAATCTATCCCAAAATAATCTGGTAGAGAATGATGCATGTTACAAGGTTACAGGTTTGCCTTGGGCAATTTGTGAAAGAGAAAAAATGGGGTGGCTGGCCTCCTCCACCCCCAGCCCACAGTTTGAATTGTGAACTGGGAAGAAATCTTTTTAATGACTCTAGGAAATGACTGTTAGATGACAATGTTAATTGTGTTTTAAAATCCTCCCTTGCTTCCTTTGTTTGGATTGCTGCCATCTCTAGCTATATTACCTAATATTCAAAGTCACCATGAGGAGACACTTGTCGTCTCTATATATCACTGGAACAAATTATTAAGCTGCAACACAAAATAATACTAATGGTTATTGTAAATATTTGTTTCACATAGGCCAGATTTTATCTTTGTATGGAAAAGGAATATTCAGAAAACCATAGTAGGTACTGCTGTTCATATTCACAGATAGATAGATAGATAGATAAGATCGATAGATAGATACACAAATTAGCGTTAGAAAATGTGTGTGAACAAGAATTGTGCAAAACAGTAGTCATTTTGTGTCTCTGACTGACCATCAAATAAGTCATTTATTTGAGGCATAGATCATATGCACAGAGCTCATGTTAATCTGATGAGGTATGGCTTAGCACCCTGGTCTTTGACACCTGAGTTACAGTGGTACCTCAGGTTACAGACACTTCAGGTTACAGACGCTTCAGGTTACAGACTCCGCTAACCCAGAAATAGTACCTCGGGTTAAGAACTTTGCTTCAGGATGAGAACAGAAATCGCTTAGCGGCGGCGTGGCGGCAGCAGCAGGAGGCCCCATTAGCTAAAGTGGTACCTCAGGTTAAGAACAGTTTCAGGTTAAGAACAGATTTCCGGAACTAATTAAGTTCTTAACCTGAGGTACCACTGTATCTTTATTTTAAAGCCCACTTTATTTTTCTGATTGTAGTTTCTTAAACTTATTTTGTATTTTTATGTTGTCGTAACCCGCCCTGGGACATTATAGTGAATGGTGGGTAAGAAATCCAATAAACAACCATCATCATCCTGCTCCCCTTTCATGTGTCCATTGCATGTTGTGTGAACAGGCCTACATAATAACACTGCTGCCACTTAGACCATTAAGAGAGTCAGTAAAGGTGAGCTGCGACTACTGTCTTGCAGGAGCAGTCAGTGGGGAAGCTGTGGTGCAGCTTACTGGCAGGGCGAGGAAGGGAGTAGGGAGGTTGGTACTGTGTGGGCACATTGGTAGGAGTGCTAGATTGCCATGCTTCTTCCTTTCTCCCTCCTAGTAAGTGTGACTCCATTAGCAGGAGACCCTGTGTGGGGTGGCATCCGCCCTCACTAGCTGCTCTTACTAGCTTGGATTTTATTTGCACAGGGCCCAGTCAGGTGGATGCATTGACCCGGGGTCTGGGAGCAGAAGGGAGGTGCTAGGTTGTTCTCAGTGTGCACAGTTAACTTTTCTCTGCTCTTCACCATCTGCCTTTCACCCTTCTCCCTTTGGACAGTTAACTGGTATTCCTAAACCACACTACTCAAGAACTGGAGCCAGACACCTCCCTTGGGCTCCCTGAAAGACAAGTTGTTCAGACATGCTCAATTAATCATGGCTGCCCCACCTGCCCCAGAGACACAGGCTTAAGAACTGAGACCAATCAACACTTTCCAGCCCTTAGACTAATTTAATTTTATAACCCTCGGATGGTGAGAATGTGCAAAAGGAGATTTCACAGTGTTTCGTTTTCTCTGGCTGTGCATTTCCGTCTGAGAGTTTTCAGTTTTCCAGATCCAAAACCTTGTCAGTTTGACTTAGAGAGGAAGAAAAAGGAGCTGCAAATAGACATGACAGGTGTCACAATTCTCCTCACTCTTTCTCCTTTTCCTGTGCAGCTTGGACAGGTTTTTAATTTTTCATATTTCAAACATTAGATGTATGCCTCACATTGGGTAAGTATTTTAAAATGCAACTGTTGTCAGCGCTATTAAATTTGCGTATTTATTGCAAAGGCTGCCCTGAGTATTATTTTTTTTAACCTTGAAATATGTCTTCTAGTATGATGTCCAGCACTTTGAACAGCATTCTGAAAAAGACATGCTTCCAGTCTCCACTGAATTGTTTCCACTTAAATTTCAGAACGTATATGGTTAGAATGCGGAGTCAAGCTGTCAAGGGTGACTTTTTTCCTCACTTTTTAGCAAGAAGCTGCTCTTTCCACGCTGCAGGGAATAGTTAGAATACATTGTTCCTCCTAACATGAGGGGTGTCATGTGTTTGTTTTTTAAAGTTACAGATAGTTTTAAAATTTGACCAATGGTTCCTAGAAATTATCTCAACGCGCAGTTTCCGTTTTGTTCCTGTCGATGTGTGTATTTATTATTTAAAAGGTTTCCATGAAAATAAATTCCAAGTCTGGCTTATTACATATCCAGGAACAATAGAACATAAACAAACAAACAAAAAACAGTTAAAAGCAGCAACTAAAAATAATTTCAGCTGGAATTATAAACCATCCAAGTTAAATGCCTAATATGAAAATGTGGAGAACTGGACTTAAGACAGCAAAAATGAGAACCAAAATTGACAGATTTGCCCATCCCTACTGTGAATGGCAGAAAGAGAGGAGGAATTAAAGAACCTTTTAATGAGAGTGAAAGAGGAGAGCGTAAATATGGTCATCAAAAAAACCAATATCATGGCCTCTGGTCCCATCACCTCCTGGCAAATAGAAGGGGAAGAAATGGAGGCAGTGAGAGATTTTACTTTCTTGGGCTCCATGATCACTGCAGATGGTGACAGCAGTCACGTAATTAAAAGATGCCTGCTTCTTGGGAGAAAAGCAATGACAAACCTAGACAGCATCTTAAAAAGCAGAGACATCACTTTGCCAACAAAGGTCAGTATAGCTATGGTATTTCCAGTAGTGATGTATGGAAGAAAGAGCTTGACCATAAAGAAGGCTGATAGCCAAAGAATTGATGCTTTTGAATTAGGTGCTGGAGGAGACTCTTGAGAGTCCCATGGACTGCAAGAAGATCAAACCTATCCATTCTGAAGGAAATCAACCCTGAGTGCTCACTGGAAGGACAGATCCTGAAGCTGAGGCTCCAATACTTTGGACACTTCATGAGAAGAGAAGACTCTCTGGAAAAGACCCTGATGTTGGGAAAGAGAAGGGGATGACAGAGGACGACGAGATGGTTGGACAGTGTTCTCGAAGCTACCAGCATGAGTTTCACGAAACTGCAGGAGGCAGTGTAAGAAAGAAGTGCCTGGCGTGCTCTGGTCCATGGGGTCATGAAGAGTCGGACACAACTAAACGACTAAACAACAACAACAACAACTGTGAATAGACACCAGTACTTCATTATCCACACAGGCTTCTAGTTTATTTCCAGGCTTAATTCAAACTGTTCGTGTTAACGTCCTAAACGGCCCAGGGCAAGGGGTGGATTTTTAAATTTCAGTTGTGCCCTGTGTGAGGACAAAATTTGGCACGTGCCTCTGCCTCTAGTCTTCCATTCTGTTCAATTCACTATGTCATAATTATGGTGCCATGCAGCACGCCCTAGGCTCAGCTCCCTGTGAGGTGGAACCGCTCACACTGCCCCAAATCATCCTCTGCTGAGGCTGAATTGCCACCGCCCACATGTAATCTACCTGCACCTCAACATTGCAGCTCTTCTCTATATGCTTACCCCAAAGGAAGTGCAGTGAGTGGTTACTGGAGAAAGGACCCTTTCAATGGTGATAGAGCCTAGTAGTCGAATGTCCTTCCTAGAGAGGCTCATTTGATTCTTATTTTGTTGTCTTTTTAACAACAGATGTAGGTGAAGTCCTTATTTTCTCAAGCTTTTAAAAACAATTTAAAGCTTTTTTTAAAAAAAGAAAATACTTTCTGAAGTTTTAAATATCTGTTTAAAATATTTTATGCTGTTGTGAACCTTGTTGTATTGAAGGTTTATCTGCATCGATGTTATTCTCTACTGTTTGGTTTTTATGCTGGATTTTATGTTCTGATATAAGGATTTGATTCATATTTTGATATTCTGTTGTTCTTGTAAGCAGCCCAGAGAGCCTTGCTATTGGATGATGTATAAATGCTGCTGCTTCTGTTATTATTATTATTATTAGTGATTATATTAATAAAGAGTCCACAGAGAGCTCCCTGTGGATGATCATGAAAGTGAAACAGATAGAGATGCAGAATATATCAGTGAAATACTAGCATTATTCAGTTTGTATACAGTCTATAAACTGCAAGTACATTGTAAAATGAAGCTAGCATGAGACAACAGTAGCTTTTATGCTATCCTGCATATCTGTTTTCAAATGGACTGCCCTGTACGTATTTATACAGCTCTATAAGATTGTTCTCAATATTCCTTTTTATTACCAATTGAAAATCCCAGATAGCACTGAAAACAGCTTGTAACATTTTTACTGCTCTACAATAAATCAGGAAATATATTTCAAAAGAAAAGAGAAGAATATGAGTGCATTTTTGAATGACAGGCAACCTGATGCTTTTCTGCCGCTTCTTGATCTTTACCATCCTCCTTGACGTCTATTATATATGGTCAAAAAACACGCTCATGGTTGGGAATTACACCACTCTTTTAGTAGGGTTAAGAATACTTAAGTATTTTCAGATGATCCAGCGGAAATTGGTAACGTAGATGGAGAAATTTGCATTCATGTCATGGTCATGGTAGCACTAATTGTAGGTCCACACACAGAGCTTCAGCATAGGCAGAAACCTCACACCCAAGGTGAGTAGGGTACATTGGGGACATTAGCGGCATGGACAGACAGGCAGATGAAAGTAAAGAGAGGGTAAACTTGCCCCTATCCATATTCCCTGATCTCAGATGAACAACTGTTGATTGCAAATAGTCAAAAAAAAAATTGCCCATATTTATCTCCCCAAATTGGTGCCAGCTTTTTCCTTGCCAGCTACAAAGGCAAAACAATGTTAGCATTATGCTATAATAATAAACCAGTCATTAGCTTCTGGGAAGCAGAGGGAGCTTTTATTGGATTTTGCATGTGGTTCATAAGCTCAGGGCCTTGGCCTATCTGGTCAGAGGCATACAATGACCAGCTTTCCACTGATGTTGCTAAGCAGCAAGAAAGTAAAGATGCTCACCTAGCACATCCACATAATATCCCTAGGCTCCTCCTGGTGAGGCATCTTTTCTTCAGAATGCACCTGCAATCCTTTAAAGTAATATTACTTCCTTCACATGCAAAAGCAAACAAACATTGACAGTATAAGCCTGTTCAGTGTTTTAGATGCAGCATGGCAGGCAAGCCCTTAATCTTTTAAGAACGCAAAGCAGGTAGGGTGGGCTGGGGTGATTTTGTTTCTTGAAATTTCACTTCCTTGGGGTTTTTGCAAATATGCATGGTTGAGAGAAGTTCAACTACCCATGACTGTTACGGAAGCAGAGTTAGGAGCTGTGGATGACCATGCCATAGAATTTGCCTCCTTTCTACTGCCTTCTCCCTCTAAAGTTTCTTGTGTGTGTGATGTACTGAAGTTCTCACCCTGGGCCAGCAGGGGGATACTGTAGATAGTTTTCACTCAGGTCCACATATGCAAATAAGGAATTGAAAGTGACATTCAGTGATTGGATAGTTACAGAAAGTTGTTACTGTTGCCTTGTAGTGGAGCTCTATATAAGCAGTCTGGCTGAACCCTTCAGTTCTGTTCTGTTCTGGGTCTGTGAATAAACAAGAGCTGTTTGAAGAATCGCTGCGTCGTCTGATATGTTCACTCACAACTTAACAGTGTGACACGCCTCTGCCTCACAGGACAACCCCTCTTCCCAAATCATTGGCACTGAAGGTTTATGATTATGCTGCTGCTCTAATACATAGACTTGAGTTCAGAGCTTAGCTTTTGTTTTGTTAATAGTGCAGTCCAAAGCATATTGGGGGTTGGACTCGATGGCCCTTGTGGTCTCTTCCAACTTTATGATTCTATGATTCTATGATATTGACTCCAACAGAAGTCCCACTGAGTTCACTGGGAGTTACTTTCTAGTGAGGGTGTTTAGGACTGCAGCTTAAAATAGGTTTGAGAAAGCCTTTTCTTGCCACGTACTTATTTATGTCCAGGGTGTCCTTAATTTTAAGACCCCAAGGTCTGCCACTGCTCCTTCTGCATTTTGAAGTTGGCCTCTTTCACTTATCTCCAGCCTAACTTCTCCAAAGTCACAGATCCTACAGGATCCTACAGTCTAATGTTGGAATGTTCACTTCTGCCCTCAAATTGACACTGTCCACCCTGTTCATTATAGAGCAAGCATAAGTGAGAATATAGTTATTAGACTCAGTTTGAATTTGAGTGGAGTGCTATAATAAAAACCAGCACCCCAGCTCTTATTTTAAAGTAATTCATCCTGAAGAACTGGCAGTAAAATAAAGGACATTTCTTGCTTATTGTTGGTTAGGGAGCACTGAAAGAATAACACATTCTGGGTCAATTTAACAGAATACAGAACAAAATATGTGTAATTAGGAAAGGATTTAAAAGAGAATTAAATCTAAACCTTTTCCCCATTTTACTCAATTTTTTGTTCAGATTTATTCATAGTGTGGAAACAATTATGCTAGCAGTTGTTGATATATTCCTTTGAGTTTAGTAATGTTTGACCTTTTCTCACAAATGAAATCTGTAGACAATGTAATTTTCAAATCCTAAGGCAATTTGCTGTCATGTTAAAGCACATTTCATTAGCCATGCGATTGAAAATAATGTTTTTGCTCAGCAAATAGCTCAGCATGGAATTGCATAGGGTAACTAGAAATGATATTTTAGGATAAGGTCCTCAGTATCCTTTCAAAGAAATTAACTCAGAGGGAGGAAAACGCTCCAGTAGTTTCTGCCGGAGTATTTAGCTTGCAAGTTGATGCAAATTAAACACATTTTCACCCTTTTCCTTCCACTTGTCACTAAACTATTTCACTAAAAGAGGAAAGCAGTGAATAGCCTAGAAATTATATTCCTATCACAATTTTGTAGGGGCTATTAATTTTTAAATAAATGTACAATGTGGTATGCCAAATAGGTTGTTAAACACCTTTGGGAGGCAAATAGCGAGCATAGTTTCAATAAACACATGGAGTATTACATTTATAATAATATAATTCTCAAACATTTGCCTAGTGCTGATTGTGAGGCGCTGTGCAGAATGATGTCTTGAGTCAGGGCCACCCGTAGTGACTACTTTTGGCAACACCAAAAACATGGCAAAAGAGGAAAACCATTCTCATATACTGATTTATTATATACAGATGCACTATATCTATGTCTACAGTATATATCTATAGATTTATACCTCTTAGATTAAACCAGGGGTGCCAAAATGAATAAAATAGGGGGGGGCAGAAGCCATGCTCTGCATAATTGATCACATGATGTGGTTCACGCACACCATTTGAATGGCAATGCCCATGAATTTTGTGGGGGTACCCCCTCAATTTTTTTTTATTGGGGGTGAAGCCCCCTCGGCTCCTATGAGTTGGCTCCTATGGATCAAACTGATGTTCTGGATCCATTTCAATTTAGGTTTCAGCCTGGTTTTGGTACTTAAACCATCTTGGTCTCCGTGCGAGATTACCTATGTTGGAAGGGAGATGGGGCGTGTGGCTTTCTTGTGTTCTCTTGGACTTCCCAGTGGCCTTTGACACCACTGACCATGATATCCTTCTGAGATGGGAGTGGGGAGCACTGCTTTGTAGTGATTCCACTCATACTTTGATGGTCATCTCAGAAGATGGTGCTAGTAGATTTGATCTCATGGAATGTATGTTACGGGTTTGGTAGTCATCACCCCCATACTATTTAATATGTACAGTACATGAAACCACTGAGTGGGGCCATCTGCAGTTCTAGAGCATCTTATCAACAATGCGCAGATGACACACAACTTTATTTTTCCTTTTCATCTTCATCAGGTGTGATAGTGGGTGTCTGATTGCAGTAATGGACTGGACGAGAGTTATTAAGCTGAAGTTCAGTTCAGACTAGTGCTGTTAGTGGATGGTGACTTGGCTCAGACCAATGGTGTTCAACCATTTATGGAGGGGTTTACTCAGGTTCTGAACTTAGGAGTATTCATGAATATGCTAGTATCACTAGAGTCATGCATGGTCTTGGTGGTGCAGTGTACCTTTCAGCAGCTTGCACTGATTGTCCAGCTCTGCCATGTCTGAATGTGGATAACCTAGCATTAGTGATATGTGCTATGCCTGGCGGAATAGATAATAGCATATTTCAGTACCAGTTTGAGACTTTACCTCTTGTCTCTGTTTTGCTTTCTTGTGCGGTGTTGCTCTCCTCCCTCCCTCCCTCCCTCCCTCTCTCTCTCTCTCTCTCTCTCTCTCTGGCACCAGTTTAATCAGCTTAATTCTTCTTTCCAAAAAGATTGGAACAAACCTGCCTTTAGAGTTTAACAAGATAGATTACAGCCAGGCATTGTTCTGTGATGTTATAATCTATATCTTCAAAAGGGAGAAAAATCCAGGGGGATTTTCTAAATGGCAAGAGGGTTTAGTAAAATAGCACCATTCATCCCACCGAGCATTAAAACATTAGATTTGCTCTATTTAATTAAGCAACCTTATTCTGTCACATACCACTTCACAATCCTTCCGCTGCCTACAAAATGCAAGCAGAGATCAACTATCAAGGAAAAGGACATTTTCTTTAAACACCAGAGGAGTTCGTTGAAGGGACTTACTTTGTCCCTTGTTTCTTGCTCATTAAAATACAAGCAGCAATTAACTAAGATAAAAGCTTGAGCATCATAGCAAAGAAAGGAAGTTAAAAGAGGGGCAATCATTCATTCCGCCTAATGGATTCTGCAAGGTGCTAATCTATATCCTATTTTTCAATGTCCACCACTTTGTAGATTGCCACACTGTATGTGTGTGTCAGGAAAACTTATGGTCTCAGATGCTAGAGCCCCCCTGTTTATTGAGTGAAACGTGGGCTGGCCTGTGCAGGAATGCTTGCCTCAAGCTATTGGGCTCTCAAAGCTGGCAAGCCTATGTCTTGGCCTTACATGAAAAGGGGATTGAATATTTTGGACCTGGCCGGGTTGTAGAATGGACTTCCTGCCACCTATCCCCCCCAATTGGTCATCGTGCCCAACTGCCCCATGGAGGCCAGCTGAGTTGCTACTCAGCTTGACACTAATGGCAACAGTGACCACTGGCTCTTTCTTACTGCCTGCAGACAATTAACAGGACAGACTTGTGGCTTCAGCATCAAAATGATTAAACCCTGCAATGTCTGAAGGAACTGGAACAATGGCAGTAGTGACATTGGGGTCTTTTTACCAGTTAGCTCCATGATAATAATACGCTTTCCAACTCCAAATGTCGCCATGAACATGATGAACATCTCTCTCACATGCACACAAAAATATACTGTGCTTCCACACTAGTGGTGTCTATGGGTGCATAGTGGGTTATCTTTTACTTATATTGGATTTTTGGAGGTAAGAAGTTTTTTTATTGAGTACTTAAAATGCAAAAAGAAAGAAAGAAAGAGGCATTTTGATGAGAACAATGTTGTGTGGATGCTGTGAAAAAGTTTTGGTGGTGAGCAGCACTGATTCCACAATAAACTCCCCCATGAAAGCACTCTAAATGGCAGCTGTTGCTTTATTCACTTTTGAATTGTGAATGTGAAATCTGCATTGGCCACAATGCTCATTTGCATACAAGCGAATCTCCTTTGATTTCCCTCCCTGCAACATAAATACAAAAACACAGGGCCAAAGCCTTATATTTGAGGAAAGCCTCTAGACTTGTAAGCTAAGTAAAACCAACATGTTAAAGGTGAAAGCTGTTTGGGGCAAGGGAGGTTTAATTGGTAGCAAATAGCACAGATTGGCATGAACCATGGAGTGGAAGCAAATTAGCATATTCTGCAACACCAGTGTATAGATGTCAGAAGTTTCATTTGACTCAGAATGAGAGCGAGTATGAATGCCTTTTAATTCTAGGGACTGAAGACTGGAAAAGGAGGAACCAGATTCAACTGGCATTCTTGGACATGAATATGATGTTGCTTTTTAAAAAGAAAAACACATTGCCTTTAGAGCTGTGGCTGGGTCACTGACTCTCTGCTAAGCTTGCAAAGTACCAAGATGCAATCTTGTGACGTGGAGTTATGCATGTTTAATTCCCATTACAATCTATAGTGTGTACACGCATTACATTTTCTCTGGCTATAATTCATAGGAGATGGACTGAAAAGTACAGAGGGGGACAATGTAGAAGTAGGAGAGAAGAAGAGTTACTATGTGGAGGAACCTTCCTGCGTGTTTGTAAAATATATACGAGGGCCTTCACACAAAGCTATTGGCAACCTAAGTTAAATGGGTTCTTAAAAATCACTTGAAAGGACAACCGTATATAGATCAAGATTAAGACATGGATGTGTTAATGTTCCTTCATTCTCAGCTACAGTGTATGCTGCTGTAACAGTGAGGAATCTGGAGAAGGAGGTACATTAAGTAAAGAATCATTTCTGCTTTCACTTATTATTGATCTTCCCGAGAGGCTCATGAACATTTATGCAGGCAACAGGGATAATTGTGAACAATCCCCAGCCTATCATGCCCAAATACCATCTGAAGTGAAGGTCACCTAAAACCTTTTTGATGGAGCAGGTGTTGTGCACCAAGGATGATGGGTGGAGGCAGAGGCACCAGGGGGAAAAGATGGCACCCTGTACTGCCTGCATAAGCTGCTGCTTTTTTCCCATTTATGAAAAGGTCACAAAGCAAAACATGTGCAGTCAAGACGATCGAGCTCCCCGGAGGCTCTTTTCTCTCTACACCTTAGGAATCAGGTTGCCTACGTCTCTCAACAGGTTCAATCCAGCTTCCAACATTTGATGCAGAACCACAGGGAAAATGTATCCATGCCTCTCACATCAGCATGCTGAAATGTCAAATGATTCATTTCTCAGCATGGAGAGAGAAGAATGCTTGGCATCAGCACTCAAGAATGCACTGCTTCACTGAGAAGCAAAATGGGGAATACTGGGCTCTTAACCTTATGGAACACTGTGTGCGCGAGAAAGAGAGAAAGATGGAGAGAGAAGGCTGCACAGATTCTTATTCTATATATGGTTTGTTCATAACAAGCACAAGATCCACTCTGTTTCACAATACGTATTATCAGGTGAAAGCCTTTGCCTATCATTTTCCCCCTCCAAGCTTGCAGCACAGCGATGGCATAACACACTAATTCAAACTCGCAGCTCACGAAATTCCAGCAGCAAGTCAATCGCCCTGGTTTTCATGCATGATCCACTTGCTTTTTCTTGGCATTTTGATGACGCCTTGACAGATATAACATAGTTTTAGAGAGGGAAATAATGTTAGGGCCTGCCAGTGAAAATGCATGTACACCTCTGATTAAATGGACTGGGAGTTGGGTAGATTTTGCAGAGCCAGGGTCATCAACATTGGAATTTAAGGGGGAGGGGGGAAAACTGTTCATGGTTATGTAATGAAAAAAGCATTATATAAATTAAAGCTCTGCAAAAAAAAAGTGGTTAGGTTATGCCAGCAACTTGTTTCAACCCCTGACTCATGGGGAATTTTATGCCAGCCTGCCAGGCACAGTTGATTACCATTTTATTTCAAATGCAGTGTGGTACAATACTTTCTAAAATTACTTGCCTCTAAGATAGATTCAATTTACCCAAATCATATTTTTCTATCTACTGATAATTGTGCAACTGAATAAAATCCTACTCATGGTGGTCCTGTATTTTTTTAGTTTGCAAGGATTCAAACAAATCCATTTGTTCCCAAATTATTCCCAGTGCCTGCATTTTTGTTTTTAACAGATGGCTGGGCATATTAGAGAGGCAATTTTTAAAAAAACCATATATAGGCTTCATTCATTCCAAATTATCTTCTAAGGGGAAAATGCCAACAGAAACAAATATTCTTGCCTTTTATATAGGAAGTTAGCAAGGACAAGAAGGCTCCCTCCCAAAAAATGGACATCTTGCCCAAATGTGAACAAAAAGAAACAAAATTTTTGGCAAAAGAAATGCAACTGACAGTAAGGGATGTGAAAAAGGAATTCGTGCAGCAGAAGGAAATGGAATGCCATGCAAGCTCCTAAGCATCTGTATTCAACATTTGGAAGGGATATTCTTTCGTGCAATTAATCAGAAAGAGAATACGACTAATCTGCTAATTTTCGTGGCGAATCAAGATTAACACCACGTGCTTATCTGAGGACCAGGATTATTCAATGTATTTTCAGAGAGGAGACTAATGTGTGCAGTTAAAGATGCTGCAAAACTATATGAGGCATAATATGAAATAAAACCTTAAGCAGTGCAAGAGAACCCTGGCAAGTGAAGAACAGGGATAGCAGAAAGAATTCAGAGCATCCTGAAAGCAATTATTCTAGAATAGCCCTCTGAAAAATGGCATTACTCCAGAGTAAGCCATCTGAGGAATGCAGCCAGTTTGTGGGTCACTTGGGTCATTATAATATCGTCAAACGGACCTTCCATTCTTCTTCTTTTAACTTGGTCTGAACAAGTGGCCAGCAAAAGTGAAGCTTTCAGTGCTGTGAAATATTCCATTCAAAAGAAACATTTAATGTTCTGCTTGCTCTTATTCCCCTGGGTGGCTACAGCTGAATAGGCAATTTCTAAAATAGCATTGGCTTGATCTACCTACTTGCTCCCTGTGGCAACATTCATCAGTCAAACCCATTGGATATCAGGAATCAAAATGCTGGCAAAAAAAACCCTTACAAAAAAATTGCATGGCACTCAGAAGTGCTGTGTAAGAGGCTCTTCCGAAACAAGAATAAATTAGGCCATCTATAGCCCTATGGTCAAGTGCCATGGAATCAGTCCTGAGTGATGCAGTGGTTAGAGTGCTACAATGGGGCGCAAATCTATGTAAGAAACATGTGTATTGGGCACCCACACATGCTGCGAAGCACTCCATCTTCATTTTTCCAAGCATGCCTCTGTGCCCATGTAAGTAAACTGGCTGGTTTGCCTTAGTGATGCTCAAGCTATTTGCCCTCTGAGAACGGCACACCCACCTTTATGCTGCACATCCTCTCTGTAGGTGGCACAGCGTGGTCCAAATTGTGTAGATTCAATTGTGAATGGATTAATCTCAGAAGTGGCCCTAGAGATGTCCTACTGATCTCTTCCAATTCTGGGTTCACAAAGTATATGCAGGGAATTATAGGCAGTGCTGGACTAACATATTTGGCCACCTGAAGCCCAGCCCCAGTGCCACCACCCAATAGGGCCAAGTATTTAAATAATGGTTCCTGCCTTCATCTCTTCCCACCTTATGGCGCTATTTGGAAAACAACAACAACATCCCTTTCCCCAGCCACATGGCAGAGCCAGATCTGACTGTATAAGACAGAAAAAACTCTCCATCACAGGCGCCCTAACTTGGGAGCCATTTTCTTCAGTAGACGATGCCAGGGAAAACCTGTGTCAGGGTGCAAGGACACAAATACATCCTCATAGGAAATCATCCTTTCTTCCACTGATTTCTATCATCTTATAGAGCTCTCAGTTTCCTGGTTGTAGTTTATATTGTTGATGAATATTCTTAGAACTGGGGAATCAATATAATTTAAGCTTTTAAAACCTTGGTCGGCTGAGCTAATATAATTCTACATACGCTACAACAAAATGTCCTTGAGTATGCATCATCCTGTATCTTACATCGTTGCCAGTTAAATGGCTCCTGTGATTAAAATAATTAATGAACTTCACAGCCTCCTACTCTTTATGTCTTCCATAAAATGGATAACATTTATTTAGCACTCAAACTGTTAAAGAGTACAAATCTCATCTCTTTGCTGGCAATTGAAATGAGGGTTTAAAAAGAAGACTGATTCTTTTGTCTGTTGAGAACATGCTCAAGACTTTGACCTCCAAAACTCCATTAACTTTAAGTCAGATGCTTTTGCTACCCAACGAGCCTGCATTTAGAGCCCCTAAGTAGAGCTTACCCTCAACATTGTAAGCAGCAAGGAGTCCCATCACATGATACCAGTGTAAGATACCAGCAGTGTAAGAGCTGCTTTTCCTTGGCTTTCTCTCTTGTTCCAGAGATGTATGTGTACACTGTAGGGTAACCCGCCTCATATAGCCAGCATATTTGAATCGAATTAATGCATAAAGGGGTTAAAACCACAGAGTAAGCTGTCCTGCAAGGCTTTGCCTATGTCACTCCCCCTCACCTTGGGATGACATCATAGGTAACCAAGCCTTTGCTATTCTCTCTTCCCCAGGTGAATTCAGTATATGAAGAGCTCTGAGCTGGTTGCTCCAGACAGCTACATGGCTTTAACCATCCTTTTTGTTTCTTCCTTTCTTAAACCACAGATTTTGATCGGCAGTAAACATTAGCAAAAGCCTGAAAGGATAGCCATATTTTAAAATGGAGCCTACATATTTTTCCCAATCATTCTTATGTGAAATAGGAAGAATATACATATATATTTAGACAAGTTCCAACACACTTAGCCAATGTTTTTCTCTCACCCATTCTGCTATGTATATTTATAATCCTTTCCCCCAGTCTTTTTTCATCTACAGTGGTACCTCGGGTTAAGTATTTAATTCGTTCCGGAGGTCCGTTCTTAACCTGAAACTGTTCTTAACCTGAAGCACCACTTTAGCTAATGGGGTCTCCTGCTGCTGCTGCGCCACCGGAGCACAATTTCTGTTCTCAGCCTGAAGCAAAGTTCTTAACTCAAGGTACTATTTCTGGGTTAGCAGAGTCTGTAACTTGAAGCGTATATAACCTGAAGCGTATGTAACCCGAGGTACCACTGTATTTCCTATTAAACATTTTTTTGTTTACTTTAAATCAATATGACTGTTTGGTTTTCTTTACCTCCCCACCCAGCTATGATGCTTCATTCTGAACATTTTGTTGAAGGAAGTACCGTAATCTAGAATCGCATATACTATAAAGCAGGCAGGTTTTATAATCTTCTTTTTCAATGAGCATTGATATTGGCATCTAGAAAGGAAGGCTGGCAAATACAGAATTTTATTGCACATCAAACTACAGGAATGTAATTTTTCTAACAAAATTCCTTCTTATTTAATGAAATTAAGCATGTACCTTAACTGAAACACCTTAGAATTGCATTCATCATTCTAAACAATATCACAATCCTACCTGAAAACATAAAGGAAGCTGCTCATATAAAGCACCCACTTTTCTTCAGGACTTTATAACCTAGGTTGCAAGTATCAGCTTTTCCTGTGGTCTTAATCACCACTTCTCCATCCTTGTGCAAGTTAATCATTCCACAACTTGCATTTTAAATCTAAGTTTTATACCATGGGTAGGCAAACTAAGGCCTGGTGGCCGAATCCGGCCCAATCACCTTCTAAATCCGGTCCACAAATGGTCCAGGAATCAGCGTGTTTTTACATGAGTAGAATGCGTCCTTTTATTTAAAATGCATCTTTGGGTTATTTGTGGGGCATAGGAATTCGTTTGTTCACCCCTCCCCAAAATATAGTCCAGCCCCCCACAAGGTCTGAGGGACAGTGGACCACCCCCCTGCTGAAATAGTTTGCTGACCTCTGTTTTATATCTTATATTTGGTATTTCACTTGATCTTTTATCTTCCTGTCGTTAGTATCCACTTTGCCATGGTTTACATGTGGAGACCATTCCATCTTCCCAATGTTCAAACCTTAAAGGCAACTGGGGTCAAATACATGTTCCTCATCTCTTAATTACATCTTCACTCATCTCTTGTAAATATCTTCTACCATTTAATAATATTATTTCATTCAATTGGATCTTTGCTGCCAGCTGCCCAAAACATTGACCAGCACAGCCTTGTTGTTTTAATACTTTTTCTACATTGTTAACTCAAAAGTGAGGTACTTCTAATGTGATTTCCTTCCTTTTGTGTTTTGTGTGCGTGCGTGCATGTGTGCAAATACACTTATTCTACTGCTTTTCAGTATGCTGACTTTTTTTGTTTCTTTGCTAACATTTGGTAATCTCGTCTGAGGTAGGTAGTTAATTAACATGATGTGACTAAATGGTGTGGCGTTTAGCAAGAGCAGAAAAGCAGTCCAAGATAAAAGGAGCTGTAGCTTTGTCAACTCTGACTTCTCAAGACCCAGATTCCTTTTTAGAAACAAAATCTGGTGGAGAAATGATCTCACTTAATAAAACCTTCCTTCCTTCCTTCCTTCCTTTCATGAGCCAAGTATCCAGGCTTACATCAATTCCAGCTTAAACTAATTCTGAATTCTACATATGCACCTATTTCATTAAGATTGGCTATAGCTTGCCTGCATGGGAACACAAAAACACAAGTTTGTGTGATGATCTATGTGCACCTTGCACTCCCCCCTCCACTTCTTGGTACTTCAAGGTGTTTTCTATATAGGAAATTTCTAACATTTTACTTAGCCCTAAATCAGGGACATTAACTAGACTAAGATACATTAGCCCCTGGTCTGGGGGAGGCTCATGTCCCTCTCTGCTGTTCGCTTCAGTAATACCCATACACATTAAAACACACCATAGTTAACCAGACAACTAAAGATGGAAAGCGGCAATGATTAAAAATTCAGAAGGTAGAATTGCTCATCTTAGCAGTGCATTGGCAAGAATGTATGCCAAGGGAGAGGAGGGGAAATGCAATGAAAGAAGCTGTGAAAGTATCACATTGAAAAGCAAGGTGGTGACAATTGCATGCTGTAAATCTGTTCTGACTGCACCTGGAAGGCTGAATTCAGCTCACAGCACCAGATTGCCAGAAAGATTTCAGAAAAGAGTAGGATAACCTAGACTCATAAGGACACACTTGGAAAGGTAAAGGAATTAAGCCTATATATTGCCAGGTAAGGAGTGGCTTGCAGCCGTTATAAGGACAGGCTACCGACACCTGATACTACAAATACCTGTGTGTGTGTGTGTGTGTGTGTGTGTGTGTGTGCGTAGATGCAAAAGAGACTACTGTAAAGGAAAAGAAATGGAGTGAGACTGGAGAGTCAGTACCTGGTTTGGATTAGGAATATCCCTTTTCAACAACAATTTACCTTTCCCTGGGGCGCAGAACAGAAGCAACTCTAAAACTGGATTTTATGGAAATCTAGCATGGTGAATAACCTTATCAGCATTGAGGGAAGCTAATGAGCTAATTTGAAAAATGATTTGCATGTCATTTGCAAAAACACGATGGATTTCAAGCCATTTTCAGTAGGCATGACTCATTTATTCTGCCACATTCCTGTTCTGGAACTGTTAGTCCTTGATATTCAAAGCTTATGGTTATATCCAAAGTAGTCCTGAGTAATGTCTCCCATCAGTCCAAGGGGCACCCCCACTTTCCTCCCCCTCTCCCCCCATCCATTCTAGGGATTCCCTTAACTCTCTGGAACAGATTTGAGGAGAGTTGAGGGGGAAAGCCCTGTTGTGCACTGATGCATCCTTGCACTGATGGGATGCATTAGATGGATACCACCTCAGGGTTGCCACCTCATAAAGCTAAGGAGTTCTTCTTCTGAACAGTGCCTGAACAGTGCCTGGGAGCTCCACCCAAGTTTCTCAGAGCTCCCCAGAGGAAGAGGAAGGTGCCAATGCATTACATGTATAAATAGTAAAAGAACACAGTTTATGTGATAGATAAATAAATAACTCAATGCGCAAATTTCTGGAATATAGGAATTAGCATTTTCAGTTTCTCAGCTTAGCACAGGATGATAAAATGGGGGAGAACCTTGTGTTCCTTGGAGGACAGGCAGGATATAAATGTAATAATGTGAAGTTTCAAGTGACGTAACAAAAATAGGTAGCGGAAGGAAGAGAATGTGTAGTTTTGTAGCAGCACTACTTGAAATGTGTTTTCCTTAGCAGCAAATCTCTACAGACAAATTCTACAAGAGGATTTCCATTAGGCTCTGGTAACAAAAGCTGTGGCCTGCCTTGCATGTTGCACTAAGCCTTAGCTTAGGAGAAATCTGAGTTCTAAGAGATGAACTCACAGCTGCTTTGTTCCTCCCAGGTCCTCATTTGCTGCCATGCTTTACTGAGCCAAATTTGGCTTAGTGTGCCATCCAAACCCAGACTCAAGAGTAAGCTCTCTTGAGACTAACCATAAATTGTGACAAGCTTGTGGTTCGTCTAGGGAGGACATACTATAAGCCTGAGTTTGGGCAACGCTAAGGTCAACCTTTGGTTTAGTGGAAGATGGTGCAGCAGCAGAAAAAACCAGGAAGAAAGGAAGAAAGTGGATGTCAGTTCCTCTGAGAGAGTCTGCACTTTGGTGCAAAACCAGACCTTGGCTTAGTGTGGTGTGGAAACCAGGCAAATTAGCATTTAACTGCAACTGTGGCATGAGTTTTTGCAGGATAGAGCACACTTCATCTGGACACATGTGGTTTTTGCTTTAACAACAAACTTTGTTCCTTCTTTTTTTGGGAGGAATGCACAACCTTTCTGCTTTGTTCCTTCCTCTTCTCCTAAATTAGTCACGAAATCTTCCTAACCGGAAGGCTGTCACATGTAAACTGAACAGCAATTTGTATTTTTGAATGATCTCCTTGTTTTCCAGTTGTACCTTGGGGAAGATTCCTATCGCTGTTTACTCTCCAGGCTGGAGATTGATGTGAGCAATCACATAGACCTCTCCTGGCCTGCATGCCAACAAGCACCCAAGCTTCCCTTTCTGCTTCTTTAGACTACCAACTATTAATTACCATTAATGGTAATGGTAACTACCATTACCAGATTTGTAGGCTTGCTTCTGTCTTCTCTGAGATCTTGAACTGGGGGCATTAAGAGAATAACCAAATGGTTGACAGGCGGTGATTCACACAACTTTATATTTTCATCAGTAGCATCTGAGGTGCAAAGTCATGCACCCTCCCCTAAAGTTCATTTTTATTCAAGCTTGGGGCAAAATTGTCCTTTCAGATCTGCACCACAAATGTTAATTTGTAAATGCTTCTTTTCCTTCTGTGATCTCCCATTAATGTCAATGAGTTGTGTGTTTGCCAGTTTACAGAACAAACAAACAGACCCAAATGAAATGCTCCATTAGATATCTTGATTCTCATGGTCAGATGCAACGTTATGACCAACTTGTGATGTTCTTGCATTCATCAGTGAAGGCAGTTGCTAGAGTGTCCTTGCTAGAACAAAGATTTGTGATATTCAAAGCAAGCCTGCCTAGTGGGCCTCTGTATGAAGGGTGATAGTCAACTAAGTTTTATGCAGAGTAGACCCACTGAAATAGATGTACCTAACTTTGTCACACTTGTTAGTTTTAGTGGATCTCTGCTGAGTAAAACTTAGCTGAAGCTGGGATAGCTCAGTTTGGAGATCATGAGACTTAATCTCAGGGTTGTGGGTTTGAGCCCAACATTGGGAAAAAGATTCCTGCATTTCAGGGAGTTGGACTAGATGACCCTCAAGATCCCTTCCAACTCTACAAATCTATGATTCTGTGAATGCCAACGTAAGTTGCTCCTATTTCCCAGAGCACTTCCTTTGCCCCTGGCTGCCTTTGCTGTTCTGCCGCAGCTCAGGACTCTACCCTGCCACTTCCTTTCATCAATGAATTTTCATTCCAAATCTGTTGGTGCCTCTTAAAGAGAGATATCCACCTCACTGGATCAACAGTGAGCCTCCTTTTGTGATATGACAATTTCCTCTGGTGTAGTGTCAAATATCAAAGTGCAGGAGCTCAGCATGGTAGCCTCCATAGCCTTGCACAACAAGTCAAGTCCAAAAATGTAGATATCTGTTTTGATACATATATATACACACCAAAGAGCAGCAGTATATAACATAACATCCAGTTTACGTATTAGGTTTAGCTGACAATTATAGAATAATGAGCATGCAAAGAGTGGTATAGTGGAATCCTGGGGAGACTTTGGCTTCACATCCCTAAACAACCATGTGTCATGACTGCAATTCTGGGAGTAAGCTCTGCTGCACTCAGTGCTGCTGCTGATTGCATAGATTCTATTTATAAAATACCTTGAGCTTTAGAAAAAGAAATTCAGCTGGCTGAAATGCAACATTTAACTTTTGATTAGAAATGTAGACATCTTGCAGAAAGGTGTTAATTAGAAATGTTGACTTCTTGCACAGATCTTGAGCCAGCTGAAATCCAACCTTTAGCTTGTAATTAGAAATGCAGACAAATTTGCAAAGGGATGTTACCCTTTAAACTGATAGTATGAAACAGGAACTCCATGAAAGAAGTCTGTTAGATATTTTTGTCATTCTCTGGCTTCTTCCATGCTAATTTGTCACAAACAACACTGAAACTTGAAAGTCTCATTATCACCTCATTCACCTGCCAGAGCAAGGGGAGCCCACAATTACTCCAGCAGCAGATTACATCATCACTCCTGCTCTCAAGAAGAAGAAGAAAAGCCTCAGAGCTGCACCGCCACCTGCATTCCTGTTCCACTACAGCACCAGTAATGTCCTCCTATCAAAACTGAAAATCATTTGGCAAAGAAACATGCCAGTTCAAGTGCTAGTGTCTTAGTACGTGGAGTGCAAGATAAATAGATAGATGCAGCTATAGCTACAAAAGTGGCAAACATGTTTTGCATTACATCTAACATATGGGACTCCAGACAGACACAGAACTGGTAAGTGGGAGGATTCTGTTTTAACATAGATGCATTTTAGAGCATTTGATGTGAAAAATGTTTGCATTGAGTACAGTTTTTTAAAAAATAAAATAAAAAATAGCATAAACTTAGAAAGATACAGGAGGAAAAATTGCAGAGGTGGTTCATAGATAATCTGGGTCTGACCAAATTTAAAGGACGTAGTTACATGAAAGCTTGTTGTTTCCATTTTACAGATGGGTTGCTGAGGCTGAAACTGAATGAGTTGCCCAAGGCCTCCGAGAAAGAGGTGAGTGTTACACCCAGAATGTTTAGATCCAACAGCTATTGGATAAAGTGATAGACATATATCCCTGTTGCACGGCGGGACTAAATATCTAAATGGTATCCCACAAAGTTAAAAAAACACAAAACACCCTCCTCTTGCATACTAGACTCCTATAAATAGGGAATCCTTTAAGCTCAAACATTTCATTCCCCATTTGCATTTTAGAATGGTATATTCCAGCCACATCTATATCACACAGGGCTGCAAATTATGCCATTTTGTTGTTTGTCATCCACTACATCACACTGGCTGTAATTGCAGAATGAAAGGGGTATTGTGAGCTCATAAGCTGTAGACTGGATCTCTATTTAAGGGCACACTTCCCTCCTTACTACCATATGAGGAATAACCAGGGTTTGGACATTTGTTTTACAGTAATCTGGACATTTACACATAGGCCATCAAGAAAACAAATCCTGTTAAGAAGGTTGATCCTACTAGCATTGACATACATTTTGGAGAGGAATTTTTGCTAGCCCCTGGTGACTTTCCTGATTATTTATAGGAGTACTGAACACATAGCAGGCAAATTATGTGTACGCATAGAACAGAAATTCTAAAAAGCTCTTTGGTTCCACCCCCTCCTTTATCAGCATGAAGCTCCCCTTAACAGTAATAGTCTGCTGCCCCCCAGGGGCAAGAAATAACATGTAGCCATGGTCTCTGTGTGACCTATATCAGTATCAAGCAGAAGTCTCTGATTCAGCCGTATGTACTGAGCTTCATGGTTAAGCAAACTCAGTTGTTCAGGGATATTGTCTGAGGTGTGTGTGTTTTTTTAATATGTTGCTATTAAATTGCATTGAAAGAAAGCTTGAAAGTTAGCATGGAAAGTTTGTGTTATTCTGACTTCATTTGGTGATATGCACGTTTATTAACTAATCTGTCTGCCTTGACAAAGCAAACCTTGGAATAGCATAATACATATGTATAGAGAAATTTACATGTTTACAGAAACAGCTATGCTGATGTCAAGAATCATCAAAAGGGTTATTTGCTGCTAATGAGCATTCATTTGAGCAGTAATATATGTGCCTAAACAAAAAGGGATGCAATGGTTGTGATTGTTGCCCTTTTCCCTTGCTGATGAACAAATACTGCCCAGCTTAGGGGAAGGAAAGGTTGTTTATTAAAATACATGAGGCTAATCTACAACACAGTTGTGATACTTGTGACTATTCAAAAGTTCAGCTGCACATCAGATCTGCTTTGCTAACACTCTTTCTCCAAAGGACAACTGAAAGTTAGAAACAACGCTCTGGAAGCCTGGGATGCAAAATGCCTTTTGTTTCAGCAGTTACCATTTCACAGCTGCATGTTTGTATTTGCCATATTTGCATCCTAACCTTCCACAAAGGAACACAAGGCAGCACTCAAGGGGTTATCCCATTTTATTCCATAACAACCCTGTGAGATGTTAACTTGCCCATGTCGTCTCAGGGGTCTGAATCCAAGACAGTTGCTCTTTTCTTTCCTTTCTCTCTGACTCCCTTCCTTTCCATGACAATAATGTCATGTGCTAGCTTGCTCCAGGTTCAGATTTGTGCAACTGCAACCAATTCAAACCAAATAATTTGGACAGTTGCCATCTTAAAGTGTTTGGACATCCAGAAAGTTGCAGAATTATAAGACCATGTACTTGGGGTCAGGATCTGGGTCTGTGGTGCTGTGTATTTGTAAATGTGTCTATTTAGTGGCATCTATGCACCAGCTTGACGCGGTTGGCGCTGTGGTCTAAACCACAGAGCCTAGGGCTTGCCAATCGGAAGGTCAGCAGTTTGAATCCCCACGACAGGGCAGGAGCAGGGACCGAACAATGGGAGCTCAGCCCGTCGCGGGGATTCGAACCGCCGACCTTCTGATCGGCTCTGTGGTTTAACCCACAATGCCAATAGGTACCTAACTTTAACCATACATAGGATTCCGTGCAGTCTTTTAATTTATGTTTCTAATCCCAGTGCTTCTATACATTCTGACACATATGTTCCATTAAAAGTTTTCTTCTGAATGAAAGTGATGTTAGAAACATCTAGTTCTATCACTGATCTGGCAATCTTGCTTCACATAATACACGAAATGACTTTCATCTTAAACCAAATGCAATTTGCCAAAGTGTGGTACACAATGAAATTATGCAATAGACGTTAAAACATCCATCAATTTCAAATTTTTATTTGTTCAAAAAATTAAATTACAGGGGTGAACTCAGAGGAAAATACATTTCGGGAGGAAAGTACTTGTGATACAGGGAGTCCCCTCTTACATTAATTTTCATTTATGGTGAGATGAAGTTTGAAATTAGATTCAGATTGCAAATTACAGCTTCATACAGGCTCCCTGTTGCTTGCATTGAAATGCTTGGATTCCTGAAGATGAAACAATTTTGTTTCCTGTAATAAGGCTGCAAGAGCCATATGTCCCACTGGTAGAATAATAATAAGTGAAGTAAAGGAGACAGGCCTTTTTTATTCAACTTGGTAAACAACCAGGATTATATTAAGCTAGAAAATCATGCATGGAAAGAGAATCTGTCATATAGCAGGCTTAAACTTAATCCTGAGTTTACAGATATCTTGTCTCTTCAGATTCCTCAGCACCTGATAAAAAAAAAAACAGGACTGAAATGCACAGAATCGACTTGTCAATAGTGCGTGTGTGTGTTTTAAAACATTGATTTCTTAGATTTCCACACACTGTCAATATTTTCCCTTTCTAATTCTGGTTAATTTTTTATATTGGTGAAATGACTTGGTATCCATTTTAGAGAAATGTCTTTTCAAAGGTTAGTTTGCCAACAAATTAGACTGTTTCAGCATTCAGTTAACTTGCTTGCAATAAATGCAATGTAGACACACAGTTGCTTACAGTGTTTCATCTCTGGGAATATATTATGCACACAGTTATTATAACTATTGCAACAGTTTGTGCCATTAGATAGATAGATAGATAGATAGATAGATAGATAGATAAATAAATATTTATATCGCATCTGTAACCAAGGTTTGCCGTTCATGGTTTGTCGGGAGCAAGACAAACTAGGATTTTGGATGCCATGCTAAGCCAAATGAATCTATGTCTTAGCTCACAGCAGAAGGACCAGGAGAGGAGCACAGCAGCTGCCATCTCCTGGAACTATCAGACTTGTCTGTTCGTGGTAAGGCACGATTTGGCTTACCATTATGTGCAAACCAGCTTGCTGTTGTGCTAAAAGCATGCAGTGGAATCCAGGCCCTTTTAACTCTTGGCTGAGTATAGAAACTTGGCTGTGTCAATTATTTAAAAGTTCTAAAGGCTGAAGAACTGCACCTTCCCTCCCACATTGCAGGCTTTAGCTGATGGTTGCCCATCCTATCACAGGTACTGCACACATTGTTTTGGGAGGGGGAGGCATTTACTATTTGGGCTAGAGGATTCTTAAGGTCGCTTCCAACTCCACAGTGTTATGATTCTGTTCAGCAAAATCCCTTGGGCTGGCCCAGAACAGGTGACACAACAACATGCTTTGTCTCTCTGTCTTTAAAGCAGCCACAGTGCCTGCTTTAAAGTGAATGGAGAAAAGTTTTTCTCCTTCTCTCATAATACTAGAATTCATGGACATCCAAGCTGAGTGTTGGAAGATTCAGGACAAAGAAAGAAAGAATTTTAACCCCCATGAAGTGCATAGTTAATGTTCCCTCATAGCCACCAACCTAGGTGCCTTTAGATGATGATTGAACAATTTCATAGAGGATAAGACTATCAATGCCTACTAGCCTGGATGGCTGCCTCCACAGCTGGAGGCAACAATGCTTATGAAGGGGAGAGTACTCTTGGGCTTGTGTCCTCCTTGCATGCCTCCTATACTAGGCATCTGGTTGGTCACTGTGAGAGCAGGAGGCTGGACTATTGAGAACTAGTAGTTCCAGCTTGTGCACAGGTTACTTCCTTTTGGAAACTGCCTAACCACTTTTGCCATAAGTCATTGGTTTATGGATTCTTCTGGATTATCCAGTTCCAAGGTCACCCATGCTTGCACCCACATGAAGATCACAGGTGCCACTTGGAAAGCAAAACAAGGGCCTCCATACTGCTGTATTTCAAAATGTGGAAGGCATACTAATATCTCTTTGACCTCTTCTCCCCAAAGAGTTCTGATATGTTGTGATACTTTGATCTGAAAAAGAGGATGGCTGAGGGGAAAATATAACATACAGACAGACCCTAGGGATGCGGGTGGCACTGTGGTCTAAACCACTGAGCCTCTTGGGCTTGCTGATCAGAAGGTTGGCGGTTCGAATACCCACGACGGGGTGAGCTCCCATTGCTCTGCCCATCTCCTGCCAGCCTAGCAGTTCAAAAGCATGCCAATGCTGCGGCGGGAAGGTAAACAGCATTTCTGCATGCTCTGGCACTTGTCACGGTCCTCCATGCACCAGAAGCAGTTTAGTCATGCTGGCCACATGACCTGGAAAGCTGTCTGTGGACAAACACCAGCTCCCTTGGCCTGAAAGTGAGATGAGCGCCACAACCCCATAGTCGCCTTTGACTGGACTTAACCATCCAGGGGTCCTTTACGTTTACCTTTACATTTACAGACAGACCCATATAAGCAATGAAACAAAAGTCTGCTTACCACTTCAAGCAAAGAGAATCTGCCGCATCAATCAAAAGCTCTTATTCCACCTCTGGAAGAAAGAGTTTCATGAAGCTAAATGCCACCTCCCACCATCCAGCTTCTACTTTAATTCAACTATTGTAGCTGTAAACGTGGCTGCTTTATATTTTCAGTTCTCCCATCATTTCCTGGGTTTAGCCATTACTCAGAAACAGGGCTAATGCACTAGATGTCTTAGCAAATTCATCACTCTTATTGTGTCTGCTTCTAGTCATATGGTCTGTAATAGATATTTCATATTTCACTTTCCTTTCTCTCTCTCTCCTATCTCTTTGTCCTTTCCTAATCACCATCCCCAACAATATTTGCCAGGAGGTACATTTCTCCAGCATACAGTTTCCTGTGGATTCTAGATTAGATACCATTTCTACTCCCTGATGTACCGTATTGTATACTGCTGACTTATGTAAACGACATTGTTGTAAACTGATAAGGCTTTGCATTCTGCTCTTGTATTCATCTCTACCTTCTCACTAATTTCTTGCTAGGGTACTGCCAAAGATTTCAGCTCTGTTTTATTTAACTCCTCAGGGCCCAAACAGATGTTACAAGAGACACAGAATTGCCACTGCTCTGTATGTCTTCGTTTTCTTTCTTATAGCATCTAATACAAACAATGCATGACATTATTGCACTGTGCTCCTGCCTCCACTGCTATCCAATGACGTAAGGAGGAGTAGGGAGATGCAAAGTGCAATTATATCAAGTTAGCATCAGACGTTCCAAGAAACAGTCAAGTGACATAGGGCAGCAGCATCTCTGTTTCTCTTTTAATTGCTTATTCAGAACTCTGGAAAATAATTTAAAGTGTGTGATGTGTGCAAAAGTCTGTTAAAAACAGATAGTGAGATACCATGTTACCAGCAACCTGCAAAGACATTGTTGATGGGGATATGACATATTTCTTGTTATCATTATTGTGTTGGAAATGGCTGAGGCTAGATAAGACCTGCACAGCTTGTGAAGTCCATGCTATTTTTGCATTTAGTATTATCAGTTTTAGCAAAACTAAAGTCCTCCCCACCCATCACAGATAAGGCACATTCCTTTTCCCAAAGAGCCTGTCATCCAAAGATGAGGCACACAAAGCAAGACAAAAGATAGCTTTTTCAAAATGAGCATAGATATTGTTGATTAGAAAGATGTGCTTGCAATTAGACATCACTGTGGCATTTCAGTGGCAGGCTTGGAATAAGATCCAATATGAATTCCATCATCAGTTTAGCAGGAGCTATAGGTGCTGTTGTAGCACTGATTTCCTCCATCCTTACTGTGCCATTGCTGGAAAACATTGATGTTGCATTGTGGAGGGCACAAAAGAGGCAGAGTTGCTTAATGTGGGTAAACAGTATCTCCTTCTGGAGCCAGCTATCCAAACAGGTCTCAAACCACTCTTGGAGTGCCCACTCCCACCTCTGACAGCCACTCCAGAAGAATACCACAAATGATGGTATTTAAGGTCACCGGAAGATTGAAGGGAATCACCATGGCAGGGAGAGAATCGGGGAATTGTAGAGTTGGAAGGGGACCATGAGGATCATCTGCTCCAACCCCCTGTAATGTAGAAATCTTTTGCCCAGCATGGAGCTCAAACCCACAACCCTGAGATTAAAGAGCGTATCTCTCCTGACAAAGGTGACCAATGTGGTTTGTGTGCCAAAACCAAATCTGAACCCAGACTGAAACTGATTCAGAAATTCGTTCTCATCCAATAGTGCCTGGATTTGGTCAGCAACCACACTTTCAAGAACCTTGACTGGGAAGGTCTAGGTCTATAATTATTCAAGAGCAAGATACCCGCACGCGTACAAATGTCCGGTCCATGTCCTTGAGCCATACCAGCTGAAGCTGATCCTGAGGGTTCCACAGGCTTATTTGGGCCAGCATGCAAAAGGCCACAAACCATACAGAAATCTCTGTAGGACAGCATATAGGTAATGCAGTGGATGCAGCAAAAAGAGAGAGAAAATATCCACAGCCTTCACTGCCACTGATCATGAGCACACACTAGGCTTGTCATGGCGGCAATGAAGTCCAGAGCTGCTCTGGATCTGGTGGTCTCAACATGGATATTGAAATCCCCCAGTACTAGCAGCTCAGAGGTTTTCAGTACCACACTTAAGACCCCATGTGTTACATCTAGGCAGCATGTTTATTGTCAATGTTATTACTATTATCATTTATGACCACTACAAGGAGCAGTAACACAGAAAAGTGCTTTTCAGAAGCTTGAGTGAAGTGAATGTAATTTTTAAAGTAACCCAGTCCTTGGTGTATAGGGTTGCCATATTCCCAAAAGTGAAAATCCGGACAAAGTTATTTTCTTAAAGAATTGCCCTAGTTACTGGACATTTTGCCAGTTCTAGAGAAAACTGCCCAGATACCATTTTGACAGTCTAATTCCAGGACGTATCCAGGAAAACTTGGATGTATGGCTATACCATACTACTTTGGTATGCTATTCTACTTTGAGATAGCAAAATTCTCTACCCGCTTCATGCCATGCATAGGCATAACAATTCTGACAGATAAGGTTACCGTATTTTTCGCCCTATAGGACGCACCGACCCATAGGACGCACTTATTTGGGGGGGGGGAATAAAGGGAAAAAATTATTCCCCCCCAAGCCCCAAAGAGCAAAGAAGCCAAGACAGCGAGCGGGATGGATCCCGCTCGCTGTCCTGGCTTCGTTTTTTAGCCTCGGGGCTGGGGGTCCGGGAGCGAAGGCGAGGTTGCGACCCCAGCTTCCCCCGACCCCAGCCCCCTGAATGGGTTCGGGAGCGATGGCGAGGTTGTGCAACCTGTGTACATTAACTGTTTCTTAGATGATTTATACCTCACACTGGATGCTTCAGCAGCAGGCAGCAGGTACCCCTGCCCGTACGGGCCAGTCTTGACAGACTCTGGGGTTGTGCGCCCATCTCACTTAAGAGGCCAGGGGCCAGCGCTGTCCGGAGACACTTCCGGGTCACGTGGCCAGCGTGACAAAGCTGCATCTGGCGAGCCAGAGCCGCACACGGAAACGCCGTTTACCTTCCCGCTGGTAAGCGGTCCCTATTTATCTACTTGCACCCGGAGGTGCTTTTGAACTGCTAAGTTGGCAGGCGCTGGGACCGAGCAGCGGGAGCGCACCCCGCCGCAGGGATTCGAACCGCCGACCTTTCGATCGCAAATCCTATGCACTGAGGCTTTAACCCACAGCGCCACCTGCGTCCCTGACACACACTGGATGCTTACACTATTATAAATGAGATTCCTCACCAAATTCAAACAAAACAGAAAAACCACCCTTTAAAATGACAAAAAGGGTACACCTCACCTGAAAGCAGCCACAATTATAGCCATAAAACCCACACTAAAACCTACACGATTGCTGAAATAAGTTGAATTTACACTTTCCCAAAAACTAGCAATACAGCTGGCACTGCAAATTTCTGCAGGACAGTATAGCCAAAGTGTAGGGGCAATTGCTGAGAATGCCCTGTTCCTTGTCCCCATCAGTAAAGATGGGATTGAGCATACAGCTTCCTCAGATGATCTTATTGTACAAGGAGGTCCATGTCAGAGAAGAGTATCCCCTAAGTAACCAGAGCCCAGGTGATTTAATAACCCAGGATGATCAGTCAGATGTTACAAGATGTAAGAATTGTGCAAAGTATCAGTGAGACCAGTACACTTATGTGAGGGTGTGGCCTGACCACAGAACTATTAAGAACCATTTTAAGAACTGAAAATGGTAGGAACCAGCTTAGGAGTAATCTAACCTAAATGTTAGAGTGAAAAACAACAGAGAAGATGCAAGGAATACTTGGCATGTGCAGCAAAAAAGAAACAAAAAAAGCCTTGGTGCTTCCAAAGACTGTGATTGGATGAGAGATGGTGGGGTGATGAAATGGCAGGAGATGGTTGGGGAGAAGATGAAACAGCCAGGATGATGTATTTGTCCTATATTGGGCGTGTGCTAATGGATGTGCTCTCACAGACTCTTTTGGACTCTGTCAGGTAATGCATTACTGAATAAAGTCTGACTAATTAGGAATCTGGTGTGAGCCTCCCTGTTGAACCCCCAAAGGGAGTTTCTCCCACATTCATCAATGAACATTAATGATAGGAGATGGTTTCTGAACAGTTTCAAATCTCTCTTCAGCTTTTGGAATATAATACCCATCATAATTTGGAAGAGTAAGGGCCGGGGAAACAATTCTGCAGTTTTGACCAAAGAGAAACTAGAGACTAAGGCTGTAAATCTAAACACACTTACATAGGAATAGGTCTCACTGAATCCATGGGACTTTTATGAAACACTACAGAGAATGATGTAAATGTTACAGAGCATACTTGCCTGGGAGTAAATAGGCACATCTGAGTAAACATGCATAAGATTGTGCTGAAAGGTTCAAACTTCATGTGTGCTGTTATTTCCTTCCCTTCTGTAGAACAACCAAAATCAGCTTGAATAGGCTGTAAGTTGAGTGCGGAAACCAGTTGCTTGATCATATTCCTCCAGTTGCTTTTCAGCTCAGACACACCCATCCCAAGCTGCTTCTTCACTTGTATGGGGCAATGAGTGGTGATGAGCTGGAGAGGAAGCATGAATGCCTCTCTTTACCTACCCTTCCTCCAGTCCTGAATGCAACCTACCCGGGCTGGTTTTGATTTAGAAGAAGAAGAAAAACACAGAGAAAAGAAGTGCATAACTCTGTGGAATATATAGTTTGAGCTTGACAGAGAATTAGGAGGTAGTTAAAGGAGAAGTACCTTGTGGCTTGCTTTGATGCTGGCATAGCAGTTTTTGCTGCCTGCAATATGAGTGCCTCTTTGCTTCCAGTATGCTCTGCTTGTGTTACTAACGTGCAAACACATACACACAAAGGAAACTAAACCTTGGAGTACTAAATCTGGGGACTTCTCACTGCTTGGGAAAGAGAGGCGCACAAACAATACAGTGGTACCTCGGGTTACATACACTTCAGGTTACAGACTCCGCTAACCCAGAAATAGTACCTCAGGTTAAGAACTTTGCTTGAGGATGAGAACAGAAATTGTGTGGCAGCGGCACAGCAGCAGTGGGAGGCCCCATTAGCTAAAGTGGTGCTTCAAGTTAAGAACGGACCTTCAGAATGAATTAAGTTCTTAACCCGAGGTACCACTGTATATCTGGTGGCCCAAACTCTTTTGGCTAAAGCCTTATTAGCTTCAGTGGGACCATGTGCATTTGAACCCTGACTGAATTACTCTCAAGTGTGTATTCCACAAGAATTGAAGCCACCCTCAAACCATTTTAAACTCTCTGAAAGCTATCCTCTGCCTCCATCTTTAATAGTCAATCTGATAATGCATTATCTGCAGAGGTCCCTTGATGGTTGATGAGGGGCACTAAGCACTTTGCTGAAGAGAACAAACACAAACAGTAACTACCACATAACCACATAACACCGGTCTTGAAAGACCTACACTGGCTCCCAGTACATTTCTGAGCACAATTCAGAGTATTAGTGCTGACCTTTAAAGCCCTAAACAGCCTCGCTCCAGTATACCTGAAGGAGAGTCTCCACCCCCATCGTTCTGCCCGGACACAGAGGTCCAGTGCTGAGGGCCTTTTGGCTATTGCCTCCCTGCGAGAAGCCAAGTTACAGGAAACCAGGCAGAGGGCCTTCTCGGTATTGGCACCCACCCTGTGGAACGCCCTCCCACCAGATGTCAAAGAGGAAAACAACTACCAGACTTTTAGAAGACATCTGAAGCTTTTAATGTTTAATAGACTATTGTATTTTAATATTCTGTTGGAAGCTGCCCAGAGTGGCTGGGGAAACCCAGCCAGATGGGCGGGGTATAAATAATAAATTATTATTATGATAGAAGCACAATAGCAGGCCCATATAAATCGTAAAATCGTAGAGTTGGAAAGGACCCCAAGAGTCATCTAGTCCAACCCCCTGCAATGAGGAATCTCAGCTAAAGCATCCATGGTAGATTACCATCCAAGCTCTACTTAAAAAGCTCCAAGGAAGGAGAGTCCACTACCTCCTGAGGGAGTCTGTTCCACTGCTGAACAGCTCTTACTGTCAGACAGTTCTTCCTGATGTTTAGTCGGAATCTCCTTTCTTGTAACTTGAAGCCATTGGTTGAAGTCCTACCCCCCTCAGACCAGGAGAAAACAAATTGAGGGTAAAACTCTCTGAAATTGATGGTGGGACTGGGAGGGGAAAAGTTTCGCCGAGTTAGTTGCCAAACAATATGGAAATATCTCATTGATATCATTCCTTGCTTCCCCTTAAGCCAAGCACATATGAATGGGCGTTAAAAAATGAATGAGCCTGGAATCATTGTGTGTAAAATATGCAAGTAAAAACCAAATCCAGCAGGGTAGGAAATATGCTGATCTTGTTGAGATGCTCGACAGCAAGTTCATAGGCAAATAAATATTAAATAGGGCAGAAAACATAGCTCATCATCAGTTTCTATATATAAAGAATGACATCTGACCTCATTCACCAGCAAAGACGTTCAGTCCATAGTCCATTTCCTGGTGAAGTGTATTTGTTTGTGTGTGTGTGTGTGTGTGTGTGTGTGTATGAAAAATTGGAAGGGGACACAAATAACTCTTTGGCATCATTTCAGGGGACCCACTGGAGTGGTAAGTTTAAACAAATAGAATTATTGGAAATTCCCTTTTTGGTGCTATTTCAAAATGGATTGTGGGTCCCTCCTTTCCCTCTATCTAATCACCCATTCAGGACAGCACCAAATACTGTAAGTCGCCAACCCTTTGCCAGTAGGATTTTGTAGGTGAAGACCAGAAGCTTCCAATATATTCATACATCTATAAATATAAATGACTAAACAATAGCTCCTTTGCTGGCTCTTTATTTAAAGTTTGTATTTGTAGGACTCTGACAAAGTGTTTGACAATGCTGACTGCAAAGCCCCTGCTGCTAGAGATATATGTTACATGCCCAATTCCCCATGAAGAATAAGAAAAGCCTCTTGTGGATAATTTACAGTGAATCATTTTTTTCCTTGTGTGTGTGTGTGTATGTTCGTGTTCAGCTGAAATCCCAGCTGCATTATTGAGGAAAGCAGTTTAGCTAAATAGCTTTCAGTACATCTCTGTTTTGTCGTTCACCTGTTGTTTTTTCTTCTGTTGAATGAATGAGTGAAAGGCCTTCTTTAAAGCCTTCAGCTTTATTTGCTAATGATGAGAATGCAAAGACAGAGCAGAATTGTAAAGGTTTGTTTGCATGTGCAGAGGATGCCACACTGGGGTGCTTCTGACTCTGCTTATGCCACCCACTGATGCTGAGCTAAATTCCATCTCCAATCCAAAGTTGTGCTTGTCATCAGCTGGAATGGGACCAGGTCTCCACTCAAAACCTTCAGAGCAAGGAAATGATCATATCAGATGAAACAGCCGTCTACTCATTATTGTTTTCATCTTGCCCACAGAGAATAGCACACCCCATTAGACTTTCATTTCCCACCCAGGCATATAGCAAATAGCCCTATTTTCCACAACTTGACTTTAGGCTCCAGCTTCGTCATTTTGTCAAGTATTTACCACACTTTTGACTGTAGCAGAATTTTTAAAACCATGTGCTTTGTTCTCCAGATTCAGAGATTAGACAAATCTGGTTTAAAATATATGTTCTTGCAGTAAAACCGTATGAATGTTTTCTTGGAAGTCAGTCAAACTGTGCTTACTCCCAGGTCTACAGAAATACAGCCTAGGCGATCATGTGATTAAAGAGTTTTAACATGGCACTTAGGGGGTGGGACTAAATCTACACAATCCTAACTCTGGTGCAGAGCTTCCATTCAAGAGAATGGGAACTTGAAAGTTTGATTGCTCCAGTATAATCTTCTTCTTTCTTCTTTGGCGATCCCTCGTAGCCGAGTAAGATTGTCTTCCATAAACATGTTTTTAACAATGAGTCCTTAAGTGACGTTGGAAAATGTTAATCACTTCTCCTACCTGGGCAGTTATCTTTCCACAAGCGCCAACATTGAAGTCGAAATCCAGCATCACCTGAGCTCTGTAAGTGCAGCTTTTTCCCAATTGAAGTGCAGAGTGTTTGAGGACTGGGACATTCGCAGGGAAACCAAAATGCTTGTTTACAAAGCTATTGTACTGCCAACCTTACTGTATGCTTCTGAAACATGGACCACTTATAACGCCATCTCCAACTCCTCGAAAGATTCCATCAAAGGTGTCTCCGAAAAATTTTACACATCACTTGGGAAGACAGGCGAACTAATACCAGTGTACTGGAAGAAGCAAAGATCACCAAGGTTGAAGCAATGATTCTTTAACATCAACTTTGTTGGAATGGTCATGTTGTGTGGATGCCTGATTATTGTCTTCCAAAGCAACTACTCTATTCCGAACTTGAAAATGGAAAGCGTAATGCTGGTGGTCAACAAAAGAGGTTTAAAGACTGTCTCAAGGCAATTTTTTTAAAATGTAGTATAAACACCAACAATTGGGAAACACTTGCCTGCGAGCGCTCCAGTTGGAGAACAGCCTTTACCAAAGGTGCCATTGGCTTTGAAGACACTCGAACTCAGGATGCAAGGGAGAAACGTGCTGAGAGGAAGGCACTCTTGGCAAATCTACACCGTGATCAACTCCCGTCTGCAAACCAATGTCCCCACTGTGGAAGGATGTGTGGATCCAGAATCAATGCTAGTTCTACTCAGAGTAGACGCATTGAAGTTAATAGACTAACTTAGGTTTATTAATTTCAATATGATTGCTCTGCAAAGGACTTAATTCAAAGCAAGCCAGTTTTGGTGTTCGTTTTTTTGGCTTCTGTTCTCTTGTAATATGCTTCATTACTATTTGAAGACACCATGGGACTTCTGTGTGAAGCCTCCAGTGTGAAGCAGGAATGGTCACTTGTGTTGCAGCCCTGTTTGAGTCATTCTTATTCACATTTCTTGAGGGAGAGAAATTCTATAACTAAGACTTTTACATGGTGTTCATGAAGAAGTCCTAATCACGTGGTTTCAGATTTGTGATGTAGATGTGCCTATGACAGAACCATTGGTCATATTAGTCAACTTGCTGTATGTTTATATGTTTTCCAAACCCGGGTATTTCCAGACTCAGTACATTAATACTGCAGTTGGCTTAGCCAAATATCCATTTCAAAGATTTAATTGCCAGCAAAGCTACAAGTCTTTCACTTTGTGCAAACTTATTAGTCTACTTACACCAGGGGTCTGCAACCCGCGGCTCCAGAGCCGCATGTGGCTCTTTTACACCTTTGCCGTGGCTCCGGGGCGGATACTAGCGAGGGGAGGAGGCGCATTGTGCACCCCTACACTCCCCACTGTGGCGGGCGCTGTACTGGCTGTGACGTTGCATGGGGGCGGTGCGTGCGTTAGTCATGCACCGTCCTGACGTCACCTTCCCGCCCGCTGTCAGATCGCGGCTCCGGAGATATATTTGTTTTAAATGTCTAAATGGTTTTGCGGCTCCCAGCTTTTTTTTCCTTCGGAAACGGGTCCAAGTGGCTCTTTTTGTCTTAAAGGTTGCAGACCCCTGACTTACACCATAAACCAAAGGGCAATCATTTTATTAAACTGCTTTCTTCTCACTAATCCTGACAATCTATATGGTGTATGACTTGTTCATCTATGCATTTTAAATATATCTCTCTAGATATAATTACATCCCAACCTTTAATTGAGCTTACTTTCTTTCCTACACACAATATTATATAGATAAAGAGTGGCAATCCTTTATACAAATTTATCGATGCACACATTTTATGTGAAAGAAAAATACTTGTTGAGGTTTCAAGACTACTATATCACTATTCTTCCCCTGATGGTCTATCTGCTCCAGATTTATAGAAATATCTTTCTGTTTTTTGCCAGAGTGTGATCTGGGATATATTTATTTTCAGATACATTGCTTAAAGCAGCATGGTTTTAAATAACAAAAAATATATTATGTCTGTATGTCCTATTGCTAGCAAATCCATCGCTTCCCTTTTCCTCTCATTTAATCATTATAAGACATTGTGGAAAGGGATGTATTAAATTAAGACCTCTGGCAATAGGAGCACCCCATTTTTCCCCCTTTGCTAAAGCAGAAAGCTCTTCACTAACTGGTTATCAGTCCAAACTGAGGAACTACAACAGCCTGTATATAGGAGCAATGTTGGAAGCATGACAAGAAAACCTCATGGGGATACTCCAAGAGGTTTACAAAATAATGTCAGTTCTCTAGCAGCTTGATTCTAAGTCCTAAGTCACTGGTAGCCTGCATGCTTTGCACAAAGAAGTTTCCAGATTCAGTCTCTGACATCTCCAGAAAGGGCTGGAAAGACTTCAGTCTGAAATCCTAGAGAGTTACTGTCAATCAGTGTATTATTATTATTATTAAATTTATATACCACCCTAACCCCATACCCACAGGTCTCAAGGTGGTTAACAGGATAAAATCAGAATATAAAACCACAAAATACATAATCCAAATAAAAACCAAAACAACCCAATAACCTCCCCATCCCAACACATCTTGGTCAACATGGTGTAGGCCAAGAGTAATCAACATGGTACCCTCCAGATGTTTTTTAGATTACAACCCCCATCAGCCATGACCATTGGCCATGCTGGCTAGGACTGATGGGAGTTGTAAGCCAAAAATATATGGAGAGCACCATGTTGGCGACCCCTGGTGTACACAGTACTGGACTAGGTGAAATAATTGCCTGGATCAGTATAAGGCAACTTCAATTGTTCAAAGAAGCCTGATAAGTTTGGTAAGACCAAGTAAGCTTGTTGTTGTTTATTCGGTTAGTCGTGTCCGACTCTTCGTGACACCATGGACCAGAACATGCCAGGCACTCCTGTCTTCCACTGCCTCCTGCAGTTTGGTCAAACTCATGCTGGTAGCTTCGAGAACACTGTCCAACCATCTCGTCCTCTGTCGTCCCCTTCTCCTTGTGCCCTCCATCTTTCCCAAAATCAGGGTCTTTTCCAGGGAGTCTTTTCTTCTCGTGAGGTGGCCTAAGTACTGGAGCCTAGGATTCACAATCTGTCCTTCCAGTGAGCACTCAGGGCTGATTTCCTTCAGAATGGATAGGTTTGATCTTATTGCAGTCCATGGGACTCTCAAGAGTCTCCTCCAGCACCATAATTCAAAACCATAAATTCTTCGGCTATCAGCCTTCTTTATGGCCCAGCTCTCACTTCCATACATCACTACTGGGAAAACCATAGCTTTAACTATACGGACCTTTGTTGGCAAGGTGATGTCTCTGCTTTTTAAGATGCTGTCTAGGTTTGTCATTGCTTTTCTCCCAAGAAGCAGGCGTCTTTTAATTAGAAGCAGCAGCTAAACCCCAGTTTGGGGACCATATCTCCTCTACCTCCACTGAAACTTTCTCTTCCCCTCCACTCCCCAAGAGACCCTAATAATCAGGTTGATCATTGGATGAGTGGCGAGGGGGCAATAACAGTGCTCTTCAGCTCATCCGCACTGATCAGATGAGGAGGAGGGCTATGTTCCTCAATGTGTGGGTGGGTGGCCAGTCCCACCAGTGGCATGGAGCCCCCAGAGAACTAGTCAAGGATGCTTTTGATGGAGCTAGCTAGAACTCTTTGGAGGGCTGCCTTGTAGAAGTGGCTGCCCACTTCCAAGCCTTACTTCTAATAAACAACAACAACATTTATAACTCACCATTCCTTCAAGGAGGTCAAGGTGGTCACATGATTCTCTCCCTCTCCATTTTATCATCGCAGCATGTGACCATGACTGGTCACCCAGTGAGTTTCATGGTGGAGTGGGGATTAGAACCCTGGTCTCCCAGGTCCTATTCCACCCTCCAACCACTCCACCACAGTCTTACAATAAATATTACAAAGACCCTGTAAATCTCCAGGGTTCTCAGCTCCAGAGGAAACTCAGCCTGATAGCACCACCCCTAGAACTTGTCGACACTTGGGCAAGTGAGGATGTAGAAGAAGAGAGTCCTTAACCCAGTTAAATGTTGTGGGCTCCCAGTTTCTAATCAAGAAGTTGAATCTTAGCCGACTGATATTCTACATCCAGAATTCTAACCCAGCCAAAAAAACACTCTTATTTCACCCGACAAATGGAGAAACTCAAATGCTCATGACTAAATGCCTCTCAAAGTCTTTAATAATGAAGTATGAACACAGCTGCTTAGACAGATGCATCACAGCATCCTCTGCTAAATCAGGAAGGCCTCATTTTGCATGAATGATTAATACTGTTTATTGATCATGTGCACCATCCAAAGTGAGCAAAGTCCTTTGACAAGCAAACCAAGACATAGTCCCTTCTTAAAGTCTATTTTTAGATGCTAATTCAATGCCTAGGATAGAACTTCAGTACAAAACATTTGGTTGATCCTGATATGGGATACCACAAATAAAAACAATGAACTCTGGCAGGGAAACAGAGAGAAGGCTGAATGTTGCCACAAAAAAATGCTGTATTCTAGGATTCCTGCCAGTTGTCTAAATTATTGTTTGGCTGGGGGGTTTGCTCTTTAGTTTTTTTCCTTTAAAAAATTAATCTGTTATGGGTTTTTTGTGTTTGTGTCCCACCAGAGTCTGAATATGTAATCTGACTTGGAGCCATTCTTTGCCAATTTATACCCATTACTGGAGTCAGTTCATAAGTTTATTGTTCTAGCCAAAGGCCATGGCTGGAGCCAACACCTTAGATTACTGCTACAGAAGCTTGTCCCTAAGCTCATGTTTACCTGGCCACTGGAAATGGTAATACAAGTAATATAAGGAACAAGCATTTTCAAGGGGTGAATCTATGACAAGGAGAAAGCTCATCACTTTTCACCACAGCTTCTCCTTCTAGATTAGAACATCTCCCCATCCACCAGTCTGGGCTTATTTCCAATATTGGAGCTGTGGTGGGAAACGTAAGTTGGGCATGCTAGTAATATCTAGCACTTAAATTGCTTTTTACCAATCTTGTATTTCTTATAGTAAGATTTCTAGCTGACATGAAACACTTGGTGACTGTAAGGCATGAGGCCTAAGGGATTAAGCCCAAGGCATCACTGAAAGATCTGAAGGAAGACAGATGACACCATACATGCATGTCCTCCTGAGAGGCACAATGGGCAGCAAAAGACAAAGGGCAGAGTCAACTGAGGCTTGATATAGTTTCATCCCCATCAGAACTTTATTTAATGTTGTTTATTAACCAAAGATTATTCCTATGTCATGTCTCCAACATTCTTGAAGACTCCCAATTTGGCTTGTGTCGGGTCCTCTTCTCTTGCCATGTGACTAGTTTCCTGAGCAGTCAGTGATAAAATATTTAAGAGCTTCTGCACAAAATATTATTTCTGACACAAGCTTTGCTTATGCTGGCATCATCCCGAGCAGTAAAACTAATTTAGAAGCTCAACGATGCTTTGAGGAGGGTACTTTGAGCTAAACCCTGTCTTTCTTGTCTGGGCATTTTAATATTGGGACTGCTATAAATTTCACCCACCATTTCACTTTGGCTGATAATTCAGAGGATCTTTGGTATTTGTTAAGGATCTCCAGTTGAGGCTGTCGGTCTGCTTTTCCCTGTCTGTGAGATAAATAACTATTTTGGCACACGAAAAGCCTCCAGAGGGGTTAGACTAGTCAAGAGTGATGGAGCCATAGCAAAGCATTTTCTTGAGCCTCCGCTAGGATGCTAAGATATGTTTGATCTGTTTTGCACAGCAAGCAATGTTGTTGTTGTTGTTTTAATAAAGTTTCATCCACTTTAAAAAGAAATCCCACTATTGTTTTTTAATGGAAAGAATGTACAAAATAATTGTTGATGGTTAGCCACTATACAGGACAGGAATTTCTTCCAGCACATATTACGTTTTAATTAGCAGGCAAGGCATTGGCTTGGTTTTCTCTCTTTGTTTTTACTGCACCTAATTTTCATGTTCCAGTAAGAGCGCAATCCTAACACACACACACACACAATGTTGATGCTGGGGACCATTTTGGATGATGCTTATTTGCCTTTGCTGACCTCCATTAGCAGAGTTGGGCACCTCCAGTTGGTGGTGGCTCTGCCAAAAAGACTCCAGCTTCATCCAGATGAAAGTGGTAGTTTCCCCACTAGTGGTAGCAACTGCAAAGCCCTGAAATGGGGTGTTACGGGGTAGGGCAGGTTACCAAAGGCTTTGAATCCAGTTGGCATAGTGAAAAATTACCTAGGATTGCTCTGTTGATCCCTCTGGTGGGCTTACTCCTGAGCAAGTTCTTGGAGGAGTGCCACCTTTAACACCCAATAAATCAGGAATAAATCTCTGCTGAACACAAGAACCTCCTGTCTGTGCAGACTGCCCTATTCACTTTAATGAAGGGGGCAGTACTCTATTACAATATGTGTGGATTCTTTGGGGCAGGAAAGTTTTTTGTTCTTGGCCTAATGCTTACACATTCACAACTTTTGGCAAAATAACTCCTCCTTCTGGGATCCCCCTTCCCAATCTGTATCCTTGATTGTCTAACTAGGACAAATTTTGCAGACAAAACAAACTCATCAATAGGATGAAGAGAGGTACACTTCCCCCCAAAAAACCCCACACACCCAAAGACAGTCATACCCCCACCATACATTTAAAGCACTTCAACAGTCATGGGTCCCATCCCCCCCGAAAAGAAGGGATCATAGGAACTGTAGCTAAGGATGCTGAGAGTTGCTAGGAAATTCACAACAAACTACAATTCCCAGTATTCTTTGAGGAAAGCCATGACGATTAAATTGGTATAAGAAGGCTTTAAACATATGGTGTGGCTGTGTACAAAGAGAAGGAAATAAAGCACTCTTCTGAAGTCGCTAATAAGACTCCTCTAAACTGTGTTCCTTGGCACAGCTTTATAAAATCCTGCATGAATTGATTTGCAAAAAACTATTGTCCCTCATTTAATTTAATCTTGAACAACAGCCCAAAATCAGATAAGTCACTGCACTGAATCTGGCATAAGGGTCCTAGTACTGGACGCCTCATGCCAGACAACCAACATACAGGCTGGAACCTGCCCAAAGACAGCAGCTTGCTTTGGCACTGTCATGCTCTAGCTGTGCTACACAGAGCCCAGAGTCCTGCTGCCCTAATAAGAGCAGAATGAAGGCAAGAAGATATTTGTACTGCTGCATCTTCAACTACATAGATAGGATAGATTTATTGCAGGTATTTTGTGTTGTTGCACGCCATCCCAATCTCTGTACAGTACAAGATTCCAGGGGTTCCAGCCGCATACCTATGGTTCATGTTTCCCTTTGGGAATGAGACACCGTGGAGAGTGTGGTGTCTTTATGATATATGGTTCAGTTACACACACATATATATACAACCTGAGCCTGCGATGGATGGGTTCAGAGCATCAACACCCCAAAAAGGTCTTGCTTTTCTAATCAAACAATAAAGTGACTATGTTTCTTTCCTACAGCCTGGTTAGAACCGTTAATGGGAGAAAAGACAACCTTGCACAATTTTAGTGTCATCCACCAACCACAAAAGCCAGCTAATAAGCAAACAAATATTGAACTGCTTCCCCTAGAAAATGCCATGTGGTGTTGGGGTGATGTAGAGAGTTGATGCAGAAGGTTACACTGGCATGGCAGCAGGTGTTGATGCTACTGTGCTGTAGCCATATGGCCATCAAAATTTGTTGCACCTGATCACAATATGAAGGACAGAGATGACACAGAATTGGGTGGACTGAGCTGGAGGCAGTATATGGTATAATAGCGGCTGGAAGATTTGGGTTGAAATTGAGACACCTGGGTTAAGTCACAAAGCTCTCTAGGTGGCCTTGCACAGCTATCTCTTTTCAGCCCAGCTTATTTTTATTTTATTTATTGCATTTTAACCTGCATTTCCTTCAAGGAGTCCAGGGCAGTGTGCATACCATACTTTTCTGTGTATTGGACAAGTTTTGTTTACTGAAAAATTATGTTTAAAATAGGGGGTTGTCTTGTACATGGGTAGTGCCCAAGGGAGACGTGGGATTGGTTGATGCAACAAGCCAGAGATTGTCTGCAGCAAGGGGTGGTGTTGATTGGGTGTTGCTGTGTCAACTGGGCGGGCAATAAGCTGTTTCTGCCAGTGAGGGGACAAACGTTAGGAGGCTGTTGTGACACGTGCGGGTGTTAGTGTTGGCCATGTGGGTGAGTGGTTTTTGGCAACCTCCCCACCCCCAAAAAACTCTGCACAATCCTCTGCAAAAAAAAAAAAAAAAAAAAAAAAAAAAGCTCAATAACTCTGGGCAATCTCCCCCAATTTTCTTAATTTTCAGTCCCTAAAATAGGGGGTGTCATCAGGGCATGTTATACACGGAAAAGTACAGTGGTACCTCAGGTTCAGTACTTAATTCGTTTCGGAGGTCCATTCTTAACCTAAAACTGTTCTTAACCTGAAGCACCACTTTAGCTAATGGGGCCTCCTGCTGCCACCGTGCTGCCGGAGCACAATTTCTGTTCTCATCCTGAAGCAAAGTTCTTAACCTGAAGCATATTTCTGGGTTAGCGGAGTCTATAACCTGAAGCGTCTGTAACCTGAGGTACCACTGTACTGTAGTTCTTTACAATCCCATTGTTTTCATCACAACAGCCTTGTGACATAGGTTAATTTGAGATGTTGGTTGATCCAATGAGCTCTGTAGCTAAGTGTTGGAGATTTGAACTTGGAACTCTCTGCTTCCAGTCCAGCGCTCTAACCACCACATTACACTGGCTCACAGCTTGCTCCCAAACTCCTTTGAGGAACGGCAGGGTAAAACTATAAGAAACAAATTCTTTCAAGTAGCCTGAAGAAACCCTTTCAGGTGCATTGGAGCCAGCTGCAGTGACGGGTTCAGGGTAACAGCCTTTTGTCACAGGAGAAAACTGAGAGTCAAAAAGCTCTTGCCCTGCTAGCCAAGCGCAAGATACAGATGTCGCTTCTTTTGCAAGGCGATCAGTGTGCCATTTTGCTGCTCTGCCTATGTGTGGGATTGGGCTGTAATGAAGTGATTTGTGCACCACGGCACTGCGCTTTTAATTTAAGAATGGATAAGTAAAAATGTAATTCCCTTTGGCAGCCAGCGTAAAAAGCAGGTGACAAGATTCTGACTTTTGCTTGGGCTGCCAAGCGATAATGATAGCTCTACAAGCAGCAAAATTTTTTATTAATCATTCGCATTTGTGAACCCCTTGCCACGCTGGCAGGGTTTCCTTTCCCGCAAAGTTATTACGCCGAGCAATCCATCCCGCTCGTTGTTACAGTCAAACGTTAATTCATAGAAATAATGAGAAAATGGAAATTCAAAATCTTCTGCAGCCCCAATAAAGGCTTGCGCATCGCCTAAATGTTAGTATGCAAAGTTCATGCAGATCCTGGCATTGTAGCCATTATGGCAGACACTGAAAACAGAGCCTTAATGGAGAAATGCATTCTCAGTGAGCTATGTAATAAGAATTCCTGGCCTGATGCTAAAGAGCTCCATGTGTATGTATAAGCCCCCTTTAAAAAAAAAGAAAAGCTGTAATGGAAGAAATGAAACAACTGCTACATTATGAGAAAGCAGCCTTATGGATGTGGTAAAGTAAGATAAATAGCTGTCATTTCCCACATCCTAATACAGAATCACAGACTCTCAGAGCTAATCTACACAAACAGCACATTGTATGGTAAAACAGTTCCTGGGCTAGACGGCTTCATTCAACAGATGTGACAATGATTGAATGCTCCCTTATATTAAAATAAATAAATAATCCTGGCCACAGAAAACTTGGAAATCAGGAGGAGGCTAGGCTGAAACTGTTCTTCCTGATACCTCTTTTTCTATGTGAATATGTTTTTGCTTTCATGGGGAGGCATGTCCCCTGTGGCAACGCACCTGCAGTCTGTACTCATACAGTGAAGAAACATCACTACCTGCTGTTTACATAGGTTGGTCATCAGCTGGGAGGGATCAGACTTCACCTAGACGGCACTGGCAACATATATGTCTGCTGCACTGCCTGCAACTCCCAGCATTAGCGCACCTTGCAATCACCCACTCACACACTTCTTAGGAGAAGGGATATAGCTCAGTGTCACAGAACAATGTGAATAGTCCCAGGTTAAATGCCTGGCTTCTCTGTGTATGGTTGGGAAAGGCCTCGGAGAGGTGCTACCAGCCAGGGGCTCCCCTGGAAACCTGAAGGGGAAGCATGATATATGTGAATGTTAATGCTGTGAGCATAGGTTGTATATATGTGTAAATAAAACCCTATATGCTAAAGACACCACAGTTTACACTGACCTTCATTCCAGCTGAAACGGAACCCTGGGTAAAATGCTTGGAAACCCTGGAATCTCTTGTTGCCTGGGTACTAGAGGGCTGTGTAACAATCTTGAGCTAAATGGATCAAAGGTTTGGCTGAGTGTAGCCAGTTTGTTTTGTTCCCTCTGAAATCCTATGAGCTACCGTTTCTGTTCAGCTCAGATTTGAAGGACTGAGCTATTTGGTTCTATTAATACTGTGCATGGAAGGGCACCTCTCTAACTTCCTGTTATTTTAATATAAGAACCTAGCACAACTGTAGAATATATATAACTATTTCTTAAACTCTATTATGAGGCAGCATGCTTATGCTGGTTGAAAGATTGGATGGAGCTAGAAAATACCAGTCTACTAGATTTGGAGAGGTTTGATCTATGGTATGGTTGGAACACTTATCTCTGTTATGACAAAGTCAAAGTACACACAGGGTTTTTAAATTACATGATAAGAAGGAGTCTGCCACTCCGTTCAGACATGGTATAAGGACCTTCTAGAAAGGAAGACTCCATGCTGGTTATCCCCCAGTGAAGCAGTATCAGTGAAGGAAATAAACATGGAAAAAATTGGGAATGTATAGAGAAGTTATAGAACAGGGGTGAGCAAACTTTTTCAGCAGGGGGCCAGTCCACTGTCCCTCAGATCTTGTGGGGGGCCGGACTGTATTTTTTTTGGGGGGGGGAATGAACGAATTCCTATGCCCCACAAATAACCCAGAGATGCATTTTAAATGAAAGGACACATTCTACTAATGTAAAACCATTCCTGGACCGTCTGTGGGCTGGATTTAGAAGGCAGTTGGGCCGGATCTGGCCCCCAGGCCTTAATTTGCCTACCCATGTTATAGAATTTAAAGAAGGGAAAGCAACATTTTTTTAAAAAAAACCACATTGGATTAAGGACTGGTGCCAATATCATCAAGTGAATGAGATATTCAAAGAAGATAAAGGAAAAGGATTCTCTGAAGAAGGCTCAGAATTCAAAAGAGTCCTAATAGGAAATAAAGAAAAATGAATCTGCTAAATTCTGTAAAAAAAATATACTTTTGACTGTTCAGTTTTTCAGCATTGTGATAGGATACGAGTGCGCTCAATATATTCTTCCACATTTGCCCCAATCCTCAACATACCCTCTAGCGAAGGGAAAAGGCAAATGCCTGTGTGGCAGAGGCAGTGGGGAGAGACGGGGTAGATCTACTGTGAAACTTAAGCTTCAGGTCCCCAAAAGCAACTTCAATCAACATTGCTTAAATTTTGGGGGTCTAGTAGACCCAATTTGAGCCACATGACTCAAATTGGTTAATTTTTTGTTGCATATATATCGGCTATCTCAAAGTTTGAGAGTCAGTTGGTAGGACAGATAGTGCAAAGATGGAGTGTTGCAGTAAGTGATCAGTTCAAAGAATATTTGCACCTTAGGAAATCCCAGAACACAGAAGAAAACACACTGTGTAAAATGCAATGTGCAGAAGCTCTTCAGCTTAATTTGAGCAACACCTAATTGAAGTGTTCCTCAATATTACTACTGTGCTTAAGCTGTACTTGACAATGCCTATCACGTGCTTTGAAGCAGAAACGAATTTTTCAAAGCTATCCTACATTTTGGCCTACCATGACTGAAGAGCCGTTACGTTCTTCATACATATTGTCTCTTGAAAATGACATTGCAATGAAGCTCTCAGATGATAAAACCACATGTGAATATGTTGCTAGAAAAAATAGTATTTTGTAAAATGTGCTTCATGTTGTATAGGTGTCTAAAATAAAAGATTATATTGACTGTGGTTTTCTATGTTTTATTTCATCATTCTATGATGCATCATGCATGTATTTGTTTCTATTATTATTATTATTATTATTATTATTATTATTATTATTATTATTATTATTATTATTTTCATCCCCTCCATAACTCAAAAACTATAAGGCATAGGAAATTTCTATTCACATCAGTGCCTCGGCATATGAGATAATCCAGTACAGCAATTTTATTCAAAATCTGAGATGTAGTAGTTATTTTTTTATTTTTAAAAAATGTGGTGGTCTGTTGTGAAACAACCCCACTGAAGAAGATAACAGTGGTTACCCAGACCTCGTTGCTGGTTGTGAAGGGACCCCCAAAATGTAGGTCTGCCAATGGAGAGATGAAGTTGAGTAAGTGGGGAGGAAGAGAGCTGTGATTTGACTGGAGGCTGAAAGCATTTGTGGTCCATAGCCTGCCTCTGGGGACTTAATGTGAGGTTGCAGAGCCGCTGCCTTGCAAGAGTGCCTAGTGCTTACATCCACTTATGTGCCTGTAAATAGAACATTGATGTACAGCTAAACTATGTTACAATAGCAGTAATGAGAATGTAACCAAGGGAGAAAACCTTCAAGACCAGTATTGATTAAAACCCAAATTGACACCAATATTGAGGGATAAAAAGCATCGGCTAAGTTGCACAGAGCCCTTTTGGTTTTAAAATAGATCTCCTTCCCTGGTAGAATGAAAGGCATTGCAAACAACCTATTTCCCCCTTCTTCGCACCCTGCTGCATTTGAAGTGGTGGAAGAAAAAGTAGCAAGACTGCATAGTTATCAATCTGTTATAGGGAAGAGTTATGCCTGGGTGAACAGACATATAATTCAAAAGGCATGATCTTTCAAAAGGATCCCCAGTTTATTTATCACCTGCCTTTCTTCAAATGGCACCAAAGTGCCAAGAACTAATTCTAAAATACAGCCTTATAACAAAAAATAAATCCCATAATAACAGTTTAAAACAGTGTATTCCAAGTAATAATAAGGTATCCTTTATAGCAGGTCATCAAAACTTTTCTAGAAAGAAGAGTCTTACATATTTTTTTCTTCTGAAAAGCCTGTATAGAAGTGGTTCTTTGGGGGGGAAATTCCAGGACTCTGGTGTGAGATACTCCAGTTTTCATCCACTGGGCTGGGGTATTTAAAATGTGTAGCTGCTAATTTCAGTTTTGATATAGCTTTGCCATTTTTTATTGTTGTTTTAATTAGCTTTATTAGTAGTAATCTGTCTTGGGTTGCTGTTTTTAGAGAATGATTGGTAGGAAATCCAGGACTGTGCAAACAAAATATAGAACAATAGTAGCGAATAATATCAAATCAGGGGCCATTGCTTTGAAAAAAATATTCTTCTTTGTATGTAGACACCTGTGTTTTCATGTTCTTTTCTTCATATGGGTGGACAAAGACTCCAAATGAATATAGTACTTAAAAGCACTTCAGCAACTCACTAAATGCCATAGACATACATATTTTTCTAACTAACATCCTCCTTGGGTGGGCCTTGTAAAAAGATAAATAAATAAATAAGGATTCTAAATGGTTCCTGATGGAAGGTCATCCCTGTTCTCTCTCACTAATGTACCTGGAGTCAATAATTAGCAATGTTGTGTTGGTTGAAGTAATAATTTATTAAAGTGTGTCTGCCATGAAGAAAGAAATGGAATGATTAGCTTCACTTTTTGATCAATTAAGAGCACTCAGGCCAGTAGCTTTTTGAATCATTCCGAATACCCCAAGGAATCAATTGAGTTGTTAGGAAGTCCACTGAGGGGCATAATGCAGCCAGCTGTTCCTTTATCACATTTATTTTTACAAATGGTTATCATCACTGGATAACCTTTGCCTCGTGATTCATTCAAAATTACCCGAGATACCATCTTATGGAATGACAATACTAATTTCAACGTGTTTCAGTGGTGGCGGTTGAACGTTGTGAATTAATTGAAGATGCAGGAACGAACACTTCTGTAACTCTCTATGAGTAATAAAAATGCAATCAACCCGATCCTCTCAGCTCTGGAGATGGGTAGTGTTATGTATTGAAGTTCTCACCCTGGCCACCAGGAGTATTGTGTATGTAGTTTTCACTCAGGTCCACGTCAGTTATTTTAGGCGGGAAACACTGGGTTGTTGTTGCTACAATGTTGACAGCCAGCTGCCTATAAAAGCAGGCTGGCTGAGCTGTTTGCTGTTCAGTTCTGTCCAGCTTACAAATAAAGAGCTGCTCTGGAGAAATCGCTGTGTCGTCTGCTATGTTCGCCCACAACTTAACAGGTAGAATGGCTGGATCTACAAAGTAATGGTTGGGTGTGCTTTGCCACATGTCCAGCAGCACAATACATTTCCAGCAAAGGCCACAGATGAACACTTTGGGGATGTACATGGACAGATGGTGTGCACACCAAGTAAATTTCAAGGACTTAATGGATGATCCCAAACTGAAAAAATATATATATTTCAAAGGACACCTTTATTTGGAATGGGTTTTAGAATGTAGGAGAAGAATATATTATCCCTCTAAATAGAGTTTTTAAATCTCATACCTGACAGCAAAATATATAAATGCCTAGGAAATTGGCTGCAAAGCCTTCCCTTTCGAACAATTCCAGCTTATGAAATAAGCTAGTTTCCCCTTATTACCTCACAATAAAGAATCAGACAAAAACTTGTAAAGTAGGGTCACAGCAAATGCAGCAGTAAAACAATGCAGGTAAATATAACCAGCATCAGGCTTGTGCCTGAGATGGAGCAAGCCAGCAATATGTGAATTCATTACAGGTCAAAGAAGAGTATGGAGAGAGAGAGAGACAGGAAGGAGAAGGGGTGATATCTCTTGTTTCTTCCTGCCATTGGAATCAGGGGAAATGTCACCACACAGAGTTTCCTCTCCACCAGTTACATTCCTGTGGTCTAAGTCTGCCTGTCTAGAAATTTACAGCTCTGTGGTCATTTGCCCCTAAACTTACTAACTATCAAGAATATGCATTTATTGAATTTGATTGCAATCTCCCACAATTTCTCCTCTGGTCACCCATTATCTGCTGTGTGCCATTTTGTCTTGTGAATTGTTGGTGTTGCTAACATAAAACATAAGCTTGCTGTTGTGAAATTGGCAAAGAGCTTGTCATCTTGCAGTACCAAATGAACATCAAAGAAAAGAGCTTATTATCTTGGTTGTGAAAGCTCTGCACTCCCTCTGTCTACCTGATTGATATTCTGGGAATCCCCGTGATGGGGTGAGCTCCTATTACTCTGTCCCAGCTTATGTCAACCTAGCAATACGAAAGCATGCCAGTGCAAGCAGATAAATAGGTACCACTCCAGCGAGAAGGTAAATGGCGTTTCCGTGCGCTCTGGTTTCCATCACGGTGTTCCGTTGCGCCAGAAGCAGTTTAGTCATGCTGGCCACATGACCCGGAATGCTGTCTGTGGACAAATGCCCGCTTCCTCTGCGTGAAAGCAAGATTTGCTCCACACACCATAGTCACCTTTGACTGGACTTAACCATCCAGGGGTTACCTTTACCTATTCTGGGAATATCAGTTTAGTTCCACACTGACACATGTTTTTGGTAGATGTGGCTCTGGGATGGATGTGCTCGCCTTTGGATGTGATTATTACTCTCTGAGATCACTCTCAGGGACCTTCCCCTCTCCTATGTAACTCAAAGGCCCTACAGCACATCTATTTACAGTATGACTCATAAAGTGTATTATGCCATGTCTGCCCAATAGGCAAGAGAGGGCAAATGAAGTGAAATGAGATGGGATGAAGACGATTCAAGTTTATCGAGTGTTTACATCATAGAACTGTTTTATATTGAGAGAAGGATGCCACATTCATAAATCTGTTTCCATGTTTCGAAACCTTTATTGATAAGCCAATACACATTTAATAGCGGCAACATACACAAACATCCCACTTTATAGCTAAGGCTACTTTCTCCTCTCATTTTCTGTTCAATGGCATATAATAGCCTGAGCACACTGTTCTGATAATGGCCAACACTGCAGGAATCAAATAGTCCATTATGACCATATACGCTGATTATCTATGTGTAACATACCGGTACTTGATATTACAAGGTATTTATTTATGAATGAGCCATTCCATCCTCATGCTCTTATCTTATCCATTCTTCCTTCATGATAATGTACCACATATTATAGAGAGCAACTGAAAAGAAACGTCTCCTCGATCATCCATCTACTCTCCTAATTACTTTTTTGGAAACAGCATTTTTTTAAAAAAATGTGGGATGTTAAAATGTGGGCTTTTGGTTACAATGAACTGTCACAATGATTCCAGGGGATGGAAAGATATTGGAAAAATCACTTTAATGCAGATGGACTGGCTAACTTATATACAGTGAACACATAATAACTGCTAGAATTACTACTTATCAGTACTACGTCATCAAAAACGATGCAGAAGAAAAAGCAAATGACACCAAATATTTCAGAACATATTTTTGCCTTTTCAGCTTGTTAAATATGAGATATCATAGTCAGTCAGATATTATGACCTATTGTGATGTTGTATGATCTGTTGTCAATACCTCATAAAGGCATACTTGATTCACTAAACAGTCACTGGTAACACTGATGCCCAGGTTTGGGTTCCACATGCCTTAAAACTCCTATTTCATTTTTCCCAAACCTGGTGCTCTCTAAGTGTTGTTGGACTACAATTCCCATCCCTAACCACTGGCTATGTTGGCTGTGGTTGATGAGAGTTGCAGTCCAAAACATATGGAGCTTGACAAAATCAGACATATAACATCAATGTTCTGTGGGCTTCATTGGTTGCTAGTTTGAATTCAAAGTGCTGGTACTTATTTTTAAAGCCTTTTATAGGCTGTGTGTCCCTAGACTGGGATAAATAACAGAGAGTCTTCTTCTCCAATGTGCGACATTCCCACAAACACACATAGGCCTGCTTTGTATGCCACTTCAAACCACAATTAAGCTTAACTATGGTTTAAAGGATAAAGGAGCTGGTGCACATTGGCTAAAATAATGGGTGATTTATGCCAACCCCATTATTTAGCTCAGAGCTAAAATGTGGTTTGGGTTAGCATTGTGTCTCTTTCCAGATAAACCATGAGCTCTAACCAAGATTTGTTCTTGACTTATTGTGTGTAGTTTGTTTGAGGAAAACAAACCATGAGTTCAGGCTTGGGCATAACGCTAAGCTAAACCATAGCTTAGCTGCTGGGAGCAGGAGGAATGAGGAAAGAGTGAAGCAGCTGCAATTTTAGCCCTGTGCACAGTGAAGCCTAACTGTGGTTTAAAGTGACATGGAAATGAGCCCACAATGAAATCTGGTAGCACCTGATACCCAGTACTGCAAAATCAGTAACGGTCAAAAGGGCTTTTTTCTGACTATGGAGCCACATCTCACAAGAAATTCACCAGATACATTAGCTCAGTCAGTTCAAACAGACCTTTAAATGTATTTATTTTTTGTTCAGATTAGCTTTTGGCTGTTGAATACGCCAGCAAGAACTGCAATTACTGCTTGCCACTCCTGTTTGAGAATCTAATTTGATTATATTCCTTTTATTGATGCACGGAGGTTACTTTAATTATTGCATTGTTCCCCACCCCAGGAATATGAAATTGTTATTTGATTAACTTTCTTCTTTATTTAATTGTTGTATTGATGTATTGTTATCTTGATGATTATATTGTTCCCCACCTTGGGAATATGAAAGTAGATAGATAGATTAGATAGATATGTGGCTTTAGAAACAATACAAATGAAGCCCTATTTCCCCTTCCTTCCCTAGAGACTCTCTTGCTTGTAACAGATTAACAATCCTAATATAAAAGCTATTCTAGTAATAAAGAAGAAGCCTTAACAACAGGGCAGTCCTACGCCTACTCAGAATTGAATACTGCTGCGTTCAGTTGTACTTCCAGTAAAGATTGTTTGGCAGCCAAGGACTGCCATTCTGTATACCCTTCATCTGGGAGTAAATCCAATTAAACGCACTAAGGGCTCATCCATACCTCCATTTGTTCTGCTGCTTTCCCCCCGGGGAAACCAGAGGTTTAATCCTGAATCGGACCAAATGGCCATCAGGTTTTCCACATATTGCTGTTTGTTCCAATTCAGCAGTAAAGCACTGGTTTTTCAGGGGAAAGCTGCAGGGCCAATGTAAAAGGAGCAAGGTATGCGGAAGTAAGTTTCAGAATATTGGTGGGAGTGGTGCCAAAGAGCTGTTTGTAAAGAATTCCATGTAGAAGCTTCATGGCCTGTGTAATCACTTCCTAGATTACTGGTTTTTGGTAGGGTTCTGTGTCTTGGCCGCATTGTGTCTGTCCATAAAATGGAAGGGGCAACATTGCTTCAGATGCATCTGGCAGATTCAGCAGAGATCACATTTCGGCATTATTGGGGGATAATTCACATCCATCATTTAATTTTATGAAACAGTAGTATTTATAGAAACTATGGAGAGAGAAAAAGAAAGAAAGAATGATCTCCCATACTTATCTTTCATAAGTTCAGGATGGAGCAGGAACTCAAACTTTGGGGCTTCATCATAGTTGAGCAATATATAGAATATAAATCGACTGTGTGCTCCCCACCTTTTGCAGTATTGTATTTTATGTTAATTTAAATGTTTTGATTATGGCTTTTAATTGACATTTTTCTTGATGTTTTATTTAATGGCTTTTTTAACTTGAGACCACCACCCTGGGAATGGTGGCGAATAACTTCAGTAATAAACAAACAAGCAAAACCCAGCAGGAGAATCTAAAAATATATTTTGTGTTTCTTATGAAAGAGACCAAAGTGTCTTGAGACTGATCCTGCCTCATCTAAGAATCAGGGAACAAATACCCTGCCTTACACTACATCAGGCAATATTGTTTATACTGACTTGGAGAACCTGCCAAGGTCTTCAGAGAGGGGGTGTTCTTAGCCCTATCTGGAGATAGGGCTAAGAACTGGGGACTGAACCTGGGACCTTATGCATTCCAGGCAGATGACCTGCCACTGAGCTGTGGCCTTCCCTGCCAATTGGGATAAACAGTTCTGGACCACATGAACCAACAATCTGACAAAGTAAGAGGCAGCTTGATATGTTTCTTATATACTCTACAGCTTTCTTTGTTGTTCAAGTTCTCTCTTTCCAAAGTGAGTTATCTGGGTACAAGGGAACTGTGAACAATATTAAAGATTAGAGCCAAGAGCATGGCAAGCCCATATTCAAAGCTTGTACTACAAAAATTCTCACTGTGGTGCATGAGATCTTGACATCAGCATCACAGTAGCACAACAGCTGGGTAATTGGGGATAACTCACTAGGCAATAGCGCTGCCAGGAAGGAACCAGAGTCAGCAACCTTGAATGAATCAATCAGGGAGCAAGCTTGAGTCAGCAAAGTGAAGCCATTGCCAACAAAACAAAAAGGCAAGTGCCACCTCGGAATGAATGCATTAGCAGAAATGCTGCATCCAAGGCGCAGAAAATAGCAACACGAATCTGCTTGGCTCTGGGTAAGCCTTAACAGGAACATACTGGGAAGCTTTTAGAGGACAGCAGTTTTTATACAGCTAAAAACATTTCAACTGTTAAAGGCCGAAATGATGTGTCAAGGGTGTGAATGTGTTTTAGTTAAAAATAGCAGCTGTGGTGCAATCAGGATTTGGACCATGGCATGCAGGGAGTGGAATTTTAACCCTTCACGTGGTGCCACACTCTTGACACACACAGAGATGGTGAAGTTGCCATTGGCATGAATAGCTACTTCCCTCCCAGGGACAGACTGCAGCTTCATGAGAGGGGCACAGTTTTCATGTGGAATTGCAGCATGGGGGGAAATGGTTCAACCCACTTCCCATGTACCACATTCCTAATACTGACCCCCCCTTAGCTGTTATTTCAAAAAACAAAAGGCAGACTTAGTAAAAACATTGGACGTATCATCTAGTTTAGCCCTCCGTTGCAATCCTCTGCATACCCTTTGATCCTTTTCTCATTAGTTCAATGACCAGAGGCTTGGCTACCTAACTGGACACATGGGCTGTTTAATGTACAGGTAGAGAGTCTTTTGAGGGTTGCATTCTTCAGAAGTCACACGCCAGTATTGAGTAGGGGCCAGAGCTAAAAGAGGACTAAGCCATGAATATGACCGTTACATTTATACAATAGGCTACATTCCAGCCACACAAAAGTCAGTGTTTTCTGCACTCCCATACCTCTCACCCATCCATCCAGTCTAGCAAGATGCAAGAGGCACCATCTCAGCTCAAGGGCACATGGCAGCCAGCTATTCCATGTGCGTCATTTTATAGCATACTGTATTTTCAAATCACTACAATTGAGCACCAAGCACTTGTGCAGCCAAGATCCTATTCAGGAAGTACAATTGATGTTAAGTGTGTGGGCATTTACTTATGCGCCTATAGAGAAAGTCAAACAAGTTCACAGACAAACCCAGCAACTTTATTTCCTGAGCAATGCTGGGCTTTTATGTAACAGGATAAAGTGAGCACTGCGGGACTTGGAGAGAGAGAGAGAGATTACCAATATTTGGAAAGCCTACAAAAAAGACTGAGGTGTTCTGGCTGTGAGATGGAATTAAATAACCTCTAGTGAAATGTCTGTCTCCCTGCCTTCCTCTCCATTTCTGGAAAATAAGAACATACTAATTGATGTTCTGGGTGAGACCAGAGGACAATTTAACCTCATGCATCAGAAAAACTTGGAAACAGCATGATGGAGACCAGCAATGGCAGTTATTCTCTGCCAGTATCTGGTAGGTGAACCTATCACTGGTATCCTCCATTAGCTTGTCCAATCCTTTTGAAGGAATTAGACAATACAATATATGTCTTGTGCCCATCTAGTACAGTTGCAGAAGAGAGCAGGGCTTCTGTACCTGTAATAGCTAAAATTCCCTCTACAGGTGCAGAAGCCCTCTTTCATCATCATCATCATCATTATTATTATTATTTATTTATTTATTTATTTATTTATTTATTTATTTATTTTATTTACAGCATTTATAGCCTTTTTTCCCCTCCGGGCAGCTCAGGCTGACATATGTGGTTCTCCTGCTCTTCATTTAATCCCCATAACAAACCTGTGAATATTGGGAATATTGGGTTAAGATGAGAGGTATTGACTGACCCAATGTCACCCAGGGCAGATCTACATTCATGATTTATAACGTTAAAAATGTGTTATTGAAATGTGACACCAGAGGGCGCTGCAAGAGCAGTGAGCCACTGGCAACGGGAAACTACATTAAACATTATAGAACGTTATATTTAATAATGTTTAAAAGATTGATGTAGAACCAACCCATGAGTTTCAGGGCCAAGTGAGGATTTACACTCTGCTCTGCCAGGTCTAAACCTAATATTCCAACCACTGCAGCACACTGTCTGACAAAGTGCACCACCTGAAGATCCATTTCATTTTATCCTGGTCGGTGTTACTGTTTACAGAGATGTAGGAAGGAGCGCCTCAAAAATACAGTGGTACCTCGGGTTAAGAACTTAATTCGTTCCAGATGTCCGTTCTTAACCTGAAACTGTTCTTAACCTGAGGTACCACTTTAGCTAATGGGGCCTCCCGCTGCCGCCACACAATTTCTGTTCTCATCCTGAAGCAAAGTTCTTAACCCGAGGTACTATTTCTGGGTTAGTGGAGTCTGTAACCTGAAGCGTCTGTAACCAGAAGCATCTGTAACCCGAGGTACTACTGTACAGCAAATTATGATACTTCTAATCTGTCTCTTCTTGCTCTGTTTTCCTAAGCAAGAAGGCTCCAATTGTTTAGTCTTCCTGAAGAAAAATATTCCGTTTCCTGTGCTTTCCTCTGCTACCCTGTGGCAACTTTTCTGATGCAGCACAATCAGAGAGTAGTCTGCACAGTGGGAACAACAGGTTTCCATCACAGAAATATATTAGCTGTCTGAGGTTGCAGTCCTAACTACACTTATGTGGAAGTGAGTCCCACTGAATTCAACAGGACTTACTTCTGAGTAGGCATGATTAGGATTGCCCTGTACAGTCAATCCCTTTCTTAGCAATTTGCAACACTATTTTATGCATAGCTTCTCATAAGTTCAATGGGCTGTCCTCCAAGGTTAAGTGTGCATAGATTTCAGCTTGAATTATTCTTTCTCACTGCTCTTGCACATTCAGTTGCTATCTTTGGTGAATTTCCCATGAGATCTTTTTCCTTGGGGTAAAAGCCCCCATTAGATGTACGTATATTTTTTTGTTTATATTTACTTCTTTGTTGCACAATTGTATATAATTTTGCTCTTCGGTTGGCCCATTGCCCAGCTTGGAGAGAGCTATCTGAACAATCACTAATAATTTCTCTTTGAATGTGCAAGCTGTTTTACAGTTTTCATTTTGTTTGTGCTCTCACAACGACACTGCGAGGCTGGTTATTTACATCCCTATTTTTAATTTTTACAAACAAAGAACAGATGCTGAGAGATAGCAAGTTGTCCGAGATCACCCAGCAAGTCTGTAGCTAAAATGTGCTTTGCATTCAAACCCATTCAGAATGTTAGCCCTTCTTGGCTTTGGGTAACAACAATACAGGACCAGTGAAGTTGCTGAGGCAAGGGAAAAGAAGTGAACCATACTTGGGTAATAACAACATTACAGGCTCTGCAGATGCCAGTTGTCAACTCCCTTGTGATGCTGGAGAAACGTTTAGTGCATGATAAGGAGTAGCAATGGTTGTTGTTTTTTTAATATTTTAGTGTGATGGGCTTCAGTGCATAACAGCCTGCAAATCTAAATAACAAGGAGAAGGAGAAGCCTGTGTTACGGCAGTAAATTCCATAGATTAAATTATTCATTGTGTAAAGAAGGTACCTCACACACTGAATAATTAAATGCGTGGAATTCACTGGCACAAGTCATTGAGGTGGTCTCTGGCTTAGGTCATCTTTAAGAGGGCATTAGGCAAAATTTGAGGAGGAGCTATATCTCTATGGCTAACTATCAGCCAGTATAGAGGGAGGGAATGGATGGAGGGAGAGAGGGAGAGGGAGAGAGAACAACAACTTCTGGCTCCCCCTGTGCTGTCATCAGCCACTTGTTTGCGTTCTGCCTCTGGGCTCTGTGAGGGAGAGAGCAAATGAGTAGCCAAGAACTGCCATGGTCTTCCTCACATTGCCACCTCCCATTGTCCCAAGCTCACTCAGGCCCTCTGGTACTTTTCATTAGTAATGGTTTTAGTCTCCTTTAGTTTGTTACACAATGCTTCCCCAATGCTACCATATTATCACTGGCAGAGGAAGAGGAGTGCAGGGGGAGCGCACCACCCCTGGCAGCACAATCCCAGTAGGGTGCCATTGTGGCTGCCCCCCCCCCCCACGCTGGTTGCCACACCCCTGTAGATGGTGCGCCATGCCCCAGGACGTGTGCCAGCCCCACCCCCACCTGCTGGCCGGTGAAGCTCCGCCACTACATATTATTACTGTCTGGAAGGGATATAACACAACAAAAACAAGAAAAAAAAATAAGCCAGAACATTTGAGGTATAATAAGCCATGAGATTTCAGCAGGAAGTTATGGGGAAAGCACTGATTGGAACTGAAGCCGTGTGACCACCTCAAAACTTTTATTTGAAATAAATTGAAATACTATTTAATATACATGGCTGAGTCACACATGCAGCCACACATGTGCAGCAGCTGAATGTGTGAACCAACTCTATTGAAAAAAGCGCCACAGAGGGGGATTCAACCAATCGGTATCATCAGCAGAAGCCATGCAAAAGGATTTTCGCTTGTGCAACAATACTTCTCCCTCTCCTACCCCACATGCCCCCAGAATTGGCTCAGCGGGGTGGTTAAGAGTGCCCCTGGAACTGCCCATGAGCGGAGCAGAGGGGATCTTGTTTTGCTTGGCAAGCTGATATGGTTGCCATTGTGAAACTATCAACATAGTGCTAGGTTTGAGGCAGCTTTGGGTGACAGTGGTGTTTGAGTCACACAAGCAAACTGACCCTGGACATTGAATTTTACATGCATCTGGTAGCCATCCTTTGTGTAGCTACAGAGTTCTGGCCATAACTCAGTGGTAGAGCACCTGCTCAGCGTACAGAAGGTTGCAGGTTCAATCCCCTGCATCTCCAGGTGGAGTTGGGAGAGATGTGTTGAAATTCTGGAGAGCTATTGCCAAGTCATTGTGGACAGTATTGAGCTAATGATCTGACTTTGTGAGAGGCACGCACGCATATGAATAACTGGAGAGAAAGGCTGCTGGGCTGTTGACAGCTAAGTTACCAGAGCTCCATTTACCTCCATGGGATTTAAGCAACCTAACTCTGAAGAGGATTGAGGCTAAGGATCTCACATGCTGCTCATAGAAACTCTGCCCTGTTTTCTTTGCAGTGTGAAAAATGTGTGTGCTGGAGGGAGGAAGTGCGGTCTTTTATTAGGAAATAACCACTGACACCTGCTTTCTCGAAGACAACAACAATGCTGCTTCTTGTTTGTACATACTGCCATCATTATTCCCCAGCTGGTGCGTTTGATTTATGACTCTTAATATCTTTGAAGTAATGCTTGTGGTAATTGCAGTTACACTATTGATTTTTGACAAAGCCATTTTATTCCATATGAAACCATTGCTTTTGAATCAATGGCTCACACGCTACTAGTTCAGTTGTAATAATGTGGGCATTCTGGTAACCCGTAGCTTGAGATTTTTTTTGTCAACAACTCTTGTTTATCATGCTGCAGCTTTAAAGGCCTGAAGAAACTGCTAAATATAGGCACTGGATGTTCACCAATTCGTCAGGCACCGTCCCAGCAGCCTCATATATTTTATGCAGAACAAAACATCCTTAATTAAGTCTTGCTGTGAAAAGTGGGGGGATTGCTTGCTTCCTAGGGAAGTTTGCATGAAAGATTATTAAGCTTTCCAAAAAAGAAAAGTGAGACATACATACTGCTTCTTTCTTTCTTTCTTTCTTTCTTTCTTTCTTTCTTTCTTTCTTTCTTTCTTTCATGAAGAAGGCATAGAAAGCACCAAAGGGGAAATCCTCATTATACTAACACAGGGAAATGGCTGGCAAAAGTTTTTAATAGGGTATGTTTTCCCAGTAGACACAATGAAGTTAAAAGTAATGTACATTCCACCACAACTCCCAAATCACACTTGCATGAAATTTAAAGGTTTTCGGTAACATTCTTATTTACTGTTCAGAAGCCTAAATTCTTTGCCAGAGATTAGTGGTACTCAGCAAACTTTAAAAGGGGAATAAACAATGAGGAGACAAACCTATGACTCAGCTAGTATGGTAAAGACTCCGCTAACCCAGAAATAGTGCTTCAGGTTAAGAACTTTGCTTCAGGATGAGAATGGAAAACGTGCTCCGGCAGCGCGGCGGCTGCAGCAGGAGGCCCCATTAGCTAAAGTGGTGCTTCAGGGTAAGAACCGTTTCAGGTTAAGAACGGACCTCTGGAACAAATTAAGTACTTAACCCGAGGTACCACTGTACGATATAACACTGTGACACCAGATGGCGCTGCACAGTCCCTCTTTCCCTACTGGATTTCCCTGTATGAGTTTACAACGTGCTTAACTGAATTGCTTCTTTGACATGTCTAGATCCAGCCAACACTCCTCCAGCCTATACTCTCCTTCCAGTTTATGACTTGTTAGTGTTAAAATGTTGTAGCATCCCCCATGATTCTTTACATTCTGATGTGACAACCCAGTGTAAACAGCAAGTGAGAGAAAAGCTGGAATGGATAGCTTTGTGAGTGAGAGAGAGGTAGGGGGAGGGACTGGTGGGAGGGTTGCATTTGGGGGGGGAACACATAGGTTAGTTTGCACTTTTGCCCAAGTTTACTTTAGGATTTCTTAACAACAGCCTTAATAATTTCCTGCAGCATAAGATTTTTATTATTATTGGACATGGCCTTTCACAACAACTTTGTAAGGTGAATGCTTCGTTAAATGTTCTTCACTCCTTCATGTCGCAGGATATTTTGGCAGCAATGGCAGGAGTTGACTCAAAGCAATTGGATTTCCCAAGAAATGCCAAAAAAATGCAAACTTTAAAAGCATCAGGTTTCCCCTCTCTGAAGTAATCTTGCTATTACTTTGGGGGGAAATTCTCCTAAACTTACACTTGGGCACAATGCCTGCTTTGTTCAGATATAGATTCCCATATTTTTACTTAAACCTGTGGACCTAGTATTTCTTCTTCCTATCATCCATAACTGCCAATATATCATATATCATACAATGTCACTTTCTGTTTTCCTTGTACCAGTAATTCTTCAAATCCAATTTCCTTCTCTCTCAATTTACTTTGAATTAAGTTTCTTAATTGGAAATATCAATATAAATTTCTTATTACCCCTTCTCTCAATTATTGATAGGTACAAATATACTCCTTAATCAATTGCTTTAATCTTACCAACCCTCCTTGCTGCCAATCTTCTCCAAAATTCATTGCCAATACAGTATTTCTGACTCTCATATTCAAGTTATCCTCAATCTCAAACTTCTTCTGAATTGTTTTCATGAGTGGCCCAAAATTATTTGAAATTATTTGTTATAAGGTGTTGCTTTCCATTGACTTCCAAATGTCTTCTGAATTTTGAGACAACCCTCCCCAAAACTCCATTCTACATCCTCTTTCCCAAATTACTCTCTTAACTTGTTTCAATTAGTTTATTGGCTCCAAAGTTGTTAACATTGTAACTTCCACATTATACCATTATTTTAATTTCTTCTTCCTCTAACCTTCCCTGTCTCCCTCTTTATTAGCTTTCACGAGGAACTTTAAAACATTCCCATTTTCCCAAGCATTTGATGGCTGAAAGTTTCTATTCCTGGCATCCTTGAAATTATTTGCTGTGAGAGTATGTGATTGCTTTTATTTCATTTTTATTATGTTGTTTTAAGGCTGATGTGTTTGCTGTCCTAGGCAAGGAGGGAGAGCAGGATATGGACTTAACAAATAACTAATATGATTTTCTTTCAGTCCTCCTTTCTGAGTTGGTTAAACCTTTGCTTGCTGATTCTTAATTTTATAGCTCTCTATTCTCCCCTTATCTCACTTCTCCCCCTCCCCCAGTAATTTTACTTCCTTTTTTCACTAAATAATTTTTGTCATTAATAACACCCTCATAAAAGCCTTAAAAGTCTCGGAAACTATAAATGTTTTCTGGGGTAATTTTTATTAGGGAAAAAATGCTTTATTTCTGCCTAAAGACTATTAATTATATATTCATTCCAGAAGAATCACTGATCCATCCCATAAATTTATATCCTCTCTCAACCATGTGTACTACTAGCCTTGGTCAGATACCATTCTGATTAGTATCTAACATTCTTTCATACACCACCTTGAGATCTTTTGAAAAAGGGCAGTACAGTCATACCTCGGCTCCCGAATGCCTTGGGAGTCGAACGTTCCAGCTCCTGAAGGATCGAAAACCGGAAGTGAGTGTTCCGGTTTTCAAACATTCTTTTGGAAGCCAAACGTCCAACGCGGCTTCCAGGGCCTCCGATTGGCCGCAGGAGCTTCCTGCGGCCAATCGGAAGCCGTGCTTTGGATGTTTCAGAAGTCAAACCGACTTCCGGAATGGGTTCTGTTCAGCTTCAAATGTATATAAATAGAAATAACAACAGCAACATTCTTGATAATTTCTGGTGTTGCCAGAAAAGGGCAAATTCAAGAGTATGCTTAATGAACTTGTGAAAAATATGCAATCCCTCCTTTTTTGATAATAAATTCTCCAACGATCCTTTAATTGCAAATCCTCCAATACTCCTAAGAAGGAGAGTGAATGTCTCACCTGCTTTCTGAGCCGTCCATTTTGTCATGAATGACATTGTTAAAGTCCCCTCCTAACCATATTTGTTCTGTTTCCAACTCATATAATAGGTGGGGTTTTTTTGTAAATCCTGTTCCTTTTTTGATTTTTTTAAAGGAATTGAGTTTTCCTTAGCGGGGCAAATAGCAGATTGGATGGGATAAATCTAGATCAGAAAAAAGAATAGTGGCCCCAATTCAAGCCGCTTGCTGAGGTTTTTTTTTTAAAGAAAATAAACAGACCTCCCTTGTCTCATCAAATTTGGCTAAGCATGCTTAAGATTTAGAAATGTGTAAATGTTGTGGAGGTAGGGAGGGGAAATGATTAACAAAATCAATCCTCCTGGCAAACTGGGAATATCCCCTCAAGCAGTTTAGGACATTCTACACCAGGCTTCCTCAACCTCTGCCCTCCAGATGTTTTGAGGCTACAATTCCCATCATCCCTGACCACTGGTCCTGCTAGCTAGGGAGCATGGGAGTTGTAGGCCAAAAACATCTGGAGGGCCGGGGATGAGGAAGCCTGTTCTACACCTTTCCTCAGCAGCGTTTCTTTTTCTTTGAGAAAAATAAGTGGCTCACGTAAACATAAACTAAGCTTTAATAATAAAGAAAACTCTAACAAAATAACACAGTGAGAGAAACTAAATACAAAAAACTGGAGGCAAGTCTGAGGCGAGAAAATAAGAAGAGGCAGTTGGTCCCTCTTAACTGAAACTTAACGGAACACACTGAATGGAGGGGCTGATTCCGGAGCCGCACACACAAGCCCCGCCCACCAGATGCCAGGCATTCTACTGATCAAATGAGGCCCCGGTGTTTTTATTACAGTATGAACAGTTCAAACAAATGGGTGGAACGAAGTTTGTTGATGTAACACACACACACACAAAGGTTGAGCAACATACAGAAACAAAACATGGAGACCCAAGTCTCCATTACTTGCCCTCAAAACAAAATTGCAGGGTATGCATGACATTCAGGAGACTGAGCTGGTTTGAATCCCACCCACCCATATCGCCACCGCATCCCTCAAGCCTCCATTTCTCAGTGTGCTTTTCCCCATTGGCCAGCAAAGGCCTGATAGTGTTTGAGAGCTAGTGACTCCCCACTTACTAAATCAGAAACAGCGAGGGCATCCAGCTATGACCACAGGGAGGCTATTACTTAAATCTGCTCTTTCTATAGAAAGACTTCACCAGCCTCATTGTTTCGATGATGTTTTATTTCTTTGTTATATAGGCCAAACAAGGCCAGTTAGCACAGAAAGTATTTTTTCAAAAACCAAACCACACAGTAGCAGAAGGTAGAAAAGTAGATGTACGGCTCTTAAAAGCCTATTAAAATTCACTTTATTGAAGTCAACTGCTATTAAAATAATGTATGCACGTGAAAATGCACAAAACAATCAACATGCATATAACTTCACAAACTCTTCTAGTTAATATGATTTCTCTTGTGCGGTTCCTTCTTTTACAGAGGTAAATCCATACTATTATCCTTTAAGCATACCATGGTTTTTTTCAGGTGATGAGTGTCTTCCCCTGTCCTCCCCCTAACTCAATGAATTTATCTGACTCTATTTTAAAGCCACCCATGGGGGTGGCCATCACTGCCTTTTGTGGGAGCAAGTTCCATAGTTTAACTATGCACTGTGTGAAGAAGTACCATATTTTTTGCTCTATAAGACTCACTTTTTCCCTCCTAAAAAGTAAGGGGAAATGTGTGTGTGTCTTATGGAGCGAATGCAGGCTGTGCAGCTATCCCAGAAGCCAGAACAGCAAGAGGGATCGCTGCTTTCGCTGTGCAGCGATCCCTCTTGTTCTGGCTTCTGAGATTCAGAATATATTTTTTTCTTGCTTTCCTCCTCCAAAAACTAGGTGCGTCTTATGGTCTGGTGCGTCTTATAGAGCGAAAAATACGGTACTTTCTTTTATCTCCCTGCAATCCTCCAACAATCCGCTTCATTGGATGTCCACGAGTTCCAGCGTTAACGAGAAAGGGAGAAAAAGCATCTCTCTGTCCACTTATGCCATGCATGATTTCATGCACCTCTGCCATGCGCCCTCTTGCTCACCTACTCTCTAAGCTACAAAATCCTGCAATCTTTCGTTGCATAGGCGCCGACTCCATGGGGCCTGAGGGGGCCCGAGCCCCCTCAAAAATTCGTTAGGGGGGGCTCTGCCCCCCCAATAATTTAAGAAAATTATTACCGTAAATTTCGCTCTATAACACGCAGATTTTTTTCTCCTAAAAAGTAAGGGGAAATGTCTGTGCGTGTTATTGAGCGAATGTGTGGTCCCTGGAGCTGACTCGCCGGAGCGCAGGGGCAAAAATAGGCAAAAATCAGGCAAAAATTAGATCGGGCGGAGGGCGGAGGGAAGGCGGAAGCTGCTGCTTTCCTGCATTCTGCCTCAGGGTCTTACTGCCCACCCGCTTCTGTTGCTGCGTTTGCTCAAACTCAACAAAGAGCAGGGAATCCCCTGCCCTCCTGACAAGCAGAGGGTTAAGGAAAGGATCGAGTCCTTCCTTCTAATTCTTTCCTAGTCACACTGCATGCAGGCTCCAGCCCACCACCTCCTCCTCTCCATGCTCTAGGGACTCGCAGGCAGCCGAAAAACAGGTGGGAGAGAGAGAAAGGGCTGGCTTGGGGGGGGACTTTTGCCTTCCTTTCCTCCCCCCCACCCCGTTAAACTCCTCCACTGCATTCTTAGCCAGCTGCTTCTCCGCACACCCCTCTTGTGCTTCTTGTCCCTTCTGTGTTTTTCCTTCCCTCCCCATTTAAAACGTGGTGACAAAGCACAGATCCACATGGATCCTCAGGATTTTTGCATTGGATCACCCCAAATTCACCATCAGATCACATTACATGTCCATGGCTACAGTCTGTACCAAAAAAATCACGCACCCACTGTTGCCTGGGGCTGCAATGGTGCAAAAACGTGGTTACAAAGCATGGATCCACAGGATCTTTGCACTGGGTCACCCCAAATTCACCATCAGATAACATAGCATGTCCATGGCTACAGCCTGCACCAAAAAAATCACACACCCACTGTTGCCTAGGGTCACAGTGGTGCAAAAACGTGGTTACAAAGCACGGATCCACATGGATCCTCAGGATTTTTGCATTGGGCTACTCCAAACTCACTGTCAGATATTAAAAATCATGCACCCACTGTTGCCTAGGGTCACAGTGGTGCAAAAACGTGGTTACAAAGCACGGATCCACATGGATCCTCAGGATCTTTGCATTGGGTCACCCCAAATTCACCATCAGATCACATAGCATGTCCATGGCTACATCTTGTACCAAAAAAATCACGCACCCACTGTTGCCTAGGGTCACAGTGGTGCAAAAACGTGGTTACAAAGCATGGATCCACATGGATCCTCAGGATTTTTGCATTGGGCTACTCCAAACTCACTGTCAGATATTAAAAATCTTTATAAAATAGAGAATTAAATACATACAGAATGTTAATTTTTCAGTTTCGAAATATTAGTACTAGTTTAGTACTGTATTTCTATATTACTATAGTACTGTATTAGTTATTTTCAAATACTTAAATATTTTTAGGGTGTAAGACCCAATTAAAGCCCGTTATTTACATACAGTATTACAGTATTTACATACAGTATTAGGCATACTGTATTAACTTTATTAACTGTATTAAAGCATTAACTTTGAGATATTATTTTTATTTAATGAACCCTCAGCCTTATTCAAAGTAAGCTTAAATTAGCTATTTCACTTATTAATCAAAGTGCTATTACTGTGCGACAGCAATATTTTATGTTTTATTCTTTTAATGATAGTTTAGGATTTATTTCAGTCTTTTCAGAGCTATATATTCACTGCTCTGTAATAGTCTATAAGCATAATTGTTACTGTAAATTAAATTAGCTTTTTACGAAAATACCGTGCGTGTTTATGTTTTGTTTCTTTTTTCAAAGCCAAAAAGTGTTTCAGGCTTGTCGAGTTTCCCGGAGTGTGGAGTTATAGAGAGTCGAGTTTTCGGGGTTCTAATGTTGATCATATGACTCTAAAATACTTTTTAAAAACTTTAAAACTCACTAATTTTCATCTAAAATTTAGAAAACTTCCCGGGGCAGGACCCCGGTATGGGCCCCCCCAATATTTTTTATAAGTCGGCGCCCCTGTTTCGTCGCAGGGGACTTGAGTGTTTTGCACCACAGCTATACAGATCCCATGCAAAGGCAGCAATGGCGGAGGGGGGGGAATAAGAGAGGGCTTCTGCACCTTTAATAGTCAGACGAATGTGAACTAATTCCTTCTGCTGATTACATTCCCTCTCCTCTACAACTATCAAAGGTGCAGGCGTCCCGGCCTGTTTTTGTACCTAGCCACCCTGCCCGTGTCCTTCATTTCTGTTCTTATGCAATAGCTCCATTTAGTTTGATACATGCCTTCTGAAAGCTGTTTGCTGTTTTTATATTTAGGACTTGACTCTGAATGACTTAACATGTCTCATCCATATATATATATATATTTCGATCTGCTCCTTAGAGTTGGAGGCATAGCTAACGGCAGGCAGCTTTCCAGATCAGTGAGTGCTACCACCATACTGTAGTTATCATTATGTTGGAGAATCGATATATATTTGCTGATGAGTATCTGATTTTCCACCCAACTAAAATGCCCACGTCGATTTGTTGTGGGTGAGGTGTCGGCCCTGCTGTAAACAGGCTCAAATGTAACGCAAGGCAAAAAAATGACTCTCCTGCACAGTCTCTTTTGTTCCCCATAGTGTTAAGTTTCCAGGCTGAAAATGAAGTGCCAGCAGTTTCCATAGAAAAACAAAAACCCTCGATTCTGTATGCTCTGCTGCAAAATCTCAGAGCTGGATGCTTTGCAATCCACTCTCTCCTTCTCACTAGATGGTGCTCTAGGCCTTCAGCACAAGGATGGAGGGAAAAGAAGAAAAAACCACTAAGAAAGCATCAAGGAGCTGGCTGTACTGCAACCGTGATATTATTCTGATTAGCAATTACACTGCTAACCCTCCCAGTTCTACCCATCCAGGTAGCAGTTTGTCCAAACATCAGTTTAAATTAGCGGAAGATTACAGTAAGCATTTATGACACACCCAGCTGTAAAGGGCACATACATTTGCATTTACAGGATCAAAGCCCCCTGTTGTTTCTGTTGAAAAGCTAAATGCAGGTATTTATTCAGGAAGTAACAATTAATCTTCTTGGCAGAAAGAAATTCTTTATATCTGCCGCTTAAAAAATTTATGGTCTCAGCAGGTGACTTTATTAGCTTTAAAACACAGGGTGGGTTTTTTTTCCTTCTTAGGAGGTTTATTGACTATGTCATCTGATTAAATGCACTGTGCAGAGGGTTAGACTGAATCTTTGTACTGGTGGTAAGGCTACAATCCTACACACACTTATCTGGGAGTAAGGCCCAATAGGACTCCTCTGAGTATGAATGCATGGACTTGCATTGAAGGGGAAAGTTGGTGTGCATTCTAGGGTGTAGCTATTGGCTAGCCCTTCCCTAATGTAATGTGTTAAAACGTAAGAACATAGGAAGCTGCCTTATACAGAGTCAGACCATTGGTGCATCTAGTATTGCCCACCCTGGCTGCCAGCAGCTCTTCAGAGTTTCAGGCAGGAGATCCTGAGGTCTAAACCTGTGACTTTATGCGAGCAAAGCAGATGCCACTGAGCCTCTACTGGACAGACAGGCTGTAATCCTATACTTGCTTACCTGGGTTAAACTGAGTGGTAGTTACATTTGAGTGGACATGAAAAACAGCACTGAAAAATGGATAAACAGTTTTTCCTGTCTTTCCCCTGGAAACACTGGGAAGCATTTCCCACTGCAACTGTGTACCAAGAGCATGTAGCTTATGTATGTAAAGGCAGCACCATGCAGCAGGTTTTTCCTGCCCGTGTGCCTGCTTGCTAAGAGAGGTTGAGGAAAAAGCTGCTGGGAGGGCCAGGACATGCTAGCACCAGCACCAGCCCAAATTCTTCTCACATGATATCTCTGTAAATAAGAATTCTTCCTTCTACAGTGGTACCTCGGGTTACATACGCTTCAGGTTACATACTCTTCAGGTTACAGACTCCGCTAACCCAGAAACAGTACCTCGGGTTAAGCACTTTGCTTCAGGATGAGAACAGAAATCGTGTGGCAGTGGCGGGAGGCCCCATTAGCTCAAGTGGTGCTTCAGGTTAAGAACAGTTTCAGGTTAAGAACGGACCTCCGGAACGAATTAAGTACGTAACCAGAGGTACCACTGTACTTCCTTTGCAACAGATGCCACTTCACATACAACATTCTTTATGCACACAAATTTCATGCTGGAAAAACATGTCATAATGTGCTATGCTCCCTCAGCCTCTCGTGTTGAGTCCACCTGCATTTCCTCAGCCGCCATGAAACGCTCCCTAGCTCCCAGAGCCCATTGAGGAAACTGTCCTCATTTCTTGTGCTTTACCGAAAGGATTTATTTCTGTCTTTTTATTTTATTTAGTGAGGGCAGAAGTTCACTTCCCATGGGGAGACTCTCCTTTGTGTTGAAGCAGAGATGCTGGGCCCAGCTTTCCTCTTGACTGACGTACTCACTGCTTTCAGATTTGGATGTTATCCATTTCAGTGGATATCAGACATTCATGTCAGTTTAAATATAGGAGAATTAAGACATTTAGGTGTGACGTCCTTAAGATTTAGGATTAGTTACTTGGCTGAGACATTCCGTGATACGCACCAGGGATTTCTCTGTGCCTTGCTTATGGTCTACTGGGGAGTATAAAAACCAAATACTGTAGGGTTTGAAAAAGCAGTAAATGCACTTGCATGCTTAAGCCTGACCAAAGCACTGTTTTATTTAAAGTTACTTGTTATCTTGACTCTGGCTGTAGTCAGGGTCCAGGACAAATAATCCAAATGAGAGGCACCCCAAAGACCAAACAAAGCCTGCAGAAGGGCTACAGAAATGCCTGGCAAAGACCTTAACATTAGTTGAGGAGTGAGTTCATGCAGAGTCATGAGGGTGGAAGCCTCAAGATGGCCAGAGAGCCTGCTACTGCTTCCACTAACATATAAGTATGTGTAGTCATGGGAGCTGTAGGAATGAGTAAGTGGGTAAGAGTCCATGTTGCAGGTGAGATACACACATGAATAAATGTATTTTGCAGAGAAGGAAGGAAGCCCAGCCCAGGATGCACCCAGGGGACTTATGAGGACTCTGTTGACTCTGCATGTTATGCCATTTATTTGTTTTCGGTTTTTGGCTGAACTGTGGCATATAAATACAGTGAATATATAAATAAATATAGAGGGAATTGCTGGTTCATTTTTGGAGCATCAGACTAATGCAGCTACTTTCCTGGAAAGCAAGTGAAAGTATTTCCTTTCTGACTTTAGTGTGACACACGGGGGGGGGGGGGAGGAAGGAAGGAGGGAGGGAAGAAGAAGAAGAAAAAGAAAAAGATGACGACTATAGATTTGTTCTCAAACAGCTTGGACAGAGTGTTTTCCCCAATCAGGAAAAACGTTAAAAACAACAACCACCGCAATTTATTTTGTGTCAGATAAAATAATGTTTCTTCCAATTTTGAAACTGCATAGAAGCAGGGGGTGGGGGGAGACTTCAAAAAGCCAGGAAGATTAAGCAGGAAACAAAACAATGATTTAAGTTTTCTAGGTGATCCACCAAAAGGCTCAGTCCAATTTATGAACAAGTTTGTGGAATGGAATCTCTGAAGAATCCTCCAGATAGTTCACCCAAAAGAGAAGCTGCCAGGAAGTGAAATGGTGCCTCCTTGCTAGGGAAGCAGCATTTGAACAGGGTCTCCTTGTGGCAGCAACATCAATGGATCACTGCCCTGCCAGTCAGGAAATGCCCCTTTACCAGGGCACAAGGTGAACTCAGGTATGACTGAGATGCAAACACAATTCCATGTCCATGATAGAATAACACTGAAAATGGAGTAGTCAGGTTAATAATAAGCTCAAGTTGTTAATTAGGAAAAAAAACACTTTCCATTGTTGCAGGAAGGCATGAAGTGTTGAAGGCAAATTAGAGTGCCAGCCACTTAGGGTGGGGGTGGGGTGGGGAAGCTCATTAAAACAAAAGGATACAATTTCCTTTTTGTTCTGGAGAGGAGAATGTGGGCTGCATCTGATAACAGAGGTGGAGAGGAGGCTGAATCTCAGCAGAAAAACACAACCCTTTGCATTCTTCAAGTGGGCTGCTGAGTATTGAAGAAGCAGCAAACAAACCTCTGCAAAGGTTTATTATAAATACATTAATTGGCTTATACGCCTCTCAGGTTAGCATCATGCAATCACAGCTTATTGCAGAACAACACTCCCTTGAGGTATTTTTAATAGTTTGCTTAATGCGTCTCTCTATTCTAGATCCTACACTGGGGTTTCCCTTACCCTTTTTATTGCAAGGTTAGGCATGTTCCTTGGGGAATGCATGGGCCACCACAAAATTCCTAGGGATCAACATGTTTGAAAGGTTCTCTGTAAACATCTATCACAGAATTCTGGCAGTGATTGGCCTATTACAGAGCCAGGGTGAGTGCAGTGGATAGCAGAGACAACTCCTCAATGAATTTCGCTGTAGTGAACTTGGGTCAGTCACAACCCACCAGACAGACCCGACTTCACTGAGTTCTGTTGATGATGAATTGGGAGGGGAACTCACTGGGAAAGCAGAGGTGCACAAATGAACTAAACAAATAAGTATGTTTAGTGTAAGAGCCACAATTCAGTTGAACTACACTTGGCGAGTGTCAGCACAGACAGACAAGACCTGGGGGGGGGGGGGAACCAACCAATGGTGATGCAAAAATCAGGCGCCATTAATTGGTCGATCTTTTTCCAGGTCCATTCTACAGTGTAGCTCAAATGTCGGGAATCCTTGGCTCTACAGATGTTGCAGGTCTATTTTTTTTTATTTAACTTTATTTACACACACCGCCCTACACCCGAGGATCATAGGGCAATTAGCAATATAAAAACACAAAAATGCATTGTAACAAACAAAAACAATACCGCCCCCTCCTGCCACAAACACAGTTTAAACAGCCATGGATTTTTAAAATTGGCTGAAGGCCTGGGAGAAGAGGAATGGTTTTGCCGGGTGACTGCAGATATTTAATGAAGATGTCAGGTGAGCCTCCCTGGGGAGAGCATTCCACAAATGGGGAGCCACCACAGAAAAGGCCCAGTCTCGTGTTGCCACCCTCTGGACCTTTCGTGGAGAAGGCACACAAAGAAGGACCTCAGATGATGATTGCAAGGTCCTGGTTGGTTCGCTTCCCATCACCCCAAGCAAGCATGGCCAATAACCAGGGGTGATGGGAGTTGTAGTTCAAGATAGCAACATTAGGAGAGCCAAAGATTCCTCACACTGGGCCTAGCTGCAGGACTGCCTCAGTATTCCATCCTCTGGAAAATCTATCCTTCCCTCCACCCTACCCCTAGGTAGAAACACCAGCACTTTAACTGCATGGCCAGGGCCTAAGTACCTTAGATTTTACACTCATATTTGAATGTTACATGTCTGTGTGTACATCTGGGACACTGGTGGTGGGGCTGAGTTATTGACCCAATCTAGGAGACGATCCAGCCTTGTAAACGTAGTTTAATATCACTTTGAAGATAAGCCCAGAGGAGGAATCTTAAATCCACGAATATGCTTCTTATCGCACTGTATCTTCTTGTGTAAAGAATGAGATAGACACAGAGGGAAGTTAGCGATGGCTTGGGAAGGGCTTGCTTATCCCCCCCCCAAACAATGGCCTCTATAGGAGCAAGGTGGCAAACTCTAAAGATAATCCAAGAGGATATTGAAGACTGGATGCTGCAGGAGAGGTGCCTTTCAGCTCTACTCTGTATGCCATTAGAACAGAAACTTGCCCCACTGGGAGTTAAGCTTGAAGGGAAAATGGAAAACATTTGGGGAGGGGAAGGCCCCTGAATCAGTACAATGAAAGAATCAGTACCTTAAAAAGCCCAGCTTGATAGCTCAAAGGCTCAAAGGGGAATTTGAATGAAGGGCAATCTAGTCCTTTGCTAAGAAATAGAAACCCCTGAAAACAGTAAAAAGGAGTTTTAATAGATATTCCTAGGACTAATGGAAAATGCTGAGAGGGATTCTCCTGGAGTTTTGAAGACAAATCTTGAGATCAAATCTGAATCTTCCCTTGAAACTGCTAGAGCACTTCACCATCCCACTGGGGCAGCTGCAATGAGCGAAAAGTCTCACTTTATGGCTTCCAAAGCTGTGAAATTTAAATTACTTAACTATAAATTGCTTCAGAAATACTGCCTGATGGCTTATCTTGCAGCCCAAGGAAGTGGAGATATAGGGAAGAAGATGGAAGTGATGGATTTATGCACAGACCTGTTGTTACCTGCAAATGCTGTATCCTTTCAGGCACTCAAAGACAGAAAATTGGGTATTAGATTACTGCTTATTAGAGGACTGCTTCCTGAGATATTCATTTCAGTCAAGTGCCCTATTTTACAAAGAACAGTTCTCTATTTGAAGGGCTTTGTGCTCCAGATCAGGTTTAAAGGACCATAAGAAAGAATAGAAAGAGGCGGCTTGAATTTACCTATCAACAGCATCTGGTTAGCAGACTGAACAGATCATCTGGGCACAGTCTTCCTGGATGTATTGTATTTATATTTAAATTAACTGTTACTATTCCTAAATTTGTATCTATACATATCAATTTGCACACTTTCCTTTTATGCAAATCAGTGTTCTTTTTATTTAACATCTAATACAACCACTGGAAAAGATCATCCTTGGATTTAGAGTGTGTTGCTGTATATCTGCTGATAGCACAGCTCTATTTATTTACTATTTTCATCTAACACAGTAATGGGAACACCTGTCCTGTATGCCTATTTAAACCTGCCAGGCTACTGAATTTCACCTGTGAGGCCATTTTTGACACACCAGACATACCCGCCAATCACCTGATCTGAGCACTATGTGTAGCTGCTTGCTTTTTTATGGTAAAAGAGAGCAGAAGAGGTTTATGATCTTAGCACTGTGATCCCACAGCACTAAGATCAGTGATAAGCCTTGGCCTGCTAGCTGCTACCTTTTAAAGGGCAGGCAGAAGCTTATCTCTAGACTTATCACTGTGAGGCTGCAGGAGATAAGCTTGTGCCTTCTCCTAGAGGTTTGAACTTGAAATCACTTGATATCATATGATTGTTGTTGTTGTTTAGTCGTGTCCGACTCTTCATGATCCCATGGACCAGATCATGCCAGGCACTCCTGTCTTCCACTGCCTCCTGCAGTTTGGTCAAACTCATGCTGGTAGCTTCAAGAACACTATCCAACCATCTCGTCCTCTGTCGTCCCCTTCTCCTTGTGCCCTCCATCTTTCCCAACATCAGGGTCTTTTCCAGGGAGTCTTTTCTTCTCGTGAGGTAGCCAAAGTATTGGAGCCTCAGCTTCACGATCTGTCCTTCCAGTGAGCACTCAGGGCTGATTTCCTTAAGAATGGAGAGGTTTGATTTTCTTGTAGTCCGTGGGACTCTCAAGAGTCTCCTCCAACACCATAATTCAAAAGCATCAATTCTTTGGCAATCAGCCTTCTTTATGGTCCAGCTCTCACTTCCATACATCACTACTGGGAAAACCATAGCTTTAACTATACGGACCTTTGTTGGCAAGGTGATGTCTCTGCTTTTTAAGATGCTGTCTAGGTTTGTCATTGCTTTTCTCCCAAGAAGCAGGCGCCTTTTAATTTCATGACTGCTGTCACCATCTGCAGTGATCATGGAGCCCAAGAAAGTAAAATCTCTCACTGCCTCCATTTCTTCCCCTTCTATTTGCCAGGAGGTGATGGGACTAGTGGCCATGATACCAGGTGATTATTAGATGTGTGCTCTACCCACACTGAGAAGCATATAGCCATTAGGAAGCCATAAAATAGATAAATGATTACAAATCCAATGGTGCTCAATCACTCCATTATAACTTCATCTCTCCTCACTGAATGTTCTCTTTATGTAACAGCAGTTATACATCAATTGGGAGAGGCTACAGCTGACTAATAAATAAGGGCTTGTAGGCAGGTTCAATACCTGGCGCCTCCATTTAAATGACCAGGCAGTAAGTGACAGTGTCCCTGCCTGATGAGACCCTAGAAAACCGTTTCCACAGTAGGCATCATTCAGTTTGGTCAGCAATGGGGACCTGCTGCCCTCCAGGTAATCTTGGACTCCAACTCCCATCAGCCTCAGCCATGATATTCCATGGTCAGACATGGCAGCAGCATTAGTCCAGCAATATTTGGAGTCCCGTGGGTTCCTGATCCCTAGGCTATATCATTAAGGAGCCTGATCTGATGCTAGGCAGTTTTCTATCTTCAAAATAACATGCATGAGTTATTTGGAAGAGTGGGATCTGCTTTCTTTTTCTTCTTAGGTGCACTGAAAGTTCAGCCACTGGGATTCTGAAAAAGCTTTTTAAATTGTGCACCACATTTTCAAAGCATTGTTCACTGTCTGAATAGAGGCTGGAGTCTTAATGTTCATTTCCTATCAGCATGGAACAATCCACAACATCCGTCATCCTCAGAAGTGACCAGAGCAAACCTGAATCAAATTGGGAGGTACAGGAGACGCCACAGGCATGCGTTTAGTGAAATATTTCCATCTGTACTCCTGTGCAATATATCTTATATATTGTCTGGTGCTGTATAAATAAAGCACCACCAACAAACACCTAATCAGAGATTAATACAGACCTGCCATAACACAGCATGTTAAATTAGACCATTTGAGAATAGTGTAGCATTTCATTCATACTTAGGGGGGAAAGTTATGACAAGCAGCTAAAACTATGTTAAATTGCCTGAGCTGAAGAATTACACAACAGTGCATTGCTTATGAAAAGTTGTGACAGGTGTAACTGCTTCCCTTCCTTTCTCCCAAATGCAGCACAGTGTGTCCTATTCCAGTGTCATGACTGATCAAATATATGGAGTGCATTGAATTTATTTATACAGCAGAGTCCACAACCCTGGGACTTTAAAATGCCAGCCAGCATGCTCCGAAAGGGCAGGAACTTCTTTTAGAAGAGCTTTCTGCTGCTATTCATTGGAATTTCCATTTAGAGGGCAGTAACTCCAGTTGGGGGGGCCCCATGTGCAAGTTAATCTATCCAAATGGCTTCACAAGGGTGGACAAAGACAATTTTTTAAAAATTGAGATGACCTAACACAGGGTGATGAGGATAAAAAGATATATGGCCCTGAGGTTTGGGGGGCAGGGGGAAGAGACCAGAACAAAACACTCAATAACAAACCATGGGCATGATTCAGCATGTGTTTTCAAGTCCCATGAATTTAAAAGGAGAGGTTTAAATATGTGTTTAATCAAAATCAATGGGAGCTAAAGGTGTATGACTCTTTACATGTGTCCAATTGTGCTCCCAGTTATTACATTAAAGCTGCAATCCTGTACCTACTTGCGTGGGAATAAGCCTCAATGGACAAGCCCATGGAGAGCATAATCATGCCTTGAGGTTACCAACACATAGGTAACTATGGGCAGGCTAACACTTTAGAAGAAATAGCCTTACTTGCTCTCAGTCTCTGGGATACCTTTTGCCGCCAGGGGACACTAGTTGAGGATTCCCACATGTCTTGCTTTTGGGTTTCCCAGAGGCATTTGGGATGCTGAAAGCTAGGCTAAATGAGCTTTCGGTCTGTTCCAGCAGGGCTCTTCTTGTGCCCTTATCTTCCCATAAAGTTAGTGGCCAACGAAGAACATTTAACCCTTTTTTCTAGGAAATATTCATCACCTTGCAACGTTATCTTATCCCCTCCCCCATAAAATATTTCTCTTCAGTACAGATGATTGAATTTTGTGATGGGATTTTGCCACCGCTTAACCTTGTTCGGGGCGCTCCAGCCTTGAGAGCATTGATCATGAATGCTAAGTTGCCTAGATGTTACACTCTCTTTCAGGACAATGGCAAAGTTACACAGGAGTCAGGAGGAGAGATGATACGATGCCAGGGAAGATTATTTGCTTGGGGCCCACGTGGTGAATGTTAAGAAGTGTGCGAACCAGTTGGCTCACTGTGGGGATTGCCGGCAGAAAGTGAGAAGCAAAACAGCACCAAAGAATACTAAGTGCCTCCATGTTAAACTGGCACGTCTGCTGTAGTTTTCATTTTTGCGGATTTACAAGGTGAAGATCATAAGCGCATTTCACATAGCTCAATGGTTTCACTGAAGGAAGAGTCCGCGTTAGGTAATAAAAGACGGTTAGATCTTAAAGGGGGGGGGGAAGCAAGCAGTATGAAGTAAGGAAGCTTTTGTTTCACTCCTGCTTCTCTGAGCAGCAGCAGTACATTCACGGCAGCCTCTCTGAGGTCAGTCTCCTTCAAAGAGGAGGGCACTGCCTTGTTATGTATACTTAGCATGCTGCCTTGCAGCTTGTGTGAGAGGACGGGGCAAGAGGGCCTTGGTCCTGAGGTCACAGAGGTGGAGGAGCTCAAGAGTTCAGCAGCAATGAGCAGGAGCAGCAGCCGTAACTGGACATTTTTGTGCCCAGTAGTAAGGAAGTGGGGAGAAACATGTGTCTAGAATACAAATTCTAGGTACTCTTTGGAGCTGCAACACCAATTTGGCATTTTAGTGGCGGGGTTCCAAGAATCAAGTTAATGAGAGGGCAGAGAGAGACTTGGGGTGGGGAAGCAGGGGAGATAAATTAAGATGGCGAGCAAGTGGAAAATGTGGACTATTCCATAGAACCTGCAAAAATACATAGGCTGTTTGCACACACCTGGTGCTTGTCTTGCCCTACTGCTGGGAATTTCCTGTGAGCCCTCTTTTATATTCCCAGAGCTGCTGATTCACACACCGATCGAGTGTTTTCAGCGCGAATTAAACTTTTTCAGACAACATGGATTAGACCAGGGCCAGCCCTATCATGAGGCCGAGTGAGGAGGTTGCCTCAGGAGGCAGATGCTGAGAGGTGGGAAGTGGACCTGCACCCCCTAAGCTAGCCTGCCGCACTTGGGTGTAAAGGAAGATACTGTACCTTCACCAATGCAGAAGTAGGATTCAACTGTCTGTTTGGTCAGCTTTTGGACCTGCAATGAGAGATGTGTCACCCTACGTTTCACATCAGGGAGCAAAATGTATTGAGCCAGCCCTGGACATGTTATCTCACTCTTGTGACTAGTTCAGTATGCCAAGAATAGAGGGCAGCCTGTATTTGAAAGTCTGTGGACTGGCATGCAGACAAAAGAAAATATTTCTTCACAAAGTGCATTGTTAAACTATGGGACTCTAGGATACACTGGACCTGTGGGAGCAGACATTAAATGGTTGTGTGAATCAGCATTGCCTTCTTTAAACTGTGTTGTGCACCAGTCCCCCCCCCCCCAAACTTACAACCTTTTAATGTGAAGGGCTGCTGATGGTAAGAACCAACAGGCAAATTTGAAGCTAATATTTGTTGCTTGAAATATTCAATCACAGCCACCTGAAACAGACACTAGATTTTCTTCGCTGTTCTATCCACCAGTAAAAATGATGGCACGTTTATATGTTTCTCCAGCTGCTTCTGTTTCCTGAAAGACTGAAATAGTTTTCTCACATCAACAATCAATTTTAATAGCTTCTCCCCAGTGCTGTTATCTATGACTGCAATTTCAGACACACATACTATCAGGCCAAGGATTGGCGAGAAAGTAGGAATCCTAATACTCAGAAACTTGAGGAAAGGCAAAGTGTTACCAATCCATTATCACTGTCTCCTCACTAAGGGGTGGCTTCTGGGAAGGCACCCCATGGTGAAAACTCACAGGACGACTGTTCTTGCAGCTGGGTTTTAACATGTGCCTGTTTGCTGGCAAAGTGTAGCGGGGATGCCCAGATACATTGCAGTTCTGCTGTCTGAAGCAGCATTTATATACTCTTAGAATTGTAGAGTTGTGTCACTTTTGTTTCACATAATAATACTTTATTCCTTTTGTGTGGGAACTTATTGTGGGCACAGGGTAAGGATAAACACATATTCATAAATATTCTGAATAGCACATTATAACTCTTGTAAAAGATCCCAAACCTCTTTGTAGTGTGCTTGCACACTCACCCTCCGAAGTCTCAAAGCACTTCAAGCCAGTTGTTAACACTTTCCCAAAGTCTAAATTTAGAAGTGAGAATAAGGTGGCGGCTGTTGCCTGTGAGACACTAAAAAGATATGTAAGCGTTATCATTGACACGTAGTCCACCTGTGAGGTAAACAGGATTGTTTCATAGCTTTCAAAGCATTGCCTGGAAGACAATTACCCCATGTGAATAAGAAGTGCACTTCACTGTTAACGGTGCACGCAGGAGAATGGCAATATGGAACCTTGTTAGGAATATATACACAAGAATAATAGTAAAATGGTACATGAGCCCATTGTATAAACCTCAATAGCATATTGATAAAGAGATTCCATTGCAAGTCATCTGGGCAGTTTAACCAATAACATTTATCTCCAGCAATTGTGGGGGAAAGGAAACAAAAAGCCAAGTAGAGGTGTCAATATGTTGTCACTGTTACTAATTGAGGGGGGAACTAGTTTTTATGCCAGGTGTGGGGAACCTGTGGTCCTCCAGATGTTGCTGGATGACAGCTCCCATCACCCTTGACCCTTGGCTGAAGGGAGTTGGAAGTCCAGCAACACCTGGAAGGTCATAGGTTTCCCATGTGTTCCATACCATCAAATGTATCTTCCTACTAAATAACTTTCCAGAGGTCCACAGCTACCTAAGCTTTTAGCCTCTTGATTTCTGTCCTTGGAACTGTTTTGCTTGGGCTGAAGCTTCCAGATTTCAGAAGGGTTTGAGTGACTTTTTTATTTGGACAGCTATATGATGCTCTTCTGCCCCCAAAGCAGCCTCTCAAATGGCCTCTGAAAGCAGCATGCAGTAGATGCTAAAAATATCGTATATTAACGTGTGCACATCTGCATCCTGAAATGTTGCAGGTTTTTTGTTCTACTGATCCTGCTGCTCAGCTTTAACAGCTGCCTGAAACATAGAGTGAAGCAGGTAACGCTTTCCTGGTCACAATAGGAAATCCTTCACCTGCTTGCTTTCTGGATGTCAAACTGCTGTGCTAAAACACAGCAAACTTTAAAAGTTTGCAATCCTAAATACTGCACACTCCATCCCATTCATTATATCTTAGCATCTTTAGTTTCCCCCTATTTATGTATTTTGAAGGTTATCATCATTGAATTAATTCATCTCCATGACCCTTGCCTTTGCAAGTGGGTGAGGGGCTTTGAGCTTTTGCTGATTGCATATTTAATTCATATGCTGAATTACCCATGCAAGTCTTATTTTTATACATAATCATTGTACAGTAAATGTGGCGGGGACGACTGTGAGCTGCTCAACCATTATTTGAGAGATGCTATTTTGGTTATTGGCCTTTAGATAAACTGCATCAGCACAAAATGGGCCACTGTAATTTCATGTCTGAGATGCTCTGATTTGGATGTAGTGAACTATTTATATTTGCTGCATCCCTACTGTGTTATTTCATTAATCACATAACAAGCCTTCCATTTCTCTACAGAACACACTAACTCTAATTATCTCTCTACTGCACAGATGTTTCCTCATTTAGATGTTTGCTGCATAGCCATTTGTCACTCTGGTTTCCACATATATTTCAGTTTGCATTATATCACTCTAATGCCTTTTCTGCATCTGAGCCCTCAGGGGTTAATATGTCCCCTCTGGGTAGCAAGTAGACATGTGTGGCCCAGATAGGTGCCTCTATAAAATGGATGGCTTTGTCCATATGGGGACTGTTTGGAAAAGATCTATTGCCTTTGGTTGCAATTCTGCACAGATGTGTGCTGATTGTATCTCAGTGACTCAAATGGGATCTAAGCTGCCTAAATGGATGCAGGATCTCAAGCTTTGGCAAGAGTGATTACCCTGAAAAGGGCAGCATGAAGTAAACGTTGCTTGCTTTTCAAATTTCAAAACATGCTATTAATTAGAATAATGCTTGCTCTAGTAAATGGTATATATACGCAATGCCCTGCCCCTGTAACAATAAAAACAAGGATTTAAAGGGATGATCCAGCATTTTGATCCAGCAATAGGAATGATAAAATGTTGAACTAACCAATTGTGCTTAACTTGTGTGGTTTTACTTTTTAAGATTATATATTTCCATTTTGCAATTAAAGGATCCCCTTTGTCCTCTTCCAAAATGCAAATTAACATATTCCAATAAGACGAGTGCCTATATGTAGCCCAAGCCTATGCATGTCTACTCAAAAGCAAGTGCCATTTGAGTTCCATGGTGCTGTCTCTCAAGCAAGCATGTATAAGATTGAATCCTAAGCATGCTTACTAGGGCGTTAGCACCGCTGAACACAATTAAAGATTTACTTTTTTAGTATTGACCTGTCAGGTTGTGATCCTAAGCCCATCATAAGAAATGTAACCATCACTGAACTCAGGGAGCATTCTTAGTATCACATTGCATATTGGTTAAGTTTTAACCTCAGGTGGCAAAATGGGATGGGCTGCCCCTGTGTTGAATACCCAACATTTGGACTTTGGTTGTGCTCTAACTAGGCAGTCACCTTCTGCTGATAGGACCTTGATCGCCTTTGTTCCTTATGAAGAGAGACCCGGACATAGAGCAGGGTTAGGCAGTCAGAGTTTATTGAATGTTTGGTCTTCCTTGGCACCTTTCATCCAGCAGGTACAGGGTTGTGTGTCCAAGACACATGCTTTTTGTATGTTGCTCAAAGGCAAAGTCTATCATTGCAAAAACCCTGCAGCCAAAATAGTGTGTCTGCCTTTCCAAAACATATCATACCAAGTTCCAAAGCACTTTCCATTTCTCGTTATCCCTTACTCAATCAAAAAACAAACATGGGTTCTGCAGAATCACATGCCAGGAGCAAAAGCAGAGCCCTACCCTTGCATTCTTTTCCAAAAAAGAGCAGCAAGAGGAGCTGTAGGACCACTAACAGCAGTGATGTAGCGAGATAGGTTCAGCAGAAGCTCTTTAGCCACAGCAGCACCCAGCCTTTGGTAACATGCTGTGACATTACCTGCAAGGCGCTTGAAGATACAATTGATGGCATCTATCCTGACTTAAGAACCCACATTTAGAGCAGTACCTATAGCAGGAGGTGTCCAGACAATAGGGTCATATTTGATCAATGGGCATCAGTTTTGAGGGCCTGGTGATTTTGACAAAGGTGCTTGCACAGGTTTTGCTGACCAGTTGTGTGCTGGGGCATTGCTTGTCTTGGCCTCTTCCATCAAAGAGGGCTGAAATGTCTGGGTCTAAGGAACTGTTAACTCCTCATTGTGAAAGCAAATCATAGGAGCCAACTCCTAGGGGCCAAGATCCCTTCAGCCCCCCAAAAAACTATTTGAGGGGACCACCCTCAGATGAATCTGCTGCTCAGTTCCGCATTAGCGGGAGTTTCCAAACAGTCTTCAAAAGCAGTCCCACATACACAATGTGTTGCAGTTTACAATTCTATGAATCTATTTAGATCTAGTTGAGATTCCTGCATTTCAGGGGGTTGGTCTAGATGACCCTCAGGGTTCCTTCCAACACTACAATTCTGTGGTTCAGTAATCAAACCAAAAGGTTACCAGACCATAAGATATTACCACTCAGTGGTCTCATATTAACTAGCGGTGGTAAAATTGAACCCTACAAAGTCCCACCCTGTAGATCCTACTACAGTGGTACCTCAGGTTAATTCATTCCGGAGGTCTGTACTTAACCTGAAACTGTTCTTAACCTGAAGCACCACTTTAGCTAATGGGGCCTCCCACTGCTGCCACGCCACTGGAGCACGATTTCTGTTCTCATCCCGAAGCAAAGTTCTTAACCTGAAGCACTATTTCTGGGTTAGCAGAGTCTGTAACCTGAAGCATATGTAACATGAAGCGTATGTAACCTGAGGTACCACTGTACATTGTTTGGTGCTCTCTGAACACCACTTTCTGGAGTCAATTGTGCAAATAAGACTGAGAACTATTGCAAAGCATTGCTTCCCAGACCCAGCTGAGGCAGCTGCTCCAGAAGGATACTATGCTCAACTGTATAAAAAGATGCTCAGGGTGAGAGATCTAGAAGAATCAACAGGATCACACCCTCCCAACGAAGGTCATCCTACAAGGTGGAAAAGGCAATCCCGGTGCCAAACTCAGGCTGAAATGGATCCAGAAAATTACAGTAGTATCTTCCAAGTGTCTAGTTCTGGTCCCAAAAGGACCACCCTGCCTGACTATAAAAACCACGACGATATATAAATACCCCCCACCCGTTTCAAGACAGCCAAAACGCGTTGCCTTAGGACCCGCCTTGTGTCTCCCCTCCAGTTGCGGAACAGTAAGAGTTGACACAAGGCTTCTTTAGACTCCGGTGGCGTTGATGAAAGGAGGAAGATCCCTGAGTATGGAGCTCTCGGCTCTGAGCTTTCCATCTTCACACGACCACCACCCTTTAAAAATAAAAATCAGGGTGGCCCTCAGAGAGTTTCCAAGGGGAAGAAGTACCAGCAGGAATATCCTCTACTTCTCTCCCCCACCCGCTTTGGTGGTGCTGCTGCTGCCAAAGGCTCAGCGCCTGACTTCTTCCAATACAATACCCAGCCGCCGCACAGCAACTTCTCCCTTCGGCTGTGTTTGGCTAGCGGGCTGGCTGCAAACAGCAACCTTTTCCCATCTTCTGCTAAGCGGTGGTGTGACTAAATCTTGACTCCAACCCCGATTCCGCCCCCGCCTCCTCTCCCTCTCCCCCCCCCCGGCGCAACCCACCCCCTTTCCAGGTCTCTGGAGTTTTCAGCACGTGAACCTATTCACTGCCTTATGTTTCACACACACACACACACACACACACACAGAGAGAGAGAGAGAGAGAGAGAGAGAGAGAGAGAGAGAGAGAGAGAGAGAGAGACCCTGCAGTGCAAAGCGAGAACAAGGGCAGCAATCCTTGCAGCTACTCGGAAAGAGGGAGGGAGGGAGGGAGGCTCACCGGCTCCCACCCCACCCCCCTGCGCCGCATCAGCCCTGAGGGGATCCCTCCCCCTCTTCTCCGACACGCGAGCACCACCGTAAGCGCCCAGTGAAGCCGCCTGCCGCCGAGGAGACTCGCTCCTGGCTGGATCCTTCTCTCCGCCACCGCCCCCACCAGTCATCCCGCCGCGCACCCACCGACTGCCCGTCCGCCAGGACAGCCGAGTGTTTCCAGAAGCCGCCCGGCTCGGGAAGAAGGAAACTGGAAGAGTTCGGGACTCTCCCGCGTCCGCGCACCCCTTTCTTTCCTTCCCCAACACCACCACCCCCTCCGTCGTCCCGCTGCTGCTTCGGAGGCGGACGGGAGGAAAGCGATGCTGAAAGGGAAGAAAGGAGGAAAGCAGCGGCAGAAAGACCGGGAGCTTTGGCATAAATAAACAAGAATAGTAATAGAAGGATCGCCGGCTGCGTGGAGGGGGGGCGACCCCATCACGCCCTGCAGCGCTTCTCCGGAGACAGAAGAAGGAGCGCAGGAAAAAGAACGGAGAGTTTGGCGGAGGTCGGTGGTCCCCGCTGCGGGGGCGCCTCTCGCACAGCATCCCGCCGCCGGTCTCCGCCTTTCCCCGCGGGAGGTCGGTCAGTGGCCTCTTCTCCTCCTCTCCGCGCAGGAGCCAGGCGGGAAGAAGCGGGGCCTCGCCGCCTCCGAAGCAGCCGGGCGACCGTCCTGCGATCTCCTCCAAGGTGTCGGCGCCAAGGCGGGCGGTCCCGTCGGCTCCTCCGCTCCAGGTGCGCAGCGCCGAGCTCCCGTGTGCCAGGAAGCCCGGCGTCCCTCCGTGCGCCCTGCCGCCCGCTCCATGGCGAGGGAAGCGCAGGCTGAATCTCTCCGCAGGAGGAGGCGGCGGCGCCGGCAAGAGCAGCCTCGGCGGCGGCTCCGCGATGCCCCGCTGCCGCTGCCACTGCTGTGAGGGCTGCAGCGGCGGCGGCGGCGGGGGCTCCCCGGGCGGCGAGGCGGAGGGCGGCCGCGGCCGGGGCCCCAGCATGAAGTCGCTGCTGCTGAGCCGCTTCTTGGTGCTGCTGCCCTGGATGCTGCTGGTGATCGTCATGCTGGACACGGGCGGCAGCCACCGGGCGCCCCGTCCGCCGCCCGCCTCCTCGCGGCAGCCCCTGTCCCAGCCGCAGCATCCGGGGGCGCCGCGGCGCCGGGAGGCCGAGCTGCCCGTCATCTACACCATCACGCCGACCTACAGCCGCCCGGTGCAGAAAGCCGAGCTGACGCGCCTGGCCAACACGTTCCGCCAGGTGGCGCGCCTGCACTGGGTCCTGGTGGAAGACTCCGCCGTGGGCACCGAGCTGGTCAGCCGCTTCGTGGCGGGGCTCCTGCGCAGCGGGGGCCCGCCCTGCACCCACCTGCACGCCCTCACGCCCAGGAGGTTCAAGCGGCCCGGGCAACCCCGAGCCACCGAGCAGCGCAACGCCGGCCTGGCTTGGGTCCGCCAGAGGCACCAGCGCCTGCCTGCCCCGCAGCCGGGCGTCGTGTTCTTCGCCGACGACGACAACACCTACAGTCTGGAGCTCTTCCAGGAGGTAGTGGCGCGCGGGAGTCCGGCCAGCCCAGCGGGGAGGGAGGGAGACGCGCGGAGACGCCGGGCCTCCTTTCGCGCGCGCGCTTGGGCGCCGAGTTTGCCAGCAAAAGTGGCGCGCGACAGAGCCGCGGGCTCTCTCTCTCTTTTTAAGTGCTTCTTGAACAAAGCAGACCTACTTCAGTTCTGCGTCCCATGGAGTTGGGGGGCTCGAACCCTTTTGCAAGTGTATACAGGGACAGGGTTGTAGCCTCAGGTAGGCCCGATTCTACGCGCGCGTGTTTTTGCTTTAAAGTCAGCTCCGCTTTGTCCGGCGAGGCGCAACTTTGCAAGTCAGCGTGCCTCGCCATAAAGGCTCTTCTTGAGCGTCTCTCTCCCCCCTCCGACAGCCCCCCCCCCCAGTCTGCAGCGTCGCCGGCGGCCCAGTGTTGCCCTTCCCTAACCATGGACTTGGGGTTATTCCTACCAGGTTCAGCTAATCACGCCTCGCTGACCAGGCGGCAGGCCAAGCCCTGCAGGTAGCGGGCACCACCACTCCTCCTCCGACTCACCACCTTCCCCGTTTGGTTTTCAGCTTCCACGCCTGCCTTGCTTAAGAAAAACAGCCCAGCCTGGATGGCGAGCCTCTTGCGGCTCACATAACTTGGTTGGAGGGCTTTCTCCACCCTCGACTTTTTTCCAGGCTTGCAGTATCCTGGGTTCCATCAAGTTTTGTTGTAGGTTCGCCACCGTGTGTGAACCAAATGTTTTCCTATTTTTAAGCAGGATCTCATTTGAACCAGAACTTAAAACCATTGTTTGTAGTGCCAGCACTGGGGGCTGTGGATGTTTTAGGTCTGGACTTCCCCCTTCAAACTTTTTTTTATTGCTAATCAGTATTTGTGTACACCACCCAGAGAATGTTTTGATTACTAAGAGGCATAGAAATGGAGTTGATATATTGATAAGGTATATTAAGGGAATGTATTTGAGCAGGTGCAGAGTAACTCTCTCAGGTAATGGTGACTAACCTCTCAGTTACTTAGGACTGGGAGGAAGAGTTTCCGGATAAAAGGTCTGACTTCCGGTTATGTTTTTACTTTCTGGCTAGCTGTATGCCTTCATTAAGACCAAAAGCTATGTGTAAAACCTTCCCTAGATTCTATCCAAAAATACCTACCCAGTGACAAGACCTGTTATTCTGTCCACTCACAACTCCAGCAAACTTTTGCAGGTCAAAGGTAATTCCTGCAAGGTGCCTCCTGCAACCTTGGCAGTAACACCACGATTTGGGTGTTTTCAAAACAAACTATCTTGCCTTAGAGCCCCAAAGTAGCTTCCAGAAAGTCCTCACAATAAAATCATATTAACAACTCTTATTGCAGTGCAGTTCTGTGCATGCCTACTGCATAGAGTCCTGGGAAGATTACTCCCTGCAAAGAGCAGCCTTAATAAGGGTCTAAGAGAGCTCTGCTGTCTTTGATTCCTAAGCTGATTCTTTTCCTGCCTTGCTGAGGAACTTTCGTCACACACTACAATCCCTTGCCAATTCCCTTGCTGCAAATTCCTCCGGAATAATCTATCCATTCTCTCATAATTGTTCAGTCTTTAGAGTCTCCTTGTTTCTTTCTTTCAAAAGTGAAAAGCCCATTTATATAGTGACTAAACGCACTGTAACATGTCACTGGTCTATGAGTAATTCCTGCACTTCATTTCTGGGTCTTGGTTGAAGGCAAGCTTTCCTCTCTCTCTTTTTAAGTGGTGGCTGCTGGCAAGTGTTTGCAAAAGGTCTGGGAGATAACAGGGGCAGGTTTTTAAGGGGGAGACATCATGGGGAGTGCAAGTAGGATAGTGATGAATAAGAGTGTAATTTTGGCAAGGGAAAAGGGAGGGGGCTAAGTATGCAGAGGGGATATAAATTACCATAACTCATTCAGAATGGGAAGCCTTGCCAGCTGCTGTGTGTGTATTACAAGGCACTCAATAAAAGCTCAATAGAATATAACCCCCCACACCTAAGAATGCCCAGGGCAGCTCCACAGAACTCAATGCCATTGACGTCCCCCACCCTTTCCTGACCCAAGATGGGGGCCAAACATGCTTGTGTGTTGCAATGTACTGGTGATTCCTCTCTCTTTGCAAGTAGGCTAGGTGCATTAGGAATCAATAGATTAAAGCCAAGGCACTGCGGAAAGATGCAGAGCACATCGAGTCCCTGAAGAGAGAACCGTTTCAGAAAGGCTGCTCAACCCTGCTGACGTGTGTTTAGATTTCAAAATGTGTTTGGGTCTCTTTCAATGTACTGCTGGCAGGTGTTCCGCCTGTTCCCCACCAGCACTTCCCATTCAGTAGAAGAGCTGTGCTTCCTTTCCTTATGTGGCGGTCTTTAGTTGCATTGAAATCCTTTATTGAAAGTGTCTAAAAAGGAGATTATTATTTTTTTAGTTCCGTTGCTTTGGTTTATTTCCCACTAAATTGTGGGGGACCTCGCATAGCTCTTTAATGCTGAGAAAGTTCGGGCTTTCGTCTTCTTGGCGTGTAATTATTTCAACTGCGCTTTCCCTTTGAACTGAAAGCTCGTGGAGCTTTTTTTTACTTTGGGGGGCGGTGTTGTCTGAAATCCTGTCCCGTTGCCTGAAGCGGTGCTGAGGCAAAAAAGGCTGTTGAGAGACAGACCTCTGTTCTCTTTAAAGCCTAAATGGCTCTTGTAAATGAAAGCACTAATTACGCAGGAGAGGGAGGAATTAACTGTAGCAAGAACCGGCACAGAGTCACAATGTTCCAGTTGAGGTCGCTGCTGTGTAACCCTCTGGTGAAGAGATGCACCCACACTGCATTCAGTATTTTACTTGTTAGTCATCTCCCTCTACCTCCCCCAATTTAGCTGGCTTTTATTAAAATCAAGGTACTAATGAGATCCTCTCCAGCAAAGCTGGTTGTCAGTTAAATTGCAAGGCTAAAAGGCTTCCGGAGGCGGCGCGAACGGTAATGGCTGCCCTTTCCTAACCGGGAGAGGGAAGCTCCGCTGGAAAAGGGTCGTCCGCTACGGCGAAGCGGAGACCCATTTTGGAAAACCGCAGGCAGCGGAAGCCTGCGGTCTCGGGACCCGGCGGGCGCCAGGAGCAACCCCCGAAACGTTGAGGGAACCCCGTAAGGGGCTCCGGATCGCAGAGGGGGCAGCGGCGCTGTGGGTCTATGCGCATTCAGCGGAGCGAAGCCGCGCTGCTGTTGCCGGTGAGCGCCGACCTTTCTTCCTGCAACACAAGATTCTGAAACGCAACAACCCGTGAGTAACTGAGGATTTTACTAAATTTTGGGACTAAAAATACTGAAAATAAGCTGAAAGCGGAGTGACGAGGAAAAGGAAGTCCGTCTTCCGCAGCCATTGACTTTTAAAGCAAAGAGCAGGAGGAGTGGAGGCACAGAGAGAACTTTTGACAGCTCAGATTGAGCACCCGCAGAAATTACTTTCAATCCCCTTAAAGACTGTAAGTAACTGATTTTTGGACTTTTATCAGGACTTATATATCCTCTTCTTTGTGGATTACAACTTTACTTAAGAAGCCCAGGTGTCAGAACTGCCTGAGCAGTAGAACTGTCAGACTGCAAATTTGGATACATTGTATTTAAACTTTGAGACAATCTGAGGGAGTTCAGAATGGTTACGCTCTTGCACTACGGAACTCCAGTAAGCACAACTTGAAATATTGTGGCAAACTTAAAACCAACTCTGCTAAAACTACTTTTGTGAAGATTCCTAAGTATTGGTTCAGATTTTGTATGATTGGAATGGACTCTTCTTCTTAGGACATTTTATGCTCCCCCTAGAGGATTGAGGATTTATAACAAAAACATTGTTTTACTTTCTATTTCCCGGCCCTCTGTTTGACTGCTACCACCTGGGCCGTTGCTTTCTCATGGGAACAACTCAGCTTGACCTTGACTGCTAGATAACTCTGGAATGAGTGGCGCAAAAAGAAAGGGATTAAGAACTAGACAAACAACTCTGATAACCTTAACTGCAGCCTCACAAACACGCAGATCATCAGTGCCTACTCTGCCCTCGGAGGAAAAAGCTACCTCCCTGTCACAGGCAGGGGAGGGAGAAACTGAGGAATTACAACTAGAAGAGATGGCCTCAGGAGGATCTGGTTCTGTATTAGAGAGAATTCTTGAGAAATTGGAGTCTTTGGACAGGAAAGTTGACCAACAAACTGCGAAAATTGACCTTAATACAGAAACTTTAAACAAATTATCTGGGCAAGTTGCACAAAATGCACAAGCAATCGGACAACTGAAGGAGGCTGCAGGTGAAAATCAGAAACTGGCCGAAGAGACCAGCCAAAGAGTGGGAGAGTTGGAAAAAGAAGTAAGGCCGCTCAGCAAGCAGGTTGGGGAACACCAGACCTACCTCTCTATGTTGGAACTTCGGAACAGGGAGACTAACTTAAGGATAAGATCGATACCAGAAGCGGAAGAAGGCAATCTAGCTGAGTTTTTGACCAAAGAATTCTCCAAGTTCTGGGGTCTAGAGGAGGAAGACTTTAAAATTGTGTCAGCCTTCAGACTTGGAAGACTCATAAAGAGAGAGAAGCCCAGAGACTGTTTGATTACGTTGAGATCAAAGGAGGAAAGGGACAAGATTTTGGGCCTGCACTACGGAAGATCCCTGAACATTTCGGACAAAAGAATTGAGATTTTTAAGGACATTCCTAAACAGCTGTTGGACCTCAGATCTGAATATCTGGACTTAGTAAAACTGCTGAGAAGCAACTCAATCATCTTTAGGTGGGACTTTCATCAAGGATTATCCTTTACCTTTAGAGGGAAGAAGATTAAAATCAGAACTTTGGAAGATAGGGATAAGTTTTTGACTGCCTACGGAGAGGACCTTCATAAAGGACTTGAACTACCCCCAGGGCCTGAACCACCACAGGTACCTGCACCACAGAATCCTGAAGACTCACAGAACAAAACACCATCCCAAGGAAATTAAACAGATTCATCCAGGATGTCTCTGCAACTTTTAAGCTGGAATATAAATGGCTGTAACAGCCCGGAAAAAAGGAAGAAAATCTTTCACATATTAAAAAAGGAGCAACTAGACATTACTTGTCTACAAGAAACACATGTGACTAGGCCCCACAGAAAAATATTGGTAAATAAAAGGTTAGGCCAAGAATTTATATCTTCGGATTTAGTTAAGAAGAGAGGAGTGGTGATATATGCAAAGGAGAGCCTCTCACCAAAATTTCTATTTAAAGATGAACATGGAAGAATTTTGGCAATTGAAATACAGCACCAAGGAGAGAAAATTTTGATATTAGGAATCTACGCTCCAAATGAAGGGAAATCAGAATTCTACAAGAAGTTGCATGAGATTATGCTGGACTATCTGGACTACGATAACATCATCATGATGGGAGATATGAATGGGATCGTCTCAACGAACATGGATAGGTCACAAAGCCAAAAGGTTACTAAAGATGGCAGACTACCAAAGACCTTTTTCGAAATGACAGACAACATGGACTGGATTGACATATGGAGGACAAAGAACCCCTTGGGGAAAGAAGGAACATTTTTCTCTGAAGCCCAACTGACTTGGACAAGAATTGACCAAATATGGATTTCTAGAGGTCTGGCTCCTAAGGTTAGGAAAGTGGAAATCTGCCCAAAGACCTGCTCCGATCATAACGCGTTGAAAATGGACATGACATTATTACCAACCGGCTCCTTTAGATGGAAGATGAATGACAACTTGTTTAGAGATCAGGAGATTATTAAGAAGGCCAAAAAAACAATAAAGGACTATTTTGAGATAAATTTGAACACTGCAGTGGAAAAAAGAACAATCTGGGACGCAAGCAAAGCTGTGATGAGAGGGTTCTTGATACAACAGAACGCCATAAAGAAAAGACTACAAAATGAGAAAAAAGATAAGATTTTGGGGAAAATTAAAGAATTAGAGAAGAAACTAAGAGTAAACCCGAAGTCACAGCCGATCTTGAGAGAAATTAAACTTCATCAGGCACAATATTCCAAACTGATAAATCAGGAAATAGAATGGAAGATTAAATTAATGAAACAAAAAACATTTGAATCGGCTAATAAATGTGGGAAACTGCTGGCTTGGCAGTTGAAGAAGAGACAAAAGTTGAACATAGTAACAAATTTGGAAATAGAAGGAAGATATATTCAGAACCCGGTGGAAATTAGAAAATGTTTCCAGAAATATTTTAAGAAATTATATACTCAAGGGCCACAAAATGAGGAAGAGATTGCAAAATTTTTGGAGAAAAATGGACTTAAAAAACTATCACAAGAAAATAGATCACTCCTGAATAGTAAAATAACACGATTAGAGATAGAACATGCCATTCAGAATATGAAGCTGGGCAAGTCTCCAGGGCCAGATGGCTTGACCTCCAAGTACTATAAGACATTAAGTGACTATTTGATTCAACCACTGATGGAGGTCAGCAATGAAATTATGGAGGGAAAGAAGGCGCCTGAATCGTGGAAGGAAGCTTTCATCACATTGATCCCAAAATCAGAAACTGAAAAGACACAACTTAAGAACTACCGTCCCATTTCCCTTTTAAATGTGGATTATAAAATATTTGCTGATGTTTTGGCAGGAAGACTCAAAAGAGTTTTAAATGAGATAATTCATAAAGATCAGGCAGGCTTTCTCCCAGGAAGACACTTGTTTGCTAATACAAGGAACATTATTGACATTTTGGAACTTTTGCAAACAAATATTAATACTAAAGCAGTTTTAATTTTTATAGACGCGGAGAAGGCCTTCGATAACATCTCTTGGAAATTTATGAAGGGGAATTTAAAAGAAATGGGAGTGGGGCGGGGTTTTGAAAATGGGATTGATGCGATTTACTCAGAACAAAAGGCAAAACTGATAGTTAACAATGTGGTTACAGAAGAGTTTAAGATTGAAAAAGGGACACGACAAGGCTGCCCGATTTCCCTCTTGCTGTTTATTTCTGTCCTGGAGGTACTCTTGAACTTGATTAGAGGGGACCGGTTGGTGCAAGGGATTCAGATCGGAGCGAAACAATATAAACTTAAAGCTTTTGCAGATGACCTTGTCTTGACATTGCAAGAGCCAGAATCTAGCACAAAAAGAGTGTTACAATTGATTCAGGACTTTGGTCGGGTGGCGGGTTTCAAACTAAATAAACAGAAAACTAAGGTGTTGGGAAAAAACTTGACAGATACAGAGTTGGAACGGTTTCAGAGAGAAACAGAATTAAATTTGGTAAAAAGGGTGAAGTACCTAGGGGTAAATATAACAGCAAAAAATTTATGTCTCTTTAAGGATAACTATGATAAATGTTGGTCTGAAATTAAGAGAGACTTGGACAGCTGGACAAATTTGAAGCTCTCTTTGTTAGGCCGAATTGCTGCTATCAAGATGAATGTATTGCCAAAGATGTTGTTTTTGTTTCAAACATTGCAGATTGTAGACAAAACGGAGTGTTTCCGGAAGTGGCAGAGAGATATTTCTAAATTTGTCTGGCAGGGCAAAAAGCCCAGAATTAAGTTCAAGATACTAACTGATGCGAAAGAAAGAGGGGGCTTTGCCCTGCCAGACTTAAGGCTGTACTATGAAGCCGCAGCTTTCTGCTGGCTAAAAGACTGGCTACTTCTAGAAGACACTGATGTCTTAGATCTGGAAGGTTTTAACAATGCATTTGGTTGGCATGCATACTTATGGTATGATAAAGTTAAGATCAATAAGGCCTTTAAGAATCATATCGTCAGGAAAGCAGTGTTTAATGTCTGGACAAAATACAAAGATCTATTGGAAAATAAAACTCCAAGATGGCTATCACCTCTGGAGGCCAAGGCCCGAAAAAGACCCAATATGGAGGCCAAATGGCCGAAATATTGGGAAATAATAGAGAAAGAGGGCAATAATTGGAAATTGCAGAGTTTGGAAAAAATGAAAGACAAAGTGCGAGACTGGTTACACTACGCTCAGATCCAAGAAATTTTTAAAAATGATAAAAAGTTAGGATTCCAGGTGGAGAAATCGAAGTTGGAAACAGAATTGTTAGAACCTAAGACTAAAGTACTCTCAAGAATGTATAACTTGCTGTTGAAATGGAATACACAAGATGAAATGGTTAAGTCGGCCATGATAAAGTGGGCACAGGATATTGGGCATAATATTATGTTTGAGGATTGGGAAAGGTTGTGGACCACGGGGATGAACTTCACGGCATGTAATGCTCTGAAGGAAAATGTAATGAAAATGATATATAGGTGGTACATGACCCCAGTTAAACTTGCCAAAATATGCCATGTGCCAGACAATAAATGTTGGAAATGTAAGGAAAATGAAGGAACATTCTTTCACCTCTGGTGGACTTGTCCCAGGGTGAAGGCCTTCTGGGAAATGATATATAATGAGCTGAAAAAGGTATTTAAGTATACCTTCCTTAAGAAACCAGAGGCCTTCCTCTTGGGCATTGTCGGCCAGATGGTGCCAAAGAAGGATCGAACATTCTTTTTGTACGCAACAGCAGCAGCAAGGATACTTATTGCTAAGAAGTGGAAAACTCAAGATCTACCCACGCTGGAAGAATGGCAGATGCAGCTGATGGACTATATGCAACTGGCAGAGATGACTGGCAGAATTCGAGACCTGGGAGAAGAGAGGGTTGAAGAAGATTGGAGGAAATTTAAGACTTATTTACAAAAATATTGTGATTTGGTGGAAAGTTAAGTAGGATGTTTGATCATAAATAATTGGCCACCACAAAATCGGATTGGAATGGGATGTAAAGCGAGACTAAGAGAAACAAATTTTCAGAGGACTATATTTAAATAAGCGGTTATAAAATTTGCAAACTAGATGATAAATTGCATGGAAAAAATTTATGATGATGAAAATGGCAGTGGGAGATGTGAGGAAGTCCAAAGAAGTTATGAAACTCTGTTGAGATAAAAGTAAGGTTGTTTATTGTCTTTGTACTCCATTCTGTAAAAAACCCTAATAAAAATTTTATTAAAAAAAAAAAAATAAATTGCAAGGCTAAATGCGAGAAGATAAAATAAGGCAATTGATGTTGAGATGCTTCTCTTCTGACAAGATGGCTAAATTCTTTTATGTGTGTGGGCACACACAAACACACACACATCTTCAGCGCAACAAGGGAGAGGTTTGCTCTGAACAAGCTCCTATTCATTTTAAAATGCATGCACTGAGGAGCTTGGCAACTATTCATCTCTCCTCTATCACTGATAGATAATCCCTTTCTGAGAAGGGAATGAATTTGTCATATTGTTAGGTGTAGGAAAACAGATAATCTTTTCTTATGTTGTTCTTATATCTTTTAATTTTTTAAAAAAATCTGTAGATTTCTTTGAGAAGGCGAAGCACATTTTGCATCCCTGGTAGAAGGAAGTTGAGAGATAGCCTTTTGTTTTCACATCAGCCATTGATCAGAATTTGTATTGGCTACAGAAAATGATTTCCTTTTCAGTGTTCCATTCACTCCTTTCTCTCTTTCTGCCAGATCTTGATCAGTTTACAAAAGCTGTACAGTACTGGTTTTCCCTTTGGTGTGAAAAGTCCAAGCTTGTGATATGTAGGAGAAATTCAGACATACTTTCTTTCATGGAACTGGATTAATGGCAGATGAGAGGAAATTGATGCCTAATGTGTCCTGGGCCCCTCCCTCTGGCCGCCTCCCCATAGCAATTCTGGCTGCTGATTCTCTGAGCCAAAAGGAGCTCTGATTTAAGAACCATTTCAAAAGTGGAGGTTTTGTGGTTATAACACCAGCAGGAGATGTCTAAAAGAAATTGTTACACCCCAGTCCTGCCCTTTCTTTGTAGCATAGGCGCCGACTCCATGGGGCCTCAGGGGGCCCAAGCCCCCTCAAAAATTCGTTTGGGAGGGCTCTGCCCCCCCCCAATAATTTAAGAAAATTATTAGTTATATTATGCTTTGTAAAATCACAAAATTATGTTGGTATTTTTTATTTTCCTTGTTTGACGATAGTTACCTTTAAAAATACATTCAGTAATGAGTTAAAACAAATAATTATTATGGTAGTAAAAGAGGCGGCGCGAGTAGTTTTGCTCGGTGCGTGCGACTGGCCCAGCCCCTCTTTCCTTTTCCTCTCTTCTGCTCTCCCGCCGGGCGCCTGAGGGAGAGTTACTTAGCGGTTCTGAGGAGCCGCTGTTGTTTCAGCAGGGGAAAAACCGCCGCCCGCGAACTGCCAAGCTCCCTCTCTCTTTCCAGCCTCTCTCTCTCTCTCTCTCTCTCTCTCTCTCTCTCTCTCTCTGGCCAAGGAGAGGAGAAGAAGCCCTTCAGCCAGTCTATGGCCGAGTGGCGGAGGTTCATCTACAACCGCCAACAGCGGCGAGTTCCTGGGGCGAACGGCCAAGAGCTGGGGTGAGGAGGGCGAGCGAGCGGGCGTGCGAGCGAGCGGGGAAGGGAGGGGAGGGGGCGGCCGGCACGAGGGGCGGTGGGAGGCGAGGCGCGGCGGGCAATTGCCTTGCCCACCACGCATCTCTCTCCTTCTTGGTCTCTCTCCCTCCCTCAGCTGGCGAGGGGGCCACGAGGCGGGCGGCAGCAGCAGCAACGGGCTGGGAGCGGCTCTTAGAAAACTTCCCGGGGCAGGACCCTGTTATGGGCCCCCCCAATATTTTTTATAAGTCGGCGCCCCTGCTTTGTAGCCGTGCATGAAAAACGCTACAGTTATCAAACTGAATAAGATTAACTTCTTGCCAAGCAAACCTACTTTGCATGCTAAATTTTGCGTAGAACTAACTAGAGTTTGAGTATTGCGCGTTGCAAGTTTGTTTTTCCCCAGGTAGAGTCTTATCACATGCTTTGAGTCCAGTGTATTTACAGCATTGCAGCCCACATTTTCATAAGTTTATTGCAGAGCACTGGAATCTCGTGCAAATCGATACCTTTGCACAATGCGTTCCTTAACATGTACAGTTTTGTATATTTTAGTGTATTCTATAATTTCTTCCATGTGTCCCAAGTCCTGATTTTCAAAATTTTGTCTACAGTCATGAGTGCTGGAAACTTTGTGTGTGGTTGATAACAGCAATATTCAGAAAGCCAAGTTCTCTTCAGGGCAGGGTTCAGGCTGCATGCTGGACACCAAGCAATGGGTGAAGACAGACATAAATAAATTTGGAAGCCACCCTTTGTTTTCTATCCATTTTGATTTCAATATTAATTTAAAGACTTGAATAAAGAAGACAAAGTGGCAAACAAATGCTGTTGTTAAAATGCTGGACACCTGATGCTGCTGGTGGTGGTGGGAGCCAATAATAAAGGGGCCAAGCTTATTGAAGTGTGTGGGCAGGCTGTACGTATCTTAGTTAAGAATCAAAGCTGGCCGGGAGCAGAGTTTGCTTCCATCACTGAATATCTCACACCTGCTGTTCAGTTTAAGGTATATCTCCTTCCACATGAACCAACAGCCCTAAATTTTACATGAGATATGTCCAATATCTTTAATAATCTACCTGAGTTAAAATGGGCAATGGAGATCCATTCCAACTGACACGCAACAGTGTTGTTTGTCAGAATACATTCCTGAATGTAAACAGATTATGATCCTGGTCAGATCGTCACATTATTCCCGAAGCAACCTGCAAGCTGTTAAATGGAAGTAGGAAGCTCAAGCCTGAGAAAAATTGGGCTCATGAAAAGAGGGCCTGTCCCCTTGATTTCTTCCCACCAGAACGACTGTGGCTAAAGTGCCTGCTGTTAAAAAGAGCTAAAATCAAATCTGCTATTGGGAGAAGGAAATGCAAATACAGGTGAGGGGTGGAAGGTACTACAAATTTGGTCAGGCCATGCAGGGAGGCAGGAGGTGTTAAAACTCTTACCCCGCAGTTTTCCTGATCTGAATCCTCACCCCGTGAAGCAACTGCTAGTAATGATGATCATCTGTACTTCTGTACTACAATATTGTATACGTTTAGCATTTACCTTTGTGGTAAAGGTGTTATGAAATGGAATTCTATGGGCTAGTGGTATGATTATACTTAAAAAAAAAAGTTATGAGACCAGTTTGTAGGATTTATCAGCTTGTGCTTTTCAAATGTGTTCATGCCTTATATAGTTGATAGAAATATATTGTGTAGGTTAAAGAGAAAGTGGTTATTAGAGCTGTTCCAAAGATGGTTATACCTGATCCCTCCAAAATTAATACTGTTGCTTGTCACATTCTCCCTCCTCTCCACCCCCTGTAGGTTGCTATACTAATAATCAGTTTCTGGACCACTGTTGAATGGTTGCCATGGCAATGGTTAGTGCCAGTTTGAGTTTTCTGTCTCTGCCTTTCCATCTGTAAATAATCTTGCATAAGTTGAATTTGCTTTTTTGAGAAGAGGATTGGCAAATTGTTTAAACTACGCAATTATACTATAATGTTTTAATTTTTTAAAAAAGAAGAAAAGAACCAATTGGTGGAAATAAATACTGGCAACCTGTTATTTCTAATTCAAAACCACAGATGTCCATTGATGGGGATTATATTTAGGTTTATTACTTCAGATGTTGAACAAAGTGTCATGGTACCCACCCATTTTGTAGTAAATGGTGGTTTTCCAGTTAGAATCTTTTACGTGACAGTAAGGGGAAAACTTAGATATTAAGTGCTGTTGCTCCTCACTTTAGCACAACTTTAAAAGCAAGCAAACTGGGAGGCTTCAGTGCTGAGTGGAGGACTGGTATGAGTGGGGGGGGCTGCTTGACCCTTTCATGTCAAGACATCCCTACTCAAAATCCCCCCCAGCTGCTTTTTACTCTCATGAGGGAAAACATTTGGACCACGAAAATGCAGTTTGCAACTACAGAACCCCCAGGAAGCCTGTAAAAACCCCATGGTTCCTACAGGATAAATCTTTTCTCATACAGGGCAGTGATTGTTAAAGGTAGGTTAGAAAGCAATGTTCCAGCAATGTTCCAGCAGAATACATGCAACAATTCATAGCTTTTGGAATTGATGGGTAATATTTATTAAGTTATTCTCAGTTTTTATTTTCTAAATTGAGCACTAAAATGTAATTTATGTACATTTCTTAAGCTATACAGATAAGAACTAGCCATTTTTCTTCTTCCCATGTATGGACCATTGAACTGCTGATGCTTTTGTAAAGGCCAGCAATGCCCATTTCATTATTCCCGCTTCCTTCAGCCTTTAAGCATCAGTTAACTTTCTTAAGAAAATGTTAATTTTCAGAACAAACTAGTGGAAGAATCAAAGGCTGCCCTCTTTATTTGATCATCATTACTGAGGTTTCTGTACGGAGCTATTATAACCTCTCCTTCGTTTTTACTGTAGGCTGTTTTATTACTTCGTGCAACAAGAGGTCATTCATGCTATTGGATTTTCTTCACCCTTTGCTTGGAGTGGGAGATAGCTATATTGAGGCTGTCGACAACTCCTTTTGACTGCCAATTGTATAATTCCTAATGGAAAACTTGTAACAGTGAAGGCAATGCCTTTTTAATTCCATCTCTATGTAGAATGTCACATAAAAGTAATTCTACACAACCTAAAATACTGGAGTCTCAAATAACTTAGGTGTGAAGGGGCCTGATCTGGTTAGCTGTTACAGGAACCTGCAAATGTGTCCTATTGTCCCATGGGTGCAGCTCTCTGCTAACAGGAAGATGGCTAATAGTATTGTCAACACCAAGGGTACCTAACCTGTTGCCCTCCAGCCTGGCCAGGAATGATGGGAGTTGTAGTCCAGGAACATCTGGCGGGCCACAGGTTTCCTACCCATGGTCTACACTGAGAAGCAGCGGATCTCTGGTTTTGGATTGGCTCTTCCCAGCCCTACTTGAAGATGCCTGAGTTTGAGCTTAGGATCTCTTGTGCACCAAGAATATGCTCTACAACTGAGCTATGTCCCTTCTTCACAGGCAGGGGTGGTGAACCTGTGGCCCTCCCGATGTTTTTGCACTCCATGCTCCATTGTCCCAGACCATTGACCATGCCAAGTGGGACTAATGGGAGTTGGACTCCATCTACATTAGTGGGGCACAGCTGCCCTGCACTGCCGAAAGGAAACTCCCCGAGCTTGGAGCAGTGGTGCAAGAGAGGATGGGGGCAGGATTCAGTCCATATTTTTGTTTGCTTCAGACATAGGAAGATTTGGCTTGCCTGGTGGATCATTTGATGACTTGTAGTATATCATTAATAGGTTGTTTCATTAAACTCCCAAGCAGTTGATAGCAAAAGCAAATGACTTTCCCTTTCTTCTTTCAAAACAGGCTATTAGAACCTCTGGTGATCTTGTGCAACTCAGGTGTAGATTGGCATATATATATGAAGGTTATCCCTGAAAAGAGTTCATGGCTTCAGTGGACGGCAAGCTCTGCCCCTTGGGCCACCACTGGGTGTCTGACTTTGCCCTTTCTCTGCTGCTATTTTGTGACATTGTTGATCAGTTGATCACATTGGAACACGGAAAAGAAAATGTGTGGGGTTGAGTGCCTCCCCTTCCCCTGCTTGAATGCTCCCCACTGGATAGCTGATTAAGATCAAGAGGCCCTTCTGCTCTCCAGCCCAGTAACTCTGCTGGAAACTGGAGCAGCCTAGCAGAAGGCACGAAGCCTTCTGCTGCACTTGTGCTTTTCTGAATCAGTGCCAGAGTGTATAATATCAGCTCCCACAGGGCTGGAGTGACAAGGCCTTGCAAGCAATCTGCAGAAGGGAGTATGAACAGCACAGCAGATTACCAAGTACTATTCCGGAGCTTTTTAGTGAAATCTGGAGGGAAATGTTTTGCAAAGGCTCAGGATTTCCTGTAGACTTTTGTGTCCTCCGAAGTCGTTTATATTTTTTTGTGTATCACTGTGTGTGGACTGCTACAATATTGGGAAGCTAATGGCAATGTGGAAAAAGTAGGCTTTATAAAGCATATGCTCACGCAAAGATATCAGGTGGATTTGTATGCATGCTTGCGCTACATAAACCTTGCATGGCAGAGAGGGAAAGATACTCTGGCCCTCTTATCTCAACCCCTGCATGTGTACCTTTGATCATGTGGGTACCATTGCCTCCTCAGTTGCTTGCCTGGCAGTTTGGCTATATCTAAAGACCTCTACCTGCATGGCTTAATGTTTATGTACCATGAAATAACAGACTTCCCAAAGCATCCCTGTTTCGTGGTGTGTAAATAGGGCATCATCCTAATGAGCCACGTGGGTGGAAGATTTTACATGTACCCAGACAAGCTTGGGAAGAGTAGTTTACTAGGTATCCTGGACCTGAGTTGTTTACAACAAAACCCTGAACTTGCCTCGGTAGCTACCTCGCAGGGTTGTTGTGAGGATAAATTGTGGAGTGGGAGAACCTCATCTGCCACATTGAGCACCTTGGAGGATAGGTGGGATCTAAATGTTAAAAAAACCAAACTATAGGCCAATAAACTATAGGCCAATATTTCAGTGCTTGTGTAATATGTGCAAAACTGAGTGTCTTGTCAAACACCCCAGCAGCTGCAGTCTGCACTAGCTGCAGCCAGGTATGAGACTCATCTTGCACAGAGCACATTACACTACTTAACTGCTGTCATGGGCGAGGAATCAGCTTCACCTGCTGAACAGCAGCCTGAAGAGGGAGAAGGTGGAGTGAGCCCACCTGCAGCTGATCAGCTTTCAGGTACACAGAAGAGAAGGCACTAATGAGAACCAGCTGGCTTCAGCCTTCTTAAGCAGAGCTTCCAGCAGCAGTCAAATGCTGGTAATGCTTGTAGTTTCTGGCTTTACCTTGCTGCTTCCTGCTCATTTTGACCCTTAACCCCATGATCATTGGATTCCCTGACCCCTGGACCATCTGACCATGCGGATTACTGTTTGCCTGACCCTAGGATTGGACCTGACTTCAGTTGCTGACTCTGCCTCCAGGCAAGTACACCTCAGAGACTCTTCTGCTTGACTGGCCTCCCCACCCCACTGAGCTCTGCACATTGTTTCTCAGTAACAAGACTAAGACAACTGTGTGATTATTGGTGTGTGGACGCCTGTGGCAAGGCTGTCCCTGGCCAGGAATGGCCATAGAATTATTGTAGTTAGCTCTCCAACCGAAGTTGGTAAGAGTTGCTCTGAGTCAATGAAGTCATCTGGGCCACTCCTGGCAGCAATGGATCAAAAAGTAGCCCCAAAATTTGTGCTTGCTGACTCTGAGGGTATGCATCCCAACCAGAGTTGGTACACAACCCATTCTTGCAATGGGGAACCATTCATCCACGGGATCTCAATCTTGTGAGGATTCACTCAGTTTATTTGTCCTCATCCATCCCATGACTTCACCTAAGCAGCACAGCCTCTCCTGATTCAGATGGCATTGCAGATGAAGCTGTACAACTCAATGTAGAGGGAGGCCTGCATTGAATTCAGGTCTAATGATGTTGGTCTTTATTTAATGACAATGTGGTGAAAAGAAAATGGCAACATATAATGTTATGCACCTTCGTTGCTTCTAACACTGCCATTTGGAATGTGGTAGGGATTCAGCAGAAGGACCAGTGAAGGTGCATTGTCCACTGATCTGCTAAGCGAAGGCATGCTGCCAAGGATGGATAGCTTTTTGGTTCAAGGTTTTGTGTCACCCTGTGTGCGCATGCATACACGCAACACTTCAGAAGTGAGGAACTGTGGTCCTCCAGATATTGTTGGACTACAGGTGCTATTATCATTGACCATGCTGGCTGGACCTGATAAGAGTTGGACTCCAATATCCTCTGGAGGGCCACAGTTTTGCTGTAGAGAGCTGATGATGTGGCAGAACAGATTTTCTTGGGGGTTCAGCTCAGCAGAGGGTGCCCCTCTTGTAGTTCCACCACCCTCAGAGCTTGGGGAAGTGGTGACCCAGGAGTGGGCATTCTCTGTGGCACACCTTATCTACAGAGCCATGTCTGGCATGTTCACTGTACTGTTTTTATAACATGCAGAAAATGTACCTCTTGATGCTGGCCTTTGATACTTGCAGTATATATTTTAGGACCTGCTTTGGCTGTGGTTGTCATTTGTTTTAAACTGTGTTTTTATGCTGTGCTTTCTATGGTTGTAACCTGCTTCTAGTGAAGGGCAGGCTCTAAATATAACAATAGTAGAAATAAAGACCCATTAATGTAGGTGCAGGAAACCTTTAGTCCCCTAGAGCAGTGTTCCCAAACATGGGTCTCCAGCTGCTTTCAGACTACATTTTCCATCATCCCTGACCACTGGTCTTGCTAGCTAGGGGTGATGGGAGTTGGAGTCCAAAAAAAAAAAACCCAACAGCTGGAGACCCAAGTTTGTGAAACACTGCCTAGATGTTGCTGAACTGCAATTTGCATCAGCTGCAGCAGGCATGGCCAAAGGCCAGGGATGATGAGATTTGTAATTCAACAAATGCTGGAGCGCCAAAGGTCCCTTACAGCTGCATTAAGGCATGGTTGATATCATACTATATTGCTTCTTCTCTGAATGAGTCCATGTGCTGACTTTAAATGCATCAGTGTATCTGAATCATGGTAAGGCTGTAATGCCAAACAGCTGGATAGAGTTGTCTGCCTTAGAATGAAGAGGAAAGGGGGAATGTAGCATTATAGACACAGGCAATTTTCTTTTGCCCCTTGCAGTATTGAAATGTATGCATTTTGGAGAGATGATGCCCAGTGTTGGTTTCACATGTGATTATTTTTCTATGTATCTAAACTATTTAGTATGTTATAGATCAGGATCCAAAGAACTGTGCAGATATTTCATGCGCTCAAGAGCGCTTTTGGTTAGCTTCTGTCAAACGCCAGACCTTCATGCCACATGGCACACTCACTTTAAGATTGGTGTGCGGGGGGGGGGGTGTAGTTTCAGAAGCTGTTTGTAATGGGGCAGGACAGCCTGCTGTTTGAAGAGATCTTGGGGGGAAGGGACTCGCAAGGCATGCCAGCTCTTGGGTAGTTCTTCAGCTATCTCAGTATTTTAAATTTTTGGCTTTGTTTTCTCAGGCTATATCAGGGCAACTGCACTAGATTAGTTTAAGAGGAAAGCTAAATAATATATGAGAGAGGTTTGCATGGATGCTTGAATTCTGGCATTTTATTGAGTGCAAGAGGTAGAGTGAAGGATGCTGTAATCTTTTATGATGCCCCTCATGGCAACAATAGTTCTACAGTGTACAGCGCCTACAATTCAAATTTAAACACAAATGGAATTCTATTTTTATTACCTAACATAAAGGGGAAAGGCATACCCAGTGCCAAAATTTGTTCATCTTTAACACACCTAAATTAACATTTATGGGATAACTGTCTCGTGACAGTCATTGTTGCAGGGGGGGAAACATGAGAAGTTACTGTTGCCTTCCCACATTCAATACGTTTTGATGAAAGCTTCAGTTGAAATTCATCTACATATAATTGAGAATCTATCGACAGCATACTAGATATATAGGTAGGAAGCAAAGTGTTGCAGATTTTACCCCTTTTAGCCTTTGGTATAGGTATCTATAGCTATATAAAAGTCGCCACCAACATTTCTTCCTGCTATAGTGGCTGTGCTCAGATGTAATGCTAAACCATAGTTTAGCACTGTGGGAACATGCCAGGGCAACCTTCGGGTCATAGGCTCTCCACTCCTTCACAAGCATGGCAGCAAGAATGAAATCAAAAGCAGTTTGCCTCTTGTTCTAAAATAATTGCAGTAAGTATAGTCATATAGGGAGGATTCTCAATGACCAAAATTGTAAGGGGGGCAAACTTTGACTCTATGCCCTGAAAGCCCCATCCCATGTATAGCCTTTGACCTAAGACCTCTGTGCTCCACCTGTCGGTCTGTAGGCACATGAGGTCACCAACTTGCCAAAGCTAAATGGGTCTGGGTCCAGCTGATGACTTGAAACCATTTTTTTTACAGTATACATTTTCCAACCAGTGTTAGAAATTAGCTAGGTGCTAGTCTTGTTTTGCTACTGACATGGATCCAATTGCAACTACGTGGGGATTTCTAGGTGCCAGGCTAGCAATCACAGTTTTAAAATCTCTGCCTTAGACCATAGTTCATACTGTTTCAATTTCCACTGTGTGTGTTTCTCCTCCTTGCATACTGGGACAAGTGAATTGTTGTAAGAGCAAGCTATAGTCAAGCAAAGTAGTTGAGATCATAGAATCGTGGAATTGTAGCATTGGAAGGGATCCCAAGGATCAATCCCCGGGTGAATAGAGATTCTGTTTTGGCGAACATAACCTAGATTTAAGGCTCCATTTGGCACCCAGCTTACATATCTGAGTTTCTAACTCCGACTGTATAAAACACTGGGCAGTACTCAGATCATTCTTGGGTCCTGATTCCACAGTACCGAAATATCTCTCAGCATGCTAGCACATGCAAGGGCTATTTCAGCCATAGCTGAGAGTTACGATTCAATTATTGATGCCCTTGCTTGTGTTCATACTAGTGACAATGAAAAAGGTGATACGGGGAGAGAAGATGCTATTCTTCGGGGGAAATGGAGGATTTAGTGTTTGTGTTCAGGCTCAAGCTTTTGGAATCATTTATTAGATCAGTTCTGCAAAACTAGCAAGGCCCCACAGGATTCAAAGATAGCCCTCAGTACAGATGTGCAGAGCTTTACACATTGCTCCTCCACTTCTTAAAAGAAACCTAATAAAGTTTTGATGAGACTGAACTCCAAGCAAAATAATACCTGCCTGGTGTAGACTGCAAGTGTGTGAATAAAGAAAAAGTCAGTGATAACTGATGCACCTGATGCTGATGAAAACCGTTCTCCAAGAGAATCCTTTATTCTTTTGATGGATGGGCTTGAAACCAATTTAAAGAAAATAGCAAGAGGATAATATGTTTTAGTGGTTTTGGTAATTTTTAGTTGCAACCTTGCCTGTGTACCAATGTATGCGTGAATATAAAACTTTATTATTGCCCTTTCTGTTAGGCTAATGCACTTTTATTAAACATTGCAAGGCATCTTAAACTTGACATAGATTAGGGCCTCAGAGTGCCTTAATCTGGCCATAGATCAAGGACAGAGACACCCAGGGCCAGCCCACCCATGTGGCAAAGTAAGATGACTGCCTTGGACAGCAGAATCCATGGGGTCTGCTGATCCAGCTTCCAAGGAATGCATTGCGCACTGCCACCACTGTGCCCTCCTTGGAGGCCAAATCTGCTGCCTCCTCAGTAGCCCCCACAATTCTGCCTCTACAGGGACCTCTTGACAAATAGGAGTCACTGCCGGTCTCCTCCCACCCCTAGGGAGGAAATGGTGGGGGCTGCCCTCTGGTGTCTCCCAGGCTTTGCAACCCCCTGTGTGATTCAGAGTGAGGCTCTTTCCCCTCTGTGATGGAGTTTGATTCCCACTTCAACCACTGGGTGAGTTTGATCTGATGTTCTCCCCTCCCATGTTCCTAATGTAGATCTGTATTCCCCCTCTTGTTCCTGATGTAGATTTTTGCTCCCCTTTTTCTTCTATGGTTGGGGGCACCATTTTGTGGTTTGCCCCAGATGCCAAAGTGTCTTGGATCAGACCTGGAGACACCAACTACTTTCTGAGCATCTCAATCACAGCACAATGCAAGTTGGCGAAGAAACGAGTTTGAAAGTGATTTTATGCTTCCTTTCTTACAGATGCGCACAACCCACAAAGTGTCTGTATGGCCTGTGGGTCTGGCAGGCGGACGACGCTATGAGCGCCCAGTTGTGGAAAAGGGCAAGGTTGTTGGATGGTACACTGGCTGGCGGGCAGGTAGACCTTTTCCCATTGATATGGCTGGTGAGTATAGTTACAGAATCTCAGATACAGATTATATTCATGTGAACCTGCATGCAGACATTGTATCACCCACTTGCACTTGCAAACAATCTAGTTCTAGATATTGCATGAACGCTTTAGGCAGGCATACAATCTTCTGCTTTGTTCCGGTGAGCAAAAACAATGTAACTAGGTTCCTTCACCTCCTGAGAATCTCAATCTTTCCTTTCCTTTTTTTCCTTTAAATGCAGTTGACTCGCAACTTGTGTGGATTTAACTTGTGTGATCACAGTTTTATGTGCTTGGTGGCTGGCCAGCTGCGATCCCACAAATTAAAAGTGTGCAAAGTGGAGAACTTAAAAGCTCTTTTCACAGCAGATTTTATTCTGGTGCAAAATAACTTTTAAGCTCTCAGGTCTGCTTACAGGGCTCTGGGAAGGTATTGTGAGATCTTGTGGAGCCGTCTGAAATCTCATTAAGGCCTCCAGAACCTGGTAAGCCCTTGCATGGGGTCAAGGCATGTCGTACCAACTCCGAAAAGGTAGGGATGGACATGGGGGGGAACTTCTGGGTGTCTTTGTCTTTACACAATTCTGGCTTTGTGTGCAATCCGCAGGACCTATGTTCTGTGCAAGTTCTGAGTCGTCTGTACAACTTCATGGTGCTCAAGAGTTTCAGACAGAAATTTGTAGAAATTACTGAAGTTGGGGTTTGTTTGTGTGTTGTGCGTGTTTAATGCTATAATTCTGGCTACCTATGACCATCAGGAGCACTCTTGATAATAGCACTCAGAATCTTCCTCCTTGGCTACCCTGTGCTGGATAGGAAGGTTTTGGCATGAAGATGAACCTGCCATTTTAATAGGACCAGCATATCTTGGAGGGTAAATTCTGGTTAAATCCCACAGTCACTGGAATGCTTCTGAGAGTAAGTCATGACTGAGCCTAGGGTCTGGAAGAAATATGCACCAATATTAGGTTTTGCATGTACACACCTATCTCCTTCCCCCTTCGCTTCTGGATTATTTTCCCTTCACTACAAAGACCAGTTGTAGTAGTTGGGAATGGGGCTCATTCAGTGATGCTTCCTACACATTACAATTTTCCAGCTCCGTATTGGCATTCAAATCTCTGCTTTTAATGGGCTCTTGAGAATCCTCAGTGCATTAGCGAAGGCTGCATAATGCATTTAAAGCTGCTGATTTCAGAGGTTTTGCCCAGGGTTGTAGCGTAGCATGGCACTGATGTTGTAGCACAGGGTTAGTCAACCTGGTGTTCTCCGGACGTGGTAAGCTACAGCTCCCATCACCCCTTGGCTAGGGCTGATTGGAGTTGTAGCCCAACAAATCTGGATGGTACCATATTGGTTACTCTTGATGTAGCAGGAAACTATCATAGGATGGGTTTGTTGGCTGATGTGGTGCTGCTCCACCTGCAGTTGGTATTTGGAACATAATCATTGTTTACATGGCTCTAACCAGTAGTGGCGCTGTGGGTTAAAGCCTCAGCGCCTAGGACTTACCTATTGAAAGGTCTCGGCGGTTCGAATCCCTGCAGCGGGGTGCGCTCCCGCTGCTCGGTCCCAGCGCCTGCCAACCTAGCAGTTCGAAAGGACCTCCGGGTGCAAGTAGATAAATAGGGACCGCTTACCAGCGGGAAGGTAAACGGCGTTTCTTTGTGCAGCTCTGGCTCGCCAGATGCAGCTTTGTCACGCTGGCCATGTGACCCGGAAGTGTCTCCGGACAGCGCTGGCCCCTGGCCTCTTAAGTGAGATGGGCGCACAACCCCAGAGTCTGTCAAGACTGGCCTGTACGGGCAGGGGTACCTTTACCTTTTACCTAACCAGTAGTCCATCTTGTTCAGCACTCTGTCTGAGCAACTTGCCAACCAGAGATCCTAAGATGTTGGCAGCCAGAACAAGCATGATGCAGATAGCACTTTCTTATCGTTTTTATTCAGTGTCTAGTAATAGGACATACTGCCACTGGATTCAGATACTTCACTATCAAGTTATGGATAGATCTGAGGGTTTTTAAAATTTAGATTTACATTGTATATTATTGCTGTTGACTATGAAAGCACCTATAGGATAGTATTCAGAACTTCTCTCCAGAGGGTGGTAAAGTGAGGAATTTTGTCTGATAGGACACCTGGCAAGCATGCCCTGCTAAACTTCACACTGAGCATGTAAAAAATTCATATTGTATTCATGGCTGCCATTAGAATGCATGCAGTATTTGTAATTAGGAATATTGTTGAAAAAGAGCAAAGTGTGAAACTAATAGAACTTTTTGCATAACATGTCTTCTCATCATTAACCCCCTTATAAGCCCTGCTGCTGTATCCTAATTTAATTTACTTTTTAATAATAGGAAAACACTCTTCTCATTTATTTGAATTTTATATGGTATTTCTGTTTGAATGCTTCACTGAATTTCTTCTCTGCGCCTTCATTAATTACTGCAGGCAGCTAGTATCTTTCATTACATGAACATTGCCATGTGCATAGGAAAACAAGCCCCATCAGATAGTTCAAGTGTGAAAAGCACTACTTCATCACGAAATTAGTCATTTCGCACAAACCGCCTGAAATCAGGACTCTTGATAGCTTATAGGTAGATACAGTTTGAAGTGCCCTGCTTAAGGGAGAAATCAACAAAACAACCACGAAGGCAGAGAAGGTTCAAAAATTAATCTCATCAATCTTTCACTGTACAGCTTGTGACTGCATAGCGCTGTCTAGCGGCATAGCTCTACATGCTTGGTCAGTCTTTGGTGTATTCTAGATGCATCTCAAGCGCTAGCTGAATTGCTTTTGATATAGTGGAAGCTGTATTCCTGTCAGCCATGAGTTTCTGTATTTCAGAGAACACAGGGAGTGGGGTGGCGGTGAGGAGCAGTAGCATAGCGGTATATTTTGAAGTACACATAGGCATCTGTTTTGATCCAGGTGTGTGTGTCCATGTGCGTGTGTGCATGCACACACACACTAAAGAGCAGGAGTATGTAGCGATATCTGAGCTATTAGGATCAGTAAATGGTCACTGTATATAGTGAGCAGGCTAAGGGGTGGTGTACTGGTTAATACGTTGGACTTTATATTCAGTTGATTAGAAAATATTAATGCTGGGGAATGTTTGCCACACGGTAAAATGTATGGAAGTCTAAAACAGCTTGCAGAGTATGTCTTTGTGGCAGCATCCTACATATGTAATCTTCCAAAATATATTGGCTCTGAGCTGAGTGAATTATATTTCCTAACAAAAATTGCAAAGTGCTGTAGTCTACTCACTGCAGCTTGTTATTTTGAAGTATAGTTAAAATAAGTGTTTTATTAATATGCATTGCAAAGGCTCTGCTACCCAACCTGGTCATTAAGCAACCACAAATGTGCTTCTTTCAGCACTGCAGAGTTTTATTAGAGACCATCCAATACATCATACAGGCAGCTGAACACTATTGGGGGCCTAATGGAAAACATTACTCTGCACTGCAGTAGTGAGGACGTTATGGCCCTACTGATGTTGTTGGACTACAACTCCCATCATTCCTGATCACTGGCTGGGCTGCTGGGAATCTTAACAATATATGTTGGGCCACAGCTTCCTCACCCCTGCATTTCTGGGTCTGAATTCCTAAACTGCTTGATTCAAAATTTTTAGGACAAAGTTAAGCAAGTTAACAGATTTGGTTCCAGGATACCTTTTAGACAATGGGGCACCTGGCATTCAAATCTCGGGGCTTTTGCGGAAGATAGGTCCCCTCCCCAAATCCTTACTTTCAGGAGAGGGGCAAAGAAAAACAGCCTCTGAACATACTCTTTGCTTGGCAGTTGCTTCCTGCATCCCCACAGCTGAGCTGTAGAAGGTTGTAAAGTCCTGCCTCAGGTAAAAATGCCGCTAAAGTCCTTTTGTCCCAATCTTGATTGCGCACCGTAGAATGATGTAGCTCAAATACTTCTTTAAACGAAAGGCAGTGGATTCCAAATTGAACTTACAGAAAAAAATGTTTGCAAGCATCTTGTTGTACAACAGATTTGCAAAACCTTCATGAATCTTTTTCTTGTGCACGGATCTTTTTTTTGCTGCCGGAAGAAGCCCATTCAAACATGGAAAGATCTTCAACTTCTGGAAGAGCACTTCTGGGCTAACCCCCTAAAATGAGAACTGCACGTGTACAAAAGATTCAGGAAGGCAAACTTGCTGCCTTTATGACTTCCTAAGATCATAAGTAGCAGTCAAAGTCTCTTGACAAATTTTTGGTACTCTGAGGAGGGAATAGGGAGAAAATGTCTGAAGGGTAGTACATTACCATGCTTCCCTGTTTAAATCGTTGGGTGCACAGGAGGCCTACTAGTATATTTAGACGTATGCAATAGCCATTTTGTAACACACTCACATATGACAAATTAAACGCTAAACTGAAAATTGAATCACCCAGTTTCTGCATTCAGTGGACTCAATTGTGACAATTGGCCTAATTTCATATATATGAGAGAAATGAATGATACAAGCAGCAGCAAGTATTCTAGTTTTAGGAAGTCTTGCTATATGCTAGAAATTATGTCACCAGTAATAGCAGTCCTTTGACATCTACACCTCCACATTAAGGGTTCGCTAAATAGTGTACTACATAAGGATTTGTTTTTCTACCACTTTCTCTTCAGAGCATTTTTAAAAAATGGTGATTGTGGCTGCATTAGTATAGGTGTTACACTCATCATGAATGGATATCACTTCTAGTAGTATCAATGACATACTAATTTGCATGTGAAATTCACTAAGCCAATTTTATTTTGCCTTCTCGTTAACAACTACATTCACATCAGAATTTAATTTTCAACTAGTTACAAATGTGCTGTCTGTTGCTTTTAAATCTCATTTTTCACACCAGGCAGGCTTTTCATCACTTGTAAATTCCAATAACTTGCATTAAAGGTCACTGTTCACATTCAAAGAAAAAGTATAAACAGATATAGAGAAGCAGAGCTACTTTTCCAAATGAGAAAAAGCAGCTTATAGCCTGAGATATATGCTGCATAAATTGTGAGGCAACCACAGGAGTGAAATTATATCCTTCTGCATGATGCGGTGTAACACCCTTAGGGTTTTGTTTACAAAGTACAGATTAGCAAGAAGAAAAGGGGAAAAATATTTTTAAAGGTAAATCAAATCAACTTTGGCTTTAATGATTTAACAATATCTTGATTTATGAAGGGTTTGCTGTGAGCCTTCAGGTGATCTTATCCAACCCTAAAGCGATATTCAGACGCCATGGATCCCAACCAGGAATGCAGGAATCTGATTTTCTCAGACAGATCACCACAGTGGAAGAGCTGGAACCAAAAGCCAACAACTGCACAAAGGTATTAGTTTTGCTGTTTTAATACAGAAACCTCTCCTATAGGGGATTATCCAGAACTAATTGTTGATCCTAAACTTTTTTTTTCAGGTTCTTGTATGGCACACGAGAACTGAAAAGGTAAATCTATCTAATGAGCCAAAGTATCACCTGGACAGTGTCAAAATTGAAGTATGATACGTAAGCATAAAATGAGACATAACAAAATTAGTGGTTGCATCCTTGAAACAGCTAAACATTCAAACAGCAGTTTGCTTTTGTGGAACAACTTACTTTACCGGTATCAGTTAAGACTCATCAGATGGCTGTGATTTGTCTTCACTTGTTTTGCATGTGTTTGAATTTTTTTAAAAAATCTGTTTTAGTACTTTATCCAGATCTTAGATTGTTCTTACACAAGATGTTCAACGAAATGCAGCGGAACACTAAAAGAGTGACTGATCTAAACAAATGTAAAATTTCCAATTCATTTATAAATAGCAGCTTCCAGATTATTATGTTTAAAGTTTATTGTTCCTGAATTAAACAGCTTTGCTTTTGAAGAACAGTAGATAAAAGAGGTCTTTATAGAATAAAAAAAAATCACATGTTGTTTATGGATTTCTTTAATAGAGGGAAGCAACAGCTTATTGATACGAGGCACCATAAAATGTAAACACAGTTACTGGCATAAACCTGGATACAGCTGTAGAAAATAAAAGTAAATGTACAATTGAGGAGTGAGTTACCCTGTATATATGCTGTGCAATATACTTTAGATTAGCCCTCTGTACATACCTTTTAAGCCAAATTTACTCATTTTGTCACAGGCAACTCTTAAGAAAACTGATGAGGCGACAGTGACATCCAGGTTTATCTTTCTTTCACTAACCATCTTATCTGTTCAGCACGTCGCAGTAAAATATCACAGTGGCATGAATAATGGGACAAAATCAATTTTACACAAGGAAAAAAGTTTCAGTGATACATGTACACTTATTTATATGATTTAACATTTGTTCATACAGTACCTTCTACAGGATTACTGGGCAATTTGTGGGGTGGGGTTTACATATTAGAGATAGTACTTACATGATATCTATTTCCCTTATATGCAAACGTTGGTTCTAGAACTGATAAAATAATTTTGAGTATGTAGTTGGTCACGAAGCTCTTTTGAAAATGTATCATTCATGAAATCAAATGTACTGTGGAATGAAAAAGCTGCTGATGAGAGGTGTTCCCAACCTGCTTTTCACTACATCAAAATTTAAGTCAATACAGACCACAACACGGTTGGTTAAGATTATGTCTTAATATGAAGAACTGTGAGATTGAAGGGGGTGAGGGTGGGCAATGTATGTGGGCAGACCAAGAAAACTAGATGTATTTGAGCATGGAATGTCAAGTCTCTGATCTAGATGAAACTTCTATTGCAGTGTTCATTTCCAGAGTTGTGTGCTGAGAGTCTGGCCTGAGGAAGTTCCAGTCCATCCTGCCACTGTATTTGGGGGCTGGCCAGCAAAGCCCATCACATTGCTGGAACTAGACAGATTCATTCCAGCCATTTGCTGATTCATCTGTGAAATGCAAACATGGTTTTAGTTAGTATACAGGGGTTCAGATGCTGTTTGAACTTTCAGTATGACAGACTCAAGCTTTATTTGAAAACGCAGACACCACCTTGTCTCAGGGAGGGTCATTTGTATACCTGCACCTCTCTTACATAAACAGGTATCTTTCAATATGTCCGTTTCAACAGTAAGTTTAGTTTTATTTTATCACTGTCCTATGACTGGTCTTATTGCTGTTTTAACGTGAATACTGTAAACCATCCAGGTAGCCTGGTGGATGAAGGGTAATGTAGAAATATGGCTAATAAATAAATAGTATACCATTTCTGACTTTTAGGTAATACAGTGGTGCCCCGCAAGACGGAAAACCCGCTAGACGAAAGGGTTTTCCGTTTTGGAGGCGCTTCGCAAAACGAATTTCCCTATGGGCTTGCTTCGCAAGACGAAAGCCCATAGGGAAATCTCCAGGGACAGCGGGGAAGCACAGCGCATCTTCCCCACTGTCCTCTGACCTCCTCCGAAGGCTGGCGATGGGGCGGAGAGCCCTCCTCCCCCCGCCAGGCTTCGGAGGGCTCCTCCGAAGGGAGGAGGTCTCTCCGCCCCACCGGCAACCTTCGGAAGGCTGCTCCGAAGCCTGGCAGGGGGGAAGGGTTTTCCTTTCCATCGCCAACATTCAGAATGCTGTTCTGAATGTTGGCGGTGGGGAGGAAAAACCCTCCTCCCACCACAAGCCCCGGGAACAGAGGAGAAGCGCTGTGCGCCTTCCCCTCTTTTCCCGTACCTGTGCTGAAGGCTTGCGGTTGGGAGAAAAGCCCTTCTTCGCACCACCAGCCTGGCAAGCGGTCTCCATAGGAACGCATTAATTGATTTTTAATGCATTCCTATGGGAAACCGTGCTTCGCAAGACGAAAAAACTTGCGGAACGAATTAATTTCGTCTTGTGAGGCACCACTGTATACATGAAGCATATTTGCGAATCAGTAGATATAGCGCTGTAGAGAATTTTAAAGGGTGCATTTTCTACAAAGAAGTCTTATCAAGGAGAATAAAGGTCAATGCAGTGGTTACCAGAGTGGTGTGAAAGCTGCTTCTATTTGACCCGATGCATTGTTAGTCCAGTAAAACAAAAAGCAGTAATGTGGTTGGATAGTTTAACGGCAACTTTCCATGCTGACAGCAGCAATGGGCATGAAAAACAACCTTACCCAAAGAATTTCTTCCTGCTGTTACGAGTGTAGAAGCTGCTCTCACACCATTCTCACAACAAATCTACATTCCAATTTTAGAGATTAGAAGCATCCAGAAACGGCTCCACCCTGTCTGGCCCTCTTCCACCTTGTGAAGGCTACTGTCTTCAGTGGGAAGCCTTTTGCATCTGTGGAAGCTCTGACCCACAATTGCAAAAGCCCCCTCTCCCCGACAGTTGCTTTTCTCAAGTTGGAAGTTGACAAGAGACTGAGGTGGGGACAGCTAGTCACCCTTCCTCATTGCCTGTTTATTTCCCCAGGATTTCCAACACCTGAATAAAGGTTAGATGGTTATACTACATCATTGATAGGATATTTAGAAAGAACAGTACTTTTAAAATGTTAGCTAATATATTGTACCATACATACACACAAAGTACAGTGACACCATGGGCTCATTCATACATGCCAGTGAAACCTTGGCTACAGCTCATGGTTAGGGAGGGTAGAGACTAACCACAAGAGCAGGTTCAAATGATGCACTAAGCCAGGGGGCTGGATGACCTGCTATGCCTGCAGCTTTCAGGGCATTGGGAAAGTGTTGTGCTTCTCAAATGCTAAGCATAGGGCTTGCAAAAGCACTTTGTGCGGTACTTCCAAATTTCCCAACCACCACCTGGTTGGGAAACACAGTACCTTTTGAATGTTGACAGGTAGGGAGACTTCCCACCTGCCAAAGTTGGCCTGATGGGTTATAAAGATTTAGCCTGTTGGGCCACGGAATTTCCCCACCCTGCGCTAAGCTACAGCTTGGATAGTTCTGCTATCCAACAGGAATAAAAAACAGCAGGGTGGAGCCAAGAGCAAAGCAGCCAAGAGCTGCTCCCTGGGAGCCTGTATATTGGCACCATCCTGCTAAGCCACAGCACACCCATAGTTTTGCTGAACACGATACACAAAGTTGTCTAGTGCAGTGTTTCCCAACCTTGTGCCTCCAGATGTTTTTGGCCTACAACTCCCATCATCCCTGACCACTGGTCTTGCTAGCTAGGGATGATGGGAGTTGTAGGCCAAAAACATCTGGAGGCACAAGGTTGGGAAACACTGGTCTAGTGTCTAGTATTCTGAATTAAGGAGTAATGCACCAAAATTACCAAGCCATTCTTGTACTAGCACCTGTCTAACAAATTGTTTAAAGTGGATAATAACGCCAAAAAGCAATCTTGAAAACAAATACAATATGGCAGGATTTACAGTCCTGCTGGTGTAATTAATTCCTCCTAACTGCAGCAATAGCTCCCTAGCAATCAGTATCACAGCACCTCCTGCATAACTGGTTTTACTATTATTATTATTATTATTATTATTATTATTATTATTATTATTATTATTATTAATTCTATTGACATTATATGCATAACCAGGTTTTAATCCTAAGAAGTTGCTCCTCTCTGTAGCACCCTCCCCTCATGAGGAGAAAAATGTATATTCATTCTCACCTGAGAAAGGTTCCACTGGGCTTGCTGATTTTGCTGTATACCATATTTCTGTGGTGGGGCTACGTGCCCCACCATTGGTCCTTGGGGTCCAACGTTTTGAGGAAGTCCCAAACCAGCAGTTTGTGTAGTGACAGAAAAACCATTAGGTATTCCCATGCCCACCATCATGCCTGTGTTCTGTCCTATGACAGGCACCGATTGCCCCATCATGGTTCCCATCATTGCAGGGGCTGCAGGTACAGATACAGGTACAGGCACTCCCATGGCTGGAAAACCTTGAAAATGAGCTGGTGGTTGTGCAGTAAAGGGAATAGGTTGTGGTCCCATGAATACACCTGTATTAGGCAAAATGGAAGAGGAAAGGAGTAAATTCCATTATGTCAGCAAAGTTTTAAGTTCTAAAAACAAAACCTGCTTTTGTTAAATGTGCCAACCAAACTTCCGTTACGTCAGGCAAAAAACAAAACTGATATCCAGTAGCTGCTTTACTTAAATCATTCTTAATTTCATTTCCTGATTTGTAGACTACCTTTGAGGGCTCAATTGTCCCTTCAAGACAGTGTACAAATAGTGTTAAGATCTACATGTGGGCTCAATGAATGTTGGCAAGGAATCTATTTAATGACAAACCCACAATCCTTAGACATTTAAGGTGGCTGGGGTATAACAAGAAGCATGGGTGCAAAAATCCAAGCACCTAGCTGTCAGTAGTAGCTAAAGTTAGGCCTGGTGATCTTGTGGTTGTGTCACTGAAGGAGATAGGAAGCAGGCTTTCCCTGAAGCTGCTGCCACCTTTTGCTCCTCCTCTATTCTCTTACAAGCTAGGATAGCTCCCTCACCCCACAACACTCTGGGCTACCTGCAGAGGCAAGGCACTGGCAGGCTACTCCTTTGCTCCCGCTCCACCCGCCTGGCTTTACCCCATGAACAGCAGCTCCTAAAGAGAAACCAAGAACTGGGCAATGACAGAATCTGATGACTGCTACTCTCCTGAGACCTGGGAAAGAGCCTAAGGTGGATTATGGGATTTGTTATGGTTTCTGGTTTAGGCTTACAGCAAGAGTGGGGAAACTCCAGTCTGCAGGCTGACTTGTGCAGAAAGCAGGCATGAAGTCACTGCCCATCAACGAATAGGTGGTGACCAAGCCTGCTGATCACTTGGACAGGAGGGTGGCTCTGTCCACAAGGGTAAGGGGGGATAAGAATTTGGCCCTCTGGCCAGATCAGGTTCCCCACCTCTGGGTTTAGAGGGTAATTTTCTCTTCCACCTTTCCTTCTTATTTTTGCCCTCAAATCCAACTTTACACACCCCTCCACAGTCTTTTACTTTCCCACTCAAGCTATTTACTTCTTATACTCATTCCCCCCCCCCCCATTTCCAACAGCATTTCAGGGAAGGAGACCTTAAATTGCAGTCAAAGCTTCCTGGAATGCAGCCCCAGAGCCTTTTCAATAGCAGAGACCAGCTCTGGCAGATATGTTTCTATAACAGTAATAATAATAGTAACCCTGATAAAACCATTAATGATTGTGAGCATACTGAAGATCATGAGGAGTAGCTACTCAGGGGCAAAGAAGTACAAAGGAAGCAGCGAGAAGAACAGCACCAAGAAGAACCCTCCTCTGAATAGAAGCCTCCTCTTCTCCAAATTGACTCCTAACCTTTTCTGTGAATAGCTGTAGCCTTCAAATTACAATGCTCAGTTTTGAATAATTTCCTTCTTTAGGCCTCCTGCTTGATGTTAGTTTTTTAATGATAAAAAGGGGGAAATAAATCCCATTTGTCACTAATACACACTTTTTGCTGCAGGGAGAGAGCGTGAGAGCCCCAACCATGTGTTCTAGGCACAACTTTTAATTAAGACATTTAGAAATAAATTTGAAAACCAATTACCTGGAGCATTTTGCTGCGGAATAGTACCTGTACCATACAATGACAGGATGGAGTCTTTGGAGAGCAGTTTCTTTGCTGATTCTTCTGATTTTGTTTGTTCAGTGAACAGATCAAGATCTCCAGATGCAGCAGATAAGGTAGCAGCTGCAGTGTTAGTGGAAGCAGTCTGGGAAGAAAGTCAAATGAGATTACTGAAAACTATTATCAGCAAATACATTAGCTAAAGGGCCATGTGTTTTCAAACAGAATGTATTAGTAACCAAACTTTCCAATTACAAGCATCCCCAAAATTTGTAAGTACTGTAAAGGAAAATGTCCTAACGTTGCAAAAAACCCCACTAAAGAACAAATGCTTGCATATGTATAACACAATACTAATTATTTACCAATGATTCCTTTGGGCAAGTTACAATGACATACCGTATATCATGACAAATAATCCAGAACTTTACGCAACATGAACAAAAGTACAACAGCTACATGTTTTTATACAGCAAATTTATTACCTATGGCTAGCATGTAAAATTTATGTCTTCCACATGTATATATGCACATCTGGGAACCTTGACTGGCCCAGGATCATCAGATGTGTACACACAGTTGTTTGAAGATGCACATACATGCTCCTGTTTCACAGTTTATGTGGTGCAGCACCACTGTATATACATAGCAAATATTTGCCAACATAAACATACACACAGTATGAAGATTTCATTATCTGTCCATCTGTTTTTAAATAAAAAGCTTACAAAGAAATTGCACAAAGATTGTCTCTTGCAGAATTTGTTCTACTTGTGATGCATACATACATTACAACTGTTCATCATCTCTATTCTAGTCCCAGATTCTTGGTGGGTTTATTCTCCTTTACTTCTTAGTTGCCTCCATGTAACATTGTACAAACTGCAAATAAGGTATTTGCTTGGCTGCATTACATGCAAACACTTTCCCAGGAGAAAACACCATCAGATAAACTTCATTTTGGTTTGCTTATAATTTTTCTCAAGTAATCTAAAGAAAGTAGTGATCAGATGAAGCAATTTCGTATGATAAGAAATACTGAGCAGAACTACTGTCATAGATCTATTACTTTCAACTAATTCAAGGCAAGGTTACGAGAACTGCGTAAGGTAAGTTTTGGAAGCTGCCAGTTTTAATTTTAGGGTCACTGCTTAAGAACAAGATTTTTGAAAAAGATCTCAAGTGGTTTGTGAAGCTTAGATTCTTAAAGGCTTCAACTGTGTTTTAAAAGCAGGATAAATTTTGTATTGCCCCGTGTTCCGCACAGTGCATAAAGGTCACAGCTTGAATGGTTCAGTAGTCTTTGTAAGGAAGAACTGCACCTTTAGAAACTAGAAATTCTCACATTTTTTATGACCTCAGTGAACCATGAAGAAAAGCATCTCTTCCATAAATCTTAGTATGTCTGTAAGAATGGCACCTCTGAAAAGAAATGCAAGTAACTAATCAACCAACCAACCAACCAACCAGAAACAGGAGGTAGCGTGGTTAATGTGTCAACCTAGGACCCAGGAGACCCAGGTTCAAATCTCCTAGTGATGTTGGCCCAGCTGCTATCCCAAGCCTGTGGGGAAACCGTGTATGCTACTTTGCTCATTTATCTATTTAATTTTGAACATTTCTTACTGACTTTTCATTATACAGTGACTTCAGAGCTGTAGCTTAAATAAGTTCCAATCAAGGTATGCAGGTCAGAACGAGCCAACTAAAAATTCAATACTGGGATCAGATTCCAATAAATGTTTGGACGAATAACAAGGTCATCAGCTGGCAACTACCACTTTTTTTAAAAAAGTAGGTGCCCACCATATCACAGAGGGGAGGGAGTTCCAAAATGCTTTCTCCCTGGGGCTCAGCACATAGAGAGGTTGGAACAACAGCCATGGGTGGCATGCATGGGTAACAGGTGGTGGGATGAATGCTCACCCTCTACCCAATTTGGGCCCTCATACAGAAAAGAGCTATTCATATCCAGTTTCATTGGAAGGGGAAAAGACTATTGCTATGGGTGGACTCAGGACTAGTATAATGTAACTGAAAAACTCCTACTGCTGGAAAGCTCTCTCCAGGCAAATTTCTAAAGTCTCACCACTCACAACTGAAACATTATGATTGTGCAGTGATTCAAAATATACAAAAGTGCTCTTGTCTGAAGTGGTTTCACACCTTCAAGTCATCTGATATATATTAATATTTGAGGAAGCAGTCTACAGTCCACAAAAGTTTATGCCATAATAAAAGTTGTTAACCTTTCATGCGCCACAAGAGTCTGCTCTAGTACTGGAACAAGTTCAAATGTTTCACTTGTCATATGTAAGAGTATCTAAAATAACCTGAGCACTACACAGCAAAAGGAGAAAGAGAAGTCCATGCTTGAAGGGCTACAATCTGCCCGTCTGCAAGAGAATGGGGCACAGAAAGAACAGAAAAGGAGAAGAGAACAAGCCAAGGTTATATATCACTTAGATAGCACTTCACCTTCCTAAAAATGGAAAGTAGTTGATGGAAAAATTACTTTTAAAAAATGTCATGGGGCTGGATTTAACTAACTTGTTCTGCTAGCGGAAGAACTCCTGTTAATGCAATGGGGCTCCCCCCCCCCTTTGCCCTGCCTCCCTAAATTCAACTTTGGAGGGTCAGGAGAAACCTCAGTGTCTAGGGCAAGGAGAGGAGAGGTAGTTCCATCAGCAAGAGCATTTCTCCTTGCCTGATGGAAAAATCTTAGTACTTTGCTGAATTCCACTCAAAGTGTTTTGTTCTGTTCTTTGTAAAGATAAGGTAAGGAACTTAAGTCTCAGAGCACAGTAACAGAAAGCATTACATGCACAAAATGAGTTAGCATAAGAAAGAGCAAGCAGTGAACAGGAAGACCATGAATATCACGGAAAAAGGAATTAAGCTGTTACCCTGAAGAGTTTTCAGTTTTTAATGAGACAACATCAAGAAGACAGAACAACAGTGATGCATGGTTAGTGTGTTGGACTAGGGCAGGGATGTCCAAAGTCTGTTTTAGGGACCTAATCTGGCCTGCCAGTCGATTTAATCCGGCACCCTTGGCAGTATATGTCCTGGGGTGAAATCCTTAAAAAAAAAAGCTCAACAACGTTTGGGCACCCCTGGACTAGGGCCTGGGTTCAAATCCCCACTCATCTTTGAAGCTCACTGGGTGACCCTGGGCTAGCCACTGTCTCTCAAACTACTCTACTTCACAAGGCTCTTTTGAGAATAAAATAGGAAGTGTGAGAACCATGTATGAGATGCTTGGGAGGAAATGTGGGCTAAAGATGTGATAATAATATCACAAAAGGAAAATAAACACCCTTAATCAAATAACAAAAAGGAGACATGGGCAGCACACCTGAGCACTCCCACTTTTCAGTTCACTAATCACAAACAATTAAAAATGCAGGTTAGAACCATGCCAGAGTCATAGATCAATACATCTACAAAACCATTAAGAGATCAGCTGGACTAACTAGGCCTCTGCACACTTTAAAGGGAAAGAATTTTCATTGCCAAAATGTGCCACTAAACCTTAATGAGCCTCATAACAGTGAGCCTCTGTTGAAACCATCTAGTTATCACTAGTCTGGAAGCTACTGAGAGAGTTAACACCAAGTCTTAATAGATGATATATTGTGCCTTTATACTATTATGCATATTTCTAATCAGGTCACTGGACTCCACTCAGCATTGTGCTCCAGGCAAAGCCTTGTTAAATCCCCCAGGGATGTTCATAAACATGAAAGGTTGGTTATTTATATCAATGATGCTCATCCCAGAGCTATGGAAGTCTGAAGCATAATACCTCTAAACATAAAAGATGAATGATAGCTGTAATGGTTGAACAGCCCAGACAGACCAAACATCTAGAAAATGTATCTAAACCTTTAAAAAAAACACCACCCTAAGACTAAATATTAGCTTTCCACTCCACAGAGATATTATAGCACTTAGTGAGCTACAAGATGCCTCATACTATAATGTTTGGAAAGAAATTACGCAAGGTATTGGTACTCATATTAATAGCATGCTATTGATGAGGCCAGCTGCTGAAGTGCAATAAAATATGGAATGCATGAGTAAAATTGAGCTCTCTTCTTAAATTGAGGGGCTACATAACACTGGCTTTCCTATGGCCAGTTTCTTTTCCCACTGCTGTTTCAAATGTGAATAACTTCTTTCTTATGCTAACACCTGGCGTGGGCTTATAAACTGTGTGTCTATAACCAACGCAAGTTTCACTGCCTGCCAATCTCTCTAGTAAGAAGATGAAAGTGATTTTAACGGGACAGCTGATACAAGTCATCTTTATATTTTTAGGCAGGCTTGTCATTTCTAATGTAAACATCTCAATCAACAAGAAATTTTAAAAAGGGCTAGGCATGCTAACTTTTGCTGCTTACCTGAGCAGGAGGTATAGAAGTGGCTGGCAATGGGTTAGAGATCATTGGGCCAAATATATCCAGGTCATCATTCAATACAGCAGCAGGAGTTGTGATGCTTCCATTTGTAACGGAGGAATCGGCAGGGCCATCTTAAATGACAGTGTTTTAAAAGGAAAAACGTTAAACCAATTTTTTGATAATTGTAAAGTATGTACAAAGCAAGCCGTTGCTTAAAGGGATCCTGTGTTGGTAGAAATACCCAAGCATTCATAGCACTGAATCCAGGCTCCTCTAGTATTCTGCCAGCTCGTTGTAATTTAAAAGCTACAACATGCCAACGTAATTAGCAAAATTTGAACGCATTAAAACACAGCCTGAGGCCAACCTAATGGCATCTAAGCTGGTTTAACAGAATTACACATTTCTACAAGCTGCCTAAAGCACTGTTGGTTACCAGCACTGTAACTTTTAAAATAGAAATCCTTCTCATAAGTAACCAAACCCTTTGGACGTAAGCACTGCAATAATTGGCTATATAAATTTTAAGTCTGGAAAAGATAACTACTAAATACATAGGTTGTAAGTTCTTGAGTCAGGATTCATAGCTTATAAATCAAGCCAACAAATACATTGCTGCAACAGATAAAAGACCCTGCAGTCTCTCTCAGCCATTGTTCAACTGCTTAGCTATTCTTACAGCCAAAGAACCTCCTTGCACACCTCCCTCTCATTAACGACAATGGAAGAAAGATCTCTTTCTTCCTTGCAACATTATTCCCAGTATCTTCAAGGGAAAGGCTATACTTATTAAAAAGGGAAAAGAGCTACAAAGTTTAAACTTCTTCACATTCTCAACATCTTCCTTCAAATCAGACCAGCACTGTCTGATACATTCTGAAACTATTTTTCTTGATTAACTCAGGTTTATGACCTACCATCAAGGCTTCCCTGCCCTCCATCTGAATCGATAAAAGTATCTTCCATTGTGTGTGCACTTAATTTTTAAGTTTGTGTAGCTGCAATATGACATAGTACAGCTCTTTATTAACACCATTATTCTGAAGTCCAAAAATAGTATCTAGGGTGCCCAAAGAACTACAAGTACATACTGCTTAACAGATGCCTAGTCTACAATGGAGAACGGAGGACAAAGTCTACAGTTTCTAGATAGGTGGCCAAGAAGGATAGTATACACATCCTATTTTGTATCTCCACATGATTTGAGTCAAGTATTTCAACATATATAGAGTAGAGCCTTTATAATATATTTTCGTTCTCAATGAACAAGCCCTTCAGTGGCAAATGAACAGCACATTTAAGCAGTCACTGGGGTATTTTTGCTCACTTCATTCTTCTCTTGTTATGAAAGTAAATGCAAAAGCACTATTGCAACTGTACACTAGGGATTCTACACTGAAGTCAGGCAATCAGAGTTCTGGTTCCCATAGCAACTGTAAATGTGCCACATTTATATACTTATTAACCCATAAAGATTAACACCTACTGATAACATGGAATTTGAGGGGAGGAGGTAAATGTATCACAGCTGTACAAACCACAACAATTTCCTTAACACTGGTATTTTTTTATATTTCAAGCATAGCCTCCACAATAACAGCAATTCTTTATCAAGTACTAACAAGCTACCTTCCCAATGCTTCCTCTGAGGAAAATAAAGCTTTTGGGTTGGCACAAGATCTGACAGCTTCCTTTTGTCACATTCTGTGAATAGTGGCATAAGAAGTGACCACAGGTGCTGCTAATCATATTTAGCGAAGGGATACTCAAGGCAGAAATCAAGCATCTAGCCAGCTCCAGAATAATCTTTGAATATGTTTTTGGTTTCCCAATTCTTATGTTCTGGAGCAGAACCATCATCATCATCATCATTTTGGCCATCCATTTCTAACTGGTGATCCTTAATGAAAACACATTTCTTTCTCAGAATGATTTATATTTTGGAGTTGCTAAAGCTAAGGATAAAGAGATAAGATAGTAAGATCATGCAAGGAATTTTTATATAGTCATTACAATACAGAAGCATACCTATTCATCTTACTCCTAACCTTTTCTAGTTCTAGCAAGGAAAATAACTTAAAGATGGCAAAATTAAAGCTAAACCAAAACCTGATTTTCAAAACAAGTTCGGGCAACTATGAGTATGAGTAAACAGGGGTAGAAGGGTTTTTTCCCCTTTCCATTTTAATTTCTGTAAGCCATTCGGGAAACATGTTTTTGCTGAACAGCTGCAAATCTATAAATTTATAAAATGTACACCTGACAAGAAGCCCGTTCAGAAGTTACATACGAAGTCAAAATCTCAATCCGGTAAGTGTGTCTTGGACACACACACAGACATACACAATCTACCACTTGCTCCTCACTTTATTTTACTACAGGGAGAAAGTAATCTAGGCTTTACCTTGCAGTTCACTACGATATGAGTAATGGCAGATGTTTGGGGGGGGGGAGAACCTAAAAATGTTTCAAGAGACAAAGTCAGGGACGACACATCTACAGATACCTGAACCTACTTATACCTTATGAGTACAGGGTATTGGAGATAACCTAGCAGCTGCTTTGGTTTCTGCACCAAACTCTCCCTTGCTACATACAGCTCTAGCTGCTGTGTTTTATGCTGATTTTAGCTGTCTGTTTTTTAAAAAAACAAAAACCTGGGCTTTGCGATTTATTATTCAGTTTTAAAGGGTTTTATTGTAAATTGTCTTCTGTATTTTACTGTCTATGTAAACTGCCCAGAGAACTTCTTTATTATTAATGCTGCATTCCCAGAATTGCAGCAGAGGAGAATAAGCTGCACCAAAAAATCTCAAGGGATATATTGCTTATCCAGAAAGCTTCCAGGCAAGGTATTGTTTCTGAGGTGGGTAAATGACACTAAGCATGATAGGCATCCTCTGAAATGGCTGGCTAGCTTATTTGATTAGCAGTCATATTCTAATATCTATTGAACTGCTTTCTGCTCTTCTTGTAATTGAAGGTTAATAAGGTTACATATTTCACTTGTTTTCAATAAGCATCTTCCTTATCTTCCATCATTCTTATGATAAATTTGAAGTGAAAGAGCATAGTAATTTACTTATGCCCCCACAGAAAGGTTGGGACTATCCATTTTAATGTTAATACACTGTGATGGTTACTTCAACATGTGCAACCATCCATACTCATCTCTTGTTTTTTGTGTAGTACATCTAACTGGTAAATGATGCATCAAATGGCAAACGAGTTTTGCTTCTTTTTGCAAATTCAACCTTTCAACATGATGGAAAAGCTAATACTTAAACATTCTGCAGTGTTGCAAAACATCTCACAATATAAGGTGTGCCATTTTTAGAAAGTAGAAGAAAGGGAGTTATCTGCAAATTGGAAAACCCAGGTCTGCTATTCTTCGAATCATAGAATTGTAGAGTTGAAAGGGACCCCGAGGGTCACCACTACAGATCTATCATTTCACTTATTTTTATATACAGTGGCGCCCCGCAAGACAAATGCCTCGCAAGACGAAAAACCCGCAAGACGAAAGGGTTTTCCGTTTTTTGAGGCACTTCGCAAGACGAATTTCCCTATGGGCTTGCTTCGCAAGAAGAAAGCCCATAGGGAAATCTCCGGGGACCTCTTTTAAATGCTGGCGGTGGGGAGCAAAGCCTTCCCCCCCCCTCCAGCCTTCAGAAGAGGTCCAGGAAGGCCGGCGGGGGCCGAAAGGCTTTGCTCCCCACCGCCAGCATTTTAAAAGCAGTCCGGGATAGCAGGGAAGCGCTTCCCGCTATCCTGGACGGCTTTTGAAGGCAGGCGGGGGGAGCAAAGACTTTTGCTCCCCCGCCGGCCTTCAGAAGAGGTCCAGGACCTCTTCTGAAGGCGGGCGGGGGGTGAAAGTCTTTGCTTCCCCCTGCCTGCCTTCCCGGGAGAGCGGAGAAACGCAGCGTGTTTCTCCGCTGTCCCGGACAGCTTTTGAAGGCAGGCAGAGGGGAAGCAAAGGAGGGGAAGCAAAGGAGAAGTCCTCCGCTGTCCCGGGGCGATTTTTAAATGCTGGCGGGCGGCAGCGAAGCCTTCGCTGCCGCCCGCCAGCATTTTAAAATGCTGTCCCGGGGTTTTTTAAAATGCTGGGGGTGGGAAGAAAAGCCCTTGTCCCCCCCCCAGCCTTCAGAAGAGGTCGGGGGACAGACTGTCCCAGACCTGGTCTGAAGGCGGTTTCCATAGGAACGCATTAATTGATTTTTAATGCATTCCTATGGGAAACCGTGCTTCGCAAGACGAAAAACTCGCAAGACGAAAAAACTTGCGGAACGAATTAATTTCGTCTTGCGAGGCACCACTGTATTCATAATGAAATGACAATTATTTGTCTGTAGTTATATTTTAAAAAGGATGCTGAGTCGGAAAAGAACCAAGATGCACTGTTCACTGAGGTGCATGACTTAGCAGTTGGCAAGGTGTGTAGTTCTGCACAGGGAGACCACCACAATCATTCTGGCAAAGCACCTAACTATGAAACACATTGATAAACATGCTATATTTATAACTATCCTCTTAGAATGTAAGACCGTTAGTACTCAAGAGAACGTGATTTACCTGTACCCAGGGTTTATGGTCCATCTATTCACCCCTGTGCAATAAAACAGAACTCCCCTGGAGTTCTTCGGCCACTGAGGTGATATTTATATACGGATGTAACAAGGCCAAAATTCTAACAATGCAGCAGCTTCTAGAGTACCTTTATACTTGTAATGCATGAATGCACTTCTCGTAATGATCCACAGCAGAAGAGGAAGTGCAGACAGGCAAGGATGGCAAAGAGTACCAGTAACAGGTAAGTGATGCCTTTGCTGTACACAGGCACAAGGGGAGTAAGTTGCTGCTCTTCAGAATAAGGCAGAAAAGCCTAACCAACAAGTGAGGACTGCTTCCCTGAACTGCTAAGGGATTAGGAGCTGTTTAAATTCCATAACTGCGATGATCAATCCTCAACTGCAAACTGAAGCTCTGGGAGGGGAATCAGCCCCCTTAACAAACAACAGTTCTTAGGATTCCTTGGATGGAAGCTTGACTGTTTAAAGTGGTATGATAGTGCTTTCATTGTGTAGTAAAGATGGGGCCTAAGCTGTTGGATCAACTGGATTTGGACAGAAGAGCCACATTTCTGAGATACTAACTTCTCCTCCAAAACTGCTATATTATATAAACTTATTAAGATTTCTTTGTATGTTTGCAGAAGCCATTTAACCATGTTATATTATTAGTTCAACCGGAAGTTTATTTACAGAAAGTGTTTTAGAGGAACAGGATTCTTTAGTCAAACTACAGTCGTACCTTGGTTGTTGAACACCTTGGTACTCGTCTGTTTTGGCTCCTGAACACCACAACCCCAGAAGTGAGTGTTCCAGTTTGCAAATGTTCTGTGGAAGCTGAACGTTCGACGCGGCTTCTGCGGCTTTCGATTAAGTGCTTTTGATTCCTGCAGCCAATCGGAAGCTGCGGCTTGGTTTTCTAACGTTTTCGGAAGTCGAACAGACTTCCGGAACGGATTCCATTCAACAATCAAGGTAAGGCTGTACTGTACTTAAAATGCATCAGACTTGTTGAAATGAAACAGGCTAACCTATCCTCTTGGTGCAGCCCAGCCAGAAATGTTTGAAACTTGCTTTGTACATTTCCATCAATGTGCTGCTCAATAAAAATATGCAATCTTAGCCACCTTTATTGTCACTTGCTTTCTCCTGTGGTATTTCATACTTCAGTCTATCACAGGACTCAAGACTCTAAGCTCCTACACTAGAAGAGGCATTAGTTACACAATTAAGATATGGCAAGGTAACAGAGGTTATTCAGACTGGTTAAACTTGGTCTGATCTACTCTAAAAAATAATATCCCATGAATGCTAGACTAGTTTGAACAAAAGCAAGCATTTGACATGTAAACAGTTGCTTTTTCAAGGTAAAAATTTAAGTAAAGCCCAAATGTAGTGAAAAAAGGGGATAATCCCTAATTCAACAGTAAACCTGCACAGAAATGACTGAATACACAGCAGCACTGGAGTACCATTCAAACAAAATAAAAGTGAAGGAAGAATATGTAAACAGGTTTGGATTAAGTAAGTACTCAGGCAGAATTGTTTCTGATTAGGCTCCACATTGAAGAGCTGGCTTGGGAATGATAGGATTTAGGTTATGCTAGACTTCTGAAAATGTTGGCCAACGTCTGGGACTTTGAGCAGTTTATCATGAAGGAATTAATTATAAAATGTTTTGAATATGGTAAGATAGGAGAAACTCTGGACATTCCATAAGAAGAAAACTGTCACCTTGCACAAGTTTCTAGAAGCATGATTTTGCCAAGGGATTCTGTTTTTATTATTTTCTGAAAAGCACATGCCATCTCACCTCACAATTAGCTACTTAAATTCAATAATTTCAAAAATACAGTGGTACCTCAGGTTAAGAACTTAATTCGTTCTGGAGTCTGTTCTTAACCTGAAACTGTTCTTAACTTGAGGTACCCCCCTTTAGCTAATGGGGCCTCCCGCTGCTGCTGCTGCTACGCCACCACCAGGCGATTTCTGGTCTCATCTTGAAGCAACGTTCTTAACCTGAGAACTATTTCTGGGTTAGCAGAGTCTGTAATCTGAAGTGTCTGTAACCTGAAACTTCTGTAACCCGAGGTGCCACTGTAATTGGGAGGGAGCTGCCATTTAAGAAATCGAATTACAAAGGGCAGGCAAAATTAGTTGCATGGGTATTTAGGATGGGGGCATACAACAGAACCTGTACAAGGTTCACTTGGATATTAGAAAGGTTTGTAGTTCAATAAAACAAGACTATTTTTAAACAACAGATTTTTTTTAAAAAAGCTTGAGCTCACAGTCCTTTGAAGATCACTTTGATAGCTTCTCACTCCCTAAGGAGCTCATGACTTATAGTTTAGTAGACGGCACAGATCTGCTTCAGTTTTTCTCTCTAAGTAAATTAGCAGACTACAACACCATTTACAGATTAACCAACAATGTTTTCCAGCATGTGGGGGGGGGGGGGACACCTTTAATTATTGCAGCATAGGTCTTGCCATTTTTCTGCAATGCAAAACAAAGAATTAACTACTTACCAAGTCCCAAGAGATCGACAGTGGATTCTGGAACTTTCTTAGGACTTGCTTTAAGTTCCAGTTGTTGATCCTCTTTCTTTGGAAGCTTTATTTTGTAAGAAAAGGAAAAGATAATTAAGATTCTTATAGAAACCAAAATATAATGAATAACTGACCTCATCCAATCTCACGTTTCATTTGAACCTCTTATTTTTAAAATTAGTGTCACTAGCATGTACAGGAGGTGGTTTGGTGAAAAATATGACAAAATATAATGTTTCGTTGCAGTGTTTGAGCTAGTGTTATAATGGCACATTTCCAAGTAATCAAAATACTACACATACATTATTGCAACAATCCTTATAACAGCCTTCCTATTATTCTCCTCCTAATGCAGATGGAGAGTTGAGAAGAGTTGTTTGCCTAAAGCTACCTAGCACATTCACAACTGAAACATAACTTGAACTGGGGACCTCCTGGCCCACAGCTCACACACTTGACCACTAAACAACTATTGTCACGTGTTACACTTGTACACGTACAACAAAGAAGTAAAGATTAAACTGTCAAACTAGGACAAAAAGGACAAAGACTAAGACCCCCACTCAGCTCTGCCATTAAGCTCACCGGCTATCCCTGGGATAGTTATCACTCCTCAGCCTAGCCTTTGCTAAAAAGTTGGAGTGACGATAAAATGTGGGGACAGAAACCACAAACACTGCTCTGAATTACTTGGAGGAGGACTGGGATATAAAAGTAATAATAATAAATAACACATTAATCTACAGAAAAATCATACTGATGCGTTATCTCAGGCAGGATGAACACCACAAATTATGGTTATTATTGAACATTCCACTTATTGTGGCACAAGGAAAAGACGCTTTGGTTTATTTCCTCAGCCATTTAATTTTAAAAATCTTTCCAGCTGGATGGAATTGTTTTAATCCTTTTATTATTCTCTTTATTTATTATAATGTTAAAATTATTTGTTGATTTTATTGTTTTTATAGTGTGGTTTTTGTAACCTGCCCAGGAAACAATTTTACAATGAAAGGTGAGGTGTAAATTCATAAAATAATACATTTCACAGTGTTTCCTAATGAAATTAACATATCCTTTCCCCAGAGGTCTAGAGCTAAAGCACTATATTTTACTATAAACTATATTAAGTTTCTATTTCAAAATATTAGATTCATTTACATATTATTATTCATCTAGAGATTTGAGTGGGGGAGGATTAATGCTCTAAATAAGTAAGTTTTATATTGTACAATGCTATATTGTGGAAACCACATGGTTAAGCGCCAACACAGCCAGGGCAGAACAAAAGGATTGGCTAATGTGCTGCTCTCCAGATGTTGTTGAACTACTATTGTCAGGGAACTGCCATCGGAAGAACAGGTGGTAGAAAGGCTCCAGGAGAATAGGAGAGACTCTGCAGCAGAAGAGGGAACCAGTAGGGGGAGAGCAGGAGCTCAAAGGGAAAGGGAGTCGGAGGGGAGGCTCTGGGATACTTCCAGTGAGAACAGTGAGGAGGTAACAAGACCCCCTTTAGGAACCCCCACCCCTCGCCGGAAGCTGTCACGCAGAGAGTCCAGGAGGCGCATGTCCGTCAAACAGCTTTTATGTTGGAGTAAGTTCCGTAGACGCCCACTGTTGGATTCTACCAGCGACTGACGGAGTCATGCTTTGGGGGCTCCGTTAGAGACTTAGGTTGGCTGACCAGCCAAAACCCGGAGGGATCAAGCTTTACGCACAAGCAGCTCATTATCCCATCACAACTATCATCCCTAACTATGAGTCATACTGGCTGGGGCAGATGGGAATTGTAGTCCGACAGCACATGGTGGGGATTGCTTTGCCTATCTTGCCCTGAAGTATATAGTACAAGGCAAACGAAACCACCTTGTTAAGTTGCATGTGTCAACTGCTATCCTATTGAACAGGTAACTAGTATGGGTTCACATATGCACTGCCATTTTGTGCTGACTGCAACATTAAGAGATACTTCACCATAGCCACCGTAGTTCAAACACCGCAAATACAACTGCAGTTAAAAAAATTCCAGGGTGCGGGTGGATGATGACAGTTTTGCTTCATCTTCAGCATATTATTATTAATTATAATTACTTTATTTCTAAAGTGTCCTTCATCCAAATGTCACATGGTGGTATACAATATAAAACCAATAAAACTTACAACAAAATTTAAAAATCCATCTTTTTAAAAAATAATAAAGTTAGAATCAGAGTAAATTCAATTAAACCAATCAGTGGAGATCAGTTTCAAGAAGTCAAAAACAGATATACAGCTTCCTGCAAAGGCCAGAGTAAATTATGTATTTTTGAGAATTTATATTTTTGAAAATTAATATTTACCATAATACATATCTACATTATATTAAACTGAAAGCCTGAACACTGCAGTGGTAAAGCAAAACCCTTTAGGAAGCATGGGGTGGCTGTAGATGAAGCAGCTGCTACTATTAGAATGCTTATATGCTGCCTTTTTATTTAAAAATCTACAAGGCACCCAACAATTGCTAAAATAATACATTAAAAGCAACAGTCCAGGCAGTATAATTAAAACTGGCAGCAACACCTCCAGACATCTGAAACATCAACAGCAGGAGCAAAATTAAGCCAGTCATAGTACTTTGAAGAGCAAACGAATGCCACCACCTTGGGTAACTGCCGTAAGTGACAGGGAAGGGTTTGATAAATTTGGCAGCACTCTTAAGAAGGCATTACCATATCACCACCAACCATACTTCAGTGAGAAAGGGCATGTGAAACAGGGCCTCCAAGGAAGATTTTAAACGATGATATTACAGTGCATTCCAGTCAGATTACAGGAAATGGATAAAAATACTGAAAAGAAGCTTGGGACAATTTTCATATTCTTACAGACAAGTGGCTTTATTTATCACAAGCACTATGATCATAGAGAAAATATTCAAACCACCTCAAACACAGTGCTCCTTCAACTGAAGCATCAATATGACAATTAAGAAATTATATTAAGTAAATGAAATTATCGTTTTGGAGCTTGAACAGATCAACCATTGCACCCATTCAATGAACCAAGTTGAGAGGAAGAAGGGTGCAAAACCTAGTTTGATGAAAAGTCTAAAGCAAATCTGTTAAATGATATGCTTACGAATTTAGTATTTTTTTAAAAAAAATATATGCCATGCCCCACAATATTATTATATTTTACTGCAACAAGAAAAAGTCCTACTATAATAACATGTTAATTAAATGGGGGCAGGGAGCCCTGCTTAGTTCGAACCTTAATAAACCTAGAATAATAATATTGCCAATTAATATAGTTGTATATACTTGACTGGGTTTATACAACTCCAAGGATTAATTTACTAGGATATGATTATCACACAATATGGAACTGATCATGGCAGCTGGAGAACAAAAGCATTATAGAACTTGCCATTACAATTCTTCCAGAGAATAGAAAAATACCAATCGTCAGTAGAACAACATAATGTAGTCAAGCCACATACTGCTCCCTATGATAATTGCTCTTCTAAGTTCAACATGTCCTTGCTGCCAGCACCACAGGAGATATTTAAAGCTGCTCACAAGAGTTCATTGATCCAATACAGCCTTCACAGTGAAAAAGTAAGATTTAAGGTGTAAAAATATTATACTTAAGACCAGATAATGTCCAGATTATTTCAAATGAACCTTTAGACAACTTGAATGTAATCCACCGGGCCTTCTATCACATAGGGCAGTCTATATCCCAAACTCTGCAGAAAATCAATTTTACAATGTTTTAACTCTAGTAAAGTTAAGGCTATCAGAACCTTTCTTTTATTAGCTTTGGTATCAACAACAGTACAGAGCAGGTAGAGCGACTGTGCGTTATTCAGCAGTGGCAGCCCCCAAAAGTGTGTGTGGAACTCAAGGGTTGTATCCAATACAGCATGAGTGGCTTTCTGCTCATGCAATTGGATTTACCCTTCCTCTCCTCTCCCTGCATGGCCTCAAAAACTTATCCAGAGGGTTCCTCAACCTTGTGGATGGTACATGGGAAGCTTTGGGGAAAGGAGAGGGGGAAATTCTAATGTGCAAGCAGAAGTCTGTTGTGGAAGCAAAACAGTAAAACTGGCCATTAAAAAAAAACCTTTTCTAAAATTTTCCAGACTAACCTAACGCTAAATATTCAGTGAGAGAAAGAGGGAGGGGGAGGAGTGCTACAAAGAGCTACAAATAAAATGGCTGGTTTCACTTGGTGAAATGGTGCTAAATTTGAGCTGAAATCGCAGTGATTTTCAACCAATTTGAGTGCTGGGCTGAGTAACATAAAATGGTATGCTTCAGTAACTGTAAGCCGCTTATATGATTATACTGTTCCCTACTCTCTTTTACTAACAGTAACATCTCAATATATTTTAAAATGGAGAGCATTAAGAGCCTAAGACCATTAAAACAAAAGAAAGCAAAAAACTCCATTGGTATTAAGACTAAAAGTTTGGTGAAATGAACATGTCTTAGCCTCACACCTAAAAAACAAGAGAGATCAGTCTAAACTCCACTGGGACACAACCCTTTCCAGAACAAGTTTTACTTCCAATGCCAAGGCAGCATTTCTACTGATCATTAGTACCTTTGCCTTGCCTGGATTAAGCTTCATTCCAGTACTGAAAGTTCTCATATCCAAGTACAAATTAAGTATTCTCTAAAGTTACGATTAGGAAGGACACGGGTGGCGCTGTGGTCTAAACCACAGAGCCTAGGGCTTGCCGATCAGAAGGTTGGTGGTTCGAATCCCAGCGACGGAGTGAGCTCCCGTTGCTCAGTCCCAGCTCCTGCCAACCTAGCAGTTCAAAAGCACAAAGTGCAAGTAGATAAATAGGTACTGCTCCGGTGAGAAGGTAAATGGCGTTTCAGTGCACTGCTCTGGTTTGCCAGAAGCAGCTTAGTCATGCTGGCTATATGACCCGGAAGTTGTACGCCAGTTCCCTCGGCCAGTAAAGTGAAATGAGCGCCGCACCCCCAGAGTCGTCCACAACTGGACCTAACAGTCAGGGGTCCCTTTACCTTTAAAGTTATTATTATTTTTCACTGGCATTTAAGAAATAATAATAGTCACTTTAGAAACAGCCAGGAAGTGACAGAATGTAGTTTACCAAATTCAAAGTCAAAATTTAGATGCTCATTTGATGTCTGATTTGCTTTAAACATTTTGCCTCTAATAAGAACTCTTCTAATAAGTTCATCTTCTAATGTGCTACTGCAAAAAGCTTTCTTTAAAATATTTAAGGTTGATTTCTACTAAGTTTGGAACTAATTTAAGGCTTCCCAAATTATTGAACAAAACCTTCTTCTACTCTCATTAAGAACAAACTATGTTTATATAGAAAAGTAACTGGATTCATTCCCCCTTTATTGCACTGATGGCAATAACGTTTATAAATGATTGCCTAAACATTTGAGAACTCCCTTAAGGCAAGAAAGTAATGTTAGCAATTTTCTATAAATCTTCAATGGGCCTGCAGATATTTTTCTCTGACAGCTCATATGCCCTTTTCATACCACTTACTTCAATAAGCATGCATTTTAAAAAAGCTATTACTCATGCTGAAGCTTCTCATCTGAAAAAGCTGTTCAACACACCTTTCAGCCCTTTTTGTTAACAAAATATATAAATGTATAGTACTAGTGCAACCTTGTCAGTTAACATTTCTTTATTTCTCCATAATATCTGAATCAGGAGAGGCAGTGCAAGCACTGAAGCAGTTCTTGAATGCAGTGGTGGAGTAAACGAGAACCAATCAACTGAGATTATATCCTGGGAAGATTTGAGATTTTGTGGGTAGGTCACTCCCATGACCAGAAGCCTGGCCAATTGCCTGCAGTGGCTGGATGGGGTTCTTCTCTAAAGGAGCAGGCACTTCTTTTTATTGCTAATTATGTGTTTGGGTGAGTGACCTTCATGAATATAAATGCTGCTTAAAGAAGCAATACAAATCCTTTGGGTTCCTTTTTAGAAACAGCCCTAAATACAAATGACTGCATCAGCTGTCAATAAACATGAACCATTATCTAAGTTGTGCTCTAGGTTCTCGACTAGGTTCTACATAGGTAAAGGTACCCCTGCCCGTACAGGCCAGTCTTGACAGTCTCTAGGGTTGTGCGCTCATCTCACTCTAGAGGCCGGGAGCCAGCGCTATCTGCAGACACTTCCGGGTCACGTGGCCAGCGTGACGAAGCTGCTCTGGTGAACCGGCACCAGAGCAGCACACAGAAACGCTGTTTACCTTCCCGCTATAAAGCGGTACCTATTTATCTACTTGCACTTAAGGGTGCTTTCGAACTGCTAGGTGGGCAGGAGCTGGGACCGAACGAAGGGAGCTCACCCCACCGGGGGGATTCAAACCGCCGACCATGCGATCGGCAAGTCCTAGGCGCTGAGGTGTTACCCACAGAGCCACCCGCGTCCCAGGTTCTACATAACTAGCAATAAAAAGAAAATAATTTGTTTGGCATTATGTACAAGCCTATGTTTTCTCAAGTTAAGAGATTGAGTGATACATAAAACTGCTTACCAGGTAGAGGAAAATATCCACTCCACTGTGGAAGAAAAATATTTCTTCAAAGAAGCCATCCTTGACCAAGGTTTGGGAAAGGACAGTGGTACCTCGGGTTACATACGCTTCAGGTTACAGACTCCGCTAACCCAGAAATAGTACCTTGGGTTAAGAACTTTGCTTCTGGATGAGAACAGAAATTGTGCTCCGGCAGCGCAGTGGCAGCGGGAGGCCCCATTAGCTAAAGTGGTGCTTCAGGTTAAGAACAGTTTCAGGTTAAGAATGGACCTCTAGAACGAATGAAGTTCTTAACCCAAGGTACCACTGTATTTACTGGATGCTAAAGTGTTTTAAAAGGAACATTTTCCTTATAGAATTGAACCCACCTATTCTCCAAGTTTTCATTAGCTACATTCCTTGTTCCAAATTCTACTTAGCTATTGTTCACTTACATTTTTCTTGCCTTGATTTACTTAGTTTATTGCTTCTTATCTGTACAGATTAAGAATACATTAAAATAGGCAGAGAACACTACTATTTAATGAAAACTTGAGCTGAAAGTTAAAGTACGTAAACTAACTTGTGTATGAACAACCCCAGTGATTTGCCCATATCCAAATTACAGCAATATATAAACTCAGGTATATCTTAAAATATACTGGCATCACATATGTCCACTTACAATGGAAGTCTTTACATATGGGACAAACTATTTTGTTTTTTATTTTGATGATTTGTATACTGCTTAATCAGTCATCTCTAAGTGGTATACAGGAGATTCAATAAGACTAAAAATAACTTAAAAGTATAAATGCAGAATTTAAAAACCCACTGGGATAAAACTAATAGCTATTTGCCCTAGGTGACCAAAGCTGTTGCTTTGAGTAGGAAACACATTCATCTTACATTATGCACCATACATTCTTATTTATGCATCTATGTTAAGACATAAGTCAGTCCCTTACAAAACCATTTGAGTTTTCTCATCTTTTAGTAGAATCCTGCAAGACTCAGCCTAGCAATTTAATTAATTAATTAATCTAATCATAAATCTGCTACATACACATTAGTGTCCATCAATGCAAGCATCTACTAATTCTGGGGCACATGATCAGATTTATCTTCAAAGCATCATATCAGAATGTTGGCATCCGTCTGTCTCAAGAGACAATGAACTGTGCCTCCGGGGTGAAGTCAAACCGCTGTGTTAGTAGCATCAAAGTGACCGCCCCAGAATGCAAGCCTAGCCAGTGAGTATGGATCTCCCTGGATGCCCAGATGAGAAGACCCTACTGATGTGATCCAAAGGAAAGCAGAGCAGTATGTTTGGCACCAGCTTGGCTGCAGTAGAAGGAGGCGTACAATGCACCATCCAACCACCTTAGGGGCCCCACTCCAGATTTGTATAGGATTTACACCTTTGCTTTTTTCTTCTACTGAAGATATCCCACAAGGCAGCAGAGGTTTAGGATCAGTTTTCCTTCTCCTAGAAGGGCTACCATCTAGGAGATGCTGCTGGGTAGTTAATGTAAACCAGTGTGGCCCTTGAGTTAATGAAAATGTATGAAATGGCTGTCATCTCATCCAGTCCAGCATCCTGTCTGAACTATGTTGGGATAGAACTCTACCTATGTTCCAATGACCAGCCTTCTTGGCCTTCTTGATATTCTTTCCCACAGACTCAATTACTGATGCAGTTACAGCAATATGCCACAAAACCACAATATATCCATGCACTTCTGGAAATACCACCATATTAAGACCATTAAGCGAAGAGCTTAAAATAATGTTTTAATGATTTTAAAGATAAACCCATATACTTTTCCTAACTACAGGCTTAACATTCCTCAATCCATTTTTGTTGTTTCATCCCCTCTTGCTCATTTAATTCCATCCATAAATGGTTATGCTGTCATTATTTTATTTATAAATCATCAAAAAGAAGGAGGAAATAACAGCATCCAGTTTTCTTTCCTTGTTTCTTTCTAGGCTAGCACAAAAGCAGGCAATTGATCAATATAAGATGTGCCAAGCAGGCTTGAGCAGTTATTTGTTTTGCAGTGTCCAACATGGGAATTAATGATTTCACAACACATCCTGGATAACAAAAGTCATTCTCAGAGCCTTCTCTGACCCACAGACATTAAGGAGCAAAGTGTTAGAAAAATGTCATGCATTCATTGGACTGTATTAATAACACACCAGAACAGCTAGGCAATGCAGCCTATGAATTTCACTATGAACGCTTTTCAAATATATTCTAATGGATGCAGTTAAACTGTAATAACTCTACAGAGAACCAAAAAGAGAATCAATAAGCAAGGAAATCTTTCTAGTTGGACTACCTTTGATGGTATTATGTAGAATTAATAGATAATTTACTTCCATAAAAGCTGAAAAGATGTTACAAAAAGAAGTATTTTTCAACCTCAGTGGAGAAAATGAAGGAATACTTTAACTTAATTTTTCAAGATCCTTGTCTCAGTGGTAAGTTGAAAGCCATATAAATCACCACTGCTGGAAAAGCCACAGCTTCTGGAGGAATAAAGGATGGACAGGCTGCTTATTGGCAGCTGAAGGTCTTTAGGTATTAGTCTATAAAGCCATACAACTCTCCTCCCTCCCCACTGCATATTATTCTAGAAATTGAGACAACGTATGCTGCAGAGGAACTGCAAAATAAAAATAAAAATGAGAGGACAACTTAACTTTTTTCCCACTTGAAAATGATGTCATGCTTAAAAGTTCCAGCAGGTATTTGTGTGGCTTTCTTAGAGCACTTTGGCCCCATACCAGAGTGGTAGGCAATTTTCTGTTGATAGATGACTAAAGATTCTTTTGGAGATGGGGACTTGTGGATAGGCTGAGATATAGATTAAATATTAGAACTTTCTCCCTCCCCACCCCACCAGCCAAGACACTGTCAAACTATAAGGGCTAGAAGCATGGATTTCTTAGGATTACACTGGCTGTTCAAAACATTTTATGGACTGTTAAGCAGCCTGGACAGCATATTTTATGGGCCTCTGCTCTGGTAAACATGGAAATTCTTTTGTCTTGCCTTCATTGGTTACACATTCCTTTGGAGAACAGAGAATGAATACTGAACATGCATGTTTAGTGATAAAAAAAATCCAGCCCTCTCCCATCTCCTTATATAAGCTATATATACTGCCGTTGTTCTCTGTAAATGTATTCAACTATGATAATTACCAGCAATTGTTTCACTCCATCAGAATGCAGATTTGCAGTTCATATTATTAAAAAGCTTGTAACTTGTTCTGACCCTCACTGCCAGAAGCCAATCTACGATGCTATGATTACTGGCCACATAAATTAATTTTATTTGCCTTTAAGCTGTCACTTAATCTTTTAGTATCCATAATTGCTGCGTGAACAATAACTGCCACTCAAACCAAGATTCAGAGAACACAAATTTTATCATGATAATGAATGTTTTTTTAGCCCTCCCTCACTACAAAGGTGAGATGGGGGGGATTTTCCCCTATGAAAAACCCAAATACATCTTTTGCTGCATACCTGTTTGTTACTCCAGCCTAGTTTGTTAAGAATAACATTGAAGGTAAGGTTGGGAAATCAGAACAAAATTTATGTATGATGGTAAAATGTGTGTACGTAGAAAAATGGAAAATGTATACACAATAATTTTAAAAAGAAAAAGAAAAACCTGAATGTATTTGTTGTAATAAAACAAAATATATAAACACCAAACATTGTTACAGCTAATTTCAACATAATGAGGAATGGCTTTGAAGTTTTGCTGAAGGAGGGAAAGGCAATGTATGAGTGATCTTGCACATATGATTTTAATCCCTGGTGAAACATTGGAAGGGCATGCATGCCACAATCTTCCCTGCAGTGAGATGCATGTGCTGTCTGCATCCCACTGTGAGGAGAAAACAATTGTTAGCTATAGAAAAGGGATGCAGAAAGTCTAATCACTCTGAATGCAACTTCTATATTAACTGAATAATCACTGGAAAACATTTCTGTTGTCATTTTAATTTCGTGTTTAATCCAGCCTCCTTTTTCCTTGTAACCCATACCATGAAATCTTTCTCTTAAGCTTCTTTTATTCCCCTCTTCACTTCTTGGCATGCTCTGCTTACTCAATAGGATGCCTTTTCCTTCTGTACCATCACAGTCTGCATGGCCATCTGTATCGCTCCCCTTTTCTGTTTCTAATACTGAAACATTTGCAGCCCCATTTCCTAGCGGCACTTTCTTTTTCCAGATCATAGAGGCTACCCTTCCCCCCCCCCTCCCCAGGCACAATCATCTTTGTCTGCACCATCTCTCAGCTATCACCTCTTTCTTCATCCCAGAGGTCTTACCATATCTAATCTTAACCACATTCTAATCTTCATAAACCTGAAGTCTGAAGCCACTGTTTACTTCCATTTTTCTTTCTTCATCCTGCTCTCACACACACCCTTTCCTTCTTTCATTAAAAAATATGTGTGTTTGCTCCATTTCTGTCTCTATCTCACCTCTCTCTCACTTTATGCCTCCTTGGTTCAGCAGGAGCTCAATAGAAGTCCTTCACTATCCTAGCAATTCACCCTAGTGAAAGGGAAACCAGGGAAAGAGAAACCTATAGCATGGATGGCTGAACTGGGACCATTCCAGCACACAGTTCTGAATTTAGGGAAAGGAGTTCCAATGCAGACAATGCTCCAGCTGCACTGTTCCACTTATCACTGGATTTGGTATCCCAAGTCTACTCCCACTTACTGATGGGCTTGGGAGTGCCTTTGATTTTCCCAACAAGATATGGGAAAGGGTCATGGACAGCAAATATGTGTAATTCCTTCAAGAGGCTGCAAACACAAAAGACACATGTACACAGACCCCAATCAAGACTTGTGGGAGGGCTGCAGCTCAGTGGTAAAGAACATGAATTCCCTGGCACCTCCAGGTAGGTAAAGATGTCTGGAAAAGATTTCTGTCTGAAATTCTGGAGAGCTGCTGCCAGTAAGTAGAAACAACACTGATATAGATGGTCTGACTCAGTATAAGACAACTTCCTATGTTCTTAGGCCTGCATAAGAAGCACAAAGAGCAGATACACAAGTCGTTCATGCAGCTGCTTGCCCTGCTCCAGTGTAACATCAAGCACTGCTTAGTGACTGCAGCATCTATGGGAGAAGTGGACAAGCTGAGCTAAAAATCTTATACAGGGTCTGAAAAAAATGGCTACATATACTGTAGGTTAACTGAGAGACAGGAAACAAAACCCTAACTACAGTAGGAGTGACATGGGTTAACTGTGAATACTGAGCTAAGATTATTTGCTTAGCTTGGCAGGAAGTTCCCAATACAGTGGTACCTTGGTTTATGAATTTAATCCGTTTCAGAAGTCTGTTCTTAAACCAAAACCGTTCTTAAATTGAGGTGTGCTTTCCCTAATGAGGCCTCCCGCCGCTGGTGCCCTTCTACTGTTCAGTTTCTGTTCTTAGACCAAGGTAAAGTTCTCAAACCAAAACACTATTTCCAGTTTTGCAGAGTTTGTAAACAAATCATTCTTAAACCGGACTGTTCTTAAATCATTCTTAAACCGGATTGTTCTTAAAGAGGTCTGGTCTTAGATACAAAGGCTCAAAATAAAAGATCAGCCATCACTCCTTCAGGAATCCATGGACTATCACTTTCAGTAGTAAAACATGTTCTATTTCACAACTTAAAGAGCAATTCTTTCGACAAACAATCTCGGCACTCTTAATTCCTCTGGTTTTCTTCTGGACAAAAATAATCCTTTTATTTGTTAATAGCATCAATAGGAGCAAAAAGGGGGTGCTTCACAATAAAACAACAGCATCTTAGAACTCACTGCATTCCCATAAGTTGAACTAAACACACTGCTTTGATCAAATTAGTACCCATGTACAAATCAAAGAATAGGGCAGCTTCCATGCCTCCATTAATTCCTAGTACATTTCTCTGTACAAGGTTAAAACAATAACTGTCCCTGAAGAATTCACAACACTCTAGAAAACTAAAAGAGCAATTGGCAACAGTTGGCTGTACAGGATGATTTAAAACAGATTCGGAACCCTGCTATACTGTCATCTTATGCAAGCCAAGCTCCCTCTTATTAAAAGGCACAGCAAATCACTCTCCTTTTCCAGATAACTTGTGCCAGCTATTATTAGCACGAAAAGGCAGCTGGAAGAAGAGACCCAAGGCCATCCGAGAATGAGAGAATGGAAGTTTCTTTTCTCTTGTGGATACATTTGATGGAAGCTGTCATGAGCTTTTTTTTGTCTCATTAGTATTTCCAGCTGAGATTTCCATGCAATTCATGCTGCTAGGTAGCAGTGTCATATTTAAGCTTTCAGAATTATTCAAACGACTTCTATTTCATGCATTTTAAACACACATTAAAAATAGCAATATACAGAAAAAATATATTTTAATAAGAGAAAAAATTAGCTTACTTTTTCAACTCCTAAGCATTTCAAAGGTTTTTCTGGCTCTCTATCTTTCTTTTTCTCTTCCTTCCTTTTTTCCTTTTCCTTCTGTGGGAAAGATGTTCTGTTATCAGTTTTAGATACGACAATCATTTAAAAAACTGACAGCCATAGTTTCATCCAAGATAATGTTAATTTACTTAGGCATATTTATACCTTGCCTCTTAGCTGAAGCTCCGAAACTGGCGGAAAATATATTGCAAATACAATAAAATAAATAATACAATAGTTACTGTAACAGGGTAAAAGTGTACTTAAGTGGTCTCCCTTGTTCTTTGATGTTCCAATGGCCACTTAGCAGCTGAATTGGCTGGCCTGGAACTGACTGTTGAAGAGGCAGATATTGGTTGCTCTTAGGCCAAGACTTTTTTTACTTGCTTGTTGCTGCTTATGTCTTTCACAACGTCTGGCTCTTGAGACAAATGCATAGATTCCAAAAAGACACTCACTGAGGATTGCAGGATCACACTAAGCTCTCAAATATTTTCTTCAGATATAATAGTACAATGTCATAATCTGACTGTCTCTCACAGCAATTCAAATTCCTGATAAATGGTAGCGGTCTTACTCGGGTAATTTAAAGTACCCTAGGAAGACAATGAAATTGGGTTTCAGTACCATCCCGTCTTGTCAAGCCTCAAAACAGTGTAGCATTACACCTGCACTAACACTAACTGTGGAAAGGTATCAAAACTCCACAGAGGTAAAGGGTAAAGGGACCCCTGACCATTAGGTCCAGTCATGACCGACTCTGGGGTTGCGGTGCTCATCTCGCTTTATTGGCCAAGGGAGCCTGTGTACAGCTTCCGGGTCATGTGGCCAGCATGACTAGGCTGCTTCTGGCAAACCAGAGCAGCGCACTGAAACGCCATTTACCTTCCCGCCGGAGCGGTACCTATTTATCTACTTGCACTTTGACATGCTTTCGAACTGCTAGGTTGGCAGGAGCTGGGACCAAACAACGGGAGCAAACTCCATATACTATTGTAAAAGAACAGGAAACAGGTGGGATATTGACACAACCGCAACCTCAACTCTCAAACATGCAAGTTAAGTTTAGCTGAATGGATCTCTTCAGTTTACCTTAAAGGAGGGGTACAATAACACTTGTGGTTTAAATTAAAATGTTTACAGAGAAATCTTGGGATTGGCCTAGAGAATACTTTTCAACATTATTCAAATTCAACGTAGAAAGCATCTGCATGCAACAAGCACACAAGGAAGAGGAGATACCTCTATTTTGCTTTTCTCAGAAGCAGCTTGCAGAGAAGGAGAAGATGCCAGAGGTTGAGAAGCATCAGAGGAAGACATCTGTACAAAGCAGATGAAAGATGAGAAAAAGGAGCCAAGGCAGATTTCACGAAGACTACAGAATAACCATCAGTTTACTTTGCTCTTTCTCATTTACCAGAAGATACAGATGAAATACAGACAAGGCAGAACAGAGATGAAATTAGCGACACAAAACGTATGCATGTTGAGGACTACATGTTTTGGTTAACTTCGCTACTGAAAACATTAAGCATTTCAAGGAAGACCAATGAGAATTCAGAATACTTCCTCAGACCAACATAGCTATTTAACTAAAGCACACAAAATTTAACAATTGTGCAGAAGAGTACATGCTGGCTTGGTTTGCAAAGCATAGGTAAATTTAAAGGGACCCCTGACCGTTAGGTCCAATCGCAGACGACTCTGGGGTTGTGGCGCTCATCTCGCTTTTCTGGCCCAGCGAGCCGGCATACAGCTTCCGGGTCATGTGGCCAGCATGACAAAGCCGCTTCTGGCGAACCAGAGCAGCACACAGAAACACCGTTTACCTTCCCGCCGGAGCGGTACCTATTTATCTACTTGCACTTTGACGTGCTTTTGAACTGCTAGGTTGGCAAGAGCAGGGACCGAGCAACGGGAGCTCACCCCATCGCGGGGATTCGAACCGCCGACCTTCTGATCAGCAAGCCCTAGGCTCAGTGGTTTAGTCCACAGCGCCACCAGTGTCTTAGTGCAAAATAAGCTCCTAGAAAAGAGACTGCAACTGCTTTACTCCCTAGTCATTTTGTTGCTGCACTCAGCTACAGCATGTTTTGGTTTAACATTTCATCCAAACACAGGTTCATGGTTTAGCTCTTTCAAAAAAGGACATAAGCTGTCCTATGATTTACAGCTCATGGTTTTTCTGGAGGCAGGGGCGTAGAAAGTGGGGGTGGATCGCCCCAGCTGCCCTCACTGAGGGGGGTGACTTCTGGTGTGCTGCCCGACTATGACTCCCAAGGCTACCCCGAGCCGCCGGGGTAAGAGGGGGAAGCTGCGCTGCTTTGCCGGTGACATTCCCCCCTTCCACCTTCATTTTGACAGCTTGAGGGAGGCTTGGGAGCTGCAGGCAGGTGGCACACCGAATGTCCACCATGGGCGGCTCACTCCGCCCCTTGCTGCAGGGCACCCAAGCAGCTATCCCGCACCTGGGAGGGCACCTGCTGCGCCACGCCCCCCTCGGGAGTGTGCCCACCCTGGGCGGCACGGGCATATGCTCTGCCACTGTCTGGAGGGAGTCCAGGTTCAGATGACACTAAGTCAAACTGCAGCTCAGGACGGCACAGCAGAAAAACAACCAGGGAGGAGCAAAGCTGCTGCCATCTCCTCTACTGGCACCTCCACATTCACTTCTTTGCACTAAGCCGTGGTTTGGGCTTAGCATTACATGCAAATTACATGCAGTTACCTCTTCATCTTTTAAAAAAATTTACTACAGCTTTTTCAAAAGGCAATTTCTTAAAAAATCAATAGTGAATGCTTTATGGATGAATTCACCAGAATATAAAATAAGAAATGAACTTGGATAAGATCACATCACAAGCACGAGGGAAAATAATTACATTTCATCCATTGTTCAGTTTTATCCAGTGTGACTGTTGAAATATTAATGTCCTGAAACTGAAAATGAACACTGTCCCATGGGGAAGGGGAAGGAGGCAAAGGCGTCTTTGTTCTTGCTCATTCTAACAGAATTATTTATTTAAAGATTGAAGCAAAATAACTCGGAACTCTAAATGTATAACTTTCAAATAAAGCACTCCATTTCGAAACAGTAAAGGAAAAAATCTTCTTAGTTAATAAGGAACAGCCTTCTAACCATAAACTGCCGGGTGTGTTATAATGCAGTTTGTATAGTCTTTTGAGAATTTCTACATACACCTGTAATCAGCAGGGTATTTTCAGCATTCAACAAAGTATTATTCAGCTTGTTTATGAGCAGATGCAATTATCCCTTGAAATTTACTGCAGTATTTTCAGAAATTTCCATAAACTCCCAAAGAGCAGTCACAATCAGAAGGCCTAAGAAAGCCCATTGTTACCTTTTAGTAATAAACTTTTGAGCTCCTACAAAGTAGAGGTGTAGGAGCCTTGAAATGCCAAATCCATCAGCCCAAGCTTTTCAGTTATTTCCAGAAACAATGCAGGCAAGACAGCACCACAGATGGGACTTTCTGCATGCAAAGCATGTTCTCCACCACTGAGCAACCGCCTCTCTAAATAAACAACGGCCAACTCTTGACATTACTAAGAGGCCCCACAAGCCACATGTGATATTAAAAATTCTGCTGGCAACATCTCATTGTAACACTTGGAACCACAGTGCTTTGATTAACAACTTCATTTCACTTCTATTCTCAAATTGTTACTCTGTATTTTCTATTTTTTGATTACTGCAAACTATTTTTAATATTTAACTCTCTCAAACAATAGTATTTGTTGAGGGTAGGAACATAACTTAGCAGTTTGTCTATATGAAAAATTCTATTTTGCTGTGATTATTCCACTTCAAGAGCACTAAATGGTTTGGTGTTTTTTTAATGTCCACAACCCTGTGAGTATATATGTATATAAAATTACAAGACACTGCTGGGCTATGCTGGACCCCACCCCTGGAGCAGTTTTTATTGTATGGCAAATTTGCAACACTGGTTTCTCTTCTGAGTCCAGCATTTCACCTATGAACAATTCCATTTTATCCCCCAAGGCATTTTGTTAGACCTAAGATGCATTTAAATTAACACTGTGAGGTCCAATGTACCCAAACAGCTTTTGTTTTAGCATCATGTGCGAACAAGGCCACAAGGTAAGTCAAACAATGGCTTAGCAAGAATGAGCAAGCAAGTTGGTACCTGGTGACTTTGCTCCTCAAGGTTACTTGCTTGTTCTCACTAAGGAATAATTTGGCCTAGCATTACAAGCAAATTGGGGCTATTTTTTTTGGAATATGAAAATAATAAGATTTTTTTTAAAAAAATGTTAAACCAAAGTCATTTTGAATAGGCAACTATTTTCAGCTAGGATTATAATGAATCTGTTGGCTCCCAAAAGCAAATTAATATTATCTTTTAAAATGGTGTATTAGGATTTTTAAAAGGTAAAAGGTCAGTCCACCAAGTAAAAGTTGTAGTAATATGACCAATGGGCTGATATAGATCACTGCACAGCAAAATTCCAATACTGAATTCAGGCAGAGGAATATAGGGATGCCTTCTGTAAGTAGAGCCACACTGCCTACCTTCAAGCAGACAGGTAGCAAAATAAAAATAAAAATGTGTTATTTACATTTCAAGTTACCCCCTCCCAAAAGGAGCTTGGTCAACAAGACAACACATAACCAACTTATGGAGTTCATTGCCATGAGAATAGCAAGTGCTCACTAGGTCAAATGACTTCTCAGAAGGTCTAGAAGGATTCCTGGAAGTTAAGTATGGTAATCAGCCATAACAGCAGAGCTGCATGTTAAAGCGGTATATCTCTGATCATAACAAAGGATTGCCAGCTCAGCCATGCAAATTGGTGGCCACTGTCAGGGGATACAATGTTTGGCTAGAGGAACCCCTGTTCTGATTCAGCAAAGCAATTTTCATTTTACAGTTAATGAGTTTACATGCCCAAGTTCTTTTCAGTAGCAAAGGTTCTCGTGAGCCTTGAAGGAACACCTATCAGTACCCCACCCATCAGTTTAGAGTCACAAATACTTGACAGCAGGTTTCAATCATGTTCCTCTTCATTCTCCCTAAGAGCTTCTCAACTTCTAGGCATGGTACAGTACTTTATTTTTCAAGCAAGTCATTGAACCAATTCTATGATTAACGATAATCAGTTTTTTCCTGTCTCTGTACTGACAGGGTTGGTCTTTTATAATATGTCAATAGGGAAACTTTTTTGCCCTTAGTGGCCAATTTTGACAGGTGGGTGGAACAAGCACAGCATGTAAATCACATGGTGTTGTGATATCACATAACTGGTAAGCGTCCTGTTCACTTCTTAAAATCCATGCACAGTGATTGCAGAAGTGACAGGAAGGGGAGGAATCGTAGAATTGTAGAGTTGGAAGGAACCCTGGGGGTCAAATGGTCCAACTCCCTGCCATGCAGAAATCTCAGTTAAAGCATACATGACAGCTAGTCGTCCAACCTCTACTTAAAAACTTCCAAGCAAGGAGAGCCCACCACCTCCTGAGGTAGTCTGTTCCACTGTTGAACAGCTCTTACTGTCAGAAAGTTCTTCCTGGCTTCCACAGGGTAGCCCAAAATGCCTCTGATTTCCCATCCTGCTACAGCTGCCCCATGCCCTATCCCATGCCTTGTGAGAGGGATCCATCAACTTCCAGGAGCAGCTTTGTTAGGCGGATCACACTGGGCTGTGGAGGTGGGGAGCAATCACTTAAAATATGTCATAGTATGCATAATTTAACTCTATGACAACATGCACATGTTAAACCAAAATTCAGAAGAAATCGATCGTTTACTTACACTGCTGACATTAACAGCATTTTTGTCATAGTATTTCTTCTTCTCGTATTTATCCCTGATGAAAAATTCCACAGCTCTGAGATCAGATAACTTAAGGAAGACAGAACACAGACCAAACTAAAGAGGGTTTACAGTACAAAACATTTAATTCCCAGTTATATCCTAGATAAGATCTTTAAAGCTAGAAGTAGAGCACACACATTCAATTTTAATTAGTATTTTAGCAGGGTCTCATTCAATGCTTGATTTTATATAAGCACACCTTAATACATCGAGCCTTCTAGCATAAATTCTTTTCAACTACATCTCAAAATGCATGTGAGGAGTGACTATATGATCAGCATTAGTAAGCAAAAAAACCCCCAGCTCTCTAAATTTTCCCCAACTTTTCTAGTTCAGAGTCGAAAAAGTTAGGGAGGTGCACTTTCTTGACTAATGTAGTCACACCTATGCTATGCACAGTTAATGCTTCCCTGCTGGCAATCAATGGGCTAGGGGTAATTAAAAAAACAAACAAACAGTTTTTATAGTTCCAAGCATGTTCAGAAGTCTTCATTTCAGTAAGTTAGAACTAAAAGCCCTGAACTTTAGCTAGCCTTGTTGTCTGACATTCTCCCTTCCCCTCCACAACTCTGGTAACACTTGGAGACAGGTCAGGGGAAAGGCACTGTTAGAGGTGTGCCACAAAGCCGTTATAAATCATGTCAGAATGGATGGGTGCTAGTGCTGGCTCTGAACTGAGTGGACTACCTTCCAAACTCTGTTTCCAAAATGTGTTACCATCACTAGTACATAGGGATGGTAGATGCCTCAGAGATTGTCCAACAAAAGACAGGGGTAGAGGTCACCTGGGTTACGCTTATTTGTGATTTTTTTTTGCACTACTAAAAGTGATCTACTAGACCAAGCTCTTTATCGTAATATTTCTACATATTTAGCAGTATTTAACCAAATGTTATCTATGAATATATTATTATTTGGAATAAACTAAAAACTGTCTCATAATTCATTGGAAACCAATCATCCAGTATTTTTTCTTGTTTTTACTCCTTTTCAATTTAATCACTCTATGCATGGTAGAATATAATCATGTACGTTGTAATAATACTCAAATTACTATTGCCTTCTCCCAGTATGGGCAGTGCACAAAGGATACTGATCTGTTTGTGGTCTTCGAAAGTTCTCTGGTAGATTAGCTTCATAGAGTAGCCTTGCCTTGGTATTTCCCATCTCCTGCATGCACTAAAAGCAATAGTAAAAGAAAAAAGATGGACCATTTTAATTCTTATTGAACACACAGCCATTGAAGTCATAACCATTTGTACGTGAAAGTCATTACTATCAAGATCAATGGGACTTTTGAGTATTTATAGTTTGAAGTGGCTTGTAAATGTGCAACTATTCAAGCAACTACTTTTGTAGTCATTTTTCGCAAGTATCATAATATTCTGGCTTTAGGCCTTTTCATGAAATCTTCTCATGGAATTATATTCTGCAAAAGCAACAGTGCTGACATGCCTTGTATGCTTCTGCAAGGTAAAACTTTCAAACAACGAAAATCCTATGATTCTTGACTGATTTCTTGCTAAGCATAGCAAAACCTTGTGGAAGGATTTCAGAGTTCTGCACTGTTACAAGGAGCAGTCAAGATTAATAAATGGAAGATTTAAAAAAAATATGGCAAAAGAACCCTCATTTTGTCAGTTTCTCCTTTTTTCCTTTGACAGCAGATAACTATTTTAAGCATAAGTAACATGTGCATAAGTTTTGTCTTGTTGGGATAAGGTTGCATAGTACTGCCTAAGCAATGCTAAATTCTATTGTAAGTTTTTGGTAGGGAGATATTATCAGGCACTTTTAGTGTTGAGGAAATGGTAATATCCCTGTTGAAAATGTTTCCACTACCATAAAATATACTGCACACTGCTTTTATACCATAACATAAATTGCTTCTATATTTTTGATGTTGCAAATACTGTATTTTTGACAATTTTGCTTAAAATGCCTTTTGATAATTAAATGTCACGTTTTTAAAAAATTTATAGAATTCTACTTTAAGTGTATTAATGGACAAAATGATAGTTGACAGGAACAGGTCATCAGGCTAAGTGAAGTTATGTTTTTGTTGAAAAGCTGGATAATGTAACACAAGTGAAATGCTCCTGTAAACTGAAAATCCTTAAAGACTGTCGTCAGAAACATTGAAAAATAGTGGCTATTTTGAGATAAGACAAAACAGGACTGATTTATCAAACATTCTTGTGACACCCTCCAAAAAGGCGTCTTCTTTTGGAGAATTGCCAGGGTGCATCTTGATTATCAAAACAACTGGGACGATGCTCCCTCTTTCTTCAGCCTGAAAAACTGAAACTGATACTATTACCACCCTGATTATTAATAAGGGCAATATGAGGTTCTCTCTGCCTTCAGTAAAAATCACCACTTTTTTTTAAAAAAAATTGCAATATACAACTTGATTGGGATCATGTTCTGAATATGGAAGAAGCCCTAAAAAAAATGGGAGAAACTATGCCAAAATGGATCAGGCTCTGAACAAGTGAACAAAATAGAGGGCCAAAAGTTTCAGGGCATCATTCACTTTATTGGCTAGAAAGCTTTTAATACTGTTAAGACTATGCAAGTTGCCACAATACAAGTTTGGCAACACAAAGACAAGCCATTATTAGCATGAAAAATCAATCCATTTCATTATTCTTTTCACACAGAAAATCGCAGCTGTCATGTGGAAGCAGTTTCAAACAGCCTTAAATATGTAGTCTTGATATTTTAAGTAGATATGAATACTGAAATCCACAAGGGAAGCAAACATAGTGGCTGCCACGTAGTGTCCTCCTAACGAAAATGCCTCTAACTAAATAACAGTTGTTGGTCCTTTTTTTTTTAAAGGTGGGCAAGAATAATCCATTTTACCAATTAAGCTTGTGAAATAAACTTTCCAGAAGATTTCTGCTGCCCCCACTACAACTTTAGTTTTCTTTACCTGTATTTGTTCTGGTGTCCATTGGTCCAAGTTGACAGACTTGACCCTTGATATATGAACCCCCAGATTTCGATGAATTCCAGCACATCTGATACAAATAAAGACACCTGTGTTCCAGGAAGCCCATCGTGGACCTATGGGAAATAACTGATATGAAAATATTGCAAGATCTGGCTATGTTTTAAAATAAGCTTTATTTCGGGCATATAAATGCAACTGTCAGCCTGCACAGTTGAAGACTATCATTCAGACAGTCCTTTTGCACATATTACTGCATGTAGGCCTTTGCTTTTACTTCCCAGGCAGTGGCCCATTTGCATAGCATCACAAATTGCTTTTCCAACTCTAGGAAGATAATAATATCTAGCAGTCCATTGGATCAAAGTCTTCTAGAGTTATAGTTCAGTGGTTGCCAATCCAGCACCCTTGGTTGCCATGGCACCTGTGAAGGCTTCCAATGGTGCATGTTGGCAGGTGTCCCAGACTCTGAGCTTTCATTTTTTTAAATCTCTAGCTCTCTTAGAAAGAAAGATATTGGGACAAAATGGGCAGTTCCATTCATTCATTTTCTATACCACCCTTCACTGGAGGATCACAGGGCAGTTTACAATATAAAAGCACAAAAATACATACCATAATAACAAACACAAACAATAATCCCCCCTGCCCCCAGTTTAAAAGGCAATAGATTGTTTAATTAGCCAAAGGCCTGTTGCCTAAAAATATGTAATGACGGTACCAGGCGAGCATCCCTGGGGAGAGCATTCCACAAGTGGGGAGCCACCACAGAAAAAGCCCATTCTCGTGTTGTCGCCCTCCGGGCCTCTCGCGGAGGGGGCATGTGAAGGGCTCAAATTATGATTGCAGGGTCCAGGTTGGTTCATACGGGGAGAGGTGGTCTTTGGGGTATTGAGAATTGTGTGAAATGTGGGTAGTGTAGTACCCTATGGCTGTGTGGTAGGATGTGTAAGTGGAAATTATATGAATGGTTGCTTGACCAAATTCTTTTAGTGCTAGAAGGGAAAACAGGCAATCTGCAAAACATAAGGAATAGTCCCCTGGTTACACCTACACTGACCTAAGATGACATGAATGTGGGGTGCCATAGGAAACTGATTCACATGATAAAACACAAGCACATGTGGCCCTTTTCTTACGTCACAGATTTAAATTCCATAATGGTCTCAACAAAGTTAAGTTGAACTCTTATTAACAAAAGATTTTTGTATGTTTTTGAAAATTAAAGGAAGTTGTAATGGGATGATAACCCAAACAACAGATTTGTTGGGTAGAACTGCCTCAGGTAAAAGGCACATTCAAATGGTAGATCTTATTTACTTGATCCGTGAAATTTTCAGTGCTACTTCATGACAGAATAACACACACCAACTGTTTTCACATGGCATTTTATCATTATTTATATTGCCCATCTGTATGTTTTGAATATAAGCCTATGTATTGGACTACACATTTCATTTAAAAACAATAACATCCTTCTAATTCATTTAACATTTACAACTAATGCACTCAATGATAAAATATGTTATCAGCACCACATGTGAAAGTCACCAAATCGCAAAAACAAATTTAAGGATGACTTATGCCTTTACAAGTATCCAGCTAGCATCATAGCCAAACATTGGAGAGACCTGTCAGGAGTAAGCATGGACTAATGATATCAAATAGTATGGGAAGCAGCCTTATTACAAAAACTAACCAATAAACTGAAAATGACATGGGGACAAATAGAAGATGCCTCCACCCCAGTATGGTTCCCCTTTATCACATACATAGCCCAGCAAGTCAACAACAAGAATCCATCGACAGCATATGTATCAATCTGGCTACCTGATGCAAAAATCCACACACACACAAAAACAAATCTCACTACAGCCAACCAAACACAACCAACCACACCCTAGGCCACCCCAACCTCTCTCACCACCAAGGAAATACAACAAGTGAATAGTAAGAGAACCCCACACATACACTAAGTAGAAGAATAGAAGCAGAACCACCTGAGCCCACCCCACTCACCATTCCTCCTCCCCCTCTTTTCTTCCCAACCTAATACTACATGCAACACTAATGTCTCACAACAAATGAAACTGATCTGTAGAAAACGCAACTTGAAAAAAGAGACAATGCAAGTATTTTTGTAAACTAAAATAGATGGATGGATGGATAGATAGATATAGTATCCAGCTTCCTCCTTTCCAAGGGTGCAAATGCTACTGCAAGGGAGAGAAGATGATGAAGGAGAAAAGTCCCAGCAAATTTGTTATACCCCATAAGGACTTATAGCCTGCTGTGTCGCAGCTACTTCCAGAGAAGTCGTAATTTATATGAAAGACTGTCACAGCTGGTGGGCCACTCTCTTTTATTTAGTCTCAGCCTTTAGTATTTGGGCTAGAAAAGATCCTAAGTAATGGCTATATTCTTTTTTGTTATGCTGGTACAGCAATAAAACACTCATAATGGAATTCCCCCCCCAACAAAAAATAATTCTGTCAATGCAGTCTTAAGTTTATAAATTTAATTAAAGTAAGGGTGGCCAATGTGGTGCCCTCCAGATGTTATGTACAGCAACTCCCAATATTGATGGCCATTGGTCATATTGTTGAGAGTTGACAACATCTGCCAGTACACTGATTTAAAGAATTTTCCCTGCGAGCTTTCAGCTAATATGCTTCCAGAGCAGCTTAAAAATTGTCACTAACCAATGAGATAGTTCCTGCCAGTAGGCTCACAATCTGAAAGACTCAAAAGAAAAAACAGGGATGGGGACGGTGAAAGGAAAAGCAAACACAAACACTTGCAGTGATTGAAAAAAAGTTTGGCTGAGTGTGATTAGCTTTCTCCAAACTAACCAAAAGATGTTACCAAGGTTTGTGCTACAGTTTACATCTTGTGGCTTGTCTAGGAGAGCTCTAGGTTTGAAGACATTCTAAGACAAACTATGATTTAGCTCAGTGTAGAAGCAGAATGACCAGGGAGGAACAAAGGAGCAGCAATCTCTCTCCAGAAGCCTGCACATTCATGCTAAGCCATGGTTGCAAACCATAATGTGCAAACCAGGCCATAGCTGGTCTTGGATCAAAGACAACGAAGTGGCCCTGCTTCCCATCTCACCCTTTGTTATAGTCTGATGGATTGCCTGCTGCTGTATTTTGCTCTGTTTCTGGTTGGATTTTTTTTGAGCTGTTTTTTCTGCTATGAGTTGGAATCAATTTATAATAGCTTAAGATTAGCTTGAGCTTTGTTCACCAATATTGCTTGTCAAGAGACTGGCAGAAAGATGCAATTTTATATCATATTATCGTTTGCAACTTTTAAATTTTGTAATTGGTGTTTTTGTCCTGATACTGGTCATTGACCGTCATGAAACGACTTGCATTTGCACTGTTAGAGTACCTCTGAAGCCTACCAAAAGGTCTGAAACTCATAGTGAGCACATCTGTGGCAAATCCAAAATTGCATGTTCATGGGCTTAATGAGAGGGGGGAAATAATTATTAAGTGGGAGAGGTAGCCACAGAAGCCACTTTCCCAGGTCATCTGTTTTATACATATTGGATGAAAGAGAAAATACCAGCTCAATCATTATATCATAAAGTATCAGACATACTGAAAAAAAGCTTCAGAGAAGGGATTCTGGGTCATGATATGGTTGCCCAGGAATAATTATACTCTGATTTGCATGAGGGTATTATAATCATACTTCTCAAAAGTCATTGTGGTTTCTGCAGTGAGCTATTTAATGGAAAACTAACATCAGAACAAACAATATGCTTTCATGGCACAGCCCAACATCTTTGACAACTAAGTCAAAGATGGCTTTGACATTTATTCCAGCCATCCCTCAGTATGTGCATATATGATCAAAACTATTGAGAGTTTAGATATCATTGCTCCAGTCTACATATGCTAATCTATTTTGAAAATATCCTCTCTTCAAGAGTGGATGCTACAGCTATCTCCCATGGGTCTCACTTTTTACCTTTCCTCACAACTTCAGCATAACAAGCAGTACTTCAAACATCTGTTTGTCTTTTTTTGCAGTAATCATCTATGCAATTATGGGGAGCACATCAACTAAGAAAGCAGAGGAAAAGCTTAGTCTTATTTTGATACAAAGCCACAGCCAACCATCTGTCAATGTTTCTAAAGACACACAGCTGGAGAATAATGCAACATAAGATATACCCACTTCCTTAAAAAATGGCAATCCTGCTCTCTGCCATATTTGAGTTTTTCATATATTAAGGACAACAGCTATGTCTTGAACCTCATTTTTCACAATACTGACTTTATTTTAAAGCAGCAGGTCCACTTTCTATAGTATGGCTGAAAATCAGAGTCTACAAAGTTCATTTTTCACATTCTCCCAACATATATAAACTGATACACTTCCTGAATTTCTCATAAACATCGGTACCAAATTTCTATTTGATTATTGTTGTAAACTTCACCCTTACAACATTGAGGGCTTTTTTCAGCTGCAACATTTCAATAGGTTGTTTTATTCATTCGATGAAATCCATAACAGTATGCATCTTTCTTTGTATGCTATTTAGGAACATAGAAAGCTGCCTTATACCAATTCAGGCCATTGACCAGTATTGTCCACACTGACGAGCATCAATTTTCCAGCATTTCAGATAGGGGACATGCCCAGTCCTACCTGGAAAGGCCAGTATTCAGATCTGGGACTCAAAAAGCAGGTGCTCTACCAATGTGCTATGGATGCTCTGCCACTACTTACTATATCTCTTCCAATAAAGGATACAGGTTAAGAAGATTTCTTAGCATTTGCCTATCCCAGGAGTCCTATAGCTCTTATGCTCTTCATTACAGCCAGTTTTATCTGGTATTCTAATAATTCCAAAATACAGTAGTGGTCAACAGGAAGCAAACTAAATGCTTACTGACAATTTTCACTTGTTTGGATTAACAGCTCCACCTAGTGGCACTGTTAATTTATCCATGCAGAGAACAAGCAAACCTGCCCTTAATTCTTGGAAAATGTAAATCTATAATCAGTTTACTTTCTTGGTGAAAAAGACTAAACATAATGGCCCAGTTTTAGATGCACAAAATTATCAAGTTCCTATGGAACAATTCCATTAGTCATTTGCATGTTAATCTTGTAGAGCTAAAAAATGCATCAATTTTGATATATTTTGATTTTCAGGGGTAAAGGAGCAGGATACAGCGAGGTCTCTTATAATCATTTTCCAAAAGCTGCTGTCTTTATGAAGACATGGTTATTTACCTGCTGAATGAGTAAGTCTAGCAATAAACCAGATTCACACACACAAATAATTATATTGTCAGACATGATTTAAACAATATCAAAGGTACCCCTTCAATTTGCATTCATAATAACTTGTCTGACCCATTTCTATAGAGAGAAGGGATGTGCGTATAACATCCATTACATGTATTCTTGCCGGGAGCCTTTCTAAATTTTCTTGCCTTGCTCAATAGGTAAGACAAGAATTTTCTACAGTGATACAAATGAAAATATACGCTAAATCAGATTATACACTAGAAGTAATGATAGAGCATCTATGGAATTCTACATGGCAGGAATCACAACTATGACAAAAACTGGAGATATTTGTTACTTAAACAAAGAGGATATAGCCCTGGCAGAATACACTTGCTGATGCTCATCTAATATAGCTGCAGGCATAAATGAGAACTGCAAAATTAAATCAGGGAACTAAAGTAAAATTTAAAGGCAACAAATTATTCAGAAAACTAGGCATGTACCGTACTTGCATGCGTGCACACAGAAACACTGTTCTTGATCTAATACTGGAGCAAAGTGACTGACAAACAGGTTGAGGGTCAAGTAAGTTGTGAGATCAGGAGGTCTGAGAGCATATCTCCTTTCGTTTCATTAAACTATTAACAGCGGAGGAGGAAGGCAATCCCATCAGTACTATGTCATTGGGAAAAAGGGGTGTATCCTTTTCTTCACCCTCTTGTTTTCCAAATAAAAATTATGTACTCAAAACTATTTGCCTCATGGGGGGGGGGGGAAATGTACACATAGCTGTGGGATTCCCACCCCCCACGGGCTAAAAAGAAGCTGAAGGTAAACAGTTTCCCCTAAGAAAATGGCATGGAATGAAAGGTTAAATATTCTTCTCCCTGTGGCTATTATTAAACTATTTTTAAAAGTAAGAGTTCTGATCATGGATTTCTAGATGTTATATCCAGTTGTGCTGCAAGTTTCTTCAACACCTGAGTCAACTATATGTATACACAAATTAGGTGAACAGTTAAAGTAAAATGCTTAAATTAATCTAGCACTCAGTATCTTAAGCAACACAATTTTTCAAAACCTGAGGTGCTCTTCTAATACAGTAGCTTCCAAACTCTTTTTCTCATGCACAACTTGAAAAATGCTGATTGTCTTGGCAGACTGTTAAAGGTTT